>NC_063218.1:9081250-10304687 GCF_020740725.1 Corvus hawaiiensis
ACTGCATGGAATTACAGTAGTAGCAGTTGTAAAGCAAATTTTAATGATATGCCTGAATGTCAGAGTTACATCTCTGACAAATTTTTACAATGGCAGCGTTTTGATCTTTTTTTCTTTCTTCTTATTTGACCCTACAGATTACAATCAAAAGTTTTACTTTTTTTTTCCGCATTAAAACATTCAAAATTTAACATTAAATCTTATCTGCAAATTGACAAAGCCTGTGATTCGAAATGAAAAAGGGAGATAACAAATACCGACACTGTGCAAGGAAAAAAAATTAAGTTTAAAAATAATTAATTATCTTCTAATTTCTTGTATTTGCATATATCATGGAGTGTTTGGGGAAAGTCTTGTTCTTTGCAATTTCACCTGGCTATCTGTCTAAGGACACCTGGCTGTGCAGCTCCCACTGGTCATTTCAGTCATCAGTAAGAATTTGGGTGCAAAGATATTCTGTGAATGCTCTTTTTGCTCTGGCTTTTTCAAAGATACTTCGGAGCAAGCAAGAAATTTCCAAGAAGGGGTGGCTATGTCAACTTCCCAAGCAACATGTGAAGCTGGGGCAGTGAAAAAGATCAGAGAACAGGATGTTCTGTATGTTCAGGATGTATGTGTGCATCAGGATTAAACCAGAAGTCTCCAGAGCAAAACCAAAGCACAAAGGAACCGGAGGCTGCTGGTTAGAGGTACAACAGATTCAGGGCTTTAGAGCACGAGGCAAAGAGGCAGGGATGCAAAATGGCCTCTGGCTTGGAAGATACCCAGTGGTTTAAAAGATGGGGTGTATTGCATAATACAGACATGAAAAGGCTCAGAGGTCTGGAAAAGTTCCTGGAAAACAGTGAGCAGCTGCTTAGTGCCATGTCTGGACAATGAGTGCCCCTGGGTGCCCCAGCTGCCACGTAGGGCCAGCAGAAGGACGGGGATCACGCTGTGCCCAAGGCCATGCCTGTTCCTGGGGCAGATGGGGAAGCACTAGCCACAGGCAGGAAAGTGTGGGGAACAGACTGGAATGTTGTCAGCTCTGTAAACACTCCCCTTAAAACACACTACTTCCATACAATCTGCTTATAAAAATACCCAGTACATGGCAGCTCCTCTCTTTTCTGCCTGTATTGTTTTGTGCTAAACTCACAGGGGACTTAGCTTAAAAATCCACCCGCTGGCCCCAGTGAGACATTTGAGCTGGTCACAGGGATCCCTCCTGTCTGCTTGGGAGGGGCATGGGAGGGATAGGGAGGGAGGGAGGGAGGGGAAGAATTTCATCCTGGTGGAAAGCTGCACAAAGCAGTGTGGTGCTCTGAGCCCTCACACCCAGGCAGGAGAAAGCAGGAGCAACAGGAGCTCTGAGCGTTGCTATTGTGCAGCTCTCACTTCTGTCTGTTTTGTCGTGGCAAAGGAAAAATAAGGATAATAGTATCCATAAATCTTCATGAGCACTTAAACCTGAAGCTATCTTGGTGCAGCTTAAATGAAGATAATATCTGAAATTTTCCTTTGGAACCCTTTCTTTTTTTTCTTAAATGGCAGCTTTCTGAATAATTTTCAGCTGTCAGGAAAAAGAAAAGAAACAAACAGCACCAAGCGCCATGGTTCTTCCTTTCTCAGTCCTGATAAATAGATGTGAGTCTGCTGACAAGGAATTCTAGTGAGCTTAGAAATCTATTAAACTTGCATTTTACTCCTCCTAATATCTCAAAGATTTCTTTGCCCTCTCTGATCCTGGCTGAAACTCAGCCAAGTTCCATTAAAAAAATATAGCAGGATAAATTGAAAGTTTGCCAGGAATTCCTTGTTGTGGCCTTAAATACAAAACTATCACAATCTTTTCCTCTTCAAAGAGATTTCTTGCAGTTTCATAAAACTATCAGTCTCATCCACTGAAGTATGCATTTAAAAAATCCTTGTTGCTGCTGAAAGTCTATGCCATCACTTTATTTTATCTCAGTTTTCCAGTCTATTGCTCTGTGTCCTTCCTTTACCTGCACAGTCTGAGGTGTGTCTGTTTTAAACTTATCTGCACCACTGCAATTCAACAAAATCTGTGGGAGAGGCATGAAATGTACAGTCTAGGTTAAAGTTTTAGTCTTCTCATTACATGCAAGCATTCATTTCCTCTGAGAATTCATTTCAGGGTCATATAATACTGACACTGTCTTTCTCTAGAACTCTATGTTTTTAAGGATCTAGAGAAAGTTGGTCTCAGTTCCCTGGGATTTTAATCACTGACCATATATCACCCTTATGGTAGTAACAAAGCAAAGTCTAACAGGACAGCAAATATGGATTAATTTGGGAGACAGAGATCATGATCATTCATTTTCCCATTTTTACTAATGCCATAGAGTCTGTATGAGCAGATCACACAGTGGTGTTGCTGCTAGCACCCCTTGCTCTGTAGAAGTAGGGACTGTCCTCCTGAGATGGGGGAAAAGAGTTGGGAAGCTGGAAAGTGAGAGTTCTGACCCGAGGACCTGACACCAGTTAATGGATTTAGTACTAAATGTAAATTATTGCTAATATAAGAAAGTGGAAGACAATTTTAGCTGTTAATGAGAACAAGTAAGAAGTAATTATTTCTTGTCAGTTTTAATGAGACACAGCAAAGAATGTACCAATGGATTACCACTTTATGCCCTTGCCTTCACTGGAATGAAGCTCCATGTTGGAGCACAAAAGATAATACAGGACAAGACGTAAAAATAACCTAAAAATTACTGCTGGGAGAGCATCCATAACAGTCAAGTGTTGAACGAATTCAAGCTATGCAAATGTTTAGCACTGTCTTTATTTATGCATTTTCAACACATCCAACATGATCTTGATTTGAGAAGGAACAATAACATTATACCAAGTAATTTGTTGATAATAAGCTCTGTCTGGTTTTTGTAATTAAAAAAGTGATTAAGAAAGGCTAAGTCATTAATGCTTGAACTGCTGCTGCTGCTGGGATATACAGAGTAGCACACAGTTTGTAAACTTTTGGCAGAGAGATTTATTTACTGATGCTTTTTCAAGAAACTTCTTTCTTTATGGTATTTATAGAATGTGAGAAATAATAGACTACAATTATGAGCAGAGAAGAGTGATCATCCTGACAAATGCCAGTGAATTGTAAAACTAGACACATTACATAAGGATGTAACTGCTGAATCTTGCAGCTATTTTGTCTTTTGCACATTGGTTATCTCAAGAACAGATGGTCAGGTTTGGCAGGTAGTTAGGTGAGCACTGGAGAAGCCACAGCTTCTGTAGCCAAACCCAATGTTCAAATTCTCAGTCTCAGAAAATGGTCATTTTTTCCTCAAGTTTTTCGGGTTGTGTATCTACCTTCCAATTCTGAGCAAATGCAGAAACAACAGAAGGGAATGGGGCAGGTCTTCTGATATAAACAGAAGCAGAAACTATAGGACCTCCTTTCACTCAATGTTGCAGGAAGGCACAGGCTGGTGTCTCAACACTCCAAACACAACAGAATACTTGAGGAAATTTTTTATATCACATCTAGTGCCTGGTCTCCTCTGGGTCCCAAAACCAGTAAAATGTATCTCATTGTTAAGTGGGATATGTGTACCAGTGAGTTTGTAAGAGGGAGAGGATGCATCCCCTTCCCTGTTCGTGGGATGGAAGCCAGCATCCCAAGGCAGCTGCAGCAGTTTCAATGCAGAAATGTTGATTCAAGAAATGATTTGCACACAGAAGACCACTGCTCTTTGAAACTCATGTCATTTATGAATTGGACAAAACCCTTTCAAAATCCATTTTTAAATTTCATCACAAGTGTCACAAGGTTCACTTTCTCAATTGCTTTATCTTTTATTGCAATGCAAGAAGTAAGGGTAAAAGTCTGTACTGCTTTTACAAAGATTAAACAGGCAGGGTAAAACAGACCTTTCTCTCTCTGTAGACATTTGATGTACTATAGATGTTTCTATCATGTAAACATATCTCTCTGAGTGCATTATCAATGAAGACCAAACCCCACCTTTTTTAGAAAACAAGGATTTTCAAATCTAGTGTAGGTAGTAATAGATTTATGCTCAGGACTCTATTATGTTGGAACCAATGTTGTAATTCTCTATACCTGCTTTCAGAGCAATTTGGTGCAGACTTTTGCATGAACTGGAGATAAAATTTTTTCTCTACTGTGGTGAAATCGATTAAGATCTATCAAACTTCAGGCAAATCACTTTCTACTTAGTGATGCCACCTAAGGGCAGCCAGAGGCTTTAAAATTTATTATGGCCCTTGCTGAGCAGCAACATGGATCCTAGATTACTCTTATAAAAATCATGAAATTATGTCAATAGAGTTCTTATATTTTCCTGCATAAGGGTAGTATAGGAGATAATGAGAGAATACAGCAAGCAAAGCTTTTGCTTTAGAAGGATTTACAGCTTCTGCTTCATAAGTCAACACTGAATAATTAAAAGACTTGTAATTAAAGTCTAATTCAGTATTGATTGTGTCCTAGAGCAAGGGGGCCAGTTCACTGTTCTCACACCATCCTGTGCAAGCTTCATCAGCCAGACAGCAAGAGTGCAATTACCCTAAGTAGCCTTCAGCAGCGGGATGGCATCTCCTCCAACCCACTCCAGTGGGCTGGGGGGGCAAAGTGATTATCTCACAATGTCTTCAGTATCACACCTCCCCTCGGACCACTCCAACATCAAGTCTGTTTCATTTGGGAAACTGGTGGCATGGACTCTTCAGTCCAATTGTGTTCTTGGTTCTCTGCTCCCTCTCTTCATGGTTCCTGTGATGGCCCATTTTGAGATGAGCACATTTTTTAGGATCTCTGGTTGCTTCCTCCACTGCTTTTCATAAGCATGTTCAGAGTTGCTGTCTGATTAGAGGAATAAATGAAAAAGGGAGGGTCATGGGCACCTGCTTTCCAGTCTGCAGACCCATCTGCACCTCTGCAGCCATGCACATAATTTACCCTAACCTTCTAGAAGTGGAGGACTTCGGTTTGGTGATGCATACAGAAAACTTATTCATCATTGCACCGATGAACAGGGAAAGGCAGTGTGTGGTGATATGGCAAAGGTGGCTGTCAAAATTCAGGAAGTCCCATTTCTCTCTATGACACCTTGGTGATTCTCTGATTAAATTTCACTGGCCCTTAAGTAGTCTATCCCCACCAATCAATTGATTTTTTTTTTTCTTCCAGGATCTTATATGCTTCCTGTATGCATCGTATATCATAGAAATTAGGTCATATTTAATATGCTGAATCATAAACATTAGGGATGGAAAATCTCATTGAGCCATCAAATTCATTCATTTGTCATTGGAAAAAGGTTCCCATGTAGAATAGAATTTAATTTTTAACACATATTATATTCGATCCTAAAATGTTTCTTTTTTAGTTGGTATTCCACAAAACTCATTTAGTCCTTGCTATCAGGGATTTTTATGATTATCTGAATTTTCTTTTAGAAACTTCACTCCACAACTTTTAATTATAACTCCACAATGCTCTATCTCCAGAAAATAGCATTTGCAGGTAATGATCATACGCCTTCTTTCCAGCACTACTCAAAATATGAAATGATGGGTCTAAATATGGAAACAATCCTGTAATATCCATTTGCCAAGATCTCTAAATACCCTGAATTTTGCTTTCCAGTCATGATTTTTTTTTTCTTCACAGTTTGGGAAACTGAAGCAGCCAGTTTTCATTTAGAAACCAATTATTTTTTAGTGGAATTGTTAATTACTTTTCAGTACTTATTATCATGAAAAGTCTATGTCTTCTTATAAAATATTGTGCCTTTTTTTTTTTTTTTTTTAGCTAAGATTTGGAGCAAGAACAAGTTTAGTTATTTAGACAAATATGTCTGTGACTCTTTCACACATTACAAATAAATTCTTTCAGCTGGCCTGATGGTTTTGCATCAGATCAGAATATCAAACAACTTTGACAGCAGGAAGCACTCCATTAGATATTCCTGCATTTGAAAGTAAAAGAAAAAGGTCTGTCTGGAAGACCCTTTATGATTTTTCTTCTCCCAGTGAGCACAAAGCCCAAGGAGAAACTTACTGCCAGAGTGTACTGAGGTGGGTGACAACCTAGTTTTTTATTTCTGTTTAAACTAGAGTACACCAAAATGGGACAATGCTGAATCACTGGGTAGGACTGAGAATCCTGTGTTTTTTCTATCACTGAGGAACAACTGGGGACAGAGACTGGAGACAGAGCTGTTGCAGTGGGGATCCTGCAACACGCATATATCAAACCAGGAGTCCCGTGGAAAGGAAATATATATGGACAGACAGATTCTTGATAGCTGTTTCAGAGATGTTTATTCCTCCAGCCGCATGGCCGGGGCTCCGCTGAGGAACTGTTCCAGTCACGGGACCAAGGGTCCTTCTCTCGCGCAGGGAACACAAACCAACCAATGGGAACGAGGCTGAGCAGGGGCAGGGTAGCCCCGTGTCTGTGCCCTCAGGGCCCCTCTCCCAGGGCTACACGGCAGGGGAGGGACCCCAACACCTCACCCGTTTTATTTTAATAAAAGGAGAATGAAAACAACTGGATAAACATAACAAGAACAGTTTCAAAACAAAACAAGCCACCCTCCTGAGTCTTTAAATGTCCAAACAGATTCTGTGGAACATCTTAGGGCTGACAGAAGAGAGACAGAACTCTGAGCATGCTTTGTGGGGAAACTGAGGCAGGAGAGGGTTTAACTTCTTCCCTCCCCCTTTTCATCCCCCACTCGGCATTGGAAAGGGATTTTTGGGGAAACAATTGGCAAAAGCATGGTTTTGTGAGGGAAACCATGGGTGAAAAAAGGGATTGGGAATACACTGGGGGTAATAGGACATAGGGTAAAAGGGAAAGGTGGGATTAGGAAAGGGAAACTGTAGGGGGGGCTTACAATGGAGATACTGTCTAACATGACTACGATTTTTTGCATATATACTGCCTTTTACAGAAACACCATCAGGCCCAGTGACCTGCGATGCTTGTAACCCTTTTCTCCCTAGTACAATATTAAATTCCACCACCTCTCCATCTCCCAAGCTTGGGATCCATTTTTCAGGGTTATTCTTTTTAATAGCAGTTCTATGCACGAATATGTCTTGCTGGTTGTCACACCTTGTTATAAAACCATAATTTTGCTTAACATTATACCATTTTACTATCCCTAAGGTCTTAGTTGCTATGATCTTTTCCTTTTTCCGAGTGGCTGCTGTTTTCTGTCTCGCTGCGTCTTTGCTGTCTCTTTCGGTCGCTCCCGTGTTGGAATTGTCGGGGCTGCTGGTGCCTGCGCGCTCTTCCCGGGGTCGCGTTCGGGGCTGCGCGGGCCGGGCCGGGCCGTGCCGCTCAGTTCTCCGTGCGTCGCCTCCTCTGGTCGCAGCTTCGCTGCCGCTGCCGGGCGCTGCACCCACGTCTCGGCCGGGCCCCCGAGCGATGACTCCCCCGCGCTCCGCTCCAGCGCGCGTCTCGGCCGGGCGCGGCTCCGTTCCACCGCCATCGCCGCCAGCCGCCGCCCACGCGCCGCCCCTCTCGGCCGGGTGTTCACGGGGCTCGCTCCACCACGCGCTGCACAGGACCGGGCGGGTCCCGCCGGGTCCCGCCGCTCCCCGCTCCGCCACCGACACTGCGGCTCGCGTGGCTCCGCCCGCGCGCGGGAACTGCCTCGCTGCTGCTCGCAGAGCGCTCGGTGCACGTGGCCTGGGCCGCACGGTCCCTGCGCCAGGATTCCTTTCACCAGGACACAGCTGACATTGCTCAACAGTCTCGGTAACTAAATAATATTCACGAAAATATTCTTCCATCGGCATATATTTTGACTCTAGTATTAACTGTGTCCAAACGGTTTTCCAAAAGCCCTTGGTAAGAATTAAATCCCAAGAAACATAGAAAAAGTTCTTAAACAACCATGCCAGGAAGTGTTTCAGTTCTTTTTGAGCTTGAATCAAGCTAAAATTTACAAATCGTTGTTCAAGAATCATTTTAAGTTTAAGATAAATGTCCATATGCAGCTCTGAGAGCCAAGAGTCTTCCCACGGTTCCTCCATAGTTTAGATATGGAATAGCAAAGCAAAACTAAGAAGAGGAATCCAAAGTTTCCAGGGTTTACTCACACAAATCAGTCGCTTAGGGATCGGGGATCGTTCTGCTCACAAATCTCCACCATTTGTTGCAGTGGGGATCCTGCAACACGCATATATCAAACCAGGAGTCCCGTGGAAAGGAAATATATATGGACAGACAGATTCTTGATAGCTGTTTCAGAGATGTTTATTCCTCCAGCCGCATGGCCGGGGCTCCGCTGAGGAACTGTTCCAGTCACGGGACCAAGGGTCCTTCTCTCGCGCAGGGAACACAAACCAACCAATGGGAACGAGGCTGAGCAGGGACAGGGAACCCCGTGTCTGTGCCCTCAGGGCCCCTCTCCCAGGGCTACACGGCAGGGGAGGGACCCCAACACAGAGCCATATCTGATAATTACGTCCTTCATCTGATCTCAAATAGGCTACTTTCTGGTATCACTGGGTGATCAGATAATGTAAAACAGCCAGAAAAACAAGAGAAAACACAGATCATAGGATCACAGACAGGTGTGCCAGTTTGGCCAAATCTAGAAATACATCCGCTGAGAGAAGGCAGGCTATAACCACCCCTCCCCCACCACGTTCAGGAAAAAATAAATTTTCCTTGAAGGAAAGTGAAAGAGATAAAACCTATTTATTTAATAAACACACAGGAAAAAAGATAATGATGCTAAATAATAAAACCTCTCTATCTGCTGAGAGAAACCTGGGAACATTTCAGAGTCCTTCCGTAGATCTCTCTCTCCCTCCTTGGAGCTGGGACGGGGTGGTGGGCCCACCTCCAGGGCCGAGGCCTTGGTAGAAAGTCCTCCCAATGTATTCTGATGTTGAAACAGTCCAGCAGAGAGAAAGGGAAAAAAATGAAGTCCCAGGAAAACAAAAGTTCAACTCTCCAGAGGAAAAGGAGCTGAGGAAAAAACCTGCCAAAAGCTGACTGGAAAGAAAAGCAAGCCGGGTGCTTCCCTTCCTTCCTGCTCTCCTGCCGCAGCTGAAAAAAAAAGTCTCTATCTCTGTGTGACCTTGAACAAGCTGCAAACTGCTTTGAAAAAGTTTTGCTCAGTTTTTCCTCCCCCCTCTCAGGCTCAGTTTAAAGGCGTAGAAAGGCATAAAAATTAATTTCTGGGCATAGGGCAGCGATATGGGATACACATCATAAAGTCACCCCAAGACAACAGGTTACAGGTGTAAGGGACCTCTGGAAGTCATCTGGCCCAACTACCCTGCTCAGGCAGGCTCCCCTAGGGCAGGCTGTCCAGGATTGTGTTTAGATGGCTTTCTAATAAGCCTGAGGTGGGAGACTACACAACCTTTTTGGGCAACCTGTCCCAGTGCTCACCATCACAGTAAAAAACCTTTTCCTGATGCTCAGATGGCATCTCCTGCATTTCAGCTTGTCCCCTCTGGTCCTGTCACTGGACAGCACTGAAAAGGGCCTGGCTGTGTCCTCCCATCAGGTATTTCTATGCCCTTATAAGATCCCCCTGAACCTTCCCAGCATGAGCCTCTGGTGTATCAACCACTCCTCCCAGCTCTGTGTCCTTTGCAAACTTGGTGAGGGTACCTTGATGAACGCAGAACACCTTTCAGGCTTTTATAGAGTATTTGGAGCATAAAGAATGTGGCCAGAGAGGATGGCCCATTTATGAATTTTGATAATATCAATTGCTTTCTCTTAAGGCTTCCCACCACCTTATTAGAACCTTTGGCTGCCAGACAAAGGGTAATTCCTGACCAGTTTCGCTAATTTTCTCACTTGCAGCAATGTCACCATCCTGCTTGACCTTTCAAATCAATTCATCTTTAGATACATTATTGACTAATTTCCTGAAACTCAGGAGAAATGTGCCCATTTTTAACCTTGTCCTTCCTTACGTAGAGAAATTACCTTATCCTCTGGTACTAGCCTTGCCATTAGTAAGCAATCAAAATTCTTCTCCAAAGGCTTTTCGATTTTATTTGCTCTTTCCACAGTGATTTCAGTGATGTATTTCATCTAATCCTGGTGCTTTGTCAACTTTTTAATAGTACTGAGAGCTTTAATTGCCTTATTATCTTGTCTACTGCAGTGAGGGCTTTTTCTTTAGCATGTCTATTCCCCTCAAGGAAAGCATGGACTCTGGAATATTACAGGTTCTCCGTTTCCTGGGATGAAGAAATTGCCCAGACCCTTAAGGATATCTACTTCATCTCTCAGCAACATTTAATCTATCATGGCCCCTCTTTATCTTCCTAATAAATTTGCTTCTCAGGCAGCAAAGACTTCATCATCCGTACTCTTCAGACACAGCAGCGTCCTGCTGCTTGGTGTCCTTTTCTTCTATGGTGCAGCCAGGAAACCCAAGATCACAGGGTTAAAAAACAGTGAGATTTTTTGGGTCAGGACTAGAGACTAAGGATGGCATTCAGCTAGGGAAAAATGAGCCATGAGCTTTGCTGCTTGTTTTTTCACAGAAAGGCTGAGAAAAGAGGAAACCTGCCCAAACCAGGAGGATTTGACACTGTAGCAAATTGAAGTGCCTGACAGTGTTTCCATGGATGGCTGGCACTGGGGAACGGGGCAAAAAGGTGCCTCCTTTCCCAATTTCAGACTCTATTCTGCAAATCTTAGATTTGGGTGCCTGATTATCTTGTCATCTGAAGTAAAGGCACAAAGTGGGTTTGGATGAGAGGGAGCAGGATGGATGCTTAAGCACTGGCTCTCTGGATTATTGTCTTTGCTGCAGCCTCTCATTTCAGAAGGCAAATGGCTCCCCTGGCTCTTCCCCTGTGCCCATTACTGGGATCAGTGGCAGGGCCCCAGCTATCACTGTCCTAATGCCTCCCAGCTGTGTGCCCTGACCTGCCTTTGCTCTGGCTTTATCAAACCTCAATGAGCTTAGTGTGTGATGGGTGATTGCCCCCCACACCAGACACTGCAAACCCTGCACACAGAGAACTGGAGGAATAATGTGAGAAATTCAGGATTAAAATCTTCTACCATCTTGCAAATGGATGTTGTTTTATTCACCTGGCTTTCCTATCATGCACTCCAGATTATACACTTGCTCCGTGTGTCACCTGCAGACAGATCTGCTGAACAGAGAATAAAGAGATGAATAATGTCACTGCCTCAACACAGCCATGATAATCATAAATAAAAGAAAAAACATATTCCTGCTCAGAGGTATATTAACTGGAACTTTTATGTTATTTATGTTTTGCCTCAGATACACATATATACCAGGAGAAAAAAAATCTAGTACTTAGAGTAAATCTACTGCACTTTGTTGTAAGCTTGGAAAAAAAAGGTCTGTTGATTGATTTCCTTGTCTGAGTTATTTAGAAAGAGCTGAAAGCTGGAGGGCTGTTAGATTCTGGTAAAGTGAGTACTTTTCCCCTGAATAAAAACATTTAAAGGCTCTCAGTGTTTGTGCACGTATTCGTGTTCCAATGCACAAATTAAATGTCAGCAGAGCCAGACCTTCAGCCACAGTTGATGGCAATACTGAAATCAGTGCAGCCACATTGATTTATGCCACCTGAGGAACTGACCCAGAGTTGTTACTTTTCACTGGACATCATATAAGAGCTATAAACGGGTTTCTGAGTGCACAGAAAAGACAATGCAACATGGGGAGTGACTCAAAACCAGAAGCTGTGTCTGAAAGGAGTGCTCTGCCCTGGGGTTGTAAACACACCAACCTTTATCAGACACTTCCAGTGGAAATGTTGTTATCTGGGCATCTAATGGCCCCCTGTATTCCAAAGGGAAGCTGAAAAAGATCCTACCATTTCAAAGATCAGGCTTGTCTCTGAAAATTGTTCTCTTCCCCCTATCACAAGTGATGTGTAAGATTGCAGTAGCAAGAAGATTTTCCATTTTCCTGACAGCAGCTTTACTGTGGGTTGCAGACCACTTTCTGTGCATTGCCCTACAGCTACTGTACCTAGGGCTCAATAAGTTATTCAACTATTTTCTGGGTTTTTTCAGTAGCTTCTCTGTGCAATGAGCAACCAGTACAAGTACTGTGGCAGTGAAAACACAAAACCTAAAAACACCCCATGCTGTGAAGCATTTAAATTTTTAAACTAGATTTAAGGCTTATAGTTCAAATCTGGCTTGGAATGGATGTACTTATATGGAGCCTAGCAGAGCTCCTGTGGCTTGTAGCTGCAGGGGATTTGGTCCAGCTCAGTTTGGTGAATTGCAAGTTTTCTAGTGAAACACTGAGATTTGACTGTCTCATATTGCAGTAGCATTAAATAGTCCAAAACCATGTTTGCCTGTCTCCACTAAATCTGCAATCAGTTTAAACCTGATATTTGGTTCATAAAAAACCTTAGATGCAAAGGTTCACACCTGTGCATGCTCAACTTACATCCAAATTGAAACACTAAACTGGAAGTACTGTATCTCCATTTCTGGTGAATTGTTTTACTGTTTACAAATAACCTTTGTTGCAATTATTAAAGGATCAGGGGCATGGATCATTGATAGAATTATGGGATCAATAAAAGAACTGTAGCAAGAGCCTGCAAGCAAAAGGCCTGTGTGAGAAAAGGCCTGGGAAACAAAGAGAGAGTTTTGAAACGATGCAGCTGTACTGATAAGATGTGCTAACTGGGAGAGAAGGGAGGTGAACTCTGAATTCTTCTAATCATAACATGACTGTAGAAGCTTGCCAGTGTAAGTCCAATTATGTAGAAGCAGAAATTTGCTTTGATAAGCTTTAAGCCACTGAAGAGTTAACAAGCTGGTATACTATATAAGTGCCTTTGGATTGCTAATAAACGGAGTTTTGCTCTTATCAACCATATTGGTTTTGGACTGCAATTTTCTCCCCCCGCCGGAGTCCCTAGGCTTTCTTCTTTTTACAATTCTAACAAACCTTCTTTAATAACACAGTCCTTTCTCTTTGGATTAATTCCTCTGATAAATAAGGAATAACAAACTTCAGCAGATATTTTCTGAATAAACAATAATTCATGCTAAAATCCACAAATCTTTTGGGATTAACAAATAGTCCCACAGACATCCTAGAGGTATCTGAGTATGTATAAATAATACAACCAGCAAGCAGGGGTTTAAAGAAAACCAAACTCAGAAAAAAAATGTCAGAAACCATTATTTCAGTGTTAGACCAGTTGGGATCCTTATCCAGTGCACAGAACTACTCAGTCCTGTAGCTTCAAACTAAAGGCAGTGCTTTTGCCACATCATCCAGCACCTGGCACATTGCTGCTGGGAACTGATAGCTGGGAACCAATACTAGGACTCGACCCACTTTAATATGTGAAACACATCACCTCCAGGATTTCTGCATGGCATTTAACTTGCTGTTTGAAAGTCACAATTGATGTCTAATCTGCAGCTCAGAACCAGGCTCGCTGTCGTGGCATGTGAGTGCTTTAACAGATTGTCTGTGTGTGAGTGTCTCAAAAGTTTGGTGAGCCCAGCTGATCCAATCAGTGTGTTCACAGGCAGCAAACAGCAACACGTTATGCAATCGAGATTCCTTATCGTCCTTCACGGGAATTACTTTTAAGGCACCAAGAATTGCTGTTAAATAAAGGGTTAGTGACACCAGTGAGCAGACAGAAAACATGCTTACTGCTTCAGATGAGAGTGTGATGGCTAATGAGAGAGACAATGACATCCACTCAAGGTTTTCCATCTTTTCAATGATGTGTCACCATACAAAGGGCATTGCAGATGTCGGCTGATAAGGGAAGCCTCAGTAGAACTGACATAGTATTGGAGTGAGAGAACACAGAAAGTGGCTGGGCTGTCATATTCTGATGAGATAAGCCACCAGAGTTTCTTTTCTCAGACACATATTACACAAGTGCTTGCCAGGTATTGTCGTGCCTCCCAACATTCTGCAGTCAGAAGGCGGCGCAGAAAGAAAGGGGGTTTGTGCTTTGAAATTTTCTGTGTTTTTGGTTTTTCAAATAAGAAATGAAGAATTGGATGCAAAATTTTAAATTTCCAGATTAAAAATCTTTTGTGTGAATTTTAGCCGCATATTTTGCTGGTCACTGAAATGCCATCACAAAACTTTAGCAAAACATTCATCTTCTCCTTTTGGAGAGCAGGATTCACTTATATATCTGTCTCTGGCTTCTCTGACTGGACAAAAAGAGAGAGTATTGCTACAATTACATATGACTATATCTACACATATATATGTAAAATATCATTATATATGTGATAAGGCAGTTAATCATAAACAAGACAGGTTGAACTCTTGCAAGCTGTTGAAAGGTGAACTTTTTCATGATGCCTGCAATTCAGTTGCATGCCAACAAATACAAAATAGAGCATAGATTGCTCTCTGTGCTATGCAAATCATAAAATTTTGTGACAGCCTACCTGTACAGCCAGGCAAGGCTTAAAAAGCAGGGACAGCAAAGCCAGTAGCTGGGAAGTTCAGAATACAAACTAAGAGAGGCAGTTGTTCATTAAACATGTAATTTAAAAGAAGCAGCTCTTACTACAGGACATCATGGAAGCTAAAATTTCAAGGCAGACAGGACAGAAGACATAACACTTGTGAGTCTCTGGATGCACAGGAATTATCTCTGACTTGGAAGGGGCTGTAGATTAGGAGGGATTACTAAGGGAAATACTAACCAGTGTCCCTGTGTTTTTCTGTTCTCTAGGCTTACTGGGGTTGGTGGATCTTCAGTCTAGTTTAGAAGAGCCACCTTTACTCAGTTTCTCATGTAGTGTTGCATTAATAACCACTTTAAACCTTCTAGTCTTCAGGGAGGCAGAGCACACAAAGAGTTTAAAGAGGACAATGATGTTTCTGAGCTATCTTCAGTTCAGGTACCAGATGTTCCTGCCTGCTTTGGAATCAGTATCCTGTTAGTCCAATTCATTCACTCAGGTTTCTACTGTGAATATAATAACAGTCAGAAAATTCAGGGCTCATGAAAGCACATTTTTGTTAGCTTTGTGGGTAGTTTAGTTTGAAGTCTTGAAATTAGAATGGAGGGTTCACTCCACCAGTAAAATTCAACAAATATCCAACCTTACGAGGCAAATAAGTGACAGGGTCACAGCCAAAGCAGCCTGTGAGAGCAATTTTCCAGTGAAGTATAAGGGCAGGAGAATGGGAACATCTCTCCCTCCTTCTAAAAGGGGCAGAGGAGCTTCTGAAGACTCAAGTTTTGTATGAAGCTCTGCTCTTCATTCCCACCTACAAGAAAGTGTGACAGGATTTGTCACCAGGCGTAGTGATTCTGTAACCACAGTTGTCCCTCCCAGAAAGCTAATCCAATGTGTCAAATAACCTGGGAAAATATCATCTTGAGGACAAAATGGACTAGTTCTGTTTTTCTTTGTCTCAAATTTGTATATATGACCCCAGGCTTCAAGATATGCCCCTTCAAGATATGACATACAAGTAGAAAACACCCTGTTAAACAGAGTCATCTCGAGCTGCCTGTTTTCTTCTCACACAGAGTGCAGCTCACATTTCTGTTCTCCTTAAACGCCCCACTTATTCAGTGCTGAATTACAGCTGGACAATTCATCCAGGCTAAACTAAACAGGATAGTTCCACACACTGCAGCCTGTCTGTCACAGGTCATCATTATGGTATTAATGGCCATCTGTAAGCAAAGTATACAGGCAGGGTGTGATTAGTGCAAGCAATTTAGCCACTATGTTTTTGTCAGTGTGAATGCAGTTTAAATTAAACTGCAGTTGGCTGCAGCTGAAGAAGCTTTTACTTAGCTCATAATGGGCAGATTCCAATTTTCTCACAAAATCCTTTCCTTCAATAACAACTCACAAGGCTCTTGCAGAGTTGCAAAGTCTCTGTGCCTACATCTTCTATTTCTGCTCTGTTGGCTGGGGAAACTCAGCAGGTTCCAGATCAGACTTTTTCCTTTTCCCTTTCCTGAGAGTGAAATACAATTTTTGTGTAAATCAGAGTTCTGTCTTTTGTATGTAGGTACTCATGATTTGAATGGAAACATTTCACCATTTAAATTTTTTCTCTTCTGAAGCCAAGGTGAAAGCCTGTCTTTTAAAGCTGAAAACCTGATTGCCAGAATACAGTTCTCCCACAGTTGTGCAAATTAGTCGTCCATTGTGCAGCTTTGCAGCCAAGGGAAGACATAAGACTGTCTTAGAGCCAATCTCTAGAGAAGCAGTACTCCAATTCATTCTGCTTTGTAACTCAGCAATCCTCCAGAGGGTAATTCAATGACCATTGAAGCCAACTGGCATTGAACTCTGTCATAAATCCAAATCTCATGATGGACAGAGTTTAAAAATCCCTTGACAAGGGAAAACTGTGGATGATTCTGCTGCAGTGGCAAAAAGGTCTAACAGGAGCCATGGCTCTATGCTCAGGAGGAGAGAGGTAGGATCAAAGGCATGGTTTTACCTCTGCCTCTGGCACTGGTCAGGCTAACACAAAGGACAAGGTATGGCTCTGATATCTGCAATTTAAAGATAACACTGGAAAGCCAGAGAGGGCAGGGTAGAACCAGGGCAGTAACTTACAGATGATACAGCAGTGATGAGCTACTATGGCAAATACAGTGTCCACTGCATGAGGACAAACCTGGATGCCTTCACTGAGCATAGGATTTAGCAGAGTAAAGTGTGTTTGGAACCTGTGTAGAGGGTGAGCCAGTTTTGTGCTCCTGGCTTTAAGCTCTGTGAGTCTGAGAGGTGTGACAGCCTTGTTACAGGCTTCAGGAGCAATAACCCTATTTTCCCAGCTTTCTGAGCAAATAGTGTTCTGATTGAATCCAAGTGTGCTGGCTTGCACAGAAGCAATGAGACAGCTGATTTCAGTTACGGGAGTATTGCCTTGAAGTGAATTTGGGGAGGTTGCTAATAGGCCTCTGGGGTGCTTGCTAGAATATCATAAGGAGTTGGTTTTTTTCATTGAATTAAAAAAAAAAATGCTAGACACAGCATACATTTGAGGGGGGGGGGGGGGAGCAGGGGGATGTTGTGGGGGGTGGGTTCAGCCTGATGTAACTTAAGGAGTGCAGGCCAATCCTGGCTTTTTAAATTTTTTATCTTTTCCATTTCTTTTTCTTGGCCTTTTTTTTTTTTTTTTTTACTTCTTTTAGTTTTGATCTTCTCATGCTACTTTTTCCATTTATTTCATTTGCTGTTCCCAGCCTGTTTTTACTTTGATTGATGCAAATGTGGAGGGCTTACGCCAGTTTACAACTGTCCTGTTTCTTGCCTTAGCATCTAGTCCTGGCCATTCCTGAAGACACTACTGGGCTGGATGAGTTTTTATTTTAACTTCTTATGGATATTCCTATGCTGTCGTACTGTTGGCATATGCACTACAGAGTTTCTAAAGTCCACGAGACACTGAGGATTCCCATATTTCTTAACTACAGATATACTTTGAAAACTTACTCTCTGTTACTCTGAAGACTTTTTTTTTAACATCTCTGCGTCAAGCACAATAGGCAAAATCTTGTCTGTGTGGTTGTTACATTAAAAGTTCATAATTTATATTCAAAATCTAAAAATGTTTTGATGCCATAGTACTAATAAGAAATAATTAAATGTAGCCAAAATGTTTCCGTACAGAAGACAGAGGGAAATTATGAGTCTTCTCATTATGAAATTCCTTTATTCTCTGACCAGCTGGCTGGAATTTTTGGAAAGAGCAAACAGATTCTTTCTGGTGTTTGACCAGCACTGCCACATATTAGAGACACTTATCATAAAGTGGACCCAGCGGGACAGCTGTTAGAAAGCTTCCAAAATAAATGTCGCCTGGATTTCTGGCCAACAGCTCAGTTTGACCACAATCAAATCCCTTCTTATTTGACATTGCTGAACAAGTGTGCCACAAGTCTGTTTGCCTGGCATTATTGCTCTGGAATACTTATTCTCTAAGCAACAACAACGTTTGCCTTTACATGTGGAAACATATTAATAAGAGAAGTAGAATATAAGCTGGCTATTATGTTAGGTGCTTGCCTTGTGTTGCTTATTCTTCTTGTATCTAAAAGTCTGAGATGTCTAATTGAGCAGCAGGGAGGGCTGTTCTTAGGTAATCAGCTACATACTCTAAATAATTAACAGGAAATAGCTCATGATTAGTTTGTGGAGGAAATCTAGACTGGTGCTTGTGCATATGGCAATGAATGACAGTACATTAGCAGAAATCAGGACTTGCTCTGATTGACATTTTGACTGCTATCTGGCTTTTAAGTAACACATTATCCCATTCTCCCTAATTTGAGAATAGCTACTTTTGCACAAGGCTGCTCACGACAATCCTCTTACACTGGGACAGGAAGGAAAGCAAGGCTGTGGTGTTTGATGTTCCCTCTAGTGGTAAGTACAACTGCCCTGAGACCTCCAGAGCCCACTGTTATATGGACTAGGCCATGTCCTTCTAGTGAATTCTAGGGAATTCAGATTTGAGAGTCTGTCAGGGTAGGGAGGAATTTCATACAGATTGAAAGCAATTAAATTTGTGTTGCCCTTAACCACAGTATCACCACATCATTCTTTCAAGGCCACACAACCCAAAATTTCTTCCCCTCTGCTGATTCTAGCTACGGAAGGAAATGTTCATGGGAACACAGAGTTGTTAAGTGCAATG
This sequence comes from Corvus hawaiiensis, assembly GCF_020740725.1. Classification (NCBI taxonomy): domain Eukaryota; kingdom Metazoa; phylum Chordata; class Aves; order Passeriformes; family Corvidae; genus Corvus; species Corvus hawaiiensis. Next base: position 9,099,910 of record NC_063218.1, read on the forward strand.
AGAAAGTAGAATTTGCCATGCCATAATATAACAGCAGTTAGAATCCTTGTTTAGAAACAGATCAAACTCTAAGTAAATTCAACAGCAGGTCCACACAGTTGCCAATATCAGCATGTTGTTACAGAAGTGAAAACTTCCTAGTAGCAGCTAAAAAAAAATCGTTCAAGGTTCATTGGTCTTGAGTTAGCACTGTCCTTTAGCTAAAATCACATTTTTTTCTGGAATTTGCATCACCATTCTACTGGCCTGAGTACCTCTCTGACTGTGAATTTACTCCCTATACTATTCTGTTTTGGTTTATATAAATTTGCAAAGTGAAGAGCAAGACTTTCTATCCTCTTATAAAATATGTTCTCCTTTATCTGACAATCAGTGTTTTCCACTCCTTAAATCCAGTCTTCACATTGAGTTCTTGTCATTGCCTTCCACAACGGCACTCATACTTCCTCCTTAATGTTGGGACTATCTTAACAGATGCCATATTATTTCAGCTGCTTTTCTTACTCAGTCCATGACACATTAATGACTCATTGAAGAATGTTTTTTTCTTCTGAAATCCCTGAGCATTTTCCTCTTTGCTGTGTCCAGCTCATGAACTCTCTAATCAGCTCTCTCATCAGTCTTCATGTGCATGACATGCACCTTGGCTATGAAACCACATTCCATTTCTAGAATTTTTCATACTGCTACAATTCATTTTTGTTTTCCAGTGTCTTAGTGATGCCTCTCAACCCTGTGTCATCAGCAAAGACTTACACTTTTAGAGCCAGACCACCTAGTGAAAAGTGGTCCCAAGACTTATCCTTCTGGAGCTTCACTAAAAACTTTCTCTAATCCATTGCCATATCCCCTTCAGTCAGTTCCTCACTAATTAAATGATTTGCTTTAATCTCCAGCTTGCTCAGTTTAACTATTAATTTCCCAGGTATTGAGCTGAGGGGACATTTCTTCCTAAAGGAAAAGTAACTTTCCTACTGAGTGAGAAGTCTGAGTTTGATACAACTAACCTTTAATAGAAGTTTTTCTGTGTTTCATTTTGGTTTTTTTCCCTTCAGAATTTATTCTTAAGCATTTTACAAACTAGATCAGAATGTCTGGCCTCTCGGTACTAGATTTTCCTTCTTCACTCCCACTTTCTTTATATATAGAGACTCACAATCATAAAGATGCATTAGCTGTAAGTTTTGATATTTGTTCTCAAAATTTCTTAGTCCAGTACTTTGAATTCCAGCACAGGAGAGCACTCAACTCACCCAAATTACATCTCCAGACACTGTCATTTCCTTTAGCTCAGCCCTACCTCTTTAGAACGTCTATAACTTCACTTGATAAAATCATAGATCTGGAAGGGAAGATTCATCACCTAATGCCCTGAGCAAATCATCTATAGGTGCATTATTTTTAACTCTTGATTGCCCAACTTACCTATAAACATTATTTTGAAGATTCAATAACGTTGCCAGACAATGTGTTTGGGAGTTTTTCTGTCCTTGCCATTAAAATTTCCCTTGTGTCTAACAGGAATTTTCGTCATCTACAATTCAGACTCATTAGTTCTGGTTCCAGCCATCACAGACATGAAAAGCCAGACCATGTCTTATCTCTACCAGTCCTTGGTCTTCTTAAGTACTGAAGTTCTTCTTCAGTAACACAAAGAGCCCCAGTTCTTTACTCACACACAACTGGTTGAGTTAGTGTAGATTGTGACCTCTCTTACAGCTGCTTTTTGGACAGTAGCTTTCTCAGAGCACTGTGCTTTAATACAAGAAAAATCTCACAGAACCTTTCTTAGTGCTGAGTCAGATACATGATTACTTGATGTGCTCTCTCGCAGCACTCCTGCCTGAACTAGAAATGACATCACTGGCTCATGGCCACCTTTGATCTGTGATAACCCCAAGGTCTTTGTCCATAAAACTGTTGCCAAGCCCATTTCCATCCTGCTCAGATAGGTGCAGTTGGTCATTCCTGCCAAAATATTATTTACTTTGCTTTTTCTCCCTAACAAACTTCATTCCCTTCATCTTCCTGCTAATTTTCAGAATGTCCCTTCAATAGACAAGTTCATTTTGAATTTTCAATGAGCCTGTAGTCCCTTCTTGCTCCATATCCTCTGCAAATTTAATAAACATACTTCCTATTCCATCATCCCTGTTAATGACAATATTGAATAAATGCAGACTTAGGACAGACTCCTGCAGAATGTCACTCAGTACACCCTTCCATTTGGATAATGAACCATTGATAAGTACTTGGTAAGTATAGATTTCCAATCACTTTTTCATCCATCTCATACCAATTTCATTAAGAGAGTATTTGCCTAGCTTGCTAATGAGAATGTCATGTGAGATAGTGTCAAAAGCCTTATTCTGGTCAAATATGTCTGTTGCTTCTCCCTCACCCACACAGCCCTTGATCTGGTCAAAGAAGAAAGTTGGATAGATGTGACAGAGCTTGCTCATGACTAATCTATAGCATGTACTGCACAGCCACTCTTACCTTCCAGGGGAGTTTGTTCCAGACTTTTGCTAGAAATCAAAATGAAGATTAGTGGCCTATCTCCTTCACAGGATTTCTGTTTTTTCTTCCTTAATAACCTGAAATCCCCTGGCTCCACTTCCTTTTACACACTCATCCTTGGCTGTTGCCATTTTGTGCATTCAGTGTACCTTTTATTGCCTAATTTCTCTTTTGCTTTATCACTTGTTTGAAAAGATAAGGCAGTGTGTTTATTAGTTGCAAAGCTCCTTCGTATATTTTCTCTCTGCCATGGAAAATATTTTAATATTTTTAATTACCTCTATATTTTCCTTCTTTTTCTGTTCTGTGAGGCTTCGCTATCTCTGGCTTTATAGAGGAAATGGAAGTCGACAGGAAATGTAGAGCAGGGGCCAGGTTCTCCAACACCAGGGTTTTCTTTTGCTTCTGGAAGCACCCACCATGCACAGGAGTGACCTGCTTATCTTCAGAGCAGAGAATGTGCCCTGCTGGCACTGCTTATACATCCCTAAAAAACAACTGCAGATTACTGCAGGGGTTTTTTTCCTGTTAAAGTTTTTGCAGCCTTCTGAACTCTAAGAGCTTGCAAAACTTCTGCTTGTCAGCCCAGAGACCACTTTCTTAACCTCTCTGCTCTATTAAGCAAATCCATCCACATTTGCTGTATTTTAGAGTGTTTAGACTCCCCAAATGTGGTTTATTTCACCATTGAAATACTCTTACTCATTTTTAAAGGCCAGACAAAATCAATCTAAACAAATCAATTTACGTTTTAAAAAATGTGTTAATGTGATACCGTTATGGTAACAGAGATTGAGGAAGCCCTGGTTTCACAGGTAAATTAAAATAGATCTAGCAAAATAAATGAACCACTGTAATTGTGAAGACAGAACAGAACTGATTCATCAAGTGAAGGAAAAGGGATTTGGGGCTAGGTCTGCATTTGGTGTAACTCTAGGGGGTGATGCTGATTTTAAACCAAATGAGAACTGGTCCAGAACCATTAACTGAACAGCATAATAAGTTTCTGTGGACTTTTCGATTTTTTTCCCTAACCACTCCCAAGCAGTGTTATTGACAGTATATACATCTCCCAGCTGAAGCTTACCTCCATATTAAATATCCAGTGTGAAAAATGGCTGAACATATTAATGAACTCTATTGTCTTCAAGTGACAGACGTTTGCTAAATTTCAAACCATTACAATACCTGGCAGTCTTGGTCACTAATTCCTGTTTAAAATTCATAAATTCAGAGAATATTACAAGCCATGCTAGTAGCCTTGCTCAGCTCTTGCCGGAGTCAAGACAGAGAAGAGCATATTGGAGGGTGAACACAGGGAAAAGAAATCGTCTGTGAGTTGAACTTTCCTGCTCTTTGCAAGTTCTAAGGAAACTCGGATGAGGCAGCCCAACAATTCCGTGACATCTCAAAAATGTAAGGTCTTGCTGCAGTTTTTTCCTGCTTATTCCTCTGTCTACTTAAGAGGTGGAACAAGCTTCTAATTGCTGAGGTGGTGACGAATTCCAGCACTTTTTCTAGAATTTTGGGGGCAAGTGGCAAACTAAGCATTAACCTTACAGCACGTCAGTGTCTTTATGACGATTTAATTTTTTTAAATCATTATCTAATCACACTCAGCCCTGTTTATATATTAGAGGATGTGAATGGGGTTGTATTTCACACTCCCTCTGATACCAGACTATACCTCTGTTTTCTCTCTTCAAAGGAAAATATCTCAAAGAAGAGCAGAATTTAGAGATGAAAAAAACAAACCAGCCCCCCCCTCCCCGCCTCCAATTCTTTCCTCTTATATTCCCAAATTCCAGCTGGATGAGTTTCAGCTAAAGTATCCAAGGGGAGCATAGTGGCACCAGTCTGCATCAGGATTCAGCTCAGCAGCTGAAGGCAGCAGTCCAGTAATGTAAGGACAGGGCTGAACAAACTGCTTGGAACAAAATATCCTGGATCCTTCTGTTCATTTTTACAATCCAAAGCAACTTCAGCATTTTAAGGAGCTGTTGGAAAGTCTGGAAAAAAACTACTTCTTTGTTTACTGCTTTTTACATTTACAAGATCTACTTACAACTAGGACCATAAAAGCTGATGTTTTTTTAAAATTTTTGCTTTAAATTTTGGTAGGGATTAGCAGATTTGCCAAAAGTCTCATTAACAGACCCTGCTTTTGTCAGTTTTACAGCCCAATTCAGTTTCTTCAGAGCCTTGGATACACCTCACCCTCTGAACTTGCAAATGCTTTTCCTCAAAAAGTTCTTATCTTTAAAACTGCATGTTAATCAAGGCCTCCTTAAATCCTTCAGCTGATAGTAATCAATAGCAGCATGAGTAAAATTTAACTGCCTAAAGGTTTCAGAAGTAGGAAATACTGTATTTACTTCATAAAGTTAGCAGTTCTGAGTTTAAAAGTCCTTATAAGCATAAAGAGTGAAAAAAAGAGATGCATCTTGGAACTAAATTAATAGCAAATTATCTATATTTGCTCTGGTGACAGCTTGGAAAGCTTTATGAGCAGCAGGGCTGCATGGTAAAGGCAGAACCATTTCTGCAGTCCTTTCTCAGAAGAAAAAAAAAAAACAAAACCTTCTGCTGTGTCTCAGGAGGAAGGAAAGTCTGGTGGATATGGCACTGGATGGGGTGTCATGAGACCAGGTCTTCCTGCCTGACCTTTTGGCTGCTCACTTAATCTCCCCATATTGCAATTAATAGGCCTGCCACTGAGGATAGCAGTCCTCCTATCTCTCGCTCTCTCATCACATCTGTCACGTTTGTTTTACTCTTTGGGTGACAAACTTTCTCTCTGGTAGTGCTCTTTTGTAACCTACTTCTACAATCCTCCAAGTCTTGATCCAGGCTGCTTTAAAAACCAGATAAGACTACTGGTTGAGCACTGGAGATGAGGTTCTGCCTCAGAAAGTTGGGCACCTGGACAAGCTGTGCAGTGATTTATTGGCAATGCAGTGATTTTGTGGCCACAACAGAGTAGGTCTTGAGAGGGAGGAAAAATCAGGGGGTGAGGTGAGACTGTGGGTAAGGAATGGGGAATGCAGCTTCTCTTGCCCCTCTTTGGCTCTAGTTTTCACCTCTTTAAGTACAAGTTACACAGTCCCCTTATGCTAGGCACTATATTGCTGATACCATGAGCTGGCTGTGACTGAAAATTTCCAAGCATTTATTATTTTCAGAAGCCTGCAGCTCCCTTTGCTAATGGAAAGCAAACAGACCCCTGATATTGCTCTAACGGGTGGGGTTTTCCCCTCTCCTTTCCATCTTCAACCATCCTAAAATAGCCATCTCAGTTCTGGTCATCAGTTCTTCAAGTGGAAATTATGCTAGGGAATGGAAAACTTTTTTTAATGCCAAGTTTCAGCAATTATTGTGTCAGGTTCCAAATCTCTGAAAAATAGGGTTTCCTAATGGAAACTGACCCTTCTCTCACCCAGATAACACTGTCACTGTAGCTAATATCATGTGTCTCGTGATACTGACTGTCAGCTTAAATTGATTACCCAGGATGTTCCCCCACACCCTGCTGTAAGATGTCACTGCTCATATTTATAACTGGCCTCTATCTGCATACCTAATAGTCTGCATGTGCAAAGCCTTGTCCTCATTCTCTCCACAAATGTTTATTGAAGAGAAGAACACAATGTTCAAGATTTCTTTCCCCCCCTCCCATCATTTATGCTGTGAAAAAAATTTATTGGTATCATGAAATAATTTGTATATTTGAAAATTATGTTGTAGATTTCTGAACTTCACCTCAGCTCCACACTGCCACATTATTTATTTATGACCTGTGTAGATTTAATAAAAATGACACAAAAAGCTGTATTCAAGTGTCAATTGGTACTTAACACCCAGGCTTACATTTATTGTAAAGGTTGCTTTCTTGAGCATTAGAGGGATGAAATATTTAAATCCTTAGTTCCAGGAATCGCATTTTTTATGGTTCCTGGAGACATCTCCCTGAGGACCTGGAGCATGATGGCATACTTTGGTAAGAAAATAAAAGCCCAGCCACTTAATAAGCAGTCTGTCCCTTCATATTTTAAGATACCTAAACAGTATTTGCATTTCCCAGACTGGTACAACTTCTGACAACATCTCAAGCCATCAGGTAAATAAGAGAAGTGAATGTTCCCTTACTTCATGAGAAAGGTGGTTTTTGATGTTTAAAGCACCATATTCCATTTCATTATGGCAATGCTGGGCAGACTTAATGAATGTTTTACTTTGATCCTTGAGATCTGATGTCAGGAATATCAGATCTCGAAAAAAGCAGTAGGATTTGGATCTGTATTCATCACATGTTTGTAAAAGGAATGGAGGATGAATAGCTGTGCCTTTGAAGGAGAGGAGCTGAAGAAGAAAAAGATGCATATTTTAACTAGCAGTCCTTTGGTAAAACATGAGCACATGTTAATGGAACAGACACAGCCATTCCAGCTGCCATGTTCCACCAGTGCTGTGCGCAGCAGATGGATCTGCAGTGACTTGGATCAGCCTTCAGAAACAAAATTGACCTCAGCTCCAATGTACAAACTTTCTGCATCTCACAGGCTCCCCTTCCCAGGTGGTGTGTTTTCCTGCTTGAAGAGGTTCAAGTCCTCAAGGAAGATATTTTTCCTCCTTTGCAAAATCCCTCCTATTGTAGTGCACTGGGATCTTTTTATATTTTGGCAAAGAAGATGAATGGTTCAACACAAGAGATCTTTTCCTGCTCTTTCATTAGTGTGTGCAGCTGAATGAGTGGAGAGGGGTGGCCTATGAAAGGAGACAGAGTGTACCTGTTATAATCTTCTCGCTGATTTACTTTCAAGGAAAGTCTAAAATTTTCAGTCCCTTCACATGTGGTGCATTGTCTCATGTGTAACTCGATAATTAAGGTTGTTTAGATGATTTTACCTTTTGTGGCTTGACAAATCAAATTACTTAGAGTTTATCTACATGTATGGAAAAATATTTTTTTAAATTTTAGTGCTGGAGAGCAAGGAGGTCTCATTAAAAATTGAAATAATATATTATATTTCACAATAAAACTGTAATGCCCAGGAAATTGAACCTTTAAGAATTTTATTATTCTAGAATCTTTGATTGCTGAAATAGTCTAGCTGCACAAAAATCTCCTCACAAAAAAAGCACCAGCCCTTAAATTACTTTTAGCAGTGTACAAAGAACTTCATCACACACTGTTTTAATAGGAATATCTCAAAAGCAAGCAGACACTGATAATAGCAGTTAATTACTTCGAATGGAATAAAATATATTCCTGTTGTGAAGAGGATCACTCAACAAGAGTTGTGGGAAAATGATGTTTTATACTCAGGCTTGCATTTGCCATATTTGGGTACTTTGCTACCACAGTTATATGTTTCCCAGATGTGGGGATGTTGAGGGGGGGCTTTCTTCAATGCTTCTATTTTCATCTCACTTAGGATGGGGGGAGAAGACAGGGCTATGCTTTCTTTCTCAGGTTCTTATCATCAGAATTTTTTTTTCAGTCCTAGAGGAAAGAAGCAGATATGTAAACAAATATATATTGTTTTGGGGGGTTTTTTGTGGAAGATTATTCAGTTGTGATCATAGCAAAGTCTGGAAATGGCCAAGTCAGTGCTCGTTGCTGGAGGTATGTTTCCATAATAGAATATGCCATACTATTTGTACTCCATCCAGCTGGCCTGTTGGAGCATACTATTTTATGTAATTATTGCATAAATTTTAAAAGATAAAACATGTAAATGAACCTGAGTGGTAGTAATAGATTATTTTAATTACCCAGACACAGACAAGATTACATTAAGTAGAGGAAATATATTTCTAAATCTGGAATGAGAGTGCTTTCTAATTCAATCTGGACATCAGCTGACAGGCAAAGAAACAAGGCTGGGTTTGACTCTAACTTGGAAAGGAGGTTGACAAAATAACGTTAGAGGACAATTTGGGCTTCAGTACATTAGTTGGCGTCACAAATACACTACAGAAGGAATTAAAATGACAGTCAAAGCTATGAAGGGAAGCAAAATGAGGACCCCAATCATCAGGCTCAAAATAGCAAACTGGGATACCATGTAAAGCAAATTAAATAAAACATTAAAGACAATAGAAACCAAGAGGGCTAAAATAAACGCTGAATATTCTGTGATATACAGATTTCACAAATGGCTTGCCTTACACCTAGTTGTATTCTCATTTGTCAGAGGCTGGGCAATAACCCCTTCTTCAAATGTAAGATGAAACTCCTTTGTGTGGCTTAAAACTCATAGATCTACTGGTGACTGAAGGCAGAAGAGAATCCACAAATTTTTGTGACACTTTATAAAGACTGACCTCCTTCTACCCCTTTTTGTTTATAGTTAGACTCATACTTGGAGGAGTTCTTCAGATTCCCTCTCAGTGTTTGGTTCTAATTTATTTAATTTCCTGTACCTGCTCCTTTACCCTTGTTTGTGTTCTTGCCACATTTCAGCAGTGCAGGTGCTACAGAACAGTCATAACATAAAACCCATGAGCTATTGGTGGATACAGAAGCCAGACCTGGAAGGGATCACATAGGATGCCAAGTCAAACCTTCTGTACTTAGATGCAAAATTTTTACTCTGGAAGGGTTTTCAGAACATCTGCAAATACTGCTCTATTTCCTATGCCACCAACATCTCCCCAGCACCCTATAGCAAGTGAAGGGGAAAGTTCACGTAAAGAGCCTGAAAGCCACACAGGTTGTGCCACAGAAAAAGGGAGAGAGATCCCAGAGGCTGTGAGGTCTGAATAGACAACATTCCCAAATGACCCCAATCAGTCCCATTCCCTGGAAATGAGCCTCATGGGAAGGACCTGGTTCTCATGCCATGCTTCATCTGAGTGCAGTTCTGTAAAGATCAACACAGCCAGGTTCAGATTTCTGTGATACTTAAGCTCTGTTATGTACCTGATGTGACATAGGGCTGAAGCTGTGATTTGCTTGCAGTTTCTACCAGTGTTGCCGCCTGCTCCAAAGCCATGTCTAGGTTTAGCTGGGGGTAGTCTCACTACCATCTGAAGAGGCATGGAGAACATTTGAAAGAGGAAGACTAGCTGGAACAGATCATGGCTGTTACTGTAGCCTTCTGCTCACCAACAGCTTCCTGATTTACCACATATTTATATCCAGAACAGCACCATCAGCCACATGGACCAGGCACTGGCAGTGGTGCAGCCCTGCTCTGCTCCGTGGCCCTTCCCTGATACGTGCTTGGGTAGCCACAAGGAACCTTCTTCCCATGCCCTCCTCCTTGAACTACCTGTGGGCAGAACCTTGCCTTGCTGATGTTACCTGCATGCAGCCATTATATGTGGTAATATGGTGTTCTTCATGTTGAATATTTGTGCCATTAAGGGTCTGCAAAAAGACTGGTTTCTTCTCTTGTTACTTGATGAAGACGCCAAGAGGGATGTTTGGCTCCACACCTGTTTCTTCAGAAGCTCTTGATCGACCTCTAATGGGTATGTGAATTTTGAGACTGAGTTTGGAGTAAAATTGAAGCATGGATCTTGCTCTGGATTAATACAGTTGTTGAAATCCATGCTGCAGAGATTATTTTCTTTGTATTTTTAACCTGTATATTTAACCTCAGATACAAACTGAATTTTGTCTCTCATTCAGGGCTGTCTTTGAGAGGAGGCAGAAACTGAGGGAAGCACTAATGGTCAGCCCAGTCCTAAGGCCCAAGATCTGCTCAGAAGATGGAGACCTGAAGAAGGTTTACTAGGATTGCTGACATGAACACATGAAAAAAAAAGCCAAGGGAATTAAGGATAATGCTCCTATTTCTCTGTCCAAAGAAAGCTGAAGAAAACAGCGAGGTAGTGAGGCAATCCAGCTGTTAAAGAGCATGACTGGGAAGTTAGTGGCAGTTGGGCTGATAATGTTTCTTACAGTCTGAATGATTTCTTCCCTTCAGCATTGACAAAAGGAGCTGAAGGTCAAATTTCTGTGAAGAGGATACATTTTTCCTTGTGGGGGAAGTGAAATGTTAAAAGGCTCCATGATTGTAGTAGAGAAGATAGTCAATTAGAAGAATTAAAAGCTGGCAACAGGTCATTATGAGTTATATCTCAGAATTCAACAAGAAGTAGCAACGGAGATAACAAAGACCTTTTGCTGCTGAGTTTTGACAGGTCACCACAGACAGGAGCAGAGGGTAAGAACAGCAAAAGGCAGGCCTAAATGCAACAACACTGAGTAAAAATTGACTGGGGGAAAGAAAGAAGTGAACCAGGTCTGTGTCTGCCTTGAGCAGGAGGTGCAGTAAGTGCTGTTCATGAGTGAAACCAGCAAAGATTCTGGTGGTCTTGGGCCCGTAATGGAAAGACTCAAAGGTCAAAAGAAAGAGGAAAACACAGTAGGTGGGGAGTACTGAAGAGGAATCAAGCCAAAGAACAGCTTAAGTTTTCCTGTCCTACCCATTCAGCTCAGTCCCTGGACATCCTGCCACTAGATGGGTATCCCAGCAGAAGGATGGCTTTCCCAAAGCACAGACTCCAATTCAGAAATGGCCCTTACAGAAGTAATAAAGCTAATCCCTGTCCTCTTCTTGACACTGCTGCCCATGACTTCTGTGCTGTGCTCATCCTCCTGCTACTGAAACATCCTAATCTAAAAGTGAAATGAATTGCAGGCCACTTCGGTTGGCCTTACTGCTGGATACTTGCACAGCTTCCACGTCCCAAAGGATGTAACACCCTAAGAATCCTGGGGAGCCACTGGGGTAGAGCAGAGAGCAGTTGGTTCCCCTGGGAGACCAGGGAAAGGCTCTGCCAGCATTTCCCAATACTGCCTCTGTTTGAGAGTTATTTGGAAGAATGACAGTTATGGTAAGAGCAGAAGATTGAATTGAGGCAATTAAACATGCTGTCATAGATGATCTTATGGAGAGGAATCATCTCTTTCCCGGCATTAATTACAAATAATATGGGGGATAATGACCAGTCCTTTAGGCCTCTTTCTACTGTAATGTATAGTGTTTGATGCCTTTACCCTTCTGTTAACTTCCTCTTTTAAAAATCTCATTATTGCTGTATTATGGCAGCACGAAAGTACTCTGCCGAGACAGCAGGTTCTGTAAAAGAAACAGGGAGGAAATATGTTGACTTGCAGGCTGGGTGGACAAAACAGGGAGGAAATGGGTCCCCAAGCATAAAACAGGGATATGTGAGGTGCAGAGAGAAAGTGATTTGCGCTTTTCATGAAAGGAGTTAATAAAGGAGAGTCAGATTGTGTAGGGGTGGGCAGAAGAGCTAATTTCAATGCCTTATTCAGCAACGGGCTTCAGGCTTATCCAGAACCTCCATGAATAACTAACACAAATACTGTAATAAATAACAATGACAAATAAAGCTATGCAGCGACTTATGGAGATATTTTTCCCATTTGCATTATCATGTCTTTTAGAAAGCAATTATTTTTTATTAAAAGCAAAAAAATTGGTAAGAAAATTCTGAAGTGCATTTTGTTTATTTGGAGACCAAAAAAAAAAAAGCTATTAGCAAGAGCTGAGTAGTTAAATAGCTTTTAAGCCAAGAGAATCCTTCATTCTAGGCCTACCTGAAGAACTCACTTTGTGGCCTTGTATAAGTCATTTGATTTCCTCACAACTCCACCAACCCTAGGGAAAAATAGGAAAAAAATTCAGGATCTCGCTTAGAATCAGATTTCACATCTGATCTGTTTTCCCTTCAAAAGGGAACTGTAGAAATAAGAGAGATGACTACTGTTTAAATACTGGGAAAAAATATGGAAACGAGATGAAATAAGGGAAATGGCTGCATTCTGTACCCCGCTTTGAACACGATCCAAGAGTAAACAAACCCCAGGTATTCAGCAAGAGTAAGCATGGCCATTATGAGCTTAAACAATGGGCACAGTTGTGCTCATTGCTCATTTTATACTCCAGGTTTTCACAGCAATTGTCCTGAGCAGAGACAAGCTCGAGATCTCAAAAGCCTGAGGCAATGCAGCCTGGATGAAAGGTGCTGAAAAATCCAACCACTTGAGCTGGATTCCAGGATCTGCACTTGATGTACTTTGTTACGAAGAGATTGTGCCTCACTTCCATTTCAATATTTTTTTGGTTGGTCTATTGTAATTTTAATAAACTTTTTTTTTTTTAGAAAGACTTTATAGTGCTTACTGTAACGAAGTACTGATCTTCTCAGTAAGACCTAGGCTCTGTTTACAGCTATCTTTACTTCAGGAAGAAATGTCCATTTTCTTCTCTTCCAGTTACTCTTGAGCATGTCATTCTGTAAAGACCCATGAAAACCTGAACTCTAAAGAAACTGCCCTAGGAACCTGCTCTGGGATTTTGTTTATACTACACAGCAAGACCAGATAAAACCATTCTAATTTATTTTATTTTATGGACAAGTTATTATTTTATGCTTTGATCAGTCTAAACTATAGCTGGAAAATACTGTAAATAGAACCACTTGAAAATGCTGTAGACCTCTCAGATAAACTATAGATTCACCTGTGAATTTGAGGAAGATATTTTGACTAATTCTATATTTCAAAAGCATTAAGTATTAAAACACAACTTTATTTGAGCTGAAAAGCAGGGCAAATCCCAAGCGAAATTCTCACAATTTTGTTATCATTTTCACCCAAAATGCAATTTTCTTAATGCAATATTAAATCTATTTGTTAATCATCAGCTAAAAGGAAACCAATCATTTACATTTTTTTTCGCCTTACTTACATAGTTATATAATTGATCTGGTGACAGAAACACAACTATTGCCCACTATTTTGCTTATAAATTTAATTAAAACTAGAAATAGTTTTTTGTGTGACTTGCAGTTTTGTGTCAGGAGCAACCTCTCTAAGAACAGCAATAAGTGTATGAACTTTCCAGTGCTGAGTGTCAACCATTGACAGAAAAAAAACCAGATATAACTTTGATTCTGTCAGGTGATTTTTTCTATCTTTTGTTATATTTGACAGTAGGAAAGTCTCTTGGTTTGAGACTTGGTAATGCTCAAGAAAATGGGGTCAAGCAAGAATTTCTACACTGATTGATTCTGCAGCTTCACTTTTAAATGCTCTTCAGGGTTATTCTTAGGTGACAGTCAATGTGGATAGTTTGGGTTTTTTGGTTTTTTGTTTGGTTGGTTGGTTGGTTGGTTTTGGTTTTTTTTGGTTTTTTTAACTTTTTCAGATTTCAGTAAATTGGAAAACATCCAGTGAAACTTAATATCACCATAACCACACCTTGGCTGAAATTCTGCAGTTCTCAGCATTTAGTCTGAACAGGAGGATTTATAATTTTCCATTTAAGACTCAGAATAGTCTTTGAGAATTCACTGAAATTCTCAGAGAATCTGGCCTGAATTTCAAAACTTAAGAAAAAATCCCCATATACTTATATTCCTCATAATAAGAAACAGTGTTCAGCAAAGCTTTTGCTAAACATACACAAAAGATTAACAATTTTCCCTTATATTTATATATCCTGCTTTGTTTGTCTCACTTTGCCTGCGCATGTTACTGTGCAGATGTTACGTTACTGTGAATACTGCTGCTTCCTAGGCTATTGCTTTTATTTCCTGAGAAGATGTATGGTCAGCTCAGCTTGAGAAGATGTAGAACAATCTTGCATGTGGCTTCTGGTTCAACCCTTCTTCCTGCTGCGTTTGCCAACAATTACACAGGCACAAATGTCACTCACGTTGTCAACAGGGACAATCCTGTGGCAACTGCAGAGGAGGAAAAAAGCTGCCTGCTTTTCTTTACATCTATTTGTCAGTGTAGAAATATCATAGAATGTTTCCTTCCAGGTACTCAGCAGTGTGCTGCTATTGTTCACATCCAAAAAAAGATGCACAGGTTTGGCACAGGCATGTACAGTGTGTGACTGAGAGGGAACATGAAATCTCCTGTTGCCATCGAACCCTCTCAAAGTGAGGGCAATGGATCCAGACCCCAGTGAGGCTGAGCTTGGCTCTCTGGAGCTGGGTACCGGACTATTATCTGAGGCCAAGCTGGATGGAGCCTTGGGCAATCTGATCTCACGTGTGGCATCCCTGCCCATAGAGGGGTGGTTGAAATGAGACTATTTTTATGGTCCCTTCCACACCAAGACATTTTGTAATTATAAGATCCTATGTTACCACCCCAGCATCACTGGATATGAAGAACATTAGAGCCATGATGTCATCACAACACTAATTTATTGCTCATTGCCAGCACCTAGACCCAGTTTTTAGGGTACAGCTGCAGCCTACTCTGTGCCATAGTTAATGGGTCTGATTCAATGCCATCAAAATGCTCAAGTCAAGGACAATGCTACAGCCTCACCTTCCAGGGACTCCCACTCCTGCAGAGTGCCAGCAGGCCATGCTGAGGTGTGCACAGCCATCCTCCACTAGTGTGGCAGGACAAATTGGTCACGCATACATGTATTTACGCAACCATTGCCAGGCATCATGTCTCTGCATTTCAGAACAGAAAACCAAGAGTCCTGACAGCTTAATCTACCAGTTTTTAAAACTTCAGTCTGTGTAATGCCCATAGTTTGGATTAAAATTCTATATCAAGGACTCTTGAAAACAGATGACTCAGTATCTCCTTCATAGTCTTTATTATTCAGGATTTAGCTGGAAAAATGCTGGTGCTATGCATTATTCTGTCATCATGTTTCTTGTTCTACCAGCCTGTGGTCGGTGATTCCCCAGAAACCTCAGGAGCTTGCTTAGACATGGGAATAAACTGCACAGTCCTCCACTGGCAAATCTGAAATGCTGCTCAGGTGCTCCTGCCTGGCATCTCTTTGTTCATGACACGGAGAGCCACAACCCAGCTGGAGCAAGCCCAGGGCTGACGGCTGTTCCCGTAGGTACAGCATTTTATGTTGCTTCAGAGGCCATGGTTGCTGGCTCTGCAAAAACATACCTACAGCCATTAAAACAAAACAAATCAAAACAAAACAATACACAAGAAAAGGAAGCAAGTCTAATAATAAATCAAACCAAACAAATATGCTGGGACCAACACTGTTTTCCATGGTGATCGTCTTGTCAATGAATCACAAAAAACTCCCAGTGAGCAGTTCCATACCGAAGTGCTCCAAAACTCCTGCCCCAGCCACAGTTCACTCAGTGTTCCCAGGGAGGAACAGTGCACAGTTGTGTGCTGACCCCCCCTAACATAAGTCCTCTTGCTGCTGATCCTGCCACAAATCTGAAACAGTGAGCCTTGCTTAAAAAATGCATATAAATCAGGCTGAAGTCCTCTGAGCTTCAGACCACAGCCCATTACAGCCTGAAAGACCAGAGAAAGACATAAAATATGGGTTTGTTTGCCCATATCAATTGCCTTTTTATCTTCTGTCTTCTAGGCACAAAGGAATGTGAAGTGAGGAGATGTCAGTTTTGGTTTGTATGTTCACAGTTTCATTGTAATAAATTATGTCTTTGACACATTTTAGTAAAGAAGGAAAGGAAAGAAAAAAACCCTGCCCAAGCCCTTGTAGTCTCAGGTACAGAGAGATCACATGTAGGCTGGTGATGATTTTTGACACTGAGAGAAATAAAGTAACTCAGGAGTCTTAAATGAGACATCAGAAGGCAGGCTTCAGACGCCCCGTGCTGTGCCATGCTGCTTTGCTGCAAGCTGAAGGGCTCTGTCCAACTCTGCTCTACCTGGGATCCAACATCCACACCTGGGGAGGTGGATGGAGAGGCTGGAGCTTGCAGCAATCTATGGGCACAGCGGAACCTCGCACAGCCCTTGCCTTGGCCGTGGTGGCAGGGATGCTGTGGGGCTCACTAAATGGGGAGAGAGAGTTAATGTGTCCACTGCCACATGAACATGAAATCAGTGGCTTTGCTTCCCTGCATAAATAGCAACAGCCTGACAAAATGCAGCAGGAAAGCCATGCAGGCAGGGAAGTCCTCCTGTCTCATGCCTGCCCTGCTGCTCGTTCCTCGTGAGGCTCTGAAAGGCAGTGGGGCCTGCTGCCTCTACCCCTCCTCAGCTGCCAAATTAATCTATCAGTGCTGCTCTCACCGGAAGATTAATTAAAGTTTGTAAAGCACTTCAGATATACTCAGATGAAATATCACAAGATATTTAATCCTTTGATAATATTTATTTGGCTGATGCCTGCACTAGAAGGGGAAGGAAAACTAGGGCACATGTCTGTTTAAAAACATCCTTTCTCATTAAAAAGAGCCTAGCTAAATTAAAAGGTTTGTGGAATGTGTTTCCTGTCAAACCTTGGGCCTGGGGGGAAAAGTACTGGAGAAGCTTTTGTGGCTGCAGTTGATGTGGCCACCTGAGCAAAACTGCAGGGCTTTGTATGACTTGTGAGATTGAGGGCTGACTTATTCCATTATCCTGTAATATTTCATGCTGATAATTCCTGCATTATTGTCTCATTCAGTACAGCTACAGCAGGTATTAATTGCCTATCCAGACAAAACATTTTAAGCTTTTTTTTTAATTTTTCAAACTTGAGTAGAAGCTGGTGACTTTATTCAATTCTTCAAGATCCCGATGGAATCTTTCCTGAAAGCACTGGTAAAAACTGGTCTGTATTTTGTTTCATTATCTAAAAATCTTTAATCTTTCAAAATGGACATAAAATACATAGTTACTCCTCTCGCTCTATTAATTTTAATTTGTTTTGATCCCATATTTGCTGTTTTAAGAATCCTCCCAGTCTAACTTGAAGATTCAAAGCCAGACAAACAGCGTATGGTACAAACCTCACATCTGTATCGTGTTACACTTGGCAAGAGAGATAGCAGCACTCATTTGCTGGAGCTCAGCATGGGGTGAGAGTGCAGAGGTTATCATTCCTGATGGCTTACAACTTTACAGATGTTTTCCCTTTATGAACAACAGAACCGCTTGTCAGTCACAGCCCAGACCTAAAAACCAGATGCTTCTACCTTCTTTTCATAATTCTTTCCATGTTTTGCAGTCTCTTTTTAGGGCTCAGTAGGAGGGAAATGATTACAGATTAACAGTTGCAAAAGGTTAGTTAACATTTTAAACGTGCTTGGAATATGGCAAACTAAAATAATAATGAAAAATAAAATCATAGTCAAAACATATGTGAAACCTAATCTGCAATAATCTTGAACTAATATTAAAGCCTATATCACATTTTTGCAGTCTTGCCACTGTGGGAATACTGAATGCACAAGTAATATACATTTCTATAGAATTGATAATCCAGGTGATATATTGCAGTAAAACCTAAATTTGACTGGATCAGATTTAGGTACATGACTCATTAGAGTAATGACCTTTAGTGTAGTCTTGGCTTGGATTCTCTAGTCATTTACAAAAAACCTGGGTAATTAAAAATGCCATTTGACAGAGGGAAACTATAACCAGAGTTCAGGTGATTGAGCAAAATCTCATAGGAACCCTATGAGAGAATTAAGAAATTAACCAGTCCAAGTTGGCCGAATACATTTTATTTCTCTTTTGTAGTGAATGACACTTCAAGTATGTATTACAAATCCAGCCTCAATCTAAAGAACCATAGAATCCTAGAATTACTAAGGTTGGAAAAACCTCTAAGACCATCAAGTCCAACCAATAACCTAGCACTGCTATGTTCACCATGCAACCATATCCCCAAGTGCCACATCCGCACCTCTTCTGAACACTTCCATGAATGGTGCCTCCACCACTTCCCTGGCAGCCCATTTCAATGCTTGACAACCTTTTCAGGGAAGAAATTTTTCCTAATATCCAGCCTAAATCTCCCCTGGTGCAATCGCAGACCTTTTTCCCTTGTCCTATTGCTGGTTGCCTGAGAGAAGAGGCAGACCCTCACCTCACTACAGCCTGCTTTCAGGTAGTTGTAGAGATTGATAAGATCCCCCCTGAGGTTTATCCTTTCCTCCAGGATAAACACCCCCAGCTCCCTCAGCTGCTCCTCATAAGATTTGTACTCCAGACCCTTCACCAGCTTCTGCAGTAATTTTCAGCCAAGAGAGGAAAATTTGCTTTAAGCTTTGTGAACTTCTATTTAAGTGAGTGGTGGTCACTGGGGAGTTTGCAGGTGTTCAGAAAAATACAAAGATTTTTTCAGATGGCAATGGGCAGGTCACAAAAAAGCAAGTAGTTTAAAGGGTTATCCCTCTGACTAATCCTCAGTAACCAACTGTGAATGAACTCCTTGTCACCTGGAGCACAAGCCAGATCAGCGGTGTGAATTTTGCACAGAGTGGATACTATTTTGCAGAGCAACTGATGTGGAAGTCACACAAGACCAGTTACCACCCTTAGCTGAGGGGAATAAATCATAAGACACTGTCTGATCAGTCCTTGGTTAAATATTAAATTTAGCTCTTCCATTTTATAGTTTCATAGTAATCTTTTCTTTTTTTTTTTTGTAATTCTATAGAGAAATATAATTTTTGTCCACATATGCTTTACAAATTCTAGCTGTGATTATATATGCATAAGTTCCCTATAATAAAGAGCACCTACAGTGACACACATTTGAAATCTGCATTATGCATCTGGAAAGACTGAGTGGGGATGGGTGACTTGTCACAGGCAATAAAAAATGTCAGTGCCACATGTTTGTGTGTAGTCTGTGAATGCTGTTTGATGTACTTATCAGTTTCTTCGTACAATATGCTGTAGTTATTGAACAGCACAGCTTGGCTATTGATGGGTAAAAGAAGTAGAAGATAAGAGAATAGGCAGGCAGTGATTTGGATTCTGCAGATGATATTTTGCAGGTTGGAAAGGACAAAGACAATCTGCAAGCACCAGCAGCTGATATAGCCTCAATAGGAAATAATTCTGGGCTTGAAGACAGAGAAAAAACATATGCACAGTAAATCATGCAAATCGAGTCTAAATGGTGGTGCATTTGACAATAAGGCAGAAAATTATGGAGTTGGAGGTTGTTTGTTTGTTTTTTTGTAACATCAATTTTATAATAAACTTCTTGTTGGACTGATCAGCTATTCACCTCTTTGCATGCAAAAGTCTGTGGTGGTGGAGCATACTGGAATAACAGCAAACTTGTATTGGGGAGATGGAGAATTGAATAATCATCCCTCTAAGTCTTCTTTACTGACCTCGCTGAGTCCCCTGAGAAAATCTCAAGTGGTTAAGAAGCAGCCAATTGGTCAGAGGAAATGGGGGCAGTTTCCAGTATTTAAGGGTGAGAGGTTCTATTTCACACCTCATTATTTCCAGTTAACTGCTCATTCTGTGCATATTTAAATCTTGTTAAAAAGCCAACCAAATAAACAAACAAAACCAAAGCAAGAGCAGTGGGACTGTTTCATGCCCGCTTCCCTCCGTGAAGTCCCTGGAGCACTTCCCCTTGGAGTGGATGCTGACCAGATGAGGAAAGCCAAACGAGCTGCCGGCAGTTTCTTTGTCACTGGAGCATCTTGCAGGAGTGTGATACTTGGGGATAGAGCTAACCACCAACTGTGGCACCATGCCATGGAACTGTCAAATTATCTGGAGAGAGGATGGTAATGAATGTGGATTACTGCTACATACAATTTGCTTTTAAGCAGGTAGGTAGGGCTGTGACTGAACAGAAGCCATTAAATTATGAACAGAAGGAGAGCGATCCAATTTTCTGCCTTGCTAAGGATATGAATAGTTTTAATGATAGCTGAAGACTTTGAGGTTGCCCTCCCTTTTGTAATCTTCCTCAATTGTTTCCTTCAAGTGCAGCAAATCTAATTCTTTAGTTCATACCATCAATGTTGTGCTGGTCTAATTTCATAGATGTTTTTTGAAGAAGCAGAGTTTTGTTTTAGTGCAATGGAAGGAAAAATGAAATTCATTGTTCAAAAACTCCTCTGGCAATGAGATAAATGGAATACCTCATTTTACCTCCCTTCTCTTCCATTACTGGAATGTTTTCTGCAAGAGGAACTTGGATAGTCCGTGCTGCATCTATGGAGCAAATAAAAGAACTGTGGGACCCAAAGTTTGCTGTAAATGAAAAAACTACACTCATCATCAGGAGGTTCTGTCACCCACCAGCCGTGGGCGTGCAAACTGCAAACACTTTTTGTCTAATCTTAGTGACAAAGTTGTTACTGGCCCAGATTTTGGTCACTATAAGATCATATTCTAGCAAAGAAAGGGCTGTGTTTGCATGTATATTTAGTAAAGAGGCCTACAATATAAATTTTAGAGTTAGATCAGTTCAAATAAGATGAAAGAATGTTTATAGTGAGCTCTGTCTGCCAGTATTTACCTTTTCTGCACTGCTGAGCCCTTTCTCCATTTTGTTGATATAATTGAAAAATTTATATATATTAATTTTGTACAAGGAGGGCTTTCTGCTATTGCAAACTGACCTTAAACTCTGTACCTTACAAAGCAGAGTTAAAACATGGGTGCAATAAATATACTTTCAATGCATACTGCATGTCTTCAGAATAGCTTTT
The DNA here is from genome assembly GCF_020740725.1 of Corvus hawaiiensis. Taxonomy (NCBI): domain Eukaryota; kingdom Metazoa; phylum Chordata; class Aves; order Passeriformes; family Corvidae; genus Corvus; species Corvus hawaiiensis. Next base: position 9,120,859 of record NC_063218.1, read on the forward strand.
ATCTAGTTATGATTAAAAACATTTCACCACCAAGACAACTTGATGGTTTTATGACTTATTGACTGCCCTGTTACCGTGTAACATAGTTAATTGGCTCTCTGCTTGCTTTAATCTTGTGTGCTTGATTCTGCTAAATCTGTAAAACACGTTTTTGATTACACCATCCTGTAAGTATTTAAAATAAATGCCCCTCAAATGCATTTTTTGCAGTTTTAATAAGTTATCTTTAAGAAATAAATGGAAGAAGGAGTGGGGAGAAGGGAGAATACATGAAATATTCATAAAGGCCAATATGATAGAGTCAATAGATAGATCTTGTTAAGATAAAAGCTTGTTTTGCAAAGCATTCAATTTTGGATTCTCAGCTGGGACAGTCTGAAATAGCTCTGTATAGATCACACTTTCCTTTTCCTCTTTCCCCTGTTTTGACACAGGCAGAGCCAGCAGGAGGGAAAATTTCTCCCTTTTTACCTGTTGTCTGTCTGCAGTGGCCAGGAGGATCTAGCCCTTTCTGGAGATCTTGCACAATAACTTTGGATGCTAAAACACCATTTGGAAGAGGTGCATAAAACGTGGATAGGCCAACATAATATGGGAAAAATACTGTGGGGACCTGTAACTCTCTCAGGGGTAGTGCTACTTGGGTCTGACCTTGGATGTTGCAGACACTATGGAGATGGATAGGGGTGTATGGCATGTGACAGTCACAAATAAGCCTCTTAAGAAAAACGTTAACAGGGAGGGGCTGGTGTGTCTAGGGCTTTGAAAATGCAGTGAGAGCTGGGCAAGGGCACGGATGCAGGATGATTGGGTCATAGCCTGTCCTGCTTTGGCCAGGAGAGTTTCTACAGCACATATGCTCCCTTTAAGGCTCTGGGGAACAGCATGAACCTCATCTCCTCGCTGGGAGAAAGGCATCTCTCTCTCCAGCCAGGTGCCGGGGAAATCAGTTTTTTGCACACTGACAGAAAACAGATGTCTTCAGTCCAGCTCCTCCATCAGAGTGTATCCTTTAAAAACCCAACTTAAACCATTAGCCAGGTACTTGTGGGGGTGTCTGTCGCAGACAGATCTTCCTGGGGAGCTCTGAGAGGTGAGGAATGACTCGGGCAAGCTGCAGCTCTCTAATGGTGCTTTCTGCATTCAGGAGCTCAGGGACTGAACCCTGCACACGACGCAGAGCTGGGATCAGCAGGGGTCAGCCCCACTGCATCCACCTGACACTTCACATTAACCTTGTGTAGGAGAGGGGAATACACATTAACTATGTGGTTTTTTAATTGTCAGGAGACAGAACTGAAATCCTGATCAAGTTTAAAGGTGTGCTGTGAAGGCAGTGGAAAATTGTGAAAGATGTTAAAAGTATATCCCTTTAGCTGTTTGTTTTTACACATTTGAATCAAAAGGATATAATCTTGGGAGAATTTCCCTGTTCAACCATGTAAGGTGTTTCTTGTCACTAATATACTTCTGGTGGTTTCTGTGAAGGCCTTGCAAAAAAATGAAGTCTCTGAGAAAATATTCTGTGGAGTGAGGTGTCTGCAAGGTTTTGTGTCTCTTGAAAGCCTGCTTTTTGTGTAGGACAAAGTGTCAACTAAAGCCTTTCCTGTAACATGTCGCTGGAGGGATGTGAAGACATGGAATAGATTAGCTCCTGTTGTTCTTAGTTATTGCTCTTTAATGTAAAAAAACACAACAGGAATTATTTAGAACTTTCTATTCTCTGACTGAATGAAAGAGCTTTAAAACATGAGGCTTTTGATGCTTGTTGAAAATCCAACACATACCAGTGCTGAAGATACTGCAATAGTATAGAGGTACACCAGCAAGTATTCAAATATGATGCAAAGAAAATCTTAAAGCATAAGATACAAAAAAATTGTGTCTTTTACTGTTATTTGCAAATTAACTTGCTAATATCGGGTATTTATATTAAGCTTAGCCACACGCTTGCTCACATTCATTTTAATAGTGGAGATGAACTGTGTTAGACCTATTTTCAGTCTAGGGTGTGACCTCAAGCCATGTGACCTCAAGCCAGTGTCTCCTCTGGGCTGTGTTTGGCAGCTGTAGGGGAGAAGGAGGCTTTTCCATGGGCCTTTCCCACAGAAAAGCTGGGAGGCAGCAATGGAATTCCTCCATTGCTCTGCGAACAGCTCTCCTCCATCCTTGTCAGCATTAAGCCATAAAAGCCCAGCTTCAATCTTCCCACATCTCACACTGGACTGGAAAAGGACCATCCTGGGACTGGTCTGAGCTGGGAGGCAGCAGCTGTCATGACTGTCCCCACATGTTGGAAACCTGCTGCATCCCTGCTGAGACCTGTGGTGCCTGCCTTCATCACACGTATGAGTCCACCCACGCCTGGTGGGATGCCAGAGGTACCCCAGGCCTCCATCTGTGCTTCAGGTTTGCAAACACACAGCAGCGACATAGCACAGGGAATCCCAGTACTTTAAGCTTAATGATGTTGTTCAGATTTATCCTGAAATAATCTGGTGGGCACACAAGGTCTATGCAATCAAAAATCGGCAGTAACCAGGTTTTAGACACAAGTAATTTGCAGTGAAGCAAACGTGACACCACTCCGTAAAATCTCTTTTATTGAGAAAGCTGTTAAGAAAGCACAGCTGAGGCATATCCTCTCTTGGCCAGCCTGGCTTCCAGACTGCTCCAAGCGCACTTTGATTTTATCTGGCTCAGAGACACAGCACTTGCAGCCGTTTTGCGTCACCCCCACTGCCTCTGCTCCAAATCTCCACCTGGCCTTGGCTGCCTGAAAGTGCAGCTCTCCTCTATCACCAGCTATCCATATAGTGAAGAATTTTGGTGCCTAAAGGGGATTAGAGCATTTCTGTTCCTGCATGGGGGATAGGAGGAGAATGCTGGTGGCACTCATGTCCCCTGGCTCTATTCCTGGGGGGGGATTTTACTTACACCCCGTTTGTCCACAGCAACTGCAAGGGTGCTCAGTACTGTTTTCCTTTCCAAACAACTCCTTGGGTGGCTTTTGTTTTGAATGGAGTAATTAAGGAGAGGAAGCTGAGCCCTTTCCCTTCATGCCTTTGTTTCTCCTGTGTATCACATTACAGGTGCAGGGGTCATAGTGTGACTATGTCAAAGACTGGTGGCAATAAATAGCTGCAGAAGAGGATTTGTGTTACTGCTGATCTGGTGGAAAAGCAGAGAGAGGCTGGCCTCTTTTCTTCCTCCTTTAATCTATCTATCTATCTATCTATCTATCTATCTATCTATTTTCTGATTGGATTTTGTTTATTTTATTTTTAAAGAATGCAAGGACTCAGGAGAGTGTTTAGGTTTAGTTTGTCCCTCATTAGCTTTTGAACTGTTACTCATGCACCGTGATTAGTTACATGTTGTACCTGTCACTGCCTCTGCCCTTTGCTCCGTCTAGCTAAAATATAGTAGTACCTCATTTCAGTGATAGACTTGACCTAGAGTAAAATGTGCAAATTCTTACAGAAAATGCAATAATTGCAATTGATTTATTCTTCTATGGGGAAATAATGTCTGTCTCAAACAATAACATCAGCTTTCTCTTAATTGCATTACATTAATATCATATTAATCTGTATTCCTATCCACATCCAAAGCTGTGAAGCACATTTGGGTTGTGTAGGTTTTTTTCCCTACCCTTATGACACACACAGTTCTCAAAATAGGTTACCAAATATGGGAAGCTCCTTTTTGCCCATTCTATAGAAGAAAGACAAAAGGGAAGAAAAAGAATTTTATATATTACATTGGTCTATAATCAGGAAATCTGTATCTTACCTACCACAACCCAATGTTTATCTTTGTTGTCAATCCAGTGGTGGGGATTATGCTGTATTAATGATGTGTGGGAGCTCCAGACTACTTCTTATTCCTGGCTCACAGCATCTGCTTTCAACAAATGTCTTTTGGGCACATATGTGACCTTTTGGCTACCTACACTGAAGTCCACCTGTCAGGATGGCATCGTGCCTGCTCATGAGCGTGGCCCAGCTGCTGGGGCATGGAGGAGATCAGCTTCTGTGGCCCTATAAATGCTTTTCCATTGCAGAACACCTCCCTCTTCTCCCAGTCCCGTGGTGCACATGGCTCCTGGCTTTGGGGAGCAACCAGCCACCCAATTTCCAGAGGACACCATTCCTGGACATCTGTCTGGGGTTCCTGATGGGACACGGTGGCAGATCTGAGCTGGCATCGAGCAAGAGAGATGCCCTGGCACAGGAGCCCCTCTGGCCACAGGGTCCCTGACAACTCCAGCCACAGTGAGCTCAGGCCCCTTTGCAGCAGGAGACTGGGACACAGCTGACACCCAGCCTGTAAATCCAACCCTTTTCATCAGGGCAGAGTCACGGAAAAAACCCTGGTCAGTTTTCTTGTCCCTGAGACCAACCTATGAGATGTGATGATGTGGGATCTCACGAGAACATTTTTTACCAGCATGGTTTCCTTCCAAATAGCTATATTTTGTGAACATTGCTTGATTTTTATTTGGAGGGGATGAAACTTCAGTTTGGAGGCAAAATTCCCAAAATGTCTAATGTTACCAAAACATCAAATTATCAAATTTCACAGTATAGTATTTGGCATAAAGACCTTTCTTTCTTTCTTTCTTTCTTTCTTTCTTTCTTTTTCTTTTTCTTTTTCTTTTTCTTTTTCTTTTTTCTTTTTCTTTTTCTTTTTCTTTTTCTTTTTCTTTTTCTTTTTTTTCCCCTAATTTTCACTATGACATGCCTGCTTGAAAGGCAGGGTTTGTTTTTCAACTTTTATGCAATTGGACGCATTTTGTTGCTTGGAACACAATAACATGGAGCTCTCCAAAGTCACTTTGGGTTTAATTTTGACAAAAATTATACTTTTTCTGTTTTTTCAAACTGGAAAAGAAGTCAAAATGGCAGGATTTCCCATGAAGTGATAAGTCTCATTTCTCTTCTGCCTTGGCTGGGTTCAAATCACCACAGGGAGAATTTTCCAAGAAGATTATTTATAACATTTTGAATATGGAAACATTTCAGTGTTTTCAACCTGCACCATGTGGAAATAATCAGGGAAACAAAACATTTCCGTGGTTTTTGATAACTGAAACAACAGGTGCTAGGTCCAGGAATAGTCAAAGGGGAATGGGAATTAAAGTACTTTTCATTGTATAACATTCAAGGAGGCAGTCGGCAGAAATGCCTGAAGAGAGGGGTTAACCCAAACACAAAGAAGAACTTTACACACCCTGCACTAATTACATTGAGGAACCCTTTGACACAGGATGTTGTGGAGGCCAAAATTGTAAAAATTGTAAATGAGTTCAAACTGGGAGCAACAGATTTGATGAGGGAGGTCTATCAGGGGCAATTACAATATTCCAGATGTAACTTCCAGCTCAGGAAGTCATTGAGCTACAGACTGCTGGAAGAATTCCTCTATTTCCTCTGCTTCCTATAGCTTTTCCTTAATTATCTGTTGCTGTTGGAGGAAGAATAACAGGTTAGAGAATCCTTGGTCTCATCTTTTCCTTGTGTCATTGGCTGCTCAGAGAACATGGACAGTAGCCACGGCAAATGGAGGGTGTAACAAGAGAGTCCAAATGAAATAAGAGAAAACAACAAAAAATACAGTTTATTTGGTTTACATTTATTTGAAAATTAATTTCAGCCAACCCTGCTTTCCAACCTCAGTGGTATCTCAATAGCTGCAGGACACTGAGCAGGGAGTCATTGCAGAGACCCTGTTAGGAAAGGGCAAACTGCACATCAAGAGCAGACACAGAGGAGGAGAAAAGGAAGATGAAGGTTTAGAAATGGTGAGAACAGAGGGCCCCATTTGGCAGCTATTTAGTGCTTATCTTAGTATTGGATTTGGCACCCAGTTACCATAGTGATGTGATTGGCAGCTGATTGACAGGATTACGTAATGGAGCTGTCTCTGTAGAGCAAGAGCCATATTTTCAGGGGAAAAATATCACTTTGCTACTGGGGATGGGACCAACGCACAGTCTGCTTGGATGAACTGACGGTTGTGAACAGGATTTTCTCTTTCAACAACTAAATACTAACAACCCCTTCACAGTGAAATGTGAGTGAAAGACAAATAGCCATCAGGACTTCAAGGGTGTCTAGATATCTCATCATCTTCCTGACCATCTGACAGACCTGAGGCAGTCCAGGCTGGCAGCATTGAGTGCCTACTGAGCTAGCAAGGGGGCACCCCAGGCTCCAGAACTTGTTTCATTGCAGGTCTAAACCCAAAGCTTTCAGAAACATCTCAGGAGAAAAACTTGCAAATAAGGGCAAGGGTAAAAAAATACAATGCAAAGAATTGGTGCTCAGCAATTTTCCTCTTGGATATTTAAAATACCCTGCTTTCAGTAACTGGGGCACAGTGGTTGGCATGACCCAGCCTTGTTTGCATCTGAAGGGCAATTGAAGTGGTTTGCAAATTTTCCCACAAGGACATTTTCCACCCCAGTAACAAGTATCTCAATCCCACCAGTGCTTTTTCTTACCTGGCACTTACTTGATTTTTGAGAATGTGGGGCTTATTGTCCCTGATCATGTAATCCTGGGATTTACTCACACATTGCTGGGATTTCTGTGTGCAGTGAGGGTGTTTTGTTGGATTGTCAGAAAGGGAATGAGCTCCTGCAGGGACTGAGTCCACAGATAATGTGGCTGGAGTGCTTCTGATGGCATCCCTTTAGGAGATACTCTTTAACCCCCTTTGCTTCCAGGGAGAGCTGATCACATATTGTGAACAGACTATAAAGGGTGAGCAGGGAGTGATGTCAGAGTTCCCAACCTTCCTATTTAAGAGCAGGTGAGACAGGAGCTCATTCTTACCTGGAAAAGCTCAGAGCAACCCAATAATGGCCCTTCTGTCTGCAGACATAAGACCTTGGTTGGCCACACCGAGAGGAGAAGGTGTGAGAGGATGGTCATTGCCCCTACCCCAGCTCAGCTGCTGTGAGGGAGCAGCAAAACTCGCCTCCTACTCCCATCCACTCCCTGGAGAGGCTGTGATCCTCTATGGCCCAAGGGATAGGCTCCACACTGGATTTCTCTGTGGCAGAGCTAGCCTATGATGGAGCAGATGTCCTGTCCCCCCACTTTATGAGGAAACACGTATTTTCTCTTTCCCAGACCACAATTAAACGCTAATTATGTACTAGATCAGTGTTCAGGGTGTTGCAGAGCCAGGGAAGACCGTGGTGCAGGGTCCAGGTATTTGCAGTGCAGAGAGCACATATGCGAATGCACACGTGGCTGTGTGTTTCTTGTGGAACGTAGCACAGATGTGGTCTGCACTGCAGGCAGAGGTGCTGGACAGGTCCTAGATCTGCTCTGGGCTTGTGTTCATGCCTGAGCAGTGTGAAAGGCCCTCCTTTTCTGCAACAGCAACTTGTGCATGCTGCAAACTGCACTCTCCAGCCCTTGGGAAGTCTAAGAGCTGCTTTTGGCTGCCCTTGGATCATCGGCTGAGCAATTTCTGCAGCCAGTGAGGTCTTTCGCTATGATGCACAGCATGGAGCTCCTTGCTCTGCACGTGGGAAGAAGGGGTTCCAGTGATTCTCTTGACACAGCCACAGCACTCATGCAGGGTGGTGGGAGGGCTGGGGAAAGCTCCTGCCTTTGCTAGGCAGGCTGCAGGACAGGAGCAGCTTGTGGGGCTGGAATATACTTGCCCCAAAGAAACACTGAACACGGCAGGGGAATGAGGGGAACTAGATTTCACTAGCTAGCAAATTAAGTTTCTGTAATCCTGACCAAAATTCATACTATCATCTGGAAATAATAAATTTAAACAGTTTCATATGGCCTTAAAACATCCCATAAACAAAATTCGTTTTTTAGGTTTCCTTTTGTTCACCACTGTTTCTCTCTCTTTCAGTAGGACCTGGAAAAAAAATCCTACTAAAGCCAAAGCAAAGACACCCATTGAGTTCAATGAGAGCTGAATCTGACCCTTTACAGGACATCTTTATAGGTCTCTGTGCTCAGAGAAGTGTTAGAGAGTTGGAGTTCTGGACCACATGCTAGAGAGTGTTCCTTTATAGAGATGCTTCCCTTTGGATGTGCAGAAGCAGCAACAACACCTGTGTGCTCACACACACACAGAGGCACAACAGCCACAGAGAAGCCATCCATCTCAGAAAACGTGTTATGCCTTTTAAGTGTTTCTATATCAAAGACTGATAAATAAAACATGGGTTTAGTGTTAAAAGGAAAAAAGAGCCCTTTTAACAGATTAAAGTGCTCACAGTGCCTGACACTGTGAAATAGGAGTGTTAAGCAGGAGGGCAGTTAAGAAAAAGGACTGGTTTTGCTGACAGGTACAAACTGTTTTGTGTCTTGTAGCAGTCATTGGCAGAAAAAAGCCCCAAAATCTACTTTCCCAGCAAAGCCTTCCTGGAAGGTAACAAACTGCAGCCATCTATAGCTAAACTTTGTTATGTTCTCCAGCTGAATGTTGTGAGAAGCTTTCTTCCCTGAAGGAAGAGGAAGAAAATAGTTCTTAATCCCATCAGAACAAACAAGCAAACAAAATCAGCATCTTTTCAATTGTTACAATGGTTTATTCCAGCAGACTGAAAGCCCTGCTGGGTTTTGCAACATTTTATTTTTCCTCAGCATCCTGATTCTTCTTAAAGCCCAGCACACTGTGTTGGGTCCTTAACTGATTTCCATTTTTTCCTCAGCAGTTGCAAAAGCAGTAGTAAAGCCTTATGCACTTTCTCATTCCTCCACAACTATGAATGGAGAGGTCAGGACACCTAAAGGCTGTATTTGTACAAACAGGGACATTTCTCCACACAAAGGAACATTTACTAATTACATTTATTTGGTTGATCAGAAAAGCTGATTGTTAAAACTGCTTTTTCTTTCACTCTTTCTTTCTGAACCAGTGTTACCTTGGTGGAGGGGAGTCTTACAGTAGAGGTCACTGAAAATCCTCCTGAATATTTTATCAGTTCTGCTCCTTATGGCTTAGTCTACAAAGACAAACCCTTATATGTGAAGGGCGCGGAGCTGAGACAGGGGGAGGAGGGATAAACCAGTGTCCGCCCCTGCTTTGCTTTCTGACCAGAACACAGAGCATGTTGTCTGTGGAAATGGGAAACAGAAAGAATTTGTGCACCATTAGGACCACACTTGATGTGGAGTCTTGCTTTTAATAGCTAAAAAGACCCCTAATGAATGTGAATGAGAGCCAGATGATTTTGCTGTCAGGCTGGTAAGGAGCAGTTTTATGATGCCAGCTGGTGTCCCATCACCTCTTAGGATGAACTTGCCTACCGCTCTCATGGATTTGAAATGGTGCAGCAAACAGCAAGGCCAGGTTAGAGCACAGCCAGGCAAATCTGTGATGCTCTTTCCCTAACCCAGCTGTACAATGTGGTCATGTAGTGCCCACTGTGGAAAAGCCATGCTGCTGCCTCTGCTACCTGAGAATCCCTTACACACAGTCATATAAACCATTTCCAAAATGCCCCAGCCAGCAAGACACATGGCCAAAGGCAAGTAGGGGGAACCTATAAAATTAAATTGCATTATTTATTGGAAAGATCTAAGTTCTATCTTGCCCTAGGGTGTCATTATGCACCTCTGCTGTATGCTGATAATAGTCATCTGCAATCTGATAACGACTTTGATATCTTTCAAAAATTGTGATAATTTAACCTCTCTGTGAAAGACACCTCTTCTAGACATGCTGGCACCCCTGACAGACCATGGTGCTCGTGCAGGGACTGAATGGGACCAGAGCCTGACAAACCACACTTGATTTCCCCTCAGCAAGGCTTAACTCTGTCAGCAAAGGGACACTAACTGACCATGGAAGCTGCTCATGCTGGATCTGGGGCTGTACTGGCAGGGTTGCTGGTGTTAGGTCAGGGGCAAAAGGGAGGTGAACACCAATACGATAACCATATGGAATTGCCATAGATATTGTCCTTTTGCTCCATTCAGCAGGAGAGAAGGAAGCAGCTTTGTATCTGGCAGGCTAACCCACCCTATGTTCAGGAAGCCTTACTTAATGTTAACCCCCATGTGAATTTTCTGTTTATCTTCCATTTATCTCATGTCACTCATAATAAGCATCCTTCCAGCCTTAGCAGGTCAGAGCTCCTTACACTCTTTCCCTATATTTCAAAACTGATGGGATGAAGAAATGGGGAAAAATGCTTCTGCCCACAGGAGGCCATTCTGATTTTGCTTTTTAAATTAATATTTTGTCCCAAATCCTGGAAGAAGCTTGCACTTTGGTCAGAAAGACTTGGATTTCCCGTGGTACTGTTTAACTCAATAGCATCTCCAGTGCACTCATGAGGCAATGGCTTTGGTGAAACACTTCTGCCATTATAGGCCTATACACAGCTCAAAAGCAGCCTGGGACTTTTCACTTTATAGTTTTATATTATTTATTTGCTTATTTATTGCAGAATTGGCAGCCTGTGGGTTGATAGCTTTGCCCAGCTAGCATCTGCTGCAGGGCACTGAGCATTCATCAGGATTTTCTGCCCACCTGCTTCAGCCCTGACACTCAGGGAGCATCTTATGGCCTCTGCTGACACTGACAATTAGCACCAATTACACCAGCAGTTTTGTAGGGTGAATATTTGCCCACTGGGACCCTGAAAGAGACCTGCTCACTTCACAGAAGCTGCCTGATGTCTGCTAGATAAGAATGATTTACTCACCACAGGTGGGCTCCAGCAGATGACTGAAGTGCCATCAGTCTCCCCTGACACCTTCAGCCTGGCAAACCTGGGGCTTTTGAAGGAGTTAATGCCACCCACCATCGAGATTATTCCTTCCTGGGTTTAAAAACTGCTAGGAGATTTGGGGTTTAATCATCCCTTTGCCCTACCATGGGAGAGGAGCAGGATGGATTGTCAGATCCATACCCTGTGGAAATTACCCTTCCTCTGCTGCACCTCCTAATGCTGTCAAGTAATTTGCTGGGACTTTTAAACCTAAGAGAGGATGTTTGCTCTGTTGCACATAGCAAAGCACTACAGAGCCCAGCAAAGTAGGCAATCTCCACTATCTCTTCTTGATTCTGTTCCTGAAGTCTGCAGGGGTTTTTTTGAGATCTGCCATTAGCTGCCATCATAGTCCAGCCAGAAGAGGCAGATGTGGGAGAAGAAAAGGGTGTGCACTGGTATGACAATGAGAAAGAAACACTTTCAATGAGAAATTATGCTGAAGCCAGCTAAAACAGCATATCCATTCCTCTGAATTTCTTTCCTGTAGCCATTTTCCCTGCATGACTGCCCTTCCTTTCCTCTTATTACCAATAAATGCTGTTTTCTGCGGCATGCTATTAACTTTTTTAATACCCTATTTTAAAAATTAATGTATTTCTAATAAAATGTCCCAATTGATCATGCAAATAAAATTATCACTTAAGAGGTACAGTATTTACTGGCGCAAACTGTAACTTTCTGGCATCCTCCAGAATACACTCCTGGGCAGCAATTTCTGTTCAAAAAATAATGTTTCCTTTGTCAGCTGAATTCTCACTTGCTGATGTTGACATGAATTATAGCAGATATACATACAGTGGTGACATTTTGATGTGTAATTGACTATTTTAGGCCCAAGCCAGAGTGTTTTATATATTCTTAAGGTAATAATATTGTTTCCTTGCTCTTCCTTTGGTTTAGCCTTGTTTTGGGGTGGCTTCCTCTAACTCCCCTCACTCAGTAATGAATACATTCATTTTCACTACTAACCTTTTCAGTCACTGTATGAGTTCTACTGAATACTGGAAGTTCAGCAATTCCTACGGTTTCTCATTGTCTCAACAAGAGATGTTTGATATTCTGGTCTCTCCTCTTTTTACCTTGTTTTGCACTATTTGGTGAAAGGAAGCACGAAGTGTGTTGATATTTGTGTCAAGGCTGAGGCCCCATATTTCAGCTTCCTCAAAAAGATTTTGGAGGCAGAGATATTTTTTTGATCTCAGAACCGTGATTCAAGCCACCTAATAAATTTCTCCCCAACAAATGCTGCTCCTCCACTACTTCTATGTGAGACAAATGGCAGAAATCCCCCTCGTACCATAAAATACCCCAGTACCTCTATTTTAAAGGGAAGAAAAAGTGGGCAGATGAAAGAAAGTAGAACTGTGTTATATCAGAGGAGCATTTGTGCCTCAAAAAGGAATTGTAGGCAATGACTCAGAACATCCTCAAGGTCCTTCTAACCCACCTCACTGCCACAAAAGCACACTGATACCAGTTTCTTTCTCTGGTTTGTTCTTCTGATTATTGGGCATTTACATTATTTTACAGAACATTTCCTTTTTGTTCTTGCCATTTAGAAAACTAATTTCTCTTGCTTGTGGATTTTCCCCTAGACTGAGCAAACTGAAATTCACTCCAAGCAACCAATTCTGAAATTAAAATTTGCATTATTCCTAAATCTTTTGGAAAGAAAGAAAATGAGGGGGAGGGGAAAAGAAAACAAGATTTTTATCTTTGCTTTAAGAAAAATGGGTGATGCATGAAATTGAAACTAGATTTGTTGGATGAGGTGATGAGCAGAGATTAAGCATTCTTTTGTTTTCTGAGGAGAGCAGCAGACAGATCAGTGAGACTGACCTTTTGGCCTCCTAGGCTGCTAGTGAAGGTGCCCTGCCAATATCTTCTTTTTCTGCAGAGCTTTCTCTGTCTGATACTGGATTCACAATCCTCCCGAGGTCACTGGGAAGCGGCAAAGTCTTGTTTGATTGACTGTACAAATGAGGGGTTCTTGAGCCTGGTGTTCCATCTCGGTTCTGGTTGTCATTGACCAAATGTCAAATGACCTCTCCTGGTCATTTTTGTGCTCTGGCAGCCATTTGGGGTTTTGTTTTTGTCTCTGCCCTAGGGAATGTCCCTTACTATGTGATTATACTGTGCCTGATGCTGGGAAGTATTGAACAGATTTCAGATGGGGGTGTCTTGACATTTGCAGTGTTGAAAATACCAGCCTTACATCTACACCCCCAGATACCAGCCCTCACCTATATCCTTAGATATTAGTATCTTCTGACTGGACTATCCTGTGTTGCATAATGATGGTGCTTTAGAGGAAGCTCTGGAGATTTCTCCCTAATCAACCAAGCTAAATCCTTTCAGGGATCATTCTTTGAAGCTTGTTTTGTGTTGTCATTGGCAAATTTTCACAAAACAGCCCAAGGAAAATCACAGATCTTGTGATTTCCTGAAAGAATATTTTCAGAAGCTCAGGAACAAAAGAGTCTCGGCAGGCTGGGCAGGAGCCTTCTTGCAAAATCCAGCCATGGACTTCCAATGTGGTCCCACATTACCTTGAAAACTGAAAAAATCTCACAACCTGATAGGTATTTTCTGAATTTTAAGACCAAAATAATTTATTTCAATTTAAAAAAAAAAATATGTAAGAAATAAGCTGAGATGACTAACACTGAAAGTCTCTCCTACTATTGTGCTCCTACTGAGACATGAGAATCTGCTTGATGGATGAAGGAAAGGCTGTGGATATTGTTTATCTAGACTTTAGTAAAGCCTCTGGCAACACTTTGCACAGCAATCTCTTGGAGAAGCTGGCTGCTCATGGCTTGGATGGTGAAGGGTTTGTGGTAGAAAACCTGGCTGGATGGCTGGGCCCTTTCACCGTGGAAAGGATTGTCAAGGGTTGGAACTGGCCTGGGAAGTGGCAGAGTCACCATCCCTGGGGTTGTTTAAAAGAACTGCTGATGTGGTGCTTAGGGACACGGCATAGTGATGGTCTTGGCAGCTCTGGGTTAATGGTTGGACTCAATGGTCTTAAAGATGTTTTCCAGTCTAAACATTTCCATGGTTCTTTGATTCTATGAGCTTTCAAGCACCTGCTGTATGTTAGCCTGGTGCTCACCGCATTCCTGCATTAGTGAAAACATGGACTAACTCAGCAGTGTCAGAATTGATTCTGAATTTCAGCTGTGTATGAGACAAAAATGTAGCCTATTCTGCTTCGATTATGGGGGTTTTTAGATTGATCCTTTGACATTTTCCTGTGCAACCTGAGAGGGAGTCCAGAGCACCTAAAATTTTGTGTATTCACAGCCTCTTGCAGCCAGGAGGGCAGCAGTCTGATGGTTTCATCTACTGTCAGTTTACAGACCAGGTTAGGCTGGATATTCAGAAAAAAATCTTTACAGAAAGAGTGGTTGGGCATTGGAACGGGCTGCCCAGGGAGGTGGTGGAGTCACCATTCCTGGAAGTGTTAAAAAAACTGGATGTGGCACTCAGTTCCACAGTTTACTTGATAAGGTGGTGTTAGGTCGCAGGTTGGACTTGATGATCTCAAAGGTGTTTTCCAGCCTTGTTAATTCTGTGATTCTGTGATATGGTGTCTGAGATGTGCCTAAAGTTCAGCAATGTGCCATAGACATGTTACCCAGGTCCCCTGGATTTGCAACAAGGGCCAGGACAGATAGCCTAGAGCACCTATCACTAGATGCCTGTGTTGAGCTCCATGAGTAATTCCATATGGATCTTTTCATCAGTGTCAAGGCAGCTCACAAGAGGCCCAAAATCTCTGAAGAGGTACAGCAGCACCCCTTACAAATAGCTCAAAAAAACTGGTGATGGTGTTAAAATGAAGTTAGTTCTGGCTGACCTAGGCCACAATGGATTTTCCATTCATTGAGATTTTCTACAATAAATAGGAAAACATAGAGGTACTCTGCCTACCACTGAGTGGTATTTCTACTAGCATCACTCTGAGGTGTGACCAGCTTAGGGCTGAGAGCAGTGTTGGTGATTTTGCTGAGCTCCAGTCACTAACTGAGGTGGTTATACTGCTTCCAGAACTGTCTCTGCAAGACTTTCCTCAGTTCTTCCAGTCTGAAGGCCAGCTTCCCCCAAGGCAGAGCCCTGACCTGCACTGCACTTGGGAGTACAGGTTGTCTGAAGTGGAAGTTCCCTGGTCGCCCACAATGTCTGTCCATGAGGCTTAAACCAGAACTCAACCCTGAAGTTGTTCTTTTCAGGTGTCTGGAAAGAGAAAATTTCTTTTCTTAGAGAAGTTTACTTTATTTGTCAATATACTTGTATTTCTTTAATAAAGGCATTTTATGTACCGAGAGAAGGTTAGTTCCCCCTCCTCTTTTCATTTAAGGGCTAATTCATACGCAAGCTAATTTGTTCTGGCTATTATCACAATTTATTTCCGTTGCTACAGGGCAGCCAATAACTTTAATAAAGGAGGTTCCAGTTACCCAATCTTCCCAGTTAATAAACTGCATTGAAATACCCAGAATGAATTGTCTCCCACATGCTACAAATACAGAAAATTACCATGCTGTAGTGTTATCACTGCCACACAGGTACAATTAAATGTGTGTTAGGCATGGAGCTGCACAGAACACTACCAGTAATGTCAAATGCAATTAAAAAGGAACTATTGTATGTCCCTGTCTGAAAAATCAGCCTGTTTGTATGTACTTTACACAGGATTACTCAGTGGATAGGGCAATGTTGAATCACTTGATGCTTAGGATTCATGGGAGGAGAGCTAAGTAAACAAAGGAGCCCAGCCTGCCACAGAGGTGGTTAATAGTGAGGAGCTAAGGCCTTCCACCTTGGAAGAAAACATGAGATATTTATTTCCTGCATCACTGGAACACTATTTGTTCATTAATGTTGACCTTATTGGGTGTAGGCACTGTTGAGAGGGTTGCAGGTTTTGTTCAGCCATGTGCACTATCCTTCTCCTACAGAAGTGACAGTTTTACACGAGTCCACTGCTCTGTTTAATAGATCATCTTTCCATCTCGTTATGCTCTAGTTCTTCTCCCTTTATCTTTAAATCTTAAAGTCTTGACCTTCTTTTTATACCCCTGTCAGCGTGAAGACACCCCAGATGGCTACACTAGAACTGTTCACATCTTCCCCTAACTCAGCTCTTGGAAATTAAATCTTCTCTTGAGACCCATCTCTATATTAAATAAATATGAGCTTAGTATTCTGATTACTTTTATTTGGTGGTTTCTTTTGCTTACAATGCAAAACTGCAGTATCCTTGGACCGAATTCTGTGGTGACTGAAAGCTGAACAAAGTTCTAAGTCTCTGTAAGCTGAACTAATCATCCTCATTCCCATGTGTGAGGACTTAGCAAGCCAGGACAGCATTAGGGAGAGAACCTCTCAATTACAGACATTTTAAAACAGAAAAGGAGATACTTTTTGATGGTGGGTTGATAATTCAGTACCTTAATTCACTATCCACTTAATTGAGGATGCTAGTGGGAAAACATTTTTGTTTTCTTTGAAGATAACAGGATAAGCAGAGGAACCCTGCTTGAGAGGAGAACTCCTGGGGCTCTGGGTGCCGTTCACACCACTGCAGGGTATCACACCTCAGCATGACACTGACCTAATTGCAGCATGCTGTGTGAGTACTGCCCCTGGCAAAGCAAAGGGAGTCCAAGAACAGATGTTGCCCCACATTTTTCTATTAGTCCTGGATGCTTTTTTCTACCCCTTTTCAATTATTTGATTTAGGCTCTCAAATAAACACCACACTTCCAAGAAGGAATTAAAAGCACCACCTGAAAATGCTGCATTTCACGTTGGTCCTGGTGACAGGCTTTGCCAAAGAGAAGCATAAAGTGCAATATTTCTAAGGTCGTGTCCTTGGATCGAACAAATCTGCCCAGCTCCACGCAGACCACAGGAGCTACAACACCTTACCCCATCAGTGTCGAGCTTGTATTTTTATTCCTTCATTACAACACTCAAAACAATTGAAGTGGTGGCCTAAATAACAGCTATTCCATTAAATTATTCAAAATTTGTTCCTTTAAGGGAGTGTTTGAGTGCAGTCTCTTTCAGAACTGCTGAAGTCTACAGTTCTGGCTTCCTGGGGAACATTCCTGGAGCTGGAACAACCCTTGCTGGATATACGTTTGGTAGTAATCTTCTTGTCTTGGAGCTGTCAACCAAAATTCAGACTCAGAGGACATCAGCTCATCCCAGGGCCAGTGTGTTCCTTGTGTAGCTGTTGTAACTCTTGGAAAGAAGTGCTCTCTGTAAAGTGACTGAGCTCTGTGAGGGCAAATGCAGCACGGGGAGTCATGTGGGGGCTTGGTGTGGCATAGTTCATGCCAACGTTGATTAAAATGTCATAACTACTGTGGAGTTATAGTCTCATAGAATGCAGTGCATGCCAAAATATTGGAGGGGGGAATAATTGCAGCATTCCTGATTGCTGCCTTCCTCTCCCCCCGCCTTTGTCCCTGGCCCAAGTTCATGTGCATATGTTATCCTGTGGGTGAAAGCTAATATAATATGAATTAAAGAAAATTGCACTACTCCCTAACGTCCAAATCACACAGATTGATTTGCATTTACTTGTAACTGAAAACACATGGCTAGTCACAGTTTCAGAAAAATAAAAAGGATTACAGCAACCTCAGACCATGACTGAAAGGAGCTATTCAGCCCTTGCATTGTATCATTTAGCTTCACAGTGGAGCAGATACCTAATCTCACATACAACAGGCCATCTATAATCAAAGAGTTTGCTGCTCCCTGGCTGTCCTGGAACGATCACTTTCACATTTGTCTTGACAGATACCCTAGAATTGTTTGGAGAGGGGAAAGTAGCACCAAAGGAAAAACATGGGTAGGAAAACCTTTAGAAGACTGATTGAAATTGCAGGTGACAAGGGGATTGATGGCAATGGCAATTAGGTGGCCCCAGGGAAGTAGATAACTGTTAGAAATACAAAAGCTTGGTTCTGCCTGTGATGCCACAGTCATCCCCTGGTCGAGAGAGTGACCTGCTCTCCCCTCTCAGGTGGCAGAGTGATTTCCAGCAGGGCTCTGACTCTGCACCTCATTGTAATTCAGGAAAGGCCAGCACAGAATATTTTCACTGTTCTCATACCCTGATGAGATTGTTCTGCCACAACGCAGTTCAGTACAGTGCCTGAGAAAATTACTTTGTGAAACGCTGGGCTTCAAACCATTACCTGAAGTAAAATCCTTAGGCTGAATTTAAAGCATGATGTGATGCAGGTGCTTGTGTCCTTCCCTTTCCTTTCCTTTACTTTCTTGCTTTGTTTTGTTTTGTTTTGCTTTATTGTAATTTTATTTCTTTTTATAAATACTTTCATATTGGAGATAGTTTGTTTTTCATAGTTCTAGGCTCGTCAAATTGATGGATAACCCTAAGTAATGAATCCCATGACTGCACTATTGAAATTATCTCAACCACCAAAATGTCTGTTTAATCTACATCAGAGTGCCTGCACTCCTTTTGTGCCCAGATAAATCAGCTAAGCATAACAAAGTAAATCCAACATTCATTTCCAAAAATCTGAAAAGTGGTTGGCTGGTCTGAGTGTCGTTCTATGGCTGGCAGCTGTCTGGCAGTGTTTCTGACAAAAAATAAAAGCTGGGGGGGGCATGGGAGGAAACTTCTCTCTCTAAAAGAAAAGAGCGATTTTATTAAAATTTGAGTTCTGGAGATTTTTCTTGTTTTGTTTTAATTTCTAGTGCCAGTAAGTTAATATTCTCACTGAAGGAAATAAAGATGCTTCTAGGAAAAAAACTGCCTGTTTTCTGCTTCTTTAATTATCTTTTCTTTTTGAGTGGTTGGTATCTATTGAGGCATCCAGAACCCCACAGACATGGGCAAACTTCCAGTCTTTCTGAAGTGACACCTAAACAGAAGAAAAGGTGTGAAAGCAACGTCAGTCCTGGTGCCCACGTTTGTGTTTGCACGAGGTCATGCTCTGATCCAGGGGCAGTCCATTTCTGGAATCAAATTCCCAGCTGTGGAAGCTGGGAAGGACAGCCCAACCTCCCAGGGAGCATCCTCTCCATGATGCTGAGCTGAAGCTTAGGGTGAGATCTTTGTGCCCTGCAGCAGTGGCATTTGGGGTTAAGGCTGGCCAAAAGGATGCCACTGGACTTGGCCTCTGGACTCCCCCAGGGAAAGGAGTGAGGGACCCAGGTGGGAGTGGGACCCTGCTTGGGCAGGGGTGATCCAAACACCAGCTGAGGAGGGGCTCCCAAGCCCTGCAGACCTGACAGGGCCATTGCATGAGGCTCACATCCATCCTCATCCCCCAACTTCCTCCTCGACCTGTCACTTGTAAATAAACTGGGGAGAGGTTTGTAACACAAAACGAATGACCTTTTAATCCTTCCAGGGGACTGAATGGAACTAATAACAATCTTAAACTGGTTTCCATCAGAAAGCTGTCTGGATCCATGTTTCTGGATTCCATTACTAACCTTAAAGAGGGAAAAAAAAAATCCAAACAATGTTTTTTCTGCCTTTTATTCCTTGAGACAATGATCCCATTGTAATTGTCAGCCATTAAACAAATCTCTCTGTGCAGAATATAAAGAACCACAAATACTGACATCTCAAAATGAAGAGATTCATTAATCACAAACACAATGAATAATTATTTTTAAAAGAGGAAGCACAAAAGGCCTCAGCACTTGGAGCTTGCACGGTGGGATGTAGCAGCTGGGAGTATTGCAACCCTACCAGTGGTGCCTGCCTCACTCAGAACAATCTTTCCCAGAATATGTCCTGTTGGGCTTTCTGTTTGTTTCAATATACTGTTTGTTTGTTTGCCACTTAGAGCAGTCCAACTGGCTGTACTACTCAGTAGGATGCTAATAAAGTTTAATAGCAAACCTTAAAAAATGTTTATTTAAATGTACCATAGAAATGTTTCGTTAAAGAAAAAATATTCCCTCCATATCCGTATGGTTTCTGTTTGAAGTGCTTTTGGATTGGACTCAAGGCATTTGGGAGTTTGCCAGGAAGGGGTGTAAACAAGGGAGGCGTGGAACTTTTATTCTCGGAGAATGTACGGCAGATCCAGGATGCAGCAGTGCCAGGATGTTTGTGCTTTAAATTCAAATCAGATACACAAAAAAACCCAAACAAAAGGCCACTACTTTCACTCAAGAAAGAAATGTGCTGGGATCACCTTGTTGAAAAATTTAAAGATAGGATTTATTAATTTCTGTGGTTCATCTGCCTGACAGAACATTTTTTTCTGGAATATTATTTACTATCTGTAAGTATCTGATAGTTAGAAAGATTTGATTTTGTACAACAAAAAATAATTCTGATTTTATGTACCGCTTTTATAAGTATTTACGTCAAACCTATGTTTGCCAAAGCCCATTTTCTTATCAAGAAGATGTGTCTTACTGTCAAGAAATAGGCTGCAAAGTCCCATTTGAGATCGTCTAGTCTGTTTCTGTAACCCCAAAACAGGATCAAATCACTCCTTTTGTTTTCCTTGTTCATGAAAATCTCAAATGGTGGAAATTCCACCACCTTTCATGGACATCTCCCAGATATTTATCATCCACAGCTTCTGCCTGATGTTTACACCTACATCTCCTTTCCTTCAAGTTAGACACTTACCCATTAATCTTTGTCTAAGCCATAGAGGACAAAGAGAACTATTCCTTCTCTCTTTGCAGCAAACTTTCGCACCCTTGGTATCTGTTATCTTCTTTTTTCTTCTAGCTGAAGCTGCCCAGTTCTTCCAAAAGGGATCTATTTTTGAGACTGTTGAATGTTTTTGTGCTCTCCATTTGATACCCTTCATTGGCCCACCTCTTTTTCTAATACATTGCCAAGGATATGAGGTGAGAAGCTCTGTCTCTGCGTAGCCTCATGGAAGGATTACTTCACAGGACTTTTATGTGCAGCTCCCCTGTTTACACAGCCCACTATAATATTTATTTTTTTTCAGTCGTGTGACAATGTTGACTCAAGCTCAGTCTGTGAACCTTGGTAACCTCCAGATCCTGTTTCACAGGGCTGATGCCCAGCAGACGTTTTGCATCCGGTGTTTGTACAGTTCATTATCTCCACTTAGAAGCGTCCACTTTTCTCTGCTTTCATTGAACCATGTCCAGTTTTTCTCAGCTCATTTCACCCATTTGTAAAGCAGATTTTAAATTCTAATCGAGTCCCTCAAAATGATTGCTGTTCCTCTGTGCTTGATATTCACCCATTAAAGACCTGGCACTATGTCTTAAATTAGGGAGTAATCTTCCTAACCAGTAAACCATTTAACAAAGTGTATGTCCAAGAGCCAAAAGACACCTGTCACATGCCCTAGAAAGCTGAGAAGAAGGTCAGCTTCAATCATGGCTCACTCAGGTTCTTGAGAAGCCCAGCAACTCATTATCCAGATGGCTCTGGGCATAGAGAAAAGGGCAGCATGGCCCAAACCCAGGGCTGTCAACATTTTATCTAGCATTAAGGAATTTTTGTTACCCAGAAGCCATCATATCATCACCATGTGGTGCTGGTCACCTCTCAAAGACACAGAGTGGAAGCTGTAAGCTGTGCTAATGAGCCGTTTGCAGCACAAGCATTACTTGGCAACTGCTATGCATATATGTGAACATACTCTGGCATGAATGTGCATTCAAAGACATTAAAGTCAAATGTGCCTGTATATGTTACATTTCTATGTATAAGTATCTGTACATGATACATTTCTATTTATTATAGATGTACATATTTTACACCACAGGAAAAAGAAAAATTAAAATCCCTGCTCATTTGACTTACACTGATACTGTTTACCTATAACTGCTGCAAAGGAATCCATGGTATAAAGTACTCTCCTCACTCCAGACAAATGCATATTGCATCTCCCTCTAGTGGCTTTATCTACGTGTCCATCCTCCAGCAATAAGTCTATGTATGGTACTAATTCCATTTGTCGTGGACCAGAACAGAAATCAGTCAGGAGAGGAGATGAGCTCATTTATGAGCACATCTTTGTTTTGAGGTATCTTCTGTTTCTGTGTTCCTGCTTAAAGTGTGCCTGAATTCTGTACCAAATTCTGCTTGTGCATGCAGAAAATCATGATGCATATAAGCAGGAAAAATGTGGATTTCCAGTTTGAAATTACTTTGGTGGTAGGCTAGCAGAAACAGTGAGTCAGAGGTCAAAATTAAATCTGTCAGATAGCTCTGTAGTGAATATCATCATTTTTCTTTAAAAGAGTGGAAACAGCTCAGAGAACAAAAAGGGTTTTGGGCACCAACCATGTGTTAGGAAGATTTACAGAGTTAGAGGCAGAACTGCTTCTCTGTTGTACACACCACATTTATAGTCACCCTAGTTTGGAGTGGTGGCTAGCGCTCAGATAAATGTCTAAATCACTTGTCTAAGTCACTCCCACTCAAGCAACTTGTTTTCAGAACTGCAGGTAAGTCATCACCTAGCTAATCAGCTATAAAATGAGACAGTCATGGCTCTGAGTAGTATTTCCCTTCTCTTCCCATCACTGAAATGTGCCATATGCTTCTGAGCACACACAACTATCCCAGCTGAAAGCCAACAACTTAACTACCCTCTGTGTTCATTAGAAATTCCACGCCTCTCTCCAGCCCTGTGTCCTTCCTCCAGAAGACACATAAAAACAAGGTCTTGGGCACTTGTGTTAATTAACATTCCCCCAGACCTTTTTGCAAAACTGGAGATAATAGTCTTGGCGTGCTGGCCAACTTCCAGTGTGCAAATTGCATTCGGCTTACTTCAAATTCCCCTGGCAGCTGGAGGTGGCTGAGGTATTCGGATGTTCCCTGTCCTTTGCTGTGCTGTGCACACAGAATGAGCCAGGCTAGGAGCTGGGGATGGGGGAAAGCTCCCCTTTTGGATAAGGCAACAGCTAAAGGCATGGTCAAAGATGAACACAAATACAAGGAGCTTATCCACTGCTCATATGGAAAAAAAAGAGTTTATTTACTTCCCAGTGACTAGTTTCTGGCAATAAATTAACAAGTTTTCCCATTTTTCTTATTTTTTTTTATTACACAGCTGCTCTTATAAATCTCTAGCTATAAATCTGAGAAAGAAGTCTGTAACAAAGCCATAATTAAGTCTTAAAATTTAGGTGTCATTTTATTAGTTTCTGGGTCTGTATTCTCATTCTCCATGGTCCTAGACAATGGTCTTTTTCTTCTTCAAAAGTCTCATGTTCAGTTAGTTAAAAACCCAATGTACTTATTAAAACCTTCTTTTTTTTTTTTTTTTTTTTTAATAAAGGTCAAGTACTTGCAGTTAAGCCTTTTTGGCTTTGGTATCAATACAAATTCTCTTTAGGATGTTCAGTTTGGTCCCTGAAACTGTATTTAAAGACTTGTCACAAAGAACTTAATCTTCAAGTGAGAAACACTAGATCAAAATTTTGTCAAATACTTGTTTTAGTGTAGCTTTGCCCAGACTGATTCTAATCCATCATAAATTTCTATTTCCGCTGAGGTTGAAGAGAGAACTTGTAGACTCTGGATCAACTGTGATATTGATTGAGCACTGGCACTGATTGTCCAAGGGTGTTGTGGAGTCTCCACCCTTGGAGATATTCAAAAGCCATCTGAACACAGTCCTTGGCAGCCTGCTCTAGGTGGCCCAGCTTAAACAGGGCAGTTGGACCAGATGATCTCCAGAGATCCCTTTCAACCTCAACCATTCAGTGGTTCTGTGAATTATCACCTTATTTCACACTGTTGAATCTTAAGGACCAGAAGCAAGATCCAAATGTAAGGCTGGCAAAAAACTGTCAGGAGACAACTCCAGGTTTCACTGTTGGCATGCTGATTCTTGTCTAAATACAAAAGAGAAAACTGAATGTGGGCCAGCACCTATGGGTGATATTAATTGTTTATCCAGCTCA
Source organism: Corvus hawaiiensis (assembly GCF_020740725.1). NCBI lineage: Eukaryota > Metazoa > Chordata > Aves > Passeriformes > Corvidae > Corvus > Corvus hawaiiensis. The sequence continues at coordinate 9,144,554 of NC_063218.1, forward strand.
GTCTATTGTGATGATGCTGATGCTTTAGGAAGAGATAATCAGAAGGGAGTGAGTGTAAGCTCTTCTTCACTCCTCAGTCTGAAGATTCCATGGTTTGCATGACACCAATCCAACTGAGGGGAAGTGAGGACAGGAGGCAGCACAGGGGACAGCAAAGTGTAAGGACGATACCATTTTCATGCAGTTCAACACAAAATTACTGTGCAAGAAGTCAGAGTGAATATTTCAGGTTTAACCCTGAGCTATTCTGAGGTCTGGGTCTTTGTCAAAATCATGCAGTCCTTTTGCTTCAAGGCAACATCTTGATTCAAATCTAAACTATTCTGATAGGAGTTTTTAGATCAAGAAATGAAATTAATGGATTCTAAAGGACAGAAAAGACATTTCCCACTGAGATCCCCAAGACTTCCTCACTTGATGGTTAATTCTTTCATTAGAGTCTTATCTTACATCTGGTGGCTGGGCAGGACAGGACAGGATAGGCACTGTCTTGGTTTTGGTTTGTTCATTAGGCCATCAATGAAGACTAGTATTGCTGTCCTTGAAGTTTTAGATCACTGCTTATTTCAAACTAAAATGGAGTTGTCAATCCCTGGTATCAGCTTTTCAAACAAACTAAGTGATATTTATGATAGTCTTGTGTATTTATCTTCAAGATGACTTTATTTGCCCTAGGTTGTGGATCCCTGCTTGATCTAGATTATTAAGATTTGTTTGTTTTATCTGCTTCTCAAAGATTTATATCCTAAACTCCTCCATTGGCACTAACAAAGGCTTGACAACCCAAGTGATAAACCAGGTCTGCTTTAAAGTTTCTTATAAAACTTCATTACAAGTGAAATTAATCACTGTAGATTTTAATGTGAAGAGAGGACAGAGGCAGTTATTTGATGGACTGTGTTCAAAAAGCTGGGTAAGCTTTATATCACTCTATATGATAATAAAAAATTACGGTGTAAGAGCAAGGTCATATCATAACACATGAACAATAGCACAGTGTGCTCATGATGCACTGACAAAGGACGCTGGTTCAGCTTTATGGCTCATACTGTAACCTTCCTCTACTTCATAGGCACTCTTAATACACTTGCAGCTCAGCTCCTACTTGAAAATAGACAAAATTTCAGGAATAAATGGTTATATTTAGTTCCAGTTTACTCAAGAAAGGTCTGATTTACATGCCTACGTGAGTGTCCTGGATCTATGTTCAACTAAAGTGATGATGCAGTTACTTGAATAGATTATCATTTATATCCTTATTTGTCTGTCTTGCTCAATGCTTTGAAATGCCTTGAAAGCTCCAGAAATAAAGTAGATTCTACAGGCAAAAGGGAATGGTACATAATCCTCTGCCAATGGGAAAGAGTAATCATATTGAGAAGCTGTTCTGCTCTGGATTGGAAATGAATATATCTTTTTTTTTTTTTCTTTTTTTTTTTCAGAGCAGGAAAATAAGTGTTCAACAAAATATTTCCAGCTTGTACCTATTGGTGCATGAAAAGCTGTAATACAGATTTGTCTGGAATGATCTGAAAGAGGAGTGTGTCCAACCATGGCTCCAAGGCAGAAAAAAAATCCTTTGATAGTGCCCTTATTCCTGCTTTCCCATGGAATGCTCAAGCACAAGGAGCCGCTTACACTTTCACATAGTCACCCATCTGCTTCATTCTACCTTGCAATCCTGAGACCTGAGCGGAGCTGTCTTAACCCAGTGAGCAGAAGCCTTTGGACCATAAACATAAACGGATGTTTGCACACATGTGTGATTCTCTCAAAGTACCTGGCTGGGTTTGGATATGTATCTTGTAAATACATGGGGGATGAAATTATGAAATTGCAGTAGGAAATTATCTCCAATTCTGCCAAAAGGCAACCTGTTCTTTGTGATTTTGGGGTGTTATCTCGTTATGGTAATGTTAAACTGAGACTACATTAAAAATAACCATTATTTCACCCACTAAATAACTGAATTCTCAAATGGATGATGCAGCGTCACAACCACAGTGAACAAGAAGTGTGCTGTCCCTTTCAACATTGTCACTAGAGCCAGAATCTAAGTAGCTGGAAAAGGCATAGTTCTGTGACTCCACCACTTAGCAGTAGCAAAGCCCGACCACTTAATGCTGTGGAAATGCAGAGGGAGTCAGCAATTAGAGGCAAATAAAATTGCATTCAGGTGATTCAATGCAGCACACAGTGTATTTCACCTCTTCCAGTAAAATGAGAACAGATTTGAAGGTTTTAGTCATAAAATAGGAATTTAAGTGATAAAAATATTCCAACGTGAGCAGCACCAAAGCAAGTCTATACAGCTGCTTTGCAGACTAATTTCATGTAGCTCGGGGTGAATGTGATTGTTTTTTTCCCTGAACATGCAGGGGAGATGACTGATTTAAATGCTTCATGTGATTAAGTAGACAAGGTGGCCATTTTTCTGCATTTATGCAGAAGCAATAAAAATGTGTGGTCATGCACCAAATCCTAGGGTCAATACTGCAGTTACTACTTAGGCAAAACTCCTGCTGACATCTGTAGTTTTTGTTGAATGTGGGCAGTGAGCCTTCTTCCAAGCTCTTTGCCTGTGCTCTCACATTTTTAAATAGCACCATCAGATGGCTAAGAGGGGGAGGAAAAAAAAAAGTGATTCACATAGTTTGAATGCCTAAAAATCATGGTTGCTCCTTTTTGTGCCCCTAAACACATGAGGATTCAGCAGAGGAGTCTAGAGGACATCAGGACAGTCAGACCCATGAGCTGGAGCCTTGCAGAAGGATCTCTGTTGAGACAGACCACATTGCTCGGGCTTGATGGCATGCTATGAAGTTTTGGGTCTGTTTACCTTTTTCATCCCATTTGGGGCTAAAATCAGCAAGTAGCTCAGCAAAATGTGAAGTTGTAAAGATTGAAGCTTTAGATGACCGTGCTAAAAGACAAGGACATGTACCCTGGTGTGTGCCTGCTCACTGGCTCTGCCATGGGTGATACTTGAGCAACATCAGCCCATTGTGTTCTGTTTCATGATGAAATTAAGCTGGATTGGCTCTATCTATTAAAGTTTTTGATAAGTGAAATAATTTCACATCCAACCCTTTTTTATAAGGGTTTGATAAGGACTTTCATAAGGACTTTCTCAGTCCCCCCACCAGAGAGAGCAGGGAGATGGGAAGGTATTCTGAGCCAAATGTTCCCTCTCTTCCATGGAGCCTGGCACTTTTTTTAGCAACTCTTTGGAGTCCAAAGAAGCCTCACACCAAAGTGCTGCACGATGCTCCAAGCCTGCCAATGCTTGCACTGCCTGATTTCTGACTTGAATAATAACAATGAAACATGATTGAGCTGCTTGACATTTACAAAAAGGTGCTTGTTAAAAACAGTTCCTCCCAACTTAATTAACACTAAAACCCTTTAGGTGTTCCTCCAAGTACATATTAAAACATCTGTCCTTTTCCCTGAAGTGGAAGTAAACTAGAAGTGAGCTTCAATAAAACCAATGGACTATGACTTCTCCCAAGCACAACTGTAATGAAACGTTACTGCTGTAATATCCAGCTAAATAAAGAGTGGTGAGCTGGCTGGGCCAGCTGCAGTGGCAGATGCAGACAGGATCATGGGCTTTAAACAATGCTATCACTGAACAAACACAGATGAGGAGATAACATTTCTACACCTCCCCAGTTTCCGTGAAATTAGTTTTTGTTATTCTAAGTCCAAAAAGCTGATAATCCTCCCAGTATAAAACGAACGGAGGTAATTGTTCCATACATGGTATCATAAACTGCCATTAGTCACTGGTGAGGAACATTTGGAATTATGTGTCTGGAAATTGCATTGCATGTTTGAGGAGGCTTGATGCTTTGTTGGTGAGAGAGATCACCCACTGGTATATACATCACCCCGTGTGCCACGCTTTCCCTCATAAGAAAGTTGATGCATGACCTAAAGGCCACATCCAAATTGGAGTCCTTCCTTATGGAAATACCCCAGTAAATATTTGAGAACTGACTAAAGGAGTAAGTCAACCAGTTCAATACAAATATGGATTTTCTGTGTTAGATGTGACCAAAAAGGTAAAATGTACATAATTTAAAATATATTGAAATTTTGAAATTAAACATTATCCCAAACTGAGGTCAAAGTTTAAAAATTTCTCCAGTTTGGCTATTGCATACCATGTCATCTAACAGTATCAACATGAAAAAACAATTAAAAAATGTATGGCAACAATATCCATCAAGATTTTTGAAAATTGCTGTATACATGTGAAATGTTTAAATATTACCAGCATTCTCTAAAGGAAAAAAAGTACTATTTAGTGTTGTCAGTCACTTGACAAGGCAAATGCCAGAGTAAATAAATGCCAAATAAGTATCAAAATTTATCATGCTTCTCAGTCTAAGTGTCAAAGGGTATAATTGTCCAAGCTCAGAATCTTATAGTACCCTACAGGTCTGCTAGTGTTCATGGACTGGGTTTGGATGAATATTTGATACTTGCAGCATTTGTTGTCTTTTATCCTCCTTAAAATTGAACTTTTCGCCCCTTTAAAATTGGCTCAGCCAGATAAGAATCTGTGTGGTTATAGGATGTAATCATGTATTTAATAATGATGGGAATTATTTGCTCATATTAAATAACAGCATTTTATCCAACAAGAAGTTCCACTAAAGTCAAAAGGCCACTTGACACTGGAGTAATAAAGTGCTCCCACGCCATAAAGGAGATTACTCAGTCCTATCCCTATGCATTTAATTGGCCAGCATTTGAACAGATTAAGTACTACTATTGTGGAAGATAAATCATCACAAATTCACCATGTCATCTCAGCTCATTTTTATTGTATTTGCAGGGAAGCAGCTTTAAGTTCAGATAAATATTGAAGATGACACTTTCACTGAAAATAACCAGTCACTGGGAAATAAATGAAATGTGCATAGATATTGCTTTTAAAGGTAAAACTTGGTTCCCAGGTTTTTAAGGGCACGCTGACAATAAATTACCAACATAAAACTTGGTTTATCTTGCAGGAATTCACATGGAACCCATGGAAGAGTGCTGTGAAGATTTGTGTGTGCCCATGGGGCTTTTGGGCTTCTCCAGAAGCCAGTGGTCAGGCTTCACAAGCAAGAGAAGGAGGAGACTGCAAGTGTGAGAAAGGCTCTCTCAATCTCCCTGATGCTGTTTCATATCCCTCATTTTCCCCCCTCTGTGTTTGCACCAAATAAACTTTATCTAGCTGCAGCATCCCCATCAATTTTCTGGGGGAATGGCAAAAGTTCTGGGAAGCATTATTATCTTTTAATATAAATGAATAGGAGAAAGCAATGGAGAAGCAGAAGATATCCCATCATTTAACATAACTATCCTACAGCAATCAGTTTGGGAGAACAGGTCCTGACACCTGAAGGGTAAATATATTTTATTATCCTTTGGGCCAGACACAACAGTTTATCTTTTAAGAACAACTCAAGGGAACATTTCCTCCCCTCCCTAGCATCCTATTATTACTGTATTTTAGGAGGAGGGGGTGATTGTTTACCATTGCTTATAACAAGTCACCAAACAATTAAGCTCCTTCAGCTAACATGATGGATTGGTAATGTATTTGCTCAGCAAGGTAATTCATGCATAAAAGCTTACCAGATATCATTTACCTGTTTCACAAGAGCCAGGGCAGCCCCCAATAAAAAGAGTCCAGACTGCTGTTAATTTAGAGGCACATATTTCTGCTTAAGCAGATTTTATTAGAAGACTTTAGAGACACCAAAGCAAAATACAGACAGACTTTTCATAGAAGCATAGGACGGTTTGAAACTTCTAAAGACCATCTAGTCCTTCAGTTCCTGCTTTAAGAATCCTCTTAGTTGCTTGTTCATAAAATAAAATTATAATTCTCAATAGCAACATCATAGTTTTCCAGGACAGAAATGAACACATGACCTCAGAAATTCTTTCTTGTAGGCTGAAAAAAAAGTGACATTTCCTTCATTTCAGCTTTCCTGAAGAGATATCAGCTGTGTCAAGAGCAGTGATTAAGAACCGCACAAATACAATAAACAGTTATTTCATTTTCATTCACTACTTTTTAATTCACCATTTCCAGAGAAAGGTGATCAGGTACTGAAGAGGTTATCTTAAACAAGAGACAGGTTTGGTTCTTGGTCCTTTCTCCCTTATTACCTTGTAGCTTATCTAAACACTTTATAATTTGGGTTGGATTGAGTTGGGTTTTTTCCCCTTAATCAACCAGCAGAATTAGTTACAAAGAAAAAAACATCTCTCAATTTCTGTTAAACAACCCTAGTAGTATTCCAGCACCCGTCACTAAGAGTGTTGCTTTCCTTGTACTGCTGATACTGCCTATTTCAAATCAAGAAGTACTACTAATAATTTATTTACATATATATACACTGTATGTTAAGTTCAGGCAGTTTGGGGCTGGCTTCATGTGTGCATTACCTGGGAGGGCAGAGGTGGATTTTCACCCACAGCTGTGCACACACATATCCTCACAGCTCAGAGCAGGGTGAGAGGATAATCTGCCTCTGACACACACTGGTATGACCATGTTGATACACAGGGAACCCCTGAGCAGATTTGCTAACTAGAGTTTTGTAAATCATAGGTTATCCTGCTTCTTCCAAATTACATCAAGGAATCATGCAGAGTTGCTGGTTTGAGAGCCAACTGCATCCTGTTATACTCCCTACGTTGCTGATAAAACCTGAAAACATTTGCTCTCTGGTTAGACCACAATCATGTTGGGGTTTTTTCTCATTTTTCAATTTTCATAATTATATTCAGCGATTTATCAGAGTTACAATTTTTTCTGCTTTGTCTTTATGCACAGACTGACTGTTTGTTCCTTCCAAGGACATTTCCCTCGCTGTCAGACAATGACTGGATCAGAAAAAGGGGGGTTTAGACCCTTTTGCTTCTTTTCAATTAGTGAACAGACTGAAAATGGAAACAAAGCATATTATTTATGCCTTTCTTTCCTCAATTACAGCAGCTTTCAGGCAAGCCAAATGAAGTATTTTTTAACACTTCACATAATTATCTTTGAGCTTAATGAAATTATGGAAATTTTTTAAAGAGCTGCTGTCTCTGGCTAATGTAGCTCACAGGGAAGTGGGGAGTAGCCACAAAGGGAGCCCATGAAAAGCTCCTGTTCTGTATTAGGCACCTCTTTGCTGGGACCATTTTTCAAAAGGCACTCAGGGTATATGTTGCAAGTGTTCAGGAAGGATCTGTAAGCATTTAATAGGTCATTTGTGCATCATTTGAGGAGAATTTGAAAAAGCCTCGGTATCCTCTGAATATAGTTTCTGGAATATCAAACCCATTGCTGACACAGTTTCAGTGTGGCTTGAGCTCTTGGCCAGAAAAGCCATTTTGCAAAGACATGGATGTGTGCAAGCATTCATCCATCTATAGCCTGTGTTGGGGTGAAAGTACCACAGAAAGCCAGGGAGCAGCTATGGGAAGCAGCCCAGTTCTTTGAATTATGGGATGGATACAATATAGTGCAGGAACATTTCTGTTGAGCTGAAGCCAGGAGCTGGAAAGTTTGGGCTCAGCATGCCCAAACTGCCCTTTGCCTCCCAGAATGGCTAAACCCCAAAAACATCCTGTTACACAAATGAGAGCTGCTGAAACCTCCTTTCCATCTCCAGTTCCTTCACCCTGTGCCCTCTCAGCTGTGCAGCTTTGGCATATGTGAGTAGCACACCAGAATGTAACAGAAAGTGAATTTATTTCTATCTGATGCTCCTGAGACAATACCAGTAATCTTTCTCTTTCACATGTATTTTATTGGTGGTGTATTTCTTTATATTGAAGTTGCCATTGTCTGCTCAGAGAAGTATGGAAGAGCTCATTTCTCATAAAATAGGTAAAATTATGGCTGTGTTTTCCTTCTGCTGTTCCTCCCTAATGGGACTGTTGCCATTTTGAGTAATGAACCTCTTCTTTGATTCCTCCTTCTTTTCTGCAACCACAGAAGAAGAAACTGGACTATAAATCATTCAGGAAAAAAAAAAACCAAAAACTTTTTTGTCTGTTATGCCTGATTAAGTGTTCTTTATGTTTATGCACTTCTCAGGAAAAATAAAATCTAGATGAATGCTTTATCCAAGTCCATTTTTTGTTTTAATTTGAATAGTCATGAAAAGAAAGGCTTATTGAAGAGGTAGCCAAATACCCTTGGAGAAGGGTCAGGCAGCAGGCTCCTCCAATCCAATAATTCAACTAAACATGACCAGAAGCTAGTTAAAAGTCAAGCAATCAGACAACAGTTCTAAGATATATTTTTCCAATTCGGTGTGATCAATGGATATTATTGCAGAGAAAACACCTACCCTGAAAAAGAAATGAGCAAGTAAGCACACAAAATATAGAAACCTGATTACTGTGAAGGCAAAGCATTATGGTTGTGCTTCAAATCATCTGTGAAAAGCTGCTGGGGGGAAAAAAAAGGAGTGAATATTTATAAAAGACCACTCATCTGCATATAGATTGTTGGGGTCCCTCCCCTGCCGTGTAGCCCTGGGAGAGGGGCCCTGAGGGCACAGGCACGGGGTTTCCTGCCCCTGCTCAGCCTCGTTCCCATTGGTTGGTTTGTGTTCCCTGCGCGGGCAGAAGGACCCTTGGTCCCGTGACTGGAACAGTTCCTCAGCAGAGCTCCGGCCATGCGGCTGGAGAAATAAACATCTCTCTGAAACAGCTATCAAGAATCTGTCTGTCCATATATATTTCCTTTCCACGGGACTCCTGGTTTGATATATGCGTGTTGCAGGATCCCCACTGCAACAAATGGTGGAGATTTGTGAGCAGAACGATCTCCGATCCCTAAGCGACTGATTTGTGTGAGTAAACCCTGGAAACTTTGGATTCCTCTTCTTGGTTTTGCTTTGCTATTCCGTATCTAAACTATGGAGGAACCGTGGGAAGACTCTTGGCTCTCAGAGCCGCATATGGACATTTATCTTAAACTTAAAATGATTCTTGAACAACGATTTGTAAATTTTAGCTTGATTCAAGCTCAAAAAGAACTGAAACACTTCCTGGCATGGTTGTTTAAGAACTTTTTCTATGTTTCTTGGGATTTAATTCTTACCAAGGGCTTTTGGAAAACCGTTTGGACACAGTTAATACTGGAGTCAAAATATATGCCGATGGAAGAATATTTTCGTGAATATTATTTAATTACTGAGATTGTTGAGCAATGTCAGCTGTGTCCTGGCGAAGGGAAGCCTGGCGCAGGGACCGTGCGGCCCAGGCCACGTGCACCGAGCGCTCTGAGAGCAGCAGCGAGGCAGTTCCCGCGCGCGGGCGGAGCCACGCGAGCCGCAGTGTCGGTGGCGGAGCGAGGCGCGGTGGGAGCAGCGGGACCCGGCGGTGCCCGCCCGGTCCTGTGCAGCGCGTGGTGGAGCGAGCCCCGTGAACGCCCGACCGAGAGGGGCGGCGCGCGGGCGGCGGCTGGCGGCGGTGGCGGTGGAACGGAGCCGCGCCCAGCCGAGACGCGCGCTGGAGCGGGACACGGGGAGTCGTCGCTCGGGGGCCCGGCCGAGACGTGGGTGCAGCGCCCGGCAGCGGCAGCGAAGCTGCGACCAGAGGAGGCGACGCACGGAGAACTGAGCGGCACGGCCCGGCCCGGCCCGCGCAGCCCCGAACGCGACCCCGGGAAGAGCGCGCAGGCACCAGCAGCCCCGACAATTCCAACACGGGAGCGACCGAAAGAGACAGCAAAGACGCAGCGAGACAGAAAACAGCAGCCACTCGGAAAAAGGAAAAGATCATAGCAACTAAGACCTTAGGGATAGTAAAATGGTATAATGTTAAGCAAAATTATGGTTTTATAACAAGGTGTGACAACCAGCAAGACATATTCGTGCATAGAACTGCTATTAAAAAGAATAACCCTGAAAAATGCATCCCAAGCTTGGGAGATGGAGAGGTGGTGGAATTTAATATTGTACTAGGGAGAAAAGGGTTACAAGCATCGCAGGTCACTGGGCCTGATGGTGTTCCTGAAAAAGGCAGTATATATACAAAAAATCGTAGTCATGTTAAACAGTATCTCCATTGTAAGCCCCCCCTACAGTTTCCCTTTCCTAATCCCACCTTTCCCTTTTACCCTATGTCCTATTACCCCCAGTGTATTCCCAATCTGTTTTTTCATCCATGGTTTCCCTCACAAAACCATGCTTTTGCCAATTGTTTCCCCAAAAATCCCTTTCCAATGCCGAGTGGGGGATGAAAAGGGGGAGGGAAGAAGTTAAACCCTCTCCTGCCTCAGTTTCCCCACAAAGCATGCTCAGAGAATTCTGTCTCCCTTCTGTCAGCCCTAAGATGTTCCACAGAATCTGTTTGGACATTTAAAGACTCAGGAGGGTGGCTTGTTTTGTTTTGAAACTGTTCTTGTTATGTTTATCCAGTTGTTTTCATTCTCCTTTTATTAAAATAAAACGGGTGAGGTGTTGGGGTCCCTCCCCTGCCGTGTAGCCCTGGGAGAGGGGCCCTGAGGGCACAGACACGGGGCTTCCCTGCCCCTGCTCAGCCTCGTTCCCATTGGTTGGTTTGTGTTCCCTGCGCGGGCAGAAGGACCCTTGGTCCCGTGACTGGAACAGTTCCTGGGCAGAGCTCCGGCCATGCGGCTGGAGAAATAAACATCTCTCTGAAACAGCTATCAAGAATCTGTCTGTCCATATATATTTCCTTTCCACGGGACTCCTGGTTTGATATATGCGTGTTGCAGGATCCCCACTGCAACAATAGATACATTCATCTATTTCAAATTTTCAATCTTTGTAAAAAACTAATCACAATAAAAGGGAAACAGAGCTGATCTCTGCCTTAGACCAGCAGCAAGCTTCTGTTTCAAGGTGGACATTAAATCCTAATTTTCAAGAAATCAGGAAGCAGCTTTTTTTTTTAAAAAAAAAAAGAGAGAAAAGACATAAGTTTGTTGTTTTCAGTGAGCTCTCATTCCTGAGATGTTTCTTTTATGAGTTCTGTGTCTGATTTGCCTTAACTTTGAGAGATTCAGCCAGTCTGTGATCATTATTAAGCTATTCTCTGCAAAATACAGGATGTCTTTGACATTTCCCATCAGCTGCTGAGACATCTGCTAAAACGTGCAATGAGTTTTGACAATCATGCATTCCAATATTTACCCACTTGTCCACACATCAGTTTGCTTAAATGTCTTTATGCTCTGCTCACTCATCTGCAGGCATGTTTGTTAAGCAGGACACACTGCTGTGCAGATGCAATATTCTATCATCTGCAAAACATATTAAAGATGGAAGGTTTAAACCATAGGTTAATGAATAGCTGTAAACTCTGAGAGGCAATTCAAGAGCTCAGAAGGAAACCTTTGGCCCCCTGGCTGAATGTACGTCTAAAGGGAAATGAAGTGAAGACCAAGAAAGCTTAAGACTGCACTCAAAGCCCTAGTTAAAGGTCATTGCTGTTGTTTGCACTTAAAACTATCCAATGAAGGCTGTTATTTTCCTCAAATTTTATGAGTTTAATTTAGAAATTTTCTAGTGAGGAAGGAAGCTCCTATTTTTTAGCTCTGCTCACATTAAGTATCTTTTAATTATAAGCAGTCACTAAGTGCACAGAGGATTCATTGGGTCTTGTTCCAGCCACAAACATCAAGAAATGCTTGAAAACATCATAAGTACGGGAAGATGTTGTTTATAAAATAGACTTAATTGGTCATCCCAAGTAATAAGACCTAAGACTTCCAATAAATATGGCCATTTTCCTGGACCACCTAAAGACAGTGTTGTTCCAGTAAATATTATTCAGTGATATTTCTGATCTTTTTCTCTTCATTTCCTCATTTCCTGGAAAAATGTGGATTAAATTTCTAAGAGCATTTCTATAATGACACATGAACTGAAATGGAAAAGGTGAGAGGTGAATAGAGCAATTATAATGTGGATAAGGAAGAGGCCAAAGAGAAAGAGAGAGAGAGAAAGATGTTTTTCTGAGACAGGAACTACTGTAGTGAAGAGACAGTGACATTTCTGAAAGAAAGATTTTGGGACAAATTTGACTTGATATTTTCTTTGAAATATTGTTAAAGAATTACAACTGAATCTGGTATTTGCTGGTATTAGGTTGACTCTTAATGCAAGATGGGAGATTTGTGTGGTCTTCAGAACTAACCCCAGTCTATCAGGGAGTATGACAAATTGCAAAAATACAGTGTGCAAATGCCTATGTTGAAGCACAATTAGAAGAATTTCTACAGAGAGCTGGTAACTCGTTAACCAGAAACTCAAGAAATGGGGAAAAAAAGTTGGATAAATCAAGGATGCAACAGAAGGGTGGATGCATAAGAAGAAGCAATATTGGAGAGTGGCTAGAAATGGGAACCAAATACTTCTCCTTGTCTGAAACAGAAGCAGTAAACAAGAAGCAAGAAGTCTATATCAGCATTACTAAAAAAAATATTTAGAAATCCAGATGTCTGAGATGGCAAGAATCTCTTGAACCAGCTCTGCCATCAGATCAATTAAGACATGGAACTACACCCATCTATTATCCTTCTTAGACAGATCAGTCGTTAATAACCATACACTTTGGTGTAGTGCAGCAGTGAAGAAATAAATGCAGCGCATTTACTGTGTCTCAGGCAGAGTATTTAAAGATTGGAGACCACTGTTATTTTACAAAAAAATGTTCAGATTTCATCTGGAATAAAATTTATGACTGGTGGCCAAGAAAGAAATTTAATCTGAATTAAGTGGTTAGAGGAGTTGCTAAAATGATATGGTGAAGTCCATCCTAGGGAAAAACATAGTTAGTGCATCAAAACAAAGGCTGAGAAGGAGCTAGAATTGTTCGCTGTAAAAATAATGGAGAAGTAAATGCTAGGACAGGAAGGAAGTAATTTAAGGCTAAGGAGAGTGTTTAAGTCTGAGGAGAGCGCACAAAAAGTCAGGAAATTGAAAGAAGCAGCTTAAATGTAACAGTCACAAAACTTACAATTCCTCATCTATCCAAGTAAGCAAATCCCTCAACAGCTGAGTAATGGGATGAGTTAAGGTAACCCTGAAACCCCGATGTGCTGCCTGAGCTTTGGAAAGAGATTTGATGATGCAATGTCTGAAAGTTCAGAAGATGGACCCAGTGATCCAAATATATTTATACAGTTATGCTCCCACATTTTAGTCCACCACACAGACAGCAAAACTTACTAAGGCTGCTCATGTTTGCAGGGAATAGGGCAGGGGTTTTGGGTATGAATCTAAGGAGAGAACAAAGTTATTTAAGCCATGAAACCCACAGTACCAGTATTGAATTCTTGCACAAAGACTCAGAGGAAATGGGGTTTGTATCAGCTACATATGCAAATATGGCCCATAAAAGAATCACCTGGCAGTGCAAATAAGTTAGGTGGATCTTTTAAAATGTCACCTTAAAACTAAACTTATTGAGTAAATTATTCAGTGTGGATTGTTCATGCAATTCTTCTTGTGGTATGTGAGAAGAATGAATTTAACTATTTTGAAACCATATACGTGCTCCTTTTTTAGTCAGTGAAATTCCAGAGATAATAGAATTTATTCATGAAATTTACACTTCAGTGGTGTAAGAAGATATTACCAAAATCATAAATGCAAAACCACAGAATACATTGAAGCAAGTAGTGGCCTGTAATTCAACCAAAGATTTTGTTTACTTGTTAAGCCACCATGAGCTCAGTAGCATGGGGTAGCATTTGGACAGGCCCACATGTTGGTACTTCACAGGATGGCTGGTGAAATCACTGTCCTTGGGATCCCCCTTTAAAAGGCTGGGCCATGGATGAGTGTAAAGGGTGGAAAAGCTCTGTCTAATTCCATGGGCTTTGAACAGGGCCTTTAATATTATATGGAAGTTGAAGCAATTTAATTGAATTTCAGAAATGGTGTTCACTTCTGCAGCAAGCTGGAGATGCAGGAGTTGGTTTTATTTAATATTTGAAGAAAAAACCCCAAATATCTGACACTCCCAAGCAGACTTCAGTGATTATGAAACAAAAGATATCTTTCAGTCTGACCTTTAGCAGAACACTGGCCATGGGTCTTGTTTGACTCAGTCCTTTGGAGAGATATGATTACATTTTTTTTTTTCAGTGACAGAGTTAAGAACAAACCATGCAAGTTGTTACATTGAATAATTCACTCTCTCATCATACCTTTTCTTCAGATTTATCTAGTAACTACCTGGTTTACAGGAGTATACCTAACATTTTGGTAATCTCCAGTTACTCTGTGGACCCAGACAGGAACTACTCTGTCCCTTTTGCCATAGCCTTTCCTGTTGTCGCATGGCAATTTGCGATAATCATGGAGCCATTTTTAAAGACCCTTTCCCACTGTCGAAGCAGAACCTTCATTCTTCACAGCTGAATGTCTTGGTTTTTTGTTGTCTGTATCAAAACACATAGTTATTTTGCTGCAATCCACTTACCCTGCTATCCAGATCATTCCCTGTCAGCAATTTGTCTTGTTTTTTATTCATCATGTTCCAATTCTATGTGTCATCTCCAAATTCTATCAGCAAGGACTTTGAGCTCTTTTTCAGATCATCAGCAACGTTCCAGAGTTTAGAAAGATGAACAGCTCTCAGCAGTCTCTCCCCAGAAATCCATATACTTCATATATGCCATTTATATCCGTTTGAGGTGTGCCAGATGGATTTTAATCATTCTTCTCACTTATCAAATAACGCACAACCCAAGCCAAATAACTTGTGCAGTCTCAGATCCCGATACACAACCATGCCTTGATGCAGCCATGTTAGGAAGAGGGGATTGCAGTCATTTTGTAATTACCACATAGCAAGTTTGACTGTGTTACTGGGGGATCTACAGCAAACTTATGGTCCTTTAAACATCTAGATTATATCAACAAGTTTATAGAGTCATAAGCTTTTGGTCAGTTTGACAAGATTCCTTTCCAGCTGATGCAGCCTTGTTATTTTAGCCTCCTTTCTTTCTAAGTTGATTGAAACCAATACTAACCAGCCATTATTTTGTTTGGGAAGAATGTCAGGGTCATATGACCTATTCTATTCCAAATAATAGACTAGCACAAGTTTCCCTTCTGCCTTCTGGATCTTCTCAATCAACAGTATAAGAGGCTCTTCAGACAGGTCTTTTAAGGTTTTTACTTGCAAGTAATCCAGATGCCATATTCAACTTTATTTTAATCTAATGCCTTTTATATTAATTGACAGAAAAGTCTTTCCTTCTCATTGAATAAGATTATAATTTCTCTCATTTCTATCTAGTAAAGTAGCAGCACCATCATTAGTATTTCCTTTGCTCTTTTGTTCTTATTAGCCTGTTATTATTAGTCTGAATTCTGCAGGATAACATTTGTTCTTTTCCTCTTATTATAAGTTTTTATCTTTTTACCAGTTTTCTACAATCCCAAGTTTCTCCTTTATATTATTTCTAGTATCTCCTCAACATTTTCATCTGCGTAAAAATAAGTTTATTAAGATATATATTTGTTTCACAACCAATAGACTGTTTCGATTTTTTGGGAGAGGGCCTGCACTGTGCCGTGAATTACATAAACATATTGAAAAACAGCTTCCACGTAAAATAGTGGGTTTCTCAGACTTTTTTGCTGGTCCTCTGCACAGAATACCTTCACATGAACTGGGAAGTAGGATGGTGGGAGAACAGGGCTGTGATGAGCTGACCTGCTAATACTCCTAAGCCATAAGCCTGCAGTAGTTTCTCCATTACACGGTCCTGTCCCAGGCAATTCCTTCTGGACATATGCCTGCTCTGTTCCCTGCAGCAAATGTTCTCCAGATGTCCTCAGACAGAATAATTTTTGATTTAGCAAGTTGGTTATGGCACCATCTAAAAGGACAAGGGTTCTCCCAAGGTACTTCCTCACTACTGGGAATCAGTCAAAGCCAATCATAGAGCTAAACATGGCTTAAATTCATGTGACTTGAAGCTTAAGGAAACATTAACACAAATCCCTGCAAAAGCCAGCCACCATGGTTTGTATGTGACTTTTCCCAGCTGCTTGTAAGGGAAAAAGTTTTATGATCAACTTGGTTTTCCTTTGTGCAGGAGGAGGTTTCCCTCCCCTTCTCTTCCTCCAGATTGCCCCAGCAGAGAGAGAGAGAGAGAGAGAGAGAGAGAGTGTTCTCTCCGGGGAAGGAGAGACCTGTGGGCACAAGGGCAGCCGGAGTGCAGATATGATGTCAGATGTGTTTTAACACAGCTGGCAGAATGCTATAAAACAGGGTTTTTAGTGTTTGATTGAGGGATTTGCATGAATTCCAGATGTTCACTGTATGATCAATCTTGCTATGTACACAAGAAGCGTGTCCCCATGCACATGTAAAACAAAGCCTGCCTAACCTAGGGAGTGAATAAGGGCACGCTTGCTTTCCTGGAAGTCTTTTGTTTGCTTTTCCATTCAGTTCTCATGTGTCAGGTCATCCACAGTTTCTGTCAAGCTCATGAGATTAATACAGGACTTTATAGCTGCTATGATGATGTAATACCTTGATTTCACTGAAATTGAAGAATCTGTATGAAAGAAAATAGATTTTAAATGGCAATGACTTCAAGTAACCTGTCTGAGCTTATAGAGATGGACACAGTATTTGAAAGCACAAACTAGCTTTTGAACTGAAGATTGGGAAGGAGTCTCCTCTACAGGCAGGTCATGCTGTAATTGTTTGTAGAGCCTTCCTTGTCACAATCTCTAATGAAACTGCTGCTGGCCAGGGTCAGACACAGCGCTGCAAGAGCTGGATCCCTGGCTTGAAATGGTGCAGCAGTGCCTGAGATCCTGTGAGCACTATGAATTTACTCCATTATAAATTGATAGGGATCAGGCTCTTCATATTTCAGAGAGCAACAGTTCCCCTCTTTCCAAAAGCATCAGCATTTTAGTGTTAAAAAAGCCTATGGCCCCATGTAGCCCCAACAAAAGCTATGCATGAGCATTATTCTCTGCAGACTAAGCCTTTTATATTCATTCTCCACAAGTGATATTACAGCTTAAAGCTACTTACAACAGAAAGGTGACTAATAAATGAAACAGAAACAGGGAGCTGGAAAGTTCCGGGATTAAAGCAATGCACAAACTGTAAATTTTAAGTGGAAGGTTTCAGGAAGCCAAACCTGGCAGATTTGATTTGTTTTGTCTCACTGACTCTGATGATGGAGCAGAGAGGAAGAGGGCATTGGGTTTGTTGCTCAGCCCCCAGGAGCTATTGCACTTGAAACTGAAAGACTTTCAAGACAAATATTCCAACTATTGAAGACTTAGCACTTTAAAGGATCTCTACTGGCTCCAGTTGTAATCATATTTTGAAAGCACACCTTTGCCTCATTGCCTTAAATAAATATTATCATCAAAGACTGGATATGGGTGGGCCCTGTTTGGGACTGTGGTCTGCTGAGGAGCACAAATAAATGGCGAGTTTTCACCTACTTTTTAATCTTGGTGTGTAGACAGACACAGTGTAGGCAGCAGTTCTGGAACTTGACAGCTCCTCTGCCATGAAACCCATGGTGCTCACCAGATGTCTCCAAGGTGGCTGGGGCACTGGCAGAGGCAGCAGTAGTGTCGGGTTAGGAATGCAGTGCCCAGGCTGGAACCAATCCCACAAGCCTTGCTTGAGTTCCCTCACTGGTCTGCAGCCCCACACCTGCACAGCTCAGCTGCTCCTGATGCCCTGAGCACAGAACTGTGTGGACACACCACAGGTGTGCTATGCCCCTACTGATTGCCAGGTGCTGTAGATGTGACCTCAATTTCATCTTCCCTGAGGGGCCAGAAAAACAAAAAGCAACCAGCTGAACCCAAGAATCAGGAATTAGGATTCTTGTACTTATTTATGATTTCATCATGGCTTGGGTTAACTCGCTGAACTAGCATGATTCAAATTACTCACCAATAAAATGCAAATAACTGTTCCTCACAGGAGTGTAATGAGATTCCACTCACCCTTTTCTATTGCATTGCAATCCTCACATTAAGGCATTTATTTCTGTGCAGGTGCTTTCCGGGTGGTTATTGTCTGAATGAGAGGGAAGAAAGATTTGTTTTGTTTAACATTCACTGTCACACTATTTGAAAATCTCAGTCTGGTTTTACCAACTGGCTATTTTTTCTCTTCACGCAAGAAGAGCATCCTGAATACCAAATAATCCGTGAAGTGTGTTTAAGCACTGTATTACTGGAACAAGATTGCTGCATCATTTGTGAACTTTCCCATGGGGAAACAAAAAGGCGAAGCTGCAATAAATCTCCAGGTAAATCTTCCTATAGTGGAGATCAGTCAGAGACATCCTTCATTCAGAGGCAACTAATTTATTCCTAAACCAAATAGAAAATATTGCTATCAGTGTCAAGATTTTCCAGAGGTTGAGAAAATTGCTATAGTCGAATGAAAGAATATTTTTAGCACTCTAATGACAAAATAAAATTGCAGTTGTGCTTTTCTTGGCTGCAAGGGAAACAGTAAGAAAGTAAGAGGCCCCACAGTGTGTCTACAAAGGCAAAATATTCCTTATTTTAAGAGGATGTATGTCATTTCATGAAGTGACAAGGAGGAGAGTCCTATGGAGAAGAACTCATGGGGTGACACCTAAATGGTCTGTCCCCTCTGTGGGTACTTGAATAGAGGGGTTTAGCAATGAGAAAAGGGCTCAGTGTTTATAATGAATTATGCCCCAAAGCAGGAAGGTCTGTATTTAGTGAGGTTTTGTGGATTTTTTATCATAACATAAGTGGTCCCGAATGACTGACTCACTATTTTCTTACCAGCTTAAAAGTTGAAAACCCATGAACCAAAAAGCTGTGATTTCCAAATGAAAACAAAATAGAGGGCACTGCTGTGCTTTGGACTCCCATGAGGAGCTTGCTCTGCTACGCTTTCTACCAACTGTGGTTTCAAAGAAAACAAGAATCAGCTCATCAGTTTGTGGGTGCCTATAATACAGATGGCTGCATCACAGCTGGTTTTCAACTCAGTCAAAGAGGGTAGCAAGGGATTCAGCTCACCCCAAAGAAGGCACTGCATTTCACTATAGGAACCATACCTAAACTCTCCTGAACATATCAGGAGAAAGTTCTTCCCTGTGAGGGTGCTGAGGCCCTGGCACAGGTTGCCCAGAGCAGCTGTGGCTGCCCCATCCCTGGGAGTGTTCAAGGCCAGGCTGCATGGGGTTTCGAGCAACCTGGAGTAGTGGAAGGTGTCCTTGCCCATGGCAGGGGGATTGGACCTGGGTGAGCTTTAAGGCCCCTTCCAACCCAAACCATTCTGTGATTCAGAGATATTGACCAAGACTTATTGAGCTGCAATGGGAGCTCAGGATGATGCTCCTAGGTCAGACACCTTCATTGCAGTGACCTAGATTTCAGCACAATGGCTTGCATAAAAACCAAACTAATACAGTGGGTCCAAGGTCAGGTCTGCAATCCCCAATGTGCCTCGGATCAGGTCTCCATGTGTCTCCTTACCCTGCTTAAGAATACTTAACGTGCTATGGTACAACAAGATTCAGCAACTACTTCAGTGCATGCAGTTTAATGTCAGGGGAAAAAGTGTCCACAAAGTAGTACCATCTACTCTGGGAAAACACCAAAACCAGCATGTTATGAATATTTCTGGGTTGTGAGGGGGAAGTTGAAATAAAAAGAAGTTAAATGGGGTTTTTAAAGTTATTATGTTTTCTTGCAAAGGTCTGCATTTTCAGTGGGGTTTTGTGGAGAAATCTTCTGGCTTGGATCCCTTTTACCTGGGTGAAGTTTGGGGTGGTGGAGATGGTAGGGGTGGGGAGGGAATTAAAGCAACAGAATGCACCTGAATCAGAAAATCTAGTTCCTTTCCTTCATTATCTTCTCCTCGTCTAAGAAAGAGGCATGATAAAGGCTCAAATTGTCATAATTATGTTCTTTCCCATTGTCTTACAATTTAATTATTATTAAAGAACTCATTTGGATATCAGTTACAACAGTATTCTCCAAAGTCAATGACATTGCAGTAGTATAAGACTGCAGTGAGCTCAAAATGAGCCCTGAAGCCTTCATTATTCTCTGGAAAAAAAAAAAAAGTAATTTCTACTCATTTTTCTCATTCTGAATTTCAATGAAGCCCTTAGTAATATCTCTCAATTCCAGTTTTAAGTATTGATAGTAACCTGCTGTGTGACACATATAATATCCAGCATTGCCTGTTGCACCACATGAATCTGTTTCCAGTAAATAGGAATGAGCCTGAGGTAATCTTTGAAAGTGTATATTCAGTTGTGTTAGAGGGCACGTTGTGGTTAATGGCTGTCACTGTCGTTGTCTTGGATTCAAATCCAAATAAATTCTACTCCATACCAGTTCCTTTGGTGATTTGCTTATATCATGAGGCATCAGCACAAGGTCTTATGATGCACACAATGGGGAGAGTCCAGAACACAGGCGATTTATAGAAATGGTGATATGGGCAACTATTCAAACTTAATTCTTGTTTAGGGTTTGCTCTTGCCTTCCACTGCTGTAACACTGTTCCCCTGCTCTTCTGATTATGCTTTCAGGAGAGAGGTGGCTGTGTGGGAGGTTTGGATGCAAAGAGCATAGAGATCAAGCCTTGACTTGGTATGGAGCTGTTAAAAATGCTTAGGGCCATACTCAGGTCAGCTGTTGAGAGTTGCAACTCCATTAGTGTAAATTAAGGATATATTTAAAAATGGAAAGAATCTTCTCTTTGGATTGCCTTTTTAACCCAATGCCTTGATTTTAAACAGCATTTTGAAGAACTGTAAGTGAATCCACATCCAGAATTACATTGCCAGTAGCAACTCTCAGAAATGTCAGTAAAGATAACTTTGAATCTGACATATTGTTAAGTTTGGATCACTCCCTTGTCAGTGAGACTGAACTTCTCTGCAAAGCATCATTAGCTCATGTCTCCTCTAGGCACAAGCATTCAGAGTTTTATATTTAAAAGAAAAAAAAAAAAGAAAACAGTAGTAATGACTGGGAACATCTGTAGAATGAAACAGCTTTCTGTGTTTA
The DNA here is from genome assembly GCF_020740725.1 of Corvus hawaiiensis. Classification (NCBI taxonomy): domain Eukaryota; kingdom Metazoa; phylum Chordata; class Aves; order Passeriformes; family Corvidae; genus Corvus; species Corvus hawaiiensis. The sequence continues at coordinate 9,165,613 of NC_063218.1, forward strand.
TAGTCAGGTACACTAACTCCCATAGTAACATGCATGATCCTTTAGAGACTTTGCCCTCCTACAACAAGGCAAATACTGAAGACATCAAGCAGAAATTTGTGGAGTTTCTGTATTTTGGCATATCATTTCTGATTCCCTTCTGTTGCACTGATCAGATCTCTGCCTATCAAAGAGAAGGTGGGAAAAAGTGCCATGTAGACTCTGCAAAAATGCAAACAGCATCATTAGGCCAGACTAGCAGAAGCACAATGTTGTCATCTCTCCAAAATAGTGAAAATGAGAAAGAAAGGAAGAGGCACAGGCAAGCAAACAAAAAAAGAGAAATAAGTAAAAATGAAAACTTGCCTCTACCTCTCTGCTTTTAACATTTTTAAATTGGAAAAATTCTTCAACTTCAAATGTGTCAGTTTGTATCGTGTAATTACTGCCAGCCATATCTGTTCAAGCAGGTATTATTCTAAATGGGTAAGCATAAAGACTCTGATGCTCTTGGTAATAAGTGTGACTGAAAGAGGAATATCATTATCTGTCGATTTACATTTACCATTCCTTGTCAGGTGCTTTCCTCCTCTGTTAAGTGTACTGGAGATTATATGCAGAATTGTACAACTTAATTGGCTGAAGAAGTTTAATGGCAACACTTAAATTATCACTGTTTTTCCAGAGTTCCTCCTGCAGGTGATCTGTTGATGTTCACAAAGGTCTGTTCTAAGAAACCAATTGTAGAAGTTCTAAACTTTGGTAGCAAGGGCAACTTTACAATTTTAGGAAAGTTAAAGAAGGAAAAATGGTATTGTTAATATTTTTATATGGAAATAGAAGCCTAGAAGTTTGTATTTAACTTGATTCAGCCAAACAACTGGAGTCCTAATGGCCTTGATTGAGGGCCATTCAAACTCACAGTCAACAGTTCAGAGCACATCCAGATCCCAATAAAGTCACTACAAAGACTCATTTAAATCAGAATCACAGGGTACTGGGACTGTAAGTATCCAAACCAATGTTACCTGGTCAGAAAATTTAAGAACTTACCACAAACCTCCTGCAAATCATGCAACGTGTCCCACCACAAGGTAAAATACAGCATGAATCTCTTTCAATCACCTGTAGAGGAACTGCAGGAGACACTGCTCAGTTGATGAGCAATATCCCATCACATCTGCAGTTCAGTTCCTTTTACTGTTGTGTTTAAATCCCATATCTTCTTTAGCTGCTGTTTTCAACCCATTTGTTTTCTTTGGGTTGCCCAATGGCAGGATGGAGCTTGAATTTCTCTCCTGTGCCTAAACAGTCAGGACTGGTCACTGATTTTTGTGCAGTTAAATCACAAAAGTAAAGCTGCATAGGAAGTCTAAGTAGGCTATGGTTAAAGTCAGGGCTGCTTTGTAGAGAAAATGGGACAATTGGACACAATCACTGAGTGGTTCAGCCTCTTGGAATCAATGACAAGTACTAACAGAAAGGAAATTGAAGCTGGGGTCTAAAAGGGATCCAAAAATAACCGCATTACCTCACCTGTCTCTGTGTTTCTGGTGGTGTGTCAGTGAGCAGTGATGTGTTGCATCAGATTGCCACATCCCAGGTACTGGATGTCATATCAAATAAGCGAAATACTGCCTAGCAAACAGCAGACTTAATATGATTCATCACCCTGAATAATCAGTATGTTGAAACCCTCTGTAATCTGTGCTTAGAAATATGCAGTGGTATTTTTTGCCCTCTAATCTACAGCTGTAGAACGGAAACCATAAGGTCAGATGTGAAATAAGTTGGAGATAAGCCAGCTGGTGAATGGGGGGGAAAGAAAAGGTTTTAAAAGAAATAAACTCACAGAGATTCTTCACTCCTTAGGAATAAAATTTAAGTATCTTTCCAGGTGGAAGGATAAAATGACATGTCAGCTGTGTCAGTAAAGTGGAAGGAACTGATAAGTCCCTCTTTTCCACAAACATCCCACGAGTGCCTCAGTTTTCCCCAAACAGACGTAATATTTTAATGTACCACGAGGAGACAAGGAATATAAATCTGTTAGTGAATGTGAAGCACTTGGATCCTATGTCAAAGAATGCCCGGGAAAATGGTCAGAAATTCACGTGGAAGACTGGACATGTGTGTCTTAGAGTTTTCTTACTGAAAGGCAGAACAAAAATAAACCAACAAAACAAAACAAAAACCCACGAAAAACCGCCATAAACTGACACTAAGTTGGTGTGTTTTCTGTCAAGCTTGAGAAGTAAGCAGTCTGTCTTCTCAAGCCAGGGCCAAACTTTTGGGGTTTGGGTGTTACAAGAGTAGCATCAGCTCAGGCCAAGATGTTTCCTCTTCCTGAGGCTGTAGAGCTGCGAAACTCTCATCTTAACCAGAAACAATTCTTTTGCCAAGGAGAAAATCATTTGGGTGTTAAAGAGTCTACACTGCTCTGTTTGCCAAGAAACTTCTTCAGTAGTGTGGAAATTACAAAGGGAAGTTACTAAGTATTTATTTGCATTACAATGTCACTTGAATCTAATACCAGGACGTGGTTTTGGGACTACAAAGGATGCAGAGATGTCTTTATTTCTTGACTCTTTTGTTTCAATGGGCTGATACAATGTGCTTTTACAGGTCCCACAGCATCTACTGACACCTATAATCATTACTACATTTTCACTATTAGCCTGGATTAATGATTCATTAATCAATGGAATTAATTTCTTAATGATTTGCTATACTTAAGTCCTGCATATTTTTAAATTAGGAAAAAGGCCAAGCTTAACGAAGTGTTTGGAGTCAGCTGGTGTAAAGCTAAATTAAAGTGTGTGCTACAGAGCACTGCAACCATGATTTGAAGTCAGAATGAAAGGGAAGGAAACCAGAAATAATTTCCTGATTGTTGCAGCATATCAAATCATGAATGATCAAGATTTGCTAGTATATTTTAATTAAGAGTAATTTCAAAGAACACAAGTGCTGAAAGGGGGTCTCAGATATCTCCTGGTGTTTACAATGTGTGAGGGAAATACTGCATTCAGCTGCCCTTGCTGTCTCACGCAGCCCATGCTAAAGAGATGCCCAGTATCACAACTGACAGTCTTTCCCCTTGAAAAGGACCCTCTCAGTCACCTCAGCACGGACTACAGGAAAGTGCAGGCCCAGAAGGGGGAACTGCCCTTCAACGCTGATCACAAAGTGCCCTTTGACTGAATTTTCACAGGTGTAGGGACAGGCCAGGGTTTTGGTACACATGAGGGCACGAGAGGGAAGCAAGGACCCCTCTGCTCAGGGATGAGTGTCACTGACACCTCTGTCGTGACTGAGACCTTTTGCTCCAGATGGGGTGGATGTGACCCCATGTGAGGTTTGTGAATGACACCTACCTTGCACTCCTTGGGGACCCAAGTGCTCTGTGAAGGTGACAAGGCATTCCCCTCAGTGACAGCAGTGCACTGAGTCACAAAACAAACCAGAGGTTTTGGTCTGCTCGCCCTGCTCTCACACTACGTGTGAGCTGCAAAATAACAACTTGAGTTCATCTAGAAACCACAGCTAGATTGTAAACAATGTCATCAAACGAACAACAGCACCATCATCAAATCTGTTCCCCAAAAACTCTTTCCTTGTGCTGGGTTAGTGTACAAGGGAGACACAGCAAACATATTAATGATTTTGGGCAACATGTTGCTCTTACAGTAATTGTTTTTACTGTTATCTTGGAGACTTTGAAATGATTGCAGCATCTGTATTTTGTGGTGCACTCTGGTACTGTAGTGCTTCCATTTATTATTTATCTCTATTTGGCTCTCTTTCACATTTTTTGTGTGTTTTGATGTCTGTTTTATCTTGGCTTCAGAGGGCCTGTTCCTGGTTTTGGAAGGCACCAGATTGCTAATTTGACCCCAGGCCAGGTGCTCCCTTGGTATTAGCATTGTAAATAAAAGTAGAAACAAGAAAACATAAAATAATTTAGTTTGGATGGGACCTCTGTTGGTTTTCTGACCCAATCTTCTTCTCTAAATAGGTCCAAGTTTGAAGGTAGATTCAGCTGTCATGCTAAATCAGGCTGCTTAGGGCTTTTCTCTGACAATTTTTTTAAAGATATTTAATTGTGGACATTTCCCATCCCGTCTGGGTTACTGTTCTAGTGGTTAATCAAACTTCTTCATTAAAAAAAAGAAATAGAAAAATAATCCTAGTATCTAACCATTGTTGCCCTTGTAACAAAATATGAGTGTTTCATGGTGTTCCTCAGCTGTGCTCTTCTGAGAAAGGTCAGCTGCATATTTTCCATAACCTCCTATCTGTTAGTTAAAGGCAGAAATAAGAAACCCCCTTAACCTTCCCTTCTTAAGACTGAGCAAACCTGGCTCATACCCCCTCTCCTAACAAAACATGTTCCTTGATATTTTAATGGCCTTTTTCTGGGCTCACCCACACATGTCAATGCCTGTTCTGTACCTGTAGCCCCAAAATAGGGATGTGTTTGGTAAGCATCACACTGGCAACCCTGAACTCCCAATCCATCAAACTAGGTTCTGAGAGTCCAGAGTCCAGAGTGAAGTTGGAACTGAGAGCCATAGGTACAAAATGAGAGGCTTTAGTAGCTGAGGAGGTGAAAAAGAATTTATGTTAAAAACCAGCACGGCTTTTCTGCTTTTTCTTTCATGAAACTGAAGGTTTCAGCACTCTGTGGGCTTAAGAATGCAAGTCAGACTGCAGAAATTGGAGCTACTCTGCATTTGAGCAGAGAAGGAAAGGACCAGGTAAGTACCAGCTCACAGTGATTATTTGTTTCCTTTTCCAGTGGTGACTGTTCAGAATTGGTTTAGCTTTTGTAAACCCACTGCCAGTTTCACACATTCTAATGTTTTTCTTGTCCCCATAGTCAGTGCAGACAGTGCAAGCAGAGCTGTCTCCTAAAGCCAGAATCACCTTCATGCAAAAGTCACATTTAAAATGCAGCATGCAAAATGCAGTTACACGAACACAGCTGTGCAGGATCCTGGGACTTGGGAGGGAGAAGCCATCCACAAGGACTGAGAGCCACAATGAGCTTTAGTCCCCACTCTCCTTTAGAGCACAGAGATTCCAAACACACCCTCAGCAGCCCCCAGAGCGTCTTGAGAACAGGCATTCTCAAGGAAATTAAAAGACCAATCTTCCACAGATAGATAAAGTGGCTGAATGGTGAAAGACTCAACAGCAACACCAGAAGACCCATAAGCATTGGGATACATTAGGCAGACTCCTGGAGTTCTTCTGGTTTAGTTTTGCCTGAAAGGAGTTTGGTTTGCATGCTCCAACACCCCTCTAGTGTGAATGAGAGTACACTAAGTGGGGAAGGTGGGTCTGTTCCCATGTTCAAAAATGCTCTTCTGATCTGAGCTGAAGTGCTCATGTAGAAGCACTAAAGTCTATTTCCATTTCACCTCCAGTCCAAGGATATGTGACAAAGCAGATGCATCTTCCCTTTCTGTTAGGACTGGACATATTTATTTGGCAGCAAATATCACGGAAAGGAAGGAAGTGTGCTTTGGGGCCTCATCAAAATTTTCTAATCGGATTTTAGGATGCAATTTAAATCATGTTTTGCAGTAAGCAGGATGATATAAAAGAAGTCCAAGCCTGTACCTTCCATTGTACAAATCCATCTGCCTTTGGGATCAAGTGTAAAATGTGCCTTACCAATTTAACTTGCAATTGGGGTCAACATCAGGGGTCTGTATAGTGTCCTGGTAGACATGGCACAGTACATATTAAACATCACTACTCTTCAGAAAGTGGTTTTTCCAAGGATAAAATGTCATTATTCTATGATTTGTCTAAATTACCCACTATTCATTAAGATGATGATCTCTAAATATTGCTAGGAGGTTGAATTGTACTCCTGTTGTTGGAATTTATTGAGTATGACTCTAGTTTCCTCTGTGTGAAACACTGTAATAAAACCATGAAGCAATGCATCAGAGCTGTGATATAAAGGACACACTTTTTATGATCAGATACTGTACCTGTTATATAGAATATCTGTTCAGAATAGATGTGACAGACTCCAGAGACAGAATTACTGAGCTCTGCACTTCTCCCAGTCTCTCCGCTGGATGCTCAGGTACACCTGTATACACTTGTAAATATCTCTGGCATCAACTCACTTCTCAGGGATGGGGAGAAAAAAAGAGTGAGGACAGATGTCAGGGAGTTGCAGTTATCACTAAGGAAGTACCAAGCCAGAGAAAAATTTGCTCTTATTTCCTTTCTAGAAATGGAGGAATACATTCGCCACCAACAGTTTGTGATTCTCTCAAATGTTTTCATTCCCCTAGACACAAAATAACATCCATGAATAACCCTTACTCAGTCATCAGGAGTTCCCTGTGTTTGGCTGTTTCAGCTGCTTTGTGTAGCTCATGGGTCAGATGCTGCCTTTGTGCACCCTCAACTCCAAAAGATTTTCCTCTGCAAATGTCACCACCAGCAGTGCATATGCTGAGTTTCAGGATGCCTCCAGTTGATCTAAGGAGATTATTGAATCCACTGTAAATCCTGTCTACACAGGTCAGTCCTGCCTGCAAACGAACAGAATCCCCTGGGCTTTGGCTATGAGGGTCCCTGGTGGCTGACGGGTTTTGTGATGGTCCCTGTGTATCTGGCAGCTCTGGGGTACCCAGCAGCTGACCTGCCTGCTTCTCTCATGGCATTGCCACCTGTCCCACATCCTGTGGCAGGGTAACCCCAAGTGGTGGCCCTAATACCAACATGCCACTGATGCTGTTTCTCTGAGTGGATGCTACATTTGGAAGCCAGAGAGAATTAAGTCTAGAATTCATACAGGAAAGAGAATGATTGTGTTTTATAAAGCTAAAAAAGCATTAATGCAAAGATGTCAAACTAGGAACAAGGTCCAAATAAAAACCTGCCTTTGAGCAGAGATTCTTTGGGCTTACCTGTTGGCCAGCTTCCTCTACTTTAATAGTTTTCTATTGCTATTGTGTAAGCTACTGGATATATTGCACTGGTTTCTGTAGCTGTCACAGGAATGGCAGGTGGTTTTGCTCCTTGGGGATGATATTCATCCTTCTGTCTGTCTCTTAGTGTATTAATACTGCTCCATTCATACTGTAGCTTGCAATCTTTAGTGTAGTTCCCCTAACAACATCCCTGGGAAGTAAGCAAGTACTGGGAAATGAGGAAGGGCTTTCCCCGTTTTATAGGACAAGTGAGACAGGAAAGAAATACAGAAAAGCTGGAGTTTTACAGCACATAAACATCTATTGCTCATTTAGAAGAAAAATAAAACCTCTGCAGAATCTTCTGTGATTCATGCAGTGTGGGAGACAGAGGAGGTGAAACCTAAAATGCCACCTTCAGCCTCCAGAGTGGGCTTCTCCTGGGAACCCCACAACACTCCCTCTCCAGACAGAGCAGGGTTCAGCCAGAAGTGGCAATGATACCAGTGGTTTTCCATTTCAGCTTGGCATGTCATCTATAACAAACCTGTAACACAAGGAATTCCTCCTACAGTGTTCAGTTACATATCACTTTCTTTTCCAAATAAATCAACACTGATTCTTTAGACAGGACTGCCTTCTGCAGCTAAAACGTGATCACAAAGAAAATAACTACAATGAAGAAAGAAGTCTAGGAAAATGTGCAAAAGCCATACAGAAGTAATCAACAACATTCAGGCCTCAGGGCAACCCAACTAGGTTCATCCTGTTTTGCAAAAAGATATGGGTTTAATGTTCAGACAATCCATAGTTGTCTGACTTAGAAGTACTCCTTAGATTAATAAGACAAAAAGATATACGTGGCTAAAAAAATAGGAAAATATAAGGGCCAGTAAAAATATTCTACAGGTTTACTTCAGCAGCAGAATATGTGAGGCTTTAGAAAATAAAGCTTCCTGTGGAAGAATCAAACAACATCTTTCTCTCGAGTGAGGAAGTCATTTTGATAGACTGAAACATTCCATTCACCAGCACAAAGCTCTTTGTTTCAGTTCAAATTGTGTTGTGTAGCACCAATGATGACATCATGCAAAGAGAAAGCAGGAAGATAATAAAATAGATGAAGTGCAGGAATCCTGCATTCCAGCTTTGCAGGTTCTGTGTTTTGGTTTATGTTTTGTTTTGATCAAGGCATGAACAAATATTGGAGTGAAAGCATTTCCTACTCCATAGTAAAACCTTGATTTACAGCAGCCTCGATTTGCAACAGCCTTGATTTACAACATTAGGAAAGAAGGGGTTTATCCTTCTTTGACAACTGTCTTATCATTTAAGTTTGCCTCTGAGGATGTAATTTTTAAATAAATTTAAGTGAACCCAGAGCAGGATTATACATTAAATAAAATTCTTCCCAGGGGAGAGTTTCAAGTTTACGTCTTTCTCAAAGAGCAGTTTTAAACTTCTCTCTTCTCCAGAATTGCTTCTAGATGTATGGACTCCTGTCATACAGGTTGTCCTTTCTACCCACCTCTCTAAGTGGCTGTCAGCTTATAACTGTGATGGTTCTCTACATCCTGTCTCTGGCCCAAAAGATACCTTGCAAATAACAAGCAGGTAAGAAAGACAGTCCTCCATTCCCTCACTCATTGGGATGGCTTGGCAGTTATGGTGCAGGTATTGCCAGTGCTTTCAATTGCATCCCAGCTCATCCAGTAAGAGAGAACAGTGTTTCAATCAATGGCAGCTCAATAAAACCTTGCAGAATTGCATGTACTGTGCAGTTCCCCTGAGACAGTTCTGGGTTTGTGGGTAGATGGTGCCATTGCTGTGTATATCTGTCTCATCTAAACTAGCAGCACTGCCACTGCAGTCACAAAATACGTGACTGTTTTCCAATCAAAAAGAAATGGCGAGGGAATATTCCTCATTTTTGTGTTCTGTTATACCATGTTGGTAATAACGTTCGGAGATAACAGTCAAAATCTCTTTCCAGCTCAAAGTTAGGACCCAATCTGGATAAATGCTACTGCTTGTAAAGTTTGTGAATTCTTGATTTTTGAGCCCAGTTAAGGTGGTTCTGTTTGTCTACATTCCTTCAACAGCTGGTGACTCCACTATTCCTTGTATTATAAGGAAACAGCATGGAGCAATTGTTTTCCCAGAGGCTTTATATTCTAAACAGATATCAAGGAATAAAGAAATTATTCTTTTCCACAGATTCCTAAGGGAGCACTGATCTTTGCATTAAATGACTTTACTAAATGAATAAAGGGGCAGGTGAAATGCAGGAGGAAGTTACTTTTGTAAGATAAATTGAACAGATCTAACTTTGTACCTTAATTCCCATATCAATTATTCTTGAACACTTAAGCAATTACTTTGCTGTAGCACAGAACACCAAAACAGTGCATATTAAGTGTGTATTAGATCATAACCAAAGAAAATGAACTTTAGGTGCTTACTGTGCACTTGGGTCACTGCCTATAGTTAAGGCTGCCTGACAAATTCCATTAAAAGATCTTTTTTTCATCTTTCAGAGGAAACAAGTTCAGAATGGAATTTCTCTCACCAGAAGTGCCCTTAGGCTGATTTTTCTCTCTCTTTTTTTTTTTTTTGAGAAAGCTTTAGCTAAAAATAGCTCTTACATTTCTGTGAACAAAAGGGAAGGGAAAAACATACTTTAATTTTGCCTCTGAGTAAAATAAAAGAAAAAAAAATTACATCTGGCAAACTGCTGTACCACAACAAGTGGGAATAGAGACTTGAAAATTAGGCTGATTCCTCCACTGTCAAAAGCACACCTTATATTTACCTGGTGACTATTGATCTTTTTAATTCAGTCAATATGTGCTCACAAAAGACTTGTTAGAGTTTGGAAGCTGAAGTATTTGAAGAGCCCATCTGCCCTGAGCGTAGCCCACTCTTTAATCTGCCAGATAAATACAGATGCAGCTCCACGGAGTAACTGAGTGCTGTTATGTTGGCTGTGATGGCTGAGCAGAATTTCCCTGCAATTTGTTTCAGCTCACAGCTGGATACTACTGAGGGAGAAAGCTTAGAAATTCAGAGAAAAGAGATCTGTGTTCTTTACTACTCATGATGCCCGTGCTGCACAGAAGAACAAGGAAAATTCAAGCGCAAATGGGGAAGTAGGGACATTGTGCAGGAAATTTATGAGAAAGAAAAAAAAATGAGGAAAAAGAAAAGCTGATATGTGGACAGGACTTCGTTCCTGTGCAAAACTGATATGGCTTTTCCTGATGTGTTCATGTATTATGCACCACAGGACACAGGAGGATCCCAAAGGCATGTTCTATCCAAATACTTGATTGCAATGTTAACACTTGCTCATTTAATTGCTTGCCTTTATCCTTCTTCAACACAAAAATAAAAAAACAGAGAATCTTCAAACAAAAATTCAGATGCAGGCAATGTCTAAGAAAATCTTCTTATATGTTTAGTTCTGAGTGCTGAATAGAAAGAAATAGATTCTTAGGCATAACTATTCACACAACTATCTGGGGTTTTATTTCCAACAGAAATGTAAATTCCATAATTTAGCTATCTTTTCAGCCAACTCATTGCTTGTTCTTGCTGGACCAGGTGAATGGATGGCTCTTCTGAGATGCTCAGTAGTTCCATGGTAAGAGTTTTTCAGTTACACAACAGGCACTAACCAATTTAAAACAGCTGTCTTAAATAACAATAATCCATAAAATCTCAGTGCCTGTGGTGCAGGATCAGCTGCATCCCAAAGTGGTAAGAATCAGGGGATAGAATTTCAAATTGTGATTCCGTGGAGATCAATTAAGAAAAAAAAAAAACTACAAAGGAAAATCCAGAGTTACCTGAACCTCTTCAGCAGTGTTGTTATTAGTCCATTGGGATGTTACTGGTGCTGGTGGACTTTTCTGTCCCCAGAACTTGGCCACTTTCCTTCCCTTTTACTTTTCTTTAAAATCCCAGACTCCCAATCTGCCCTTCTCCTAAAGAGAAAATGTACAACTGCATTTTCTCCTTCTCAAGCCAACATAACATCTGTCCTTGAAAACAATGCTCACTGAAAGCACTCTGTTTTGTCTTGCAGAAGGATGACTTTTTTTTTCCTATTATTTGACCTGCTCTGCAGATGGTGAAGTAAAATTAATTATGGCTGTTGACATTTTCCCTTCCAGTTCCATATTCAAAAATAAACATTTCATTACACAGTCAGTACGAAATACATTGTAAAAGGTGATTTTACATGATCAGATGCAGCTCATCATGCTGGAGAGGAAAGCAGGCTGATGATGGAAATGTGCGAGTCTGTTGTTTTGAGGTAACACCATATTGGAGCTGATGCACACAGACTGCCATCTGATTAATAGGCCCTCCCACCCAGAGCTGCTAAGACAAAATAGATGGCAGATTTTTGTTATTTTGGGCACACACTTCTCCACATGACACGGGTACGTCAGCCAGCGCGGTGTGTGCTCACACACACTGTTTACATTACTTGATTCACGCTACCTGTCTAGGTTTCCAAAACTATTTTTTTTTCCTTTACTGATGGCAGCAATGTGGATGACCCTAGAGGAAGCATTTTATTAGCTAGGTTTCAGTCCCTTCTTGTTATTTTTCATGTGTTTAAAACAGCAGCTTATGCTATGTACTGTCAGAGGAGGGCACATCCCAGTTTGTCCCACCCCTGTATTCAAAAACTCCATGAGCATATTCCACAGAGCACAATACCTGGTGGAATAACAAGATTTTTTTCTTTTTTTGCTTTGACCACTATTTTAAGGTTCGTGTCTCTACTTCCAAACACCTATTTCAACCATTTACTGTAGACATACGTACACAACTGTGTGAAATCTCCATGAAATTGTCTGGCAAAATCCAACCAGGCAGTTCCCTGGATTACATGGCTGTGTTGAAGCCAGCTGCTCCAGGCTAGATGTACATCCAAAGGGCACTACTTTAAATTTCAAAGCCCTCATACAGCTTTCCCTGAACCTGCTTTATGCAGCCAACCAGTTACAGACTCAGGAAATGCTGTCAGCTGCTATTCATTGTAAATCCTCCCCTCAGCATCCTTTCTGCTTTTTCCTACTTCTAGACAACACTATACTCATCCATCCTAACTTAAAGAAACTTATCTGAAAAACTAGCATGAGTGTACCACCATCTCTTATGCTTCTGCCAGTTCATATGCATCATGAAGGACAGAAAATACTAGTGATGCTGAGCAGGCACAACAATGGATCAATCCTTTGATTGATCACTAGTTATTCTCCTCTAATGATAGACCAGAGTCCTGATGGTCACCTTTCCACCTGGGATTTTGTGGGTTAGACATTGGAGAATGGTCACATGCTGTTATTCTCAGGCTGCCAAGCATCAGCACGACTGTGTGCCACTGTGTGCCACTCTCTTCTTGCCTTAATGGGGAAATTAAAATATATGATGGCTAAATGGATGTTACATCTTTGATTTGTGTGGATGAGGCTTGGGTTTATCTTCTCTTAAGGTCACCACAAGAAGTGCAGATAATTTTCACTTATAGCAGCTTGTCATATCAACCATTTTTAAGACAATGGCTCATTGCTCTAATTCTGAAGCAGATTTCAAGGTGCATCATCCACTATTGCCTCCTCTGTCCTCCCCCATGATGTACACTGTAATTTTGGGAGGATCACAGGGCTGTGGTAGCCAGTCTCCTGAGTGTTTAATGCCCGTAGTTTATATTTTTATTCTCCTGATGCCAACCCAAGAACACACCAGAAAGGACATATGCAGTTACTTGTATCATCAGCAACATGAAACGTTGTACCTCAAGTATTCCGTGGTGTTTGCTGATCTGATCACTGCTGCTTAGCAGCTGTGAAGTACCTCCCAGTATCCTGGATTTTCACCCACTGGTGAAATTTAGTTTTCCTCCTATTACTCAGATTATCCATTTTTGAGAACAACAAACTTCTGCTTTTTGAGAGTATGTTTGTCGTTTCATGGCTGGAGCACCATGGGAACTGAGATGAGCTATCAGTAATGACAAAATTTTCCTTTCCTTTTCCTTACCTTGGGTTCCAGTCAGATTTTGCCATGCCTTGCTCTGGGAAGGGAATCCAGGAATGTGATGGATCATTCTATCTCTGAGATGAGCAAGCCTCTGTGGTGCATCATCTCCAAAGAGGGGAAAAGGATGTTAAGTACAATCAGTTCCAGGCCTTGTATCCCTGCTCTCGAAGACAAAAGGCTGTTGCATACATGGATGATAGATTTTTCCATAGCTGCCTTTCAGTTGCTGTCATTCAGGGAGATGAGGGTGGTCTAATACATATGTGACCTCTGGTGCAGGGAATGAATTCTGTATTTGCAGGTTTAATGGCTCATCCAAACCCTCCAGCCAAGAGCTTAGCTCAAAAGTAAGGTCTGGTTTCAAAGTCCCATCTAGTGATTCATCCACATGCCTAACTAATTCTCTGGCTCCTCTGAAGCATGCTTAGTCTTTTGTGCCTAGTTGTCATCTTTCACAGCTGTTAAATGTGTTAAAAACTTCTTGATATGAAATCCACATCACTCCTTGGCTTGCATTTCCAGACCACAGAGTCTGAAAGCGGACCCTGCAGCCTGAGGTTGTTGCTTGTTGTAACTCAGGATTCACCTAAAAGGTGTAGAGTCTTCAAATGCCAGTGGCGTGATGTTATTCCTGCCACATGAACTGTCCTGTTCAGTCCCCAGATGCACAACTCAGAAAAGCAGAAGACTTCCCATAGGATGACTGAGGTGTCAGAAGTGGTATGGATAACCATCAGTCTTCTGTCTGGCTATTCTGGTGCACAGTCATAGAGAACATTCATTTTTCTGAGCTTTCTACTTTGTGCTCTTCTCGCCCTCTATCTTGCACTCCCTCTTAATGTCACCCTCTTTCTAATGGGTCACTTACATTTTGGCATCTTTAACTATGCAAAAAACGTGCAAACAAGCTCATACCGAGCAGATTAGTTATGGCTGACATCCAAAAGAGAGCAGAACATCTCAAGTCACGACATAACACTGTAGGCTCTGCACAAACATGAGATTTGACTATTTTGTATTGCATAAAACATGATCTGGTCAGATAAACAAAGACAAAAAGGTGAAATACAGGCAGAGACCTAGGTGGCAATGTTTCCTTCTATAGAGGGAATTTTAAATAAGAGCATCTAACTAATGTTTCCAGAGATGAGACTGGTTGAATGCCAAAACACAGTTTCCATAACCTTTAAACTGAACTATGTAATTGTTGCATGAATCAAAAGGAAAAACAGTGACAGCTATGAACAAAGAAAGTCTGTCAATCATGTGGAAAGGAGAAAAAATTATGTTGCAAGTAAGACAGCAAAAAGAGTTGGGGAAGTTAGAATGAAGAAAAAAATAATAGTAATGTTGAAATTAAATTATTTCCCCAGGTTGAAAAGAAATTTCAGTTATAATTAAAAAGCCTACATGCGTGTGACCTGCTGTCATCTAGAAACAATTATAATCCTACAGTGGCTGAGAAAACAGATGCAGTCCCTCTGAATAGCTAAATTAAACCCAGTTCTTTCTCCCCCTTTGATAAGGCATCCCAAAGTGAGACAGAGTACACAGCTATTACACACTAATTTGTGAGACACGGCACAGCCTCGCATTACCAAGCAACCCAGCAGCCGCTCAGCTGCAGCCCATTTCTTCTATCTGCCCCCTTCCAGCTTTACAGTGCTTCAGCAGAGCCATGCAGTAGTGCAACAGCAGCCACACTGGTGTAAAGGTTCAAATTTCATAGGGAGAAGTAGTGTCTTTATAAATCTTTATATAGCTGAAAAAATTGAGCCAACTTCAGGCTCTTTAGTCTTTCCCAAAGGCCTGCCTAACATCTTGTCCTTTTTCCCAGCTATGCCTGTTACTTTAATAAAAGATTTGGTCTATCCTCACAGCCTTAACATCAGAGACGGGACAGTCTGAGACCATTCACTCTTTGCTTAATCCATGGGGTAGAAGCAATTATTCTACAATTTTAGGAACTGATATGACAGGAGGAAAAGAGCCAAACTGCCACTCCACATGCATTGCATTTCAAATGTAAATGTCTTGCTGAGCTCTGGCAATATTAAAATAGCCTCTTGGCTGTCAGAGGCTGCCCACAGGACTATCATTCTCTAGCACAGAGTGAAAGTGAAACGAGTTGACCCTGTGATGGGAACTGGGGCCTGAAGTCATTTCTCTTACACCATAAAGCTGCTGAAAAGATTAGTAATTGGAAACTGCTCTTAGAATGTTCTTAATAGGATTCACCTCTCTAGCCAGTGTGGTAGCTGGTAGGGTTACCTCTGAGGTCATTAATTAGTCACTACTTTAAATGAGCCTCTCTCCATGTAACTTTATCCTAAACTTTGTAACTTCAGTGTAGTCTCCATTTCAGGCATATGGCTTTCCCTCAATGAGGCTGTTAGCATGGTAATTCCCCCCTTGCCAACAGCGATGAAGGAGTAATAAAACAATTTGGAATCTTTATTCATGCATTAGATTTTCCTATCAAATAGATGTATTTGCATCTTAAATGTAGATTATTAAAAAGCTGATGATTTTAGTACTATGTCAAATTTAGTGAAGAACACAGTGCATTTACTTCTAAGGCTCGTCCCTGCTTTGCTTTTTTTCCAGAGGCTTAGAAAGACAGAGTCTCTTAATGAACCTTTGTTAATATGCACATTTATATGATCTGATTGGCCTCTGCAGTAGCCTAGGAAAACCTGTGAAAAGGCAGCTGACAGAGTTACCAAAAACCCCCGCTAATTGGAATTATATAAATGTTTATAGTTGCATCTACCACAAAGAGAAGAAATAAAAGGCAGTGACAGAAAACCCCTGAATTTTTCAAGCAAGGCAGTCTGCTAACAAAATGGGAGTAAGAACATGTCACTGTTAAAAGGCATATGATCAAGTTCTAATTATGTGTCTTTTTTTTTAATATCAATCCTACAGGTAAGATCAAAGTCTGTAACTCTGAGATCTGATGCTCTCTGCTCTAGGAGCCCTTTCTGCCATAGGTAGCTGAGTACCTGCAGTGGGCGCAGCCCAGTTAGACACAACAGGCACATGACTGGTCCCACAGGTGTGAGCTTTTGCTAGATCTACCTCTAACTTCTTTGCTGACATGGATTAAGGGTCATTGGAAAGCAGCTGGCACAGACTCAGAGCTAGCAGTGCAGCTGGGAACTGCACCCTGGGCTGCAACCCTCCTTCATCAGGTTGCCATTCCCTCCACTGTCAGCCCTTGCTACTCAAAGCACAGGACAATGAATTTCTGAGTGAAAAGGAAGAGCTGATGAAGAAATATACAGAAGAACTGTAAAAAGCTTGGGTATTCTCATGGAGCAGCAGACGGCAGCTCCAGCTGGGCTTGGCCCAGAGGATAGACAGGAGATGCTCTGAACTGCCACACTGGGATGAGAGTCAGGACGGAGAGAAAGCCTCTGCTCCCTGGAAGGGCTGCCTGAGGGAAGGATTGAGTGTTTTGCATTGCTTTTGAACTGAGGGACCCAAACTTGAGTTTGCTGAGGGCAATTTGCCGAGAGCCCGAGGGCTGCCCCTAATCTGTATAGGCATTTGCATAAGTGGTTTTAGTTGTGATTTTTAGGGATTGGGGTTTGTTTCGAATTCTTGGAAATGCTCTTGATTGCACAGTTTCATGTGGCAAACACCCTCGGTACAACTCATGCATCTGACTGAAAGGAAAAAGCAGTGCACAAGCACCAACACTTCTCCCACTGTCTTGTGGCAGCCTGCTCTGGTTCAGCTCTCCTCAGGGAGAAAGCCTTTGTGTACCTCAAAGGGGGATCTTCTAGGTCTCTATCCCTCGTTCTTATGGGAGACTTTTACTTACCATATGCCTGCTAGAAATACAATGCAGCAGAGAGGAGCCAGTCTGGAAGATTCCTGAGTGTGTGGAAGATAACTTCCTGACACAGCTGGTGAGGAGTCAAGTAGGGAAGGTGCCCCCTTAGACCTGTTGTTCATGAAAAGAGAAGGAATTGTGGGTGATGTGATGGTTAGAGGCCACCTCTGGGCACAGAGATAATGAAATTATAATTTTTAGTTCTTGGAGAAGTAAGGATGGACGTCAGCAGGAACAGACAGTCTGAGCTGAGAGCTCAGGCTGGAACTCAGGAAAAAATGGAGAGTTTATGACCTTTGGAGGAAGAGTCAAGCAACATAGGAGGAGAACTACAAGGATGGTGTGAGGCTATGCAGGAAGAAAATTAGAAGGGTCAAAGCCCAACTTGAACTTAATCTAGCTACTGTTGTAAAAGACAATAAAAATGTTTCTACAAATACATTCACAGGAAAAGAAAGACTGAGGAGAATTTCCATCCTTTGCCAGATGTGGGAAGAAACAGTAAAAACATTAAAAAGGCTGAGGAAAAAGCTGAGGTACTTAATGCCTTTTTTGCCTCAGCCTTTAATAGCAAGACCAGAGGTGTCCCCCAGTGCTCGGTACTGGGGCCAGTCCTGATTAATAACTTCATCAATGATCTTGATGAAGGAATCAAGTGCACCCTCAGTCAGCTGGAAAATGATGCAGCACAGCCTGGAATGGTGTGCCCTGGTCCCCAAATTTATAGCAAAATTTGTGGGATGGAGGAGATCTTCAGATATTGTGGCCAGGAAAGAGGTCACAGCCTGACAGAGTTCAAGAGATATTTGGACAATACTCTTGGGCACATGGTGTGAATCTTGAGGATGGCGCTGTACAGCGCTAGGGCTGGACTTCATGATCCTTGAAGGTCCCTTCCAACTCAGCTTATTCTATGAATTTGTGATTTCAGATGTTTTAGCTGTTTCTGTGCCTGTACATTTCTTAGTGCTTCTGTGCCTTAAAGGAAGGAGAGTACTTCTCAGTATTTCCATGCTCCTAAGAAATGTCCCAGCATATAAATCAGCTGTTCTGGCTGTTTGCTGGAGATAGGATTTGTCTATTTCCCTTTATTTGTTTTATCTTCCAGAAGAGATGATTAGAAACTGCTTGTTGATTGAATGTTTAGCTGAACAGCTTTCTCCTCACTATGTAATAAAGGGAGCAATTCAGGAAAATTGCCTCATGAACTTTAAATACTGGGCAAAATATGATGTTATGTCTGCTGGATTCATTTGAGTGCGATAAGCACACTGTGGGAAGTCCCATATCACTGAGATCTACTCAGGCTGTGCTGAAGTCAAAATAAGCCTTCATTTCTAGTTAGTTGCAGCAACTGGGCATTTGCAGGCCCTGCAAGGTAATGGCAGTGTGACTGAGTGAGGAGGAAATAGGGCTGAGGAGAGCCATCACACTTTGTTCTCAGTTCTGCCGTGGATTTCTTCTATATATTTGAACAGCCTCCTGCAATCCTTGAAAATTTTCACCTCCATGACATGCCTGGCAATAAACCACCCATCCTCCCTCAGGCTCCTACAGTTTCTGGTAGGGGATATAAAGGACTTTCTGCACTGTAAGGATGCTTTCCTGCAAAGAATGAGTGAGGCAAAAGGACGTTTCTGGGCAAGGTGGTAGGCGCTGGAGAGCTTGGCAGTGATGGGAACAAGGGGAAAAGTGACCTGGTAAAGTTCAGTGACAAACCACATCCTTGCCTCTCAAGCAGTACTGGAAAATCTCCCTCCCTTTAAGTTGCAGCCCAAAGCCACTGTGGTTTTCCTTGTGTGTGGCCAGAGGAAGAGGTTTGAACAAGGCACGGCTTCAGTGCACAAACCATAAAACCTCAGTAGCCACCCAAATAAGAAGTAGAAATGAGCAAATGAAAGAAAATCCACAGCTGTTTATATTTCAATGTTTAAGGCCCTTTTATACTTGAAGAAAGGCAGGAAGATGAGTAATAGAGAGTAAATACTTGAGGCTGACAACGCTGAGACTTTCTGTTTGTTTAGGAAATTAATCTCAAGCTCATCCTCCCTCCATTGCTTTCCCACAGTGGTATGTCCAGGTTGCAAGCTGCCCCAGCTCTGACACACAGGAGCCCTGTGGATGGCCTGACCTTGCCTGAGGAGAAGCTGGACCTCCAGAGTGCACAAAGTGTGGAGCACAGCTGCCTGAGGAAGCTCCTGTGCCCCCAGAGCAGCTCCATGGGCACTGCTAGGAAGCTGTGCTTTTCCAGCAGTAGATGACCTCTCTGCTGAGCAGACCTGCACGTTGTGGGTCAAGAGTTTGTGCCTTTCTGATGCTTCTGCCTGTGCAGGCCATGAATGTTACACATTCCAACCAAAGCTCTGCTGAGGGGACATCACTAAACAGTGCCAGCCATAACTGTGGGGTTTGTGCTGCAGAAGATTGTCCAGCTGGGAGCAGGTCTGAAAGTCCTTGTTTCATTTTGAGTTGGATAATCTTACAGATAGTTTCAGTGCAGGCTTGGGTTCAACTATTCTTATTTTAAACCATAACCCTTTCACCTTTCCCAAATGTGATGCTTTGGTTGTTGTGGTTTATGTGACTCAAAACAAGTAGAACAAAAACACTGCATTGCACACGGCTGTGGCACAGCCCCAGGGGAAGGCGCTGAGAGCCTCCTCCTCACTCTGCAGACCCCCCAGGAACTCTTCAGTCTGACAAAGCTGCCTGGGCATACTCACAGCCAGAAATATTAGAAATTAAATCTCTCTCCTTACATCAGCAATCCCATAGAAATGCACAGCTAAAAATGTTTTGGCTTCAGCTTCAGGAAGTCTGGGATGCAGACTGGGTCTAAAATAGGATTCAATATCTGGCATGAGAACATACAGATGAGGAAATGCATTTTTGACACATGTAACTCCATTGTGTGTACATCTCTTCTAAAAGGCTATTTCAAAACTGCCTTGGAATGAAAGTGGTGGGACAGCCCAGAGATGGTCACCAGCGGCTCTAGAGGTCACAACGCTCATGTTCCTATCATGCAGGCAGTCTTTTTCTCTCCTTTCTGCTGGCACAAAAAAACTGGTGTGCACGAAGCAAGATATTCCAAACAGACATAAATGAGACCATAGATGATAAGTGTGATAATCTGGAACTAACATAATTTTGACTGCACTTTTTGAAACACCAGACTCTGATGGGCCCAAGAGATCTTTGCGAGGTTCCATCATTCTGGGCTTCCCTTGGAAACCTGCCTTCATCGCATTGTTGTCCTAGGTGCTCCTCTCTGAGGAGTTGCTCCGTCTGAAAGACAGGGATCCCAGTCCTTCTGTCAGTCCAGACTCAGACAGCTGTGGTGCAGGTGGGATGGGGTTGTCTGGTGGTTGTAAGGGAAGGTACAGTTATTTCAGGTGAACTCCATAAAACCATTCTCAGCAATAAGCCTTTCTGTGCAAGCTAGACATACACACAGCTTTAAAACTACAGGCAGGGATCACCTGTCTACAGCTTCTCCAGCCCTAAGGAGGTTTAAGATCCCATCTTGGTTAACTCAAGACAGAGGCTGATAAGAAGAGGAACTCACTTTACTTAGCCTGTTGTTTTCACAGGGGTGCAATGATGTCTGTGACTCCTGAAAACTTGCCATTCCTTGTTGTTTAGTTCCTTAAAATAACTATTACCTCATGAGATTACCTGCCAGATCCCTTCCTTATCAGGTATAGAGTTCTTTTGCTCTTCACCTCCCTCTCTAAGAACTAAGAACTGCCTGCCAGTCTTTCTCACTGATAAAATCATCCTTATCTCTATTAGCATACCTTGTTTTCCTAGACGAACTGAGGCCTACATCCCTATAGATAAGTCCATCTCTTGTTTACTGCTTCCCATATATTCCTTTCCTACATGTGGTCTGGTCATCCTAGCTGGCTCTTCTGGGTCTACCTGGCTTCTGGCAGTGTGGAACAGGGTTTAGCCTTAACAACACATGTACTATCAAGCATTAACTCCTGTCAAGGATAATATTCCATCTACAACCACAATATGCCATTAAGCATACACTTACATGTTGTTTTCTTTGCAAATTAGCAATGCAACACCACAATCTATGTGTAAATCAGCAACAGATTTATTAGCCACCCACCTTGCCTTAGATTGTAATGACTCTGATCTCATTGTTGGAAGCCCAGAAGAATAAATCACAGATGTCTTGCAGGTTGTGACTTCAGTTTTTCACTGCATTTAGGGGGTGAAACAGATTTATGAATACTTCAGCAACGCAGATTAAAAGCTGGAATTCATTGGCAGTAAGAGCTGGTCTGTTGTATAAAGCTGTAATGATCTTCGGTATTGGTTAGGGATCTGCACGCTATCTGTATTCTTTCCCATATGTTCTAGCAAAAATGTACAGTATATCTCTATAAATATACTACAATATCTTTCTCATGATATTAATAATACATTAGATTCTGGCAATGTACACTTACTGCACTTTAGTAGGTAAGTGGCTGCACATTTAAAGTTTCTCAATTTGAGAGCAGGGATTATTGACTCCTGGAAGAAACAATATATGGTTTATTACAGTAAAGCATATCACTGTTGGTTGTTATTGGGAGGAACTTTTCAGCCTCTTTAAATTTTATGCTAGAGGAGCTGCTTTGAATCGCTCACCCTATTTAAAGAGAAACTGATGTCTGACTTATTATCTGGCATCTGCACACACAATGTCAATCAAGAAGTCCACCAGTGAGAAAAGCTTTTTCCTACCCTTGAACTGCTTTAGTATACCCATTATTTCCTCTAATATAGTCAAAACATTCTACAGTCCCCACGGTCTCAGACTCAAGTAAACACCCCTTCAGCAATAATAGTTTCCACACCAAAAGTTTCAGTTGTCACCCAAAGAATCCAGCAAAGTCAATGAAAAGTGGCAATGAGGGAGTTCATGATCAGACCTCAATGTGAAGGACAGACTGCCTGGAGGGGTGGGAACAACAGTCCCTCCAAGTGCAACAACAGATGTTTCGGGGTGTCCTGCAAGAATGAGGCAGTGGAGCAGCTCTAGATCTCCTCTATCTGAGTGATTTGAGTTCAGCACCGCTTCAGCAAACACAAGCTGCAGTGACTGCAATCCTGTCACACTGTCCCACCATGGCTTTTAAGGGATCTCTGCATTTACCTGTATCTTGTGCTTGCAAGTCTGCCTGGGTCTTTCTGGCTTCTCAGTCCCCGCTTTAGTGTATAGACATTTATGGTGGCTGGTAGACTAGTAAAGGAAATTACCTTAGGGCTGGGAATGTTTTCAAATATTTTTGACCAGAAAAAGATCCCTCAGGAAGAAGTTGTGTTTGCTTTGAAAGGATTATTTAGCACCATAATTTTTTTCCTGCACCATGCCAGAACAAGAAAAGGGTAGGCACTATGGTGCAGTATGCTGAACAGATCTGAAAGGTCTTCTCACACTCGGAGAAAAAGCGCGCCATCACAATCTTAAATGATTAAATGGTATTCTTCCCAAGTGGATACGTGAGGTTTTAACTACCCAAGAGATGGAAACCCTAATCCCGGTAAAAGGGAAAGGAAGTAGAGTGAGAAGATTCATGACTGTTAATAGTGCTTGTGTGGGCAATCATTCAGCTTTCATTGCTGGAGCTGAATCAACCTTGTGAAGCCATCTTTTGTTGCTAAATCAGTGTAACCTTTTCATGTTATTGTCACCTTCAATGTATTTGTGACATTTACATAGTGGCTATACCCCACATGCATTTTCTGTTTAATATTCTCTCCTCTTGTCACAGTGTCACCCAGGATGTGGGAGGGTGGTGAGATGAGCAGTCACATGCTAGCCATGGTATTGGAGTGATGAGAGCAGTCTGGCAGTATTTTGTATAGCATTGAAATCCTGGCTGATGCTCCTGCTGACAGGGGGAAAAACAGCTCTGGGCTTGGACCCCAGTTCTGCAAATTCTTGTCACAAATGCAGAGAACAGGGCTGGTAACACTCACCCAGTGAATCCCTCTGCCTTAAGGCAGGGATAATTGCACCTCAGTCATTCCTGATAGCTGTTTGTCTCATCTACCCTTAAAGACATCCAGTGCTGGAGACTACACAATCTTGTCAGACAATCTGTTGTGTGCTTCACAGTCCTTGCCACTGAAAACATTTTATTATCTACCAGACATTTCACAGGGGATGGTTCCTTCCAGTCTTTATCCTTCATTCAGGACATGGGTCAGGGTTGAGAAGTTTATCCCAAAACATTAATTCCCAAATATTCTGTGTGCTCTGCATGCTGTTCTGCTGCACCTTGGGGAAGCAGAACATATGCTGTTCATTCTGTGAACTCTCATGCACATCACAGGAAGACTAGCAGCACACTCTGTTAGCAGAGCCTCTGGTCTCTTCCAAGCATTGCACAAAGGAGCCTTGAATAACTAAAAGAATTAGCAGGCTGGGATTAATTCTGCACTGCCCCTTGTTAAGCATGGCAAACCAGGCTCCTCTCCACTCTGCTATGTCTGGCACCAGATCCCTTTTCCTCAGGATGGCAGTTCCACCTTGCCATGAGGCTGCAGATGCTCTGCTGTTTTGTTCCTGCTCTGCACAAACTTTTCCTACAGAGAGTATGTCTTTGACCTCACACTGATCTGCAGTTCTCCTGTATGAAGCTACCTGACAGGTCTGCTGACTGTGTTTTAAGGTTTCAAACAGAGAAAAGCTGTGGTTTTGCATGGTGCCTCTGCTTCTCTCTTGAACTGATGTTCAGGCTCATGCACGAATAGAGGGGTAAGCCATGCTGGGCCATGTGAGCACATCTGAGGAAAATCGAGATGATGACATGCTAAAAGAAGGTCCTTTACTCAGTATGGAAAACGCTGCAAGCCATGCACAAGCATTAAACTGTATCCAGAGCTGTGGACAGTTTAGCCTCTTTATCCTCAGCACAGTGAGGAACACCAGTTTTTCTTGCTGTAAGACATTGTTCCACATTTGTAAGTCAATGACTGTTTGACCCTTCGGTTGTCAGAAGACAGGAAAATAGCTTTGGAAGCCTGACAAGACATAAATACCTTCCTCTTTGTCCAGAATTACTAGGATTATACGCAGGGTTGCGCAGGAAGGATTATCACATGAATGGGTCTGAATTTTGCTGGCTCCATGTACAATTCTGTCATTTCTCTTCCTGGAATAGTACAGAAATTCTTACAAAAATGTTAGCAGTTTAGAGGTCATAATAAGCAACTGAAAGGTAAAAATCATTTAAAGCCTGTTTCAAAATGCCATGAATGTCATATGACTCCAAAAATCCTCTTCTATTTTCATTTCCCAACCGAGGGGAGGGGGTATTAAATTATGTAAATCAATCACAAATTGCTTAACCTTTCCATGAGTGCACCATAACTGGGGAGAATTAAATAAGCCCATTATCAGCAACAGAGCAGCAAGCCCTTTTGGGGAGCTCCAGTTGATTCTGCTTACCCCCTCCAGTGCTGCTGTGGAAATTGCTGTTGTGAACTGTGCCTCTCTCAGTTCAGCTCTCCTCATCCCAGGGCTAGAGCTGCACAAAACATCCAAAGTGCTTCAAAGACAGCAGTGTGGAAAGCACCATATTCCCAGCATTCTGTCACTGCATCCATATGGCTGTGCATTAGTAATAACTGATGACAGCCAATAAAATCAAATAAGCACATGTGCAAATGGTAATGGAGGAAAATAAAACTAAATAATGCCTTAGCAGGCCCTGATTACCTTGATCTTGGCTTGATGTCACACTTGTCTGTCCTCATTGGGGAAAAGACATGAAGTTCTACAATCTCTTCAGCAGGAAAGGTATGCATGAAGGGTTTTTCATAGGTAATTATTCACAAATTCCCTGCAACCATGCTGCCTCTGTTGTTTTTATTAACCTAATAAAATATATTATCTGGAGAAAAGCTTGGTGCCTATAGCAGTTAAATTTATATGTGTTATTCTAGTATGACAAATATTTTGTTATAGTTTGCTAGCAATTATTCAGAATAACACAAACAGCTTGGTATGATTGTAGCCTTGTGAATTGACATTTGAAATATTTATAAGTACAGCCATCCTGCCATATGGGCCCTCCTTGGAGTTATCAGTCACCGCATCCTACTGCTTCTGCAGCTTCACATTCTAACGCTGCCTGCTTCTGCAACTCGAAGGAGAGGAGCTCTGGGCAGCACGACATGCCCCATCCTTCAGCCATAGCTGTCAGCCCTGACAAAGGAGATGAAGGCTCCTGAAGCACATCACTTGCTGAGGCGCTCTGCAAACACCTGCTTAATGCTCACGTGCGCCCTTTAATGCCATGTGGTTGAAATGGCATAATGGATCTCTCTGAAAGTCAGTTTTAAATGCAAAAACACCCATCACTGATTGTTCACTTTTGAACGGTGTTATTATATATTGAGGAAACAGAGGGCATCTCTCCTTGGCCTACTGGTTTGCAGGGTCTCTCCTCGTCATGTAAAATGCATGTGATGGCCCGGCTAGCAAAAGCAGGATGTGTCACGTTTTTTTTCCCCTAAAATATGCCTTTCCTCTCTCACATCCAATAGCTTATGAACAAAGAGCAGGTATTTACCCTTTAAACAGGCACTCACATCTGTGCAAAACTCTTACTGCTTTCCAGTCAAAGGAATGATGACAGGGTATGTCCCGAGCACAGCCAGGCACTAAAAATGTGTACACTGCATTCTTTCTTTGACCAATTAGTCTTATGTAAGAAATCTTCTGCATCAAAGAATGAGCTGGAAATTCCTCCTGGTTAATTCATTAAGGTCTGAATTTCAGTCCTGGGAATTTCAATCAAGTGCAAGGATCATTGGAAACTCGAGAGGGGGAAAGTAAAAAAAAAAACCAAAAAAGACAGAAGAGCAAAGAAAGAAAACATGTATTTTCTATAGACATAAAGACTTTTGCTAGTTTAAATCCTTGTTAACTTAGCTGATAGTGATATTTGGTGACTGGTGCATTTTTTGTGTGTATGTAGGAAAAAAAATCCCAGAGGATTCCCAGGCTCAGTGTATCTACAAAAGAGACAAAGTGAGTAGGAAAAGGAAAATAAATTTTTTGCTAGCTCTGGGGAATTGCTGCAGCCGAACTGAGTGAACAGCTCAGAGAATTAAGCTCCCAAAAGTTTGTTTTCTCCTCTGACTGCAAAGGACTTTACCAAACAACTGGCAACTTCATGTTCCCCTTGTCTGCATAGTGGTCAAAAAAAGCCCAGAAGAACAAGGACCAGTGCAAGGGAGACAACTTCCTAAATGAGACTGAAAGGAGATGAAAAACGCTCCTTTGTTTGATAACAAATACTCCTCAGGTGAGAGACATAATGAAAGCCTGATCAAAATGTCTTCAGACAGAGGGAGCAGACGTACCAGGAGCCAGATCTTCTGTCCTTCTCTTTGCTCCCACTTTACTTGTCACCTTACACTCAGTGTTCAAAACAGTCTTGGTGAAAAGTCTCCAAAATTGTCCAAGAAGGGTCCCGTTGGACCAAAAAGGCCAGGAATATTTGCTTTTCAGAATTCATCTTGAGACAAATAATTCAGAAAAGCTTCTGTTGCTATCTGTGGTTTTGGCCTTTGCCCAAATTGTGTTAGATGCTTTTACAGTTTCTCCATCTCTAATTAAATACACACGAAACTGAGGGCAGTGAAAGAAAGCAGAGGGGACCTTGTCTTCAGGGAAACTCTCCAGTCTCTCTGGCTAAGCTACAAATCGGAAAGGCCCCGAGCATGTCTCCTGAAATAGAGGAGACAAATGAGAAATATGGGCTTTGTTCAGAATAAAAAGCAGATGAAGCTCAAAGGCACTAAGGCACAAAAGGATTAGGACACAGCACAGCCTTTCATTTGTCATGTGTTTCTCAGCTGGGACCCAAACAACACCTTCGATGCCTCCTGCTCTTCGTCTTAAAGGAAAATCCAGAGACTCCCTTCAATTCCTACATAAAATGAGGTTGACAGAGAGCCATGTTTGGAGACATAGTGGCTTTTTGTTCCAGATAATTAATCCCCTGACTGTCACCAGAGAAAGGATAAATTGGGCCACAGTGCATCTTCTGTCTAGGCAAAAGGATCCACTACTTGGATAGGATGCTGGAGGGTTAAGGGTAGATGGGAGGATGTGGCAGGAAAAACAGGTAAAAAGGTGTTGGATCTGGCTAAGCTTCATCTGTAAATGGCTCTGCCATGCTGCTGTAAGTCACAGAGGCTTGTTTTAGTTGAGAACACCTTTTAAAATTCCCCATTGCTTTCCCAAATGAGTGCATGTGTCACCAGCCAGCAGCACCAGGGCTCTGCAAACACCAGGGGAACCCCTAGATGGCTCAGATCCTAAGACTGCCCGACCTACCCAGGTCTTGAACAATGAAGATTTCTGGTGCTCATTTCACTGGCCAGCCAGCCTGTTCTGTTCTGATTACACAACAGACTGCACAAAGCATCTTAGTAAAGGAGCATCCCAGGAGGTAATTTTTATAGAACTGAATCCATCAACAACCTCTAGAAAGATTTTCACCTGGTATAAACCAGCCTTTGCCCCGATGACAACAAAGCAATTACTTCCGTTTTGATTTGCAGTGAATTGATGCCTTAGTCAGTTATATTTTCATATCATACAGCATGCACAGGAGTTTACAAAGCCTGTATTTAATAACTGCTCCCCAGACCATTTAGACAGAAATGTCTTGATTTTCACTTTGCTTCTCTGCTGCAGGACAGGAGCACTCCCAAAGAAGCAGGTGGAATTCCAGTGGTGTAAAAGTGGGGGAAGCCAAAGCAGAATCGAGAATCAAGAAGTCTCATTGATCATTGCTCACAGTGATCTTTCAGCTACCCTTATAAAATATTAACAATAATGACTTATTTATATAGCACCGACTGAGAGCTAGGTGCAAGAGGATAGGCATAAGTCCCAGAGAACTAACAAACTAAATAATAAATACATATCAATCTAGAATAATAAATAATAAATCCCATATTCCAGAGTCACTTCATTTTTTTTCTTCAGAGATGTTTGCTCTCACTTTCTCTGATCAGCAGGAGGGCTTGGTTAAAAAGATCAGATTAGAAATTAATCTCTTTGATGTTTACAAAGGCAATAGGGCTTTCACACCTTTCTAAATGCAATCCAGCTGCAGGTAAAGAACTCTGCAGCTTGTGGAAGTGCTAATTAAAGCCAGTAATAACATGATTCGCCTTCAACCCTGCTCTGAAATGCCCAGTGGTGTCTTGCCAGAAGGAGTGTTGTATCTCCAGGGCACTACTTTTGAGGAGCTCTCTTGTTTCAGGGATCTGCAATGTAGCAACCATTTGGGCTAAAAAGAGAGGAAGCCAAGATTTTTAAATCAATCCTTGTCATAGGATCCTACTGTTTATTGATATCCTGAAGGTGAAAGGTTAATGCTTTACTCAGGAAACCACTCATCCTTCAAAATACTATTATTGTTTATCTTGTTGAAATCTATTTTTATATTTCCCAAGACATTTTTATTTAATTTCTGTTCCAGGCTGTCTTTACTGTGTTTTCATAGTATCACTGTACAGACTTAATCCTTTTCCAATCTGATCCTGCAAGTTGTGATGGAAAATGCCAAGTGTCTCATATTTTTTGAAATAGAAAGATTAGTAGAAAGAAAAATTATTAACTTGAGGCTACTTGTTTTATCCCAACATGAGTTATCAAGGGCTCCAATCAAGAACTGGGGTTGAAAGTAACAGATCAACTAGAATAAACATTTGTCCCCAGGAAAAATATGTCACGTCGCTTTAGTAGCTTGGAATATGTTCTCATTTATCCAGCCATTTTCTGGGCAGAACAATTATAATTGGCCAGTTTGAAACAAGATCTGTTTCCATTGATTTTATTCTCAACCTCTTTTTTCCAAGTCTTTGTACCTTCTGGTTAATAAAAGAGCAAGGAAGTGAAAGGTACATAAATCTGCAGTGTACACAAATAGCATTTCATGTGGACAGCTTTGGCTGTGAAGTTCAATGTGAAGGAACTTCAGGTGAAATATTGACTAACTAGACTGTAAATAACTACTAACATGCATGATAATACCAGTAACAGGATGTGCTGCTTCAGAACAGGATGGTGTCTGTGATGCAGATCCAGCAATAATTGTCCTATTCTCCTTTTTCTCAGCATTTAGGATCTTCCTCTCCTCAGGGTTGGCTATTGGAAGTAATTAATAAATTCCTGGTCTGATGCAGATCTGCAAATACTACATATCTACACTCATTAACGTGGAATTAATATAGTAAAAGGAATCAGAGAGCTTGAATAAAATGCTTTCTTTGTTAGAACTGACATAAATCATATGCTGTTAAGACTGTAGAAAATACCAAGATCAAACCACAACCACTGGGAAGTTATGGAGAGACTTTCTTTGTATGATCGTTTTTATAACATTGTCAAAGGTGAAAAAAATTGCTTCCTTTTCCAATGCCTACTGATTTCCCATGTATTAAAGTGGAGCCTGCAAATGTTATTCTAATCAGCTAGGAAAGCTCTTCCTAAGCAGAATTGTTCATTCAAAATGACAAATTTTGCTGCATCCTGAGTGGTGCTTCTTCCCCACAGTTTAGACCAAACCCAGGCCCTACGGCTTGACCTTGTCTGTCAGCTCTGTCATCTCACCAGGACAGCCAAGAGGGGCTTTACCACAAAAAGATACATTTCCACACCCAATCCTAGAAACCTGCTACACCTCCTGGGAAAGCCTGAGTACTCTCCAATGCATTTTGCCTGGACAGAACAGTCCAGGAAAAGCTTTCTCAGAGGTGGCCCTGCTGGCTTTTTCCCTTTCCGAATCAAGCTCAGCAGTACTTAGAGACTTTTAATGAGTGGAGAGGGATTAAGCACTTTGCTCTGTAACATTCAGGGCAGTAGAGTCCAGATCAGAATTAGAAGCTTTCCTCTTGGAAAATAAACCTTTCGGATTTTTATGGGATACACAGAATTGGACAAACTTTTGTCAAATTAAATAAAGCAAAAAATTTGTGATTGGTGGTAAGTCTCTTGACTTAGTCTCTAAAACATGGGGTACAGCCAGAAACTCACAGCTCAGACCTCTTTTCATTTAGCACTTTCTTCTTCCTTAATCTGCCCACTCACGATCTTTCCTCCTCCCCTTGCTGGGAAAGCCATCCTCTGCACGCAGGGGTGCCAGTACTCACCTTCCTGCACACAGTAAATCCTCACAAAGCAGCCTGCAATATATCAGCCTTCCAACTGTCACAGCAGGCAAGGATTTCTTCAGTTTGGGTGCAAAATTGTGGAAAGGAAGGAAAATAAATCAAATTTTATTTGCCAAGGGGCAAATTTTTTCCTTCAAGTCACTGGCCTTGAACCAAAGATTTACGGAGGGCAGGAGTGAAGTGATATAGCCCTTGAACCACATCCAGTCGGCCCCCCAGGTCCCAAAGGTGAGGGCCATTTTCTGGCCTTCTCAGTTCTTCATTGGATGGCTTTGCTGACAGGAGTGGGCATCCCATGGAAGCCATGCAGGCAATAGTTCCTTACTGGCAAGTGCAGTCTTTTATGAGTTGTTCATTAATTTCCACTGCTGAGAGCCAGCCATTTCCTGCAATGTTAGCAACTAAACTTTGTTATTCCTATTTGCTTCTTCCCAGTAGTTCTCAGACACTTCCCACTGAGGGTGATTCTGTTATGTGAGGCAGATCTCTGCTGCTGTGAATGCAAATCTTGGACATGACCCCCATCCAAGGCAGACCTGTAAAGACAGCTGTTAAAATGAGAGATACTTTCCATACTGGCAAGCTGCAAATCCTCCTGCTGCTTCTTCTTGCTCCCAGGAGTTGTCCCAGGTATTTCTCAGCTCGAAGAAAGCTTTTGCACCTCTTCTTCCTGCTCATCCTCACATCTGGATGTGGGCACACGTGGCTCTGGCCTTCCCAGAGAGCTGAGCATCAATAAGCCCAGGTTTAGCATATGCTGCTGGGCACCCTCCTGGCAGAAATGGCCTGCCAAAACCCACAAAAATCCTATAAAGGAGGGTAGAAATTTTACCTTGTTTGAGGCTCAATTCTAGAGAGCTTGTTCCCTTTGATTCTTATTCAGTGAAATCTCACAGGCAGAAAGAAAATGTCTGTATCATTGATCATTATTAGACACAAGCTTTGCTCTCTGTCCTGAGTGAGGCTTTAATCTCCAAAACACTCAGCATAGACAAGGAGGCAGAGACACCGAGCTACATGCTTTGCCTGTGTTTTGGGAATTTCTTATTTAAGCCTTTCCTTATAAAAAATCCCAATCACTTTCTACTTCCTCCCTCCATGCACACCGCTGATCTTTCTCATTTTCTCCTAAACCTCTCCGTTGCATAACAACCTACCTCTCAGAATTTCTTTCTGAGAAAGCCGAACATTTTCGTTTCCAAATGGTAGCTCCAAATGCTGGTTTCCAAATGTTGGATTATTTCAAGAAGGCAAACATGTGCACACATTTTCTCATTAGAGAACTAAAAAGGTAACAATCAACTCCTAAATGCCATGCACAGTTGCTATTCCAATTCAAGCACAGCATGTAATGCAAGCGGCTGTGGTAGGCTATAACATTATAAATGACACCCCCACTGGTGATGGAGACAAATCAGATTATGTGTGAGTAGGTTATTGATTGTGCTTAGATTTCTTAATTTCTGAAATCAATGAAAGAATGGTAAATAACAGAGACAATGTGTACTTGGATGGAAAAGCATCTTTTAATACTTAGGTTTTAAAGAGTATTTTTTAATACTCAATAATATCCTAACTGGAAAGATGCTTAGCCAGCTCAAAGTATAGGTTACTATTTATTACCAAGATGCCTCAATCTAGATTTCCTCTCTGTTTATACTAGACATCAATTCTGATTTCTCTCTTGTTCAGTTAATGAAAAAATGTTATGCAGTTTTATTAAAGAAAATAAAGTCTTCAATTGACTGCCTCTGAAACAGTACAACAAATTCTGAGGAGATTAGCATAAGGATTAAACATACAGATTTTGTTGCAGGAGTTGTTTTCATGAATACATTCTTAATTGATTGTAGCAAAACAAATACGCACTTTGGTTATGAATGCTGAGTCTCCAACTCAGCATTATTTTAATTAAGTCTTTTGAATGATGAATTTCAGTACAGCAGATGTTCTTGAGTATTCAGGTATATAAATACAACCAATGTCAGTATCTGATAAGCCTATAATTTGAGAGTTTAAGCACATATGAAACTCGGCCAATTGTCAAGAGCTGAAAATGGAAGGAATTTGCTAAACCACTGTTTGCACCTGTTTTGAATTATGATGTTGTTTCTTCCACACTAACCTCGGGGGAAGGAAGGAGAGAGCCTTGTGTGCAGTGCCAGAACATGGGAAAGGAGATGTGTTCACTCCCCATTTGCAGTTTCTCATTAACCAATTGCAGCAGCTGATCTTTGGGAAGAGGGAATTCCAGTATACTTTAAGCACTGAGTATTTTGTTCAGCAAATCTCTCTGCATAGCCAAAAGCATTTAGTTACAGAACTGAAGGTGAATAAAAAAATGCCAAACCCTGTGATGAAGTGATTTCCAGGTTGAAATTATGCCTCCTCACAAATAAATATATCTTCTGTATGCTAGGCCGTCATTTGTCTTTCAAATAGCATCTGCTTTGACAGGGAGTGTCTAATGAATTTAAAAATGTTTGATGTCACCTTGAATTTTAAATGAGACAATAAACATTACTGGTCGTCAAAGTTTTTGGGTGTGTTCTCATTAAATTTTCATATAGGCTTTTAATCTGTGGATACACTTCTGTGCATGGAATTCTTGAGTCTCAGCTCCAGGTTGTTGAGAGCCATCACCCTTTTGCTGCAGAAAATATGTTGATAAATGGAATTGCCTTTCTTTGGTAACTTGACATTTTTATTGCTCTCTGCCTTTAAAGACATATGGGCAGAAAAACTCTCCCTGTTTGGAGCATGTCCAGGCTTCCATGGAAAAGCAGCAGAGCCTCTCAGCTGTACATGAGAGACTAAGGCAATGCAAGGGCAAAAAGGAAACTCAAAAGATGCAAAGGTCTCCTATGGAATAATATCTGCTTTCAGAGAGCACTTCTCTATCTAGAGAATTTCTGGGCTCTGAGACTTACAAGTAGAGATGATTTCAAGTCACCAGCCAATGCAGACATTTGTAGGGCAGAAATAATATCTCATATCAGAGTCAAATAAAACTTTGAAAAGAATATGAGAGGGAAAATCAGGGAGGATGTTGTATCTGAGTCATTGTAGAAAGCCAGGATGTCAGACTGGAGTTGTGATTGGAGTTTAGCCTGAATTGTATGTAATTGTTCACAGGTGTTTGGTCTGGCACTTAAGTGTGACATCAGGAACTGCCAGCCTGAGGGTAAAGGTCATGAGGAAAAAAATCACCTCAGCTGTCAGCAGCACTGCCACATTCAACACCTTGCATTGCCCAGAAAAAATTTCTGTGAGCCCAGCTTTGCCCATGACATATCACAAAGGTCTAGTGTGAATTCTGGATACGGAGCCTATTACCCATCCTTCTGCCCCTTTCTCTGTCCCCTTCAATGTCAGAGCCCCAGGCTTATTTTTAGGGAAACCTGATGGTGTGTTTAATAAAAAGAAACAGCTCTTCACCCAGGTACTTTTCCATGATCCAGAATCCACATTGATAAGGATTGAGTCAAATGACTTGGTGCAGCTTGGTGAGACAGTTTCCCAGCCTGGGCTCTGCTCAGGGCTTACACTTAGCCCAAGACAGGGAGACCATGGTTGTCTTTTCCAGTGCACCAAAGTCAGGAAAGCAAACCACCCACAACTCTGAGTTCCCCTACAGCCCCCTCAGGCTCACAGATTAACACACACCTTCAATATTTCACTAGAAACACTTCAATGCCTTGTTTTAAATTACATCCTCCTTCAGGATGGATTTCAGTACAAGTTCTGTGTGTCTGAAAATCTTCCTTTTCAATTTTCAATATTCACTTTCACACCTTTCTCCCTCCTTTTGTCCCTTTCATTCTCATCTTGAGCTTTGCTGCCTCTGGAACCAAGACACCCATCCATCACAGCTTGCTTGACACAGAGGAGATTCACAGTCTCTCAGCTCCTGGCACATGGACAAATGTGTTGGAATATGACCTAACATTTAAATAATGATCCACCATTGAATATTATGAGATATCAGCTGACAATTTCAAGGTAATGCCCTTCCAAAGATATACAGTATTAATGCTTTACTACCATGTAACTGTACATTCACTTGGAGAACCTTAAATAAAGTTTACACTTTGCAATTAATTTAGTGAAATTCTGAGTTAAATTACTTGCTATAAAAATATTAAACATATTACAACTGTCTGTACATGGCCTTCTAAATGAAAGGGAAGTTTAATTATTTTAGAAGAGAAATATAAACAGTGTCAAGATTTAACCGCTGCTCAATTTAATAGAACTTCCTCCTAATTTTACAAATCATTATTTATGCAGTTAACATGCATAAAAAATTAATAAATGACCTCCATAAGATCGCTTTTAGTATAGTTAGCAGTGTAGGCAATTATTATAGTAATGTTGAAAAAAACCACAAGGGAAATCTGCAGTAGCTTCCCAAACACAAAAATCATGTAAAGGGGAAAAGAAAGAGAGGAAAAAAGGTACAAAGAGGAACTTCATTGAGCAAAGCTTTGCCATGAAGTCAATTTTGCATCTCTCCTTCAAAGGCAGGGGAGAGAACTTGAAGTCAAAGCTTTGAGACAGTGTGGGATTCGCAAGCAGAGAGACAGCAAGGTGAAGCTTTCTGTCACCTTCCTGCCATCACAAAGAGCTGCTCTAGGATGGAACGAGGACAGGAACCTGCTCCCAGCCAGACTGCTTCACTTATGGTGGTTAAGCCTCCTGGGGCACTGAGAGCTGTGGCCAAAACCCAGACCATGCATTAGTACTACAAAATGTCTTATAATGGGGGGGTGGGTTGAGGGGAAGCACCAGAGACCATCAAATTTTCTTTCTGCCTGTGAAGTTTCCATCAGGAGCCATCTGGCATCCCCAGAGAAGTGCAGGCAGGACACAGGAAGGACTGGGATACAGATACAGAAACTATTGCTCTCTGTTACCATACTCCAGTGGTTTCAGTGTGGTCCATGGGCTGTTCCTAAGAGTATGAGAAAGATAATTCAGAAAAGCAAGGCTATTGATAGCAGACTTGCACCTGTTCTGAATATTGTCTCTTCTTACTGCAGGGATCCAGAGATTGAGCATGCAAAGGTAAAAAATCTATATTAGAGAAATAAGTCTTTCAAGGATGCTTCAAAGGCAGCTTACCTGTGTCCAGAGGCTGTATAGGATGGACTGTAAAGGCTTTACCAGGCTACTGATAGGACCAGATACATCCAAACAGTATGGGGGTAAGCTCAGCCCCTCTGAAGTTAGTGGGAAGTTCAGCAAGAACATGTCCCTCAAACTTTGCTCTGAAATGCACACTAGATTTTCAAAGAGAGTGAATTTTCAAGTACTTATTCCACTTAAAACCTTGGCCTCTGCTGCCAGTGCTATCTTCCCTTTCTTCTCTCTTGCTAAGGTTTACACTTCCCCACCCTGCTGATTTACATCTGGAAGTGTGAGCTGCAATACTGGGAGACACCCACTGAACAGTAATTACTTAATTCCTTTCCAGAAAGAAAGGAAGGAGGCAGGCAGGACTGAATGCAGATAACATTTCTAATGTTTCCTTACAGCAGCACACTAAAGTCATCTGACCCCATCCTTATTCCCAACAAGAAATAGAGAAAAAGAAGGGGAGAAACTTGTTGTACCTCCTTTTGAAGCGTGATGTAAAATAAAAATTATCAGGCAAGGATTTTGAGCTACCACAGGGGCTGCTTCAATACCACAGCGCTTCAAAGATGCTTGTTTGTCAGAGCCCTAGGTGGTACTTCTCTGTGTTTGCAGGATGAACCTCAGCCAATAAAACAACTGTGCAGCACTCTTTTTCTCCTTTATTAAAAGATTTCTGGCAGATAATAGAAAATTATCTCTTCAGATACTGCAGAGGTGTTTTACTGCACTGCACAGTATAATAAAAGATATTAATTCTTCTGTAAAATTATTGAGGGTATTTTTTTAATAGTCCTTTGGAAGGTCATCAGGCTGAGTCCCCAAAACATCCCTCAGCAATGTTATACTCAGATTCACCCCCAAGTCATTTTCAAAGGAGGAAAGACTCTCCACACTCTTTAATATAGAAAAGATTCAAACTATTTCCTCAGGGGTAAAAAAAATCAAGGCTGTTCTTTGGCCTCTACTCTGCAGGTCTCTGCTATGTTGATTATTTTGCTGGCTGAATGATCTGAGCAGACTTGCTGAGTTGTCTCATGAGCCAGAGCACTGGAGAGGGATGGGGACCAGGGAAAAGAGGAAGTGGGCAAACAGGGAGTTTGAAATCTCTTCTTGAATCAATAGATGCTTTACCACTGGTTTCCATGTAGGCCAAGAGTGTCAGAAAGATAAGTCAGGAAGGTTTGAAGTCCAGGAATTTCACAGTTCCACGTGGAGAAAAACAAAACATGTAAGTCCCTACTTTGTCTTCTTTGCCTGATATTAAGTTCCCAGATCCACTCACCTGTATTGCTCTTCACATTTTCTTCATTACTGAAGGCAGAGGAGAAAATGAAGTCGCACTTGCAGGTGTGGATTAGTGAGATTCATCAGGGCTTTGCTTTATTCTACCAGGAGTTCAGGCACATTGGCTATGCCAATTAAGATCCAGCCATTATTCTTAATGGCACCTAGCAATGAAACACCAGGATATGATGCCTTCGCTCCTATGTGTACATGTGAGAAAGAACATTTCCTTATAGAAAACTACTGTGCAAATCCCAAATCATCAACAGAAGACATTTGTGCGCCAAAAAGCCTGTTAGCCCGGAAAACCAGAGGTACATGTGGTTGCTCTGGCTATGCAAGGTTATATTTCAGCTCAGAGAGATGTGCCATGATTTAGTGAATTGCCTGGTCTCTGCAAAGACCAATATCTCTTTACACTCCAAGTTCAGGAGGGTATTTAATCATTGTGGTTTGTCAGTGCTTTGCATCACCCTGTGCAATAAGCCAGCTTAATATGAGATTTTCTCTCCTGCCTCTCACACTTCCTGGCACTACAAAGTCTGACACAAAGTCCTGGATACAGCATGTTAGTGCAACTTGGAATCCAGCTCAGCTCTGCATTATACAATTAATCTCTCATGTCTCAAATAGCTCAAAGCAGAACCACAGATCCTCTTAACCCCTAAGCCTTGGCATGTTTCAAATCCAGATCTTGACCAGTGTGCCAAGACTGTGAGTTGGATGAATCATGTATGAGGCACAGTCTGAGAAACCTAGTGGGTGTTGTTAAGGTTATTAGGAGTCCTTCAAATCATTTGAGAGCCAGAGACCATCTGGGTTCATGATACTGAATAAACCATGCCAAAAAGGTGCCAGCTGGACATACTTGTTTTGGACTGTTACTGCAATGATATTTTGTAACAGAATCTTATCTTTTGTTAGCTCCAGTAGTGACTTTTTTTGGGCTATTCCACAGTGTATTGAGTTTCCATGGTGAGGTTTTGGTTGTGAAGAGGCTTCTGTGAGAAGCTGCTGGAAGCTTCTCCCATATCCAGTAGAGCCAATGCCTGCCAGCTGCAAGGTGGTATTTTTTACCACTCCTGGCCAAGGCTGAGCCCGTCAGTGACGGTGGTAGTGCCTCTGGGATAATGCATTGAAGAAGGGGGGGAAAAGCTGCACAAGAGCAACTGAAGTTGGAGAGAGGAGAGAGGAAAACAGCCCTGCAGCCCCCAAGGTCTGTGCAGAAGGAGGGGGAGAAGGTGCTCCAGGCACTGCGACTCCCCTGCAGCCTCTGGTGCAGAACGTGCTGAGGCAGCACACAGAGGTCCATGGTGCAGCACAGACCAACCTGCAGGCCCTGAAGGACCCTGCTCTGGAGCAGGGGAAGGCTTGTAGGAGTCTGTGACCTTGTGGGAAGCCTGCACTGGAGCAGGCTCCTGGCAGGACCTGTGGCCCTGCAGAGAGAGGATCCCCCTGTGGAGCAGATTTGCTGGCAGGGCTTGTGACCCCACGGGGATCCCCACTGGAGCAGCCTGTTCCTGAAGGACTGCACCCTGTGCAAAGGAACCTTCATAAAGAACTGCAGCCCTTGGGAAGAGCTCACATGGGAGAAGTTCATGGAGGACTGTGTCCAGTGGGAGGGACTCCATATTGGAGCAGGGGAAGAGTGTGAGGAGTCTTCCCCTGGCAAGGAAGTAGCAACAGAGGCAACGTGAGGAACTGACCACAGCCCCCCTTCCCCATCCACTGGGAGAGAGGAGGTAGAGAAATAAGGAGTGAAGTTAAGCCTGGGCAGAAGGAAAAGGTGGGCGGAAAGTGTTTTAAGATTTAGTTTTTCTTTTTCACTATCCTACTCTGATTTGCTTTGTTATAAATTTATTTTTCCACAAGTTGTGTCTCTTTTGCCCTTGACCTTATCCTGTCCCATGAGACTTTTCTCTCCCCTGTCCAGCTGAGGAGGGGAGTGACAGAGCAGCTTTGGTGGCCACCCGGTATCCTGCCAGGGCCAACCCACAACACCCATAATGGAAATGAATATAACTACCAAGTATTAACATGGCCTCAGAAACAGTATCCTGAAAGCTTCCAAGATCACTGCTATAGAAAGAGGACTTTTAGGACATAAAAATACAGCAATAACAAATTAACCTTCTCTGGCATGGTCTGTCCCTCGGCATTTGTCTTAAATGTGCTACCAGATGCTGATAGCAATACAGTCTCTGTGTCTGGAGGGTGTGGGTTACAGTTCCATCTGCTTTGGATGTTCATGCCTTGACTGTCTTCAAGAGAAAGGGACTGAAAGGTTTGACCCGAGTAGTCCCTTACACTTCTATGCTCTTTATTACAAAGTTGTCTCTAATCCACGTGTCATGGAGGAGCCATTTGTTCCAGGAGTGTGCTTCCTAAAGACACAACTATTTTCTGCCCAATATTTTCCCTAGTTTGCTATTGCTTTTTTTTTTTTTTTTTTTTTTTTTTTTTTTTTTTTTGGTGATATCTCCATGCATGGAAAACCAGATTTTCTGTTTGATCTAGGTGCTTATCTTGCTCCCTCTGCAGCTGACTTCAAGGCTTCAACTTGTGCAGGCTGCTGACAAATGACCGCATAGGCTGGCATTTCTAAGAAGGCAAAAATGTCTGATGTATAAAAACCCACAAGAGGGTGCACAGAGTAGGTCTGTGTGTGTGCCTACTGGCATGGGAATTCAGCTTTGTCTGCACATGTAAGTGCAAGGATTTGCAGACAGAAGGAATGCAGGAGCCTGTGGGGTACAACTGTCTTATTCTCATCATCTCTTGCCACCAGTCTGGCCAAGACTTGAACTCAGGAATAAGCAATGAAGGTTAAGAGTAGTGAATCAACCCCTCTCCCACATTAAAATTACTTTGGCCTTAACTTGTCAAAGTTGTATAATTTGTATCACCACGTCACCAGCCAAGTCACAAACAGACCTTCCAAACTATGAGCTCTGCCCACAGATCACACTCATTAAGGCTTCAAATTTTTTCAGAGTACAAAAAAAGGAACTTTTAAATTTCATTTATGCCTGTGTATGAAATCTCTGCAATTCATTGTTCCAAAAGCTCTCAGGCTGATTACAGATGTTGGCACCTCTGCTATCCTAAATGAATCACTGAGGATAAAATCTTTATTAAGCTTATACATCTTGGCTCCAAATTAGAAGTGTTGTGTGTAAAATCAAGGTATCAGAAAGCAGCAGCAGCATTTCATTGCGTCCTGCATGATCCAAGAGGAAAGGTTGATCACAATGCCAATAATGTACTTCAGCAATGGCAAAATAAAGACAAGTCTAAGGAGTTTTAATCTTTGGGAGAGCACATGGCAGTATCTCCCCCAGTCAAAAGCATTAAAAATTCAGCATTTTATTAAACAGGTTTCTGCAGGGGAAAATGCTGTGCTGCTAATTTGGAGTGAAACATTAGCACAGTGCAAGCAAGCTTAGTATAAGTTAACGTTTCCAAATTCTCACTTGCCTAGTAGGAAAGGTTACTTAAAGGATGATAAGTCTAAAGACTGATTAGGTGTGTAATCATGGTGTTATTATGCTAATGGTGGATTTGTTTGTTGTCTCGTTATCAACAAAAGATTAAGCAAATCCCTACATGAAAGCTTGAGGTGAAATAGTCGGCTAGAGAAGGGGTTTGGGCAGCAAATCTATGCATTATCATCACTCCTTTGTGGAGTAATTATTGCCGTACAGGGTGCTTTTCTCTCAGTTCTCACAGGTGGCAAACCCACAGACTTTGCTGAGCAATTTTGCTTGCAGTCATGTTGCTCCTTGGACTGGCTTGGTTTCTGAAGGCTGCTTATTCCAGTGGAGCTTCAGCAGTTAAACCAGCGATGGGACAGCTAGGAACATCATCTCTTCAAACAGAAAGGCATCTTTGGCTAGAGAAACAGCCGGTGGCTGTGTAAACTTTTTCTTAATACTTCAAGACTGAAAGGTCTCCCAAGTGTGGTCCTCTTGTGCTGGGTTCGGTTGAGCTGTATGTCTCGGCACATTCTGAACTTATCCTGCCTGGGACAATCTCTGCTCTGCCATGGCATCCTATCCCTGCCAGCAGCCCAGGCTTCTGGGCTCAAACCTGAGCCTCCCGAAACCCGGCATGGAAAGGAGGGGGGTGGCCAGAGGGTCTTTGCAGTGAAATTTCTCTGCCATATCAGCATGTGGCCAATAACTCAATCGTGTCTGTGCATCAGTATGCACCAGGCTGGGGAGAGGCAGAAATGCGGTTTGCATTCTGATGCAAATGCCCTGCTCAGGCTCTGGCTGCAGCGTGTTGCTCTGTGTCTTGTGCCTGTTCCATCCTGATACAATCTGCTGGGATTCCTCAGGGATTTGGATTTTTCCTATTAGGGCTTTTTTTTCTTTTTTTTTCTTCTTTTTTTCTTCTTTTCTTTTTTAAATTTTTCCTATGCCTATTTGCTTTAAACCTTCAGCTTTTAGGAAGTATGCCTTGCAGAATACTTCCTGCAGAGTTCTGGTTAAACACACCTGAGCTGAATATTTCAGTCTACAATGTCATAACTTGTTATGACAGAGATGAGTTTAGGGTGGGGGTCGATCAGTTACCACGACGGTTGTCCAAAAGAACTGAAGGAAGATTTGGACTCTGGCTGGATAAACTCTCTCAGCTTTCTTGAAATCCATGCAGTGCCAAAGTTTTCAGGATCCGAATCTGATTCTCTGTGCTTATAGACTAGGCAGCAAAACAACCTCCACATGACAGTGTCTGGAGCTGGTCATGGATATTTGAGAGTCATGTCACTCTAATGGAGTTTTCCTTGAGAAATACTTCACCATTTCATTCTGGGAAAACAAAAAAACCCCATTTTGATTAATTTTAATTTTCAATGTAGGCATGTTTTAGAACATTTAGGGTCTTCATGATAAAATTAATTTCAGTTTCAAAGTCTTATCTATTTTACTTTGCAAAAATATCTTGGTTTATAATTTTTTTCCTAGAAGAAGAGAGCCTAAAGCACTTGTGAAGCAAATACCAAGTGAAACAAATACCAAAATTACAGCTGGCCCCTGACAAAATTCTAGCTGAATATATATCAAAAACCTCATTTGTTTATCATGATATGAAAGAGAAACAGATCTATATACAGATCACAAACACTGAAATAATCATGAAGCCAATTATCTTACCTCAGTGGGACATAAATGTGCCTAATTTTAAGTATGCTATCTGGGAGCTTTGCTGAATAGGCAAACTTAGTAACTTGGTGGATATCTGCAAGCTCTTAAATAAAGTAACAACATACTCTAAAATGTAAAAGCATCACTGGAACCCACTGAAACCTGTGTGTTATCACTGGAACACTAGTCCCAGCCACAGTATGTTTTATTTTTCCATGTCAGTGGCAGTAATAGCTTGAGTGTCTCACAGCATAATGAACGCTGTATTGACCAAAAATAGTATTTAGCACAGAATTTTCCATAGTGAGCTTAATTTCCAGTCTTTTTCCAATTCACATCTGCATTCTTATTATGCGGTTCTTGTCAGCCTAAGCTGGAAAACATTTTGGGCATGGTCTGAGTAGATTTTGCTGGGTTTAATGTAAAATCTGACATCAGTTTTGCCCCCTGTCGGAATACCAGATATGCAGAGTGGTGAGGGGTGAATTCCAGCTGCCAAACTTGGAAGGTGGACAGGGAGATTGCAAAGGTTGGCTCTGCCGCCAGGGCAAGCCAGTCCCAGACCCCTGGGGAAAATTTGAAGAACGATGCCAAGTGCAATGTGGCTTTTAGTCATCATAATTGTATTTATAAAGCTACCAGGCCACCTGCTCAAGTGCTTGAGCTGCTGCTCAGCCGATTAAAACACGGTAGCCAGGTCATAAAATATGTATTAGAAGAACCAGACAACGTGTTAACTCGTGGCACGGAGAGGGAGCAAGCCTCACCCTTGAGCAAACACAAGCAAACACAAAACCTATAGATTGCCCCAAATCCAGCATCATTGCTGTCACAGGCCAGGGGATGCCAAATCAAAGGGTGAGTTGGAGCTGCGAGTGAGCAGGGCTGGAGCTCTCAGATGGCGTCTGCCAGGAGCTGCCAGCCCTCGGGCACTGCTCCAGGGCTCTCCTGGAGCGGCAGCTTTGGCCGCTGACGGTCCGCACCGCGCCGGTGACTTGCTGTGAAGGGTCTCCTGACACCCCTCGCCCCCAGTACAGGCAGGCTTGGAGGATATATGTGCTGCTCTGCCTCAAAATGGTAACATCTGATCTTTCTCCCCAGTCACCATAGTTACCTTTTCATCTGAAGGAAGGAAATTGTGCTGCTCAGGGCTTTTTTGTCTGTGGTGGTTTTGTTTTGTTTTGTTTCAAAGGAAACTCAATCAAGACGAAGCACTGATTCAGTTCTGAATCAAACACATCTTTTCATTAACAGCTTTTCTTTGTGTATTTAAGTAACTGAAAACTTTAACAGTAATTCAGGTACAGTGAAGTCTGGATGTATTTTCACTAGGTGCCTTAAGTGCAGGGACAGTTGCTCACCAATCTTTTCCTGAGTAACAAAATGACTGCTTTACCAGAAAACAGCATCTCAATATTCCCAGATCTACTGTAAGGCCAGAATCAACAATACCCCTTTGCACACTGAGAAACGGCCATATACTTCATTTATGGCAAACACTGGCTGGTATAGAAAATCTGAAAATAAAATTTAAAAACCCCTAGAACATAAAAAAACAAGCAAACAAAAATAAAAACATTTAAGTGGTTAGGTGCTTTGAGTTTCTTACTCTCTGGGAGCACTAATTCTGGAAAAAAAACCCAGAATTCTTGGAAGGGAGTAGCTCTGCTCTGTTTTTGAAGCAGGTGAGGATATTGAGAAGGAAAAAGAATATAAAGAATTAAATATAATTAGGAAAGTTTGTTATTCATGGCAATAAATGGGAATCTTCTTCTCCAAAGATAAAGATTTAACATTCATCTAAAGGAAAGGAACTTATAGGAAAGAAGTAGCTTATCACAGAAAACCTGAAAGACATGCTATAAAAGTTACTCTTGCTTATATGGAAGAGAATTGCTCTTGGAAAGAGCATGCCACTCAGTAGGCCAGTCTCTGGCATTGTCCTATGTCTTTTGCTTTAGCAAACCCAGCAAGAGCCACCAGGAAATTTCTCTTACATCAGGACTCCTCTGGAAGCAGAAGGATGAAACCAGACCCTCTGTCCCCATACCTGTCCCCCTCTGGGACCAAGGAATGAGGGGATGTCAAAGCACCAGATTTGGGCTGGCAACATAATCCTTGGGATCCAGCTGAGCCTGGCATCATTTATAGTACCCCTGAGGCTTCTCTCATACGTGACCAACTCCCTCAAAACCTTGTTTGTCACCTTTGTTTCAAGCCTTTCTGTGTTATGTGACTAAACCAGCCCTAGGAAAAGGCACGTTCACTTGGGGGGGTAGGGGGATGATTACCACTTTCCGTAAGAGAAAATAAAAGGAAAGCATTCTGTCTTTCTACTCAGAAACATTTTGTTCCATGGTAGCACCCCAGGCTTGGCCAGGGGACCACAAGGAAGGGATCACAAAATTCAGTGCAGTAGCAGCAAAGCATTGCCCCAGCTGAGGTGAGCCCTCCTTACACCCTCCAGCCAGCTGTTTCACCTTTCCAAACCAGGACATTTGGCTCCCAGATTAAATACTACACTTATAAAACAAATTATGAAGTTTTGATCTGGTTCAGAGTAGCTCCAGATGAGGCAGGGACACATTAAACATCTTCAATCAGAAGGGTTTGTTCCGAGACCACTTTCAGGAGCCAGAGGA
This sequence comes from Corvus hawaiiensis, assembly GCF_020740725.1. Lineage (NCBI taxonomy): Eukaryota > Metazoa > Chordata > Aves > Passeriformes > Corvidae > Corvus > Corvus hawaiiensis. The sequence goes on from NC_063218.1 coordinate 9,209,858, forward strand.
AGGGAGGTGTTGGACATCCCCATTCCTGCCCTGCCCATGACCAACCATTTCATCTCCAGACAGGACTCAAACTTGACACTGAGTATGAAGACAGCTGGAAGTCTCTTGAAGAACTATCCTTCTTTTACCCCTCAGCTTGCTTTAAAACAAGCATGAGTTTTTCCGTGCTTTGCCTTGTTATTTTCTTTTTTTTTTTCTGGGGACAGGAGGTGGTTGTCAGCAGAAACTTCTAGACATCTTTCAGCTTCCCTTACCCACAAGGAATCTTAGAATTAAGATAGCTGCCTCATATTTCAAACTGCATTCTCACAGCTCCCTGTTCAGCTAGTTATTCTTACAGTCTGTGTTGGGTTGAGGAGTTGAAACCATGCTTTGTTACTTGGTAAAAAAACTGTTCCTGGTATTTTGGAACACTTAAGTCACTTTCATGTGTCTTCATTTCCTTAATAGTCTTTTTCCAATCAGGTGTCAACTCAAGCTGTCATCACCAAAGCCTGAGAAAAAAAATCTCTCCCCAATCCCACCCTCCATTCTTTAGAAGACCATAACAGTTGCTATTCTAAATAATTCACCAGCCTGGAGAAGTGTGATATTTGGGCATTTGTAAGAGTTTCCAACATACCAGTGTAGTGACCTTCCTCCTCAGCCTTGTTTGATGTTCTTTATATATATATATATATATATATATGGTATCCCATTTGAAACTTGTCAAAAGTTTAACATGCAAATATTTACTCTTTAAAAATCTGCTTGCCCCCTTTTTCTAAAATCATTGTCCTGAAGCAGGCCAAGAACTTCCCAGTAGAGGTGATCTGTTCCTGAACTTGGAGCTTTCATGCAAGCATTTATTGTAAACCTGAAACCATTTGATATAAATTACTGCTGGCTCTGAGCTGGTCCATTTGTGACAGGGACACCGAGAGTACATACCCAGATCACGCACGTGGTCATTCTGCCAGACATCTGTGATTTATAATTCCAGGAAAGACGGTCCCTCTCCCTGTAACTGAATAATGTACTCACAGGTCAAAAGGTAGATACCTAACCCTTACACTCAGAATCCTAGGGAATACAAAAGAATGTGGTGCTTCTGCCATATACCACCTTGCTTTTTTGTAGCATCATTTTAGGAGGTGGAATTGAAATGTTCAGGCAGTTTGCCTACCTTTCTGTTAATAATAAGATCAAAGCAAAACAAAAGAGAAAAATTAACCTTATTTCACCAGAACGTGATAGGAATAATGTGTGATTTTACACTTTTAGCTGTTTGTTTACATGGTTATCTCATGCACTTCATTGTACAAAGCTGTTTTTGTTTTTTACCATGATGTTGATAACTATCATTTTCATATTAAAAGCTCTTCTTCTCTGACTGGTTACTTTCCCCAAGCCAATTGCACCAGTTAATGAATGAGATATCCTGCCCTTCAAAAATGCAGGCTGAATTGGATCTTGCCCTGGCAGAACAGAAAATAAATCCCAAACCTGTAGAAATTCTTCTGCGACACTTCCTCTATCACAAATAAAGAACCACTTGAGGAACATTCATGTATATGCACATCTATTCACTCATGCACTTTATTATGCACAATACGAATAACTGGCAAAAAAAATTCTATTACTCAAGCAGATTTTTTTTCTGTCAAATTGTAGGTGGAATGTATTGCAGCATTTTTATTTGCAGTATGCTGAGCAGGGTATAGGATCATATTGCATATGGAGTTGAATTCAAACCAGAGGTTTCCACTGGATATTATAATCAGAATTGCAAGAGTGAAATGGTGGAGCTTTTTGCCCAAAGAGACTGTGGCACCTCAGTCTGTTGAGGCTTTCAAGACCCATTTGGACAAAGGACTGAGCAACCTGGTCTGATCTCAGAGCTGACTCTGATTTAAGCGTGATGTAGGATTGGAGTCCTTTCCAGTCTGGATTATTCTACAATCCCATGACATGAGATAGATGAAAAGTGTATCAAAGAAGGTGCAGAGACTGGATAACAAAGAAGGCAGAGCTGGAAAACAAGCTGTGTAGAAGACTGTTTAAATACTATTTTAAATAGGAAGTGATTAAATTATTCATGACTACCAGGTGGCACTAACACCCAGCGGTGCCACTTACTGCTTACAGTTGGCTAGGAAGTTGTTTGCAGAAATGTTTTTGTAAATAAGAGGAAAAATTTTGGAAAAAAAAAAAATCGGTATGTGATTATATAAATACTCAGAACTGGAAACACAAATCTTAACAACAGAGGAATGTTACAGTATAGGAACATAAACTTCTAAACTAGAAATGATGATCACTCTGGGATTATTCATCATTTCCATGGTTATTAAACCTGCTTCTTTATTCTCTGAGATAATTCCATAGAACTATTAGGGTGGTAGACATACATGACACCGCATCTGCCTTTACCCTAAGCAACTCGATTGTTTGTTTTTCAACTGTAAAAGTGGTAAAGAAACTGTATAAGTATTCCTTAATGTAATTTACTATCCTACCACCATCTGCTACATTTGGCACTGAATGTGTAGCTGAAAACCCTTTTATAAGAGTGCCCTGAACCAGGAAGCCGATTCAGACCAGAACCAATTAGCATTCCCAGCCTCTCCCAGGGCACACGGCAGCAGAAGCACACACGCTGATGGTGCCTGCATTTTACAAGCATTTATGTTTTGTGAGCACGAATATGTTGAGGAACCTGTTTCAGCTGTAGCACCTCTGTCTGTTCTGCACATCCCTGACACCAGCAATGAGAGGGCAGTAGAGAGAGATGTGCAGGGAATGCACAGCTGCTCACTCGTGACCAGTCAGATCAGATGGAGCAATAGCTCCATGGCTATAGTGTGTGTCCCTGTGTCTTGCACATATGTTGCCCATTGCTGCCACTGAATGTGAGCCAGACCTTGGGTGAACACTAAAGAGCTGGTTTAGGATTCAAGGCTGGATCTCCAGCTGCTGCAAATCAGTGTGATTCTGCTGTTTCCTACAGCTTGGTACCATCCACCTCAGCAATCCCCTGCTGGGTGATGGGGTCTTGCCCAGATCTGCTTCGCTCTGTGGAGCACTTAGCAGCTTTGCCCAGCTGATGGCACCTGGGATTTCACAAAATCCACGAATCATGCTTTTGGCAAGTACTTCTAATGAAACCTAAAGTGAAAGCATGTGAATGGGCAGCCACAAACTCACTCCAGCTCCTGTAGTCTTCCAAGTGGTGTGTGAAAGGAGTTCAGGTTTTGGTGTGGCCCTCTGACAAAGAATAAATCTCCTGCTTTCTTAGAGATTTGTTGGAAATTTCTCCTGAGCCTGTGACATGACATATGGGAAACCTCCGTGGAGGCTGAGGGATGAAAGCAGAAATGCACAGTGTTCATGATGTGATTCCAAAAAATCTTCTGCTGTAAGTCATGCTCCAAACTCCTTTGGATGAGACCAAGGGCTGACTGAACATGTACAGGAGGTCAGTGATAACATGGTGATTAAGAAAATCAGTGGCACCATTATTTTTTTTTAATCTTCTTGACAGATGGTTTGGGTTGGGTATTTTTCAGTTCTGCCATACAGTGGCTTATCACTACTGAAAGGGCTTTAGAGTTCTGCCAATTAAATAATTACACCTGGGAACTATGCCACTTTATAAGATGTGAATATCTATTATTGGGAAAAGAAGAAAGGGAATATTATTGTCGGGAAAAAAATAATAATGTGCAGATCTCCTATTCAACAATCAGCATCAGGGCACAAAGCCAAGATCTTTTCCATCTGCTGATCTTAAAGGAGAAGAAATATTAAGAGCAGCAGTGATCAAGCCTAAAAACACCAGAGGCCCAAAAAAGTGTTAACAAAGAAAAGCTGTATTCACATGCTTAGGAAGAGGTACTGACAACAGAGGGCAGCCTCAATAGCCCAAGTGATTAAATACAGAATTATCACTGTGAAGTGGATACTCCACAGTGGGCTTTTGGGGAGAGAGGAGGAGTGTCAGATGTATGAGATATTATGATCTAGACAAAAATCACTACCAAGCTCATACACAAATGCTTGAAAAGCCTTATGCAAAGAGTAGCTACCAATAATCTGCTGTCAAACTGGAAGGTCACACCATGAGAGGCCCATAGAAGCCTGTACTCTGTCCATTGTTATTCAATATTTTTATTAATTACTCGGATCATGGGAGGGAGAGTATGCATAAAAAATTTGGGGATGACACCTTACTGGAAATCTCATGAGAACACAGGATTAGATTTCAAAGTAATCACAATAAATTGGATAAATGACCTGAAATCAATAAGATTAAATTCAATACACATGCTGTATCTAGGAAGGAAAATTAGGAGACTGAGAATGTCTCGAGAGAGAATATTATAGCAGTAAGGAATCTGAAGATTTTAGGGGATCACAAAACGGAAAATTAGAAGCAAACTGGAGATCCTGAAGTAGTAGATGTTCATTTTTACTGAGCACTAGTGGTATCTCACCAGCTCAGTCTGGATCCTGCATGTAAACAACACCAGAGACCAACAGCAAAAACTACAAGCAGATAAAAAGCATCATCCCTGCGGAAAATAATCAGACCTCGGGGATTTTTTTAATGATGAAAAGAGAAATATGAGGCCTATTGGCAGGTGGTGGAATTAGAAGGTATGTAACAGCCTATCATAACAGAAAACATTACTCTGAAAGGGGTAGAAATCTGTTGTTTTCCATATTGACAAGGGACTGGACAAAGAAAAAGGTGCTACATTTGCAAGAATGGAGACTTAGGTGAGATATCAAGCACATAATTTCTAAAAGGTAGATAAGGGTCTCTGTAAAATAAGGGTAGAACAGTCAGTAGAAGATATCCTCAAAAGTGGTAATTGCTAAAGGAAAGGAAAAGTTTTTGCACTGGGAGGGAAGGGAGCTATCTGTAGCTGATTTTGCTTCTATCTATTCCATCCCAATATAAGTGCTGTTACTAGGATTTCGCTGTTGGTTTCAGCCATTTCAATTTCAGAGCAGCATCTCCATGCATTCCAAGAGTTTGTGTTGTTTCGCGTTGGTGGAGCATAGACTGACAGGTTGGCACATGTTTGTGCAGTGAACTGACTACCTCTGACTGCAGGTGGGCTACCAAGTGCCCCTATGCTTTGCTTGGCTACTCACAACGGCGAGACAGATTTCTGTAGGGTCTGGTTACCAGGAAACTCGACTGTCAGTATGGATTCGCTGTTCATGGCTCTTCACCATCTCTGCTAAACTGACACTGAAAGCTCTCTCAGCTCTTTGGGATTAATGAGACCCAGACATTTTATCTGACCTCATTATCCTCCTATTCTCCACCTAGCAGCCTCCTTTGGTCATTGTTTTATTTGCCTGCATCATGTCTACAGTAATAAATGAGATGCCTTGAATAGGCAACCACCAATTTAGGCACAACTGGCTTTTTCAATATGCAAGAATTTTGTATGTTTGTGGGGTGTGGATAAACATTGATAGCCATCCCATCGTTCTTTTGGAGGGAGCATTTATCACTGAGACTTATTATATCATCAATTAAAGAAGTGAATAGAGTTTGTCAAATATATTTATCTGTTTAGGGCATCAGAATTTTACCTATAGTCCTTTGTATTGAAAATCTTCCTGCTCCCATTTCTCCTGCTGCAGTCAGGAATCAAATCCTAAGATTTATTCCTATAGTTACCTGAACATCAAAGAGGTTTGGAAGACAACCTAAATTTGTATAACGTGTTCTGTACCTTAACACTGTATTAGCAAAAATTTCATCTTACCCTTAATACTTTTTATGCAGCCCTTTAAACTTAGGCTTAGTCCTCAAGAGCAGTGGGAACTGAGACATCAGTGTCTGTTTTAATTTAGGCAGTAGCACTGAAAGTAATGAAGGCATTTACAGCAGAGATCAAGAGCAATGAGAAGGGTCAGAAGGATAGGAAATACCATGATTACCTTTAGCATATATGCTCAAACTCGAAAAGTCTTGAATTCCTCCTTATACACTCTATAAACTTGGCTCCCACCTCAGATCAGAAGGAGCACAGGGCACCGCCCTTTCTCTTAGACTTTGCCCTAAATTATCTTATCATCCCCATCAGCCTAATTATAACAGCTCTTGCTCTGAATTTCAAAAGCCCTCTCTCAAAAGAGTGAAGTTATTTTCCCGTAACAGAAATACGATGAGGAAAATGCCCTGTTTGTAATATTTGCAGTCTATCCACTTCTTTTCTCCCTAGTGCAAGCATCATAAAAGGATAATATAAATGTGCACATGCAGAGAACAGAATTGTCATTTTAGTATCCAGCCTAGTTCTATATTTTCATTTTTTAAGAAAAGAGAAAAATGGCACTGCTTTACAGGCCAGTGCAAAGAAAAAGGATTGTAAAGACTTATTGCTTCAATTAACTTATGACAGCAAACTTTGCTATAAATACACAGTTGTTCTTTCAAAGGAGAGAGAGAAAAAGATTGTTCTCCCCTAAAAAAAGGTAAGAATACTTGCAAAGGTGTTGTGCAAAGGATAAGTTTCAGGGACTGTCATTTTAAAAAAGGTCCAATTGTGGCTACTCTTATCTGAGTGACATTGGTGGCAAGCCTTCTTTGATTTCGACAGTTCCCAAATTAGGCCAAAGGAAAGGGTTTTGCAAAATGTCACCTGAAGGATTGTTTTGTTTGCTGATTTTCAGAAGTAAGGAAATGTTGCTGAAGGCAGCTCACTTCAAGGCAGATGAAACACTCATTTGCCAGTGATGCTGAGCAACACCTACAAACCTGGGCAGCTTGCAGTTGAGAGGTACCTACATAGAAGATAAAAGAGCTGATCAGGTCACTGTGGGTTCAGTAGATGGACTGTTGAAGGCTGCAGAGATTGAGGAGTGTGTGATCCAAGTACACTTTAATCCCTCTTCAAAGAGTGAGAAAAGTTGTTTCCTGGCTGAATAAAGACTGTCTCAGAAGTGAGATACATTCAGCCCAAATTCAGTGTCCAAGCTCTATAAAAGTCTGATCCGTGACCAGAAGCCAAGCTTGAAGCATGGGAGGAATCTCTCCAAGTACCTGGAATAACTCTCTTGCTTAAACTTAGGCCTCTTCCAAACCACCTGAGGAAGGAAAGCTTTAATATTCAAGTCCAAGAGGCTGAGTAGCATCCTAAGACTGCCACTCTCCTTGGCCTCTCCAGAGCTGCCCAGCTACTTCTCCAATGTCTCAACAGCAGTCCTTTGGGGCTGAATTCCTGGTTCCTGTGAATGTTCTGTTGGTCTCCCCAGACACTTGGGGTGAGATTGGTACAGGACCTGGCTAGATTTGTTCCTATCATAATTCATACACCAGGCATCATTCCTTTTCCATTCTGTAAGGTGTATGACTGACACTTCATTATGAAGTGTGATTCTGAAACTGCATTTTTTTGGTTAGATGACTGCTTACTATTTTCCAATTACCATAAAATACACAATTCCCTAACTAGATTTCCCCAGTTGCAAGATACTAAATAATTTCAGTTACTGTGCTTCATTTACTTCAGAATTATTTTATGATCCAGTTGAAAGTTTTAATGATATCATGAAGTCTTTGTGGACCATCCAAATAGCTGGTCACAGAATGGATTAAACAAGACCATGCTCAGTGTATAAAGAAAATAATTGTTTAAGGAATGAGTTACAACATGCAGTGATGAACACTGAAAATTGAAGTGAATGGATGGAGTTACCATATTATTTTCAGTAGGATTATGCTGGTTCATATCTATTGAGGAATTTCACCAAAATAACTTAATAAATATAATCAATAGCAAAGCATGAGAATGAAGGTAGCAACAACTTATTGCTTTCACTGCTCCTTATTCCTTTCATGGTCTCTTGTGATAAGGTTTGTTTTAGAACGTTCCAAACTCTGGAGAGAAGAAGAATGTCAGCTTCTCATAAGGTGTAAATCAGCACAGTTCTGATAAAGTCAACAGAGGCTGCACCAGCTGAGAACCTGACCAGTTACGTTAAGCAAGTCTGATGGTTTTAATATTCTTTGTCCTGAAGTGAGGTTCATGGCCACTTTGTGGTATAAAGTATAAATTGAAGTTTTCTCAGCTGCATGCTATGAATCTCATGCAATGACCATGCTGTCGAGCTGCACTGTTGTCTTTTGCTACATACATCAGGCAAGGGATTACTGTAAGTAATTTGTTTTGGAAGGCTGGCAACCCTAATGGGCCATGCCTGATAGTGTTCAAAGGTTCTGATTAGGCACAGTACAGAGAGATGTTCTTTCAACTTGAATCTCCAAAGAAAAAGACTTAATTTTTAACAAATCACTTTCCTCACAGCTTCATCAATTTGGTTTCTTTGAAACTCAGTAGTAAGATGTATCAAAGGAACAGATTGTTTGCCCAAAGCCTATCAAAAAATGCTTTTTACTGGAACCAAATATACCGAATCTATTTTCACAACTCATTTAGAAATGGTCCTGTAAGGACTATTATTGCTATAATGGTTTGTGAAGCTGGAGCCCTAAGAAAGCAGCAAGGTGCCTCTGTGCAGCTGAGATGATATGAGCATGTCCTGGTCAGCTCTTCCACAAGGACTAAGGGGGAGGAGGGCTCTGGTTTTCAATGCTGCACTGGAGAGGTGAGACTGGGCTGCTTCCTGCTGGCTGGGAGAAAGTGGTGGAGAGCCTGCTGGAGCTGATCTGCTCTTCCATGAGGCCATTGACTTTCTGTCAACTATAACGTCACCTGTCCCCCACCCCCCCCAATAATCCAGAAATTCACAGTTACCCAGTGCTTCACCTGAGCAAATAGAAGCACTGAGATGGCTTCTTGCCTGGTTTTACAGCATGGACAAAGCATTAGAGGACATTATCTGTACCAGATCGAAATAAGGGGGACCTTTCTGCTGTTAAATCTGGCATTAATCTCCCCAGTACTTCCCACTCCCAGAGAGCCAGATCAGGAGAGACGACAGCTGGAAATAGCTTTAAAATTATATTATAACATTGATTTTCAAAAGAGAGCTTTTAGCAAGAATATTGTCCTTTCACTGTGCTCAGCCTCCATCTTTAATGTTTATTCATTTGGCTGCTTCACAGGGGAATGCAAATCAGAGAAATGCAGGAGCTGTACAGGAGTGTGCAAAATGAAGTGTGCAAAATGAATACCACACAGCATTCCGGCCTTCATCTCCTCCTAGCCCAGCTTCCGAGGCAGAGAGCTTTGTCTGCTGAGGATCTTGGGAAGAAAAAGCAGCATAGCAGGATTATAACATCCCCTTTTCACAGAGAAGATGAAATTCATGTGATTCCCTGGGATTTGTGTTTGAGCCACTGCTGTGCATATGTTTGTTTGTGAGAGAATCTGGCAAAATAATTTATTTATAGTCACTTTGAGGCTCTTCTGCAAGGCAATGCCCCTGACCTTTCTGTTGCTTCTTTTTGAGGCATTGATACTTATAGGGGAAATCTCTGAACCTTCAAAGCTCTAGTTTGTTGTTAGAGGGGTCTGAAACTTGCTTTGATAAATAAAGTGGAGAAGCAGCTTTAGGAAAGAGCCAGCATTAAGCATTTGCAAGCTGGGAAATTAGTCATCTAGAACTTCCTTGTGAAATTGCTCATCTAGAAAGTGCTGGAAACTGAACCACAGCTGGGGAATTCCTCTCTCAGCATCAGCTGGCTCAAAATGAGACTTCTGGTCAGCAGAAGGAGATCAGCACCATACGGGGTGTTTGCTCCCATCTCAGTTGGTTTATTGAGGCAGGTTGGATATATCATCCTCTCGAGGCAGATCAGCCTAAGTGAGGCATATCCCTCCCAAAATGCAGGCTCCAAAGGCAGACCTTTGGCACTGCACTTCACAGGTATGTATACTTACCAGAGTGTAAAGAAGATTCATTACTCTCTCAGCCTCCAGTGTTATTAACTTCCATCTGTCAGTTCAGGTTACAGAATAACTGAACAAGCTCCAAAAACAGACATTACCTGCAAAATGATGAAACCCTTGGCTATTAAACCAAGTATAGTTGGCTAACAGTAGTTGTATGGTCAAGTAGATACCTGAGTAAATAGGTAATTGTTATGCACTAAAATTTTTGGTCAGTTTTTGTATTTTTAGCACACTAGTGCAAAAGATTTAAACCAGTTTATGAGAGCCAATAGGGAAATGAAAATATTTTCAAGAGGAATTTTAAGGAGCAAGGAAAAGACTCACTGTTTTGGCCAAATAGAGCTAGGTGCAACATGTGGTTGGTGAATTTATCCTTACTTTGGGCCAGTTGAGGATTTAGGGCAGAGAGATTCACCAGGTGCCATATATTCCTCTCCATTCTCCCTCCTTGGACCCACATGCAGTAGGGCTGAGTGAGGTAGTGTCTGCCCCTGCCAGTTTTACGTTGGTTGTGCATTTCCTCTTACCCGAGGGTTCCTCTGCTCTGTGTTTGTGGATGCAGCTCATTCCAGCCCACATACTCCAGTGGCAGATCTGGGCTAAAAACCAAAGTCAAAGCCTATGGTGGTTTTACCTGGGGGTAAAAAAACCATAAATGCATATTTTGTTACAAGGTCAAAAGACTGTTTAAGGTATTGAAACAAAGCACCACAGGCACAATAGTCTATGAAGTCAAACCTGGTCAGTGGAAGGACCTGGAGTACCAAAGTACTGATAATAGCTCTGAGTTTATTCAGTATTTTCACTACTAGTGTGAAATAAGAAAGTAGAGGATGTGTTAATTAAACTTACAATTTGACACTTCACTAGGAGGTGTCAGAAACGCCAGAGAGGACCAAAACAAAAGGCCTTGAAGAAGCTGAAGAAGGATGAAACAGGACTTAGCTAACAAAAAGCATGTGCTAATTGCTAAAACAAAAAGTAAAATAAAATCTAAAAGGAATGATGCCAAAATAGGTGTATTATTATGGTGCTAGAGAGCTCTGCAGCTCTAACCTGAGTGTAGCTTAGATCAAGTGGAAAATAGCCATTTGAGAGAGCTAATTGAGTTGGGCTCTACACACTAAGGGTTTTACCTTAATTTCATATATTAGAGAAGAATCTATTTCAAAATGAGTAAAACCATTTCTCAGATGCCAGCTTCATTTTTAAAGGCAAGCTGTTTTAAAAATGAGATTTATATTAGTAGAATTACTCTAAAATATGAGCATGTGAGGGCTCTTTTCAAATTATCTGATGGCTAAAATGCTGCTTTACATGGCTGGAGAGTTTATCTTTTTTCCCTTACCTGTCACTGGACTTTTAAGGAGGGAACACACTGCAGCACAGTGGAGTTTCTCAGCCCTTCTCTTTTTTAAATACCATTAAAACCCATTAATAGAATTTTAAAAATACACATTTCTTAAAAAGTGCTGGGGTGGGGCTAGTAATCCCACTCCTCAAGGCTCGACCCTTCACCTACTGAAATGGTGCAAAGGCATCCAATGTGAGCACTGAACTCAGGGGGAATTTTCACCCGGTATATGTACCTTTTACATAACAATTTAGGTCTCTCTGTGTATGTGAATATGCTATAGCAAATGTACTGTGAATTTTGCTCCTTTAGATTCATACGATAAGCCTATGAGTGAGTTACTGTGACTTAGAGCTGTGTTGTAGTAAATACTAAAGGAATCTTTTGTTAAATTGTTGAAATCAGGCTATCAAGTAAGTGCTGCTACTTTAAGGCTGTTAAAACCTTTAGGCCTAAACTGTTAGCCAGGTCTGGGACTAAATTTAGCAAGGGAGTCCACTCCTTACGAGTACTTGTGAGCCAACAGGAGGGTCTCCCTTATTACTTTTTATCCTTACCTTTTCCTATCCTTACCTTTTTTTCATCCCCAGCCTGCATGTAAATAATTTTTGTTTGATATTTGTTTTAGAATGATTTTAGATTTTAGTCCAGTTTTTTCCCCATGTGCTTTAACCATCTAGTAAGTAGTGGAGTGAACCTTGCCAATCAACTTTGTTGCATTTTCACTTCAATATTAAACTTGCTTTTACCAATACCTTTACTGGTGATTCTTTGAGTGACCAAAACCATTCGTTTTTGACAAATCCTAAACTGTATGGAAACTACTAGGTGAATTGAAAAATTTCATAAATAAGGAATTGTTGCATTATGATACTGTAAAATGACTGAAACAGCTCATAGCAACTTAAACATTTTACCAAGCTTCCACATGCAGAGGAAACTGTGCTTATGAAGCTTGCAAGTGTATGGGAAACTCTTTAGGAAGCCCACAAACTGTGGCATGGTGTTATTCTTATTTTAAAAACATACAAAAAAAAAAAAAAAAAAACACAACAAGGCTGCTATCCATCTTTCAATTCAGGATTTGCTTATATTTGTGTATGAAAGACATTCTCCCTTTAAGAACTGCTTTCCCACTGCTTTGAAGAGACAAGCCAAAATTTCACAAAGACTATTTTTCTTGAAGAAATATTTTGCCTAAAAATAATGAAATCCAAAGTCACACAGTTATTTTCTGGTGATTTCACATTCAAATGTTGAACATTATGGTAATGCTCAGCCAGCCTCAAGATGATCAGAGCTGAACCATTCTTCCACTAATCAGAAAATCTCTCTAGGTTCAGTTGCCACTCAACAAGAGTTGTTTGAGTTCCACCAGGGCCCCTTTCCATTATGCTGCAGGTTTAACCCAATATCAAAGTGAATACACATTGCAGTACTTTGTACTCCATCAGAGGCACAAAGGGAAGCATGCCATTATATAAAGAAGCCATTCATATCTTGTACCATGTCCCAGTTCCAGTCCTGCCATCTCCCATTAACTGTGTACAAAGGTGAGTAGTTCCTTTGCCTTCCAAGGCCTGTTCTCTTGCCCAGAAGTTATGTCAAATAGTTGTCATTTGAGGCACAGAAGCATCTACTTTTGCAAGGGCTATAAATTTGTCTCAGCCACAAGTTCTGGTTACTTCTAGAGTGGCATAGTAATGACATAAATTTTTTTAAAGGTGCTACATGAAACAGCTCCTCTTCAGTGAAGATACCAAGTGTTTGCTGCATGCAGGTGCTCTAAGGAGTCAGTAGCTTAACAAGCTATGCAGACCCTGCATTATCAAGACCTTCAGCAAACAGTATTTCATTTCCTCTTCTGGTGTAACCTGCACCCAATGGGTGCTGCACTCCGTGGGGTGATCCTCTTTCCAACCTCAGGCAGGCCACAAGGGCAATGTCTTATATTCTGACATCCCACTGCAGTTAAGGTTTTAGTGTCCACAAATATCTGAATATATTTACATACATTTATATGGGGTTTTTTTTTCCCTTTCATCTTCATGATGAGTGGCTTCTGCATCAAGGACTTTTCAGCAATAAGATTTTTCCTCCTGTGAAATTTCTCCAACTAACAAATTTCCTGTCTGGATCCATGCAGTTTTAGGAATAGTGCGTGGCAGTGTGGTTACTCATTGTGGAATCAACTTCTTCCTAGCTTGATATTTTTTTAAAGAGCAAACACAAAGCTTTGTGTTTCCAAGACAATCCCAGTCATTTCTGGTTGCTCTCTTTATAATAAATATGCACCACTTTCCAGAGCAGACTTGGAAACCTCTCGTGTAAGGCGAATCTTTCTAATCTTGCATTCTCCATAAAACTATGAACCTGTGTCCTTCAGGGATTGAGGCCAAATCAATATGACTTCAACTCGAGAAGCAAAGATCCAGAGAAACCATTTAGCAGCTTCATTGTTGCATTTATACAGTAAGTTGCTCTGGGGTAATGTTTTGTCATCCGTTTTTACACTTGACAAATTTTAATGATTATATTGCCAGGATGGGTGTACTGTGAGATGTCATTAAACTCCTACCAGGTTTCCTGTTTGAAAACTGCCTTGTTAGGTCTATTTAACTCACAGCACATTTAACTATTAACGGGATGCAATCAGCATTTTGATGTATAGTTTGGGGAAGAGAGAAAGAAAATAAATGTCTTGCATCTTGTGATTTGAGGGTGTTTTCCTCCTTTTTTCCTGATGGTCACTGGGATTTTGTGCATGGTTAATGTAAAATGGGTGTGAGTTGTACATACCTGCATTCACACACATGCGCACGCAATGGCTTAGCCACAGCCACGAGGGGCACTGACTAAAGCAAGTAATTCGCATTCTGAGGCTGGTCTTGCTGGCTTTTATCACAGTTTTCATATCAGCACTGCTAGCTTCAGCCCACTTGTAAGACTCTCATTAATCTTAATTCATCCTCCATCTACCTTAAAATGTGCCTCAAAGTCATTTTTTTCCCAGCCCTTTTAAACCATGCTCAATCTCCCAGGCTAAAGACAAATTTATCAGCCTTGTGCAGCAACGTCCAGCATCCAAGAATATTTCAGCCTTTTGAGAAAATCTCTTCGGGTCTTCACATGGCTTCTTCTTCAGCCTTGTGTTTCTAGCAATTCTCCCAAAACCCAGGAACGTTTCATTAATTACCAGCATTGCCACCACTGCAATATAAATCTCTAGACATGAGGGCTAAGTACAATTGTTTTAGAAAAGATGACTTGTCTCTGCACAGACTATGTCACTTCCTCATTCATCACCCTCAAGTGATCACAACTGAATTACTCCCCACCACTGCCACTCATTTTTCAGGCCTCTTGCTAATTCATGGGGGTTTGTTAAAATGCTGCAAGCAAAGGTGCCCTTCTGATCTTTCCAAACATTCACTAAATGGTTTGAATTTATTCATTGGACTGAGCTCATCCTGGATCATGTCTCTTTTTGTGTCTGACTCATTGACTTTTAAATTTTCATTAAAGCTGCAGTGTCTTTTTGTTTGAAGCCAGATCTGTTGAGGAAAGTTACTGCTTTGAAGGGAAAGGGGTGAAAAAAATCTACACAAAATCATCACAGTCAGAGCAGAAGCAAAACATGACAAACAAGCAATTAGCTTTGCACAGAGCCATCAGCATCTTGGACGAGCAGGAGCTTGAATTTGGTCTTAGAAGCATTTGGGGAGCAGCTGGTTCCCCTTGAAAGCAAATGGGATGATTCTAGAGAAAGGGTTCCAATAGCAAGACCTGCCACTTTAACTTGACCTGCGTTTTAAATTCAACCCAAACAGCATTTTCAGATGAATGACAAAAAAACCCCATAGCTCATGATGATGTGACACAAAGTTCCCACCTGACAACACCTGATTAGTTCAGGCTTCCAAGCCTTCTTGCATTCCTCTTTCTCATATATTGAATTTCAGAGTTGTGAGACTGAGAGGAGTCAGAGGAGGAAATTAGGAGGTCTCACAAGTCAATAGAGGTTAAAAAAATGTCAGCTGATTGAAGGACTGACACAGTACCTGCCCCCACCATTGTGAAGATGAGACTTTCAAAGCCAGTGATATAAAGCAAACAGTAACAGGAACAAGCTCCTCCTTTCCCTGACATTGTCACACTCTATGCCTGTCATGGCAATGCTGGGAGCTATAATGTTTAATCATCTGCCCCAGAAATACAAGCAACAGAGAAAATTCAGATGTTGCATTGGGAGAGAAAGTTTTCTCATCTTCAGCATTGCTCTGACAAACTTTCCCCATCCTCGGGTGGCTGCTTGGAAATTATAAACACCTGCCTGGCAATCAAGGGCCATAAGCAACAAAGGCAGCAAGCCAAAAACAGCATCTGAACCCCCAGACCAATATAATTTTTTTCAAAATAGTTGATGTTTTGGACATTTTGCTGATCTTTCAAAGTAAAACAAAACAAAATGAAACAAACCCCCATTCTCAATAACTTTTGTTTATGTCTGAATCTTTCATGGCTAAGGGAAGAATATTTATAGCAAATACTTGCATGCCATTGTGCCAGCCAAAAGCCTTATGTGTCTGACAAACTAATTTCTAATTAAGCAGTCCAGTTAAAATTGGGCTTTTAGGGTCTAATTTGTGAGCTGAACCGAAATCGCTGGGGTGTGAGCATTGCAACTCCTCTTAAATCCCACCCCACCACATTCCGGGGTTAATATGTGTCAGGGTGTGTGTGCTGTGTTGTGGTACCCAGCCCCTCACAGACAATCTCAGCGATGGACTGCAGAGCCATTCCCAGGGATCTTCTGGCATTTGCTCTTCAGAAAGCAGATCCACTTGGCTTTGAACAGTGTCCCATACTTCTCAGTCACAGTAAGCACTGTTAGAGATGAAAGGATTATAGCAACGTCTCCATGAAAAAGGGAGTAGCTTCTTTTTACCACCATGTTATAGCCAAGCCCCAGCTGGGAATAGAGGAGAAAAGTTGTGTATATAAATACACTGTGGTGTATTTGGTTTTCAAAAACTTGTTGTTGTTGAGCACCCAGAAATCTGGTCCTAAATGAAATTGGAAACTGGCATGTTCTGAAAGTTCTCTTTAAATGAAAAGTTTCAAGGCCTATTGCCTTTTATAAGTAACAGTAAGGTCTGCTAACACCAGCTCCAGAACTCTGCCTTGTCTAAACACCAAACCCTTCTCAGAAATGGCACTGATGTGGAAACAATCTAATAATTAAACCAGTGACATTTCAAATGTGAGAAGTCAGAGTGATTTTCCATTTTACAGTGTGTCCCTCTTTAATTCAATATTTATTTAGGTGACACTCCGCTGAGTTAAACAAGATGATTCCTTTAGGATCCTTTCCCTTCTCCAGGGTAAAAAAGTCAAGACCTGCTCTAACCTCTTTGAACGTTTATGGAGTGTTTATAATATGCAAACACACCTTTATTCCATTATTTGGCACTAACAATGTTTCTACAGCTCATTATTTCCTGCATGAAATAATGCTTAATTAGTGCTGAATTACAAGGGAATTGCTGTGGAACTACATAAGCCATCCTTGCAAATCCCTTAATTAATTCAATGTGATTGCTGCTATTGCATTGAATTCTAAATGGATTCATAATGATTAGAAACCTGAGGCATACCTGCCTCTTATTGATCAGTGTGTGACAACAGGATTTCTTTATAGAGAGGCCATGCGGACAGTATGTTGATACCACTATCTGAAGATTTGTAGTGCCTCTTGGGAGAAAGCTGGTGAATGTGGCATTTAAATCCAAGGCTGCAGTGATAAATGAATCAAATCTCACCAGTTTTTCCCAGCCCTACTGGGGTTGCAAAGTTACTAACCCTGTTGAGTGCACAACTCAATTGAATTTAGGTTTTGCTGCTGAAGACTATAAATTCAGGTGATCCTGAATTTAACCAGAGGGACACAACACCTGGGTTCTCAGCTCAGATACAGTGCATATGTTTACAAGACTATATTTCTGAGTCTCATCCATCTGCCATAGAACTTTTCTCTCCGGTTTTGCTGGATGATGGGCAGGATCCTAAGTTCACAAAGTTGCTCTGTAGGCATGACTTCATCTCTGAGATGGGAACAACTCTGCATTTCGCCATTGCCACCCTAAACTGGAACACAGGGAACAGGGGTGTATGCATCCCTACACCATTCAGAAGTTCTACAAGCCTGGTGATGTGTGGAAAAGCATCACCAATCTCACAGTTTGAACATCTGCCTTCAGTGTAAGCTGGTAAGAAATTTGGCCTGCTGTTTCAATATTTTCATTCCTTATTTGTCCAGTCATGTTTATGGTCTTGGGGGAAGCATGCTGGGACTCAGACCTACCTTCTTTCACTCGCAGGTTATTAGCTTCCCCTTTCTAAAATTCCTGTTATCATAGTCTCCCATGTATTGAATCCTGCACCCCTGGAAGCCAATGCCAAAATCACTACTGATTTCAGTAGGAGCACTTTCAGGCACATTTGGTGGGTTATTTTATCTTTACCTTTTTTTTGCCTGTCTTATAACAGATCTTCCTGGTTTGTAGTATCCTTCAGACTCTGACATTTGGAACAGGTTAGGCTGACACAAACATTTCACTTTTATACCCCCTGTCTAAGATTTATTCCCACAGACTTATATTAGTCTGTGTTCAAATTAGCAGTGGTTCCAGGCAGTCTGCTTCCTTGGGCTATGCTGGCATAAATCTACTGACTTTGGGGGAGTTACTTTTGATTTTCACTGATAAATGCAAGAAAAGACTCAGCACTCTCCACCTAAAAGGCTTAGATTAGATTCCTCCTGGCCCCATTAATATTGCCATTGGTACTTTTCTGTATTTCTTTCTCTGTGTACGTCAGCAAGTCAGCTTTCTCCCCACCTTTAAAAATTCCTTTAACTACTAAGATAACTGAAACTCCTTTCCTTAAAGAGTTCCTAACTGATCTCTCAGTCTGAGATACACTTGAATGCACTTTGGAAAAAACCCTCTGTTCCTGAACTATGTCAAAGGCTGGAGTTAGAGAGGACAGTCTGGGTCATTGAGTCTCATCCTTCACAATCTCAGCAAAACATGTAAGGGATGCTTAGTCCAGATTGGCCTCAGAACTGCCCCTCCCAACAGATCCCAAATCATGAGAAGGTTCTCTCTTTAAAAATGAACACGGGATCATTCATGAACCACTTATTTCCACAAAGCAAAATCTACCTGAATTATTATAAACATCAGAGGACAGAGTGTGACACAGATTGTGCTTACAAAGCACTGTACTTTAGTGGAACAGTGCTGAAGGAATTGGGCCCAGAGGAGGATATTGAGCACAACTGAGTCCAACCACCAGTGTGTGCTGATGTGGTGACAACCTGTGGCAGTGTAGTCAAGGCTGCATGACTACATGTCATCAATCACAGGGACAGTGGGAAAGAATGGGTAAAAAGTTCCTACAACGCGTCTGTCACCCTTGCACAAGGTGTTTACAGTAGGATCTCAAGCAAAGAAAACTTCCTGCACCTCCTAGCTGTAAAGTTGGAACTGGGCCTTGAATTTCAGTGCTCTAGGACTATGTCTGTTTATAACCCCTGCTCCCAGTTCTGGGCTGTGTTTGCACAGGTTGGCCTTGGCAAGATGCAGATGGCAATCTTCCTGGCTTCAAATGGGAACTTGCATCTGACTTGCAATTGTGAGAACCAACAGTTGGGTAAAGAATCCTTTCCATTCACTTAAACCAGGTCAAGATGCAGACATGTGCTGTGTGTCCCCACAGGCAAAGGTTGAGGCAATTATACTCCCATGTAACTTCTGGAGGAGTTGATCTGTTCCTAAGTCTCATTAAAATTGTTTGCTTCAGACGTGTTCTGGTTTGCACTAAGTATTCAGTACTTTAAAACTAATAACATGGTGGAATATCCTTGCCACAAGATATTCTGCTCTCCTTCCAAGAGATATAATCTGAGGCTGAGACCAGGAAGCATTTCATGCCTCCTGAGCACCCTGCTGCTCAGTCCACATGCCCAGCAGCAATGCAGACAAGTCCTGGTAATCATGCACATCTCAGAGATAAGCGTGTGAAGCAGCCAAGAACTCGGATACCTGCATTTCACACAGAGCACTGTCATTCTCTTGTCGTCTGCTGCAGATGCTGTTGCTCCCTCCTTGACAGCACTGAATGTTTGACCCTTCCCAAATGGCTCTGCACATTTGACCCTTCCTGAGAGGTGGAAAAGGTTGAAAATGCAAGTCTAATCCCTAACTGTTCCACATCGGAGCACAATGAGTCTCAGCGATGGCAGGCCGTGACTTTAAGTTGTATGCATGCAAAATATATAGCCACATTAACCAGTCAGGCAAGGAAGCAGAGACATTTCCTGAGGTGGGAAATATATTGAAATGCTAATAGACCCCGGCAGGTATTGTTGGTCCTTTGGGAAAAGATACCTAGGAGGAACTTCTTAATTGTAGGTTCACCAGATCCTTTCAACAGATCAAAAGAGAGTACTGATATAAGCAAATAAATTTTGATATCTGCTTTTCACTACTGGTACTAATTGGAAGGAAATTCCCTGGCCTGTGGACCAACACTTAATTTAAAAACATTGGAAATGTTAATTGAA
Organism: Corvus hawaiiensis; assembly: GCF_020740725.1. Classification (NCBI taxonomy): domain Eukaryota; kingdom Metazoa; phylum Chordata; class Aves; order Passeriformes; family Corvidae; genus Corvus; species Corvus hawaiiensis. Next base: position 9,229,704 of record NC_063218.1, read on the forward strand.
TAAGGGGGCATGGTTGATTAGAAGCATGACCTCATGTCTAAAATGTTAATGAGGGCTCTTGACATGTGAACAACAAAAGGTCATGATAGTATAAACAATGAGATGAGAAAGAACCATCAGCTAGAGCCCCAACAGTGACATACAAGTCTCATGTGAGAAAGAGCTTTGGGCAGAGAGGAAACTGCCAGCTTCAGAGTTGAGGCAGATACAACACAGTCTAAAACAGAAGAGCCATATTCTGTACTCATGTACTGCCATTGACCTTTATTAGAGTTTCAGGGCTGCAATTTAGGCCGAGTTTTGACCTAAGTGCTTAGTTTTCATCGAGGACCTTTGGGTCCTTTCTCATGCAACCTTGGACCTGATTTACTGGGCAATGTACAGGTCAGAGAAGATTACCCCATGATGAGGAGTTAGGGACGCTGACAGATAGCCCTTGGATAACTGTCTAGAAGGGGTATGCAGAGATATGCCATCTTTTCCAACTAAGAAAAGGTCATTCCCTTGCCTTCAGCAAGGAGTCACATAATTAGCTCAATAGCTGGATTTCTGCTCTTGGGAAAACAAGACTTGGGGGTATATCTCATCTCCTTGACAGAATGGAGTCTGTATCTTGTATACAGACATACAGCTGGAGAAAAGCAGAAGAGAAGACAAAATATAGAATCACAGAATCATGGAATATCTTGAGTTAGAAGGGACCCAGAAGGATCACCGAGTCCAACTCTTGGCTCTGCACAGGACATTCCCAAGAGTGGCTTCATTTTTGGAAATAATTTTCTGCATAGAATTTGTTTGTAAACTGGTGAACTTCTATTTTTAATATTTCCTTTTTTCTCTCCTCAGATATTTCTGTTAAACTATTTAGAGAGAATATATAAAAAAAGATCATGTGGAAATACACTTTTGGGTTTTTGGCCCAGAAAATGCTTCCAAGACCAGGGAAGGACTGCTTTTCTATGTTGGTCTCATCATTCCTCATGATAGCCTGAATCTTAAATGTCAAGATTCGCTGTACTTTTTTTTTTTTTTTTTTTTTTTTGGCTGTTGGGACATGTATAAATAGCAGTAGACCCAAACAGGATCAAAGTAGAGAAAAGGATATAACTTACAACTCAACATTATTTCACCTGGAGAGTCTGTCCATGAGATGACAAGTTTGTATAAATTCAATATCCCTGGATTTCCCTGCCCCATTTTCAGTATTGAAGCAGCAATCCAGTGTCGTGAGAGGAAGGTTTACTAAGTGGAGAGATGACGTGTGAACGTGCTTTGAGAATTTGTATTTGGTTAGTAATTTCCCACACAGATTATGTTTGCAAACTGCTGAACCTCTATTGAGTATATATTTCCTCTAGACTTTCACTCTACCTCCTTCTGAAGTCTCTGTTATTATATTCTCAATCTTGTTTGCAGTCTTCAGATTCTATTTACAAATTCTTCCAGCCTCCTTCCTCCTTTATTCCCAAACCCTATTAATATCTGACCTAGAGTGCACTTAAGTCTCCTTTTTTCCTTCATACACACATTGCCATCGCTGCATTTAAATCTGGTGGCAATGCAAGAAAGCTTTCTTATCTGCCTTGCTCTTCTTTATGCAGTCAATCAAATTACTTCTCCTGATAATTCTAGTTTACTGTTGTATTAAGTTAAAAATGATTTGTTTCTTTTTTTGGTCTCCGTTCTGATGATCCATAGACCCACATTGTCAACACCTCTCTTCTTTCTTGCCAGATTATTGTGTATATAGAATTAATTTCATTAAATACACTGTATGCCCCTGATTATTTTTTCAAAAAGCAAAAACAGAAAGGAAGGAGTGAGGAAAACTAGAAGGAACTTGATTAAATGTGAGATCAGATACACTTAGAGTAATCAGCCTATAAAGCTTAGTATAGTTGTTCTCTTTCTTTCTTAGCTTCCTTAGAATAGGATATATCTTTGGGGCATATTATTTTAAGGGGAAAAAAAAAAAAGGTATTTTGCTTCTGCAACTCCTATGGAATCCCAGAGAACTCGACACTTTCCCAGTGCAAAACACCCTGAAGGACAGTGCTGCTCAGGGTGGCTTCATGACTCGTTTTCAAGCTGAACCCATGCTGGTTTATACTTGGCCCACAAAGCTACAGCAAGCAGCCAAAATGGGGTCATATCTGAGCCCTTAAAAGCGTGTATTGTCAGTAGGAAATCTGTCAGTCACATGTCAGAGCTGAAGGGGCCAGGAAATGCTCTCCAGACATTGATATCCAACTCACACAAGCGCCCCCCCATGTGAATTTGGATTATCTGGGAAAATGGAGGGAATGAGCAAAACAGAGCAGAATAAGCAGTGACAGTGACAAAAGACAATTAGTACTGTCAATATCTCTCTGTGCCAGTGTGGTTCCTAATTGATTGCCCATGTCTTAAAAATGTAATTGCTGGGTGTACTTGTACCATGGAGGCATGTTTAAATTATTGCACTCGACAAAGATGTTAGCAGAGAGCTGTTCATGTAGCCACTGCAAACTACCCTAATATGATGAACTGGGAGTGGGAACAATAATACTCTGAAAGCAGACATCATAAACCTCTCTCCTCATGGGTCTGCATTCTTTTGGTATGGTATATTTCAAAGGATGCCAAATGCCAGAATGCCTGGTTTATTTTAGAAACCTTGAAGGACAGAGGGCTCAGGACCTCATGATTTATTATAATAAATTATAATAAAAGTAACATCCCCAAATGAGAAAAATCTGTCTTAGAAGAGAGATGATTTGTTTGAACTAAAAGCTAAAAGTAGGCTGGGTTTCCTTGACCTGTAGAATGGCATTTTGTTCTTCCCCCACCCCTTCAATCTCATGCCATACTGCCCTGCTGGAAAAACTAGATACCAAATCTGACACTGGACAGGAAACAACTCCATGCTCAGCTGGTTGTGAATGTGGATGCCCAGTTCTGAGCTGAGATGAGATGATGGAGTAGCATGATGCTGTAACACCCTTACAAAGGGGAAAGCAGAATCAGGAAAATGCATTAAGGATCAGTTTTCCAAGATCTCGGTTCCTACTTTTGTTTTAATGCAAAAAAGCCAAGAAATCTGGTCTAGACAGTTCCAGACAGTGTTTTCCTTTCAAACCCACGATGGCAGCTGTGACTGTGACATCTTGCTAACGATAATCATTGAAAACCGCCAGTTTCATTTAGAAGACTCTTCTGCTCAGAATCCATCAATGCTACAGCTATATTAGTCAGCCACAGTACAAGGTGAGGTTGCCCTCCTTAACATGTCCCAAACCCAGCAGCAGGACTACCTGCACCCCCACCAATCTGCCTCCCCTCTCCTCTTCCTTTGCTCCTGTAAATCTGATATACCACTGGGGAAATAACAGTGCTGAGCTCTCTTTTCAGCTGCTGAAACAGCTCAATTGCCACTCAACCCTTTAAATAGTGGAGAGGACCCTCATGGCACACCAGCCCTACAACCCCCAGAGGACTTTGAGAGGATCCCAAAAGGAACCCCATTTGCACAAGCTCTCCTTCCTGGGGGAAGGATGCTGCTGATGTTCCAGCAATGCTGCTGATGTTATCATCCCCGTCCTCCCATCAGCACTTCCCAACAATCTGACCTTGGTACTCCTTAGCTTGTCCCTGATAACCAACTGACATTTTTACAAGAAAACTTTTCTGCTGACTGTTGTGGTAAGGTTCTCTCTCCAGGGAGAATGACAAGAACCCTCATTGGTGAGATGTTTAAAATTAGACAATAGACTGTTCAATATACAAATAAGGAGCAATTCTTGCCCCAGCATGGAAATGGGTTAAACGATGGAAACTCTTCTGCCTGTAAGTTCTCCAAATCTTCCCAGTGTTGTGTTCCTGTAGACAGTGCATCCTCCCAGATGGTGATCAGAGACAAAGCTGCCAACAACTGCAAAATGGATTAACCAAGGTCTTAAATTATTTTTGTCTCTCAGATTACTCCTGCTTTGTAAAAGTCTGAGTGGGGAATGACAGTAAAAGCTAGAGTAATCCAGCCTCTTCCAGAACATTTCATGGAGTAGGAGCATTTGCAAATAACTGCAACCACAAAAAAAAATAAAGTCATGGGTTTGGGGAAGTCCCAAATATATTCCTTTTGCCCTCATGATCTGCATCATCTTCACACTTCTTTGTTCTGGTTTTCCTTTCAGTGCTTTCCAGGATCTCTGTGCTGACATGCCCTGTGGCAGGGAAGGGAGGCACAGAGCAGGAAGGGGGAGCATTTCTGAAGAGCCTGTGTAATCGTTATGGTCTTGCTCTTCAGCAGCACTCTCTTCAAAGGGCAATGACATTGCTGGAGTTGCACTGCAAAAGTACAAAAGGTCCTGAATCACAATCAGAGGCTTTTTACTTTGTTTAAATAAATTACTTTGGTTTAATGACCTCTAAATATGTTACTGTATGCATTCAAGTATTTTCCTTCAAAGGAAAAGTAAGTTCTGTTAGGAAATTAGCCCAGGTGCCAATCACATCATCTTTCTTGTTGACATGGTTATGACTGGTTTCGTCTTTACTTAACCAGTCTTTGGTGATTTACCATTGGTTACATCCTACAAGATCACCTTATTGCAGTTCAGCACAGGAATCTGCCCTATACACCACAGGCTGTTTCTACCTTACCTGCATTTTAATGGCGCTTCCATTTCCGGCTTCGACTCTGCAGCCCTTCCCACCAGACATGAGCATATTTTGACCTCAATTTAAGAGGAAACAAAGTGCTGCAAATGACTTTTCCATGACTGAAGCTCTAGATAAAGTTTTACAAATGGAAAAGTGAGCCACAGAGCACCATCTATGTTACACCCTCTGTTTAAAAAAAGGAAAAGTAAAGGAAACAGCCAGCTGTCCCACCCCTTCTGACACTGTCAGACATTGCTTTGCATTACTTCTTCCAGGAGTAATGATTAAAATTTACCGCTCAGTCTCTTCAGATGAAGAGGTTAAAAAAAACAGCTGATACATTACAGAGTATTCTCAGCAGAGCTGTCAGTCAGGTTCTCTGTAGAGTTGAGCACTTTTCCTTCATACACAACCACTGTATTGTAGCCATCCCAAACTCACAGATTGCCTATTCCTAGACACAAATTAACATGAATATTATTCCTCCTGCAGTTTTTGCCACTGACTCAATGCACAGGCTGAACACAGAAGCAGCAGCACTCTGCTGTTGGTGGCAGTTTTTGGAGGCTGTATTTATAACTGAACAGACTTGATGACTTGTATGGACATTTGCATTCACAGCAAATCCAAAGATGTTCCCAGGAGGAGCAATAGTTAACTCCAGTGTCCATGACAAGTATGAGCAACAACATGTTTATGGCAGGGTAAATTTTTCCCTGTGGCATTCTCTGCTTCCAGTCCTCCCATGTTGTATAGTCTGGCTTATTCTTTATTAAAGTGGAGTCAGGCAGGAAATTCAGAACTTCTTAAGATTTTTATTATTTTTCCTCTTTGTTAACTGAGATATTTGTAAATTTTCCGTGGAAAACAAAAGAGTGAAAATAGACCTGTCACAATGCTTTGGTCTTTTTCACATTCTGGGTTTTAATCTAAGATCCAGTTTAGTGTCTCACTTCTAGAAAGGAGGTTGTAGCAAGGTCAGGGCAGTCTCTCCTCTCCAGTAACATGACAGGAGATGTCTTCGAGTTTTGCCAGGGGAGGTTTGGGTTGGATATGAGGAACAGTTTTTTCATGGAAAAGGTGGTCAAGCTTTGGAACAGGCTGCCCAGGGAAAGGGTGGAGTCACCATCCCAGGTATTTAAAAGATGTGTAGATGTGGAACTTAGGGACATAGTTTAGTGGTGGCCTTGGCAATGCTGGGTTAATGGTTGGACTTGATGACCTTAAAGCTCTTTTCCAACATAAGTAATTCTATGATTCTTTTGCCAAGCAAGATCATGTGCTCCTGAAAAACTTTCAGAAGAATAATTTCATCAAACCTTGCATGTGAATGTGAAAAGAAGCTTCAGTCAGTTTGCATTTTCATCAGAGGTACCCTTCAACAAGAAATAAAATGATGTTCTATTGTGTTTTTTAAAACTCATACAGCGATTATACAGATTTTGGATTTATGATGCTTTCAAAAATCTAAAATACCATTCTTTCATGGTTTCTAGGTGACAAATTCAGGGGCTCTTGACTTGTTTGTCATCTGTAGTAAATCATTCGCTACGAATGAATCACTTTTTATGTGTTCCAAGTATTAACATCCAAGCCAAGGTCAATGCAAGAGTTAAATTTCTATTCTAGAGAGGTTTTTTCCCCTTTAGATTTCAAGAAAAAAAATCAATTTCACACTATGAAAAAGTCAGTTGGCTTAAGTTTTTGTGAAAGTACAAGACAAGACTAGATAATGATCACTGGATTTGAGTGAGCATGGGCTGGCTTCTCTCACTGCTGACAATCACTCCACTACTTTGGCTTTGGATTTGCAATTCTTTGCTAAAGAAGACTGAAGAAACCCCCAGGCCTCCACTGCTCACTATTGTTCTCCCAAGCCAGCAACGAAAGCAAAACTTCAAAGCTTTATAAATCTGGTAGTAGTTATGAAGATTATAATAATCATGAATATTACAGAAGTGCCTGTGGGATGACTTCGACGTGGCCTCACACTGCTGTGGAGCAGCAGATGGCCATAGCCTTGGAAAGTCTGTAGCCTGAGCTGGCAGCAGGAAACCACATTGTTATTCCAAGCTTTCATTGGAAATGTGTCTTTGTGTTAAGAAGTAAATCAATCATTGCAGAAGGTGCTTCTGAACCTGGAGTATAGCACAGACAGCCACAAGAAGATCCAGATTTTTTCAGGTAAAATTCAAGCTTTGTGGGGAAACATTTGTTTCTTGAGACAACGTAGATTAACAAAGCTTTCTGGGCTTGATGAACTTCGGTCAAGTCCAGTGCAAGGGTCCTGGCAGTCCACCCTTGTGTAACCATTACAGAATGGAAAATCAAATGCTGCACATTACCTGCTCCATGCTGTCCACTGATGGACCACAGTCACACCAGAGATATGGATGATCTCTCTGAATCAGATCAGGGAAGCTGCCTTTACCCATCTTGTTTTGGTGCTTCAAGGTTTATGAGTGACTTTTATTTGATGTTCTTTAACTTCAGTCTGCTTCAAAATGTAAGGAGAAAGCACTGGTTTTCTATTCACCCTAATCATGAACTTTGGTGAAGAGGTTGAGGTAGCAGCCACTTCTCACTGATCCTGATGCAAATAACAAGCCTCTGCAATGGCAACACATCAGACAACCTTTATTCACCATCCTGAATCAAAATGGACATGAACATATGCTGTCATTCTTCTTGAAGAAATATATTCTTATTAAAGAACCTAGAAAAAAAATCCACAATTCTACAGGCATCTGCAATTCATGTCTAGAGCCAAATCCAGTGCTTGGACACTCAGTCATCTGTAATTTATCCACAATAGCCTAAAGCAATTTGTTTCATTTGAAATACATAGGATCTTTTTCTCTGGCTGTAACAGAGGTGAGGTACCTGAGTCAGAATAAAGATTATCCAGGTCAGGAAAAAGGAGGAGTAGTGACAGGAGGGGATTGAAGACAAACAGGACTGTGCTATCTCTCCTGGTTTGTTTACAAGTCTTGCTATCTCTCATCAGAGCCTGAAGCCAGAGAAGCGTGGGCTTCACCCAGCTCTTTAAAGAGTAGATTGAGTTACTCCCATTGTTGATGTTTGATGTGGATCATTTAATTCATTCTGCAGAAAATGTGAAAATCGTGTGGCTGCGGCAAGTTAGCCCAGAAGCAAGATGTCTTGAGAGCTTAGTTTTCTCTCTTTTATTAGGAAGCACTGGAACATATCCCAGTGGCTACATCAGTGGCTCCACTAACATTTCTGGCAGAAAAGGAGTAACTGGTGCTTCATGCTGCAGGGGTTTCAGATGGTATACTCAGTAGTTCCAGACGAGACACAGATGACACCCAGCCTGTCTGTGAAAGTGCTTAGAGCCACTCAATGTCAAGTAAACATAAATGCTTATCACTATTTTTACCTAGAGTTTAAGAAATTTTGTCTAGAGATTAGGTTTACAGCTGGTATTGCCCAATATGGCTTGAATGACTTAGGTAAATATATCAAAGTCCTCTTGTTATAACTATTCCATCTCACTTCCCCCAAAGCAACTAAAGATCCATTTAAAACAAGCAGTTTGAATCGTATTCACAGCAAGCATGTTTTAGAAAGAAAGAAAGAAAGAAAGAAAGAAAGAAAAGAAAGAGAGAGAAAGGAAGAAAGAAAGAAAGAAACAAACAAACAAACAAACAAACAGATTTTACTACTTCCTCTCCTTCATTTAGATGCCACAGAATTGGCATCATTTGTGTTCCTGATTCATCTATCCAAAGACTTTCAGGGCAGCAATGGAATGACCAGGGTCACACCTGCAGCAAAGGAGTGACAGGAGATGGGGCTAACTGGGAAGGTAAAGCCCCTCTAATGGCTATTGCAAGGAAGAGGACACGAGTCCAGTCACTGCAGAACAAAAAAAAAATCACTTTAGCCTGTGTTAAAGTTGTTGCCTTTTGGCAAAGGAGATGAATAAATATATGCGACCCTGACCCTCAATGGGGAATTCAATATTCCCAGCACGGTGATCTATCACACACAGTATGCACTTTTCCAAATTTCAGGTAGGCTCTCATTCAGATTTATTTTTCTGCCTCAATGCAGAGGTCAATCTGAGCTACAGAGGTTCTGGAGTTCTCACCTCCGTGTGCTTGAGATCTACTTGTCAATATTGGTTGGTCTAGCAAAATGTGCTATCCAGAGTTAGGGAGAACAAATAATAGGGTTCCAGAACTGCCATATAATAAGTTCCCAGATGCTCAAAAACAGTAGGAAAATCCTTTCTTTGTGCCATGGATTCCATTTTCTGGTGGAAAATCACATTAAATTATAACTTTTGTGGAATATGGAAAATTCCACCTGCAGCACATATGTTATTGCAGAAGAGGGAAATCCCTGATACTGTTTACAGAGACAGACAGCTTGTTTGTTCAGCATTGCCTAAAGCTGGCCAACCAACCTTAAAATAAAACTGCATGCGAAATTCTTGCGGGAACCAAAATGATTTACTGTCAAAAATATCCACTCATTCAATGAGTTCAGCTAAACCTTCCAAATACAGTGTGCAGTTTGATTAATGGAAGAAGCTACAGCTGAGCTTTAGCTGGGATTCAGGATATTGCTGATCACTTATTTTTGGTGGAGAGGAAGGATGGGATGCCTCTTCATAGGAGGAGAGGGCAAAGTATCCCCTTTGGTAGCTCCATAGCAGAACATCCCAGGGCAGGGTAATTTCTGGTGTGACACTAAGTGCTCTGTGAGGTTTGCTGCATTCAACAAGCTCACTAACTCTATACCTGTGGAAGGTATAGAGTAACACTGATTTGATATTACAGCTAGCCAGAACTCTGCCATCAGGTTATAGGAACTGACAACCAGGGCACAGGAGCTCTCATGGACTCCACTGGAGTCACTCACCTAAGGTTTCATCTCAAAATACAATTAGCTTTTGCTTTATGACTGTCACATCTAACACTCCTAAAAAGGAGGGGTTTTTCTCACCTTGATTATTCAAACCTCTCCTTCTCTCACTTGTTTTATTTTCCTCTTCATACTCTTCTCATCCATTCAGAACTTTTAGTTGTCCTTCAGTGACCCTCTTCACTTGGCTACCTGCCTTCAATTTGGTGTTTCGAGATCCTATGAAAGGCAGGGGCTATCTCACCTTCCTATTTATCTATTTACCTTTTTTTGAGAAAAACAAAACAAAACAAACACAGTCTCAAGGTGTTAGAAAATTTTTCAGTTTAAATCGTAATGTAAGCTCAATATGCTGCAGAGGTCAGGACCAGAGCAAGACACTCTTGAAATCCTCAATACTCTGGTCCAGCATTCACAATCTGTCCTTTATAAATAAAGAAGTCTTGAAAAAATAAATCAAGGTTGATGTGGGACCATTATTTGCCAGGTTTGGAAAGATAAAGTCTAGAAAATTCAACTTGCTCCACCCCTCAACTCAAGGACAATCCTGCTGGGAGAGTGTAAAGCTGCTCTACATTTACTCCTTTGAAATTTCATCTTTGGGAAGGATACTGAAGAGAATATAAACCTCTGAAGTATCACAGATACATTGTTTTGAGTATTTTTTTTCTTTCTGCCTGACCTAGTGAAAAAGCCTCAAGTGAATGTTTCCCTTGCTGCTTCCCCGTTGGAAGCAGCCAGTTGAGGAGCTTTACATGGAATCCACTTACAAATGGCACAGCGTCTTGCAGCATTAACACACAATTCATTAAAAAGTGTTCTGCCCTGTATTTAGCATGCAGAAGGGGTGCACCTCAGCAATTGTATGTACATGGGCTCTTTCTGACTCAGGCAACAGGCAGGCTACACATGAACAACCCACCCAAAATACCGCAGGTTTATGTTCTCAATTTCTGGCAACTCAGAAAAGATCAGCCCCTGGCATGCCTGTCCATATACCACAGTTGGGTTCAAAGGGTGTGATGTCTCCTATTTTGGGAGCTGGAGCTATTTTTTTCTTATTATGGAGTATTTGCATTATCTGGGATTTTCATCAGCAGCCAGTAAAGGGCAGAGCAGGTCCCCTGAGTAATTGCCAAAATACCACTAACTCAAAAACTTTGTCATTTTTATTTTTCCTGTGTTTCCTCTCTGTGTTCCTGTGTTTAAACCTTGCTGAAGACCCTTTCTAGGCACTTAATAGACTTCTAGCCTGGTGCAAAGCCCATCCATTGTCAAAGACTGGCTGCTCAGGGAGGTAGAGTCAGCTCCTGGGCAGATGCAGGTTGCTCTGTGCCCCAAGCAAGCTTTGTTTGTGCCAGGCTGGTTGCTGAGGGGGAACCTTGGATGTGCTGGTGTGGAGGCCACTCTGGGAGGGAAAGGGATGCCTAGTCACTTCATGTCCCTCTCCTGCTCATAATAACAATCTCTCTCTTTGGCCTTTCCCATCACCAAAGCACCTCTTCGGGCAGAAAAACTTGGTTTTGTCTCTACCTCTGAAAAGTTCAGGTCAAGTTTTGCCCTCAGGCTTCCAACAGGAGCAAGTCAGACACCTCCTGAAGTTGAAGTGGATCTGGCAGCCATTCTCCCAGCCCTGATTCCAGCCAGCCTGATTACCTCTGAGCAATTCTGTTGGTACCCAGCAGGTCAGTCAGTTGTAGTTGCAGAAGGATGTTATCTTTGCGCCATTGCTTTCAAGGTCCAGCCACAGAATCAGCTGGTGCTGACTCATTGGTCACCCAAGAGCTGCAGGGGACAGAGTTGTCTGACTCTTACGCATAGTCCCTACCAGTTTAACTAATTGCATGTTTCTTGTTATCTGCTGCCAGCTGATAACTCATTCCTACCATATCTGACCCTGAAAGGTCATTGTCATAGCTGCAGCGCCAAGCTCCAGCCAAGATGCAGGGAAGGACAAAGCAGCTGGGCTCCAAATATTCTCTCATGGAAATTGTCTTGTCAGGATTGTGACAATAAATCAGCATTTCCACCTGGAAGTCAAAATGCTGGATTTTTCTTCATAAGTGAAGATGTTAGATATTTGGGAAGGTTAAAGAGGTGATGGGCAGTGTAAATGTCTCTCTGCAATATCTCACAAAGAACCTAGGGCTGCAATTATTCCACTGTAAGAGCTGAATGGCAAGACTTTACACTGTGTTTTCTCCTTGACTGGGCCTTAAAGTGTCATGTGAGGTGCAAATAATTAGGATCTCACTCTGTGCTCCTTGCTCAGCAGAAAGTCCAACAGAAGCAGTCCAATAGGAACACTGTCCTAGCTAAGAATTTTGGGTTGAATTTCAAAAGATTGGGCTTGCTGCTGCTGACTGACTGTGCAGCATTAAGTCTGCAGTTCTCCTTGTGAGAAAGGTAAGCACTGAGACCTCTATTTCACAGGTATGAAGGGATGACAGAAAGCAAGTTTCTCTATGGTCTTCATTGCCACAGAAAACATGTTTGTTGTGACAAGGGTTGGTGCAAGTCAGGTCTCAAAATCCTTACTAAGCCCACCACCAACCCCATCCTTGGAGGATCTATCTGGAAAGGAAAAACTCAGTAACACTACAAACCCTCATGAAAATCCCATTCTGATAAGTGTGGGCAGTCTTAGGATCATGTCTTCAACAGCAAGGGTTAATATAAAAGCATACATCAGAGCCTTTTTTTCAAATTAGTATTTCATTCCTAAGTGCCCATTAGCTCAGTACATCACAGAACAGAATGACATTTCTGTCTTTGTAAATGTGCTGCACTCTTCTAATCAGGATGTGTTGTGTCAGTGCTGCTGGCTGCTAATACAGCTTGGCCTGCTGTAGCAATCCCATTTGGAATATCCTGCCATCTCTGTGGCCAGCCTAGAGCCTTCCAAACAGGGCTGTACTGATAAGGAAGGACTATGCTAAATGTGTCATGTATCAAGCACAGCTGAAATACAACATGTAGCAGGGATAAGAAACAGCTTTTAACTGGACAATGCACCATCCATGTGTACAGACAAAACTCTGTGTTTTGTTGATTTATAATCTCATTCATCCCACATTCTCTGTAGCACCAAAGGTAATGTAGCAGATTGCTGCATTCCTTTACCATCCCTCACACTTCAGTGTAGCATTTTCTTCACCCTGCTAGGTTTTGGAGCAGTACAGGAAAGCACACAAGTGACACAGGTTAACTTGGACTCTACTCTGATGCAAATACCAGAAGAAAACGGTTTTCAATGTCTCAGTTATCCCAGCTGAGTGTATAAGGGAATCACCCATTTGTATTAGAAAGGAATCACCCACTATGTTCAGACCACAACCCAAGGAAGATTTCAGTGGTTTGCATTAGGATCTGGAAACAGCTTGGGACCTGGGAGGGTGCAGGATGAGGTGAGGTGAGGCCTGTGCTTTAGCTGGATTTGTATGAAGGTTAGTGGCCCCACACTGCACTTTTTGAGATTTTGCTCATCAACTGGAGCTCCTCACAGCTTCGGAACTGCACTGAACTCCAGCTACCAGGTCAAGGATGGCTGCAAACAAGCAGCTGTATGGGAAAGCTGTGGTGAGACATCTGCTGCATCTAAGCATTTTTCACCATCTGGAGTTAGACAAGGAGGCTTGCAGCTTTCAGATATGTAAATACATCAAGTTGTTGATGTTCAGATGGATTATGATTTTCTTGAACAACCTGCCTGAACTCGTTCAGCTCTTTGAGGCTGGATAGGAAGTGCTACCTGTCAATAATTGGTGGGAAAATCCATGAATGGGTATTAAATGCAAATAAAGAGCTGACCAGTTCTTCCCCTCTGCTAGTGCAAAACTAGGAGTGCTGCAGGCAGCCCCTCACGTTCTCTCTAAATAACATCTTCTACCACCATTGCCTGTATTATCAATCTGTCACTCAGCCCTAAGGAAACCTCACAAACCTCCCCAGAAAAGGAAGACCTGGGAGGGGAAAACAAAAAGAAGCCAAATGATGTCAGAAGACAAAAAAGTACAGGGAAAAGATGTATGAACCACAGATACAAAAAATAAAACTTTTTTCACAGTCACTCCAATATTTCTCCCCTCCCTGCTCATGTGTGAGGAGCTGGTGGACACTGACCAGACACTGTGCTTGGTGGAGCTTTGGCTGAAATTTCCATAGGCTTTCTTGTATTCTTTTTAAAAAGCAAAGGGTTGTACAAATCAGAAAAACAGAAATGTTAGGAATGGCTGATTTCCCACCAGCATCATTTATACCTAGGTGAAAAGGAGAGGCTGAGATTCACTTCAAATTTTTAATGAACTCTCTACAGCAACTGGTCTTCAATGGTCTGACCTTTTCCTCCCTCTCTGTTCTCCAGAGAATATGATAGTATACATGTGAGTGGGTAAGAGGGCTAAAACTGAAGTCAAAATGCAACAAAAAAAAAAAAGGAAAATTTTTTTTATATTGAAATGAAAAAAAAAATACTACAAAGCCAAAGAAGTTTGGTACCACAAATTTCTAGTTATCATTTTCATTTAATTCCCATATGTGTGCCATCTGCAGCACTCCAGTTTGGCAGCAAATAAAATAAACATAACTAGTGACCACAGCAGTGTTTTTGACACCTGACAGAGGTACCGAAGAGACCAGAAACTTTAGAGCACAAGTTAAAACTGGTGCAAGTCCATCTCAGCAGTGAAATATATACATAGGCTTAAGTGTGGCTTCCTGTTGCAGCAACTTGATTGTCTCAGGCCCCCTGTGATTGCCTTGGAGATATCCACCAGCAGCTTACAGTGCTGACAGGGAATTTGAGCTTGTGTAACTGACATTTCTGAAGGCTGGCAGGGAATATACTAGTAAATGGTTGGCCATTCTGACATGGACTTACTTGCCAGACAGCTACTATTACATCCGCTCAAACCCCCTGGAAATTCTACTGTGTTCAGAATTTCCTTCAGTCTAACCTAAATATGTCACATGGGGGAATTAAAAGCCTTGGTATACTCAGATTATAAAATTGGCTCCATGTCTATTCAAAAATTTGGATTTATAGCCTGCTATATAGTTTTGATGAAGCAGCCCTGAAATCAGTGAGCCAGTATAGGAAGTTATTTGGGTTTGAATTGAATTCCTCTGATGAAAAAAAAACTACAGTTTAATGTTGTTCAGAAATGTCTCTGGGTTAAGAGATGACACCCATTCTTTTGCCTTCCCATCTTAAATTTTCCAGGTAGAAGTGCTCCTAGGGTGAGACCACAAGCTGGGTAACTGGAGCAATATTTTATAAACATTTTGCAACAGTGAAGGAAGATCATTTCCTCATTGCAGGAGGAAGAAGAGGGGTATTTGTCTCAGCCACTGGTGAGAGCATTTGATTGAGGCTCAAAAGACCTGGGCTGCACTGCAGATTATTTCTGGGAAGTTATCACAATTCTTCACATTTTGCTTTTTAATTTTATAGTATGAGAAAAATGTCCTTTCTATAGGTGCCTTAATAACCTGACTTGGAAACAGCAATAAGTGCATCACAGTAAAAAAAGTGTCTAAGCAAGAAGTCAGTAGCTCTGATCCTCCCATAGTGCAGTTTCCAGCAACACACTGGGCTGCTGTTTAGCACTGGCTTACAGTGTTATTTAAGAACTGACCCCACTGCCTGTGTTTGCTCACTTTGTCAGAACAGAGATTTATAGTGCATGTTCTTCCACTAGAGTGAGGGAGTCAAGGCTTCCCTACAGAAAACTGACTGTCCCTGGAGGGTTTCAAATCCAAGTACATCCTGACCTTACTCCCTGTCTGACAAAAATACTTCTTGTGGTGCTTTGTTTCTATGACATGTCTTGAGAAATGCTGTTATAAACTCAACTGTTCAGGCAGTGTGGATTGCTAAGCCTCTTAATTTTTTTTATTATAGCAACTGAAAGAGTTCTCTTCTGCACTCCACATACCTTCTTCCACAAATAGCCAGAAACCTGAAAGCTGTTGTATTTTTCACCAACAAAGGAAGGATTTTGTCCAAACTCGCACCTGACATTTTGTCACTGGGTCTCTATGGAGGGTTACCCCACTCAACTGCATTAGTAGAGTAAATATATAATACCTTGCTAGCCCAGAAGGTATATAGCTGTGTTGCAGGTGCACAAAAGAAGGTTTTTGCCTTTAGCAGACTGCCATGAATATATGGCAACCAATTTGTTTTAACTTACATTTTCTGGAAGGTGACTTTTCATCAATCATTGTTGCAGTTTGTAGCCATTTTTTTTCAAAATTCCCAGTCTTTTGTTTAATGTATGGCACTTTGCCAGACCCTCCCTTATTGTAAACATGTTTCTAAGAACATTCAAGGAAAGACTGAGCTTTCTCTGAAGTAACTGAATAAATGCCAGGGCTGAGGACAATTTTATCTGGGGGAGCCCTGATCTGACTGGATCATGGAACCTCCCCAGCAGGGAAAATAGATGATCTGCAAGGCTTCCAGCCCAAACCATTCTATGATTCTATGGCAATTCCTGTGCATATTGTGGGGTGACAATAAAGTACTAATGTCCCTTCATATCTTCTTTGCTTAGATGTAATATGTTGGCAGAGATTCTTCATTCTGGTGAGTACTGGTGAAATTCCACCTTAGTGTCAAAATGCACTCTGACTTTAGCAGGGCCAAGGTTTCATGAGTCTACTTGCATGGGACATGTGAAAATTTCAACAGAGTTGCAGGCACAATATTCCACCTCGGGTAAAGGTACAAAGAATTTCCTTGCCATAGATTGTTCTAGCAAGCTTTATAAATAGTTCATAAGTCTCTGGAAGTGCTGAGTGGGCTTCCTGTTTTCAACAATCAAGCCTCAGATCATCAGACTCAGATTAGTCTTATACTGTAAAGGAAAAAACATCCTTACCCACCAGCATGGACTTACTAAATCAGTGAGAAAGCTGCTTCTTGGCGGTGTATACACCCCTTTTCCACCCTAGGAATGAGTGCTATGTCTTCCACAATCTACTTCGCTTCCAGCCTAAGTTCTGTCTTGCTTCTCATCAGGATAAACCTGGCATAATTCCAGCGAAGACAATGAAGCAATTCCAGATTTACCAGGAAGCCATGGAGAGCAGATTCTAGTCCTCTGCTTTTATAGCTGAGATAAACGAGGCCACAGACAGTGTGTTCATCATGGAAGGGAAAACTGGAGTCTAATACTTGCTGGTGTCTAAATGCTTGGCCTCCTCCTGAAGCAGCAAATAGAGGGAAGCTGTGTGAGAATTGTATAAAGTGAACAAATGACTCAGTCCTTGATAGAGTCATCTGTTCATACTGCACAGCCTAGCTAAGTGCCCTCCCACTTGTGGCTTATTTTCTATTGATACGAAGTGCTGAGAGACAAAACCACAATAAGAGACTGCAGAGAACATCAATAAGGGACAGAGACCAAGCTAGGAAGGAGATGTTTAAAAGTTTGAGTGTAGGGGAAGGGGAAACAAGAAGCCTGCCCATGTGCTTGCCCTGGACAGTGTGAAAAAGAAAAATGGCACTGGAAAAATAGAGACAGTAGATAAAGGAGAGAAAAAACTTAAAAGCAAATGAAGAGACTGATGAAAGAAAATAAGAAGTTGCAAAATTCTATTTGGGCCTATTTTGCCTGCTGAACATTTTTTTTCAACAGTGAGTATGTGAGGCAATCCATATTCTTAAGCAAAGAAGAAAATCATTCCACTGCAATCTAGATAATTCCCCACTCCATTTGATGATATAATGCGCTGCAATGCAAACTGCTCCAAATTATCTGGGGTAACCTACCAGTCTCACTTTTCAGCAGAAAGGAATAAACTTTGTTCTAAACAGTTTCACTCTCAGTCAGTGCCTCTTACAGCCCCCACTGGGTATTCTGTATGTGCTGCACTCCTCCCACGTGGAGGTGCTAAGTCCTCCTCACAGCTGTAATTGGTCCAACAGGGCTCTGCCCATGCACACCACAAAGCAGTTTCTCCTTTCCAGAGGCCTCCCCAAGACTGCTTCAGTCATGATGGGCATAAGCAAATAAAAGGAAACAGATTTTATTAAATTCTCCAGCTGTGCTAAGCAATGGATTTAACATTATTCTGTCCTTTTCCTGCAGTAGCAAGTTGCTGTTGTGGGGTTTTTTTCTCCCTTTTACAGAGTGCTAAATCCAGCCAGAAAGCTGTTATGAAAAGATACCCAAGGGAAGTGTGATGGAGAGTTTTTCTTCACTGATTTCTCTTCTAACATTGTTTCCTTCCTTCCTCCTCTCTCCACCCTGTGGACTGGATCCTCAGCCTATTGATGTAAAAGGAAAAACCCACACTGACCTCATGTGGCTCTGGATTATGCTCCCATTCCTGGGCCATTTGTTTTCGTAAGTGAGTTAACAGGAGCACTGAAAAATCCCGTCAGAGGAGCTCTGAAAGTGCCATCCACTGCCCTAACGGCTCGTGTGAGTTTTCAATGGAACTGCATTGTTTGAATCCAAGACAATATTTTACCTTCAATACAGCACCATTATGAATTCATTTGACATTCAATGTACAGTAATAACAATGAATTTGCTGGATATTGAATGTCACATACTTTCACAAGTACGGCATTTCATTGTAATGCACTGCAGCATTAGTTTAATGACACCTGCTTTTTTCCAGAATCCTCTCTTTACATTTCACACACACACGCACCCTTCTTTCTCCAGGAGAACAATAAATACTCCTTAGCATTGCCTAAGAAAAATAAAATCATACTTTGCTTTTGAAGAGAAATATGATATATACGCAGGCCTCTAGCAAGCTGAACGCCAATGCTTCCCATGACAGTGTGAGCGTGAATGTGTGCACAGAGGCTTTTTATAACCATAAAATATATGGCCTGGAATATTAATCAGGGCTTGTTTTGGTTTGTTTTGCTTTGCTTTGCTTTGTGGTTGTTTGGTTTGGTGTGGGGTTTTTCCTTAATTCATTCTAGAATGCAATAGAAAATAACCTTGCTCGTTGTAAAAAAATGTGTGAAATTCATGGCCAAACCCTACCTCTGTCTCCTAAACAGGTTATCCGTAGGGGTTGAACAGGCCACACTGCAAGAGTGTGGTGAGCTGGGCTGCATCCTACTGCTGGTGGAGTAAGGGGCTGGGGACTAAGGGACAAGTGGGTTTGCCAAGGGCCAGAGCAAGGGGAGGCAAGGGGTTTTCATCCAGCATTAGGGAGAGCCAGGGACAAGCTGCCTTAGACCCCTGGCCAAGCCACCACCTTTGTAAAGAGGATGTCATCCTTGAAGTATCTGTGCCAGAGTTCACCCCATCACTTCAGCTGGGGTGATCAGTTGGATATCTTGGTCCAAAGAAATTCACAGTTGTGCACCCATCTTGTTTTTACAGTGAGGATGTTCCCATGCAAGTGTTATGCTGGATGAGTGAAACCATGCTACTTACCTGCTAATTTTGTGAGATGGTCTGATGGGCATCAGCTGGTCTCATTTCCACACACTTGTGCTAAAGCTGCCTCATCCACTGTCACGAGGTCTGCTGGGGAGATTCCTAGGATAGCAGCCTGGCACCTCAGACTCCTCAGAAGACAAAAGAAGTTGTGTACAGGATGGGTTTCCTGGCTGCCTGCTGGTTTTACAACTTACGCAGAAAAAAAAAGAAAAAAAGAAAAAAAGAAAAAAGAAAAAAGAAAAAAAGAAAAAAGAAAGAAGAAAAAAGAAAATAAGAAAAAAGAAAAAAAGAAAAAAAGAAAAAAGAAATGATGCAGAAGTCCTCCTTTATTGCAGAAGGAATAGTCATGTAAATGCATTTTTTCTAACCTGTTTTTGTAAAAATTGCTTGGATATGCAGTGTCTGTGAATGTCCTTGTAGAACTCCAGGTAAACCTCCTTTGATTAAGCAAGCTATTTTCAAAGCATTATTTGTTGTTATTTTAAGAGAAAAAATAGTGATATTTCTGATAACAAAGTAAACACTGACATCAGCTGAACTGTTAATAATGCAAAGCCCTTTAAGACATTTTTCATGGGAGGACTTTGATTATTGCCCAATGTTTTGCTGAACTCTACCAAATCACAGATAAATCTATTGTTTCTATAAGTGGTCATTCAGCAAGATGAGAAGAAATATAGAGGGACCAAATATGACAAGGCTTGATTGAGAAAGATCCCTTGATGGGCATGTGGAAGTCCAAGGAATAAGAGTAGCCTGCAATTATTATGTTTTAATGTGGTTTTCTGTAACATGAGTGTGCTAGTCTGGTCTTTATTTAAAAGCTCTTGGAGCTGCAATTTTTGAAGCTGTCTCTTCAGCTTTGTGTTTGCTTGCTTGTATTCTAGTTTTCATCTAAGAGCACAGAGGCTCTGTCCAAGGCAAGGTGCCCTTCAGTGTGAAATACAGAAGCATGGTGAATATATTAAACACCGAAATGAGTAAAGCAGCAACTGTAACTATTGCAGCTAATGCTGCATCACCCAGCCTTGCACAGCAAGAGTTGAATCTACACAATTATTTGCAATGAATTTGCTCCAGAAGACCAATCAGCATTTTGAATGAAAGAGAACCTAGGGGAAAAATTGTTCATCTCAGCTAAAACAATGAAGGCAATGATCAGTGGGATAAGGTCAGAGCTGCTTGTTAAATATGTTAAATACTTCAAACCTGTACAACAATAGAAAAGAACTGCATCCTAAATGTGAGACTGTTATGTCACCAGTCACGGATGTTTAATCTTGTCCAGACGACATTATTTTTTCCCACTTATCTCCTAGTGTCAATACTTTATCCCCAATCCTATTGTGGGCTTTCAGGCAACTGACTACACAAGGTGGTTTTGGAGAAGGTCGATTTAGGAATAAGAAAGTCTGAAATCTTTGTTTCTTGTACTTAATAACTGATGTGATATTTGTAAATCCAGATCTCAAACCACACAATGGCCAAGAAAAAATTTCACCATAATTAGATCCTATTGATGAAATGCTGCAGACAAAAGGTCTCTTTGTGGGAGAATGAAATGGGCTTGCCTCAGGTATTTGTAGGCCACTTATTGAAGACATTGATTGATAATTTACCAATCTCTGTATTGCTTTTTGTAGTGCAAATACACCAGTATGTTCAGATATATAAACAGATTAAAGACAAGTGGAAGAGGCAATGATCAATCCAAGCAGAAAATTATTTTAACAAAGAATTACAAACAGGTAAGTGATTCCAGACAACACACAAAAGAGAAGGTTTAGATCAAACTACCTGAATAAACGGTGACTTGAAAGAGTTCAAAGCAAAGCACAGGAGTGTCCCAGGAGGATTTATGTGTTTTACCTGTCGATTCATACAACTGCCTGTTAGATCAAATCAAATATTTCACTTGTAGAGTCCATGCAGTGATAAAGCACAGACAGTTTTTGATGTGTCAGCATGTCAGTGGAGACACACTGCACGCATCACGTGGGACTCACGATGAGCTTTGTTTCAGGTGCTTTTCTTCTTGGGCAGCAGTGAAATAGCAGCAGAACTGCTTGGCTGTACTACCTGGCTAATACAACCACCAGCTTTGAACCAAGCCAGTTCAAAGGATGAGCAAGAGAAGTGCAAAACCGAAGACACTGTTCGCAATCATTCCTCAGTTGTGTGCAACCCTTCTCTCCTCCAAAGCACTTAATATATAATAATGCAAGAGCATGGACTGTTTCATGTTCTGCTTAAAGAACCATTTTTGCTTAACAGCACATGGCAGCTCTGCCCAAGAGCTTCAGAGCAGAAAAGAAGACCAGCCCACCCAACTGAATGTATGAGGCAGTCAAACAGGCAGTAATCTTTCAGTAGACAATGTAAAGAGGATTTCTATCTTTTCATGAAAAGTGCAGTTTAACTCTTTGTGAACACTGGTTACAGTGACCTAAATTTTACATTTTTGGTGGTGGCAATCCCAGAAAGTCAAGCCTGTTAACTGCATGACTTAGAGGATGCCTAGTTTCATGTTAGAGGAAAAATTAGCTATATCACTTCTAGAAATTTAGAAGCCTTACAGACCCTGAACTTTTAGTAATGAGATGTGATATGATAACAGCTTCAAGTGAGGAAGCTTCTCCTTATAATCAGATGGAATTGGATCATTAATCTATAACGTTCATCTCTATTTACTTCCTCTTTTAATAAAAAATAAGAATGCCATACATTTTCCCTGCAGACATTTTCATCAGCTGCCTGAACATACAAACCCAGAGATTTTTCATTTTCCCCAAATACTATGTTAGTTGTGACACTTTAACTCCACAATTAAGCTCTATTAGTTCCCTAGAAAGAAAATCCATCATGAGCTATGTGTCTTAATTTCAGCACCTTACCCTGTGTCCTTTAACATATCTCTTATTCTAGTAATCTGCATTTTGAAGAAGCATATTTGGCCACATGCAGCCTCCAACTTCAGAATCTGTTTAGAGAATTAAAACACTTGGGAGGGGAGATGTGACATTTCCGTTGAGCCCTTTACAGAAGCTGGAAAAAACTTAAAGACACAAGCCAGATTGAAAGGAGATAAATGAAAGCATGAGTTTGTGTTACTGAGATGTTTGAATATTTTCCTGGACTTTGTCCTGTACAGTTAAACAAGGTATTTAGGGACATGCCTAAATTAAAATCTCTCTAGCTTAACCTCATTTCCTCTCACAGGGTTTATTTCTACAATCTTGCTTTTGCACACTTCCCTTCATTCCCTTCCTCACTGTTTCTTTTCCTTTCAGGAGCCTTATTTCAAAAAAAGTTGCAGTGTGCTCACCCAACCTGTGCTTCAGTCCCTGAAGCAGACCGGAAAGTTTTAAATTGCTTTCAGAGGGTAAAGTCTGATTAAGTGCTGTGACATCATCCTAGCATTAACGTCCAATCCCAAATTAAATCTTTGGTGGTTTTGATTTTGTATGTTCATGTTTTCTTTCAGCAGCTAATGACAAGCCATGGAACATCTGAAACATGTCTCCATTTCTCCACTCCAGCCACAACCCATAAAGAGTTATTCTGCATCAGACCCAGTTTTGCTACATCCATACCCAAATTTGGTACCTCCTAGAAGTTATTACTGATAAAATTATCTATTTACTGCTGGACTTAAAAGATTTGACCCACTCAAAAATCGAATTTAGTCCATTTTTTGATGAAATCCCACTGTTTCTTGCATAGCTTCCCCTTAACCTCCTGTGCAATACAGACATCCTCCACGGACCTGTCCATAACTTTTGTCAGCTCCTCAACATTGCTCTTTGTCATATCCAGCAATTTCTCATGTCATGTTCAGCAGTTCTCCTGTTCAGTTGGCTAAATCTCAGCTCAGGCAGCACCTGAGCATCTGCCTGCTGCCCTAACACTTTCTGTGGAAGAACTGCACCAGCCAAAGATCTGTTTTCTAAATCCCTGTTACCTCTGTCAGTGTGCACAGGGCTTAGTGAAACTCTTTGTTTGCATACAGCTGCCTAGTTCTTTCTTCATGAAATTTTGACACAGTGATATTTTCTTTAAAAAAAAAAAATCTTGCCTTGTTAAGTAAACCATCCTAATCTGCTAACAAAAAAAAAAAACCCCAAACTCACTTGCAGTACTGATATCCCTACTGTATGGACAACTTGATTTAAAATCTAATAAAACAGAATGCCTTTCAGTCCTTATTCTATTTTACAGAGCATTTTTCAGTTATTCATTTTCAGTTCAGACTGCTCTATTATTTTTGCCTTCAAACTTCATGCTGTAAGATGAGGAAAAGCGGAGGGATTCAATTTGGTTTCATCATCAACATTTCAGTTTCCTGTAATTTATATGCCCAGGTTTACTCAAAATGGAGAAATTTGCTGCACAAAGGCAACAGATTTTAACCATCCAGCTCCTCCTGCTTGTATGTAAGACCACATACAATGTGCAGGATTTTGCTGTTCAATTACGAGGTAGTTGCAGAAAAACACAGGCCTTTTTATCAACACTGGGTATGTTCCACCGTGCTCTGACTCAGTGATTGCCCCAACCTGCACCAAGAGTGACACCAGACTCCAGCCTAGGGCCAAATGGCACTTCTACCCCAGCTTTCTTGTCACCATTCTTGGTCTTTTCCTGTCCTTACAGGCACAAAGCCTCCTCCCAAAATCAAGGCATAGCACACATGCCTGAAGGCAAGTGGCACCAAACAGCTCACGGAGTAAACGCCTCCCAAGAAAGGGTGACAACATCCAGAAGCTGGAGCTGTCTCTGGTCTGTGCTCCATCCATGGCCAGGACTGGTATGTGCAGAGTAAATCCATGCCAGGCAACAAGCTAATGACTAAATAGGGACAAATATAAGTTTCTTAGGCAAAGCTGTGGAGATTAGGGACTGAGAAATCATCCTTCACTTTTTAATTATTTTCTTTGATAACATATCCTATCTGGGCATAGCATGTTCTTACAGTTCAGACTGATGACTGGATTCCTTTCTCTACAAAGCAGGTCCTTGATAGTAAGAGTTGGCAATATTAACAGAAATCCTAGAGAAAAGCAAGCAGATTTTTCCATGTCACTAGTGAAGATTTAGAAAAAAAATGGGAACCCAAAATGATATATTGTCTTACCCATGGTCATGGATAAGACCACTTATATCCATAGCCATGGATAAAAACCACTTAGTAACTGGGAAAAAAATGGGGATAAGAACAACAGTAAAAACGAGTGGCAGTTTGTCAGTTCTGTGTACAAATGCTGAGGAAGGCAGCAGCTCCCATCACCTACTGCAAGATACCACAGAACATTTGATACTCTGTTCCAAGTAATTTTTTGTCAGCAGCTGTCCAGTCACCGTGAAAATTACTCAATTTTATACCAAGCATTTTATCAGTTCGATATTACAGTACATTCTTTCTGAGCTTAACAGCATCAGCAAAATAAAGAATGCAAACAATGTCCCTGATCTAGAAACAGCAGCAGCCAGATAGATCACTCTTTCTATTTAAACTGAATATTTATATGTTGAATTTTAAATATCATCTTCCTATCACTTTTCAGTAAATTAATTTCTTTCTCTAAGCCAAAATGTCTTGAGCTGTGTCTGCACAATTATTGGTGTTATAAGGACAATCTTATTTCCAATCACAGATTATTTACTTAAGGATGGCCCAATCATGTCACAAAAACTTCAGCTGGCTGAAGAAGTCACTGTTTTGCCAAGAGATAATAATGCTGACACTATTCTGTTTGCTAGCTGACCTCTGTTTATCATTGTATACCAGTTAAGACTTAGGCTGAAATTATGTCCAGGGAAGAGCTTTTAAAAAAAAACTCAGAACCACATATCTTGTTCTACACTAAAATCAGCAATAAGATTTAGGTAAAAATGTAATTATTCTAGCCCTGCCTTGGGGTAATTGCAGAGAGCAGGATATACAAATAATGTGATTGAGATTTGTTCCAATATCCCGTCTATTCTACCAATCTTATACCCACAGATATTTTCAGAGACTTAAAACCAGGCCTTCAGGAAACATAAGCCCTGAAGAGGTCTGTAAGCCACCAGCAAGAACATATCCAGTCCATGAGCATGACAATTGGCTAAGCCATTTGAAACACTTCCTCTCATTTCCATTTGTGTGCTCCTCTTCTGCCATTTGTGTATTGTTTATTACAATACTGGTATTAAGATCAGAATGACAGTAACTTGTCATTGTTTTTTTTCGCCCTTTAACTTCACATAATCAAAATAAAGAAGCAAGGCTTAGGAAGTAGAAAACACCATTGAAAAATTATACCTAACCTGGAAGGCGTTTTTGCTGCTGTTCTGTCCCTAGGAAAGTGGAAGGAGGCAGAAAAGTTATCCAGGAGAGCACTGCCAGTGGAGACAGAGTCCATCAATGCAGTCACAGGAGCTGGAGGAGAAAATGAGAGGGAGGATCTTTGGCAGGTGATGTGGGCACAGTCCTCAAGATCTGGCATAAGGAACAGAATTCACTGAGTGATGACTGAGCCAGGCTGAAATGCAAAGGTTACAACACAGTGACTCTGAGCTCAGGGAGGGCATGCTTTCTTTTCAGTGTGATTAAGGCACTAATAGCAATAATAACCATTGTACTGTTCCTGAGGATCCCATAAAGGATGATGCAGGAAGGCTCACTCATTTTATGGTTCCCCCGCCAGAAAATTTTTAGGGCATCAAAAGAAATGGGAAGTTACTGAGTGAAGTCATGTCTGGCAAGAGGGGAGGAAGCAGGCTGGCACATTTGCAGACTTGCAGGAGTCTCTGTGAACTTCCTTAGGTAACAAGGCAATGGTGAAGCCTCTGCCACCTTGTTTTCACCCCTGTGCTACCTGAGGGACCTACAAGATGAAGCTCATTCCAAAAAGCCGTCTGATGAAATCACTTGTCCACTGGCAAGTATAACCTCTTCTTCCTCAAGGAAGATATAGTCACATTCTTGGTTGATATAAATTGACATCAATAGATGCTGTTAAAGGAATTTGTACCAGACATGATGTTTCTCCGGGGTTCCTATGCCTTCATTGTACAATCATACTCTTTTATTGTGCAGGTTGCGCAATAAAATGAATTCGTGGCTCCTTCAAATCGATCCACAAAAAACTACCTCCCCTTTGTGGACTGGTATTCAGGTGGGATTCTGGAATCTGAGGCAAAGCCAAGACCTGGCTTTGGTGGAAGTCCTTACAGAATGGAAGTCAAAGCAATTGTGCTTCTATGTTGATAAAAGCATTTTGAAATGTTTCAGTCTTTGAATCCCAGGCACAAAAACAAATATGTGGTTTGAATAAATTCAAAGAGATTATTTCCATAGAACCTAATAAAATCTTACATAGTTTAATAAAAAAACCCCAGGTTAGTTGGAGACCGGAAAATGCATTTTGGTTACATTTCCAAGAGATTCAGTTTAGCAGGATTAAAATTGCTACACTGGAACTATTCAAATGGAATTTTTTTGGCTTTGCAACAAAGTTGCCTTATCTTTATTTAACCTCACTGTTTTATCATCTGTGTCCTGTTTTCTGCTTCATTGAAAATTCTGTTCACACCTAATCAGATAACATTAAATTCTGGATTGAAGGTTAATCCAACAAAACCTTACGTGTTGGGGACTCCGTACTGGGCATCATTAAGATTTTTTTCAGCATTCACATGACATTTTATAGTTGGAAGACACTTTACAATTTTGCTTTTCATTGTGAAAAATCTCCCTCAGTGGTGTCAGCTATGTATAGCATCTGGCAAAGGTTTTTTTTTGAAATAATGAAATTCAGGTCACTGAGTTTATTACATATTCCACTAAAAAGATGCATGTCTAAAATGAGGAGAAAAGGTTTCAAAAAGGCAGTCAATCACAATTAGAAATCAGAGGTTTCATGCCACAAAAGAAGAATTTAGTCTAGTATTGCACATTTAGAGACTTTTAAACTGGAAATATATCCTTCCAGATACTTGTCCCATAAAATACATCCCCATGGAATATCACTGAATTGCACACACTTGAATAATTTATTTAATTAGTCACATGGGAAGTTTATTTCTAAAAATGAGTGCTTTCTTTTCCATCTATACAAAGGAAATCATAAATGTTTATGTGTGGAAATTAGAAATCTACTTTTTCATTGAGGATATTCTTTAAATTTCTCTGCAGCTTTTACTACCGCAAACTTCTAGAGCCGCTTGATTCTGTCATATATCCGGCAGCATTCCCAAGCCCAGTGTCACCAGGAGTGCAGGACACTGAAACATCATTTCAAATCCCATATTCCATATCTAGTACACACGATTTGAGGAAATTCAGAACAAATGAAACACATAATGACTTGATCTAAAACCTAATGAAATCAATGGGGAAAAAAATTAGCTAGGGAGCCCCTGGGTAGATGTTAGAATCTCACTCTGTTTTCCCTGAGACAGATCTGAACAGAATTTCTCTTTTTCACGCCCATATCTCACTGCCAGTAGTCTGCAAAGATTGTTCTCCATTAACCTTTACCATCTTAACATAAACCACATACCCCAACTCTGCCCCTTTGGGTTTCTTCTATACAGGAGAGAAGGACATCCTATTCCAAAAGAGATGCCACAGATTATGGGGGAAAAAAACTCTTTTCTGGACATATGTCTCTTTTTTGGAAGGTTCTTTAGACACCACATTTCTAATAGCTATTTTGAGATGAAGATTTCACCTAGGTCAGACTAGTCCTACAGCAAGGAAAATTGATTATTTTAGCTGCTCAGAGGAAAGGAAAAAAAATAGGACACAAAAAAAAAAGAATCAAAATGTTATAAAACTTGGGTGGAAAAGAAAGAAAATATGGTCTTCTTCCTGAGAAAGGAGAAAATCTGACAATAAGATACATCTTAATGGGAGGTTCCAAGTGTTGGGCTCAGCTCTAGATGGAGGAACCCAGCACTGGGTGCCTGCCTTCTCTTACCTGCAGAACTGTGGGTTTCCTGAAATAAATACATTTGAAAGAGATCTCATACAGTACATTTTGAAGTTGTTTTCCTTACCCTAGACTACTTCTAAGAGCCCACGGATTGAGGTTTGATATAATAAAACATAAACCTGGTTGCTACATAATTAACTCAAAATTTAATGAGCAATAAAAGTACCATTATGTTCTTGTAATGCATTAAGCTTATACTCCTGCTTAATCCATTTAAAAGGGCTCTCTAGGTGTTCACTTGGCAAATAACAAAATAAGGCAAGTCAGAAATTATGCTTATTAAATGTAAATGTGTATCTTTAGCAATTGATATCTAACATCATAGGACAAACTTGCCAAACTTAATTAAATGAATAAATGTGATTATGCACTTAATATCTCCTTAATTACAAGGCTTAATTATCTTTTACATGCCATGCTGTCAGCTCAATGGTTGCCTGTTACCTCACCAAAAGCAGCAGTGAGCACCAATTCTTGTCTATGCTGGGATCCTGCTGTAGTTGGAATACTCTGTGATATGTCACAATCTTAAACTTCACATAGATTTAATGCTTCTTTAACTAGCCACCAGTCTTATTATGGCAGCATGCACATTTTTTAATTGAAATTTGACTATATAATGGGAAAATAAATAATAGTTTAACTTCTATACTGTAGACTACACCGTGAAGTCTATCAGCTTTTGGAATGATTTGTTACTGTATTGAATTTTCCTACAGTGGAGGAACAGGAACGTTACAGGAACTTTGACTCATGGCTGAAGAACAACTCTGTTCTTCTCCCAGTACCTCTGAGTGTTGTTACAAGGGTCTCCTTTCAGCAGGAAGACACACTTCAGCTCTAGATCCTGCTCTTTAAGGCCAGCATGACCTACATGTCCCTTGAGAGTCCCAAGTTGCAGGACTTCACAGCAGGGCTATAGGACTGGCAAGTTCTCTCCAAAATGCCAGAGATGTTACAGCCAGTCAGGCTCCAGGTCAGCCTCATCCGGGGCTGAGGTGTGAGCTGGCATGAGACACTTTGCTCCAGAGACCTAGCTCCTCAGGTGAGACCTACAGAAATGCACAACAGTGTCCTCCTTTTCTGAAAGGGGAAGTGTGTAGGTTACTGGCGGGACGGATGGGACGGTCGGTGACGGAGACGAGAGATCTCTATAGTCTGGTCTTGGGACACATGGGGTTTATTGCAAAGGGCGTGGGTATAGGGGCACTGCTCAGAGCTGCCAGACTCAGCTCTGAGCAGGCCCAAGAGAGCAAGAGAGTAAACGGGTGAGAGAGAGAGAGAGAGAGAGAGTGTAAGAGCAAGAGTGGAAGCAAGAGCAGGAGTGGAAGTGTCTGAAGTCCTGGTTACAATACAATAAATCATCTTCTGTACTGAATATTCTAATTGTCACTAACCAATCTAATACAAGATACAAATCCTATAGCATTTACATACAGCCTATAAGAGTTCTTATATTACCATAGAGTGTTACATCTTAACTTCTAAAAACTACTCTTTGGACCCCTTCTGCTGAGCTAGTAGGGTCTGCTCTGACCCTTGGACCTGTTTGCAAGCAGAGGGTATTGTTCCATCAAGAGGGGATTACTTCAGTCGGCCATACCATTGTTTTCCAGTTGTTCAGTAACTAAGACTTGGCATTTCAAAAGTGGCTTTCATTTCGATGTTGCCTGTAGTTTTCATATTCCCAAAATCTTTTGTCAGGCAATCATATTTATAAGGCTTTCCTGTTTCATCTTCCCCAACAGAAGTGAAATATTGCAAGAGCACATTTTTTGCCCTGATAACATAAGAAACCAACAGCAGACCAAAAACCAAACTCAATTTATGCAAATCTTGTTTTACTGCCTCTAAAAAAAGTCATGACAAAAGAAACATCTCATCTGTTGCAGGGACATCGGCTACAGCTCGAGAGAAGTCTTCACCTAAGATGAGTGTTTCATTTACAATTTTCAATCTTTTATGTTTCAATGTTTTATGTTTCCCAAATATAAAGTACAAACAACCTGTAATGTTCCCAGGATTTTTAGAGAATGCATTTCCAGAGAGCCAGACCTGGTTTGCCCCATTCTCACACTGTCCTGCCCCAATAAAACTTACCCAGTGGGAATTTATCAGTAGTGTTGACTTCCTAAGTAACCAGAGCAGGGTCCTTTATTTTAATTATTATTACCAGTGTCTTTTATCCAAATAAAATTGTGAACGCAAATGAAGCATTTCAACCTTCTCTAAACAAACTGCTTCGATGAGGTGTTTTGATATTTCCAAATGGATATTTTTAATAAATGTCATTCTTGTGCAAAATTTGGCACTTTTCATTCCTTGATTTAGGACAAAAGAAATGTCAAAAAATTTGAGTTTCGTCTGTAAAAGCAGTTCCAAGCTTTGACCAGCTCTATAAACAAGGCTAGCCTTCAATTCCATTTTGAATGCAGAATATGTAAAGGGCACTGAGAATTTGAAGTGTACTTTGAAGGACAACTCTGCAATATTTCACTCTCATCATCACTGTGACTCATGGTACAGCAAGGACAGCTCTGAACTTTTAAAACACATCCAGAAAAGCTGTTGTGCTTTTTTTAAAAAAAACCACATCTTTTCAGCATATTTTACAAGTGCTTGAGAACCATCAAAACCTTTCCTGATCATATTTTAATATTACTACTGAAAATTATTTATTGCCTTTTTCTCTGTTGTTCCAGGAATCTTTAGAAATTCTCTTCCTATTAAGCTGGCTGTTTTATCTTACATTAAAGGCAAAAGAATCAAAATGCAAAACAGAGAAGGTTGCCCATTTATTGAACTACAGTGCATCAGAGATTTTCAGAATAGTTAACAGAGGCCAAAAGCATTAGCAACAAATGCAGGCTTCTTTCAGGAGATTCTTTTTGAAATGCTTTTTTCATTAAAGAGAAAAGAAAGTTTCCAAAGTGTCTCGTGAGTGATATTATGCAGCAGCATTTAGGGATTCTTTCCTTTAACCAGGAATTCATACAGCATGCTTTTATACAGCTAAGTGGTGCACTTGGATTCTAAAAAATTACTTTTTAAAGAATAATTCTCAAAAACTTCCTCAAAATATAATTAAAATCTATCAAGACTGATTGCAATTTACACTGGGCATTTTATATCACTTTGTAGTATATAAGAGATCTACCAGCAAAGTTAAAATACATTTGCACTCACTTCAAGTGTTTTAAATGTGATATATGGATTTTCAGAAATGTTGAAGCCAGGTTGTGTGTTAATACCATTGACATTGTATTGAAAACACACTGTGAGCACAGTGTCTTAGGTCAATGCATCCTCTCCATTATTTAGCTACTGCACCACTGAAAGGAGATTTAGCCATGTTGTAATTCTGGACAGACTTTGACTCCCAGAAGGAGAAAATTAGTCAATTGAAACTAAATCCTGACAATTCAAATGACATTTAGCTCTGAAAACTGCTCAAGATGGTGAAAGCTTTGGCTTGTGGTTCCCATTATGTGTGAAGGAAAATACATGACACTCAGCTTCTCTGCTAACTTTCCTCAGGTATTAAATACTTCCCATATTGAAAGCCCTTTTCTGTTATTCTGTAGAGAGCTCTTCAGCTGAGGTCCTTGTAATGCATTTTTGTTCTGCCTTTGGGTGTTGTCATGCTGTGCTCTGCAAGGAAATATAAACGGACAGAAACATTTCTATTTCACATCTGCTTCAGCTGAATTCAATGAGATTCCACCAGGAGGAAAAGCTGCCTAAGGATAAAATCAGGCATAGCCTTTTGCATCTCTGCAAGGTACCTCCTGAACTCTGTGCTATGGACAAGGATGCCCAGCAGGGAAGGATAAGGATAAGGATAGAATCACAAATGGTGCTGGGACCCCTTCCCCAAACACCTTCACTAGTCAGGGAAATACAGTTATGGTTCCCCATCCCCATAGATTGTACTGTCAGTGTCCAGCCACTGATCCACTTTAGGTTTTTCAGCCAACAGGTATTTGTTTTAGAGATCTTGGTCATATAAAGATTTTAGTATGTGACTTGGATTCATAAGTCCTGATAAATCTACCCCAGCATTTATCCCTAGTGTCCCAGGCACTTAAGGTCCCTCTGCTCCCCCTTGGTTCTCTCAAACATGCTGGAATTATTCCTGCCACACACAAATAAGTGTTCCCAAACCAGTGTATGAAAAAGAAATAAAGTTTCACATTGACAAGCACAGAATTTGCAAAGTGACCTGACTTTTGAGTTATAAAAACGGTGTAGAGATATATCTGTCCTATTTCCTACTTTCCTTCTCAGATTTATGCATCATACCTTCTCCCTATTTAAAGCTGCAAAAAGGTCTTCGTGAACCCCAGAAAGTGGCTTGTGCTGCATTAGTGTTCCATATCATGGGTACAACACCTGAGGATCCCTCAAAAACTTTTAAGAGATTTATGGATGGTAGCTAAGAAAAGCAGACTTAAGAGGTTAAATTTACTTTATCTACAGAACAATTACTAAGATTCCACAAGCTGAAGCAAAGCTGGTGTTTTCTAGTGTGCTAGCTATGAATATTGTGATTTGGGAGTAGGATGTTCAGGAGATGACTGGGGTCTCAGGATGCAGGAGTTTAATTCTAAATTCATCTGCAAGTGAATCAACCTGGTGCCTCAGCTTACCATTCAAAAGTGAAAATGGTACATCTCTTCCCCAAATGACATTCAGAAGACAATTTCACCAATGTTATGAAATGCTCATGTATAGTTTAATGAAAATCCTAGAATATAAACATATCCCCTAGCTACAGCCAAAACTAAACCAAAAAATATATAATTAGGAAAAAATTACTCTACTTGGAAATAATCAGTGATTTCATTTTTTACACATGACCCATTTATTCAAAACAGAGGAATCCACTATGGAAAGAGAAATACATCAGGTGAAATTTTAATCAAGCTGTCAAGCTTCATTCTAATTCTCAGGCAGTCTACATAGAGGACAGAAAGGCAGAGTAAACATTAAAACCAATTCTCCTAAAGAGATGGAGAGACAGAGAGCAACAAGCTGTGCTGATATATTAATTACCTATTTATAATATGTAATCTTTTCAACTTCTGTCATGTTAAAATCAACCAAGAATTTAGCTGAAGACAGCCATAAAATGAACTGATTACAGCTTGTGTATAGCAGTGATGAAAGAGCAAATACACACAGCTATGCAAATGTGAAATGGAACATGACAGAAAGCGCAGCCACGGAGAGAGCAGCAGGTAATTGCTGGGCTCCACAGCTCTCCAGCCAAACTGCCCCTGTGATAATTCCTTTGTTCTGCAACTGGCACATTTTTGGCAAATAGGAGGGAGGGGAAGGAAGCAAGCTGAGACTGAACTAGTGAATGAAAGCTGGTGCAAATACATGGAGTGCCAGAGCAATGGAAGGGTTGGGTGTCACAGAGCTGAGCCTTCTAGGTACCACCATGCCCAGCAACTGGGAGGAATCATGTCCAATAACTTCATGCAGACAGTGGTTAAAAGCTGACATTTGCCCTTCTCATTTCACTGGAAATTCTCCATGAAGGCAACACATTGCAGGCCTGATGCAGCTCACTGGATTTAATATAGGAAGATTCTCTTATTCCCATGAGACCACTTGGGGTCAGGACCAAGTCTGGAAGCTCTCTGGGTAGAAAATAACACAGATCACTTAATGCATATATTTGCATGCATAGTTGCCCAAAGGTGCATGTCAGCAGTTTCATGACAGTCCACAGTAGACTTAGGGCAGTGGTGCAAGTCACTTTGCAAAACAAAGTGCCTGAATCCAAAAGATAAGCTTCAAAAGTATTACCCTCCTCTCTGTTTTGCACCTTGTGTTTCTCAAGCATTAGAACTACACCTGTAACAGTATTTTGCTATCACTTAGCTCAACAAAAGTTAGAAACCGCCCTTCCTGTGCAAGACTGGTGTCTTGTCAGTGAGTCATCACTTTCCTTCACAATCCCCTCTTACCTGCTTCATGCCCTGGGTCCATACCTGGTCCCAAGTCCACACTTCCTATTTGTCGTGATCCCCTCACCCTTCTCTGTTCAGTATTAAGCATCTACACAGTATGGGAACTGCTGGGAGCATAATGAAATACAGGTTTGATACCACAACACAGTAAATCCCAAACTTAGACCTGTGCAATTAAAATTTCTTACTGCGTCAGTAACCTCATTGCATAGAGCTAGACCCAGCATAAATTAACAATGATTTGCAACTTGGATAATTAAACATTAAATGTGTGTCATGGCCTCTCAGAATCATAGAATCATCCTTTAGGCTGGACAAGACCTTTAAGATCATCAGGTCCAACCATTAACCCAACACTGCCATATCTATCACTAAAGCATGTCTCCAAGTGCCATCCCTACACATCTCTTAATTGCCTCCAGGAATGGTGACTTCAACACTTCCTTGGGTAGCCTGTTCCAATGCTTGACAACCCTTTAGATGAAGATATTTTTTGTAATATCTAATCTAAACCTCCCCTGGCACACTTGAGGCCACTTCTTCTGGTTCTATTGCTTGTTACTGGGGAAAAGATACTGACCCTCAAATGGCTACAGCCTCCATTCAGGGAGTTGTAGAAAGCAATAATTTCCCCCCTGAGCCTCCTTTTCTCCAGACAAAACACTCCCAGCTCCCTCAGCTGCACCTCACAAAACTTGTGTTCCAGACCCTTCCCCAGCTCTGTTGCCCTTCTCTGGACCCACTCCAGCACCTCAGCGTCCTTCCTGAACTGAGGGGCCCAGAACTGGGCGCAGCACTCGAGGCGTGGCCACACCAGAGCTGCCAACAGAAGGAAAATCAGGCTGCAAACCATATGCTTCTCTGTATTTATAGCTCCTTCAAGTTCATTCTTCTTCAGTGCTTGACTCTCAAATTATCTATTGTGAGGTGTCTATTATATAATGCAGGTATGAGACTGTTCCTTACTGTGTTCAGTATGCATATTTTGGTATATATTTTTTTAAGATTTCAGGTTTAGCTCAGGGTTTGCTTATCTTTCCACTCTTCCATGTTGCAGTGGCTCCAGTGTAGTCAGACACTGCAGCACATGCTAAGCTTTTAGAACATCAGCTAAGCCACTGCCACGGGGTTAGCCTCATGCTCAAAGCTCAGCTTCACTCAAAGAAATTAATCACAGATTTAACTCTGTATAGTCAAAAGAAGGGAATTAACTTCAGTATAACTCATTTTTCCTCCATCGTAAAGCTGAGCATGTACCCCATGCTTTGGTAGGTGGGAAATTTTAGTGGTTTGTATAGTAGGAGGGGGTTATTAATTTCTGGGATGAAGGGAGCTCTTTCAGGTTAGGGGGAAAATATTTCCAAATTGGAAGGATAAATTATTAATTTTTTGATATTCAGAAATCTCTGGATTTTTTTCTTTAGTTTTAAGATAGAAAGTTCTATAAGGCAAGGCTAGAGATTTCTGTTCCTTTGGGACATCCTGAATAAAAGCAGGAGTTGTGTGTTGTGTTTCTGTTGCAAGAACTTGTGCCCCATCTGGCAGAGTCAGATATCAAACCCAGACTGTCTTTGATTTCAGTGGGAGAAAGTAAGAAGAAAATAGCCTTTGGCAGAAAAATTAGATCTGTAACTTAAATATTTCCCAGAAACATAAAGCACAGAATTTCACATCTCCTAGAGAAGGGATGTGAGCTGAGGTTTTGTAGATCCCAGACAGATGCAGTAATCTCTGCCTTACAGACAAATGATGGGTGATGAGGAACTGGTTTTAGGGTGATACATCTTAAATTTTTTTTTTGAGTATGCTTAAACTGATACATTTTTAAAAAATTTTTGTGAATAAATACTGCCCAAAAAAAGTCATAATATCCTGAGCAAACCTTACTGAGATCTAAAAGTTCAGAACCTTAATATAGAATATAGTCATTTTTTTCAAGTGTTGAAAGCACCACAATATATTTTCTGGATTTGCTACTATGTAAATATGTATGTATCAACTTGTTTGTTTTTTTGGTTTCTTTTTTTCTAAATAAATTCCCATATCCACGTGGAGAGTGGAAAGGACTTCTGTGGCCATAGCCTGATAGAACAAATCAATTCCTAGTTTCCCCTATTTCAGGAAATACATATCTCTTTCACAAAAAAATTATTTCTTTTCCACCCAAAAATATGTTTTGCCAGCATTTCTACTCTAGACAGATGGAAACAGGACTCATGTTGCTGCCAGAGGCATCTGCTAGAGGGCTACACTTGGGGTGCAGAACTCAGCTGTTCTGAAATGAAAGATTATTACATCAAGCCAGTGGACAGCCTGTAATTGCCTTGCTTTATTTCAGCTGGAAATTTTTATGTCAAATCCTGTCTTTCTATTAGTCTGTTGCAAATAACCCTTCGTTACACAAACATCAAATTAAGATAATGTGAAAGAAACTGATCAATGGCTTTCTGCTTAACTCATTTTGGTTCAAACTCTGTTCTCCCGAACCTTTTCAGACACTGCAAGTCACTCTAACCAGTATCTGCTGAGAACAGCTTTTTACCAAACTTGACTGATCTGACCATTTAATTTTAAAGTACTCACCTGCAAGTTAGCTCACATCATGCAGAGGGGGATCAGTATGACCTGAGAGTTAATCTTGCATTAGCAGATGTCCTCTGATGGTGCTACCCAGAGAAGGGAGACTGAAATATGGCACTGTCACACCAGACTATCAGTATGACTCTAAATGTCTGTGGCCAAGGTTGCTAAAGGACTCTCATGTTCAGCCTATGTCCAAATTCACACATTTTCCTGCATCCTTCACATGCTGCTGTTTAACTTTCTTCCTTAAGGGAGGATTTTTCCAGTGCATGGCTTGCAGATGTTTTTCCACTTCCAAATTTCTTCCATGTGTAGGATTTTGTTTTTTCTCAGTATTGACATTTCCATGCTTTCAGGGCTGGCCATACAAGATTTGCAACGTGGGAGCAGATGAATTGCTGCTCTTATCAGCATCCTGATTCCTGAAGGAATGAGGTGCACTGGGCAGTAACTCAATAATCTCAGAGAAGAAGGCCTGTGTGTTTTGTTCTTTGGGGTGGAAAGTAGGGGTGCTGCAAACCTTCTCTCCTCCTGATAGTGACTGACAAACTTGATTCATGTGGATCACATTGATTTTTATCTAATGGCAGTTTTTGGTTTCGTACAAACATATATTGTTCCTGTGTGAGTTTTTTTGTTTGTTTGGGTTTTAGTTTGGTTTGGTTTTTGTTTTGTTTCTAATTTGACTTTAACAAAATGAAACAGAGAAAAGGGGCAAACAGACATGTCCTTGAAGATCTGAAAGCTCTTTGAACTAATTTGGCTGACTTTGCATGTTAACAAGGCTCAGCTGTGAAGGAAATATCAAGTAAACAGAAAGCAGTAGTATCTTGAATTACTATTTAGTGGGCAAGTGCTTGCACTAAGATAAACCAAGCATCTACCACACAAACTCTTTAAATTCATCCATTTCTCCATCCTGATATTATTATCTGAATCTCAAAGGCTTTCCCCAGCCTTTAGTCCTTCTTAATTTTCACATTTTTTTAAAAGCTACTTTTCTGAATAGACTTTCTGCTTCTCATTTCGTTATAAAAAATGAAAATAAGTATAGACCTTTGAGGAATGAGTAAACTGTCATTAGATGTAAGTGGAAAACAAATAGGTTGTTGTAATAACTGCTTATAGAGAGCAGATTGCTTAAGTATGCAACAGGAAATGAATTGAAAGATAACAAGATTGATTGCAAGTGACTTCAAAAATGACATCTGAAGAAAAGGAATCTTCATCAACTTACATTACAACCAAATCACACCTTCATTCCTTCATTTTCAAGTGCTTATCAGCCTATTAAATCATGGGAAGGATATAGATTGCAGAAGTATCATGTTACTTCACAGTATTTTTTGACCATTTTTCCTAAATTGGGGAATTAGCATTTTATGGGATTCCAGTATGTGTGACTTTCACTTCTGTTAAAAGGCTTAGGGACATAGGTTGTGTGGTGGTTTGATCTGGACTGAATGCTAGGTGCCCTCCAAGGCTGCTCTATCACTCCCCTGCTCAACAGGACAGGAGAGGGAAAATATAATGAAAGCTCATTAATTGAGATAAGGATGGGGAGAGACAACACACCATTTACCATCACGGGCAAAACAGACTCCACTTGGAGAAAGTAATTGAATTTATTACTAATCAAAATCAGAGTAGGATTATGGGAAGTAAAAGCAATCCTGCAAAACACCTCCCGGCTACGCCTCCCTCTTTCCCAGTCTTGACTTTATTTCTAGCTCTCTACCTCCTGCCCCTCCCTGCCCCAAGCAAGTGGATGCAGGGAGAAAGGAATGGGGGTTATGGTCGGTTCATGACATGTTCTTTCTGATGCTGTTCCCCCCTCAGGGTGAGAAGCCCTTCCCCTGTGCAGCAGGATGTTCTGCCTAGAATGGAACTCACACAATGTCCTATTTGCAAGGCTGTCAGTGTTGGGCTGAGAGAGGGTGTGCCAGGCTGCTTTGGTGTTGAATTTTGCCAAAACCAGTCTGACTCATTAACCCCAAAGTTAAACATCCTGGTAGTGAAGTAAAGATGTGGCACGTAAGGTAAAATATCCTTATCTAAAAATGCCCAGACGACACAGCTGACCTGGACACACATGATTGACAGTCAATCACTATAAAAGTCCGGTCCCACTTTCAAACATCAGGCCCTTCTAACATATCTCTTCTTGGGGTGTGCATGAAGATTCCTGCCTTGGCTGGGGATGCCCCTCCAGGCCTCTCACCATCTCTGATCAGCTCAGCCTTAGCCAGCAGCCAGTCCTGGAGCTTCCTGGCACTGACTCTGTTGGACATGGGCAAAATTCCAGCAGCTTCTCACAGCCAGCCCTGTAGCCCCTCTGACACCAGAACTTGAAATAGAATTTGTGTTCTGACACCAAACTCACATTCTAGGGGAAAAAATCTCCTCTAAGTAGTCAGAAACCGCACATTGTTACATTACTAACACCAGAGTAGTCATGGGCAAGAATATGATTTCTCCAGTTCAAGAGAACAATAGGGACAGAAATAAGCTTATTTTGTACTTTTTTGTTTAGGAAAAGTGAATTTAAAAACCCAAACAGGTTTCTTGTTTCAGTTTCCCTTTCCCAGCTGAGCATCTCAGCTGTGAGCAGATTCCTTCTTCTTTGTTCTCAAAGCCAGGAAAGGCTTTCCAAGATAAAAGCAAGCAATCATCGGGACTGGCACCATGCTCCAGGTCATGAATACAGGAGGATGATCTGGAGAGTAGTGAAGTCAGCCCATGCCCTGCAGGGTCTGCTCAGGTAGGTGTCCCCCAGCTCCTCAGGCTCAGGAGTGTAAGTTGTGAGTGACTGTCGCACGCTGCCCCGCCTTCAGCTGTGAGAGGGTGAGATAACCCAGATCTGAACATACCCCGCAGGCACTGTTC
The DNA here is from genome assembly GCF_020740725.1 of Corvus hawaiiensis. Taxonomy (NCBI): domain Eukaryota; kingdom Metazoa; phylum Chordata; class Aves; order Passeriformes; family Corvidae; genus Corvus; species Corvus hawaiiensis. The sequence continues at coordinate 9,269,088 of NC_063218.1, forward strand.
CTCTTCATTTTGTTATTCCTTATACTTTTAAGTGCATATCATTAAGCAGCGAGTCTCCAGAGAGCTGTAGTTAGTATTTCTATTTTTTTTTTTAATCAAATTATCTCCTAACTTCTGTATCATGAAATTACACAGCGCCACAAAAGAGAGGTAGTTCGCACAGTACACGTTTTTAAGAAAGAAAAATGATTAAGGAAGAAGTAGAGCTGCAGTCATTTCCCATCCACCTAATGATGGTGTTGTGCTTTCCCAAGGGCCCTTGTCACCTGTTCTAATTCACTAACTCTGACACTTTGCGTGCAACCACAAACAACTAAAATCAATGGGAAATGGAAATGTCCTGACAAGGCCAAATTGAGCCCACCTAGGCTGTCAATGATTTCTTCACCCTTATTAATGCCATGTGAATGTTCCTGGGTGCACAACGGTCAATCACACAAAAGCAGGGCAGTACAGAGCAGTGCAATGTGCCTGCTCTCCAGTGCAGAGCCCTGGAGTTAGACATCCTGCAGTACATCATGGGAGCAAAAGACCTGGGAATGGGATCTAATCCAACCAAGAGCTGGACTGCAGAGCTGTCTTGCCATTCAACATGTCACTGAAGACAAGGGTGTACCTTGTACACTATTTGTAAATAACCAGCTAGCCTCTCTCTTTCCACCCTACTCCAAATATTCACTTAAAGCTACTTTAACTTTTCATTGTAGTCTTTTAATGTGTTGATATTTTATGTAGGGTTTTTATGGGGATCTGCAACAGCAACGGGTATTCATCACTTTATTTTGTTCAGGAAAGTCCCAAGTCCTGTGAAATACAGTCATTTAGGAAGGCAGTCCTTGGGTCTCCTCTTTACTGTGACAAATGGAATATCCGTATTCATATTTTGGAAAATTTAAAACTTACTAATTTTCCTTTTAGATTTTTCCTAATTAAAAAATAATATGTTTTAAAAATCAGCTCTTTTACACTTCTCTAATTAAATTTCCACAGGATATTTTTGGTAGGAGAATTCAATTAGGTTTTAATTTTAGTAATCAAAAAAGCATTGGTGCTTAGAGTATTTGATTTTTAATTTAAAAATTTGACATGGCATTCCAATTAAAATGTTCAACAGTTGCATTGTAGCATAAAAAGTCTATTACATCTAGTAATCAGGAGAATCCAATGACCATAAAAAGTGCAAACAGTATTTGAAGAACCCTCAGGTAGTAACCATATTTAGCAAAGACTAAACACTTCAATTACAGCTGCCTGTAGCAGCTCTGATCTCTCAGAACCCATGGCAGCAAGTGGCAGCAACTCTTTACCTATCTCAACTTTGGATGAGGTTGTACCTTGAAAATGCCACCTGAACTCAGGTTCCAGCAATACAACCAAGCCTGCCAGAGGCAACATCAAAAAAGTGTTTTCACTTCCTCTTGCAAGCTCACATATACCCACAAAAAAAACCCCAAAAAAACCTTTTGCCATTCTAATATGAAGAATTTATAATTATTAATAGCTAATAATTATTAATTCTAAGAATTCTATTTAAGAATTAAAGCACCTACATGTAAAAATTTAATGCTATTTATGATCCTACATCAAGAGGTGCACAACCTTTCAGACAATTGAATTGCAGGAGCTTGGTTGTGCCAAATCCCCAAAATGAAGAAGGAAAATGGATCATGTCTATTCAAAGTGAATTAGGAATACAAAAATACTGTTCCAGTTTTCAGCAGGTTGATCATTTATATAAAAGATAGACCAGTACCTCGCCAGTGCCCAGCACAGGCTGGCCTTATAACAATTGTATACAAAGCAACCCTAAGAGTATTTTGGTCCCTTAGGGCTTAGTCATTGTCATAATGGATCAAAATTGGCTCCATCTAGTCTACTGACCTGCCTCTGACAGTGACAAATGCCACTGAAAGAATCCAATATTGTCATTGCTCCCAACAAATTGTATGGCATTTTAGAAGAATTGTATCTGTCTCTCTTGGCTTTTGTTTGTCCTCCACTGCTAAATAGCATAATATTCCTGTGTTAAATCTTTTCCATTTTCCTTTAAATACCAACTGCACCATGTACTTCTCATCAATCAGGTGATTATTACTTTCTTTTTGGAGCTCCTGTGCTACACATGACATTGCATGACACAGACAGCAAGGCACGAGGTCAGGTGCACCTGCATGCTTAAACACATGCTATGGTGCAGTGGGGAAAAAACACAGCCAAAAAACTTGTCAAGATGGTCCATTTTTGTTCTTTTTTTATAAAGACTGGTGTCATGCACTGAGAAGGGAACTGTGATTCAAACCACGCCAACAGCTGAATTCAGAATCTAACCTTGTACCCGACCAGGATGATGGATAAATGATGCCTGCTGTGGGTGTACATGATTTTGCTGAAGACACTGAAGAGGAAGCTGAGAAAAGGTGTTAGATTAGCTCTTTGGTGGTTAATAGAGGAAATTCAAAAGGCAACAACAACAACAAAAATAGAGAGGAATTAAGATGAAAATAATAGAAAACACAGAGCCCAGCGGGACTTCTTCTCTGCAGATCTCTGCAAAACAGTGAGCACCACAGGGGCAGACTTGGGAGAAATGGAGAGAAGCAATGATAGCAAGAAGGAAAATTTTACTTTTTTGAGATCTAAAAAGTGTTGGAAATAAAGAGGGGAAAGGTTTTCAGGAAAGCAAACAGATCCAAAGACTGAGAAGATATGAGAGAAGTCAGATAGCAAATCAGAATAAATGGAATTTTAATTAAAATAAATATGACATGAATCTAAACAGGCCCTGATGAGGTAGTCAGCCGAGGACAGACAGGCTCAGTGCTTGCCTGAGAGTGCTCAAAGACTGGGATAGTAACTAGTCAGTCCAGTTACAGCAAGGTAGAGTAATTTATAGGGAATGAGAGTCCTTGTCCCTTGCATTACACTGCTGCTGCTCAGTAGGGATGGGAGGACAAGGCAAACAGGCTGCAAAGTCAAAGTGTGATGAGAGCTGAGGAACCCCCGAGCCTTAGCCCAAGTTTCTGCAGGCCAGGTGACACAGAACACACACTTCACACACAGCAGCCCCACTGTAACTACAGGTCACCACCTGCAAGCACACCCAGATTAGATCCACCACAGATGCCAGCGGGGAGGTGTGGCAGGAATAAGAGCTGAGAGGAAATGTCTGTGTGCAAAACCTGCGGTGGCATAACCCCCACAGGGCTCCTAGAAGGAAGCCCAGCCTGAGTGTCACCCACATTTCATACACTAGTGTCTGTTTCTGCTTATTACAACTACAGCTGCTGTGGGGGTGAAAGGCTAAAGCCCACCCAGCCCCTGCTCCTGGCACCTGAGAAAGCTCCATCAAAATTAACAATCCCTATTATGCTGGAGGAGCAGCCCTGTTTCTCTGCTCTCACACAGTTTCTGTAGTAGACAAAGAGCAGCTGGCGTTTTAAAGAGTGAATATGAAAAGGGATAAGCTTAAAAGTCTAACTCAAAATTTAATAACAAACAAGAAAAAAGCCACCAAGAAGATTAAACAAAAGTTGAAAACAGGCTTAAAAATAAAGGAGCAAGCAAAGGAATCATTTACAAACCAAATGAAGAGGGGAATAGATAAGATAAATTCTGAATATTGATGAGCAACCAGAATGGGGGGGCGGGAGGGGGGGGTGAAGAGAAGCTAAAATAGGTCTATTTTACCACAGGCAAAATAAAGTAGAATGTTTCAATCTCCCCAGTTAAATTATAGAATGAAAAGGAACCTTAATAAAATATCAGTGTGTAAATCTCTCTGCAAACCACCCACATGCTGACTGCTGCTGGAGATAAATAGGTACAATAACAGGTAGAAGGCAAAATGCCACTGCCACAAATGCAGTCAGGTTGATTGTTTTTCTGCGGACAGTAGAGAAGCTATTTTAATAAACACAAACCAGGAAAATTAGTGCAGCTGAGCTGACCAGCAGAACAATTTTCAAGAAAGTGAGATTACACCGTGCACAAGTCAGACCCTCAGGGGATGGATGTGTAGAAGAGATGCTAAATAAACTCGCTGAAGTGTTTTGCTATTTCCAGTCAGGGAGCTCTCTGTTTGCTGATGGCACTGAAGGGTGGTTGATGCATTCAGGGTCCAGCCTAAAAAGCCACCCTTTCCTACATAATTATGGCAGGGAGACTCCTGAGAGAGAATGGGACCAAAAAAAATTTTTTCCTCCTTTCATCATTTTGTTTGGGTTGGGTTATGTTATTTAAGGATGTCCTGGGGACTTTTGGGGCTTCTGAGTATTTCCTGCTGTAAACAATGTTTCTCTCTTTTGTTCCGGGGCCGGAGTAAACCTAGAGCTTCACATTTAAGCTGCTCACGAGGCATTCTGCAGTTCTGCTTGTTATATCCTTAGGGCACCATATACACTAATAAGAGAGAGCACGAGAAGAACCCATGTGGAAAGGCTTTGATGTCTTGTGCCGAGACTCCACATACAATCTAATATGTTAATCATGGCATTAGTCATTATGAAGTGAGGAAAAACGTTATTTCTACTATAATGAATATATAGCTTCCTGGAAGTGGTTGCACGATCCAGGCTTTTCTCCTGGCTCACTCAGTCCTATCAGTGCCATGCTGCTGTAATTTGTCTCACTGGGCAGCCTACTTATTCCTCACTGTGGGGAATCAGGACTCTCCCTCCTCTGCTGGCAGAACAGCACTCTGGAAATAAAAAGAGTGCTGTCAAAGGCTGCTGGCATCTTAAGTTCAAAGATCCTCCTGGTGCAAAAAAAATGCACAGGATTTCTCATTGCCAGCATATCCTTGTCTATTGCCCTGTCTATACCCTATCACGGACCAGGGAAAGCTTTGAACTTCAGCCTTCCTCTCCCGAGCACAACCTCTGCAGCCTGAACTGAATGAGAGATGACATTGCCTCTGATTTTTTTTTCTCTTGTTGCTTTCCAAAAATAATTCTCATGAAAGGTCACGGGTGAATGTCTAGGAAAAAATACTGTCCAGATCTGCAGTGAAATTTTCCCAGGTTCTGGCAGCCAAGGTCTGGCCCTGGTGAGTTCTGGTGTCCCTCCAGTCCTGGACAGCTGCGAGACTTTCTGGTGTTCAAGGGTATGCCTGTGCTCCCATTGAGAAGTTTAGTCATTTTCTTCTGCTCTGGAATCCTTTTAGCTAAGGTAAGAAACAGGATAATAAGAACTCATGAAGATGTCATCCACAGCCTGAAAGTTCACACGTTCAGGCAGCTTCTCCCTAAATATTGAGAGGCCTAAATATTGTAATTTCTTGTAGACCAAGCAATACAAGATAAGTAATATAGAAAATAATCCTGTAGAGGATAAGGGACAAATCACTGTATATTGCATAGTGAAAAAGAAATCTTTTCATTCTTTTTATCATCCTGAAATTGTCTTTTGAAGACTCCAACTCCAGTGAGTGACTGCCTTCTTGCTCAAGGGAATTTCAAATTAGCAGTCAGTTAAACTCAAAGAGTTGTTTCTCCTGGGAATAAACATTTGTTTTGTTTATCTCCAACCAGCAGCTAATAGCACAATAATGATCCAGTCCCCAGATCCCATTGGCTGGAAACTGATACTTTAATCTCTGCATTGCAAGTCTTATCAGCCTTTGCTCCTACGCAGTTTGAACATTTCCTTAGTATCCTCCATGCCCTCTGCAATGAAAGACTGTCACAGATTCTGGTTATCTTTACCATGAGTTACCTTTCCCTGACCCCACTCACTTCTTTCTCACAAATATCACCTTTGAACTCTTTTCTTCTGGCCCCTGTGTGACTGTTACTGAAGCCCAGTGTTACTGTTAATTTTGCTTAACTTTCTCTGTTGTTCACTATCCCAGTGGAATGGCATTACATTTGATTCAATGATCAAGACAAACCAGTCCTGCTGTTACCCTGACTTTACCCAGCTGCAATCAACAGCAATGTGTAAAGCAAGCACAAAGTGGACATTTCTTTTGAATCTCAAACCACATTGAACTTCCCCATGCTACCACTCAGATCCAATAGTATCTCAATGAAAGAGAAAATTAATACTCCTGAGGGTGGCCTTCTGGCATCCCTAGGAGGTACCATTTCTTTAGATTAGCAATCCAGACATATTGGGTAAGGATCCAGTACGTTCTAGTCGCATTTAGGGAATTCTTAGCAGAACTGAATCAAAATTAAACTTCCTGTCAAGGTTCACTCATCACCCATCACCTGTATCAAAGCCTGGAAGTAATACTGTGAACAGTGAAATCTCACACAAAATAAAGCACACAATTAAAAATGAATACATCTGTTAGAAAATATCTTCCATTCTTCCCTGTGTACAGACCTAAGTACTTATTTATCCTACACATCTTACACAGCCTTAGCACTACTTTTCTATTTCAGAGACCATCCTTCTCTCATTTATGCTCCTTTTGGACCCTCAGTTTTTGCAGCTGTTAGATCTGGTAACGTGATGCATAAGGGATAAACAACATGGGATAAAATAATAACATAATTTTGCCTTCCTCAAGATACCTCACCAGTTTGTTTTACAGACACGCCACTAATTTGACCATCTAATTAGAGCTGGCTTATTAGATAAACAAAGGTTACTGATTTTTACTTTACCTCCTACACCTCTACCTTACAACACTTAGTGCTGCATCCATGGTCATTCAGAAGCTGTTATGCAAATATCACTGATTTTAATGAATAACAAGGATTTTCTTCTCTATTTAAGTTTTGTTTGTTTCTCAGGAGGTTTAGATTTTCCCAGTATCTATATCTCAGTAATAAAATTACAGACAGACAGGAAATGTGGCCACATGTATCCCACAGTATGCCATCCTCCCATTTATGTCATATGACTCAAAAAACCTGAAGTCCATTGGAGCCTAATTTTGTCTAAAATAAAGCAGAATGAGAAGAGGCCTCTAATGGAAGCATAAAGCTTCACAGAGACCATAAATGAGTCACACACCAGACAGTGACATTGCCCAGGAATGCAGATAGCTGCACAATAAAAGGTTGCAGTGCATTCCTCATTGTTTTACCTCAAAAGGAAATGTACTCAGAAATGAGAATCAAGAGCACAGAAACTAGCAATCTGATGCAAAACTAATGCCAGATTTCCTTAAAATGCAAACCAAGCCTCAGCATACCTGATCAGGTAAATGCCATTTCTAGTTATAAGTTTACCTTTTTTATGGTACTCAGAAGATCATTGAGGTTGGGACTTTTGGACCAGATATTTTCTGGTGTTGAAGGAGGAAAAAAAGTGCAAGGGAAAAAGACAATGAGTCTTGGGGTTTTTTGTTTGGTTGGTTGTTGGGTTTTTTTTGTTTGTTTGTTTTTGGTTTTGTTTTTTTTTGTAAAGTGGAAAAGTAGATCTACCACATTCTCTTTAATTGATTGCACATCAGTTCACCTGAGGAGAAAGAAGCAAATCTATTGGACCATATAGAGTTTACCTATGCTGTTTGGTACTTTTTAAATTATTTATTTCTGCTTTTGGACAGAAAAAAATATCAAAGTGTGCTGCTAGAAGTCATTTGGTCCAAAATCCTTCATAAAATACAGGAATAGCAAGAATAGTTTGAGAATTTTAACATTCTCAGCTCTCCTTTTCTTTTCCTCCTTTTTTTTCCCCTCCCTTAGTTGCAGTTATTGCTGGTTTGAGCCCAAGAGCCCAGCAAAACACCCTGCCTGGAAATCAGCACTGAATAAAAGTGAACCTGACTGTCTATTTCAACAGCCCAGCCTGAGAAAATTGCAAACAATATAGAGCAACTCAGCTAATGGAAAATAAATCAGTCGTTTAAAGTCCTTTCTGTTTTAGCAACTGCAAGTGTTACCCATCAGTGACATGGCTGAGGGCATTTTTTTTAACAGCACTATGTCCTTGCAGCTGTTTGCCAGATTCTGATGTGATTCTGGGATGGCTCCTTTGCCACACTCAGTGGCTTTCTGCCGTTCACACCTGTGGAACTCTGGTAAACTGGTGGAAAATGCCACCAGCTTCAAGTAGGGAGCAATCCAAACTGGCTCATACACTGGAGAAGAGAGTGTAATGAAGACCTGCCTTGCATTTGTATTTCAGCCAGTTCAAGATGCTTGGCCTCGGTGGACTTACTCAGCCCTGTAATGGGATTAAGATCCTATTTACACTGCACACACACTGAGCTTGTGGATATGTGAGGTGGCTCCAAATGAGCTGCCCAGGGGTCAGGCTGACAGAAAGGGGAAAGTAGCCTCTGATGGATGGCCACCAGCTCAGCCTGGCAGTCCCCAGCTCTGACCCAAGCTGTGGGGATGCACAGGGACCCCCTCCCCGCAGAGACCTGGCTTGTCATCTGCATGGTCTGTCTAGGAAAGGACAGCTTAAATAGGGCTGGCCTGGAGTCAGGCAGAGGGTCAGTGCAAAAGCCAAACAGCAGATTTCCTGCCTTATCCACATGCCTTTCCTCCCATGGACCACAGAGAGCCCCACTGTGAAGGCATTTTCACTGAAGTGCTTTGCCCAAGCAAATAAGCCCAGCCTGAAACATGTTCAGTGGGGGTGTCAGCAGGGAGAGACTCGGGAGGGACACAGTGGGTGGTGAAGGAAATGGAAAAAAAGAGGCAACACCAGGAGAATTTGAGGGCATAAAGATGAAAGCAGAGCCAGGGCCTGCTGGGCAGAGTGCGAGGTGCGGTGGGTCCCTGAGGGGTCACGGCAGTCGCCCCGCCTTGCCTGACACACTTGTCCTGTGGTGAGCAGCACTCACTGGGACAATGCAGCTTTGATCAGGAGGGTGCTGCAGTGGCAGAGGAACAAGGAAACATGGGTCAGAGAGACGATGATCTCTGCTGCTCTCCCATGGAGTACTGCACTGATCTAACAATTGCATGTGTCTCACTTCACGGTGACTGAGAAATTAAAATGTGCTCTACCACATGCATTGTAAAATGCTCACATAGGAATATTGTGCCAGGTTTGGCTGGGGTAGAGTTAATTTTCTTCCCAGTGGCTGGTATGGGGCTGTGTTTTGTATTTGTGCTGAACACAATGATGACAATAGAAATGTTTTTGTTATTGCTGAGCAGGGCTTACACAGAGCCAAGGCCTTTTCTGCTTTCCATACTGCCACGCTGGCGAGGAGACTGGGGCTGCATGGGAGGCTGGGAGGAGACAGCCAGGACAGGTGACCCAAACTGACCAAAGAGACATGCTGGACCATATCACATGCTCAGTATGTAAGGTGGGGGGAAGAAGGAGGAAGGAAGGGACATTTGTAATGATGGCATTTGTCTTCTCAAGTTACTATTACATGAGATAGGATCCTGCTCTCTTGGAGCTGGCTGAACACCTGCCTGCCCATGGGAAGAAATGAATGAATTCCTTGTTTTCCTTTGCTTGCATGTGCAGCTTTTGCTTTCCCTTTTAAACTTTCTTTATCTCCACCCATGAGTTTTCTACCTTTCACCCACCATTCTGATTCTCTCCCCAATCCCACTGGTGGGGGAGTGAGAGTGGCTGTGTGGGGCTTGACTGTTGGCTGGGGTTAAACCATGAAAAAAACAGTCAGAGGAGAGCAGTGGCCTCAATTCCCCTTCACCTGCTGGTCAAAGCCAGGATGGAGCTTAATATCAATGAGAGCTGGTGTAGGAATATGGAGTCAGGTGGATTAAAATGCCTCAGTCCAGTTAAAGTACTGAATTTGAGCTTTGCCTTAAACTAGTGCAGTTTTTTAGTGAACTCAGCTGTACACATGCCCCTGATCAAGCAGAGAGGGAAAGAAGAGGTCTCTGAAAGTCCACTGTGACTTATTTATAGCAAGGGATGTGCCTGAGCCATGGTAGTTCAGTGGACTCTCCTGCCTCAGTGCCTATGGGCTCCATAGGGGCTCAGTGCAGGAAGGTGGGAAGCACAAAAAAGGCCAGTTTCTCTGCTGATAGACCTGAACAAAGTTCCAGCACAGAGTAAGGAAGTAAAGTGCAGAGTAATATCTTTGTTTTAAGATGAGAGAATGACTTAAGGGTTCTCTTTCCCAAAGCAGGGAGATTTCTCCCTGAGCTCGTTTGAGCTCTGCATTGCAAGAAAGACAGCAGAAAGGTCTCGTGTGCTACCAACAGGACCTGTCCTGTTTCTGCAGTGCTCTATCTTTGGAATAAAACCTGCCAGAGAGATGATTTATCAGCAGGAACTTTACATTCACTGCTTGAGCACTTGAGCATACAATAAACCATGCCTCTGACTCCTTGAATGAGGGCAACACAGGAGGTCAGATGGTAACTGGAGTGCCTGTACCACATTCCTTCCCCATTTCTGAGACAGTGCAGCTGCTCTGACTGCCCTGCCTTGACACTGGCTATATCTTGCAATTCTATCCCAGATCTGTGTTTCTATTCCTGGCATTTGTTGGTTTTGGTTTTTTCATTTCTTTCTGTCAGAACTTACAAAAAAGGTTATCTGCCCATCACTCTGCAGAATCTAACTTTAAATGTGAATTTCTGGAGCATCTTCCCAAATGTGTAGTCCTTGTTTATTGACACAGCCCCCACTAACTCAGTCAAGCAATTTAGCTATAAATTACAGATTTCTGCAAGCTTCCAACACTGCATCTGCTGGATCAATGTCCTGTGGGAGAAGAATGTCAATAACTAGCATTAAGGTTTGATTTGTAAACACAGCTTCAAAGATGGTTGAAAAATGGTCTTTGGCTGGAATTCCTAAATCTTTCCACCACAACTCATCCCAGAAGCTCAGACTTAAGTTCAAGCACTGAACATTTTTGGGGAAGACTGTTCCTCTCTGAAAATGTGGTACTCTTGCCTTCTTGTTTAAGCGTGACTTTTCCTATATTTCATATGCCACAATATAATCCCTCTCCTTGGGAGAAAGGAGGTGATAAAGTTGGACAGAAACAGATTTTATTTTGATGGGAACTTGAGCCTGAGGTGGTTATTTGATCTGGACATTTTCCTCCACAGTCCTTCTTTCCTGTGGGACAACATGGTTTGTGATATACCCGAGTCTTTTCTCTTGGGGAAGAAAAGTGATGCATATTCTAATTAAGAAGCATAGCTCAGAGACACAAACGGATCACCAAATAACTGAGAAATTTAATTGTATGCGACAGTAATAATTTCCAAGTAGCCAGATTATCTGGGGCTTTGGATACTTAGCTGTTCAAGAACATTTCAAAAATTTTCATGGCAAATAGAAGACTTTCTATATTATTACATGGAAATATAAGCCTAATTTCCATCAACATTCTAGCCAAAGAAAAAGAAAAGAAAGGAAAAAAAATGCTGGCAACCTTAATACTTTCCTTAGATGGTAAATCAAGAAACAGCTAACTTCTGCACAGGTAAATTGGAAGCATTTTGTGGAGAGACTATTGAAATGCTAATGTTAGGGATAAAATAAAAGTGTTTCCTCCCTCAAAACAGAATCTGCCATGAGCAGTGGATAAAAGGGATTATTACACTATAGTTACAAATACAGCCTGTATCACAGTTATTTGCCTCTAGCAGAGAAATTAATTGATACATTGAAATATAGTAATACAGGTCTGAAATGGAATCAGCTCATCTCTCCTGAAGGAGTAACCAAAAATCTATCTTTCCTTTATAGAAGCTAAAATGAATCAGAATTAGCCACAGACCATATTCCATTTCTGCTCTGGGATGGTGCAAGGTCAGACTGGGGCCCTCTGGTGCATCTGTTCATTCCTTTACACCCTGGCCCAGGGCAGGGTGCTGATGGTGCGTCAGACACACCGCACTGAGCAAAGTGTGATGGCTGCAGATTTTATAGGCGGCGAGTGCATTAGAGGCAGAGTGAAAACAAATAGGTTTAGAGCACAGAATAACAAATCTTTCCAAGAGTTTGTAAAGGATTTGGTTTTAATGAATTAAAAGTTAGGTGTGACTGAAATTATTTTTGTTTTTAATAAGAGCAACAAATTAGGATTAAAACAAGCACTCTAACAATTTCTTTAACTCTTAATAGAAATTGTCTTTGTTAATGTTTCTTTGTGGCAGCTACAATGGGAGACTTTGAGTATTGAGCTGATTAAAAAAAACCTCTGAGTGAAATTTGTTAGGACCAGGCTGCAAACAGAAGCAGGAGAGACTAATTGTTTTAGTTTCTCAAGCAGAGAAACACAAAACTGTGGTCCTCTGGCCGAGTGAATGGAAAGTAGTGGAAATGGAAAGCTCATTGGAGTTGTCATTGAATAACCCAGTCTCTATACCACTGGAAAATAAACTCGATGTTCAGGGGCTGTTTTGGTTTTTTAATATATGCTTAAAACTGACAGCATCCCCTGAAAGATCAAAACTACCATTGGGTTCAATCCCAGGTGCAGTTCAGCCTTGGGACTCTGCAAAACACAGATGTGTTTCACTGAGGCAAAGTCAGTGCGACCTAAGTGCTTTGCTGAACTGGAGCCATAGCTGTACCTGAGTCAGAGACCCATCAGCCTCACATCCTGGAGCACTTCCACAGCTCATATAAACCCCCTTTCCCAGTGTAACACTACCTGTCCTGGCAGAGAGGTGTGTGAGTCCTGTAGGGACCTCAAATAAAGGTGTTTCCAGGGAGAGTCTGTCTTCCCATTTGTGCTGATCATGCACGAAGCTGCTTTTACGTTGCTCTTGTGCTCTTGTTTCTTTGCGATCTTTATATCTTGTGAATAAATTATTTGTTTTATGGAGCTGTGGCATATGGCAGCAAAGAATCACACTGTTATGAGGAGCTCCCAGGTGACAGAAAGAAAAGGAATAACTAATTTCTTGTTGCTATGAATGTGTGAGTACTCTCTGATATCAGGTCCTAGGTCTCATATGAGTACATTTCACTCCAAAGACAAGAGTGGGGGAAAGAGCTGTCATACGGCCATAAAATATGAGGCAAAGAACTGGTTGAGTGTGATCACCTGAGAGGTCATTTCTATTGTTCTTCTATGCAATAAGAAGGACCACACTACAAACGGAAATGGAATAAATCATGTAAGCAACTGAGTATCCATCTTCAGATTATTTTGTCCTATTGCGCTACAAATAGAAGACACCAAGGACAAAGTTCACAACCAGCTGTGGACAGCAGTTTGTGAGGTGGTTCTAGTTTTGTTCTCTGTAGAGGGAAAATCAAAGGACATGAAGTCTGAAATCTCATGCATCTTGAAATCTGCCTTTTCTTTGGACTAATCTTTTACTAGATCTGAACAAAAGGTTTTTGTTTTTCCAATATATTCACCAGGGATCCATTCTGCATATAAACCAATCTCACATTTAACCATTAAGTAATGGAACAGATTTCATTAGTTGCACCTTACCAGTGTTTCAGTGTCAGGTTTTTCCTAAGATGCTGATGCAGGTGCTGGGTGGATAACAGTCATAAAAGATAGTGGAAAGTGTTCCTGAGGATATATTACTTGTAACTGGTTATTTTTTAAAAAGTTATTGATGTGCATGAACACTTAGTATTTATTTAGTACCAAAAATATGGCATGTTAGCAGCAAAATGTTCCCTGGCCCCAAACCATTACAATCTAACAGAGAAGCACAGGGGAGTCATCTTTTGCTGGAAAACCCAGCTGAAATCTTGTATTAATAGGTTTGATTTTTGGTTTAAAATCCCTACTTGTAAGTCTTGTAGTGCTGCCCTAAGAGTGTCATGAAGGACAGATCATGGTGACTGTCTTTATAATGCCAAATGTCTCATAAAGTGCCGACATGTGATGGAAAAATTCTGAATGAGGGATTGCTTTCCTTCAGCATTAACACTTTAATACGTGGAACATGAGTATGAAAATAGGATCTGGTATTCAAGAGCTTCTCACTCCCTCACCCTCACATCTGATGCTTTCCCCAGACACTCGGAGACACAGCAGGAGCTGATGACTCCAGAATTTTGGGCGATTAGACTGTAAGGGGATAAAAACCCAGGGTTCAGGGTTCCTCCTCAGTAGCACCCAGCTCCAGCTGTTGTTCTGTTGTTGCACCATGGCTAAATTATTTTAAGGATCCAGACGTCTGAGACTGAGGCTCACTGGAGCCACCTGCTGCGACTTTGGAGGCTTTGGTCCTATCTCAGGTGAGCTGAGGTGCCTTTCAGACTTTCTAAACCTAACTTCCAGCTGAAGCTTGCTCTGAAAGAGGATACAAATATAGCAGGGTTTTGATAGAAAGTTTTTCTAGATCTTTGCACAAAATTCAGTTTTGTACATGGAAGGTCATTTTTCATGGAGCTCCTCTGGGCACTCTGTAATTTAAATTGCCATACTCCTCAGGGGGGTCTTGGCAGGGAAAATTGAAAAACTGGCAGAGCAGCAATGGTAAAAGTGTTGTAACCATAACAGTGCAAGAACCTGCAATTCTCAACCTCTGCTTCAGTCTCCTGAGACATAAAATAAGGTTCACATGCCTGCAGGAGCATTTGTTGGTTTGTTTGTTTTTCTCCAGCAGGATAATACCTGTGCTTACAACCCTTGCCCTGGCTATTTGACATTCTCACCACAGTGTGCAGAGACAGAAAGTGCTGCCTGCATTCAGTATTAGGCAGACAGATTTAATGGTCTCAAAGGTTGGACCTGTGCTCCTGTGGGCAACTTTACTACAGTTTCTGTATTTCAGTGGTTTCCCAGCTCATTCTGCTCTCTTTCCCTCTGCCTTAGCCATATCACCCTCTGAACCCAGAGAACGTAAGCACATTGCAAAGGTCTCCAGTGCTCAGATCCGATTGCTGCTGTCACAAACATTCAGGACAAGCCTCAGATTCTTGCTATCCAATACACAGATCAGAAGAGAATAGCTTCAAAGGAGATTTTAGTCAAACCAAAAATTGACAGGTGATTTTTCTGTAGTCTCAGTACTATATATTCCTCTCTAAAAATGCATTTTAAAGTTGCATTTTTGCAGTCTGGGTTTAAGAAGGGACAGGACAAAACTACGGGGAAAAAAAATGTACTGGCTTTCTGTTATTAGCCACATCCTCTCTGCCTCAGGGAGGCTTGGACACAGACCACTGGAAGGATATCCTGGAGGAGTGCCACTAGGTACTTGTTTTGGTCTTACGTGGCTCATTAGGAATCTGCTTGGTTTTGGACACCACATAATGCAGGATACAGACCTGGGATGTCCACGGTGCCTGTTCCTCCACTTCTGTGTAAGGAGGAAAAAGCAACTTGCAACATCAATAGGGTAGAAGTTTTTCTGGTAGGAAAGAAAAAAAAGAAAAAGGGGAAAGATGAATTGGATTATAGATTTTGCAAAGAGATTGAAACCTGGAAAGGCTTTATCAGTATAGTAGAACACAAAGACTTGACGAAATACAAAAAAAAAAAAAAAGGAAATAATCAGCAAAAATAGAAAAACGTAGGCCTGTGAAAGATTGCCATGATCATTCCGAGTGAAACTATTAGAATAGGGTTTGTGCAGATGCTGAATAATCTCATGCTGGTTGCTCTGAGATATCTGAAGATTGAATTCTGTCAGATCAATATAAGAAATGTGTTTTCAGTACAATGCCAACACTTACTGTAATAGGCAGCAAAATGCTGCATCCATGTCTAGCTCTGTATTGTCATTTCAGATTTGAGTTCAAATATCTAAGACATTTTATGACGTACCACAGGAGAGGGATATAGTTTCTGCAGCAGAGAGTATTTTCTCTCTTGGACATAATATAACCTACTCCCTCCTTTGCATTTTATTTGCATGTAAGTTTAAAAACCAAAAAACCAGAAAATTTTAAGGCCTTATTTTCCCTGTCTGACATGTAGTGGGTTTCAAAAACCCTGAACTAAATTCCTGTAACCCAGCAAGGCCAGAAACAGGCACTGAAAGCCCAGCAAAAAGGGATTCCCTGCCTGCCCAGTGCATTTGTTCTGACAGAAATGGATGGCTCCTCTCTTCAAACCCAGAATGAGAGAAATACTTTCAAAAGAAAGCAAAGATGAACCAAATTAATTTTAAGCTCCAACATTTACAAAGCTATTTTCAAGACAAAAAATGAATAGGTTTCATGTGTTGGAAGACTTACTGTCACTCTGTGTCAGGTTTAGAAGTCCACATCACATCTCTATTAGGTGCCTTAACAAAGTTGCCCCATTCTAAGACCTAGCTTAATCTTAACAGTCCACAAACACTGAAAAGCCCTTATAAAACAGGTTCTACTCTGAAAAATAAAACCAGAATGTCAGCAGTTTTTATTATTATAGCTCTAGGGAACTAAATTGGAATTTTTTAAGGTAAAGGCATCAGACCATTAAAGCGTATCTGTTTATGGTTATAGAAAATGGAATAGAAGATCTTTAGCATATACTGTATTCATAGTGTCATCAAAATGTTCATTTCAGGTCTGGAAGGTTTATTAAGTTGCCTTTATGAGTTGAGGGTGAAGGCGCAGGTTTCAGAAACAAGGTCATTCCAGAAGCCAAACTAACATGTAAGGGAATGGACACTCTCCAAACCCAGTTTTTAACATGATATTTACCAGCATTTAATGTTTCTCTTGTCACATATCAGGGGCTCAGAGAGATGGATATAAATTCACACTACTCCCAAATACAGTTAGCATTTTTCAGCAAAGCTCTGCCTTATTCAACAGGGAGCTCATTTATCTTCCTATTCAAAAGAATGAAGTAAGGGGGTCTCACTTTTTCTTTTTTTTCCTTTTGTTTGAGCCTTCTTATTCTGCATTGGAGACAAGGGAATTATTAGGTCAGGAAATGGAGTCAGAGCGACAGATTAATCAATCATGCCTCGTGTCCTCATATTGCAGCACACAGAGTGATGTCACTGGGGATTGATGAATGCCACATCTGCATGTACAACTCACAGGCAGTGTCGGGAACTCATCCTGCAGCTATTTTGTGGTTACCTTCAACTCTGATTGATACCATCTCCTCACTGCTTCTTTCTGCACTCTCCAAAGCTCTGTGAAGGAAGGGAATTTAGTCCTGAAATTCCAGCCTCACTAAGAGATGGGGATTTTGGCTTTCTCTCCCAAATTCCTTTGAAATTGGGTTCAAGAGGAAAAAAAATATTGACCTTTAAGATCTAAATTTTGCCCAAATTCAGCAGTATTTGCTGAGGCAATTTTGATTTGTCCCATTTCTCCTTTGTTCAGGGTACCTAAGAGCTTGTCAGGGTCCACATACCACAGGAGGTGATTAATGCTCTGCTTGCTTTGTCTGAAGAGTGAATGCTTGCTCATCCAATATGAGCAAATCAAGAACAAAGGACCACACGCATGAAACCACCAGACATACTGCTAGACAAGAGTTCACTGCAAAAAAATACCATGTTCAGTTGAGGATTGGGAGGAAAAAAGCAAGAAGCAAAACCAGTTTTCCTAAAATAGCATGCAATCTGAAATTAGGTCAAAAATTAAAATTAAATGAAAAAGTTTGTGAAAAAAAAAAAAAAATCTGACTAATAATTGTAATTTTCCTTTACCATGATGAATTTTTCTGTCACTTCAGGTGAGAAAAGATCAAATGCTGAAAAAATCTTTCATAATTTTGTAGAAGTCCTTTTCTGCTGAGTGCTACAAGTGGTGACTGAGCACAAAGATGCTGAGAACAGTTAGGCCACGATCCTCTTTTAGCCAGGTCATGCAGACTTCCAGGAGAAAGCTTGGTACCATTGCACTCCAAACAGGAGACCTTCATCTAGCCACTGAACACGTGCATTAATATGTAAATTTAAAAATTGGGTTTAAAAATGCAAAATGAGGGTATCCTCATTGCATGGTGAATTCCATTGTGTCCCTGTGGTGAGGCTCAGGATGCAGGTCAGTTCATGTCATCAGAAGATAATTAGACATCCAGTCACCTGGGAGGGCCCCGGCATACAACACTTTCCATGGCACCACAAGGAAATCAGGGTACAAAAGGCAGGCCCTGAGCTCACAGGACAATTAATCCAGCAAGCAGCACATTTATTACATGTATCCAATGGGCTCTCAGGGAAAATGGCAATCAGGAGCTTGTTCAGAAGTATTAATGAGAAGGGCACCAAATCTCTGAAATCTAAATATTTACTGCTCACCAGCATGTTGTCTTTTGGAATCCAGCGTAGCTTTGGATATGATGGCCAACTCGACAGCAAAATTATGAGACAAGGTTTGAAGAATGGGGAGAGGGGAATCACCTCGGGGAATTGAGCACTGTGACAGGTCTGTGTCAGGGCTTACTGAATTTTATGAGAGACAACTAATTTTAATTACTGCTCTTCCAAACTAATTTCAAACATTTCTCCAAAACACACAGTCTGCTACAGAGGCTCATGTGCATAATGAACATCTGTAGTAAAACTGCTTTATTATGGGTTGTTTGATGCTGTTTATTGCATACCCATTGGTTTTTGGAATGGCATTAGTGAGCAGCATTTTGAAGACGGATGCTAAATTTTGCTGTGGCAAATTAGTGTCAACCAAGAACATATTAGCAAATAAAAGAGTGCATCTGCTCCGAACAATGGTTTTTCTTTGCATCATGATGATGATTGAAAGGCTGTAATAAAGAAATGATACATATACTCAATCCCCCAAACTACATTAAAAAGCTGTTGCAGGCAATCAACAGTGCAGCAGGACAGACAACTGTGCTGCTCCTGAGCAGTGGAGGAGCTGATGCAGTTTTCCTTGGTTTATAAGGAGAGCACCATCCTCAGTATCAAAATGCAGCAAAGTGTTTGCTGTCTCCCCTGCCAGCAGCCTTTGTTTCAACTGTCTCCCATCTGTCCCTGTTTCCTGGCTATCTCTTTGTCTGGGTTTGTCTCCCTTTCCTCCCCTTTAGATTGATATCAATTCCAGGCCAGGGCATGTAAACTCCCTTGATGATCATTACAGTAAAACTTCAAGAAAAGTCTTTCTGAAATATGAAGAGCAACATATGGGGACAGTTTGCTTTATGTCTCATTTTTCATACTAATGTGGTTATTTTATAGGACTGCATCTCATCTCCCGTCTGACTAATGCCTGAGCTGTGTCTCTTTTAAATGAGAGGTTCCTCAGGTTCACTAAAGCACAGGAGGTTTAAAACTTTATCATGCAGCTGATGCTGCAGTGAGTATTCGCTTAACATTGCTCAGCAGTGAAAAAGCTCCTCTCTTCAACATCCTGAATTTTGCCCTCTCATAGGCAGTTCAGTCAGAACAGAAGTGCTGTGATACATACATGAATTTATTTTTCCTTAGACAGAAGGAAACTGTGGTTCAAATCGCTCATGCGGTTTAGGTTTCCCTACAGCAACTCTAATGCATGATGCTCACAGTCACTTGGCAGACTCCTTGTGGGTGTCAAAAATGTTCTTGGCTTGAACCAAATGCCTGAGCAAGCACATTTCCTTGAGGGCAGTGGTAGACACAGTAAAAATGTCCTCCAGAGCAATTACTTAAGAGAGATAAACTTTTTAAATGGGGGCTTTGCGATGAAATTTCTGTTTCTAATTACTGGAGCAGAGGGAATTGTGAGGGATGAAGATGGAAGGAGAGGAAATGTCTGTAAGGAATTTAGAAAACAAAGGGCTCTTTTTTCTTTAGAATTCTCACTTTAAATGGCTACATTTTGAAATGTAAGTTCATTTCTAGGAAAAAACTTTCAGAAGGTTAAGTTAGAAATTCAAGGGAAATATCTCAAAACCATTCACTAAATGTTTCAATGACTCACATTTGTATTTGGAGACATGATTTCAGGTTAAGCATATTTGCAAGACTTCAGATTTGTCTTGCCTTGAGTCTGGAAATATTTGTTGTTGGTTTGGTTTTGTTTTGTTTTAAATTTTGTTGGAAGAGGAAACTGGGTTTGTGCCCAAATACATGTCCAAGAAAGAGTTAATATTAAAAATATTTCCATGTCCACAGAAAGTGCAGTTTTGTTAGCAAAGCTTCTCTAGGAAATGAATGTTGGAATGAATGCTAGGGGTATTTCAAGTGTAATTAATGAAGGTCAAATTCAGGAAGTCAATGTATTGTGATTTCTTTCCTCTTAAAAAGTTTGCAGTAGCACTCCAGCAGCTCACACGCGGAGGGATTACAGTTTGGAATTTTTATGTCCTTCCTGCCTGCCAGCTCTGATAACAAGGATAAAGTCTTTGTGGACAGTTGGTGCCTGGCTGGTTCTGCTGGAGGACTCAGGACCAGGGAAGCTGCCTGCTCAGGAACCTGCCACCTCTTAGTCACCACAGGACCGACTGGTTTCCAGGGGAAGTAACACACCCCGAGATTCAGGCTCTGGTCCATGATGACATTTCAGTGCTCTTAGCAAAACTTAAGAGCAACATTGTCACAACTACCTAGAGCGTGGTGTTTTGGGTGCCTCATCAGGACAGGAGAAGCAGTTTTGAATCCCATATTAAAAAAATTTCTGAAGAAGGCAAAGATCCCATATGGCCAAAGAAGACAGAAAATGTGTGTCTCGCTTTTTGACAACTTCTGGAGCAGCCGGCATTAACATAAAGTGTTAAATATCCCCTCCTCTTTCTGTGACAGTGCTGTAAAGGAAGAGTAAGGCATTCACCGAAAATTACCAACTTGGCACCTAAAGGGACTGGGTTATACATCCCAGCCTTACATAGATACTGAATTAATGCCTAGGTATTAGACATCCAAATCCTGGAAAAGCACTGGATTTCAGACATTTTGTACTGGTTACTAAGGACTCATGGAACCTCATGATAGGTAAGGAGAAGGTGAGCAGGGGAAAAAAACCCAATAACTGGATGAAATTATCACTCATGCAGAACAGATGGAGGTCCTCTGTCACACATGGAATACACCATGACATTCACTGACGCAGACTGGTGTATCTGACAAAAGTTTGTACGAATTTAAAATGCATTTGGATAAACTCATCAGTTAGGAGGTAGTGAGAAAGTAGATGGCACTACTGATCTGCTGGAAGCTGTGGACTAGATGATTGCATCAGGAACACCCCAGTGTATACCTGCTTCATTCTTATATACTTCTCTAAGCATCTGATAGAATACACTGATAGTGACAGGGTCTAGGAAGAGCTTTGACTTGCTGATTTTCCAACTTGCCTGCCCTTCTTGGTCTTATCTTTAAATGCCTCTTCTTTGAATTTAAAACAGAAGACATAATCTTTTCCCACAGACTTCACCTCTCTTTCTGAGCACCGTTGGCTGTGCGTAACAAGGACATCAACTCTTGGACTCGGGAACATAAAAATTTGGTGTGTGCTGTGATGCAGACTTCACTGTCTGAGCAGAACATGACTTAGACCATTGAGTTTATTCCTTCTTTTGAATACAAATTAGCTCATAAAATTACTTGCTCAAGACCTGCTACTGATTTTAATGACAAAAATCATTGACAATCCTAAATGCCACTAGTCAATGTCTGTTTTACATACTCAGCTACAAATTGCAATAGAAATCATTCCTTTTTCTCATGCTTCATGTTTCTCATTTCAAAAATGAAAGCTTCTTACAGCCTTCACGTTCCTATATGTGTGAACCTGGAATTATGTTCAATACAAGCATGAATAATACAAATTTTAGCTACAACATGGAAGCAGCCAGTCAGCTGCTGATTTTTCGTTGTGTGCTGAATGGTCCCTGATGTGGGATAAGCTTCTCTCCTACTGATAAAGACCTCATTTTCCCTCACAAGATCTTCTCTTGTGAGCGCCCAGTGTATATTTTTTCATTCCCCTCTTTCTTTTTAACCCAGGAGAGCTTGAGAACCAAGATACCATATTTTCTTTAGCTTAGTGAAGCTGACACATCACTAGGGAAGGGTTAAAGAAAAACAAACCCCCCTCAAGATGTTCCTGGAAAACCCAAGCAGATAAACACATGGGAAGCTCAGACAGCCGGCCTTCTGTTAAGTATGTGAGAGAAATTTCCCATCTTGAGGTAAGGAAGACAGAGGCACTGTTAAATTATGTTTCCCGTGAGTGTTACTAAGGCATACTTACACATATTATATGAGGTAGAAAATTAGTACTTTGAATTGTTATGGTTACATTTGCAGTAAAGTGTAAGTGTTTGCAGTTTTTCAGAAGTTTGCCTATGGTTCATCATGCAGTTCACCCACTGAGAAGAAAATTTACTTGCTGTAAAATAGCGGAACAGATCAACAGCTACAAGAGAACGATTGCAAACTCTTCCCAGAGTCCTGTTTCTGGAAGAGGTGATTATTCTAGAGATGAAAAGACTAAAATGACAGCTCCAGGCCTCACATTTATCCACGTCTCACCTTTGGAAAGGTTTAGGCCTGATCCTCAGTGCATGCTTAACAGGAATATTGGAGGAGTTGCACACATTGGCAACACTCTCTGACCCTGGGGGTGAGACTCTGCTCATGAATCAAGGCTCAGTGTTACAGCAGAGCTTAAATAAGTTTAGGGTTTCTCTGATAGTGTCAGGTGTCTCTAGCAGTGGTAGGAAAGTTGTGGTACCCAGGTCTCAGAATTTTTTAGATACATATGTGTATAACTATCTATGTATATACTTAAATATTTTATGTATGTGTGTATCTATATTTATGCATTTATATGCAAATGTATATATAATGTATATAAGCTATATACTTAATTTAGGTAGCCCCAGTACTGTGAGAAGTGGGAATAAGGCTGAGCTCTGGCAGCCCTGGGAAGTGGTGATATGAATTGTTCCCTTTCTCTCTCTTAAATGTAGATAATGGGGGCACCTTCTGTAGTCAGGCTGAACACAGCCCAATGGCAATGCAAGGGATTTTGAATTGGATAATCAACTCTCATGCATGCAATAAATTACATGCTTTTCATGTATCTACAGAGCACACATGTCAGGAAGAAAAAGAAGAAAATAAATTAAGTCAAAATCTCTGACTGAGAGATAGTGATTCCCAACTCCTAGTCCACGTGGCTGAGACTGGTAACCCCATTCTCACCCTGAGACTCATGTGACCAAGGACTAATTCAGGGGAATTAAACATCTTCTGAGGATTTGGCACTTTGCTGGCACTGAATAAGACACAGCACCTGCTACAATCTGGTTCAAACCCAGGAAAGCAAAGCAAGCTAAGTCTCTGTGCATAAACCGGAAAGAACTTAGAAGGTTAAAAATATTCCCAGAAATGAGATTAAAACCAAACGAGGTTAGATGTTGATGCCAAAAAATGGGTGTATCTTATTTAATAGTAAAAGAGGCAAAGAGAAGGGAAGAGAAAAGAAAGAGAGAAAGAAATGGAAAAAAGAAGTGTGTGTGGGGAGTGGGGGGACAGGGAGAGGTGACAGGGGTTAGGTGGAAGCAGATCACCCATCTGAGGGTCCCAACGATGTCTCGTTGCTCCCCTCCATCTGCTCTGCTGGGGGTGAGGGTCCCCCATCGCTGCCATGGCCACACTGCCACACCACACACCAAAGGGTACAGAATCCCATGGATTAATATACACTTTGGGCCAGGTGGGAATGCCCACGTGTCTCCCTTGCAGGGGCTGGCTTGACACTGTTCCTTGCAACACTGAGGGTCTGTTGCACCATCTCTGGTGCAGGGTCTGGGGACCCCTTTGAGGGGGGGGCCCTGTGATGGGCCATGTCACCCCCTTCTGCTGTGGATAAGCTTCCTCCCCCCTGGTGAGGACCCCTCAGCTGGGCTCCTCTGCACAGTGGAGGATGGGCGGTCACTGCGCCTCTGACCAGAGGCTTTTCCCAGATACTCAAAGCCTCTCCTCCCCCCACCCTTTGGTGCGAGGGTCTCTGCAAGCCTGGCAGCTGATAGCTCTGGGGCTGTGGTCTCCACCTTGGAGGCGTTACACCTGTGCTTTGTGAAATGTCCCCAGCCCTGAGCTGTTACTTTATCTTATCTTCATCAGCGAGGTGTAAGGCCTCAGTCAGGGCCCCATTCAGGGTGCAGTAGTCTTCTTTGCAGCTTTTGTAATACAGTTTCAAAAGTCCTTTAAGAAAATGTTTAAGTCATAAACTATAATATTTCAGTCTCTGACAGCACCACAAACTCGTTACAATCCCTACTCTCTTTTCTGCCAAGGAAGGAAAGAAAGCAGAGAAACTGTCTGGTACCTCTACTGCATGAGCAGTAGCACTCCATCCCTTTCCTGACTGCTGATCAGCCATAAATGCTGCTATCATTGCACCATAAACTAGGACAAAGCCCAGGAATGGTAAATTAAGGTGTCTAAGGCCACACTGAAGTCTGCATCACAACAGAGCACTTAATTTCTGTGACTCTAAATTCTCCTGACCTGTTCTTCCCCTAATTCCAGTCCCAAGCAAAATCACTTAAATATCTCGGGGTGTCAGCTAATGTGCATCGGTGTGCACACGTGCATGAGAATAAACTGCTATCAAACTCCCACTTTATTTTCAGTGCCCTCACTGTGTGGATGGAGTTTGATGCCACCACACAGCAGTATATCAAACTATTCTGTGGCAAAAAAAAGACAAAGCAAGAGCTTTGGCCTTCAAATTCTGAAGTCAGTCTGACTTAAAGCGGAGGTCCAACCCTCAGCTCAATCAATCTGTAACTTTGTTGTCTTTTCTAGCAGTGGTTTTGTCCCTGATTGTGCTGACTACCCATTTCAGCTAAGCATTCAGAAAATGATTCTTCCCTTTCTGTTGCAATATCCTCTGCAAAGTTACATGCAATTGATTCAAAGGGGAATTTCTTTTCAATGCTCAGTATGAGAACTGAATTCTTATAACATGTAAGTGCTTTTGTGTGGTAAATCTCTGTCTAGATTTACTAGTCATTTACTCTTTGAAGATGCTCTACACATCCAGTGGCAGGACCAGCTGAGTGCTATCGACTAAACATACAGAGAAAAATCACAAAATACAGCATTAAATTTTGTCAGTGACTCATAAGAGTCTTTGACTTTTAATTTGTAGGTGTAGGGCAAATGTGGAAGTGCTGAATTTGTCTGATTTCTGTTAAACACTTACACACTCTTTACTGAGTTTCATAAGCCATGTATCCCACATCAAATGCTAAAAACATTAAGAACAGTATGCTCTTTGGAGTAAAGTAAAATATAGAAGAGCAAGGTGAGAAGTCTGTACCTTATTTCCACAATCAAAAAAAAAAGTCTGGAAATGTGCAGGAAAATGCATTAAGGAGATAACAATGCCTGGGAGCAGAGAGGAGGTTTGAGCATAAGAGGAGGGGGACTGAGCTCCACTGTTACTAAGTATTCAGCAGAAAATGGCCCAAGATTGAACATGTCCTTTTATGGCAGTGGGAAGAGAGCAAATCCATCACAGGGAGAAGGAGCAGAGATGAGGGGAACTGATTCAGTGTGAAGCAGTTTTGCCTTCCTGGCTTTCTTCTTTCCCAACAAGCTACGTGTTCACCTCTAAACTCATCACCTACCACCACAAATGGTCCCCTCATTAAGGCTTCTGCAATAAACACTGATGCTTTAAATTTAATCAGAACTTTCATATACAGCATGAGGAGGCTGCACCATTAGTTAAAAATAAAGGTCACCTTTTTCTCTTTTCTCTTTGTTGTCTGCTAATATGATTTTGAATATTACTGCTTTGCAGCTATTACTGTTTACACTGGGTGATTGGCTAGACTCATTAAGTGAATGAATGCCAGGAGATGACATCATTTACATTTAATTGTCTTGTTTCTCAACAAAGTCTATACAGTTGTTTTAATAAAGGGCAGGGGAAGATAAAGGCTACATTTGCATTATCTAAGCAGCTTTTGACAAGGGTCTAGGATGTTGTTGACATTTATTGTTTACAAATGAGATAAATAATGTTTTGGTTTGCAATTGTTGCGCTTTTTTCTGTCTTCAGTAAGTTATAGTTTTTCATTACTGTTATTACTCCTGAATGTTAATGAACAGATACTCAGTTTCAACTTAACAGCAGACTCTTTCCAGGATTCAGAACTACTGACATCTGTTCAGCTTGCTCAAATTCCACTTGTTTGCTCAAATTCCTGATGCACCAACTTCACTATAACTAGAACAAGACTTTAAACATAGCCATAAGCTATGGACTTTTGTGAATTGGGGCATTCCAGCTTCAGAAATTATATGGTCAGTATTTTCTGGGAGAGTTGTCAGTTTTCCTGTCCAAGATTTCCAGACAATACAAATAAAGCATGCAGGATATTGCTGATTATTCATCTTTTTTTGTCATCCCTTATTTGATTTAAATACAAATGGTGTGAAGGGCTGATATGTGCAGACGTCATCATCCTTCCTCTTGTGGCCTCACAGTAGCATTATGTCAGCTCTTGGCTGCCAAATCTCCTGCTCCAAAGCTTCCCCATCATCTCTCAGTCATGGTTCATTTTTTCCCTCCTTTTCTACCCCCAAGTCCCTTGGGGGTGCAGCTGTGCTAACTGCTTTTTTGTTTACACATTCAGCCCAAAATACTAACTTCATCCACAACTAAGCCAGGCATGCCATTGCCATCCATGGAGCCTACTCCATATTTGACTTATAATTCTGTCTTCAAGGAGGTGTTCTGTGGTCAAAGATACCTCATCTTATTTCCCTGTACA
Organism: Corvus hawaiiensis; assembly: GCF_020740725.1. NCBI lineage: Eukaryota > Metazoa > Chordata > Aves > Passeriformes > Corvidae > Corvus > Corvus hawaiiensis. Next base: position 9,295,552 of record NC_063218.1, read on the forward strand.
TACTGAGGAAGGAAGTGCCTGGCCTTCTCCAGAGCAGGTCTGCGGAGTGTTTTGCTTTTTGGTCCACTGTGCGTCCATCTACCTGTCGTGTATCCACTCTGATGCTGCTGTTTGGTGAAGAAATCTGGTATTAGATGCACACAAGAGAAAGAAGAAAATTTTTAAACTATTCAGACAATGACACCAACAGCAGACTCTGGGTTTGTGTGATGTCTGGGCTCCAGATATATAAAGGATGGAGGCTGCCTATTTAACCCTACCCTTTCAGGAGTGAGGATATGGTTGTTGAACACAGATCAGGAGTGGTGGTCCCTGTGAGGTGATTGCAACTCCTCCTTCTCACCATCAACTGTAATGAGCTGCAGTCCAGAAGCCAGTCTGAACTGCTCACAAATATCTTGGACTTGGGTATCCTAAGAGATGTCTGAGTCAACCTTAAGTTTCCACAGTGGGCGGTTTGAGTGAAACCAGTAAATTCTTTGCACCCTTTCCAAACTTCTCAAGTACTCTCTTTCAACTTCTGATATAATGGAGGAACAGCTTTCTTTCATCCTAAATAAAAAAAAAAAAAAAAAAAGAAGGAATGAAAATTTAAATCTTACCCAGTCTCTGGAAGGGACCAGTCCATGATCATCTCGTGCAACAACCCACAATCATTCTGTGCACTTCAGCCTACAGACTTCATCTGTTCTGCTGAGAAGCCAAGGTTATAACAGAATAAACTGCTGTTTACATCCATGCCTGTACTTAATGTAGGTGAGAATGCACTGGTCAGAAGTACTGCTTATACCAAGAGTATGGATGGCAATTTCTATGCAGACTTAATTCTCTGCTGCAGCCTTACACTTGTGTAGATTCGGTGAAATTACACTGACTTCCAGTCCATGTGAGACAACAAAAATCAATTTTTTCATTTGTAACAGGGGCTAAATTCAATTATATATGTCATATATTTTTATAATTTTTTCCCTGTTAAAGGACAAACAAAACACCCCTAACAAAAAGTATTGTGTTTTTTGTAGCTGGTGAGTTAAACCAATTACCAGATTACCAAAGAGCTACTCCCAGTGGGCCTCTATATTTGGGGTAATCTTAAAATAACCCACCATTTCTTAGCTGGTATTATGAAACAGTGGCAAGAAAAATAAGCAGAGTACTGCTTCACTTTTGTCTAATTACTCTGGCAGACAAAGGTGTGAAATTATTAACCAGTAACATATGGGCTTGAGCTTAGAGAAGTTCCCAGCAAGATTTCTTTTTATTCCAGGCATATTTTGTCATTTAATTTAAGGGCACTAATCCATGGGTGAGCCTCTGCCTGCCTCTCTGTCACTTGCGTTCTTGCGCTTATCAAATGTATTCCTAATCTCAATTGTGTTTTCTTCTGCTTCCTTGCAGTGCAAACAACCCCCTGGCCTGATGCTGATGATACTGATGGGTCAGGAGTTGCGTTGGGATGTGAAGCCTGATCTTCACATGACAGCCATAAAACTGAGAATTTACTGTTTGGGTACAATAAAGGGGCTTAACAATGCTGATGGTATCTACCAGTCCCATAATGAAAAGAAGAAGATGTCTTTGCTTTCTCCAAGAAACACATTTTTCAGTGCTGTGAACAGGACTGTGTCAATACTGCTTTTGAGCACTGAAGCAGCATTTCAACTTGCTAAATATAGGCAGTGTAGGAAGGCACACCCACACAAGCACCATTTTTCCACTTCTACTTTAGTCACAACATTCCCCAGTTAGTAATATTTAGCTCGTATTGGAGGTGCCCAAAATACTCACATTAAAACAAGCGTGCATCCTCTTCATGCAGCTCGTCAAGGCCACAAACAAGAATTGCATCCCTTGCTGTGATAATGCACAACTTTGCATGTGTTCGTTCATTTAATCCCTCAGTACTCTGCTTGTGCTGATGGAAGCTCTGCAGCCAGCACATAACAATGTCAAGAGTAAAGAGACAGGGTTTCAGTTTTCAAACATGGGAAACTTAATCCCTAATCTGGATGCTCCAAATTGCCACTTAGACATGTAAATGTCAATTTTATGCACCTAAGTGCCAATTTGAGTGTCCAAATGCCTGACTTGGACATCTCATTAAGGCACCCATTGGGTTATATTGCTTGTTTTACCTATCTGAGTGCACATTATGCGCTGTAAACAATTATGGTCTGTACCATACAAGTAAATCAATTCATTCAAGTGGCTTTAGAGAAGAAAGTGATTTCAGCACAGCAGAAATTATTAGAAACAAGTAGCTCATCATGTGTCAGTGTGACACACACCTAGGTCCCCTCTTCATGCCCCATCATCCAGTGCCTGAGAGCCTCCATTTAGTGTAATTTCTAAAAAGTATCTCAATCTGAGCATGGCCATTTGGGACCCCTGCTCCTGCTGCTGCATTGCAATCTGCCTGCCGTGTTCCTTGAGTTGAGTGAATTATTTGGGGCGATCCTGAGCCATCAAGGTGGGAGCTGAGCCGTGCCTCATACAGCCGGGGCTGCCGGGGAATCCAGACGCTCTTCGCTCCACACATTCCAGGGCACTAATGGACATCTTAAAATAGGATTCTGGGTGTTGTTGCATCCATCCTCCCTTTCAAAACAGTGTTTAAGTGGCCTTGAGAAAATGAGACTAAATAATACCCACCATGCTGTTCCCCGAGATGCCTTAAAATGCTGTAGGCAGAAAAGCACAGGCCAAGGCCACTCTACCCCAACCTTTTCTGAGCAACAATGTCTAATATCTCTTTCACATCACATCACAGATTGTAAAATGAGGTGCAATTTGCAGCTTTAAGAGGATGAGGAAAAGAGCAGCCAAAAACTGACAGTGCATTCTCTTAACAGAAAAGGACTGTCCAGTGGGTTATCAGTTTATTTTTTCGCCTCTTTGCCTGACCAAAATGACCATTTCAAAATTTCTGAGGCAAGAGAAGCACCTGGAAATTAGTCCTGGAACAAGCCCGTACTCTTTGTCTGGGGATTTGCTCAATTTTAATGGGTAATTTCTTTGTCTCAGCTGCTTTCTTCAGGCATGGCATTGTCAAAGCTCTGCTCACACAGTCACCCTCACAAAGAGGATCAACATGGCAACTGAGAGATACTACCCAGTAGATGCAAGGCTGCTGTCAGTGCCAGGGACTCTCCTTATAAAGCTGTGAGGGTCTGCAGCACAGAAAGCAAACTTCCCCAACTCCTGCAGCTATGGGGCATGAATGTCCTTAGCATGGGCAATAACTTTCAACCCCTTCTTGGGGTTTGGGAAGGCTTTAAAGTGGGAGATCCCAGCCCACTGTTGATGCCCCCTGAATTCCCATAGATGTTTTGAATACCAAACCACATGTGGGCTAAAAGTGCTAAAGGAATTCACTGTGCTGACACCCAGCTTGCTCCTCCTCTCACAAGGTGGACGTAACCAACATTCACCCAAATTTTCTGTTGCATTGTGACTGTGGGTCTGGTCTTGGAAAAGCACTGGAAAGTTACTCCCATTCCGAATGGAGTGAGGAAATGAGCCAAACAAGAGCCTGACTGGGCTCCATCTCAGAGAAACCAGCACAGAGACAAAGAATTTGTGTCCATAGTGATGAAAGAAATCTGCAGCCCGCAGAATGCAGTAATGATCTCAGTACATTTTTGGTGAAGGGAACCATGACAATTAGCATCTCTTCATAATATAGTTTCTAGGATTCTTCAGCAAAGTCCAGGCAATGACAAGCCCATACCTAGCAAATTACAGCTGCACGTGCATATGTGATTATTTGCTATATGCAAGCAATATGAGGGAATATAATATATGTATTATATAAGGGAATATAAGGAACTCAAATTCCATGTCCATGCTTGTCAGCCAATAAGTCTTTACGTCACCTGATTTTTATTTCTTGTTGCATAAACCATAAAGAGAAACACAGTAAGTGAGGTACAATTTCAAGCCCTGTTTTACTTCCTATCCTTCCTCAGAGCTTCAGGGTCTTTGCTCATTAAAATTATTTTCCTAGCATGTGCTCCTCCAGTACACATATGGAATCAATATGATACAAATTATATGACCTATCAGAACAAACAGTTCAAACTCTCATTACCAGATATTTGTGGCAACCGATTTTTGGGTCAATATTCTGTGAAAGAATACTTGAAAAACACTATGCTGAAAAAATGAAGATATTTTAATTTTCTTATGGAAAATTCTTCCAAATATAGAGAGAACATACTTACCTGGGAACCTCTTCTCTAGCCAGCACTCATATTATTTACTAACATAAAACGCTGGACAGATTCTTCACTACAAGTAAAAATGAGATGATTCATATGCACTGAAATTACAATGGCAGAACACATTGTGTCTTTATGTCCTTACACTGTCACGGGAAGCATTAGAGAAGTAGAACCCTACTGAGGTATTCTGCCTAACATGAAAAAAATCAGAAGTCTGTTACTGCTGGGATGGGGAAAGGGGTTCTCCTTCTCTTCAGTATTTTGTATCCAGATGCAGAAAATTAGATGAGGCAGGTTACCAAAGGAAGCTGGCAAAGAACATGCATCTTTTGCCAGCCAAAGTCTTGACTTTCTGTAAATTTGTTACATTTTGGAGGGATAGTGCAGTAAGAAAGCATGGTTCTTCCTTCAAAATAAGGTTTAGCTTAGAGACCAATCTCAGGAGTCTTCAACCCCAAACAAATGGCCATAATCCCTCAGAGAGACTTTTACACAAAGTTTTATTATGCTCAGATAACTTTGAACTCTTAAAAATAGAGGTCTGAATTTCTACAAATTTAACTAAGCAGTTCAAGTTTAATTACTAACAAGGTTCATGCTGGCACTTCATGAAGCAATTTAAGCATGTGACACTGACAGATTTTCTTAAGCACTGTGGAGAATTTGGTAGTTGTTGTTATTTCTGCAAGGCTTGGCTGGGGAAACCAGTAGGAAGTGATAAAACAAAATTGGTATTATAACAATTTCTAATAATTTTGAGCTAAACAGGCAGCCAGGGCTTTTAGAAGTTAATGTATGTAAAAGAATGAAATTATACATGGAGCATATGTGCAGAGGCTTTCAAACATATTTTTCATTTTTCATTCATTTCAAAATGAATGTCAGTCCATGTCTCAGGGGCTGGAGCCCCTTCTCCCTTTGGAAAAACTGGACTACACGTTAATGTGTTTAAGGCCAAAAATTAGTCATTGGGTAAATTAAATTAAATTCACTTGAAATGGAATTAAAATGATGGAAAAGTGCTGAATATAGTTTTTGTAACAATTAGAGTTGCTCCACAAAAATTAATGAAAAGCTCCATCTTAATCAAGTCATAGTCCTGTCAGCATCCCTCTTTGTCATTCTCTATTGTCATTTAAATAGCTAATCTTCCTCTTTTCCTTGCTACAGTTTCTACCTTTCATATCAGCTAGAGCTGGTTTGCCTCCAAGTTCCACGATAGTTAATTAAAAAGTTAGGAAAACCACCTGATTTAGGCTTCCTGTGGCTGAAGGAAAGCAAATACGCTCATCAAGAAAAGAAAAGATACAAATGAGTTATGCTATTTTTGTGTACCTGTGGAAGGTAGAGATCAAAACAGCCTCTTAGGTCAAGTAGTTCAACTCTGCTAGGCCAGACACATTTCCAACAGGAAGAGTTTAATATTTTAACTAATCTAGTTTTCAAGATCCCAAATAATGAGGATTTCATAACATTGCCAATTTATTCTGATTACTCCTTTCATGAATTGTATCCACAAACTTTTCTCTTTTTTGTTATTTTTTTCTTTTTGTTCTTGTTGCAAATACTATAATATTATTTATACTTTATATTGTTACTATTTTAGCAGGAAACAAACTGTGTGAATTATAAACATTGTGTTGGGTGAAAATATGCTTTCAAATGTGATCACTGGAGATTTCTGAGACATCCGTCAGCATATGTCACACCTCATAGATTCTTTACCTTTGTCCTCCATGACGGCCATTGATGTATTCAGAGAGAGCTTTGTCAAGACAGAAGAACCATTGGCGTCAATGATCCAATTAACGTGGATCTCTCCAGGCTTCTGTAGGAAACTAATCTGTGCTGACCTGCCATGGAGATGCATGGATAAAAGTAAAGCTACACATATGCTGACAACATATAGTCCAAGTTACCTTTATCCACAAGCTGGTAAGTTGGTGTTCTCTTTCCAGATACAAAAGTAAGGGAAGGATGCTGGAAGAAGGGACTGAGTCTTTCCAATAATGTTTTTATAGTTTTTCCCAAAATTTCAAGAAGAAAAAATGTTTTATCTGCTTTAGCTGAAATTTAATTAAAAATCATAAAACATAAATAATGCACTTCCTAAAATATCCATAATGCAGAAGATGTTTTGATGCTTTGCTGGCAGGAGAGCAGGGCAAAAATGGGACGGGTTTCTTAGCAAGAGGTCAGTCTCTCAATGGGGACAGAAGGGACATGACAAGGGCTCTGTAATCTCCACCAGAAAGTGAACCAGACAGAGAGTCCTTGCTCTTCATTAACAAATATAGCAGGAAATAAAAAGAAACAAAGAGCCTGGAGGTGAGATAAGTGCATGGTGAATCCAGAGAGACTGCCCAGACACACACACACCTATCCAGGCTGCCCCTCACAGCGTGGCAATAGCTGCTGGAGGATTCACAACCACTTAGGGAAACACTGGGGTTTTTTCTGTAAGCAACACCCATTTTTCTTACTTGGCACCTGGTTTGTTTATTTAAACTTGGGGCAGAGACTGTTCTTTGCATAGAGCTTAGATGTACTATGTTTGTGTACTGAGTGAGGCAGCACTCCCTGGGCATTGTTCTCACACAATTAAAGGATAATGGTAAAACAGAGTTAATATTGCCGCTGTCATATCTCCCAAATAAAAATCCAGCCCTGTCACAGTCCTTGCAGTCTGTCAGAACTGTGATGTAAGCCTCAAGTCCAGAAGTCATTTCACAATAGTGAAATAGTATTTTTATTCAGCAATTAAACTGATAAAAACTTGGCTTCAGGGAAATTCCAAAGTCTCTCCCATCCAAGATAATGTCTGCACAATACTCAAAATCAGAAAGGACCAAGTAGATAATTTACACTACTCCTCCTCACTCCACACCAAAGGACACGCACTGATGGCAACTCCCAGATACACAGATACCATTCAGCAAAAAGTCTTGAGAAGTGAATGTTTTTAATGAGGACTATGTGCCTTTAAATAGATGGTCCAGGTCTTTGAAAGTCACAGGAGTGGGCCAAATTGAACATTCAACTTATAATAAATTATACTTTTCTTAGCCAGAGGATGTAACAGATGTGTTAGAGTGCATTCATTATTGCAATGATTTTCAGCTGAGCACAATCTTGCTTTTTGTAGCCAGGATTTTTCATTTTCAGACACTGAACCTGCAATTTGCTGCTGATAGAAATAGCAAATTAATACCTGTTTTCTTTGTACAAACGATCAGTCAGGACAGATGGAGACAACCCTACGGAACTATTTTGCTTATTTTCAGTATAAATTCCAAGGAAAGTGCTCAAGGAGTTTGGGTCAGGCCCATTTTCAGTTATTTCCATCTTTCCCAGCACTGCACATTATCAGCTCTTTTTCCCTGGTTTTTTTTTTTTTTTTCATTTTTTCCTTCAAACTCTTGCTTCTCTTTTTTATTTGCTGTCTGACCATAAAATTTTTTCCCTTTTCAGGGTAATCTTGCTGAGCACTTGGTCAAATAAAGTTAAAATATAGCTAGTTTTCATCACAGAGTCACAATGGTCCAGAGATCAGACATGCTGTGTAATTGTCTCTCCTAAATGTAGCTCTGATTCTGAAAAAATCTACATGGGCTTGTGCGTTTTGTTCAAATGTATCCTTGTGATTTTTACCCCTAGAACTCTTTTATGCATCCAATTGATTTGTTATGCTCCAAAGATATGATTACAAACCCCTGAAAACTAACCAGTGAATATCAGTAATTTGAATCTGTGAAGCCCATCAGTCAATACATTCACTCTGAAACCCCCACAACATGCTCATAACAATGCTTCATTTTTATCAGCTTACTTCCAGATCAATATTTATAGTATCATTCAAACATTTATTATGATAGAACAGTTATGCTCAGGATTGAAATAAGAAGGGAAAAGAAAGTATTAAATGCAGGGCATGCTTGTAACAGCTTGCACATCTCTGAGTTTTCACTCATTTGGTTTGCTTGAAGTTCTAACTGGAAGGCTCTGGTCCTTTCAACACAAGCTGGCAGAAGAGCTTCCTGAACCAACATAGCAAACTCCTTTCTGATAATTTCAATCACCGTGCTCAGGCTGGGCTCCTCTTTGTTGCTGGTGGGTAAGGAGAGGCTGCACAACCACCCAGCTCTGCCCCACCATGTCTGAATTACTGTGACTCTGCCATGGCTCACTCCTGGCCATGAGGACTGCTAAAACTAGACATCCCTTCCCCTCTAAGCCTAGTTATTCCCTCCTTCCCTGCATTCTTCTACATCTTAGGATCTCAAAGCCATGTTTAACCATGAAAACATCCACCCTACTGACAGTCCTTCTTCATAGCACAAAAATGGGGGGACAGGGACAGCAACAGGGAGCACAACACACTGTGGGACAGGCCTCGATCCTTCCTCATCTCATAACCTCATCACTCCCTCATCCTGCCCTCAGCAGAGCTCTGGCTTCAGTGTAAGTGAGGAAGCTGAACTGCTCTAAACTGACCTTTTTTTTTTTTTTTCACACTTTCTGTATGTGAAACTTGGGGCCTGGGAATTTTCCCCAGGAAGGATTAAACACTGGCAGAGTTGTGAGTATCCAAACGCAGGCTCTAACAAGAGGAAGTGTCAGGCAACATTAATAGACTTTTGCTACCAGCCTCGCCTATAGCATATCTCTGTTTACTGAGGGCTGATGTATAATTATGATGAGTGATGCAGTCTGCTCATTAGCCTGAGCTGTCAGAACTTGGCTGTCTGTACAGTGATGGAAAGAGGATCATAATAACTTCTAAATGTGACTGATAACGTGGTTTACATTTCTCACATTGTTAGCTCATGAACATTGGGATTTCTGGCTGGTAGGGAATAGATAACATTTCTATTACTTTTTGGGCCTGGTTTTATCTCAGTTCTTAACAGTTGGTTTGCTTTGGACAAGTGGTTTTAGCAGCATCCTGGCATTCTTTGTGTGCCTGGCACTTTTCTGGTTTTATTCCTGGACGCTACACTAAAGATATACACCGGCATGTAGCCTTTACCTTTTACTGAGCCAAGTTAACCCATCAATGTATGTCTAAAAAGAGACATTGCAATATTCATAGCTGTTGCTGCTAGAGAACCAAGGTAGATGCCGGTGCCCAGAGAGTTTACAGTTATGAGGCAGTGGAAAGAATCCCTTTTATTTGATCTCTGATGTGCACACAACTGCAAAGAAATAGCTTCAACTGTTCATGGAGTCCATAGATCCCATTTTAACAGCCTTCCATGGGGAAAGATTAAGTGTTTTCAACAGAATTCCCCATTTTAAGGCAGCTTAAAACAAAAGGGGTGGTCTTTGGAGTAGTTAGAAGAGTTTCAAAGCTGGTATACCCTTCTCTCTTAACAGAGAAGAGGGATTAGATTTAACTCAGGTAGCCTGTGTTCATTGCTTTTGCTAACAATCTGAACATGACAGGAGATCAGAGAAAAGGCACAATACTTCTTCCTTGCTCTGTCCAAGATATGTTCTCAAGACTCGTCTTTCAGGACCATCTTTTTGCAGAAAAACATAGAAGCAGACCCAGTTCTTTGCTTAAACTAATTTCCAAGGCAAGTATTTTCTAGATTTGGGGCACTAAATATAAATACTCCTGAAGGATGACTCCTGGAAAGCAATGTGGGGTTTTTTTTAATACGCAGACCTGGCAGAGCACAGAAAGACAGGCACACCAGAGTGAAAGGATCCTCAGGGATGCAGTCCCAATGTATTCCACATCATGTGACCCTTTGAAAACCTTAGGTATTCTCTCTGTCTTTAATCAAGAAGCTCTTTCAGAATCTCTTTGCTGAGTTGGTCAGATACTGTCTCCTGATCCCAAAGTGTGTTCCCATGTGGCTTATACCAAGAAGTTCCTTCACCTTGAAATGAAGTTTTCTGTCCTCATGCTGAACCCATAAATGCATCTGCAAGTCAGCCACCACTACTTTTTGTGTCACTAAGACAAACAATCCAGGTGTTTTGGTCTCCTCTTATGAAGCAGATGCTGCTTTTCCCAGCCATGTTGTCTGCTCTTCCCTGTCCCTATAGCAGTCAGAAATCATCTCTCCTTTTTGTGACCAGACAATGCACAGCTCTGCTTGTCCTTCCCTCTCACTGTTAGAAACATTTCTGCCCTTATACCTTGAGAGTGAATTTGACCACCCTACTGCAGCATTATGGTAATATTCTGCAGTCTTCTTTTTTGCCCCACAGTCATTTCCAAATTACAAACTCCTAATGTGCAGCAGAATTACTGTTCCCTTATGCATGACCTTGATTTCAAGTCCTTGAATGTAATTCTGAGGGCAGTCCATTTTCTGTGTGCCAGTTCACTCCTTCTCTGCGCTAACAGTGCCTCCCAGCACCTTGGCATCAGTAAGTTGGTTTGATATTAGTTAATTTCCTCATAGTCCTGCCAAGCTCATTAATGAAAATAGTGAGCAGAATTAGTGGCAGATCTTATTCTTGAGGAACTCTGCTAATGACCCTTCTTCAGCCTTATATTTCCCCTTTAATCCTCTCTGTTGCTCTCTCCCTGGAAGCCAGGTCTTACCATTTCTTTTTTTTCCCTATGAATCCACAACTTGTTAATTAATCCATAGTTCCCACATGATGGTGCAACCAATATCCTTCCCTGATTCAAGATAGAAAAGATCTACAATATTATTTTAACAGACAAAGTCATTGACTAGCCTGGTATGAGCTGCTGTTTGACAAAATCAATGTGCATTTTAATCCTCTTTTCCTTTGACATCTCCCTTTTAGAGATTTTCAAAATCCATGTTGAAATTATGATCCAGTATTCAGAGTAGATAAACCCAGGTCATTTTCCAATCTCTATCTCAAAATATCAGCACTACAGGTACTGCTGGAGACCAGGCACTTGCCAGGTTTGTTTGTCTTATTTGCACACAGATGGGAATGCTACATGTAAGGTCCAGTTCACTGGGGTGAGATGGAGAATACGTTTATCCTCTGCCTCTCTCTTCCCAAGAACCAGACCTTGACAAATTTATGGCTTCATTTGGAAAAACAGTTTTGATTTTGTGGTATTAGCTTGTTTATTTATTTCTACTTTTCTGCAGCACAGCCAGATTTTCTTTGTACACAACACTTGCTGTTCTGAACATGACCACCTTATGCATCCTCCCAAGGCCAAGTACAAGCAGTGATATTTCACTGTTAGGAACCTCCTCTGCCTATAATTTTATTTCTGATCTTGGAAGGTCTGAGGGTATCACTCAGAACATTCAAGATAAATTTAGGATTGAGAGTTGTGAAGTATGTATGCAATAGCAGATTTGTTTTAAATGCTTGGTCTCTGTGAAATTGTGTAAGGGGTTGGAAATGCCAGAAACAATTGCTACAGATGAAAGACTGACAGGTTTCTTGCACCTGGACTGGTTGTAGGAAGAGGGCAAGTGATCTGGGGGTATCTCAGTGCTGGAGGTGGCAAAGCAGCCATGGGGTCACTGCTCCAAGAGCCAAGAAGAAATAGTCATCTGCTCCTGCCCCTGCTCTCTCAACACTCACAGAAGCAGCAATGCTCTTAGAAAAATATCATTAGAGTTTCTCCACAGTGCTCTAGCACTGCTTCACCTCTTTATCTTCCCAATTTATCCCTTGGTAGAAGAGGCAAGATCCTCTGCTCCAACCTAAAGTTGAAAGTTCAATTTTTCATATGATGTCAGGAAGCCTTCAGCTATGCAGTCATTCTCCTTCCAATTGTCATGTAAATGCAGTGTATCACATAAGAAGCACCCTGATAATTGATACGCATACACATATGGGTAAAGAAATAAAACTTTCATTTTTTATGTATAATTACATACACAGAGGTACATATAAATATGTGGTATTTCTGCTAGCAAAAGGAGTTGCGGTAAATTTACTTCAATGCACGTTATTTAAGCGTCTCTTAATCTTCATAGACTAAATCTGCCTCCCACCAGCTCAGAACTTTTCAGTTGTGGTTTTTAAGGAGGAAAAATATCCTAGTAAACACTAATTGGCAATGCCTGTCTTATCAGGAATAAAATAGTTCTATTGGGGAATAATTCTTCTCCAAGAAGTTTTTTATAGTCATGCTAGTAAAAATGAGTTAAATGTAATTTTGACTCATCCATAATAATCTGTTTATTGCTCTGATGGTTATTTCTGTTTTCCACAGAAGCAATCACTTGCTAGGTAGAACGGAACCGTAATCTTAACTCATCACATATATTTTTTGCTGGCAGCCAGCGGACTGCAGTAAATATTCCAGTCGGAACAAAGGTGCAAATAATCAATACATCTGTTCCATTTACACCAATAATGGCACATAGTGAGATTTATGGGCCTCAGTATAAAGGAGGTGCACTACTCTGCTGATTACTCTTCAATCACTAACACACGTTTGAATTTCACTTCTGTGTAAATATGACAAGAAACAAACCATTCATAGAAAATGATTGCATGTACAACCAGCACCCTCTCAGGCACAGTTTTTTGCTCCTTTTTTTTTTTTTAAATGACATTCTCTTTGTTAAAAAAACTTGTTTCCCTTCCATGGGAGGAGATTTCAATTAGCTGGCTGCCTGCATTCCCACCCCACACCAAAGACAGGCCTCATTTTAATTCAAACCCAGATCTATTATTTGCTACTGTAAGGAATCACGGCTTGTGATAGCAAAATTTGCCTCAGCTGTCTAAAATTGCTCAGAACATTAAGGCTCTATTATCTAAATGCTGATTTGATTATCAATACTTTAATCTGAGAAAAAGAAATACTGTCACTGCTTGGAAGCTGAGTAGGCTGACTGGAGAAAATTTATGATGAAGAGAGCCCTAAGAACAGGGATCTGCTGAAAGGGAATAGAATTAAGAGCTTGTTAATGAAAATACTTTTTATAAACTCTCTTTTGACATCAGCTGCTACATTAAAAACCTATCAAAGTCTCTAAAAATTAGGTCAGTAAGAGTCTAAGGTGCACTTCAGGGGAATGGAGAACTTGTTCTCCATCTTTTCATGTGCTGTTTTTTTAAGGTGTCAGGTTCAGGAGCATTTTCTTTTTGCCACAGAAAGGTAAAGGGCTGTACGATAAACAGTGATTCAAGGATGACAGGCTGACAAGAAGCCACTGTGCATTATGTGTTTACATATGCTTTTATTTTGCTAGCAGCTGACAAACTGCAGTAAATAATTGCTGGAACAAGGGTGAAAATGACCAATACATTTATTCGGTTTAAATCAATAAAATAATTTCTTATACATCAGGATGACATGATGCACATTGACAAGGTGCTTGTGGTGCTCCTCCTTCATGTCTTCTAAGGGTAAAACTCTACTCGGCATTTTCTGAGGTGAGTTTGCTTTATTGTTCCTCCACACTTTACCAAATTAAGACACTCATTATCATTAGCTGACTTTGGAAATCTTGGCCCAAGGCTCAGTACTGATCTCTGGTGCAGAAAGATAAAGCTACATCAAGGTGTGTAGTGGTGTCAGTGACAAAGAGCAGGAGAGCAGGAGACAATGCTTCGGGTGAAGTGCAGTTCTGTGTCCCGGTGGCAGAACCAAGTGGTGTGAGGTCTGACTGCCAGGGCTGGAAAAAAAAAATGGAAAGAAGAAATTTAAAGTCTTGTCTTCTCTTTCCATGCCCTTGTTGTCTCAGGTCTGCAAATAAGACTTCCAGGTTTCTTCTCTCTTCTCCCTGCCCAACACACGCAGCTCACAAGGTGGGTAGGAGGGAAATAACTGAACAGCACAGCCTGCAGGAAGATGGTTAAGCAGGCAGATGTACTCCAGCAGCAACTGTAGTCAACTCACACCTGTGCTGTCATCAGCAAAAGCCCACCAGGTGACATGATATGGCCTGGTTATGGCTTGGGTTACAGTCCTAGGGCAACTCAGGAACCCTCAATATAACCTAACAGTCCCCTGAGTAGGAAGTAGGTGCCCAAATCTTCCTTTCGTCCAAGCTGTGATACATCTAGATGTGCACAGCAGTAGAACTATAAAAGTGTCTCACCCTAGTCCTGAGATGATAGGATTCAAAGTTCAGGAAAAGGGGGAGACTGATGGTCCAGTCTTCCTGCACCTCCTTTGCACTCAACAGAGAAAAAGAATTGTTCAGCCCTTACTTCTATATGATCATTGTTACCAGGAATAGTCTCCCACTGCTTAAAAAAGTAGGAGTAATTATATACAGTGGCATATACTCAGAGCTGTGCAAAAGAAGACTAATTTAGATGGCACTCAAACATTAGGAAATGTCAGACTCCTGCGCTCCCACATTTTTTTCTTCTGAATAAAATAGTCTTAATGAAAGCATGTATCATCTCAAAATGAGCATGAGGTTAAAGCTGTATGGGCAACTGGGTAATATGCCTTCACTTAAAATTGAAAGCCTTTGATTTTGCAAAACTACTTTGAAGAGTTGAGAGGGAGACCCTTTATCCTTGATGAATCTGGACCCTGCCGCTAAGTTCCATTCCAAGCAAGTATTCACACACACAGCACACTCAACACTCCCAACATGAGACTTCACTGAAAACCTGTATTTAAAAGCCCCAATTTAGAATTTACTCACTCAGATTTTTTTCTAAATCCGTATCTTCCTGTTTTAACTCTAGGAAGAGTTTGCTTGCATGGAAGTTGCTACTCTGCTTCCCAAAAGCAAAGAATACTTGCATAAAATGTTTGAAAAAAATTTCACCTATAGATATAAAATGAAATAGAGCAGGTTCATCACTTTCCTGGTTCTTTACAGCAGCAATCAATACTGGCCATCCCAGTACAAAAATGGAAGAAAGTAATCCCATGGCATCGGGAAGCCAGAGGCACAGCTTTAGCTCAGTGCTCAGTCCCAATCTGCTATGCTGTTGCCAGAGAGATTAGCCTGCCTCTGATCACAGGTTTGGAAAGCCTGTCATGCCTTTTGAATTAATCAGCTCCCACTGCAGATGTAACAGGCACCAATCAGTCAACAACAAATTATTTTCTGTGAAGTTATGTGCACTTCAGCTGTGGATCCAGCTTGCTCTGCCAGAGCACTTAGACCTCCTTGGAGAAGACCAGGGCCTGAGCCTAATGTGATCTGTGCTGCCTGTGGAGTTGTAAACCAAATTTCTCTGGGAAGGCACATCTGATGATTGCTATCTGCAGAGTTACATGCTGGCCAGCCTGATTAATATGAATGTAGTGGGACAGAGGAAGAGCCTCCCAACCTTTGAATATATTTATTCCTGAGTGAAGCAGCATGTCTGACAAGAGCTCTCAGAAATGTAAAGGTTTATTGCCTCATAATGGAATAAAAGGATTAATTTAGAATAGGTCTGTAGCCACTTGTAAAATATTTCATTTTAATAATTCATACTAATGGAATATATGATCTAGGGGGGTTCATATGGGTTGCTCCTGGGCAGTTGTTGACAAGGCAAATGTGGCTGGGGAGACCTGAGCTGGACTGTTATTTGCTTGTCCCTGGTGGACCTTTAGGATGGTAAAAAGAGAGAGTAAGAACAAGCAGCAGACAAAGCCTTTAATTCATCTACTCTTCATGTCACTGCAGAGTGCTCATCAGACAACAGAGCTGATAAGCTCAGCAGGTTCCTAAAACATTCACAAGGAGAAAAAACTTAAGCTTTTATCTCTGTAATAAGTAATGAAACCTAATTTCCCTTTCTAACAAGAAAAAAAATCAACCTTCTTGTGTGAGCCCAGAAGGGTTCAGTAACAGAAACAATCACAGCTCCGAGAGGCGTGCACGATTTAGGGGTCACAGATGCTGTTGCAGGTGTGAGTCTCAGAGCTGTGGCTGAAGAAAGAGCTAGATGTGATAGGCAAGAATTGTGCAGTCAGTACAGAAAGAGGGTTGTATCTCTTTCCACACATGTGCCGTAAGTCTGTTATCTCCCTTTATCCATCTGAACTGTATCTGTGATTGATATTTCTGACATGCAGCCCTGTCCAAAATCTGAGAAAGGACTTCGGGGACTCAGCATTGCTCAGGGATTCTTAACTGAGAGATTTGCAGAAATTCCTTCGTTCTGTTTCATCCGTCTCATTTTATAAACCTGTCTGCTCTCTGGCAGTATCACGCAGAGCCCAGTGTCTCAGCAAGACATTTCCTTCAACCCTTTACAGGGACCTCTAAGGGCACCTAAGAAAAGGCATCACATACATATTTTTCATCTCTTTCTATCAGTATCAATAAATCAGAATCAAGAGAACTTGTCCTCATTTCTGTTCTTATTAAAAAAAAAAAAAAAACACATCAAAATTCCTGATTGATCGATTCTGTTTTACCTGACAGTGTAGAAAACCGTGGAACTTTGTCCTACCTCTGCCTCCTTTTTAAACATCAAAACTTGACCTCTGCTTTCTGCCTACTTCCCCAGCTTTGCTTTTGTCAAGCTGCAAACATTTTTCTTTCATAACAATTTACATATGTAATTACTACAAGTACTTCAGGAATTGTTTGCTAAGGGCTCCATGTAAATACTAATTATCAGTAATTAAAAATCCACAGCTATTAGGAAAATACTGATAGGGAGAAAATACTGCTTGGGAAGCAACTAACATTTGTCTAGGCAAGATTAAACATCAAATAACTTTCTATCTGTGTAATTGTATAATATGACTCATCATCTGCTGCATAAATGGAAGTGCAAATGAGACAAAGGTGTCCTCACACACACTCACATGCACATTCCCCCAGCCTGCTCACAAACTGTGCACCTTCAACATTGCAAACCTGCTCCGTGTGGGGAGCAGAGAACATTCAAAGGTCTCACAGTGCAGTTGCAGAAATGTAACAGCTGTGTTGAATGTTTTCCACGGCATCCTAAAATCAGGCGCTTCCAGGCTGATGATGTGCAAACTAAATTCTCCAAGTTGTAAAATGCACTGGTATTCTCTCTTGTGCTAAGTAAGGGAAATTATCCGGCATAAAGACTACAAATAAAATGCAGGAACAATTGGCATCTGCTCAATTTTTGTACAAAAAACTTTTTTCATCCTCCTTGATGTTTTTTGGTTTTTTTTTTTTTTAACTGCTAATGAATATGTTTCCTTATTAACTGTGGTTCAGCACCTATGTACTTGAAGTGGAATTTTGGCCTGTCTACAGATGTCAAAGGGCATTTTGTCATTGTTGTAAGTGAAATTATATTTTCATTTTAGTGATTTATTACAGATTTGAGCAGGCTTTGAATCAACCTTAGTCCATCTAAAATTAATCAACTTTCTGAGCCTGGTGGGAAAAATAACCAGGTAATCTATGTGGGTTGTACAGCAATCCCAAAGTTTGCTCACTGCTCCTGGTGGCAGGGGAAAAACCCATTAACAAGCAGACAGGCAAAGGGGCAGCAATTTTACAAGGGGTGCAAAAAAGATTTCTGCTCTCTGAGCACGGCACCATCTCACTCAAACCTGTCACTGTTACGGGGCGGTGGGAATGTGCCTAGAGCACAGGGCTGCTGATGGTGTTCACCTCTGATGAGGAAACAGGGCAGCTTTGAGAAAGCCTCTCATCCCATAATAATGTTCAGCCTTGGTGCTCTCAGTGCCACGTTGCCAAAGGCAGGGAAAAGCCACGCACAAAGACAGCCAGACTGAGCTGCCTCCAGAATTCATTGTCAAGCTAATTTTTATTCACTTCTGTAGAGTTTATTTTTCCCTTTCTGGCTCTGCCATTTTAGGTTCAGATTCAATTCAGGGAAACACTTCCATTGTCTCTGGATCAGTCCCTCAGATTGTATTGTGTCTGAAGCTTTGAAAATTGTTGCTATCAAAACTATTAGCAGACTTGCCTGTGCTATTTTGAGCTGGAGTGAAAAGGGCTTGATTGGACATTGAGCCATCCACAAACCACAAGTCAGGCAAGAATAACAGGACTTTCACTGTCAAGTTTTAACTTTCAGCTTTCTAAAGTGTTTCTCAGCCATCCTGTTCCCTCTTGGTGAGCTGCCCAACCCAAACTCCCCTGAGCCTAAGGCCAAGGTGTGGCAGAAGAGGGTTGATGTTTGTGCAAAGCCTGGCTCTGTGTTGGTTTGGTTTGCTTCTGTCAAGACGACAGCACCAGCTTGGTGCTGGGGCCTTTTCCTTCTTGGGATGTCAGGCTCACACCACATCAGCTCATGGGGCAGCTCCAGTAAAACCCTGGTCTGTCTGCCACCAACTGGTGAGAGACAAAAAAAGTGACCAACCCCTGTGGCTCTGCACAAACATCAAGCATGGGAACTCCCTGACATCTGGAAAAGCTTAGCTGCCATGCTGCTCCCTAAAGCACAGTTTTCTAGCATCTGAGTAGCAGTGGCTACTTCTACTGGCTTCCTCAAGTCTGCCAGTAACTAATGCTTTTGATCACTAGTTTGTTAATTTATAGCATTTCCTCAGTTGTAACTTGGCATTTTTATTCTTCCCCCTCCTGCTTTCACTTCTCTTTTTTTTTTCTCTTTTGCTTCAAAAAAGCATGAAATCATTGTTTGTCAGAAGATAATCTGCCTGCTGCTATTTCTGTTCGTAACTAATAATATTTTCTTCAGTCTTCTAGATTGCTGGGAAGGCATGTAACTGGATTTGAAATCAGTCAACCCCATTGCTGTGCTTGCAGGTTACAATCAGGTACAGGCCAATGAGACTCTTTTGGTCTTATTTTTTTTGTTTCACTTCCTGAGAAGGGTAAATGCATCTTCCTAGACAGAGAGAGTCTTCCACCAGTCCCTCTCCTCTCCAAGCCCAGGCTGGTGCACTATGGATGGGGAACTGGACAAAAAAAAATATATATATATATAGTGGCAAACAAGGAACAGTTTAAGATTTTAGTCACCTACCCATTTCTTATTCACCATCTTAGGCCTCATCCCAAAATGGATGTGGAGATTCAGATGACAAAGAAGAAGGAGGACTACAAAAGGCAGTATGCTGTTGGGGGTAGAGGGATTTATCTGTAGGGACCAGACAGAAGTACCATCCTCCTCTTGCTCTCTATCTTACAGATTAAAACACCAGCTAAATGCAATGTAGAGGACCTGAGTTCAAAGCTCTCTCCTGTCTAAGGGAATCAGAACCTGCAGCATTCAGTCACAGCTGGGCCATCAGCAGGAGAAGAATTAGAACTTGGAAGGAAGAGCAATATTTAATCAGCCCTACTGAAGTAATTTGTAACAAGTAATTTGAAGTAATTTCATGTAACATAAAAAAGAAATTCATTACATATGTAAACAATGTATAACTGTGTGTTAGCTGTTAGCATGAGCATAAAAGCTGAGATTTGGAATCCTGTTTCAGTGTACACAACCCCAAGGATAGTTATGATTGACTAAAAGAGGGAAAAAAGAGAAGCACCATGTTTCCAAGAACAAGAGTGAGATGAAAGCGCTTGTCATCCTTTGGTAAGTGGTGTGTCATTGTAATGGCTTCTGAAAAAGATCACCTCTGAGCTCTGCCTGACACTGTATCACTCAGGACAGCAGAAGGGCGGATTACACAGGAAGAAAGAGGAAAAAAAACCCCAAAGGTAGCAAGCTCAGAAAGTTTTATAGTGTTATCCATCACACATACTGCTGGAACTGTAATTATGTCTGGTGAAAAGTTACCAACAAAGCATCCCTTGGAAAGCGGTCGGGTCCAGAGTGGACTGAGTGCTTGTCAGAAGGCCAGGGTGTGGGTTCCTCCTCCAGGACCAAATGTGGGGCCAAATGCACTTGGTAGGGCAGAACATGGTCCAGGTGCTCTTCCCTCCCACCCACTTTCCTTCCTTCATCTGATCCTTTCAGATCACTCAGACATATCCACAAATCACCTCTATTTTATTTTTCTTTGCTCTAATGTGGAAAGAAAACAGGTTTCGAAACCTCAAGAATTGTTTGTTGTCCTCTGATCAGCTTGGGCTGGGATGCCAGTGTATCATTTGCAGAAGTGGGAAGATCAAAAAGGCACCCCAAAATGTGGACTATTTATTCCTGGGCTGTCATTCAGCTCTCTAAGCATTGCTAAAACTAAACTGGAAACACAACAAAAACAGGTTTTCAGACTTTTTTTTTTTTTTTTTATTTCCAGCTTATTTCTGGACTTTAGAAACATGAGTTTAGCTTTTCCAGTATCTTCAGATCATCTGTATCTGAGTCTGCCAGAGACTGGCAAATCCCAGTAAGCAAGGGGCCAGAATTAATGAAGGTAAAACTGTTTTCAGTCTGATTTCATATTCAACTCCGGATCAGCTTCCTTTGTTTTGGCAAGAAGCAGTGTATGTGTGCCTCTGTGTGTGTACATTTATGTGTGTTTACTTTGTGGTGGTTTCGCTGGTGGTGGGGATTGCAAATGTGCTTGTTCGTTCCTCATGGTTTCACTGTACAAGACAAATATAATTGATTTAGAAGGAAAGAGGCTTGCCAAGAACAGTAGTAATGGCTTAGTGCTAAGTAAATTTAATGGAATATGCTTTGGCCAACAGCTGCGTCTTTGAGAAGGAGCGATTCACCTTCTCCCAAAAATAATCATGAGAACTAAAGTAAGTGCCTGCGAAGCTACTTTATGCACACAGAGGTTCAAAGGCCTGCAGTGCTAGCTAAGAGAATCCAACAGCTATCAAAAATCACAGCCAGATGAGCTGGTGAGTCCCAGGAGGGTGGAGGAAAAAGCGGGAGAGAGAAAAATTCCTAAGAGTGGTTTTCTGTGTAGATTGAATATATACCTTTTTTTTTTTTATTCTGGGAAAGATGAAATGAAAGTGACAGAGACCACCAGTTTTAGGTATTAAAATATTTAAAGAAAGAGTCATTAATATATTAGTCCAGAAAATATTATTTTATCTAGCAGAGATTAATACATGTCACAGGTTCTAGGGCCAGAAAAGGCTAGTAGGATCACCTAGATTAGGTTTAATATGATTCAGGTTCAGTAATAGATGCAGAGACCTGTTCTGCCAGGCAGACAGCAAAGTGTAAGGTCGTTCCCAAAGTCCTTAAGAAAGATCCAGTCACAGCTCTGCCAACCAATTCTCCAAGAGAAGCGAGCAGAGTTTGCTTGGAGACACGATGTTGGAGACACAGAACCTGAAGCAGTGAGATCAGCTCTGCAGGGCTGTCCTGACCCCGGTGTGATGAGGATCAGAGGGGTCAGCTTCCCCGGCAGGCAGCAGCCGTGCTATGCTGTGGAGACGCAGCACCTGGGCTCAGCTCTCTCTGCCGGTGCGCAGGATCGTGTTCTCTCCTCTCTCCCACCCGGCTCCAGGCTGGTTTTTGAATGCGCTGCTGCGGAGCAGAGCCCGCAAGTGCCCCGGGCCAGCTGCTGCCACCGTCCCTTGCAGACCACGCAACTCTTCTCCCGCTGACCTCTCCAAGGGGCCGGAGAGCAGCCGGGCTGGCTCTTCCCGTAGCTCCTGGGAGCAGGCACACGCTAAACCAGCGCTCTGGCTGCAACCTGCGGCTCCTCGCAGGGAGCAGGGAGCGAGATAAGCGTTCCCAAAGGCACTTGTGTGGGAAGCTGCCTCGGCCGCTGCCCGCTGCACCGATGGGTGGATAGGTAGGACACGAGCTCTTCCCTCCCCTGTGCTCCAGCACCTCCCCAGCACTGCTGAGACGCGCCGGGTATTTTTATTTCCACACCAAACTTACACTGCTCACCTCAGGTTTAAGTAGAGGAGTGTGAGCATCTTTCAAATTTACTTTCTGGGTTGCTTGTTTGTTTTCTAAACCTGTCCCTGTTTTGGGAGAATAGAAAAGGCTTTTCAAAACACAGCGGCTGGGAAAGATGCCCTCATTAGTAAGTGAAAAGAAGTAAATATAAACCAAAAAAAAAATCACTTTTATTTTCGCCACAAAATAAGGTTCAGCTTCTTTTTTCTGCCCATGAAGTCACTTCATTTACTATAAATCCTCTTCTTCTTCTAAAGGTGACAAAAGGTTTCTTTGAAAACCTTTCTTTCCGTGCTGGCACACTGGTCTGCAAAAGCTGGGCTGGCACCGAGCTGCAGGTACTGCTGGAAGTTTTTCCTCCTTTTGCCTAGGGGCAACAGAGAAAGAGAAAAGGAGACAGTGAGGCCACTTCTGAGCTTTATGTGTTTGCATCTCACCCTTGTAAGAGAGCTCAGGTGACTTTGTCCTCCAGCTTCATTCGTATGCTTGTAGCCAATTCTGCACTAGATCTAAAAACCAATCATTCCTATTGATTTCATTGTGAATTTGCCATGTGGAACAACAGTCAGAAGAAAAGATTGCCTTGTAGCTATAAGCAAAAAAAAAAAAAAATCCAAGAAACCACCACCAAAAAAACCCAACAGTGAAAAAAGAACCCAGAACTCTTATTTGCATCAGATAAGCATCTTGGCATATTAAAACCATCCTTGAGCACCTCCAGCTGAAAATTAAAAGAAAAGCTCTGTTTCGTCACCGAAGTTAAATATGTTATTATTAGTTGTGGGCATTGTTGATGTTATTATGTATCTCCTTTCAAATCATAACAGATGAGTGATCTCTGAATTGTTGGTTCAAATGAAATAATACTCCATCATGCTTTCCTTTGCAACACAAATCCACATAACTAGCACAGCATAAATACAGTCACTGACTGGTAGAAAAGCTTCAAATACTATTTTAAATCCTGCAAGTATGGCTGGTGCTCAAATTGACAGTTCAATGCTCTGTCATTTCCCACCACCAATCTCATTATGGAAGTAAACAGCTCTATCTTATTTTATCCTGTTCCATACATGATGCACTTAAAAGGACTTAAAGAATCTAGTAAATGGAAATATATGGTACAATGAACAGTTAAAAATGTCAATTGAATTAGTCATTGTGTAGTATCTTTTCAGCATACAATGTGAACACAGATGCTGCCTTTTATAGAGGTTTATGCATAAGAGAAACATGAAGTGGAACAAATGAGATTTGAATTTTATTATTCTTTTATGGCGTTGCATTGCAGATAGGTTTTTTTTTTAATTAGTTCCTATCTCAACACCTTTGGCAACTCTAAATAATTCAGTGAATCTTGTCTTTTGTTGTTTTTGTTTTTGTGGTTGTTTCTTCCACAAAGAAGTAGCCTTTGCAAGTGGCAGGAAGCTTATCTATCACCTAGTTTAAAAATGGTCCTCCAATTACACAAACAGCACACAAGGAGTGCACTGTGGTCTGCTCAGAGTCTGAAACCAAATCAGCTGCCAGATGCACAGTGACAAATCTATCCTAAGCCCTAAGAAGTACCAGAATTGCTAAAACTTTGCTTCCCTTTTCATGAGGCTCCTACACTCTTCACTAAGAAGAAAAGGCAGTAGAGTTTGATAGAGCAGGGCTCAGGGACCTGGCTCCCCACCAGCCCCTCAGCTCACCTAAGGAGGGACAGGAGGTGCCAGTGCACAGCTCCATCAACCTGTTGCTGCCTCCTGGCCTGGTGTCACACCTTTGGCAGTAAAACCTAAGCTCGATATGAAATAGGCGTGAAACCCATCACTCTCAGGACTTCAAAGCAACAGGTGGTATTTTATGTCAATATAAATAAACAAATGCATGTAGACAGAAGCTGATGTTTATGCTACATTGTGTGGTGCAGGGAGGGGGAACAGTCCCACAAGCTCATTTCTAGACAGCACAACTCTGCACAACTTCTTTGCTGGAAAACTTCAGGGACACGGTGTCTTATAAGGATTCCCTCGGGCTCCCAGCCTCTCCCTCACTTCACAATGTGTGGGCAGGATACAGCTGTTCAGCTTCACTGCGTGGTCTTCTCATCCAAACTGTTCACATAACGCAAAAATTACATCCCTCAAGGCACTATGGAAATTCACATCCTAACACAGTTTCGAATGCCTATTTATTTCACAGCCTAGTGCAAATATTACGTCTGCTTCAGTATCCACTGTTTCAAATGATACCACAGTGTCTCAGATTAGGTATATGGGATTTCTTCTGTACCTAAAAGGGACAAGGAATTTTTTATTCTTTGTAGAACAACAGAAAATAATGATTTTTTTTTTCATTAGAGTGGTGCCCACCCCCGCCCCCCACGATTCCCCTTCCAGGTTCTTTCACGGCAAATTCAAACATCAGGAAATTTCTGAATTGCATAAAAGGCTATTCTGGGGGTGTAGCCCAGCTCAACAGAAAAGAGTATTTTAGGTTAACCATTGCACTATAGCCTGTTCACCTACTCCAGCTGAGTCCCCATTTGCAGGAGAAAAAAAAGGTCTCTTCAGCTGTACATCATATAAACAAAACCTGATATTAAATGTTTAAAGACATGGACTTGAGAAGATTCTAACTCATACTTTCAGCAATCAGATTACTTTGAAAAGTTATGTTTTCAGCATCCTTTTCAAGTCTGGGAAGCAAGCACAGGAGGAGCTCAGCTCAGGCAGTCTGGGGAACCTCTGTCCAACATCAGCCCTGACTGGGCTCCTTGTTCAGCTTCAGGTCAGTCATACAAGGACACATCCCCAAACAAAGAGGCTCACCCATGCTCACACTGAATTCACCACACACTGTGTTGGGGAGGGTTTGGGGTAGAAAAGGTTGTTTGCTGCCAGTTCTGTACATTCTGCCAATCTCTTTTGCTCATGTCAATTTTGAACTTCAGAATTGTTGTTCATACACGTCATTTAGCTCAGTTGTGGAAGGAAAGGACATTTGTCAGGTTATGCAATAAGGAGTTTGGTATAAAATGCGATTGCAAACCCAGGCTGTATGAAATGGTCAGCAGAGAAGCCTGGCACAGGCACCCTGTGTTAAACCCCAGATTTAATTCAATCCATCAGAATAACAAAAGAAAGAGGATAAGAGGCTGATATTTTGGAAGCATCTGCCTCTTCAGAGGATGGCAGGTGCTGCCAAAATATTAGGCTTTCTGATCTGTTTTCCACATTGTTTTTGTAAAGGAGAGGGATGTTTAAATTCTACAGTTACAATTGATGTAATGAGCCAAGGCTTCTTCTTGATAATTGATGATTTCCTTGATCTTCTTTCTTTTTGACATGCCCTGACCCAGATGCCCATTCTTCCTTTGAATCTCTCTGTGGCCCCTAAGCCTTAATTAGATCTTGCAGGTTCTTTTCCTGTGGTGTGTTCACCACTGCAGGTTTTGTTTCCAGTCCAGGTCTGCCTTTCCTTCAGGCTCCAGCTGTAGTTCAAAGATGCTCTGCTGCTCTTTGCCATCGGCCACTCACCTGAGCTACCCTTTTATAACAGTTGTAGCTGCTGCCCCCGTGCTCTGTGCACAGCTGCTGTTCACCTCAGCACTCATCAAGAGGTATTGAAGGCAAAGAGAGAGCATGAAACAGTAACTCTGGGTTACCTAAGGTAGGAACCTGGGCTTCATGATAAAATGCCCCGAGAAGCAGGATTCATGGGAAAACATTAGCCAGGTCAGCTGTGGTGTGTGCAAGGCATTACATTTCTCACAGGCAGAAAGACCTTGCCCAGAGCTGAGGTTTGGATATCTCTGTGTCTTAAATCCTTTAATCCTCCTCCTGTTTAAATGTCCAAGTCAGGAATTTAAGTGTACAGGATGCAGAATGGATGTCTCAAAACATTTCCTGCCCTGTGATTAAGCCATGGCACGGGATGATAAGCCAGAGGAAACCCAAGCTCAGCACCTGGGGCTAGGGCAAGCAGAGGGGGAGCTGACTTCCAGCTCCTGCTGCCTAAATTTTCTAGAAACTAGGACCAAAGCAGAAGTCTTTGCTCTCCCTTATGACAGCCTTACTCACTTGCCCAGAGTTGTACTTTCCTTTGCTTGCTCTTCAAGGAGCCCCATAAATGTTTCCTACCCTCCTGCAAAGTTTCCTAGCTTCAGCATATTATGCAAAAGGTGGTTTTGAATTGTCAGGTTTCTGTAGCAGAGTGGTAGGTGTGTTTTGAGAATGTTTTGTTGAACTAAGGCCTGCAGGGTAGGGGATTTTGGAACTGAGAAGGCTGTGTTTTCATAACTCCTGCTAGGCACAGGTAGGAGGTAGATACCATCCTCTTGGCCAAGGTGTCAGTACTTATATACACTGGATTATAGCAGAAATAACCTACAAAAGACTTTGCATGAACATTTACACTCTTTTAGTGTGTCTTGGGTTCTGAACTGTTTAGTTAGAGATCTTCTGGTTCATCGGGTTTGATTGAGGATGACAAAAGGTCTTCTTCCAGACTACACAGATTATGAGGCTTGGTACACACCTGTGAGGAGGGAGGAGAGGGG
The DNA here is from genome assembly GCF_020740725.1 of Corvus hawaiiensis. Classification (NCBI taxonomy): domain Eukaryota; kingdom Metazoa; phylum Chordata; class Aves; order Passeriformes; family Corvidae; genus Corvus; species Corvus hawaiiensis. The sequence continues at coordinate 9,321,952 of NC_063218.1, forward strand.
GCTCTAGGCAAATATCTCCATGGCAATACTGAATAACAGGTAACTCTGAGGAGGACAGCGCTTAAAGAAAACCAAGTCAGAATTTAGACGCAAAACTCCCCTGCCCTACAAGTCATCAGCCACTTACTAACATCATAAGATAGGGTTTGACACAGCAGCTTCCCTGCTCCAAACTCCAGCAAGGAGAGCAGTTTTTCTGCTGGCTGAGAGCTGCTTTGGCAGTGCTGGCAGCTTCCCTTTTGGCTTCCTTTCCCTGGTGTACCCTTCCGTGTGGTTTTTGGCACCACAAGTGGTGACTGCAAAGTAAGCAGTGGGAATGAACTTTTAAAAGGTGGGCACATAGTAGCAGCCACATTAGCTCTGACTATTAAAGAGAATTTATTTAAAGAGAGGGCCCTCAGCAGCAAAGCACACATTAACAGGTCCAGGGTATGTACAGTGAGGAGAGAAAAGCAGCCTGTTCTGTATTTATCAGCTGCCATGCTGGTAACATGGCTTTGGCAGAGTGGCAGACTTAAGTCAGGAGTCCAGGGAACAAAAGAAGCAGATTTCTTTCTGCACCATTTAGCTTCTGTATTTGCAGACTCTCTTGCTAAAGACACAAAGAGAAGAGAAATTATGGCTGTGATAATCTGTATAGCAATTCGAGGCTTAGGGAAGCTGGATTCCAGCTGACCTGGGAGAGGGCAGGCGGTTCCAGAGGGTGTGTGGAGAGCAAATGCAGTGCCAGGTTTTAATGGAAGCACACAGGGTGTGGAGAGGCCATGAATTGTACAGTAGTGACACCTGCTTTAGAGGGGATAGCACTGGAGTATGACAGTGGCAGACTTTTAACAGTGCTCTGGGCACACCCAGCTTTTCTAAATCCATTCAGCATGGCTCCTAACGCAATTACCATAGCCACATTTTCAAGCCAGTGTTACGTCAGGAACATTCTCTATATGGAGCTCTTTGGAAAATTGGCTCCTTTTTTTTGGCAGTAATTGACAGCTGAGCTGTTAGGGAAATGGGAGCTCTAAATGCTTGGATGACATTTCTCAGCTTTGCTCACAAATCGGAGAACCTGTAAGCCACAAAGGCAGTGTCATCAGCCATCTTTAAGGATATCATCATCAGACAGACTATTTTGTCCTGATGAGAGCTATAAGACAAAGTTAGCAATAGCAGAGTGACAGACCGTGACAGCATTCAGGTTAATATATCCCCTGTTTTAATGCACAGCTATTATGTTAACAGAAACAGCACTGATGTGCATGTAGGTAGCAGTAGGTGTAGTGCATAACTGTTCCTTTAAATGAAAGGATCACCAGGCAGTTACCTCCATCAGATTTTATTATGTGACATAGGATGAACAATTATATACTGTGCAATAAGCTAAGTGAGGTTTTAATCGCTGCTGCATTTATGGATGGTTTATCCTGACCTTTCATAGCCTTAGAAACCAGTAACTGAAGCAAAACTAAGATTACCAGCTCCTCTCAGAAACAAGTCAAGTGAACATAATCAAATCCCAGACATTACTAAAGCCTGGATTCCTGAGCTGATGAGGAACCGAGAGACTTTCCATGTCAGATGGTGCTGGACAAGGCATGTCTTTTCTTTTTGACCAAATTTGAACAAAGGATATAGGGTTTATGGTTAAGGCCAAATCATCACCTGAAGTAAATTACACCGGATTTGCAGCTTTCATTGTCTGCATACTTCTTTTATAGACAACAGTAAGCTTCATGATATATTTAATGAAGCATACTTATTCTAAGAAATGTGATGTTTCTAAGAATAGTTATGCAAAATTATGCTAGATAAATGTCACACTAAAAAGCCCTGTCTTACAGAGATACCAATTCTAAGGAAAGATTCTCTTAGGTGGAGAGATTTTTTGAAATCCACAAGTACGTCAGTAGCAGAGCTGTGAACAAAACCTGCAGTCTCACCTTTTCTCTCTCCCCATTATACCATCATGGTTTCAGGAGAGGTGAATGGGATGACAAGGAATGAGAAATGATATTTAACACAGTTTTCAGCTAAAGTCCCACAGCAGGCATTAGGGCTCTAATCCAGAATTTTCTCCATTCCAGAAAACTTGAAATAAGAGTTGTCTCCCCTTCATGAGTCTTTTGCATGCCACTGATTTATTGACTTCCATGCTTCGGGCAATCAAGTGACGCCTTTCAACCTTAATGCATTCAGGAGGCATTTGAAGTAAAAGACTTGAAGAATCACTACCATGAAGCTAACTTTAATGATAATCCCTTTTCACTGTAGCCCTGTTTTTACACACAGGATTGCAAAGCTCCATATTTCAGCTTATTTCAGACATGAAGGAAATAACATACTGTGGTTCTTTTTTCTTTTTCTGAAAGGGAAGGCACACTTGCAAAGTCTGCCTGAAGCAAACCTCCTCTACCTGTGGTGTGCTTCAGAAGAGTGGCTTTTCAAGGCCTCTCACAGGCTTCCTCAATCCAGACTTGGTGACAGAACTGCCTACAGCAATATTTCGCCATTTTATTTGCCACCCTCAGCTGCAAATGCAAAGGAGCAGACACGCCTCAGATAACACTCACCGCAAACATTCAGAGAAGGCAATCACTCTGATCTGACCCACAAAAGAGAGAGTAACTGCACATATCCGATGACTTTGCAGGCATCCAGGCATTGCTCCTTGCAGCTGCACATCTGTCCTTCACACATGAAAGAAATGGGTCCGGCTACCAAACATCTCTTTCAGCTCTTCCTTCTGTACAGCTCCGTTCAGGTTTCTCCAAACCACAGCCCTGCACAGCATTGCAGCTGCCTGCCCCAAATCCTCAGCAGTTGTAACCCAACCTGGCTCCATGGATTTCAAATGCCTTTTCCACCCACTGGAAAACCCATCGGCAAGTTGAAAGTACTTCCCTCTCCTCCCTCCCCGCCTACCACACAAACACACACAGACACATCCACATACATGGTGAATGGAATGAATCCAAAAAGTTTGTCTCAACTCTGGTAGCAATATTTTTTTTTCCCAAACTAGCTTGGAAGGAAAACTTTGAAAGCTTTCCAAAGCAAATGTTCCTGGGGCAAGACGGATGAGTGTAAAGAATAGCTAGAGCTTGGTTCTGCAAGAGCTTCTAACATGGAGACCTAAGGCAAACGTCCATTTCTCCTTCTTGTCTTTCCCTCCTGCAGCTAATCTGCATTTTACACACCAGTGCATCCTTCTGTCAGACACTCCTCATGGCTGCCAGGTCGCTGAGGATGTGGCAGCTTCTGCCAGGGAAGTAGAAATGTGCTGGACTTACATTGTTGATACTGACTCTCCCACAGCAAGTTGGGGGAAGATACTCATTTTCCTTAACTCATGTGGTTCACTGAGGAACAGCTGGGACAGTCAAAACAAGCATCTCCCACCTGGGAATAGGTGTGTCAAAACTGCTGGGAAAACCAGAGAGAAAAGTTCCTATCTTGCAGTATTTAGGATAAGAACATAAAAGCAGAGAGATGAAGGAGGTGAAATCTTTGGCCCCTGTTTTTTCCTTTTGTTGGGCCTTGAAGTGGTTAAACCAAAGAGCTTCTGATTTTCAGAATTGTACAATGGCTGCCCTCTCAGATGAGACAACACCATTAAAGTGGGAATGATTACATGATAGGATGGGGAGAAAAGGGGTCAAAAGATAACAAATCCTGCTGGTTTGATTTGCTAAAGTGAAGGTAATCACCAGGGTGGGATTTGATGAAGTCAGGTTGGCTAGCTCTACCTTTGTTCTGGAAATAGTGCAGCTTTCCACCAGAGGAATTGCAGTTGGGCTTGTTGAGGTGAACATGCCACACAGAGTTCAGGGAGAGACCACAAACTTTGGTCACTCCATCATCTACTGCAAATTCAGAGCAGTGGTCTCTGAGCGTTGTGTGACTCCCTGATCACCACCCAGGTATGGGCACAAACAGAGCCATTTTCTGAGTTTATATGGCTCTGGGGCCAGGATGATCCCATGTTGACAAGTAAAATATTCAACAGATGGAGTCTCTCAGTGCTTTTGCAATACAAACCACCATAAGACTATTAATGAGGCACTATCTTTTAAATTAATCTCTCCAGCATAAAGCTGGCGGCGGTGGGCTATTAATATACCTCAGATAACCATATTATTCCGAACATCTTCTGGGCAAATCAAACTCGTGCAAAGTTTTTAGCTGATTTCATCATCCCATAGCCTCTTTTCCTTCTGCAAGGCTTTAACACTTCTTGGCATATTGGCTGCTTCTCTTGCAAAAATTTTGTTGCAGTCAATTTTTTTAATTACATTTTCAATTGGATTTGAAAGATGCAAGTCTGATGGAGGAAAAAAAGCTCATTTCACCAGATACAGTTGTGTCTAGGTACTAACAATCCCCAAAGACACTTAGATTAATCTTAAATTCATCGATAGGATTTTGACTATGTTGACTTTTTAATTTTTAGATTCACACAATGAATAATACAATGATACTTGTAGGAGATGGCCTGTTGGAAGCTCTGGCCATCTGCAAGGCTGGCTTTATCTGTGACTGATTCCTTTCCTTTGTAAGCAACACTGGGGTTTCCAGATTCAGCAAGTCGTCATCTTTGGTTAAAGCACACACCAAATTTGTAACCTACCATAGGCTGGCTTTATTAGATTAATTAAAGAAACCTATTAATTTACAAGTAAATAAAAAATATTTTTAATCATTGCCTGTGAACCACTTAGCACATTAACTTGTCCCTCTGAAATCATTTACTTAAGTGTGCCCTCAGTTTGCTTAATCCATAACTGGTCAATAGCATATTAATATTACAGTCTCATTTTGGATCTAAGCATGTCTGAGCCTATTAAACTGTCACCCTGGATTTACTTGCAGGGAAAAATTATCTGCATTCAGAGATAGAAGGAGAAAAGTATTAAAGTGAATCGAGCACTATTGAAATTAATCATAATCATAGTAAGTAGTTTCAACTGCTGTCACCCAGTGGGAGATGCTGCTACAGGAAAAGTCTTCCAGCTCTGTTGTTTTTATGGCTGATCTGTGGACTTGTCTCAGCTTTTGCTTATTCCAAAGAGACTGATAAGACTCTGGTGATCATTTAGAATCATTCCTATTTTTTTTTTTTTAAACTAAGAATCAACCTTAGAGGCAACGTTAAAATACAAGCCACTTCCTGCAAATCTTGTTCTAGTGAACTAGTTTAATGTAGGTCAGACCTACCATAGTTTGTGTTATAATTCAGTCAAACTGTGAGACTCCATCTCTTGCTGTTTACTTTTACTGCACTGCTTGTGAACCTAATATGTATAATTTACAGGTCCAAGACAATAGGAAAGAGCAAGTCAGGAGAAAAATTATCTATGTCCCTGCAGTGTAAGATACATTTAGATATATAGAGCCAGATCCCGAGCTGTGTAAATCAGAATAGGCACATGGTGCATTAAAGCCAATAAAACTATGCAGTTTTATATCAGTGCTGTAAGATCATCCCTTACAGAACTCCTCTTACTTCATGCAAATATTTTATAATCCTTTAATAATACTTGAGTTCAAAAATGCCTTTTTCTTTTCCTTCCAACTGCTGTAGTGACAAGACACTAATCTGTATCTTGTTTAATACTATGAAACTTTTGAAGGGCTCCACCACATATCTCCTTTGAATTCTTCAGTTGTCGACAAATTCTGGTGTTGTATGGATTAAACATCTGATGAAGAGGAACATGACAATGGGAAAGACTAAAAATAGCAGCAGATCAAAAGAAGTTATCTCTAAAAACAAATTCAGCGCTATCCACAACTAAGTAACATTTGACATTTAAAAAATATTTGATCAGTGTTTTGGCTTACAGAACTGCTTTAGGGGCACTGTGATGTGTAAATTAAATTCAAATGAAGGTTAAATATAGTTCTCTGAGAAAGACTGCACAGTTTAAATTACCTAATTATTTGGACAAAATCTGTTCTCCTGTAATTAAATGTATACAAAAGAATGTGTCTTTTCACTAAGCACATTTTGAGAGGAGATGTTTATCAGCAAATGGTAACTTCCTCTTGAAGATCATAAAGATACTGCCATCACTCAGAGCTGTGTGGGGAGGAAAGTTCGTCAGAGCTGAGCTGAATAGAGACACAGCATTCCTGTATTTTGCTGTGTGCAGCCTCCAAGTCCTGACCCTGCAAAGCCTTTTAATACAAGCTTTGCTTTAACTCTTTTTCTAGAGCTCATGCCTGTGCAGGAAGGGCTACACCCAGCCAATGTGCCCAGGCAGTGCTGTGATCACAAAAAGAGCTGATACTTCATCGAATCCATGCCAGCTGTGATGCCCAGGACTGGATTTTTTGCATCCAGCTCAGATCCTCTCATTCTGCAAGTGTTCCCAGGCTTTGGAAGACTGACTGCTGGAGGGAGTTACAGCCCATGTGAGTAAGGGAGTGAGAGTCTGGATCACTGAGGTTTGTTTAGTCTATTTTTAAATGTGTTGAGCGAGGGGATTTCACCATCTTTCTGTGGGAGACTCCTCCTGAGCCTAGCAGATGTCAACAGCAAGATATTTTCTGCATGATACTGGGTATGAACTTTCTCTTCACCTTGTCCATTCCACTTCATTTTTTTTTTCACTTGTGTACATCCATCAGTATTTACACCCTGTAATATTTCTGTTTCTTTCTCCAGAGCCATTGCTCTGTCCCACAGACTGTAGCTCTTTCATTCTATTTTTGGTGTCACTCCATCTGCCTCCTTTCTGCTTTAGGAGGGCACATTTCTCACCCTTTTCTGCTTCTCTGCAGTTTGCCAATTCTGTTCAAATCTGTTGTGTGTGGCTGACAGACAGAAGTGTCAGCCTTGCTTAGGGCTCAGAGCTCCATGCCATCAATCTAATACTGCAGTACAGGTACAATACACTTGGATTGTTCAATTACTGCTCATGAACCAAAATCTCACTCTCCAAAGGGCTGGAAATTAAGTCTGCACAGTATGCCTAAGCTTCACAATGGCATTCCCTACGGTAAAGATGTGATATGGAATAGAGCCCTGGAAAAGAAAATAATAAGCAAGCTCATATTGCTTAAAATTCTGAATTTTCCAATATATACCTGGAATTATGCAAATTTTCTGTGGTTTCCCAGGTTGGAAGAGTAACATTGCTCTGCATGTCTGGTCCCCAGTCGTAATATCTGTCATAATTATATTAGGAAAGAAATTGCATGCTCATTAGAAAAAGCACACTGGTGCACAAAACTTTTGTCTGGGGGACCCAGAGCATCTGAACTGCATGTGGGAAGAATGTTTGGATTTCACATGTGACAAGAAGAGATTTTTCAAAATGAGTGGGAAATTAAAGGCAGCTCAACAAACTTTCCTACAAGTCATTGTACAATCCACTCTTTTCATTCAAATTCATTCTGCAAAACATGAGCTTACTTAAAGAAAGAGGAGAAGGAGAAAAAAAAAGGATTTATTGCTAATAGACATAAAAGGAAACCATAAATCTAGCAGGGCCCTGTAGTGAGTCTAATAGTGAGTAAGAACAAATGCAATCAATATGAATGTATTCATTTATTCTCTCTCAGCCACAATCAATATGCATGGTATCTCAATGTTGAATAGGAAGGCAAAGCTTTTGCCCCAGTGAGTTTAAAATAATTCAACAAAATTCCTGCTGAGTTTTGATTGAATAATAAGTTTGGCTCTAGCTAGAGAAAAATGTGCAGACAGGCAATATGCTGACAGGGAGCAAAACTGGGAGCCAGCAATTCTAGGAAAGGGATGGGTTCAGGAAGGCACGGGAAGAACAGAGAGGTAAGGGGTGACTCTGAGGAAGAAAGACAGAAGTGCTGCAGTTATTTCAATGGGTGGTAGGAAATGTCCCTTTTGAAGAAGAGAAGGGAAGCTGGCCCCAACCTTGGTGCAGTATATTCCCATTATTCATTTACCGTGTCATTCTTAATTGTCTCCATAGCTCCTGTCCCACGGGTACATGTGCCCAGAGGGCATGAAGCAGCACCACCAGAGCTGCCAAAGCAGAGATGGAGGAGACACAGACCCCACGGAAATCTGGAAGTGGACTGGCTCCCAGCCTGACACCCCAGGCAAATATCTTTATACAGAGGATGCACAGGCAGGGCAGAGGAGGCCTCCACTTTGCTTCCCACCACTAAGGCTGCTGAGCAAGCAGCCTGTTGCATTCTCCTCTGACTTTAATTTGCAAATAGCCTTAAAGGATTGCAGAAAACAGCATGGGAATTTCTTTTTAATGATGGTAATAAAGGTTAGGCTGTTTGTGTAAAGCCTGCAATGTAATCACTGAACAACATAAGAGTACACAAGGTGTCATGTAGAAACAAAGAGGTCACCCTGAGCAGAGGAGGGAATGAAAGCAGAGAGAAGCATCCATATTCACTGAACAAAACCTCTGCACTCTCATGTCTGGACACTGAGCCTACCTGGGCACTAGTAAAAATCCAAACAAATAAATAGAATTGTCTCACATCTCTTGAATTCACCTGCCGGAGCAGTGGCTGTGTTCTTTGATCACCCAAACAGGCAGCCTGAAAACAGTTTGAAAAGCTGAAATTCAGGGGTGCTGGCCATTTAGCTACTCTCTGTATTGAAGGCCCAGAAAAAAGGATGCCAGACAATGTTTTTCAATGGCCTCTTTCTTTTCCTAGGCAGAACCTGAAAAATGCCTCTTGATGAGCTCTCCAGAACTAATCACCATACACTGCTTACCTATTCACTTTCCAGGCTGGTGATATTATAGTTATTATGCTGTGTCCTGTCACGCCCTCAGTTCGTTAGACTCCTAATGAGAAGACCTAATTCCTTCCCTGGCTGGTTGGGAGGCTTGGCTAGTGGTGTTGTGTAAATGAAGGAGATGGTTATTACTATGATCATGATTATGTTTCATTAGTAATAACAAGGAACTGTGGTCAGGTATGGCTTATTTACAGGAAATGAGAGAAAATACCTACTTAAAAAGAAGCTTAAAGGAACTGGTGATTTTCATCAAATGAGAGGAGAGATTTGCATGTGAAACAGAACATGATGAGCTTGGCAAAAAAATCCCTACGATCATTAGATCATTAACTCCAATTTTAAAATTATTTAAATTTGCTATGCATTTTATCCCAAGGAGCACTGTCTTCCTGCAAGCATGCAGGCAAGGTCAGGAGTTCCTCACGGAAACACTTGGAGGAAGGGAAGGGTGAGCACATAAATTGGATGATTCATATTTCAGTGAGAACTCCACCACCCTGAGTGAGAGGAGGGTTCAAGGAGAGAGCTCCTTTCCTGTGCCAGATGGGCCAATGACTAAGGAAGAGAATAAAAGACTAGGAAAGTTAAGGATGGTCTTTTCCTTACTACAACTTCACAGCTTTTGGCAGGCAGCAGGTTTTTGCTCTCTGAAGAGGCCCAGATGGCACCTGGACCCAATAGTGCTGATGATCCCATGAAAAGATCTGCCTCACCCTTGTGATTGCTCATGAGCTGTGGTGTACCAGTGTATCTGGGCCAGATGCAAATGTGTTTCAGACAGCAGAGTACTGGGGGAAAGAATGGTGCAAGTCCCCTGTCAGGACCGTTAGGTCATGTTTAACTGGTGATAGTGATCCAGTTATCACAAGTGATGTGCTGGCCACAACTATTTAAAATATGACACAACAAATACTTTCAAACAGTGATTTGCTCACAGAAGCTTGCTTTCAAAGAGGCAATGTTTTTCTTCAAGGAGTGTTTCCTTGCAGCTCATGGACCAAGACTTAAGCCAGAAAAACCTGCTTATGACATGGGAAACCCCTTACCAGGTGCAAGGGGCTGTCTGTAAAGCCGTTTCCAAAGAGCAAGCTACTGAAATCAATGCTTATCAAAGGCCAATCCAGACACTATCCCATTCCTTCAAATGTCCAGCAACGAGATGTGACTCAGAGAAGTGCTGCTGTGTCCCTTAAACACGGATGGAGAAACCCAGCACAACAACAAACATGCCAAAACCGTTATTACATATATACATATATACATATATAAATACATTATACCATGTATTGTATCTATTTATTGTTTTCTATTCTGACATTAATTCAAAACTCTCATCATGATCCATCTGTGCCCCAAAAATTGTCTGCTTTTCCAGAGGAAAACAGGAAGCTCATTAACTTCCTTTAGAAGATACAAATCTGTACCTCATCATAAACCTTAAAAATCCCCCATATGATATCCTGTACTGGAAGGTAATTTTTTGTAAAAATTTGGAATAGTTGATACATCTCCAACATTCTTGTTTGCTCACAGTCTGTTCATAGGACACCTCAGGTATCTGAACAGAGACATTACACTACTTCATGACACCTGCAAAGCCTTGGAGGAAAATCAGGTGAAGTAGAGGAATAGGAAGATAACTTTTACAAGGAATAGCAAGAACAGCATAGGATTCTTTTTTAATTAGACAGACAAATTAAAACATGAAAGAAACACTAGATACAGTTTCTTTTTATTTTTTCAACTGGCTATAGCTTTAATCTTAGCAATTCAGAGCTTGCACAATGGCATCTGTACAAACAGCTGTAGTTCCCCTGTGTAAAACACACTGGATACAGCAGTGAATTTGCTTGAACTTGCTTTCACAGGCAGCATGGTCTAACAAAGGAATGGTTAATGATTTCTGCTAAATAATAGAAAGCTTCAGACACATGGCAGTGCAGGATGCTCCTTACTCTCCCCTTGTCCAGACACACACCTTAAACCTTACACAACCTAGAATCTAATTTGAGGTGGAGGGTGTTGTGGGGGGTTGGTTTGGGGCCTATATGGGAATGGTAATAAAGAGAAATCTTCATTTACTTTGCCTGGCTGTGGAGTAGACCATGTGGATTACTTTTTTATTCACATTTACTCTTCCATGAGTGTTTGTATTCAAAAAGCCTAATATGCCCTATACCAAAAGATTACATGTAATTGGCTTGATGCTCATCAACTTGAAATGCTGGGAGGCATCCCAGTGTATTAAATTTAATTGTTTATATCTAGGGTACCACGCAATAAAAATCCCCAAAAAACAATAAAGTTGTACATTTTACAATTTCTCTGTTGCCTGTATTTTTTGGCTTTGCTTCTTCATTGGGTTTTTTTCGGTTGGGTTCTTTTTTTGGTTGGTTGGTTTTGGGTTTGTTTTTTTTTAGTGCAGAGAAAAGGTAGAACATTTCTGTACTTGATTAAGATCTGTTAGTGGAGATTTATTGCCAAGGCTTGCACTGTGTATTTGGTATTAACCTCTTAGATCACAGTAAGTGGCTTTTGAAGTTGGCTGGGGACTGAAGATAAGTTCTTCGTCAGGGTAGACACCACGCCTGCCCCTTTCCAAGGGGAGGCTGAGGGCAGAGGGGGCAGTGGGAAGGTCACTCCATTCTGCCTGCAACATCATGCAATATTAACTGGAGATGATTATTGAATACAAAGAGTTCTTACAAGCCTTACAGCTTGTCTGTATCTTGTTAGATAACTAAAGAAAAGCAGGGTTAGGAAAGAATGACTCTGCCAGATGAAATCTCATCTGTTTCATTCCTAGCTGCATTGCAAAGAAAATGAAATTATTTAAGGGCTTTATCTGATTTAGGACCTTAGTTTTCCCTCCCCTTTTGGTTCGCAGTAGCCCTGTTCCTGGAACCAAACTGCCAGGTCCCCCACCAGCAATAACTGTTTTTTCTCCCCGCTGGAATCAATGCTTTCCCAGTGGGAGTGCAGGGTGATGCCACCTCTGCCAGGAGGGGACAACAGAGCAACTCCCCTCAGTCCCACCTGCCAGGTGAAAGGAGTGTTGCACACTCTTCCCCACAGGGCAAAACCTGACCGCTGCAGCTGGACCTGAAAGAGAAAATTAAGCTTCTGGGGTTTCTATTTCCCTGATTTAATTTCCCTGTTAAAGCAAAAAGAGGAAGAGAAAAGAGAAATGTGTTCAGTAAAAGAGGTTGGAATCAGAGCATGGGCTTCATACCAGAGCACAGTCTTTCTAAATAGATCTTCAGCTTTATTTCTACCATTATTAGGTTAAGGGCAAATTGACAAAATTCACATCTTACTGCAGTTTCAGTAACGAATGTGCTGGAAAATGGGATTTAATTGGCAGCTCTTCTAATTATATTACTTTAAATGCCAGAACAACTAATCAAAGGAACTATTTGTAAGGATCTAGAAGATAAGGAGAAGATGAGTTACAGCCAGCGTGGATTTGTCAATAACAAATTTTGTCACACCAATGTAATTTCCTTCCCCCACAGGATAATAGACCTTGCAGACATGGAAGAAGCAGTAGATGTTATATATCTTGAGCCCCGTAAGTTTTCTGACACTGTCTCATATAACATTCTGATAAATAAGAGAAGAAAATGTGGACTAGGGGAAACCAACTAGAAAGTGAGTGCAAAACAGGTTAGAAAACCATATTGAAGAGAATAATTATTCGTGGTTCACTGTCAAAGGCTGCATCAAGTGGGTTCCACAGAGGTCTCTCTTGGCCTGATACCATTCATTGAGGATGAACTGGGTGATAGAAGGGATTGTGGCACTATCAAATTGCACATTGTCTGCTCCAGGACAGGACTAATGTTCCAGAAGAGGAAAAATAGGATGCAAATCAAGCAAAGTAACTGTTATATGATACAGTGACCCAGCAGTAGAAGCTAGGAATAGACTTGTACTGCAGCTTTCTAGGTAAGGATGTGTGTGTCACAGTTAGAAGATAAACATGAAAACTGAAGAATAACTTTTTTTCTCTTTTATGCAACATGTGTAAGCCCTCAGGTCATTTCATCCAATTAGGTTTTGGCCACTTAGCTTTAAGGAATATGTAGGCCAATGAGGTCCAAACAAGAGCAACATAAAAAACCAAAAATCTGGGCATCTGGTAGAAGGAACTGGGCCTGCACAGAGAGCAAAAGATTGATGCAAAACACAGCAGTGGTCTTTGTAAGTGATCATTGTAAAGAGGACAGTCTCTTCCCTGTGACCACAGTGAAGAGGACAAGAAACAAATTTCTCTTCCTAATTTAAGATGAGTTTCATTTAGACATTCAGAAAAAAATTCTGGTGTTAGAGATTTAAACAATGGAATAGGTTCCTTGGGGAACTAGACAAGTTGGTCTAGTGGAAAGTGTCCCTGCCCTTGGCATAGGTTTGGAACTAGATGATCTTTAAGCCCCCTTCCAACCAAATGATTCCATGGTTCTATGATTCTATGAAGTAGGACCAACTTGATCCTCAGTGGAGTTTCCACCACTGAGACAAGATCCATGTACAACTGGATGTTGTTCTAGAGTAGGGAATGGACTAGATGACCTCTAGAGACTTCCTTCCAATCCACTTTTATATAATCCCATGAATTCTATGAATATCACAATCTAGCCATGTTTAATAAATTAAACTGTAAGGGAGAAAAAAAATCTCCTAAACCCAGAGCTAGGTCTGAAAACATTTAAATGTAGTAATAGGCCATAAATTTACTTTCACTCCCTAAGGAGATTTTGTTGTCACAAAGACTAACATACCAGAAGCCTCTTCTAATAGTTAAATAACTACAGCACACTGGCAGGTTCTTTGATCCATATCCTGGCAAAAGTTGTTTATAGAAAAAAATTGGTTGCATCAGAAATACAGGTTAGGTCAATCTTCTGAGCTTTACATGTCTCCAAAATGTCTCTAAATCCTCATATGCCTTAAAAAGGAGCACCACAACTCCAGAATAGTGTTGAAGGGCACTTCGAGTTATTTTTGCCCTATTCCTGTGCTTGTTGCTTCTCACAATAACATTTAAATACCCTACTACAAGAATGAAGGCAGAGATGATGCAGACAAGTTGCATGTGACCTCATCACTAGTCAGAGAACAATACAAACTGTGCCCATTTTCAGTGTCAGACATCCATATCTTATGTAAAGCAGAAAGCACTTTATCTGTAAGTTGATGGAAGGGACCCTGAGGGGTTTCCTTTCTATACCATGAGTACAACAGAGAGAAAGAGAAACTTTCTAATTAAAATCTTCCTAAGAATGTGTGGTTTCAAGGAAAGAAATAATTATTGCTATCAAATGTCATACCAGTAAAGCAATCCAAGTTATCAGCGAGGGTTTTCATTTTCTCTTTGCATCACCGAACAGATTCCATAACGTATTTTCATGTAAATGCCTAGGTTTTGTTCTTTTTCACTTGGTTTCACTGCAGTGTTTTAGGGGAGTGAGACTTCTTGCTCTTTTTGATGCGCAAAACCTGGTGGAGGGAAACAAAAGCTACCAACTACTTTCTGTCTGGAGTGAAACTAGGCAATTCACTCAATGAGTTTGAGCTTCAGAGAAAATAAGGTCTGAATGAGCAGCCTCTGTCAAAGCCTGTACCCCAGCAGTTCATGGGGTTCACACAAGACACATTTGTTCAGAGCAGTCCCAAGGGGACAATGCAAGCCCTGTTTTACTACCACAGGGAATAAAGTGGTATCAAATAATGAATACGAGTGCTTCCCTTCTGAACTCAGCCCAAAGCACTTTAAAAGTTTTCTAATATAAAATAATATACCATGAAGTGGAAATCTTTCTGATATTTTGTCATTTTAAGCTGCGGTAATATATTTTCCCTGGGAAAATATAACTCTGCACTCATTGTGTGCTTTTTTGTTTTCTGTTTAATCTGTGATGCATATCTGAATGGAATTTTTGCCTGTAATTCTATAAAATTTACTCTGAATCACTGCTTATGCTCTGCTGATCACAACTCTGGTTTAAGGATTGGCTCTTATTTTTCAATCTTCTCTTCACAGCCCTTTTGCTCTACTAGAATATGAGGAGTAAGAGGGGAAAATTTTGCGCATTTAACTCTTTGTTTCCCATGGTCTGTGGTATCTTGTTATCTCACACGGGCAAACAGGAAATCATACTGCTGGAACGACAGATTTAGTAAATCTAGTAGACCAACAGAGGTGCATGGATTGATATTTGTGCCCTTCAAAGTTTTTTAGAGTTATCTACTATGTTTCAGATGTGACAGTTATGGTAAATGTTATAAAAGAACAAGGACAAGGGGTAATGGTTTTAAACTAAAAGAGGGCAGGTTTAGATTAGATATTAGGAAAAAATTTACTGTGATGGTGATGAAACACTGCCATACGTTGCTCAAAGTTGTGGATGCTCCATCCCTGGAAGAATTCAAGGCCAGGTTGCATAGGGCCCTGAACAAGTTGGTCTAGTGGAAAGTGTCCCTGCCCTTGGCATAGGTTTGGAACTAGATGATCTTTAAGCCCCCTTCCAACCAAATGATTCCATGGTTCTATGATTCTATGAAGTAGGACCAACTTGATCCTCAGCCAGCGCACATTTATTTAACTGTGAAATCCTGAGTTAAGGTTTATACACCTGTATGTCAGGCCAGACTTAATCATGGCTCTTGACCACAAACTTTTGCCACTGCCCTCCAATGGTCACTGTTCTAATGGGTGTTTAAAAATTGCACAGATTGAAGAAGCCTCATGTGACTTAATTCAGCCTCTGCAGGAAAGAGGTTCACCTGTTTTCAGCCCAAATGAAGTCTGACTTCATTTCCAAAAGTGATTTTAAAACAAAAAGCATGACAACTACACGAAGACAAAATTGGGCCCCGCACTTACAATCACTTAGCATCTCCCCAGGTGGAAAATTATATTATTACATCAGCTGCTAAGAAGATGGTGTTCCTTTTCTAAGTTTATAGTCTGTTGAAGCTACCTCTATTGGGATATTTTAAAAGCTCAAAAATCATAGGGAAAGTCCATGATTCATCCATGCTTGAGTAAGGTATAAGTGGAGAAACGATGTTTAAAGGATGTCACAGAAGAAGTGACTGGAGTTGTAGCTCCGTTTCTAACAACAGAGCCCCTACACAGGCTGCAGTCCTTGGAAGGTGAAGGAAAGAAAGTGCATGAGGTAAAAATTGAGGAGGAAAGAAATGTCAGAAAGAGCTGTGAGCTTTAAGCAGGACATTCAGTGGTCTGAGTTAATGCCTGGGAGCTCCTCTCTACATGGGACAAGAGCAAACCAGATGTCTGAAATACCCTGCCAAAAGCAAACTAAGCATATCTGGAGTCCCTCTGCCTTTGAAGTAAACATGACTTTAAACGTGAATACATAAAACAGAGCACAGCTATTTGTAGGAAATCAAATGTAAATGAAATGAGATGAGCTTCCATGAAATAGCAAGAAAACAAAGAACACAAAGCAAACAAACAGGAATGTACAGAAAGCACAGTCAGCATTTGTAATATGGTCATTAACAGTGCTTTTTACTTCTGAATGCCCTTTATTTGCTGGCCTCAGAGTCTGCAAACATTAAGGATTTGTCCACAGAGAGGCTGTGGTAGTAGATGATTTATTTATTCTGCTGTCACTTTTGTCTCTGCTTATCCTTCTGCAGTGTCAAGTCTATTTACACTCTTTATGGATGTAGTGTGCTCTGGTGTGTGTGTAAAGATGTGGAATCAAACCAGGACTGTTCCAGAGCAGGCCTATTCAAAAGCAAACGTGCTCTGTCTGCACAGCTCACACGAGGAGCCCCACACCCAGCACTGGCACAACTGGCAAACCCCACAGACCCAGCAATTACAAATCCCAGGTACTCACCACCAGCACCAACTCCTGCTTCACCCAGATGTCCATTGAGACCATTCCTCACAAGCATCCACCAAGCTCCATGGGAAATCAGGGAAGATCTGCCTAAAACCCTGCCACTGGAAGCTACCAAGTTCTGTAAGTCTTTGGGACTTTTGAAAAGTCTGGGCTCGGTGCCTGACATTGTGGCTTTGATATAGTTGGGATACACACCTGGGGAGTTCTCCTAGCTTTTACTTCCCCATTTTTAAAGAAAGATACTGTTTAAATAACACCTGAGCATTAGCAGCTACCACAAGAATTATTTGTACATAACAGTGATCTAGAAAAGAAGATTTTTTTTTTAAGTGATACCAAAAAACCCTGCTTCTTTTGTGTTGACATTTCTTTTTCTCCTTTTGTGGGGAGTTCAGTGTCTGTGGGAAGTGCTTGGAAATCCCATTTTCTTAAAAAGAAGGTGGAGGAAATCAAGTGTTGCTGTAGTGGTACAGTCAATCCCAACATGTTGCAAAAGCCTTATCACTTTACATTACACACCCTGATAAGATACAGGTGGAGAGATCTGTGTCTAAATGGTTTCACGGAGGTAAGAGGGTTGCACATGAAAGTAGCCCCTTTCCCTGCAAGGTAGCATGTTCTCCCAGGAGATAATCAGGATTTTCTTCCTGAAACAGTTAGTTGTTCTCTCTGCTTAACAGCCCCGCACACACGGGAAAGGCCAGGGACATATTTTTTAGATTTGATTTTTGTGAGAGCTCAGGGAAAATTGTGGGGACTAGGAGACCGGGTGCATGGGAACCAATACTTTGATGTTTCCATTCTGCTACTACCTTTATATTTGTGCTTTCTCTCCAAAACTGATGGATTCATTATGCTGCAACACCTGCTTTAGGCATTTTGCAGCTGCCATGGCAGAAAATGTACGTATATTACATTGTCACTGAACTAACTGAGCTGCACTTACTGCTTCCTTCCCACATAGGGGAAGATGACAGACCTGTTTTCCCCAGCATGTTTCTTACACAGAGATGGTGCTTTGTTAATAAGCCAAGCCCAGTATTTTAACTACTGCGAGGTGAAGGGTTGAAGCAGTAATATGCCTTAAGGTCATGTGGCACACGGTCATATTTTAATTACCACTGCCTGAGGCTATCTCCACAGGTATGTTTCCTTCCTGCATAAAACATGAACCTGGGAGAGATTTCAAAACACACTGTCAAATAGTCTGTGACTCCAACAGGATGTACACAGTATCAGACTTTAATCCAAGGGCAAATTTTATTTCAGTGTTTTATCTTGAAGGCTCAGAGAGGCGAGAGAAAGAAACATTTTTCTATCGGTAAACTAATAATGTTTAGTAACACAACATGTGTCATATGTTCTAGAGATCTTTCATTTCCTTAATAAATACCCAAGCACAGCAAGCTCTCAACACCAATATCCTTTCAATAAAAGGTAACCTTATATGGTCACTACATGATACATGATTTATAAGATGTCATGTTAAAGTAAACTCAAACTCACCAAACACACTCAGTAAAGGAAATGGTTGTCTGGCTCCATATGGTGTTTTCATGTTTCTATTAAAACCAGACTATTCAAACACTGTGGATACCAGCACAGGTTGTAGCTCTAAAGGAAGGATAAAGAGAGTCTTATCCATACCATCTGTATCAATAGCATAAAAATTGCTGGCAACACATGAATGTGGTTAAAACACTTAGGGTCATCTTACTGTAGGGGATTAAAAGACATTGCTCCCACAGACTGGTTCGCTCGAAGAGCTATCATGAAAGTGGATCAGTGAAACCCTTTGCTAGCCAAATATCACAGAAAAAGGAAGAGGTATAGCTGAACTGGAAAGACCATTTCTTTTGATACAACCTCCTTTAAAGTAGGATGTAGCATTGCAGAAGTTGAAATCTAATCTTCACTATAATACTTGACACTTAAATCCAAGGTCCAGATTTTTGTCAAGTCATGCTATTCTGACTGAAGATCTTACACTGCCTCTGCTAGCATCTTCAATCTACAAATTTATCCTGCACCTTAAATTAATAAAATCTTCCTCATTTATTATGGATGATCATAAAAAGAAATATAGGACACTGAAATAATTTTTCACTGGCTGTTCCCCCGTTCCCCCTGCCAGGTGGATCCCAGGAAACACACTCCTACAACAGGCTACTCCAGGGACTCCCAAGCTCAGCCCTTGCCAGGCTCCACCCAGACACAAGCAAAGGAAACCTGATGTAAACAGAAGGTACCTGAATTATAAGTTTCCTTCCCTACAGAGGGCAACCCTTCACCACTCCAGTGAGCGAGGGGCTACCATATGTCTCAGTTCAGGCCCAGGAACACACTGCATCCCCTCAGCATAATGAAACCAAAGAGAGGAACAGATTTCAATGCACGTCACAGCAGGTCAGTGCATTTGCTCAGTATTGTGCCGCACAAAGCTCACATAGTTGCTTTTTAAATTATTTTTAAATTCACTGCCAAATCATGCTGCTGCAAAGCCCAGCTGATCTGAGAACCTGCAATAAACTCAGTGATGTACAAGACCTCACAGACTTTGTAGGGGAGGACTCAACCCCTACATTTTCAAGATGCTCTTTTCACTGCACCTTAAGTTACCTTAGTGCTTCAAAGCGTTTCACTCTGCTTGGATATTAATGTATTTACCATGTACTTTTGACTCAAGAGTTTTGGTTCATTCACTTCTATGGTCATTAGCATTATGCATCTACCACTATTTCTCTTTTATTAACACAAGTGCTTTCAAGAACTTGTGATAATGAGAATGGCAAAGACCCAGAAAACACTCTCAGTTCTTTGAACCTCACTCACATCATATTACAAGGCTAATAGTGTCTCTACTCCAATTTGTAAGTATTACAACCTGTAGAATAAGTAGTACTTAATGACTTTAACTCCTCCCCTCCCTCTTGTCTCCTTCTGTTAAAAACTACAGCACACAGCAACTTTTCTTTGAGTTACAAACACCATCCATGGGTCTTGTGTATAATGGTCCAAATGTTTTCCATTTAACTTTCTATGTACGGGACCCAACCCCTGCTCAGTCAGAGCTACCAGTGGAGCCCAGGGGGCAAAAAACCATCTCCTTTATCACTCCCCTCTACAGGACACAGTCATGAGAGCTGAGTGTGTATTGGTACACGAGGGACTGAGGAACATCTTCCTGACTGCAGCAGGAAGCAGCTGCTTCTTATCAGGTTGAGGAACTTCCATCCGGCTTTTCAGCTCCTACAACTTTCCTGGGCTGTAATTTTGGGGTTGCATGTGGGAAGCTCTGAACTTTGTTGCCACGCTGGGTTTTATCACAGACAGAAGACATGGGCCTCTTCCTGCCAGAAAAATAGGCTAACCACAGAGCCCACCCTCCCTTTCATCTGGTCAGTAATGTCTATTCCTACATCATGGCAATGCTTACTGCTGTCCTTGTGCTGGAGCCAAAGCTGCTGATCCCAGTAGGATCTCAGCCTTCATCAGTTAAAGACTGAAGAACAGCAGGTCCTATTCCCTGCATCATCCCTCTGGTACAGTGCAAAGCAGGCGTGTCTAATCCACAGAGCAAGGCAAGAGCATGATATGTAGAGGTCTTCAGCCTCATCTGAGAGGAGGAAGAGGCTTGGCTCACAGCACACTCATGTTGTGGGTGTTAGAGAAGAGGAAAACAGGGGTTTGGGGGTGCATCCTGCATGTGTAGTAGAAGCAGAGAGGAAAAGTGGTAGAAATTTTTAAGGAGACACTTTCTGCAAGAGGAAACTAGAACAAGCTAAGGAAAGAACCACTTTCCTATTGTTTCTCTTCAGAATGATGGCATCTGACTGCCAACATCCTGGCTTCACTCAAGTGGTGGAAATTTGCCACTAGGGAAGATAAGGCCCTTAGTTTTCCTGACAGTGGTTAATGTAAAAGGATGCACCAGGAAGAAGGGCACATGCTGCCACATTAACATTGAAATTTCTACAGCTGGGTGGACCCAGGCCTGCCTCAATTGCCAGCACAATTTCTCAGTTAATTACTGTGACAATGGTGAGGCACTGCCATGGGTAGCCCAGAGAAGCTGTGGATGCCCCATTCCTGGAGGTGTTCAGGGTAAGGCTGGATGGAGCTTTGAGCAACCTTGTTTGGTGAAAGGAGTCCCTGACCCTGGCAGGTGAGTTGGAACAAGATGATCTTTGAGGTCCCTTCAAACCCAAACCATTCTGAGATCATATGAGTTAGCTACTCCATGGGCTGACTAACAGGCATGGTCATTTTAGGTGGGCATTGTTTTTTCAGGATATTGGTTATGGCTGTTTGCTGCTTTGGAGTGGTTTTGTCTATGGGCTGTTTGTGCAATAGTACTTGGGGCAGGGGAGTTGCTCATAAAAACAAGTTGCATAAGTGAGACAACAAAAATTTATACTTGCTACTGACACGGGCCCCTTTATGATTTGTTCATGTCCGAAATTGAGTGTAGTGTGAGCTACACTTGCAACTGTGCTCACCCACCCAGGTTTTAAGTTACACTAATACATTTCAGCACAAATTAACATGTTCATCTGAACTTCAGGCCAATTTCATTGTAGTGGCACAGAAATAAAGTGACTGAAGCATCTGCCAACAGTCTCAAGCACAGGGCAACAGTATGCACAAGCATTTGGAAGACTTTTAAAGAAGACTATTCTTCCTTAGCTTATTATCTTGCTATTTACTATGTTGGAACCAAGATTAAAATGCTTTAGTGTCTACTGAAGCAGCATATATGGGATCTAACAGCATGTTATTTTGTGCACACTGTTTAACATTCTTTATTGCTCCAACTCATAAGGTTTATTTGAAATCAGTGGAGGAATTCATCTCATCCACCATTTACCCAGCCATTATCAGCTACTGCAAAAGTGCCGTGTGGAGAATAAACACCAGTTATTTATGAGCTTTTGCAAGCATGCAAACTCCTGATAGAAAATTATGTTTTTAAGATCCATTATTATTTATGGCATCTGTGTGTCACTCTATGCAGTTGCATTCTGTATGGAGGTTGCTCCGCAGGCAAGGTTGCTCCTGGAAAGAACAGTAGCTACCTGGTTTTACTTGACTTTTGAATTGGTTTATGCTTGATTCCAGCCTTCTTTTCTCTCTCTCTCACCCCCCTCCACTCGGGCAAAAGTCCTTGTTCTTTTGCTGGTGTCTATGGTAAGTGTGGAGTTGAGGGAAAATTAAACTCTACCTCATGTTTTGATCAAACCTTAGTCAAGTCAAGGGGAGGTTTTTCTGTCAGAGGGGAAGACTGATGATGGAATAGTTTTCCCAAACTCCAAGAAATTTCCAACATGGAACCTCCATAAAATGTTAGGCAGAGATTGGCCAGGAATAATTTAGATGGCAGGTACACAGATGTGAGAGTCCAGTTCAGTGGATCATGAACCACTTCTCATGGGAGTATTGTTTGGCTCAATTTGAGTCACAGACCAATGCTCACCTACAGGCAATTCCTGACTGTCAGCTGAGTGAAGGAAACTCCTCTAAATTCTCCAGCTAAATACAATAGAACACTGTTTTTCCAATATTTCCACTTATTCCACGTGTTTTGTTTATGTTTGATGCATTAACACAATTTACATTCTCCTCCTCCACCCTTGTGAAATTTTTCCTTGTCTTGCTACTCAGCTAGAGACAGGGGTGCATGTAATAGCTAGTGATTGCTTCAGATGAGCAATTTCAGAGGAAATATTTAGTGCAGCTTCATGTTTCATCTTCCCAGAACCTTGGTGACACCTCGTCTGGAATACATGGCTTGCATCACATCTCTCTGTGTGTATTCCCAGGTTTGATTATCTGAGCTCTTGGAGGAAATAAATGCCAAGAGCTATGTACCTTTGCTAACTAGCATTCTTCTGCTGGTTTTGCATAATCAAGCAGCACCTTTCATCCTACAATATATTTAAAATGTCTTTTAGACAAAGCCCAATCTGATGAGGCTGACTCTGCAGCAGCAGGGAGCGTGCATGGTACATTGGGCTTTAGAGTAATGGTTTAGATCTCTCTACAGCATGTAGCACACATAAGCTTTGAAGCATAAAAATCATAAATGATTAACCTACTTGATTTCACATAAATGATAGAAATATGCTCCTCATGGTTTATTTTATTGTCTAAAAACAAAGGCATTCTGTGATCATGTGATGGCGTCTCTTTATGGTCTTTAGTGATTCTAGTCCATTTTGTTTTAACTGCCAATTTTTCACTGTATTAATTGCTAATTATTATATATTTGTATACATGACACTTCAATTATCATCATGTGAGCATAACTGTTTGGATTGAATATTGTCTCATCTCCATGAACTATTTCCACTACAAGCTAGGAAGCCTTAAAGAAATTGCATCCAAACATTTTTCTTTTTTTTATTAAAAAGATTTTTCAAATAAGAAATAATCTTACTAAAACATCCAGCTTTCAAGAGAACACAAAGAGTCTTTGTAAGGAAAACTAATCCAGCATTTGTTAACTTTTTAATAAGCAAAATTTCAACTCAAAATTTGAGGGAAGATCTGATACTCTGAAAAGAAAAAAGTTAATGCCCATCAATATAGACATTTCCAGTGCCAATTAAAAAACCGAACAACAATTCCCAAGAGCTTCTCTGAGATCTACAGGTATCTTAAAAATAAAACAGTGTACAATTTTATATTTACCTATCATAAAATTGGGTTCATTACCTCATCTCCTTGCCAAGTGAGAAAAGCAGGTGGAACTTGCTTAAAGAGAGCTGAGCCAACCAAGAGACTCTGGAGACAACCCAAAAACATATCCCCAGTGTCACATACACATGAGCCCATCCTGAGAACTAAACATGTTCAGTCATACATTGATGTAACTGAGCCTCATCTGGAGGCATGATCTAAAATTTGTATCTCTCCTGCAAACTAAGAGGCAAAGATAAATTCCCGCACTTTGTTTGAAACGCTGTTTTCTTGACCTCTGGTATATAGAAAGATTTATATAAATAGAATTTCTCTTTCTGCTTGCTTCCTTGTCCTGGAGAAATATGTATAAATAAGAGATCAAAGATCCTGTACAAACATTCAATATAAAGCTGACAGGCTGCAAAAGCAGAGCTTCTTCCTCTGTATCTCAGAGAAGAGTGACTCAGGAAACCCCTGGGACTTTGCAGAGCTGCTTCCTCTCCTAGACTATACCCTGCAAGGGAGGTCTTTTTTAATTTCATCTTCATTTCAGTGGTGCCTTTGAAAATGTAAATAAGTCAGAATGATTAGGTGGTAAATGGTGTATATTAGATGCAGCAAGATATTTTTGGAGTACCTTGGATACTTTAGAATTACATGGTGTCATCTGTGCCCTGATCTTGTTCTTCTGGGGGCTGCTGAATTCCCAAGTGGCAGTGAAGATGGAGGACTTGCAAACTTTGGCTTTGTCCAGCCCGTCCAAAGCTTCTAAAAAACTATTTTTTTTTGTTTTTCAGATAAGATCCTATCAGACAACATGGCATTTCCTGCTTTATCCTTACTTTTTTTGTTTGAATGTCTCATCAGTTACATCCCATCATCCCAGCCCGCTCTGCAGATTCCACCGAGCAAATAAGGTCCAGCAGGAAGATATTGATGGCTTTATCAGTATGAAATACTCACAATGCATCACCTGTATGCTTAGGAGTGTAATGCTGACAATAAATATGATAATAGTTGTCACACATCAGTGAGAGAAATGTTGTGCTTCCAAAGCACTGAATAAATTGCATTTTCCTTTATTTATTCAGTGCAATAGATGGCACAAAGATGGTAGAACCAACTAACCATTTTGACATGTTTACAAGGCTTTTAAATCATGGAATGGATTATTGTAGTGCTGAAAGTGTTTGGCAAATGCATTTTATGCACAGCACATTCTGCTTGAAGAGGCAGGTTTTTAATTTACATTTGTTAGAAACTCCCATGACAAGGAAGGATTGTGTGTCAAAGAGATCTTTAGTAACAAACACAGTAACCTGCATTGCTGCATCTGATCTGCTTCACGTGCAACCACACAACTTAGCAGAGAGGAGGCGTGAGAGTCAGAAGAAACATGCAGGTGCCCATGAATCACCTTACTGGCTGTAGGCTGTTATAAACTCAATCCACAATAAAGTCCAAGCATGGTCAAGCTCTTTCTCTTGAGTGGGTTCACAAAAACACCCAATGGTGAGTTTGTATCCATAGATCCCAGCTAATGAACCTCCTTTAGTGGTCCTTCCCCACCTCCAAAATCTGGGTTTAATAGAACAAATTTATACCCATTTGACCCTGATGTAACAAAGTGCTAAATATTTCCTGCAATATTTCCTTATTTTATTTCCCACTGAGTCTCAGGTATAACCAATATGAATTTAGGGCTTCATGACTGAGAAATGATAGGAAACATCCTGGTGGACCAGGCCCCTCTTACATAGGGCACACACTTCATCTCACCAAACATGAATACTCTGAAAGTGAAGTTTTGCTAAGTTCATCCATGGTCCTTGCAAGGAAAGGAAACAGGTTTATGTAGGAGGGGAATCAATGCTCTGATGAGCAGACTCTAAAGAAAAGAGTTTTCTTTAACCATTTCTTTTATCCCTTCCATTTCTGGATCCAATAAACCAGATCTTCAGCAGCTGTAAGCCAAACCCATTTCAGCTGATTTAGAGCAGTTGATGGTCTGGTCAAAACTTCTAAATCAGCATTTTTAAGGCTTCAATTAACCTTGTCTGCCCCAAATATGGTGTTCAAAGATAGCAGCAGTTAACATAAATGTGAATTGTTTAAGGAATTAAGAAGCAGAAATCAAACCTGGTAAGAAATAAAGGGTACATTGTAAGCTGTTTGAAGCCTTGGTTTTCATTTAGATTGTAGTTACAGGCTAAATAACCATGGCATTCTGCCAATAGAAGAGCTGCAGCTTTACGAAAATGTGTTGGTTTTATATGGAACAAAAACTCAAAAATGTCAGAGCACCTTGTAACAGGGGGAGATAATAAGATAAAAACGCAATGGAATAAAGAACTGAAATCCTATAAAATTCATTATAAAATGAACCAAGAGAAATTGAATACTAGAGATAGGTCAAAAAATTCGAAAAATAGCTAGTTCTTTGTTCTCTTCACCAGAAATTAATAGCATGCACATATTTAATGTTCTCCAAGTTTAAACATGGTACTGTTCCCATTGAATTAGGCATGTATACATTATTAACGTACATCAAACTACATTAAAGTAACATGAATGGTTTGATTTAAAATCCACAAATGCCTGGCAGTAATGTAGCCTCACATCAGGAAAAGAAGTGATCAGAAACCTTGCCACAAGTTTCTAGTTCTGCTGAGTAGCATTACAGCCATCATATGATTTCAGGGCACATTAAAATGAAATTCTCCTCTAAATATCTGTTGGATTTTGTGTGTTTGCTCACCCTTGGGCTTTAAGGAAAAGAGAAACAGCACCATGAGAAGTACTTGGGGCAATCTTAGAAACCACAGGCCATTGGCAGGACAAACAGTCCCAAGCAGTGCCAGTGGCTGCTGAAGATCTTTCTTCCCCCAACTCTTGATGCAGCTGAGCAGTGCACATATAGAAACTCAGTGCTCTGTGCAGTCTGTGTGCTCTGCTGCCTGTGCACAGTCGGCCCTTATGCTAAATGGTCTCAAGAGAGCATTATTTGTGTGTGCATTGTGTATCCATTCACATTCGAGCTTTTCTGGGCTACATGAAGGCACATGGAGCAATTTTCTTCTCCCACCCCTTTTCTCCATGCATGCCCCATATTAGCACCACTTGCTGCACACACCCTTTCACAGCAGAAAAGACTGCCCTCTTCATGGCTGTACCCTGTCCAAGAGCTATTTTATAAATCATTCTGTGGTACCCTTTTGTTGCTGTGGAGCACACATACACGTACCCACACTCTCTTCCTGGAGCTCTCCCCAATTTGCTTGGCTGCATTTGGTACAAGTCAGACACTGTTTAGTGCTGCCCTACTTGCCAGGCTGCAGACTGTGAGTTACTATCTTTCTTTAGCCCATTCAGGACTGATCATAAGCAGAAAAACTTCCTTCCATTACGAGAAAAATTTACAGGAGTGTTCTGATAAGGACAGTTCCTTCCATTACAAGAAAAATTTACAGGAGTGCTCTGATAAGGAGGGCTTCTTTTCATCTCTAATGCAGTGTGCAACAGTGAGGTTCAAGAAACACTGCAGAAAAATCTTCTAAAACCAGAGATGTCATAAAAAACAGAATTACTTTAATCTGATTTCTATAAGAATGGAGGCTTATTTAATTATGTTATCTGCATGTGCATGAATTTGTCTTTTCCCCACATTGACTCCCCTATCAGACTCAAAATTTAAGCAAATTTGCCTGAGGGGTAGGGAATTCAAGAATGTGCTTCCATAGGTATGATGAGAAAAGGTAGACATAAAGAAAGATCCCTTTCATGTATTCACTGAAGAAATGACAGAAATAATAGTTAAATTCTTACTAAACTGTCGAGAATACCAAAGCGAAAATAGCTTTTGGTATTTTCCTACAACAAAGGATTTTTGTCTAGGTGATTATCTGAAAAACAGCAAAGAATTCATCATAAAGCTGCAGGAAACCATGCTTTATCACTTATTCTCAAGAAACTGCTTATTGTCTACTCAGAGAAATGGCAGAAATAAAGGATTCCAGCAAAATAATACATTCCTTATACTAATTTAGAATATTGCACAAGGGAATCTTTTTGCAAGTTTCCATCTACTCAAACAATAGCACAGTTGGGAAACACAAAAAGCCACAAGCTGCTATTCACAAACTGCTCTTTAACTTTAGTGTTGGCTTGCAGTATCCTGATGTAAAGCTTACCATAGCCCCCGTTGGTGCAAACCAGCACAGCTTCAAGAAGATTGATATAACTCCATTTGACAGTATTAAGCAAGGCCTTTAGTCTGAGATATTTCACAAGAAATCCATGAAACAGCATGAGCAGAAGATCCCTGACCTGCTGGAACTCAGTATTAATGACTTCTTTTCCTTTAAAAATCATGATTGAAAAACTAAGAACACCCACCCTAAAAATGAAAACAGGAGGAAAAAAAAAAGGAAACAAATAAGAGAACCCCACATTGCTGCAAAAGTATCTAGAAAATATTTTGCATTATGCTTCTCCTAGTATCTTCCCCTAAGGAGAAAGGTAATGATTGTCCTAAACCTTAGTTTCTCCTCAACAGCTTCTTACAGCAACTGAGAATCAACTCCTTATGTGCATTTTCTTCAAGTTTTAATTCAACACAGATGCCCGGTTTTCCATTGTTTTTAAATCTTCTTCTACCCCCTTTGACACATTTTTCTTTTCTCTGCTTTCTATATCTTGAAGAATTCATTGCTTTTTATAAGGGTCATTAAACTTTCCCTCCAGCTGCCTACCCAGGCTGATGAGATGGCAGTAACCTCCTGAGGGCGTCTGGATGTGCCTGGTGCTGCCTCAGGAAGGAAGTTGGGGAAGATGTCTTGAGTTTCCTTCCCACTTTACATTTCTGTCATTTCCACCATCTTTCCTTCTTGGTGCTGATTTTTTTTTATTTGGCCATAGATTACAAGATGCCAAATTCAACAAAACTCTTCAGTATATGTCCATGTTCACCCTGTCTAGGTTCACCCTGTCTAGAAAAGTTGTCAGGAATTAACTTGATTCCCTCTGGAATGACTTCTTAAGGATCTCAATAAAGGCTTTTGTCTGAGTTCTGCCTTTTCCTCCTATTCCTTCAGAGTGTCTCTCATCCCAGTATCAGTTTGCATGTCAGACATTCTGGACGATCTTGTTACCAGTCACTCTCCAGCTCCTCCTTTTCCTCAGATCTGCTCTCTTCATTGTTTACATTGCAGGATTGTTTATTGATTCCCTGAACAGCTCCAGCTGTGTTGCACATGTCTAGATCCAGCTGATCCCACACTCAGAGCTTGCAGATTGGTGATTAATGCAGCTGTAGCTGATACACCTATACCAAGCTGTCCTTCTAGCTGCGTTGCTCTTCCATTGCTCCTAAAAGCAGGTTTGGTTATTGGTGTCCAAGAGGAAAAGGGAACTTCAACCCAAATGTAAGCAAAGAGTTGGAAGGCCAGGAAAGGGGCAGTAAAAGACTGAGGACCAAAAACTGAGTACAGGTTTCCCCCACAGGGATGCAGTGAAATAGGGAGCAGCTCCATAGTTACCTCGCTCTGTCTATAGCAATAGATGGAAATGGTTCAAATACACATAAGGACCAAATCAGCAATTTAACAACTAGATGACTTTTCTGTGAAACATATATACCAAGAAAACAGGTAGGTTCTTTTGAGGAAGGTCTTGAAAGAAATTTTCTGGTTTGGGTTTTTTGGTTTTTTTCTTTCCAAAAAAATTTAACATGCTAGCAACCCATATAATATTCCTGTCCTGAGATATTACACTATAAGCATGTCACTTAAGTTTTTGTGGTTCATTTTGAGACACATGGAAATAAGATTTATATTTCAAAAGGTAGGGAGGGAAAGGACACTATTGATCCTCATTATAATAATCAGGCTTGTGCTTGCAGATTTAATCTGTTTGTGCTAGGCAACAAAGATTTACTGTAGACGAGCCCATGTCTCTGGCATAAGTACAAGGACATTAGACTGGCTCTAGAAAAGACTGAAATCTGAAAATAATTTTCAGAATTTGTGGGTTGATTTTACTGCACCTGCGGGTTTAAGTTAAATTGTCATAATTAGATTTTTGTATTGTGTGGTTTCTTTGTTTTTCTTTAATATGAGAACAGTTAGTGATCTTTATTGCCAGCAAAATTGGACTCCTAATAGCAAAATATCAGGAAGATGATAACATGTTATACTAAGTGACTGATTTACCCTTCTTCATGCAGGACAATTCATTGTAATTAAAAGTTGCCACTTCAGCACATGGGTCAAAGACTAGGGCTTGTATAATCATTTTCTAAAGAAACACTGAAGAGATAGAAGAATGAGGTCTCTGCTCCCACCATCATTTGTTCTGCTTTGCATAGTTAGCAAAGCTAGCAAAGCTTGTTGCTGAAATGCCTAATTTGCACACATACAAGGAAATTAATTTTGATCTCTGTTACAGGCTTGTTATTCCAACCCAGAGCGAATAAAAGCTGCTCTATATAACAAACAGTTGAACTGAGTCCTGAGTCCTGCAAGAGCTTCTTCATGTGCATTTAAATTCAGTTGACCTATTCACATTAAAGAGGATACTACATACCAGGTCATATAGAATTGGCTTCACAACTGGTAGAAAAGTCATAAGTATTCTGCTTGGGATCAGTCATTATCTCTCTGCAGGGTAACTACCTTACCCTGGGTATTCCAAAATCTAGGGCTTGTTGTGGTGAACTCTTTGCTCATAGTATGCTGCTGCTAAACTGGAAATGTGTCTCTTTTACCCTAATGTACATTTGTACTTGTCCTCCTCATACACATTTTCTTGCTTTGAGGGTGTCTTCAGCACTTCTTAGCTTTGCCCAAGGAGCAGTTTAGTGCCAAATTCTGAGAACCAAAATACACTAAATACCAGACAACCAGGTGGGCAGGTGCAGCACTTTCTCTTCGGGAAATAACAATGGTACATGGATTAACTGTGAGACATAATTGATTTTAAGTCAATGGGCAGCTGAACCAAATAAGGCTGCCAAGTTCTTATTTTCCACTTAACGCTGAGGAGGATAAAAGAGAGAACAGTGACCTAAGCTAATTATATAGGTGGGTTAAAAAATTTGCAGGGCTCAGAGAACATATGAAATATGCAAAGTCTACCTGGAACAGGCAAGCAAAGAAGACAGCATGAATCAGTTTAGGCTTAATCTTCAAAATCATCACCTCAGTGTGCTGCAGCAGCCAAAAAATACCAAGCAAATTTTGGACATCATGAAGCAAGTTATTGAGAAAAAGACAAAGGGAGTAATTTTAATGCTACAGAGACCCATGGTGAATGCTCACCAAATGCGAGGTGACACAACTGATGTAGTCCTGCGTCTCCAGAAAGATGTGATGAAGTTAGGGAAAAGGAAACAGGCAAGTAAATGGTCAAGGGGGAGGAGAAAAAGTCTGGACCTCAGAATTTATGCAGAGGAAAGCTGAGGGGGACATAATCAAGGATTTCAGTCATGAAGGGGGTGGGTTAGCAAAGTGCAGACCCCATTCACTGATACTGCAGAATGAGGGCAAGGGGACATTCAGTGAAAATAACAGGAATCAGTACCACAGAGATGAAAGACAGTGTGGACATCTTTGCATTGTGGCAGGGAACTCATCAAACATGCTACAAAGGAGGTTGTGGACACAGACATGTCAGGAGGGTCAGAGAGAGATTACAGGAATTTCTGGACTACAGACAGGTCCATGAGTGGACACAAAAATTTCTAGGCAAGGACATACTTCCTAATCTCCCTAACAGATTAAATCTGGAGGAGGAGAAATGGGGAAGAATGCAGAATGTGATAGGCTCCAGTGCTCACCCTAACAGAATCTTCAAGTGCTGGGGAAACAGCCTCAAGTGAGATAAACTGCAGCTCAGATCTATTTCTTATGTACTTAAAAATCAATTAAAAAGGCACAAGAATAGTCTGTGGTGTTGATTTGATCCTGCTAGAGAGTGTTAACAGCCAAAGTCAGTCCGAGTCAGAGCTGGAAATACAAAGGAAAACAAAATATTCTTTTTATTCCCAACAAAAAAAAAAAAAAAAAAAAAAAAACACCAACAAACAAAAAAAAATAGAAATTAAAAATGCTGCAGCTGGGATTGAGAATTACTGTATCAGCCACAAAAGGGGTAGGACATATAAAGCCTGTATAAAGGACAATATTTCCAGAAGACACAGTGCTACCATATAAAGCACTGGTGAGACCTACATACAGCTTTCTTCAATCTTAGTCAAAAAAAAGCAACTCTCCAGGGAATGGAGAGTCTAAATTAGGAGGTGAAAGTAAAAAAGTGTGTGCTGGTCAGCCCAGCCAAAGAAAGCCTGAGAGGAAAGACAATTTGTTCTCTGTAAACGTATTAGTGAGGTAAATGTCAGAGGAGGAAGATGAGGTAATTAAGCTAAAGGAAAATGTTGTCACAAGAATTAATGAGCAGAGACTAACCAGAAATGTCCTCGGGGTGGACTTGCTAATTTTCAGACGATTTCAATTCTGGAAGAGCTTTCTGTTGGAGCAGGAGGAGGAAAACAAGTAGTTTTGAGCTGCTCCTTGCTCAGCCTGCAAAAGGAATACCACCTTAATAGCAAAGGACCACACTTGATGACTCAAGACATCACTTACTTTGCCATGTCCCTTGCTCTCAGTGTCCCTTAATCATTGAGCACAGACATCAAATAAGAGTGGGAGTCCTGTGGGATTTCTCGTGTCAGGGACCTTGGGGAAGGGGAGGAGCAGCTGCCCATTACTTTTCATGGTCCCACCGTCAGGCCAGCAGTACCTCACGATCAGCAGTGTCAAATGGGACATGTGTGAGGCTTTGAAAGGCTCTCCTGTTGCACCCTAAAATGGGTCTCATTAGCAGGGCACTGCAGCACGTGGTGTGGATGTCAAAGGCACTGGACATTGCATTGTTCACCTTCTCTGGACCCAAGGTCACAATTATGTTTATTGAAGACCTGCATTGTATTTTCCTCTGGCCACTTCACTGTTGTCCTTTCTGCTATCTGGAGAGGTTCTTCACTCAAAGGCTGATTTCTGTTCTGTGTTTCTGCTTTTCTTCTTTCTTTATTCTCTTTTGCTTGGACCACTTCCTCCCCCTCCCCTTTTTTTTCCTACTGCTTCTACATCCAGAGGTAAGCAGAGCTGCAGTAAAGCAACTTAACACTGCATCCAGCTTTAGTCACAACTTTCCTAAGCCTTTACATGTCAAGAAACAGAGGGAGAGAAACAGGTGGAGAATCTGCTGGGCATGTTCTTCAAGCTTGCATGGCTAAAAAAAGAAAGCACAATGTGTTGAATATTTTCTTTATTTTTAAATTAGGGTAATTAAGAGTTCACTGCTTTCTCCTGTGTTACCTGGAATGCTGAATAAAACCACCAGGGTTTCAAGCTTTTCCCAATAAAGCTGATTCCTAGCTATTTTAAACACTCCCCAGGCAGCAGTTTAACATTGTGTCTCCACCCATGAAGTTTTCATATTTCCAAGTCACAGATCACAGTCCTGTGATTACTGCTATTTAAATATAGTCTAATGCAGAACATTTAAAATCTACAGGACCATGATCAACTAAACCCACATAACAGTTCTTTGAATAACAGAGAACTAAGGAATAATGGAAAGGCCACAAATATATAACTAGGCTAATATTAGGAGCTTAAGAAATCTGTTTAGTATTACAGCCAAAAGCCTAGAAAACCAAGCTTTCACTGTTGATGTGTCAGCCTTTCCAATATTCCTGCAACCTGTACTCTTACAGTGCCAAGAATGACATCTGTACAAGTGTGCCCAAGGTGTCACTTGAAACAGAAGATGTGGAGAAGATATTTCAGCTGACTGGAGAGTGGTCCCCCTGCAGTCTTATCTGCTCTGCCGCTCCAGGGCAGGAAATGAATGGCCCTAAGAGTGATGTAATGTATCTATCACTGATGCAGCTTATCAAAATAAATGGAGGGCTGAAACTTTGCATCTGGGTGCATGTGGTCAGAAAAAAAAATGAAGGAGATATTGATGTGCAGACATTGCCAGTCCCCCCAGCCCCTAATAAAAAGTGGTATTAGCATAGGTGTTATCTGATGTATGGATCTAAAAAAAGAAAAACCTTTTACAGTCAGTAAGTAAAGCAGATAATGGAAAATTACCAACGGGGTAGAAAGCCAATTTCTTTTGCCTGACTTCACAGAGGAACAGATCTGTGATGCAGCTGTTTTCAGCTCTCTGTCAAATTGCAAACCTGAAGTTGTCATACCTTTAACAATAAAGAGAATAACAGCCTTTTAAACTCTACTTAAAGTGTCAAGGCCTCACTCCCCATAACAACCCCACCTTTAAATCAACAGTAAAGGGTTCACTGATTTCCAGGGTAATAGGAATTTGCTCTTATTTGAATGTGACATTAACATGGATATACTGTTCTCAGGAGGACTGACTGCTATGGGCCAGAGCTGGACATTGATTTCACACCAAATTCCCTATTGATCGGGCATGGTAGGAAGTCTATTCATTGAATTGATAGCAGGATATAGCTATACAGTATTTGTTTTCCTTTTAATATACAGCTACAACAGCAAGCCATGCATGAATTTAATAAAAGAATATAATAATCTATCCATTCTATGACCAATAGACTGAACCTGGGTGGTTATCAGACCTGCTGCTATAAATCATGTCACATAAGAGACCCATTTTAGCTTTACCAATCAAAAGAATTCCTCTGTTTTAAATATACAGAACCTCTGTTTCTCACTCACATTCAGTAAATTGATAATCGTATTCAGTTATGGTTTATCAATGTAAAACCATCAGCAGAAGAGAATCAAACTTATTGTGCTGTTAGAAAACAAGCATTTGAAGGCAACTAAGAAGCTCTAAACAGTGAATTAAAGTGTCTGTAGTATCTGTTGCAATTATCCCTAGTTG
The DNA here is from genome assembly GCF_020740725.1 of Corvus hawaiiensis. NCBI lineage: Eukaryota > Metazoa > Chordata > Aves > Passeriformes > Corvidae > Corvus > Corvus hawaiiensis. Next base: position 9,356,194 of record NC_063218.1, read on the forward strand.
TTCAACGTGCTCTTTCAGTGCTGCTTCCTACTCAGGATTGGAAGTTTTGCTAAGGTCACCCCATGAAGCAATGAAAGGAGATGCTTTGAATATGTTAATGCCTTCTGCTGGAAGAGAGAAAATGGGCTGATGTGAAAGTCATTGACAACCATTAGGGAAACAGAGTGGGTGGTGCAACTGTAAGCAGAGTGCTGTGTCTGCAGCTCAGTCTGGGAATAGATCCTTAACAATCATTTTCTGCTAGACACTTGATGGTAGATGACACAAGTGAGGCAAAAGGAATTACATGCATAATGCTTTTCAAGTAGAAAATATCTGTACTTCTAAGACATAGGCTGAAAGCTACTTTCTTAGGCACAGAACTGTGTTAAATTCAGCTCTTACTCTTCATTCAGAGAGCATCACTAAAGCCAAGAAAGGGACTCTGAGTGCAGACTACCATAAATAAGATCAAAAGCTGGGCTGGCACGTGTGGAGATTAGTGTCTCGCAGACACCAATCTCATTTCATGGCACAAAGGGATGGCATGGCTGTTCTTACTACCATGATTAAATCAGTACTTTGGTAAATTATATAATCTCTTCTTTCTTCTTTACCAGCTCATGTGGAGAGAATGAAGGCGTTGCTCTCTATCATACCTGACCTAGCAAATGGGACATGGTTTTGTGCAATGAGCCTCTCAGAACAGTGCATGTTGGGGTCCCTCCCCCGCCGTGTAGCCCTGGGAGAGGGGCCCTGAGGGCACAGACACGGGGTTTCCCTGCCCCTGCTCAGCCTCGTTCCCATTGGTTGGTTTGTGTTCCCTGCGCGGGCAGAAGGACCCTTGGTCCCGTGACTGGAACAGTTCCTCAGCAGAGCTCCGGCCATGCGGCTGGAGAAATAAACATCTCTCTGAAACAGCTATCAAGAATCTGTCTGTCCATATATATTTCCTTTCCATGGGACTCCTGGTTTGATATATGCGTGTTGCAGGATCCCCACTGCAACAAATGGTGGAGATTTGAGAGCAGAACGATCCCCGATCCCTAAGCGACTGATTTGTGTGAGTAAACCCTGGAAACTTTGGATTCCTCTTCTTGGTTTTGCTTTGCTATTCCATATCTGAACTATGGAGGAACCGTGGGAAGACTCTTGGCTCTCAGAGCCGCATATGGACATTTATCTTAAACTTAAAATGATTCTTGAACAACGATTTGTAAATTTTAGCTTGATTCAAGCTCAAAAAGAACTGAAACACTTCCTGGCATGGTTGTTTAAGAACTTTTTCTATGTTTCTTGGGATTTAATTCTTACCAAGGGCTTTTGGAAAACCGTTTGGACACAGTTAATACTGGAGTCAAAATATATGCCGATGGAAGAATATTTTCGTGAATATTATTTAGTTACCGAGACTGTTGAGCAATGTCAGCTGTGTCCTGGCGAAGGGAAGCCTGGCGCAGGGACCGTGCGGCCCAGGCCACGTGCACCGAGCGCTCTGAGAGCAGCAGCGAGGCAGTTCCCGCGCGCGGGCGGAGCCACGCGAGCCGCAGTGTCGGTGGCGGAGCGAGGCGCGGCGGGAGCGGCGGGACCCGGCGGTGCCTGCCCGGCCGCGTGCAGCGCGTGGTGGAGCGAGCCCCGTGAATGCCCGACCGAGAGGGGCGGCGCGCGGGCGGCGGCTGGCAGCGATGGCGGTGGAGCGGAGCCGCGCCCAGCCGAGACGCGCGCTGGAGCAGGGCACGGGGGAGTCATCCCTCGGGGGCCCGGCCGAGACGTGGGTGCAGCGCCCGGCAGCGGCAGCGAAGCTGCGACCAGAGGAGGCGACGCACGGAGAACTGAGCGGCGCGGCCCGGCCCGGCCCGCACGGCCCCGAACGCGACCCCGGGAAGAGCGCGCAGGCACCAGCAGCCCCGAGAATTCCAACACGGGAGCGACCGAAAGAGACAGCAAAGACGCAGCGAGACAGAAAACAGCAGCCACTCGGAAAAAGGAAAAGATCATAGCAACTAAGACCTTAGGGATAGTAAAATGGTATAATGTTAAGCAAAATTATGGTTTTATAACAAGGTGTGACAACCAGCAAGACATATTCGTGCATAGAACTGCTATTAAAAAGAATAACCCTGAAAAATGCATCCCAAGCTTGGGAGATGGAGAGGTGGTGGAATTTAATATTGTACTAGGGAGAAAAGGGTTACAAGCATCGCAGGTCACTGGGCCTGATGGTGTTCCTGTAAAAGGCAGTATATATGCAAAAAATCGTAGTCATGTTAGACAGTATCTCCATTGTAAGCCCCCCCTACAGTTTCCCTTTCCTAATCCCACCTTTCCCTTTTACCCTATGTCCTATTACCCCCAGTGTATTCCTAATCCATTTTTTCATCCATGGTTTCCCTCACAAAACCATGCTTTTGCCAATTGTTTCCCCAAAAATCCCTTTCCAATGCCGAGTGGGGGATGAAAAGGGGGAGGGAAGAAGTTAAACCCTCTCCTGCCTCAGTTTCCCCACAAAGCATGCTCAGAGTTCTGTCTCCCTTCTGTCAGCCCTAAGATGTTCCACAGAATCTGTTTGGACATTTAAAGACTCAGGAGGGTGGCTTGTTTTGTTTTGAAACTGTTCTTGTTATGTTTATCCAGTTGTTTTCATTCTCCTTTTATTAAAATAAAACGGGTGAGGTGTTGGGGTCCCTCCCCCGCCGTGTAGCCCTGGGAGAGGGGCCCTGAGGGCACAGACACGGGGCTTCCCTGCCCCTGCTCAGCCTCGTTCCCATTGGTTGGTTTGTGTTCCCTGCGCGGGCAGAAGGACCCTTGGTCCCGTGACTGGAACAGTTCCTCAGCAGAGCTCTGGCCATGCGGCTGGAGAAATAAACATCTCTGAAACAGCTATCAAGAATCTGTCTGTCCATATATATTTCCTTTCCACGGGACTCCTGGTTTGATATATGCGTGTTGCAGGATCCCCACTGCAACAAGTGCAGAATGATATCAGATGGTTGCTAAAAGACCTGAGGAGCCTAAGGGCTGCCTGCTTTTATCCCAGGGCATGACACTCCAGCACCTCCACAGTAACAAAAGCAGCACAGAAGCCTGATTAAGGTAATAGCTCTGCTGAGCTATCTAAAGTGACAGGTGAACAAGGTGAAGGAAGATAAATCTTCTACTTTTCTCTTAATCATGGCATTATAGCAATCCTTCATGATCATTTGAGTGATTTAAAATCAAGCAATAGAGTAAGAAACAAAAATGTTTGGGGAGGAATTTCACACTCACTCATAGATTCACTTATCTATGTTTAGCTGATGAGAAAAAAACAGGCTGCTGTTGGTTGCCTGCAGTTCATTCCCCAAATAGCAAAAAAGCATAGAAGATGCTAACAACATAAAAATAAGTAATGACATCAGAAGTGCTGCAGGATGGAGGGCACAGAAACAGCAGCAAACTTGCCAATCTTAGCACTATCTATCCTTACCTGGGATAACTCCATGAATAGGAGAGATTTTTGGAAAAGGTGAGGTAGGACTCTGGGCTTTATTCCATGCTTAATGAGAGATCTAGAAGATTTGTTAAGACACCTTTGGAAAATATGCAATTTAAGGAATCTGAAGGCAGACTCTGAAAGTCCCACCACTGATCCAGAGATGATTGGGTAGGGCAGAGGAGAGATCAGCGCTATCATGGGTGCTGGAAGCACCATTCAGAGCTTCATGGGGATCAGGGAACAGTGAGGAAAAGTCCTCTAAATGAAACTCAAGACAGAGAAAACCTTGGAAATGGGGGGGGAAAAGCATTTGTTTTCATTGTACAGAACACAAACACAATTGCTTGTACAGATACAAATGTTTGCTTGAGGCCAACATGTGGCAGCAGCATCTCCTGTTACCTAAGACACAATCAAAAGACAGTTTAAACCTAGCTGTGTCCTAACCTACACTGGAGCTTTCATCTGCCCATCTATATGAACTTTTTCACCCAAGATTCACAGTACTTGAAACTGGAAGGGACCATTACATGACCTGACCACCCCTACCACTACATTTTATCCAGTTACTAAACCAAACACCTAGTAATTGTCTAAGAAATAACTTAGCTAAAACACCAATGCTCAAAGGATCTTTTACCCTGGACTGAAAATCTTGGGGAATGGAGGATGTCTGTCCCAGGAACATATTCTAACATTTAATCTTACTGATAGTTAAAAAAACTACATTTAATCTAAATTCATCTCTCTTCAGTTTCCAGCAATTGATTCTTCTCTTTTCCATAGGATTTTCTACAATTGGTTGAAGAGCTCTTCAGTACCTTCATTTTCTCCTTGTGAAAGTACTTACACACTGCAGTGAAGTCACTTCTCCCACCTGGTAAGATTCAGCTCATGAAGATCTATTATTACAAATATGACTGGAAAGATGATCTGTGTTCTCTTAGATCTTCCCAAGTCAGGGATATTCTTTTTTCCCCACTAAAAAATTAAATGGAATTACTGTAACCTGCAATTCTAAAAGCAATATTTTTTCCTATTTACTCCCAAATTATAGGTGATAAATTTGATGTTTGATAGCATTAAACATACCAGCAATATCTAAATACATAAAAGCTTTCGTTTATCATACCTTCCCTTTGATGACTGTCATTCAAGATGAGCTTTCTGAGCACTAAATTGAAACCATTTTTTAGCTGTGCAAATAAACATAGCACTCTTCATTTGCTGAATAAAGAGACTGAGGCACAATGTGATAATGCAACAGTGGCAGGAATTTAATAGCAAAACTGCTGTACATGGGGCTTCCTGCAACAAAAGTTCAAATCCCATCCCTGTTACTCCTTCTCCCATCACATTTTGTATCCTAACCTGTACTGTCTTTTCACTATTTATGTTTTCCTATAGAATAATTGTAAATTTTTTTTATAGTTCGAGATTATTTCTAAGGAAAAAAAAAGAAAAATGTTTAAGACTAATACAAAAATCTGGAATTTAGTTATGTGCCTTCTATGAACATCATTGGGAATGAATGTAAGGAGATGATTGAAATATCCTGCATTTCCATTTTTCAGTGGTTTGGGGTTTTTTTCCCCAAGACTATGATTTTTCCTGAAAAGTACCTCTTTCCATATCTAAAAGGAAGTAGGAGTGCAGAATATTATGTCATTTCACCAGCTCACAAAATAGTTTGGAAAATTCCCAACAATACATTTTCTGAATTTTCAGAACTCTTGAAAATTCATTCTGCCTCTCAAAATCCCACAGGGAAGCATAAAATCAAATTAGAGAAGCAAAACTCTGTTCTGAATATGGAAATAGACCAATAGGTAAATTATTTTGGTTTCCAACAACTGAAAACTCCTAATCATTGTTGTCAAATTAAAATACTAAAGCTTTAGAATGACTAAATCCCAAATGACTTCATCACTGACCTTTAAACTACAATGTAGAATAGGAAATAATACTACACAATAGGAACTGATAAATATCAAAATGTCTCTTTAAAGAAAGAGACATTTTTGCTGTTGATAATTGAGGTGACTTATTATGTGATCTAAACGCAAAACCGTTAGTGCCTAAAAGCTTTTCTTATTCACTTGGCAAAATAATCCTGAATAATAAACAAGTCATAATATTTTCATTGCTGTGACATTTCAACTGGGGGGAAAAAAAGTAAAATATAAAGTGTATTAATAGCCATATTTTACATGTAGTGAAAAAATCAGCCAGATTTAGGCAGAAGAAAAGCCCTTAAACCCAGATCCATACCTAAATGTATCAAGGGATTTCTTCTTCATTTTTTTTTTCCAAACCATCTTAAAAGTAAAACAAAATGACCATATATGTAATATCATAAAAAACTTCATTTGCCCCAATACTCATCTACAGAAGATACCCCAACTAGAAACCACAGTAGCCAGTGATATCAAAGACATAGACAGAAGAAAGATTTCTAGAAAGAAGATACACAAGATTGTCCAAAGGCAGGGAACAGGAGATGAGAAACAGTGGTACCATAGAAAACACGAGATCAGATCCGTGAGATGCTGGGGTCTGGAGCTATTTTCAGGGTATGATGGAGAATGAGCTTGGGACAATGCTTTTTACTATTGGATATTTGGGTTCCCTCTCCACTACAAGCCAGGATAAACTTTCATGAGTCATTAAAACCCACAGGAATTACATGACTGAATCTTGAACACTGCTTTTCACTGCTAGACTTCTTTGATCCACTGCTACCTGGCTATGATTAAACCAGGAGGACACAGTCCTGGATCCATGCTGTTGTTGCCTTCAGTTGGTGCATAGCCTAACCCAGAAAATCAGAATTTTCCTAGTTCTTTGGAGCCTAAAAAAAGCAGATTGATATTTGCTTCCCTGCCCATGTTAGGGGTGCTGGAACTAGATAATCTTTAAGGTCCCTATCAACCCAAACAATTCTATGATTCTGTGATTTAAAGCCTACTATATTTGATAGAAGGTTTGCACTTGGGTGCTTATATCATCCTTGACACTTACATATCTTTATATTTCTAAATGTATTTTAAAAACCTGGTCCAATAAAAAAAAGCAGGCATTTAAATGATGCCTCAAAATGAGTGTGCAGAGGAATCTGTAAATCCCAGAGTACATTTGTTATACAATGTTTTCCAGGTCCTGGGTCATAATAGCTAACACAAGGACATCTGCTGCTGCCTGACAAGGGTCTTCTGTCCTAAAAACTCTCCCTCTCTGAAGTGATGGAGCTTCAGATATTAGCTGTGCTTCTGGCAGTTTGTCAACTACTTCTCAAGGCAAAGTGAAGTTCTGTGGCAAAGGGCAGTGAAGAACTGCCCTGTACCATTATAGAGAGAGCTCTGTCTCTCCACTTAAAAATCAGAAACCTTTCCCCAGCTCCAGTGACTTGTAGCTCTGGTACACTCGCAGACTAGAGCTCATTTCAGCAGGAGTGATTAAAGAGCTGATATAAAACAGAATCATGGGATCCCTTAAAATAAGAGTAATATATGTTTCCTACTGTGTAGCTATTTTCCTTATAGGAAGTATCATTTTATCAAAATAATTTTCAGATAATACCAACCACTGGCCACATTTCATAGCTCATGGTATATGAACTGAACCTGATTATTCCAGAAGCTCAGAGTTGCACATTATTCATCTTCTATTTCTTGTGTGTTGGTCCATTTTGATGATTAATGCATCTCATTCCTCAAAATTTTCTGTATTTTAAAAAACCTTACATTACAGCCCCCTGCTTTCTCCCTGAGAACTTAGTACATTATTATTGCAGGGATGGATAACATAACTTTAAATGTCACTGAAGAGGTTGTTCAGGTTTTGCATCATAAGACCTACAAGATTATAGCTGGACGTAACAAAATCTCATTTCAGTTTTCAGAGATGCTGACTGCAGCTAATGCAAGTAAGTGAGCGGGGTGTTCAACTCGTGTGAAAAATTGCCAGAGAGTAGAAGTGCTTAAAAACTTCTGTAAAAGTTATGTGTCTCAACAGCCAGAGTTTCTGAACATCTTCCATTCTATAAATATCGCATGTGAAAACAGGAACATCACTTTTCCAAGTGGCCGCCACACCACTTGTTCTGTATCCAGCTCTGTTCCTCAGCAAAAGTGTCTTGGTCAGACTACACTAATTTAACTGCTAATGAGAGTAGCTGTCAGTGGATCAGTGTGTGCCAAAAGTGCAGAAGAAATGGAGAAAATAAATGAAAAATACTTGAAGAAGGAACTTGTCAAACAGTATCTTTTATAGAGCACCTCCTTTTAATTATTCTACAGAAAGCAATCAGGTTTGGACTCATCTTTTGTACTCAACCTATATTAAGTCTTCCATTTTCCTCACTGACTTAAAGCAATGTTCTTTATTCTTCCCACTTCAAATGAAATATCCACATCATTTGTTAATGCAGGTTGTTGGTTGTCAAAGCTTGTAAGGGTCCTTCAGTTTTGGGTAACTCACAGAGCCTTAGGCTTCAATCCATGAGATGTAATAGGGCAAACTGTAATATACAAGCCATGAACAGACTCATCTATGGAAAAAAGGTTTCACTTTCAAACACTTATATAGCTCAGGGTAAATTCAACTAAAATCCCGTCTGACATAGCTTGAAAGTAATTCTTATTCATTGGAAATTAGATGGTAGCAGGAAAAAAATCCACCTTATTTTATATAAATATAAGAATTTCCTCTAAAGTGGTTTTCATTTTTGTCCTGGGGGAAAGGAGTGAAAGGAGTTACAGAGGAATCTTATTCCATGTTTAGTTCTTTGTGTGCTCATGTTCCTATTTTTTTCTTTGTAATTTAGGGAGGAGAAAAAATGTTCCGTAGTAAGACTTTAACTTCATCCCCCGATCTCAAAGGATAAACCAGGTATTCATAGTTTCCTGTTCCTGCTTCTACTTTCATGCTGCAAATCTAAGGGAAGAGATGTCATGAATGCCGAAGTTCCCATACATCCTGACAAACAATTCAGCTCTAAAAGCATTTCTGTGCTATTATTTTTTGTATGTGTTTTTTACCTGTTTGTCAAAGAAAGACAAAGTTTGTTCTACACATCCATACTCATGCATAAAGCCATCTCCAAGTTCTCCTACTTAAGTTGAAAAAAAATTTCCCATGGTATTATTATTATTATTATTATTATTATTATTACTACTACTACTACTACTATTATATGTTCCAAGCCATCATGAAGATTTGTCTGGTTGTTCAACAAAAAAGGAAATTCCCTGAGAACCAGTTCTTCCCAAATGTCCAAGCAGTATGGTGCCACCCCATATTGCACCCAACATGCACAAAAGACATACAATACCTTACATTATAGCATATGTAGAAAGATGTGGGTTTATAAAATGAGAAAAAAAGTCTAAGCTTGGGTAAAAGTCCTCATGGTTTTGAACTAGCTGTGCAAAATTATCCCAGTGTTTAAATACTGTTGAACTGGGGGAAGAATGAGGTTTCAAGGAGCTAGTTCCAGAGTGTACTGACAGAACTAGTTTCAAAGCATACAGCCAGTAGTAAAACTGGTTGAAAGACATATTAACAATTACATTTCTAGAAAAATTATCATTTGTTGGAAACGAACCAGTTTTGTTCATGCTCACTTGACTCTATCTGAAATTCTCTGGAAAGAGAATCCTGTCAAAACTAGGATAGCCCAGTCAGTCAAGGATTAACAAAGCAATATGTACAGCAGCATCCCTGGCTTAGAAGTGTGGCTGTGTTTGGAGCAGTCAGCCTCCTGAGCTTTTGCTGGAACCACTCCATTTTGTCATGTATCCTAATATTCAGAGTCCAGAGCCAGCAACCCCCTCCGCTGTCTTCTTGTGACAGCGCTGGCCTGGGCCAGCAGACATGAACGTTTGACTTCACTCCAAATTCAGAAGAGCAGAGATCCTGCCACTTCAGCTCGGTTTGAAAGACTCTTACCACCATCTAAAGACATGCCAAAAGTCAGGTTTTGATTTAGAAAATATTTTTTATCACAGAACAGCATCTCCTGGCCAGCAAACTGAGCTCGCAGTCAAGAAGTACATGGAGACATATGTCTGTGTGCTCAGAGCGTGCTCCTCAGTGGTTAGGCACATATGAATCAGTGAAAGACTGTGAATATTCCCCAAAATCAAGTGCTAGAGCAGTGAGAGAGTGGGCTACACCCTGCTGAGTTCATTCACATGAATAATCCCGGGGCTTTCTGTCAGACTGTTTGTGTCAATAAGGCAAACAAGTCTTGGCCTGTCCCAAACATTGTTCATTGCAGATTGCAACAGAGCAAATGTAATTATGTGAGTGAGAGAAAGGCAGCAAGAGCAATTCCTAAAGGCAGGACATCATTAAGATTTCACAACAAGCACATTTTCCCAAGGGATCCAGAGGAAACGAGAGCCATGGATTTCCTGAGGCCAGACTGTGTTTGGCTTCATACATCCAAGTGCATATTTAATTGCAGCATTCACTTGAAAGGCAGAAAGTTCCTCAGGAAGTGAACAGGATTTGAAACAGGTCTTAAAATAATGTCCAGTCTCTCATCTTACACAACATGGAACATGCCCTGGTGAAGAAAAATCCCAGACTTCATGATAGTTTGGCTTTGGAGAATTACCACGTGCAATTTTCTCTGGATAATAGACAAATAAATGTCTGCATTGCAAGGGGAGGCAGTTGCTGTGTGTTTTCACGATCAGGGCATTGTCAGTGAGAAGAACCAAGTTTGTAGGACAACCTGAAACAAATCAGAAGCACTAAGAGTATAAGAAATAAAAGATGGCTGAGAAGCTTTATATATCCACCAGAAATGGGAAGAGGTACTGGTTGAACTTGGATTCAGATTCTTTAAAGGATCAAGAATCAACAAAATTCCTTGCCTTAACATTGCAGCAAACTCTTTATTACAGGTTGGAAGTGGTGCTCAAAGGTAGCTGGTCACACCTTTGAGTGAGGAAAGCCAACACATACACTCAGTCCAGATTTCTTTGGGTTTTTAATCTAGAAATTAAGATGCATTAAGAAAAAAATCACATGCCAACTGGATTTAATTAAAAGGGAGTGCTTCAGAAATTACTCCTTGAAGTAGGAAATTTCCTGCTGGAAAAATAAAAATCTTGAGAAAATTGCCCCATTATATGTCTGTGTTGGAATAACTAAAATCATTCACACATCAGAATATTAACATCACACTGGCACCTGAGTTGATATGCAACAGGGAAAATCAGTCTTGTAGTTGCATATGAAACTGTGCTAAGTAGTTTTATAAACACACACACCCATATACCATAAATATATGGAGGCAAATAAGGTCCCAGGACCTACAGCGAAATTCGTATCTGATAAAAAGGGGCCATCTCTACTGGATTTAATGTGGGAGAACCCCTGTGTGTGGATTTTACCAAGCTCTGTTAGGTTGCAGTACTATTTTTGAATTGCTCCACTTCAAAATTTAATCAAATCCACTCCTTTGTGACGATAATACACCGCTTCATAATAATGAAGCTTAATGAACAGAATTAAAAGTTGATTAATTGTAAGCACAGTTAAACCCAGAAATGCTTTGCTTCTTTGCCATAAAATCTGTCTACTGTTAAAAACTCGTCACTTGCTGTCCTCTCTGTCTCAGGAAAAACAGCTTTTATGGGCTTTTCAGTTCCTGCCTGCAATTCAAATCCACCTTTTTTTGTCCTCCTTGGCCTGTCATCCTCATGCCCTTCCACTTTCCTTCAGCTAAAGACAAAAAGCCAGACCAAGCTTCGAAAATCTTTGATACTCATCTGACATTGCCACAACCTTTTTATATGGTTTAACAGAACTGGCAGTGTAACAACACAGGAAGGTGCTGTCCCACATCAGCAGAGATCCAGGCAGAGACACTCCCTCCACCTGCTCATTAGCTGATCTTGTGAGATTATGGTGCTGCCTTACAAATGGTGAGATCTTAGTTCAATTCTCAGCACATTTCCAACCTCTAAACATCAGGAAAGTAAAAGAAGATATTTCACATCAGAGGGAGAAAGAAGACAAATAGCTGAGGAAAGTAAAATATTGAAAGGAGAGGACCGAGATTGACTTTGCCCAGGGAAAATAGTGCTGAAAAAAATAACATTGGGAGTTTCATGCAGCATTATGTGCATATTTTTTCATCTGATTTTGTCTTCATCAGTGACCTTATCTGGATCATGTTTCTCTCTTAGCCTTATAAATGCCAATGCAGACAAGGTTTCCACAGAAATGTATCGAGCAGACAATTCCTTCAAAAATGCTGCTGGAAGACATCCCAATGTGCTTACATGGAGAAGAGTTAAAGACAAATACTGAGTCCTCTTGAACCCTCTGCAAATCCTCATCTGAGATATACTACTTGTTGAATACTAACTGAATTTGGTTAAATTTACATTATATTTTTAGGGTCCTAAATCACTTGGCCAATAAGGAAAGGGACTAGTTTTTCATCATACACAGAAATCAGGAACTATATGTTCTCCTGGCTTTTTTCTAGGAAGGAAACATAATTTTAAAAGTAATTTCAGTCTCCAGGCACCTAAAGAAGTATTAGTTCTAAGGAAACCATTTTAATTTTCTGCTTATCAGATCTTCACACATATACCAAAATTCAAAAAGACCCAAAAAGTTAATCAGAACTTTGAAATATTTTAGAAGTTTAATATTGTGTATGAAAAATAATAGATTTCTGAGATAATATGCATTGCATGTATGTCTCAAAGGTCTAGAAAACAGGCAGATGATACAAAATCTTATCAAAAATATAAATGTAGTGTGTCAAGTGAAAAATAATAGTGATTAGCTTAACAGCATCTTGGGTATGTATCTTTTATAATACATGATGTATTGGGAGTGTGGTTTACTCAGGTTACAAAATTAAAAGAGCAGGAGGTCTAATCTGAATTAATATACAGGTTCACTGGGAAATATTGATAGATTTAAGCATGATTTCTTGTAATATGCTGTTTTATACATCTACAGTTTGGTCAATGGGGAAAATGAGCAGAATAGACTAAAATTACACAGTAGTCTTGAAAGACATTTAAAAGAAGTTTAGAAGGAAGCACAACGCACAAATTGCTTCCATGAATTCCGACCGCAGCTCATGTGGCGCATGAAATTGCTGTGATTTCCCTTACTGTGCACTTTATTTTTAAAAGTCTGAGAGGTGCCTGCCACTTTTCAAGACAGATTTGATGATATATGCTGTGCAATCCACTGCAAATTTCCCTTTGTTGCTGTTTTGTTGCTTTTATCACCAAAAAACATTACACATCTCACAACAAGGACAAGCAGACCACAGCAGTGGAAAAGCCAAATTTATCCAACAAGGATCATGCAGCTGCCATGCCAGGGCCTCTGTATGGATTTTGGGCACCTTAAATTCTGCTGGGATGAAACAAATATATAAATACTATGAAAACTGTTGCACTGCTCAATGACCCTCCACCACCACAGGAAGCCACCCAGTGTAGGAGACCCCAGCCAAGTCACTGGTATCCCTTTCCAGAATCACAGAATCATTTAGGTTGGAAAAGATCTCTAACTAAGACCATTGAGTCCAGCCTTTGACCTTTCACTAAGTGAAACTATGGCTTCCTGAAACCTCTGTCCAAACCTCCCCTTTCCCTTGCCTCCCTAATGTCTGTAACACACGTTTTGCACCTATAAGCCTTCAGAGGATTTAAGTATGCAGGTCTGAATGTTGGTTACCTTGAAGGTTGGTTACTTTGCACAGGACAGTGCTGAAACTCTTTCTATCCCAGTGATCCCATTCCTTTCACAGTTCAAACGCAGGATAATAGTACACACACACTCCTTGGTACTGAATCCCAAAAGGGCTTAAAAATCAGTGACAGGACAGCAGAAGCAGTCATTATCCCGTAAAAAGCTTTTAATCTTTTGGTAACAAAAGGACATATAGATAGCCATGAGCTCTCATTGGCCTCAGAGTGCCAGGTGACTACACCAAGTTATAGCCAATCTGCAGCTATAGAGAAATACTGCAAATTTGCTCCAGCAAAATGTCCTGCTCAACATTAGAGAGCCTGGCTGAGTGTTTCCTGGTAGCTCCTTATGCTTGTGAGTGCCACTGCTATTTTGTGAGAAAAATGAAAGCCTGTTAAGTGCACAGGTAAAACGACAAGCACCTTACTGTTCTCTAAAAGCCCTCCTGATTGCATATCATTCACTTTAGATTCTGATTAGAAGAAGGCATTGAGAATCCCAGCTGGGAATGCAAAAGGATAAATGGACTTATCATCAGCTAAATGCACAGAGTACCAGGGTGAGCAGCACTCATTTCAGAGCAAACTACTAGGACCACCACTATCCAGATGTGAGCATATGGTGTCACATTGCATCATTTGTAACAAAGTATTGCAAAATTGTTTTAAGAAAGCCACCTCTCCTGCAAATATAAGTCCTCTGTGTAAAACAAATGTTCTTGACATAGAGCAGTAGGGACAGCTTTATTTATAACCTTGGAGATGGGAAAATAAAAGTACACAAGGGAAACTAAAAAGGGTAGTCAGTAATGAAGGGCTAAAATCAGGACGGTATGGTGAGTCCTGTCTTGGCACAATTTTGAAAATATCTTGTTAGAGCCTAGAATTAGAGGCTAAAGCAGAGTGGAGGACGAGCTGGGGACAAAACAGACTAAGGTAGGACATGGTCATGCTAATAATCAGTGTGAATGGACTACCTGTCATTTTTCATTTTCAGAGGGTTTTCATCAACTATCTGCAGAGACAGAAGAGCAAATCTTCCATGTCTGCATGGAAAAATTTATTAGCCAATATGAGCTGGGGCAAAAAATGAAACCAAGACTGTTACTGAGAAGTGTTGGTAGCGACTGAAGTGGAGGGTAAGAAAAGTAAATACTGAATTCCTACACAAGGTCTTGAAGGTAAGAAAAAATGCAGATTGTCTTCTTAAATTTTCAGAAATTGCAACAGGACTTAAGTGTTTTATTAGTCAAGGGTAGAATAATGCTCTCCATGATGCCATTAATTGTTTAGGATATCCTGGAGCAAGTGCTTCTGCATACTCACTCGATCTCAATCTCTTTCTATGCATTATGTTCCTGCACTAACAGCCCAACTGTATTTGGTGTTCATTGTCATTTTCTGGTAGTGAGCTAATGGCATCGCTATAAAACAGCAAGCAGCTGGTGGCACAGCACAAATAAGTATTATTCAACATGAATTATGAATGGCAAGGAAGCACTAAAAAATCTTTACAGAATACACATCATATTGTGTCCCAACTCTTCTCCAATCCCCAGCTGCCAACTCTGAATGCTGCCTAAGCAAGGGAAGGGGCCAGCACAGAGCTCTGGTTTGGTTTGGATGCCTTGCCACAGGTTATTTAGTTGTGTTACTATCACACATACCTGCTTGGGGGTAGCTACAAGTGTTAGGAGAGATCTGGACCTAACACTGTGGAGTCCCTGGACTATTCTGCAGCAACAAGTGAACCATTCAGGGTTGCCCTACACAAACTGTCCTACCAGCGAAACACTGGTAGAATTTGAAGCAGTGATTTTGGGGAAGGATGAAAAGACAAATCTGAATCTACCATCAGCATGGTACAGGCATGGGACATGACAGGCAGGTTGCAGTATAGTCACAATTCATTTCTGAGACTGTGGCTTCAGCAGAGGATTGGTTTCTATGCTGGGATTCACTGGAAGGCACAAAGCTCGATGTTCAGCTGTAAAAATGGTGATGTGAGGAAGGGAAGAGGACTGGCTGTTTTAGTGCTGATAACTGCCATAGGGAGGAGACAAGAAATCCTCGTCTCAATATATTGTTGAAATAAGGATGAAATAATGTCTGTGTCTACCAGTCATATTTGGGGGAAGCTAAATATATAGGACAGCATCTGTAAGGCCAATGCACCTGGTGATTTTTTGGAAAGATCTTATACTTTTATTTTATGAAGAAATACAGAAATGAATTAAGATCTCAAGAAATGTATGGTTTGTTCCTGGATAATGGGCTTTTCAAGATGCCTAGAGTGTTTGTTTCTTTTTTGAAATGAAATTCTGTTTTAGAAAGATGGTGAGGATTCAGTGTAAAAGCACTGTATTGATACAGTCAGAACACAGCCCTAGTAAATACTTTAAAAAATGGAGCCTTTAAGTTACACACTGAGGCCTTCAGCCTGCAAAGGCTTCGTGTAGTTATTTGCATTTAGGCATTGCAGTTAGTCCCAGTGATGTCAATGCACTTGCCTTCATGGACAAACTTATATTCCATGGGTCTCAATAGATCACAGTCTGCAAATACTGTATCACAATATCAATTATATATACAAATGGTAAAGGGATTCCCTGTTCACATATTTAGCTAGCCAACTCTGATGAGCACATATTTTACTTACTTTATTCAACCACAGTCTTACGTGAATAAAGTCTTTTACTCACACACATCTTCAAAAAAACCCCTATTTATAGTTGAAGCTGAAAAAAGGACTGTTATTTTATTTGGTAGACCATAAATGGTTTCCTAGGAGAAGTGAGGGTGGGTTGTTTTCATTTGACCAGGTATGAAATTAGGTCCTGTGAAAATTCTCTACAAGATCCACCATGGAGATATAGAGGAGTGGTGCTACCTTCATCTGTAGATGAAGGAGCTTTCTGAATGGAGAACAAAGTATGGGTGCCCTCCATTCCACAAGAGATATCAGTACAAGCTCAGAAACCTTCATAAAACAAAGCAGAACTTGATTGCCACATAGATAGCATGAGGTTCCCACTAATTCTAGCATCGTTTTTGTCATTGTTATTGGACCACTGGGGTACCCTGAAGTCAGGGAATCTCAATACCCACACAGCCTCATTGAATATTAATGCCAGAACCCTTACAATAGTGGCTAATAATGCAGCTTTTCACTGCCGTGTGAATTACACATCAATATTAATGAAGCCTTTGTTAACATTCCGTGTTCTTTCCTTTCTGTGTCTCTGCCAGTATTTTGGACTGGTTTATGCCAACAATGCAGACTTACATGTCAACCCTGAGCAGGTCCCAGACATTTCAGAAAGGGCTTGTTTTTGCAAATGTGCATTTAAATTAGGAAGTATGCCACATCAAGGTTGCTTTAAATTGACGGCTGTTCAGTTCTTCTACCCTGCACAGTACAGATGTCGCTTTATATGTTTGCATATCCTAAAAGTAACACACAGAGGGCTGTCTTTTATTTCAAAATGTTATTACAGCAGCCTTTGTATAAAAACTAACACAATCATTCACAATTATACATGGTTCTCCTTCTTTCCAGCATCAGACATATCAAGAAAAGGCAGTGATTCTCTGATGGAAAGAGAGGAGTAGTTGCTGGTTGTGTAAGAGCCCATGGTACAGTTCACACCAACTTCTGCTATTCTAAACAGGAAACAGTTCCAGTTTTTAAACCTTCATATGAAATTTAAATGTAATTGCCAGAAGCATTACCTTATTAATAAGAGTAGAAAAACATCATTACTAATTATCGTGAGCTTAATTTGCATTTTCTAATCATTTACGTTATCTAATCTAACTATGCAACAGCTGCTTGCATGATTTCCAACTAAGCTCTCTTCCAAAACGAATACCCAACACCAGTAAATAATAAGTGCTGCTGTGGACTTCTCCTGTCAAACACAGTGTCTTACTCAAAAAGGAGTTCCATCAGCCATAGAAGCAATATATTTTTTAATGAATACTGAGCCACTTCATTTCAGCACAGCTGATCAACCATGTTGAATGCTCTATGAACCGATCCTGTTTCAGAGGTAGATCCTGCAAGATATCTGCAACAAATTACCTCTTTGAAAGAAGGATTCAATTGGTTTGCACTAATCTAATTTAGAGGAGGCCAGAATAAAATCATACTTGGACTTAATCTCATCTGAATACAAACAGTACAAAAATGCTGTTGATAAGTAGCTGATGTAATGCTCTAACACACCATGGGGCTGATGTACTGATCCCACATCCTTTGAGGGGAACACTCAGCAATTCCCAATGCTGTCTCTCAGATTAATACTTGAAAATGCATGTTTAGCATAGAATATATGGAATTTAATGACACAAGATTAAGAAAGAAAAGAAAAAAAAAGAAAAGAAAAAGCAGGCTATTCTTTGCAACAGTTGACATTAAATGGAAGTGACCAACTCCTAGATAGATCCAATATGCCCACCACGGGACCCTGGTGAGAAAGGGAATCAGTATTTTACTTATCACAGTAGAAATGCAAGGCAGCCAACACAGACCCACACCTGACCAAAGCATAGGGTATATCTACTCAGAAAAAAAATTCTTTTTCTAAGCTTACGTTGAAAGTGGTCTGAGATTGCTGCTAACAATTATCAGAAGCAAGTTCAACCACTAGTAGTGTTTTTTCTTCCTTCAAAACAATCATTCCAGATTTTGGTGACTTCAAGAGAAACTGTCATTTTGAGCTGTGCCATCAGGTCTACTGCAGCAAAGAACAGAACCCATTTTACAGGAGAGGATACCCTTAAAAGCCCGTATCCTGAATAATTGGTCTTTAAGGCATCACATTTCATTTACAGACACATCTATTTTCTGATTTACTGTGTAGATTTAAGGTAACTCAGCCATTTTACTCTATCTGTAAAATGGTAATGATAATCCATGCCCCATAGGAAGCTTAAGGTTGAATTCACTAATATTTGCAAAACACTCTGAAGTGCTGCAATTCAGATAGGAATATGAATGTAAAATCTCACTGTGTCATGCCTATTATCTTTAAATTCATTACCTGGAAATATAGTTTTTTTCTAAGGGGAAATACAAAAATTCTTTCTTACTCGATACCACAGAAATAACTACGTGAACATGTAGGGAGTAATTTAAAATGAAAATAATTGCAAATTAGGCTTGGAGAACTTAAAACTTGCAATACATTCTGATCATCTTCAACAGGAAACAAAAATAAATGGATGAAAAGAAAATTAGGTACAGAGATGCACAGCTGAATAAAATTAAGGAGGAAGAAGGATCTGTGGATCATAATGTCAAACCTTACAAAACTGGTTTGTTGGCAATTGACTTTCTGGTTATTCACAGTTCTATTACCTTCACAAAATATGCTAAGAACACAAAATCAGGTAGATGGTTAATATTTGCAAATCTGGGGATCGCATGTATGAAACCATTGCTCACTAAAATCCTCTTCAGTCTTTGAGCATCCTTATTTCTTAACACCTTTGCAAATAAATGTCTCAGCTGTCATAAGAGAATTTCCATGTTTATATTACTATTTCCCTAAATTAATGTAAAGTTTCCTGGATGATTTGAAATTTTTCTGCCATGTTTCACATCAAATCCCTGGAATGAAGAAAAACTGAAGGTTGGTTCCTCAGGCAACAGGAAGAATGGAAACAAAAATCCTCATCTCTATAGTTCAGTAAGGAAAACCCATAACACTTGTCATTTACTGTAGGTGGAATTTAGAGTTACCCTCAGTGTGAAGAGAACACGGTTTCTGATAACAGGCACTGTTTTGGCACTAACAGCTGGCCAAACCTAGTTCCAGCTATAAGCTCTTTATAAAGGTTCATCTTCTGGGAGTGCTCAAATCTGAAACATGTATTTTACCTTCAATTTGATTCCAGTAGCTGTCTGGAAGTATAAACCCAGCAGGCTGACTTCCTATTTTATGCTGATTTCACATATTTAAAATATGCCACTGGAGGAAAAAGGATTCATGGATTAAGGTATTTACCCTATTTTCATTTTCTATTTTCATGGCCTCAAACAGAAAGCAGAGTTTCATGGTAAACAAACCCCAACATGGGCTAAAACAATTCCCGCTTATTATTCACAGCGGAGGTAAAACAGGATTTCAAAGGCTCAAAGATGCCCTCAATTTGCATCCTGTTTCATTTATCACTAAATCTGTTTGCTGTTGGGAAGGCGCTTGCCATTCTGTTCTATTAGTCATTCAGTTAAAGAAGACTTGTAATTAACACTTGTGATAATTAGGCATTGGTTTGGTTTGGTTTGGAATCAACCTCTGTGTTTTAATTAAATCTCAGGAATTGACAAAAATGGATATAGGTTTTTGTTTAGCCAAATGATTAAGTGGCTTTTTTTTCTCATCTTTTTTGTAGAAGCCATGCTATTTTCTACCTTGAGCAAATAGGAATGTTTCATTGTGGACTTAAATGAACAGTTTACAAATAATTACTTTTCTGTTTTTAATGTTAATGGAAAATGCATTCTAAAAACAAATCACTGTCCTCACACAGAATTCTTCTCTCTACTGACATGTTATCTTTATGACAACACTAGGTCAGCCAACAGTACCATATATTACACATGATTTATTCTTTATTGGGAAGTGGGGAAAAAACATCCTCATGCTGAGCTCAACCTATCCCAGCAAACCTGTTACACAAACAGTTTGTCCACCAGCAAACAGACAAGCCAACCTGCCATGACAGATTCCAATTATAAGAAAAATATATCTTAAACAAATGAAACCCTTGTGTACCCAATGGAGCAATACAATAATTGCAAAGACTATTGGACCATCTGTGCATCAAATTTACGTCCTTATCACGTACCTTCAGACCTTACCAAAGTAGCTTGTCAGAGGAGCAGGACTTGGAAGGAAAGAGCTGAGTGAGTGTGTGCCTGCTGTTTTAAGGAGCTTGCAAAAATTTGGCAACACTGTTTTGCTGGTCAGAAGGGAAAAATCATAGGTAAAAACTAAGATGAAATTAGGAAGTAATATGCTGAAAACATGTGATACATACTAATGTAATTTCCTATAGATACATCTTTTCCCAAGCAGCAGCTAGTTCAAAAATCTGTATGTTTTAAAAGAGCTAGTGCCCCACAGAAGAAAGCCAGAGCCAGTCAAGCAAGTTCACACTCCCAGCTTCATTACAGAACCTTTTAAGTGACTCTGTGAAGGAAATATGAAGCCACATGGAAATCTGAAGAAAAGATGTTCATCATTTAGAGAGACCGTTCTGTCAGGAAGGAATCCATTTCCTTCCATCAGCTCTACCCCCAAAAAAAGAGATTTAATGGTATTATTTCATACACATTCAACTGTTCCTTGTCAAGTAGTTTTAACTCAGAAATTATAAATATGCCAATGGATTAAAGAACACACAGGGGACAGCAGAACAATGGCACAACAAGCTAATCTGTGCACAGAGAAATTCATAAAGACCATTTAAATTCACTGTAAAAAGATAAAGCAAGCAAAGAGATGTCCTAGCATGTGCTGCAAATAATTTACAGATAAATAATAACTATTACAGGGAAACACAGTTTTAAGATCTTCAGTTGGCTGAGTTTGATGCCAACTCTTTTTACTTCTATCAGTACAGTTATCAATGAAATGGAACTTTAAAAGGTAAGGAAAATGAAGAGACTGTGATAAAACTGGGGACAGAAGAAAAAGGATAAAACCAAAAAAAAAAAAAAAAATAGAAGTGGGGAAAATACAAGAAAGTTAGAATCCTGATAAAATGTACAGGAAAAATAGATACACTAAACTGGAGATAAGAAGAATGAGGGAACAGAACTCAGAGTCTGAGATAAAGCACTAAGGGGGGAGAAATAGGCAGAAATCTGGTTTGAATAAGATGGGAAAAGATACAGAGGACAAAGCATTATATTAACACTGATGGCAGTCTCATGCCCAAAGCAGTTCACAATCACTAATTTAAAATCAGTGAAATAGAAGAGGGGAAAAAAAGAAAAAAATAATAGTACTCATTTAGCAGGTTTTTAAAATTAATAGAAATCAAGTTACAAACAACATGCCCCATAAATATCATCCTTTCACAGCATGCAATTCCTGTCCTAAGGGAAGTAAGAACATTACTCATACTGGTTTTGCTTGGCAGACTGAGGCATTAGGCAGTGAGAGGACTTGCCAGTGTCTTGCAGTAGTGAGAAAAATGGGATTTTTGCTAACAAGTCCCAGTCCAGATGCCGCCAGCAAGCCTTGGCTGGGACTCACCAAGAGGATATCATTCTTACACAAGCTCTTATCTGGAAGGGAGAGGGACAACCCCCAGACACTCTGTGTGAAAGTGATCCCACCCAAAGGTGGAAATTACATAATGCTTTCTAGCATTAGGCTGGTCCCAATTAGGCCTTAATCCCACTTAGGAAGGAGAAATTAAAAAAATACCAATACTGTGGAATGAATAGAACATAATCTTGCTTTCTTGCTTGCCTTCTCCAGCCAAGAAACTGAATTCCAGGCATTTAACTTTGGGCAGTTATTTCTCATTTGTCTTTGTTTCACTCGAGGACTCAGTGCTGGGGACAGATGTTTTTTGACAACTGTTCCTTACTTTCACAGAGCTAGCCTGGATTTCTGAGCTTTCCCTCCCTGAATTAGACAGCCATAGTCTTCTTTATGGATGAGGTCATTTTTTAAATCATTTTTTCTCCCTAAAGAAAAAGCTTGTTTTATTATGTATGAGAAAATGAAGAAACCTTCAAAAACTGTGGGAGGCTGACAGGAGTGGGTGGCTTTTATATTAGATGAAGTCCCACATATAAAATAAACCTCCCAGTGTCTTCATTAGGAGCTGGATTTCAGCTAAGGTTCATCTCTGCTTTACATTTTCTACCTTCCAGTTTCTCCTTACTTGCTGTTTGATACCTGGACACCCAATTCGGCTAAACTTCAAATGAAGTCGCTGTCCTAAAAGTGCATTGTGAAATATAAACACATACACACACACACAGAAAAAAGAAAAGAAAAGAAAAGGAAAAAAAGAAAAGAAAAAAAGAAAAGAAAAAAAAGAAAAGAAAAGAAAAGAAAAGAAAAGAAAAGAAAAGAAAAGAAAAGAAAAGAAAAGAAAAGAAAAGACCACAAACAAAAAAACCTCATACATATTAGTGAAGTTTTATAGATAGATAGTGTAAGAACTTGTGCATGGTATTCCCAAGGTCCTGCCCAAAAGGTGATGAATTCAATGAGACTTTTTCTCTTGCTTTTAAAGCACTTTTGGAGGAGGCCTCAAAAGAGCTGCAACTCTGTCAGCTCTGCATGTCCAATAAAGCTACAGCAAGAGGCAGCATTTTTTTCAGTCTCTGGGTATGACTTAGGTTTCATGAAAGGAGGAGAGGGAAGCAATTGTGATCATAAAATCAGAGCCTGGGACAATGCAACACATGTCACATGTGCCACCACCCAGGAATTGGAAAGCAAAGGCACATGAAGATAGATGGTGGCTGAAATCCTGTCCTTGCATTGAACATTTTCAGTTAAAGCACTGAGCAAAATGTTTTAGGAGATGAAGTTTAGTCTTGGATCTAGCATTGCAAAATCTACTCATCCTAACTCTTGCAGTACTTCTTTCTCATAATCATGTTCCTAACCTGTGTTACAGTATGAATTTGAGTTGCTTTAAATAACTTTTTGCATTCCCAATTGGAAAGAAACTTTTGGAAATCTGAGCTAATCATAGCACACATTTCCAGAACACAAGAAGGCTCTTGAAATGACTAATATTTTAATAGCTCCTTTGTTTCAAATCAGCGGCAAGATTCTTCATGGCTTTAACAATAAATAATACCAGGGAGGAATGAATGTCCTTTCCTCCTTTCTATCCTTATAGATTCCAGCCCACAGCTTGTCACCACACAGGCTACAGAAGTGGGGACATTTTTTGCTTCCTTGCCTTTACTGACCTCTGGGACACAAGGATATGGTTGGTTTTTTGCTATATTCTGAACCACTTTTTTTTTTTGTTTTCTAAATTACATTTGATTTATTTACCAAAGCAAAAAGTTATTTCAAAGTAAAATCACAAATGTTTTCCCTTCAAAAAGTGTCACACTAGATTAATTTCGTGAATTTGGAAAATTCTTTTAAAACAGGATGCTTTCTAGAGTCACTGCTTTCCAATAAGCAAAGAACTGACATTAGAACAATTAAATATAAAAAAACCCTCCACCACAACAAAGAGGTTTTTGCCAGATGAAAAAGGCAGTAAAGAAGGATAGAAGTAAACCCTGCATCATCTTGGGAAGTAACAAAAGGGAAGGAAGGAAAGAGGGGAGGAGGAATCTCCAAAACTTGCCCGAGTAATGAATTCCAGGGGAAAGGCTAGTAAAGCATGTTAATGAATAGCCAGATGTTTCTAAAGCCACGAAATCTCCTCTTCCTCTCAACTTCAGACTAGAGTGAACTCCCTTTCTTGCTCTCAATTCTTTGGTACACACTGGATACCCATTCAGATGCTTTTTGTGTGCCTCTTGCAATGCTTATTAAAACTAAGTGAAAAAACCACCCAAATCTTTGCAGCATTTAGGTTAGGAGCAGTCTCCAAGCATAGCTGTCCCGTGGTTAATTTCACACGTCAGTTTGCTCCAAGATGTGACACCACATTTTCCATTACAAGAAGCTTTCCTTTCTTGTGGCCATTTTAATTATATACAGAATAAACTGTTCTTCTAGTTATTGAGCCAAGTTTTCAAAAGATTTGAGACAGTGTCCAGAATTCAGCCAGCCACTTACTTTTCCAAATTCATGTCAGAGATTTAATCAAATGACCACCCTGCCATTTGGGTTTTGCTTAAGTTCTGTTCAGCAAGCCTGTTCAGCTGAACATGTTTTCAGATCAGAGTCTCCATTTATAGTGAGACAGCAGTCTGAGGAATTAGCATTTCCTCATCCTCTTCTAACATTCAGCAGACAAGATGGGTCTGTAGTATAACATGTCAGAGAACTACAAAGTCCCTTTGGACAAGCCTCTGTGAGAATTAGATCCTCAGGATCATTTGACAAGTGTTGTTCCTTTTTCTTTTGTTCCTCCTGTTGTCCTCCATGGCAGGTAGAAAATGAGCAATTAGAAGGATCTTATGTCTTCCTGTACTCAATAAAAAGAGATGTGGAAGAGGCTGTCATTGTGTCAACCCATTTCTTCATCACTGCCTGAATGATGCTTTCTCATCTCCCATCCCAGCTATTAAAGGGGCAGAAACTAATTTCCTCTACAATTCCTGTGGCCAGGCCTAAGCAGCTTAAAGAGCAGTGGTGAATGTGCTCAGAAAGAAGTTCCACAGTTTCTGCTGGGAAAGCAGTTCACATAAATTAGAGCTCGTTGAGCATTATTACAGCTTGTTGCCTATGGTATTTCCTCCCCCCAGGGTAAAGGAAATAATCTTGATTAATGACACCCAAAAAAATCATTTTTCTCTTTAATTCACTAATTGGTTAATCTTTTATGACATCAAAGAAGGCTGCAGCATTAACAAAAAAATAGCCAATGCAAAAGCCAGATTTCCTGTGCATTTGCCATGTGTGCTTTGTTTCCTGATGTAATTCCTAACTGAAAAGGAATGAAAAATTGAAATCTCCAGTTTACATGAGAAATGGCAGTTTTGAGCTCCCTATCAGACACCTCATTTTCTCTACATTAGTCACAATCAGACAGACAAGGCTCTGTCTTGTTGAGCTACATTTAGCAGTCTGTCTGAACTGCAAATTTAGATGACATCCAAATTACACAGACTCAGCCACTAGGTTACACTAATGCAAAGTAGGAGAAAAAGAATCAAGACTATTGATTTTTTTGGCTCTTTCGCTGTCATATTCCCTTAAAGGCATTTACCAAGGCTTTTAAGATCTTCAGCATTTTCACAAAGGAACAAATTACGTGCAAATAAGACTGCATTAATCTATTCTTCCCTGCTTAGATTGTTCCTTCTGTACAGTCATTATGTGTTTTTTACGCTGCTGCTGCAGTTAACTTGATCCACTTTCATGCACCATGTGGTCAATATATATGTTGGAGAGTAACTGTGGAAAAGCACATCACTTGCACCTGCCTATGATAATCAAAACCCTTTTGCTAATTCCCTGCAATCCAAACACATCACACATCTCTCTGCTCTTTCTTGCAGCTGTTTCATCAATTTGATGTCATATTCTGCAGAACGCTCTTCTGATCACATTTCCATTCTCAGACAACTTGATTTTTGCAATGAATATTTACAGGAGGTTCACAACAATGTTGCTAATGTGAAAAGCGAAGACCACAGATTCTACTGACAAACAGAGCTGATTTCCAAAGTACTGAACCTTCACAACTCTGTCAAAGCCCAACGTCCCTGTCCATTCTGACTCATGTTAACATGACTCCATTGAAGCCACGAGTAGCTCTATTGAACTCTTGCAGTGAGATAATTGGCCAATATGAATTTCTAACCATCACTGAAGGCAATAAATGTACACATTATTTTCTGTCTGCCAATCTTTGCAGGAGAGCTACAGCCCCAATCCTGCCCAAAAGTATTTAACTGAATAAGAAACTCTCAGAAAACACATTCCTTGGAGCAGACTGTCACTTCAGTGAAGGTACAACACCTAGCACAGTGGGCCAAAAACTCAAGTTTCTAGATGCTATGGCCAGTATTAAAAAAATAACAACGTCAGAGCTTTCAAGTTCTCCCTTCTTTGAACCAGCTACCCACCAGGTGAACTAGAAAGAGCTTTTTCTAACTGATCTCACTAAGCTGCTGTATAAGCTTTTTTAGGCATAGTTAGCAAACTACAAACTCATTAACCACTACATATGGTACTGTCACTTTCCATGAAATCTGAAACTCACATACTTTCCTTCTAGGCTGTGCACATGCTTCCTGTCGGAGTCGAACGTATGTGCCATCAGGCGGTAATGTGCCGCTTATGTACTGCCATTTGTGTTTGTTTGGTTTTGTTTTCCATAGGCTCCTGGGCTTCTGACATTTCAGCCTTCAAAATTACATGGCCTGGATTTTTCCCCTTTTATGTGTGGAAAGGAACTAATTCATTTGCCCTTGTTTTTGTACTTAGTAGAGGACCCCATCATCCATTTTCTGTTCCACCCCACATGTTATTAATGCAGGAAAAATGGAGCTCCATGCTGGCTTTTGGCAGGTTTTTCTCCCTGACAATTGCAGGGTTTGTAGAAGTGACTTCTTACAGGCAGGTAAATTTGACCAAACATTTGCTTAGTCCTTTCTTCCCTCCAGGAAGACAAATCAGTTTGTAAAGCACTAACAAATGTCTCATTTACCATTCCAAGCCAGGTCAGTACATTTTCTTCCCCCGTCTTGTAAAACACAGAGACATTTCCACCCTTCAGATTTACATTTTCCCCACCATTTTTTTCTTTTTTCTGACCTTTCTGTACTAGAATTTCACTTCAGACCTATCCCTTTACTGACCCTGATGAAGCAGAATTTAAGCAAAACCATAGAATCCCTTGAGGTTTATATCTCTTCCTTCCTTCATTTACTTCCACCTCTCACAATCTTTTAACTATTCTCCATTCCCACTGATTTTTTTTCCATCTAGACCTCATTCAAATCACAGAAACAGCCTGTTTAAGGTATCTGCAATTTCCTATGCTCCTTTTTAATCAACACTACAAGTTTATAGCCTTGCTATGGGCTTATAAAATCATAGAGTCACTGAAAGATAATACCAAGATTGAGTAGCATTTGAATGAGGGCAAAAATTAATTTGAATTACAGAAGCATGGATGTTCATCCTCTGAACATTTCTCTTTTCTAATCAGTTTAGTGTGTGTATTTCCATTAAAACAGAATTTGTGTAGCTGAAGAAGACAGACAAAGAGAACAGAGATGTTTTAGGGTCTAGAAATGGAATAAAATGTGGCACCTTCAGCAGAAATGACAGAGGTAAAAGAAAATAAAAAGAATTAAAGTTGCCTGTATTCAGAGGACTACAGTAAGGCCAGTAGTTTAAGACCCCTTCTTGATTTAAAACATAATTTACAACACTATCTCTTGCTACCACCACACCTGTAGTGACTTAAATGATGGGAAACAATCCCATCCTGCCACAGTGAAAAGAAAATCAGCTGGCAACAGGAGAGCCTTCGTGGATGGGCAGCAATTTGGAGATGCAGTTTTTCATCCCATGGAGAGATTAGAAGCAAACCTTGCTTGGGTCCATTGCAGGTAGGGGATTCCACACCACTTGCTGTGGAGGCAAGTGTCACAAATGGAAGAAAATGGCATTTAAAGAGCTGCTGTTGAGGGTGACAGTATTTTCTAGCACACCATTTTGGGAAAGAGGATAAGCCTCGGGGATGATGGTCAGCAAATCCATTTCACTTCAGCTTAACACACTGCCAGCCGTAGCTGCTGCAGGTGGCTGTAGGGGGACTTCCACCCTACCCTCATCTGCTTAATGCCAAAGTCACTGATAAACCTCTGCTTCAGTGCCAGAGGCCCACAGTTTCACTCCTGCTGAAGCATGAAAAAATGCCTCCACTTTTCTTTTTTTTTTCAATAGTTTCTCCGCATTCACAGAACATTCTATTTTAGCCTTCCAAAGCTCTGGGAAAAAATAGCTGTATATCGATAGACATGTTCTCTGGAGATAATTAAATGTTATTATCCTCTTTCTACCAGCAGAGAAAGCAACACACAGAAAGTTGAAGTGATTCTCTGTATGTCAGAGGTTTCAAAGAGAAAAGCACAGCAGAAGATCCCAGAAAAACTTTAGGTGTATATAACACATCTCCTTCCACAAAACAGTATGGTATATCTGAATTTTGTGGAACACTTTCAGGAAAAGTGTTGGCCAGAAACAATGTTTCACAATATACTCCTTGATAATTTTAGAGGTTGCATGGACAACTTGGTGCTGGAGCCACATTCACAAGTCTTGGTTACCATTCTCCATTTGCAAAGGTAATTATCATGACATGAAAAATTGGGGGCAGGGAGTACAAAGGATATTATATTTTTATAATATATTACATATATTATAATATTTTTGTATTATAATTTAGATATCCAAATGTGGAAAGTAAGTCCTCTGATGGCACTAATTAGCTGGCCACAGATCTGTATAAGAGATTCCTACTTCATGGAGAACACAAAGTCTGTGACTGGAGTCAGTCAGCCAAATTAAAATAGGTTCAAAAGAAATATATGATTGATAGTATATATACCATGGTATGTACTGTTCTTCACAAAAATAGTAGTTATTTGTATTAACTTTAGGGGAAAAGTACAGGTTTCTCTTATTCTGAAATCACTTTAAAAGTAAACATTCACATTTACATTTGGTGGATGACCTTTAGTATCAAGGCGCGGCCACCTGAATCATATCATCCATACTTGAATGGTTATATAGGAATTATTTTACACAGAGGTCCCTAAGGTAATTATTTCATATCAGAGCCAGGAAAGTTTAGTATCTGTATGCAGTATGTATTTACACTTCATGCCAATGCATTAAATAAAATTCCATCACATTCTGTCTTTGTCTTTGTATTCTCTTCTTTTCAAAGACACACAGTACATGATTGGATTGCAAATTCCCTCATAGTCTGAAAGGCTGTCTCCTGCTATTGTTAAAACAGATTTGGCCAAAACTGGAAAAAAAGTCAACAGAGAAGCTGAGATAGGTTTAGAAAAGTGCACATCTTTAACAGATCCTCTGTCATAAATGAAAAGGCAAAAAAAGTAAAAGAAATGCATTATTATTCTATTAAAGGACACACATAGGTGCACATGAAAAACAGAAGAATGTAAAACTCTAATGAAAACCTTATTTAGGAGAAACAGTAGAGAATCATTTAGCTAAAGACCAAGTTGAAAACTCTTGGAAGGCAAAAGATAGTCTTCAAAATCTTATACAACACTCTGAGATGTGCTCAGCACAAAAAGAGGAGGACGTGCAAATTGAAGGTCTTAAAACAGGATTTTAATGGCCTATTAAAGATATTTAAATTCCACAGAGTTAAAACCAAAAGACCCGAGAACAACCTTGAATCTGGAGTGTTTGAAATCTTGATTTGGATACATCTGATGTCTGTGGCCAGTGTGTACTCAGACCTGTTACCTGAGCTAGTTGAAACTCACAGTTTATAAGGAGGTTGACATAAGAGTCTTTTCAAATTCTTGAGACCTGAAAATCCAGAAGCCACGGAGCAAAATGTTCAAACCAAAAGTCCAGCTGGTTAAAATATAAGAATCTCTTTCAGTGAGAAATGTTGACACGAATATAGCAGTTTCACATTTTCCAAATACTTCCTATGGAAAGTAGTAAAGCGGTGGTTTGGACATTTCTTCTCCATTCTTTCTGCTCCAGTTTTGTCATCAGTTTCAGAAGTGTCCACATAAAAATAACTGTTAAAAAAAGCAAATTTTTTTTTCCAGAGTTTTTATCTCATTTTTCCAAAGGAAATTAAAGAGGAAAATAGGAAAGGAGAAAAAAACACTGAAAAAAGACCAACTCTCTTCAAAACAACATATTTTCCTGTTCACAAAAATCCACTGAGCATTGCATGATCACCATCCACTTACATAAATCAGCTTCAGTCCCCTCAAAATTTAGCTAATGTTCAGCAGTTGGGCTGCAGCTCTCCCCCAAGCTGGCCTGGAGGGAAAGGGGCAGTGGGTGTACATGACCTGCAGGGCCTGGTGCAGTTCAGGGAGCTGGGAACAGCCTCCTGCCTGTATCCCCACTGTAGGATGCAGCATGCACAGCCCCAGCAGAGGTGTTGAGAGGGAAAATGCAAACACTCCTTTGATTAAAAAACTCCAAGCACATGTCCTTCCGTACAATCGTAGAGGTGAGGTTCACATCCCATTCCAACTTCCTGTCTGCTCAAGAAGTCCCTTCCAGGATAACACCATAAGCAGAACTGATCAGCTCCTAATTCAGGCTCATACCGCAGCAAAGGCCGTGAGCTAATGCATAAACCACCCAGTCCCTGTAAAACACAGCCCACCCAAAGACCATACCCAAAAATCCAGTGCTTCCACTGGACAGACAGTAGCAGAAGCAAAGCATCACTTTGGAGTCCGAATGACATTTCCCACTTCATTCCAGCTGTTGTGTGCTTTGGAAATATAGGAGTCCATCTGGCATGGGACTGGCAGGATCTGTTCCAGAATTGTGGGAAATGGGAACAGAAAACGTGTTGCAGGTCAGGATGGAGGCATGTTTGCAATGTTGGTGTTTGCGCAGTGCTTGCCAGCACTGCGCCTCTTTTAAGCCAATACTATTAATCATTCACTAAACTCACTTGAAAAAGTTGCAAATAAAGAGAATTAAATAGTGGCAAGGCCTTGTATTTTTATATGACAAGATTTGACCTTCACATGTATATTACATGCAGACCGTGCCTGCTTAAATAAAGTTCCGTAGCAGACAGAACATCTGTTAGGTCCATTTTATATTCATGTTTAAGATGGGATTAGTCTCTAGGCTTTGTCAAATAATGAAGAAAAACAAAAGGGGAGAAAGAAATTAAAATCTTAATTCCCCTTTGATTTTGTGAAACAATTAGAATTTAAGATAATTAATATAAATGCTTATAGGAAATTCTGTAGGATCCCTGCCTGAAATCTTCCAACCTTTCAGAGATTAACAATGCATCTATAGCATAAGGCCTTTTGCAATTGTAGCATGTGTACGACCCAAGAATTATGAGAAAAGGTACTTTGAAGTGCTTATGTGGATGATGGAGATAACCTTGTCAGACCTGTTTTACACCTGCCTAGGAGCCATCACCAGCTGCAATGTTTTGTGCATTTTTCCCTGGTGTGCAGAAAGAGACTGTTTTCCAAAAGCCACTGTGATCAGCACTGATGCCAGGCTACAGCCATCCTCGTTTTAGAGTAATAGCCTCTCCACTCTCATCACTTCAAAATGCTACTCCGTACCAGAATATCCTGCTTTGAAGGCTTCACATGACTGAAGATCTACAGCAGAAGAGTATCTGATGTCTCAGCGGGTGTTTCAGCCCAATGAACACTTCAAAGCTGGTTGCAGGAAAACTGAGTGACACCTGAGTCACTGGGAGCCACTCAGAGCCCACCCACAGGTGACAGAAGCTTGGTCAGGAGCTGAGGAACTGAGGCCCCAGGGAAATTACACAGACTGCAGGGAAGGCAGTATGTGTTGGTAATGCTGGGCTAAAAGGTAGCTCAAGCAGATACTAGCAATTTCTCAGGAAAGGCATTAAGTACCAAAAGCATGAGACCAGGAAAAAAAGCCTCAGAAAGGCAAGAACAACTACACCCAGTGGACTGGAGAGCTCCTGAAGGAGTCCAGAGTCAGTCAAGAGAGCTGGAAGGACGGGGGAGTGAGCAGTCACAAGCCATAGATGAATGAAAGGATGAAGTGTGACTCGAAAAGTAGTTATCCACTGTTCCAGTGTGACTCCTTTTCCCATCAAACTGTGAACCATCTCCATTTCAGCGCCACAGGGTAAGCAGGGTTGCTGCGTGAGGTTGTTAGTTTGCTAAGCTGCGAATAACATAAAATGAACACAAAGCAGGAGTGAAAAGAAAGCCGTTATTTAAAACCACCCATACCCCACAGGCTCCACCATACTACAGCCCAGAGGCAGTGCCTTTTCCTGGACAAGCACAGATCTACAAATCCAAATATAGTTTTAGTTGTATAAACTTTCAAAAGGCAAGACTTACTGCTTCTGCTGCACACAGTGCACCTGAGTCAAGATCTTTTCCAAGTTCTCCTTTCTTTCCTGAGAACTGGACTCGGTGTTGCCCAGTAATGGCTTTTACAGCAAGCATATGACAGCCAGTTTGGAGGGGTCACTTCACTAGTGGGGAAGCAGATGGGAGTGAGCAATTGCAAACAGAAAAATACTGCATGCAGATAAATAGCAACTGATGGAATAACACCAGCAGAGCTCTCGTGAGAGCTAATCACGCCCCTTTGCCTTCTAGACTGCGTTGCAAAGGTTCATAAAACAGTGAGTAAAGGGGATGTGGTGGGTGTAATTTACTTGCAATTTCAAAGGGCTTGCAACAGACTGCCTCACTGGAGATTATCAAAGGGAACAAATAACCATAGGATAAAGAAAAACGTCATGTTAAGGATTAAATCCCAGTTAAATAATTGGAAACAAAGAGTTATAACTAATGTGCTTTTTCTCAGAATAAAGAGAAGTTAATAACAGGACACCACACAAAGCATTACAGAAGCTATTATGGCTCAATAAGTTATTTATAAAGAAGGAGCAGGACAGTGAGATCATAGCATATGCCTGGGACAAGGATAACATGGGACCCTTTCTGATGCCTTTTTTTATCCCCTTCAAAGCCCCCTGTGAAATCTATGAGAAAGTGTGATCATGGTTCATAAAAACCAGCTCCCTCTCCCAGACCTCTGCAAATAGCCAGTCATACTGAGACAGGCTGTAAATCAGTAAAAGGAGCTCCTGAATGCTGCTGCTCTAATAGCTAACAGCTTATCTGTATTTCAAAATATCTCTGGCTAGATAGTGATGAATGGGGTGTCACGGTTGCTTGGGAAAGCAGAGCTGGGACGTTATAAACCACAGCGTGAGTTTTACGTCAACACACATGATGCAATAGTTGGACACAACCAGCTTTGATCAATGATCAAACTTAAGAGCAGTCTGGGCTGGGGGGGAGGAGGGGAGATTGTTCGTTTGCTTTTCAATGCATGAGGAGTTGATTATTTAAATCGCAAGAAGTGGTTTGTTTCTCTTTTCTGATCCCACTGACAATGGCTAGGCAGTGCTCTGCAGGGCTTTTGTAACCAGATACATTAGGCAATTGATTTTTTACTTTTCTTTCACATACCTAAAGCTCCTTTGAAGGCACCAGCATCCCTTATTCCCTCCTCCTGCCATTCTCAACCTTCTGCCCTATAGAGACTGAAAAGCTAGAACAGCTGCATGCCACAAATAAGTTTTCAAGTGCACTAATTTTAGGGTAGAAAGAGAAAAGAAGCTGGGCAGGACAAGCCAGGCATGACCTCAGATGTCACAGGCCATGTCAAGAATAACACCAAAGAACTGTGGTTGCTTCTGCACATCAACCCCTACACATACAATTGCAGATGGGAGAGTACCAAGAGGAAAAATACAGCTCACAGCCAAGCTGAAAACTAACCTAAATTAGAAGCAGGGAAATGCATTGGTCTATAACCAAGAGAAAATCCAGAAGCGGATCAGAGCCTTCTGATTTCATCAGCAAAAGGGAACAAAAGAATTTTAACATGAGCATTCCCAGAAGCACTTACTGGGGTCTAATTCCTGTTTACATCAGAGAGAAAAACATCAGCTCCCACCAACCATTTTGAATATCTTGCCCTTGAGATATCATTTATAATGTCCTTGTTATTTAGAAACAACTCTTCCTAGAGAAAATACAACCCACTTAAACTCACAAGTCTGGGTCAACATTACTGTGTAAATCATTATTGCTTCGCTACAGGTCTAATGCACAGCATCTGAAAATTGGGAAAAAATCATGTTTTTGAAGTATTTTCTCTGTCATACTATAAAACTGGGGATAATTCTAGTCTAATTTAATCAAGGAAAGAATGTTTTTAAAATTTAACTACACGGTTTAGAATAATAGGGAGAGCAATATATTCCTATACATGCCTGTCTTGTATTCAGTGCATATTTTTGAATCAGATTACATTATTTTTGACAGTTATTAATTTTAAATGAAAGTGAGATGGCTTTAGCTTGGAGTGCCTAGAAATTACTACTTGTAGTTTTCTGTTGATTTCTTATATTACGATTTGAACATCTACAGAGAAAAAGGAATTATGATAGTTTGAATTCTGGAAAGCCAGCCAGGGATTATATTTTCAGCTGTGCAAATAAGCTTATGATACTTAAAAAGTTAAAAAAAGTTGTCCTCTTTACAAAATCTTTTCATGTACAGCACCAAAGGTGAAATCAAATTTAACTGACTTGCCTATCTTATATCTTGCTTTCCAACCAACTGTTGGAAATAAGACTGAAAAACAAAAGATATTCACCAAAAATTAGAGATTCTGCAAATGGTATGATAAGATTTTATTTTTACTCTTTCAGCAAAAAGTTGTAACAGTAAAACTTCCTTTTCCACATCATGTTATATGTTGCTGCCGCTGGCCTTGGTTAGTCCAATTACAAATATTGGGCTGCTGTACTAAATAGGAACCTGGCCTTCACATTAATAATTTACTCACATCACTTCACAAACCATGCAACCATTGCACATACACAGATCAGTAGAAGGGTCATGCAGAATTAGGACATGCTTTGTATTGATCAAAACAAAGCCAGCCAAGGTAATTTCAGATTAAATTACCAAGAATGTGCTGCATTCTCAACAAGAACTAAGATCTTCACCTCTACTCAAAAAAACTTGAAATTTTCATTCTTTCTGTTTACTTAAAATATTTTAAATGTGAAAGACTCTGCAAGGTGTTAGCAAAAAAAAGCTTCTTTCTGAGGGATGGATTTAGGTAACTACTATTTCACAAGGGGCTACATTGAAATGGGAAGCTGAAACTGTCTCAAGAAGTAGCTGCAATAGCTCTGGAATATAAAACTGAAATAGCTATTGGAAAGACCAAAAATATTTAGGAACTGTAGTTGGAGGCGTTAAAAATTCATAGTCTTCAACACTTTACCTCTAATGCATTTGAAGCACTGAAACAGTTAAGGTATTTCACTGAGGCACAAAATAACCTCATTATCATTTCTAATACGGATCAATACTCAACACTGCCCTTTGAAAAACACAGCACTTGCCAGTCCATGTGCTTATTGTGTTCCTCTCACCAGCTCTAGCCCTCTGCCATTAGAGCTTTCACAGACACCCTTTACTGGCTTCTGAAACGTG
Source organism: Corvus hawaiiensis (assembly GCF_020740725.1). Classification (NCBI taxonomy): domain Eukaryota; kingdom Metazoa; phylum Chordata; class Aves; order Passeriformes; family Corvidae; genus Corvus; species Corvus hawaiiensis. The sequence goes on from NC_063218.1 coordinate 9,391,313, forward strand.
CCTTCCCCCCTCCCTACTTGATCAGCATATTCCCATATCAAATTGTAAGAAAAAAAATAAATAATGCAGATCAATATCCAACATATTGATGTCTTTTCTTTATTTTCTTTTTTCCTTGCAACATTTTGTCAGGTGGGTGTCTCTGCTCCTTGGGGCTGCCTGGTGGCATTAGAGGGCTGCTCCAGTCAAGACTAATGGCACAGGCTCTGTCCCAGGTGGACACCGGGTATTGTTTGCAGTAACTGATTGGTGTGAGAGCCCTCTAGCTCCCTCTCCCCAGCATGTGGTCCAAAGCACAACATATGCTTCCTGCTTGCTAGATTTGTCTCCAATAATAAAAACAGGATTTCTTTTCAATTTTAGTCTTGTGCCCAATTTATCAAGCAAAATAACATCAAGGCTTCAAAAGGCTTGGTCGGTAATCTGGTTCTGCATTGGATTAGTGGGAAGAGGTGTAACACAGTGAATAGAGAATTACCAAGATAATATCTTGTGCTGTACCATGAAAGAAAAAAAAGGACACGTGTACATGTACGTGGGGTGGGAGTGCATATGAATTCTGACCAGTTACTAGGGCTTCTCCTGCACAGAGCTAGGAATTGCAACTTGCAGCTCCCTAAAATGAGTTTTAAAAAGATAATAATAATGTAGGGGGAGGAGAATTGAAGCCACGGTATTACTGAGATTCTGATATTTGTTCTTTGCATTGCAAACGCTGATAAAATGTGTTAGCTCCCTGGGGAGTGGGGGGATGGAATTGTTTGGTGATGTTTCATTCATGCTGCTATAGGGCTTTAAGGGGAAGGGGAAGGAAAAGGGGCCCGGCTTTGTTGTTGGTTTTTGTTTCTTGGTTTTTGTTTGTTGCTTTTTTTTCTTTAGAAGATTGAACCATGAGAATCGAGCTCCACCCTCTCAATTAACGCAATAGCACAATTTAAAGGATCTTGTCATTGTTTGCTAAAACAGTAATGAACAGTGCTACAGATGAATTTAGTGCTCCTCCTGACAGTACATTGCAATAAATAAAATAAGGCAGTAATGGAAACAGCCAACTAAATCATATTAGATTGTAGCGTGCAATATATTTAACTAAGATTTTATTGTGAAACCCAGATTAGTCTTAATAAGCCACTGTTAAAAACAGTTAAAATTTCTGTGACCAACACAAGTCGTATTCCCTTTCAACAAAGATTTTTACTTGCCTAGAAATCTCTCTAACTACTTTGTATTTAGATCAGGAAAAAAAATGAAATAATTTGTCTTTATTGATAGAATAAATCTGGGACTAATTAGACTTCTTTCCCTTCTAGTAGAGCATGCAATTAAATGTATTGCTTCAGGGGAAGTCTTAATGCCGGTTGCACATTAGGTGAGGTAATGCCAAGCCAAACACTTTACAAGCTGCTCAAGGAACAGGCTGACTTCACAGCCACTCAGCTGCAAGAATATCTCAGTATTCCCATACAGACACATTTGACTGACTGAAGCCTGGAACCAGCCCTAGACACTCAGTAAACTATATTTTAGCATACACATATAGCAGACGTAATTCCTGAAAAGTATTAAGATATTCAGTGATTTATGCTTTTGCCATATGCTCTCTGTTTGAATGTCTAATTTACTCTGTATCAATCATAAAACTCCATGATAAAACTATGTCTTCCCTATTGTTTTTACAAAGAGAACTGATCCATGCATGCCCATGCTGAACATACTTTCAAAATGGCTCTATTTACATGGAGATTTGGACTTTCTGCACGAAAGGACTTGGCGAGACTTTGATACGAAATACTAACATTTATACTGCTTCATATTTTCTCTCACAGGTTAGAGGGTTTCCTTGTTTTTCTTAAGGGTTTTCTCACCTACATCTGATAAAGAAATGAGTGCCGGTTAAATGGGGAAGGTCTTAACTTTGAGCCCATCCATTTTCTGTCAAGTGAGCACAAACTTCTGAAAGCTCAAGGGTTAATGTTCCTCCCAAGAAACACTTCATATTATTTTAAGACTGAGGATAAGGATAACACTAGGCTGTTTGAAAAACTATGGTGTTGCTATTGCTAAGTTTCAGAAAACGTCCAGAAAAAGTCCGAAGTCTGGATACCTTGGAACATCAGTTTCTTCCCAAGTTAGCCGCAGGGGATTTCAAAAGAGGAGCTCCTCCTAAACACAGCACTAAGCAAAGCAACACAGAGCTGCTGGTTTGTGGCAGCATCAGGGGAGATGGCAGAGAGAAGAGGACAGGATCCAGCCTACCATACAAAACTATCCCTGGTCCAGGCTATGGCAGGGTAATACAGAGATACGGGTGGATGTGAATGTGGTAGTGATTGCAGAAGGCTCAGTATTGTGCAGCCTCTCACAAATGTGACACAGTGTGATTACATTTCTGTACCATACACAAATAGCTGCAGCTCATCCCAACATGTCTTCTGGGAATGGTAGCAAGAAGTACAAATTTGCAGATACACAATCAGATGGGAATACTGCACACACTGAATAGAAATATTCTGCTTTGTTTACATTAAAAAACCAACCCCACCAAGTGAACATTACAATGGCTGAGTTTTGATCACACCACGTGATACAAGTTCTGCTCAGGGAAGGGATATTTATCACATTAATCTCCAATGCAAATAGAACAATATAAAGTAACACAACCCAGACTGAAGCAAGAGTGCTTTAGACTCTTGCATTATGTGTCCCCTCAAATCATACATGCATCATGCAGAATCATGCATCACAGATGGGGTCAGAGAGAAATTTTATGGGGGCAACATGATTTATTTGTTCATTTACCATGAAATCTAGAGTATTATGTTAAAACCTATGGGATGCAGCAACTCCACTGGAAACAATTACCACTGCATGATATTTGATATGCATTATATTTAGTTAATATAATTATTTGCTCCTGGAGCATCACCAAGGAGAGACAGAATGATCCCTGCATGAAAGAATTTATGGTACAACAGCTACTTTCTACAATTCTCAGGCACATAAAGTTCCCACTGAGGCTATGTCTGATAATGCTCTGCGCAGTTAGAATGCACTTAGGGATTCAACACAGGTTTATTACAGGCTGTAATTCTAGGAGTAAGAGTTCTTTTGTGAAGTCTTACAGGCGTTACAGGTTTATATTACCCAATAGTCAGAATACTCCTATGATAAATGGGCAAGAGTCTATTTACTCAATAGCTTCTTAAAGCATGGTTTAAACGCAAGAAAAACATAATAATTGCTGTGTTTGCATGTCCACACGCTTCTCTTTGCATCACGGAAGCTGCAGAAAAGAGAAAACTCAGCTTGCAGAATGAAAAAGGCCAAAAAAGTGAAAAAAAAACCCAAAATGATTTAAAACAATAAATAAATAACATCTGTAGACTGAAGGAGCTAAGGAAAGAATGGGTGTTTTTCCAAGTTCAGTCAGGTCACTTTTACATAGCACTTGACACTGTGATGATTCACAATAAATTATCCTTTGTAGTGCCATCCTGGAGAAAAGTGGTGTACATACCGAATTATAAGAAAAGAAACAATTTTTGCTATTCCACTTTTCAGGCACGTGCATTTTCTTGTACATCGGATGAATCTTGCCTCAGAACAATTAATCTGTCAGTGAATAACATTGCACAGATGAAGTTAATAGGGATAACCCAGGTATCCTCCCCCACCAAAAATCCTTGGACATTTGACAATATTTCTTCAGAATAAAAGAAAAACTTCTCTCTCCCCTACCCCCATATTTAAAAAAACAAAACAAGAATATGTGATTTTATTACACATACAAATCTGCAGCTACACCCCAGAATTCATTAAGAGTTAAGAAGAAAAAAAATATTCTTTCCACCATTCCAAATACTAAAAAGCTTTCCTTAATTTCTCAGAGAAAATACTAGGGGAAAAAATGGAATATAAATGTTAATAAGAACAATTGATGTCTCCAAAGCTTTGTTAAACACAATAGCCTGGGAAATTATAATTTATTTTAGATTTGATGAATCTGGTGAACACAAGCACACCAGGGAAAAGTTGCAGTCTTTAACTTGCAAACCACACAGCAATATTTTGAGCCTGCCTCATCTTTTAAAGGCACAGATGCATGCCTTTCTTTATGTGCAGTGGAAATATTTCCCCAAAGTTTTGCTAATCACAGGAAATATTGAAATTACTGATTTGAATGCTCTAAAGGAAGGCTGTCATTACATAAGGAAGACAGTTCAGCAAATCTTCTGTTAATTTATCTGTCCTGTTGCTCCTTCAGGACTGGGCTGCGTGACTCCAGCCAGGGGGTGAGAAGCAGGATTGGCAGCAGCCCCAGAAAAAAGAAAAAAAAAGAGCACAAGAAAAATCCTCCTCATCTCTGAGAAGAGAAAGACATCTCAGAGGCAGTTTTTCAGCTATTCTTGATTTGTAAGGTTATTTGGCTGAGACAAACAAAAGTATTTCTCCTCACCCTCCCCAAAAGCAGAATCTGAGATCGCTGATTCAAAGGATCGGCTTTCTAGAGCCTCTCAGATATCTGTTTTTAAAATATCTGTACTGCTTTACAAGGCTTTTAGCAAAGAGAATAGATCTACTAATTTGAAAAAGAAACATAAAAACAACAAACCACAACCAGGCCCCTTTAATGACTGGTTGTTCTGCTTACAGTATGGCTTGGGTCTTCTTTTCCCTACAGTGGGCAAAGTGCAGCTGGGACTGGTTTGAGATGGGAATTATAACCGATTGCAGATTTTTAATGGATGCCACCTGTTTCCAGCTCTAAGGGAGTCAAGATACCACATTAGGGCTCCGTTTGCATCCAATAGTTTTGGGGTTTGGATGCCTGGTACAGCAGTACCATGCCAAGGGATCCTGGCACCACTTTATTTCCTTCTTCCAAACCCATGGACTGTAACAATCTGTGTGAAATTTTTAAATGAATGTGAAAATCACTTATCATGATCATACAGAAAGCTGTTATTTCTACACATTGCAGCATGAAGAATTAGGGTGTCGTGTGAGATTTGGGCCACCAGAAGTCCCGTAAACACTGGACTTCAGTGTAAATTATAAACAAATGTCTCTGCCTGTCCTTGTGTCCACAAGCATCTGAAAGCTGGACTACAGATTTATCTGCACTTCTAACCAGAGTTGTCTCCATTCACTGTGAAAGAAAAGTACATCCAAGCAGCTAGGTGTTTTAGTTTAGTCTAGTAATCACAGTTCAGAGATAAAGTAAGGAGAGGGGTGGATAAACCCTTGGGAAGTTCTGATTCATTGGGCATGCTTAGACCAAACTTAGCAAACTTTTTCAGGCTGTATTCAAGACAAACACCCTCATCTAAGCACAGATTGCCTTTTCTCGGTTTTTCTCAGAAGACTCTTAAATTGTGTGAGCAGGCTCGGGTTGGAGGTTGGACTTGATGATCTCAAAGGTCTTTTCCAACCTAGTTCATTCTGTGACTCTGTGAAACACAACTTCTTCTCCCAAACCTTCTCATCAAAACACCCTCAAATACAGCCTAGAGAAACAGACTCCCTTCCTTCCTCTCACTCTTGAACTCTTTCCTGCACAGCTTCAAAAGGATGAGTAGATGTTGATGACCTCAAAGCCAAGTGTATAAAGCGGTAAATAGAGTCCTGTCTGTGCAAGAAAGGCCTTTTTCACACTGGCAAATGAACTGCATGGGGTGTCTGCTTCTGTGTAGCTGCATTAAATATCAGGCTGCCTGACATGGTTCTTTCTCTTTACTTACACTACAAGGAGCATCAAATGCTTAAAATTAGCTCCAGAATCTTCTTCCCAAGGAAACAGAAGTCAGGGAAGAATCTATCTGTTAATTTTCCCCTGAAATAGTCATGGTAACTGTCTCAAATATCCATTTGATTTCTGCAGGCATGACACAGGCTGGTCTGAGCTCAAAGAAATTGGGCTGGCAACAAATCAATTCACTATTCTGTGATAAGATCAGATTTGTTTCTCCAAAGAGCAGCATTTAATTAATGATGTATGAACACATATGCATCCATGAAGGTGCGTGTTCAAGGCAAAGCCAGAGTTAGCTAACACTCCTCCCACGAGCTGCAGCTATAGCTACTAGGGATGACAAACCTGAATCAACAGCCAAATGCTTCAGCTCAAAATTATGGTGCCAAAGTCTAAACCACAGCTGATTCCATGGGAACTGTTCAAAGTTATTGTATGGGGGAAAGGTTATGGACTGGAAAGTAGAAGGATTTAAAAGATTCTGAGAGATCCACATGGAATATTGCTGAGTCCTGATCAGAGAGGCAGCGCCAACATTTTATGTCAAAATTAGAGAGGACAAAATAGATTTGGGGCCATGATGAAGGAACATGATTGATGAATGCAAATGTGAGAAGCTAGAGTAATATGGTGAGGTCAGTGAAGTCTTTGCAATGACATCAGTGAGGCCTGGATTTGTTAGCAACTATAAAGTTGTGTCCACCACAGTGCAAATCACAAGTTATTTATTTTTATCTACTTTTAAAGCTTCAGTTTATATGGAAAAAAACCCCAGCCACTTAAAACTATTCCAAAAATAGAGAGAAGTTACAGGAATTAAAAAAATACAATGCAGATAGGTACACCAAATTAATTCCAGGTGGAGGTAATGCCTTCTTTGATACTTGACAAGAAAATCAATCACTATTAGGCAGAGAAAAAATAAAAGATGATGAAGACTTTGGGATCTTCCCGGAATGAAACACAATCAAAGGAAGGAACACACAGAAGAAGAAATCAGAATGGAGCTGTGTGAAATCATTAAAAGCATAATCATACCTACATTATTGTCTGTAAACCCTGACCAACAGCTCTACCTTTGCAGAATTATACAGAGACTATGGTCCTATCCCAGTAGTTTGCCATCCACTTAAATAAAGCAAAAGGAGAAACAAATTAAAATTTTACCTTTGTTTGAAAAAATGGAAACTCTCTAGAATTTCTTGCCCTAGATGACATATGAACTTTGCAGAGAAGCTGGGGTTTAATTTCTTCAGCATTCCTCACTTTGTCACACAGCATTCCTCCTTCTCAGATACATGTTCAGAGTCCAAGTTATTGTGGAACTCAAGAATTATAGGAATGGAAGGGACAACAGAAGAACTACTGAATATTTTTATTAGATGTACTTCTTCCACATAAGCTTATTACAATGCTCATAGTATTGCCATTCAAAAGTAATTTCTAATGTGTAACCTGAATCTTACCTATTTTCCTCAGTTCAAGAGCATTAGTTCTTGTTTACTGCCATCAGACCAGAGAAAACCTCATTTCCTTCTTCCCTCCAGCAGCAGTTTTATGTATTTGAAGTCTATTAGCCCTGTTCCTGTTAGACTTTTCTTCTGTAGACTAAACAATCCCTATTCATTCAATTTTTCTTTATAACATCTTGATTGGTATTTGCTGGTCTCTGGACTTCTTCCTGTTTATCCCCTTCCTGCCTGTAGTACTGAAGCAGTCAAGCCGAGAGCATCTCCAGGCAACAAACAAAATCATTCAATTCTCTGTCATAATGGAGAAAGCTGCACCATATTCCTGCTTTTAAAGAAATTAGGAAACAAGATCATGTTTTAGGGCTGGCTTTCCTCGCTCAGCTTGCCTACCTTAGTCCCAGGTCAAAGAGGAACTTGGAATAAGCTGGAATTTGAAAACAGCACCAACCTCTTCACTAAGGTGTAAAGCTTAGTACATTGAAATGACACCACACCAACACAGACATGTTCCTTCCAGCACCCTGAAAGAGCTCAGAGCAGTCCTTTGCTCTGTGTAAAGGTGCCAGCATATTGGAGTTGATCTAGGATCTCTACACTACACTTCTGTTTATGAGCTTTAGTAATCTAAAGCTGATATACAACTGATGGAGAGAGAGAGAGGTGAACAAGAGGCTAAATCTTATTCTGGGTTCAGGGAGAAGCTGCAACCTCCAAGCATATGACTCTAATGTCACTGGTAACTCCAAGCCTCATTTGTCACATGTTAAATATTACAGGTTAAATATTGCTCATTTTTAAGAAACAGAGCAACATTAATGGGACTGGATCATACTTCCAAAGGTTTTATTACCTTTGGATGTTGTACATTTGTAAGACAGCCTTGTTTTGATCCAGGAAAAACTGTGCAGTATTCACTGTATTTAACAGAAAGGGTCAATAGACCCTTTAATGTAGAGAGGACATCCTAACTAGCAGAGGTCTCCAGTGCCACCTGGCATTTTGGATTGTTACAGAGCTCACCATCAGCCTCAGCTGTGCACTACTCTGGGCTTTTCTGTAACTTTCATTTCTAAGCACTGTTCTCTGCTCTGAGCAAAGTTTACAGGCAATAAATGTCCACATTTTCCATTACCTGGGATTTGGTTCAATATTTAGAGATTTAGTCAGAAAGGCAGAAATATATGGGGAATCACTTGGAGGGGAAAAAAAAGTCAAGTGGATCATTTCATTGAACCAGTCTCAGTCAGCCTCCAGGCAGAGTTCTAGGAAAAAGGGCATTATTCTTAGTTATTGGTCATCTCTTCCTAATTCTAGTTAAAAATGTTTTCCCATGTTCACATGCTGAGCAAAAAACAAATACTTACATGAATAACTAGGATAAACAGAAATCATGGATTTCTGTGTAACACTGCTTTGGTCAATTAGCACAAAATTTAATTTGCAGTAATCAGTCTAAGCAGAGGAGTGAATGAAATTAATCTGATATGTTAATTTCATGTTTTGGGGTGCTTCTTTTTTTCCCCCATTTTTTGCTCTTCTGGATGAAAGCAGGTACCTAAATATCCCAGGTATTGTTAACATTTTCAAGCTCTCTGCATAAATATAAAGTTTTGAAAAGGAAAATTTATAAAAGATAGGTCTACATGTATGCATAAGACTATTATACTTGAGACTATTATGTTAACTAGCTGGCAAAAAAAGATGGCTAGAAAATATACTTATTAAGGTGAATTTTTTTTTAAAGCAAAATCAGGTATTTTCTAAACAAAAAGCTCCAGTAAATCAATCAATTAGAAAAATTAATCTAGGGTTGCAATCATATTTTTTAACACAGTAGTATAGAAATGTGAAATATTTTGATCTTCCCTGGTTTGAGTTTTCTTCACCAAGCATTGAAAAGCTAAAGCAATACTTTTGTCGTTGTCTGCTCTAAACCTCTGTATATAAAAAAGTAGTTCACAATACATATGTATGGCTCAAAGCCTAAAAGGCTGTTGTGGGTTTAAACACAGTTTACAGGAAGATCAGACCTCTGTATGGAGCAAGGGGTGGCAAAACCAAAGATGGAAGGAAAAAAACAGGTTTTCTTTTTTGCTTGCTGCACCAGGCTATGTAATCATGCCATCAACCTGTAGCTGGTTCTCTGGACACTACAGAAGAACAATTTCCAGTTTATTTCTAGATTTTCCAAATCTATTTGAACATTAACATAAAACATCTCTTGACTGTGTTATGGCCCCAGAACCAAGCTGAGCCCTACTTCTCTGTGTGGCTGTGTGGAAGACATTCACCTCCTGGTTCTTCACAGCTTACCAGTGACCCTGGGAAGATGCAGTGAAAATCTGCTCTCTCTGGCCCCGCGAATTTTGATATTTTATGTTTACCTCTATAAACACTGCAGTCACTACATTTCACAAACTCATGAAAACCAAGCCAACTGCCTGCCATCACTCATCAGCTCAGCAGTGACATGTACAGAATCAGATAACGCAACACGAGACGCTGTTTGAGGAAACCTATTTTCAATTTGGACATGCCAGTATCCACACTGGTTGTGACACTGTCCAGTCCAACAAGGGCAACAGCACTATGTGATCCCTGGGACAAGGAATCTCTATAATGAAGCAGAAGCAGTGAATCTGTCCCACCAAGGAAACCAGATCTGTTTGATGCAGCGCAGACATCGTGTCTATAATTATTTTCTATCATCAGCCTAAGTGAATATGTTCAAATAATGAGCGCTGTTCAAGGAAATTGATTTCTTCCTTGTGATATATTTGAGGCATAAAAGTGAGACTAGATTTACTGAATAGATTACTTCTACCTGGTGCATTATTTGTAGTACTTTATTGCTGCTATTTTTCTAATTAAATACGTAAAATCTCAACTTGCCTATTGTCTTCTGGCATCTAGCTAGTAATCATAATTTCATAGAATCAGAAATACTTAGTATAGGAAAAGAACCTATAAGTTCATCAAATCCAACCATAAATTTGATTCCTCTATAAAATTAACTATTTTCAATATCTATTTTCTTTTCTTATGGAACATTTTGAAAACACACATGTGAGCCAGAGAAATAACTCAAGAGTTTCCTTCAGGCACATTGCAGTAGCCTCTCCTTCAGCCCTTCTGAGCTTCCGCATTCATTGAAGAGCGTCAAAGTCTCAATCAAGCAGACTCAAATAACCGGATGACTGGATAAAAAACTGCATTTGTCTATTGCACAAAACATGGTCACAAGATACACCATTCATTATCATTGCAGAGAGTCTGGAGGAGCTACTCACAATTTACACCACAGGAAGCGAGATCAGAGCCAGGCCTTTTCTTTCAAGTTATTTTCCTGTTTAAATAAAAGTTGATTTAGGGATAAGTTTTTTAAAATACATATTTTTTAAGTAACAGGGAGTGGAAGGAATTCCCTGAGCACACATCCAGTTTTGAAGAGTAGCACAAGCTCCTTAAGGGGGTAGATCTGTACGTATCTGTGCCACTGATGGTGATACTGCATTTTGAATCAACTCCCATTTCCCCTTAATTGTTCTGTCAACCTGTTTGGGATCTCATCTACCTTCCTCATTACGGCCTTCCGAGGGAGGGCTCCTACCACACTGAGAGTCAAGAGCAGATCATGTCCCTCATTTAGACCCAACACATCTTTCCACAGCCCACTAATTGCATGGCAGCTCAGGCTCATTTGTCTTCCCAGATCGTTAAAATTCATCACCATGCTCTGTGAGCTCTCAGTCCTGCCCTTGGATGGGCAGCTGTAGATTATTTAGCCACACCAATCCCTAATGTTTTTAACTAGGAACTGACCCCAGCACCTGAGCACCTGCTGGGCTCTTAGTCTCTGTCATGTTAAAAGAGTGCACAGAAGGACTCAAGCCATCAAAAGCATCCTGCTGCATTACATTAAATATTGATAAAAAATATGCAAATTGTTTATTGATCTTCTCCAGGAAGGGCTGAGATAATGAGAGAGGGACTGTTTGAGATGATGGTTGGGATTTTTAACTTTTTTTTTTTTTTTACATTAGACTGTTGTTGATAGCTGAAGTTAATGAGGTCTTTTGGTTCACTCAGTATTTCAGACCTTACTACTAGTTTGAAGATAAAAGAAATCAATGCACCTTTATTGTGCATCACTGCCAGCAAGTGCCTTGCAAAGGGCAGGAGTATTTGTACAGGTGCAGTGCCAGCACTCCTTACTAACTTTACCTGTACTGCCCTGGTTAATATTATACTACTCTAAATTGTCTTATCCCGCACAGTATTTGTTTTCCAAGGCTGATATTTATCAGAAGTTGATGCTCACACTGTCTCCAACTTATTAGCAGTTCAGTATATAATTAATACCCAGAGACCAGTTGTTTTCCCATTCCCCTTTGCTGAGAGCATTAACTGCATCACATATGCTTCCTACCCTTTGTGTGATTGACATGTGACAGCTTTTAGCTGTCTTTCTGTGCCTTCCTCCTCATGCTGGAAATTTCTTCACACTCACACCCTGGCTTATTTTTTCTTTCTTTCTTTCTCTTCTGTCTCCTCCTCAGTTTTTTGGGTGCTTCATGATGCCTCAGAGGAGTAAGCAACCATAAACCCAAAACAGCTGGAGCAGAGCATTGTTGCCCTCACAATGACCATCCATTTGTAACCACAAATCTGTCACACCTGGTTTACCTGCAGGACATCACTTCTGCACCTCCATCAAGCCAAATTCCAGACAGAAACACTGTGGATGTGGCCACAAGAAGTCTCCCTCTGCAACTGGGCCCCCATTAAAGAAATTCCTGGGGTGCCTGCATCTTTTCTAGGAAACAGTAAGAGCCAGCTCATGAGGGTTTGCCAACGCAGAGTCCAGGCTGCAATGACTGTCGTTCCAGCCTAGCACTGACTTGAAACAGAGCCTCCCTTCCCAAAGAAGCCAAAGAATAAATTTCACATTCTCACTATAATTATTAAATTTTTCTTATGATTTTGATGAGGACATCAGTGCTGTGTTTGGAGCTGCACAAAACCATATAGAGCTGCATCTTTGCCCCCAAAAGTTTACTGTTCTTAGATGAACAGAGTAGATATGATGTGATCTGAATGTGAGAGTGACTTTTTGGTAGGAGGGAAAGACCTCACGTTTCTCCTTTGCCATATGATCCAACCATGTACCACACTGAGCAGTACCCAGGAGACAGGGAAGAATGGGGCGACAACTTTTTTCCTTTTTTTTCTTTCCCCTTAATAACCTGCAGCTGACAACACAGGGACAGAATGAGAAATTCAGGCAAAGGCATGGAGAAGCAGAAGTTTTGCTGCAAATTGCACCTGATTTGTGGCAAGACTTCAAATACAACCCAAATCTGGTTCCATTCTGCTGCTGTGGCCCCTGGGCAACCAGTGTCCCCACGAGCAGTTATGCAGGCACCTGCAACGGGGAATGCCAACCTGACCCGTGCTTCCAAAAGCAACAGTCTATGTAGTTAATGTTACCAAGTGGTTTTATCCCAGAAAAGTGACCTAGGAAAGGTATTTCCAACACAAGCAGACAGGAAAAAATGTAGGTAGAAAATTACTGTCAGGAAAACATCAAAGAGGGGGCAACACCTGGGGATGATGTGCCCGAATAGGATGGTCAGACAAAAACTTGGATCTGTCGTGCCCAAATTCAGGTCCTTAGTGTATCAGTTAAAAAGCAGAAATTCAAAACTTTGTTGTAGCTTGGTCCAGGTGCCTAAACCTGAACATACTCCTGTTCTCAGTACCCCTGCCACATTACACAATTTTACAAACACTATCAACTGTTCTGGCAATGTGCAATGGGAAAACAGAGACTTCAACACCTTCATATTTTTGTTCAAATTTTCTAAGGGTTTGGATTTAGAAAACATGAAATATAAAATCTCAAGTATTCTATTCCTAGAAAGAGTTACATCCCAGCACTGTTAGGAAAAAATGCAGGAACAAATACTAAAGATATTCTATTTCATGGACTGAATATATTTGTATATTTTTTATCATTCTACATCAACTAAGACCATGGGAGAAAAGGTATGTTTTCTCAAGGGAAAATACTCCAGTGAGAGCCTGAAAAAGTTAGTTTTCCAGAGAAAATCAGAAAAACATAAATAAACAATTATTCAAAATCGGATGAAAGAACAAAGTGATTGATGGACTGTACTTCCCTGTGTACAATTTCAAGATTGATGTCATACTATTGTGTATGTCAGGGTACAACAGACCTGAATTATTAATTGCTCTGTGATTCCCATTCTCTGAATGATACACTCCCTTAGTGCTTCTCTCAATGTATATTCTGTACATGTAAAGCAAGAGCAAAAACATCACTGCATCCCCAGATAAACAGAAGCACTTTTAGGTTTGACAGTTTTTTCCTGCCTCCACCAGCAGAAAGAACCAACCAATTTAAAATTGCCAAGAAGCAGGAAAAACCTTTTTTTCCCCCATCTCTTTCACACCAGAGTATTTAATTATGAATTTATTCAAACAAAAATTTCAGAGATCTCAGTGCTCCAACAGTCTCTTGCCCGAGGTGCTTTCAAGCCCACAACAGCAGAACAGAAGGGGCGGAGTAGAGCCCCAGCATTTCAGACAATCAGCTTTGAAAGCATGTTACAGCCTGTTTAGTTGCATGGTCCTATTCATTTTCTATGTTTCAAACAAGAGTCGTTCGCTTGAACAATTTTTGCTTGAGTTTTTTAAATGTCCATTTATTCCAACAAATGAAAACATATGAAAACAAGAACAAAAGCTAAATGCAAGCAAGAAACAATAGGACGAAGCAGTTAAATATGACCAATGAAATAATATCTCTTTTGTCTCTATTGGCTGTATCAGAAGTGAAAACAGACAAAGGACCTCTCAGTTACACTTGTGTAGATTGAAAATAAAGTCACTGAAGTCATGGGATCTTAATCTGTTAATGACTGCAGAAAAAACTCAAGGTATCCTTATGTTTCTTTACCATATTAAGTTTGCATCTTTAAAAATGTAAACACTTCTGAAGATGCAAACAGACCTCAAGGTAGGAATAAAATACATTTGCATCTACCAAATGACCACGTTGAACAGCGAGTGGCCCAAAGTAGCCTTCACGTCAATAGAATATAGCTCTGAAGTTACAAAAGCAGAAGAATGCAATGACCACATTAATAGTTAGCAAAAACCAAATGTAAGTCATTTGTAAAACCAAATGACTTAAAATAAAGTCTTCCAGACCATCTTGCCATTTGTAGTTTAGCTTTACAAGAGGTTTAGGTTTTTCAAGGGATGGTCGTACACCATGCAGCAGGATCTACAGAACTTAAGGAGTACACCAGTTTCACTTCACTTCAGTGTCTGTTTGGGCAGTAGTGATTTCATTGAAAAAGAGATTTCATCATATAATCATAAAATATGCTGAGTTGGAAGGGACTTACAAGGATCATCCAACTCCTGGCCCTGAACAGGACAAACCCAAGAATCCCTCCATGTGCCTGAGAGCATTTCATCCCAGATTGAAAGAAAAGCCTTCAAACCTGGAAAACAAACAAGTTCCAAATGCATAAACAAGTCAGGCAGTCCCTCCAGGTCACCAAGTGCCACCAGCTCCATCAATGGCAGAAACACTTCTCTGACTATGCAAGCCACGGGCTGGATGGACCCCAGAATATCCGTGTGGTTGGCAATCACACCAGGAGCACTGTACCAGCAGAAACCTCTGGGAACCTCCAGTCTCACGTGGTCTCCCAGAAGCTGTGTGAATCCTAGGAAACACAACTCATAGCAGTCTGTCTAAAAATCTGGCAAGACCTAGGAACTTGGGAGATTCCCAGAGATTTAACTGTTTCTTGACTAGAAGCAAGACATCCTGGAAAAAGACTAAAAGCCCGTCTTCATCAGGAGTTACAGGGCTTTCAGGATCCCAAATCTGTTCCATCTCTGGGACAGACATGATCTGCTACCAGATAAGTATGGGCTGCCCCAGGTAAGTATGTGCTGGCTCACACAGTCTCCATGGCACCTGCTGGGCAGGCACACTAGCAGGAAAAGAAAAGTCATCAAAACTCTTCCTGTGCTCCTCTATCTCCATAGATTATTTTGGATTTGACACACCGGATTCTTCTGGAAGGAAAAGACCCTCATGGAAAACAGCAAACTGAGCCCAAATTCTGCTCCCCTCCAGACAGCACAGCCATCTTCAGAAAACAGAGAACCAGATCCACATGAAAACAGGACGAAATGCTACTGAAAAGGTATTACTTTCACAGGATTCCCACACTGCTAGAATTACTGAGAAAACAAACCATATATGACAGATATTAATCACAACAATTAATACAAAGCACCAGGTGTGCTGGAGATGAGATGGCAGAAAAATTGATACAGAATAAAATTAATTGTTTTCAACTGTGTTTTTCACACAAGAAAACCCTCTAGGATATATCCCTACTTTTTTAACAGTTATTAGTCATTTTTTCATCAATGAATTGTAGGTTGATATTCTAATGTCAGTCATTCAGAAATAAAAAAATTTAAGGTTTTTTCAGAAACAACAAAATTCTGCTCAAAGAAGAGCAATAACAACACACCTGCGATCTGCTTTGAATATTTACCTGAACCCCCCAATTAAAGCTCTTGGGAACAGAGCAGAATATCACCAGCATCGTCCTTAGTAGCACACAGCACTGCCATATCAAATGCTTTCTCATCTCAACCTAGCAGCCAAAAAGGAGCATTATTGGTGTCAATCCATACCTGCAGGCTGTGTTTGGGTTACCAACAAGGATGTCAGAAGCCACAGCACAGGATCTGAAATGTCACACATTAGCCCTGCAAAAGCAGAAGATGCTTTGCAGTTGTTATTTCAACACTCCAGTCTAAACAGGTCTGCACAAATTTAAAAAATAACAAAAGTTACAGTGTGAACATTCTTCCCCACAGAGACCTATCTTGACTCCCTTGCTGAGCCCCAGCCCATCTGTTTGGTTTTATATTTGCAGGTAAGCATGGCAACAGCCAAAGTGAGGTCACTGAAGAAATGCTTAGGTTAATGTAATCATTTCATCCCTTTGAAATACAGCATGTCTTACCAGCAAGGCCACACACCAAAGAGTCAAGGCATTTAAGAGCAAGGAACCTCTTTCCTCTCTGCATTGTTTTGTCCTAATGCAGCTCAGTTAATTTCTCTGGCATTGTCTGAAGGAGTCTGGTGATGCCAAGATCCAGTAAAATCTATACCATCATTAGTGATGATTGAAGAAATGTGCACACACAGGAGAGAAAGCTCTATCACCTCTCCAAACAAGGCTGCCAACAGGAAGGAGCATCAAGTTGATCCAAACCTTGACCTCCAACAGCTCCAGAGCAGCATCAGTTATTACCTGTGACCCGATGCTCCTGTCCATAATCACAAAAGTAGGGTTCCTGCCTCCATCTCTAGCACCCACACTGCACCAGGAGACACTACTGCAGCACTGCCAGGAAAAGCTTTCTGGGTAGCACCCCCTGCTCCAGGGCAGCCTCCTGCCTGCAGGTGCTCTGGCACCCCACAGTCTGCGAGAAAACAATGGATCCTATTCTTCTTACTTCCCCACATCCCTGGATATGTTCAAGACCAGGTTGGATAGGGCTCAAAGCATCCTGGTCTAGGGGAAGGTGTCCCTGCCAGGGGATGGTCTTTAAGGTCTTTTAGGTCCCTTTCAACCCAAACCACTCTATGATTCTACTTGCATCTCTGCTCTACCCCTTGTCTGAGAGAAATATATATTTAACACTTGTATCACAGGGTTGGTGGGCGGTTTCAGCGCTCACAACAATGAAAGTAACAAACACAGTTTGTTACACAGTTCATTGTACTGTCCAGAAGAAACATATGTTATTTATTGACAGGAAAAGAGAAAACTGAAGCATAGAAGCCCTCTTAATACTGCAAGGACCTGATTCAATACCCACTGAAGTTATTTTTATTGTCTTTAACAAGCCAGGCTCATAGAATTACTTCTTTACTAAATCAATTACAGAACTACAAGTTATTTTGCAATAGGACTGGTAGTGCTATTTACTCAGGATACACAATTAGTGCTAACCACTTCTTTTTTCTCTCTCCCTTCTCTTCTGTTATTTTTCTATGTGTTTTCAACAGATATTTTTTGGGGTCTGGAAACTGGGAACTCAACAAGTGAGAGCACTAATTATATACAGATACTGAGATTTTAATGATAAGCATAAGAATATTTTCTATTTAATAAAAAGCAAATGAGCCTTAATTTGAAAAAAATATAAATCACATTAAATATCAAATCTTGACACAAACATCCCCTTTACTACCATCACTGATAAAATCACCCATGATTTTCAGTGGCATCCAGATTTAGGTCTAATGATCAAGCTGATAACCACATGAGAGGGAGATCAGGATCTGTACTGGAAATTCAAGCTGACACTCTGACCTTAACACATGCTGTGGTGCTTTTTGAAAGGGAGGGCAAGGAGCAGCTTTCTTCCCAAACACATGAGTTTAGGCAGAATTGTCATTCCATATTTTGCTGTCCTTCTTTGTGTAGTGTTATTAGATATTGTTTAAATATGTTCCAAGGTGGTTAAATATTTTAAAAGGGCCAATTCCTTGCATTAGAAAGAGTGCAATTAAAATGGTTCCATTTCATTGGGAGAATGCTTTTATCCATACAGAGTCTGCAAAGACTTGTTTTATAATGAGAAGGCAATGTTTTTAATGAAAAAAAATTTAAGACAGCCAGTTTGTATTGCCTGTTGGTTTATTTCCAGTGTTCCTTAAAATAACAGAAAATGTCTTTTTTAAATGCTCAGTTTCCTTCAGAAACTAAGCTTGCCAATATGGAAAACAAAACATGAGCTCCTAATCTTGTAAGATCTAGAGATCTTGAAAATATATTTTATTTTGGTATTGCCATGTGTTGCTTAAATGCATAATGGTGATGAGATTGTTTTTCTGATTTTAATGCAGGTAATGTACTCGGAGCTCAGTGATCCAAGGGAAAATTTCCCAGCAGGCCACACTTGACAAGCAGGTGTCACTCAATCATGCATGTTTTCACCTCCCTGAGAGGACAGATGGTCCCAGCCTACTTAGCAATTCCATCCTCTGTTGGCAGCCCCTTTCCAATGCAGTGCCATAATAAAGATGCTCTGAGATTTGTGTTAATCTGTGGTCTTTGGGGTAAACTGTAAACAAAGTGTGTAGAGTTATCGTTTCTCATTATGAGCTGGACCTCTTATCTTCTCCTCTGCCTATAGCATATAGCTATCTTTAATAGCCTATACCCCTGGACTCAGCTTTCATGGAGATTAGTTCCTATCATTTTAAGCACCACAGAATTACTTTGTCTGCAGAGACTTGACCTAATCTGTTTGAGGCTTTTACTATAAAGACAGTAAGACAGCCTTTTTTCTCCAAATTAGGAGAACAATGGTTTAAATTGGCAATAGCTCCTGTTGCTGAATTTTATGCATATATGTGTATTATACTTGCTGATTCTCTGCCCTGAGATAGAAGAGGAATTGTTATTCCCCTCACCATCATTCAGAAACAAGTACAACCAGGACTGAGAGGGGAGGGAATAAAAAATCCACACATCTGAACACCATGTCGAGGGGGGTTATTTGTCAATTCTTTTTTCACTGATGTGATACATTTCCACTGCATCCAATTTCCCCTGTGTAAAATGAAGATTATCTTCTCCCCACAATCTGACAAGTGCAGTAGGGAAAAAAGCAGAGGGAGAGATGGAGCGCATGCAAGAGTTCCCAGAATCAAGTCTGGCACTCCTATAATTTGTGCCATTAGGGAATTTTCCAGGACTTTCTACATGCAGAAAGGAAAAAGAAGGTCAAAGGTTCAGAGTCCTCATAACACTACTCAAAACAAAGCCAGAGCTGCTTCCAGCACCAGCATGTGCCACGGTATGACATTGGAAATTATATCAGATCATTAAAATGAATCATCCAAATCCATGATTATGTCACAATTTTAAGTTTCTTAATCTCATCTTTCAGATATAACAGAAATAGCATGAAAATCAAGGAGCATCATTCTTTGGGTTTGGCTTGTTCCAGTCTCCTAAAGGGGAATCTGAGAAAAATTTACAGTGATTTTAGTGGGCTGTGGATCCAGTCACAGTGATTGGTGGGACAGAGTTCAATTGATGGAAAAGGGAATTTTGAACAGATTTTCTCTCTGAGAAGGTGGAGAACATTTTCACCTGTTGAAGATAATGGAAAGAATTAAACCAGATTTATATGTGTGTCATTTCAGAAGTTCTTTGTTTTCTTTGCTTTCTTAGCACCTACATGAGCCCTACATTCCTCACAAGGTAACAGACACTTGCAGACCTCGCACACACCAATCCTTATAGACATGTGAGAGTGATGGATACAGTTATGAGGCAACCACTTAACTGACTTCATCCTCATCACATGACTCCAAAGCATTAAAAGACTAGCAATCAAGATAGGAATGGAAATGGCATATATTAAAAAAAAAAAAAAAAAAAAAAAAAAGCCACACCAAAACAAAAGCCCACAACAGATCAGAAGTTTTGTGTTGAAGTTTGTCTCAGTGGACACTACACTGCTGCAGTGCTTATCTTAGAAAATGAAAATCTGTGAAAGGCTTTTTCAGAATAGTGTAATACTCCATTTGCGCATAAAGGCAGTCACTGAACCATTGAATGCTTCTCCACATTAACAAATCATCCATTTATTATCTGTATTAATGGAGTACGATATATCCCAGAAGCTTTAGGAGAGCTTATGCCCTGAGTATCACACTGGGCTGAGGGCACACTGACACGGCTACATCCAGCTCTGCCTGACCACTAGGGCATAACACAGATCAGGTCCTGAAGCTGTGTAGACATCTCAATTCCCTTGCTAAAATATCCCATTTTCCCACACTTGCCCGTTAGTCCAGGCTCAGCAGTAGCTGCAGGGCTGCACAGTCAGAGCTGGGTCACCCTCACTTGTGGGAGGGGAGGAGAAAGGGCAGCAGAATTTACATTTCCACGGCTGGCTGTGGACATGTGCCCTGAGAGTGAAGAGGTTTCTTTTCTAATTTCACTGCTGGTCTTCTGGGCCACTCAGCAGACTATTGCCCTTTCACCTCCTCTCCCACAAGCAACAATGATGGGGACTTCCTATGGACAAATGACGCTCCCTGTCCTGGGATTCTTGGTAAAGAAAGAATAAGAAATTGCACCAGAGTAGTGGCAGCCTCTGGCCTTTCAGCTCAGTGCTCTGTAGGTAGAGCAGTTCCCATGTGAACACCCTCAGAGCAGCTGTGCCTGGGTCCTCCAGTGCCCCTCCACATTGCACACACAGACAGTGGTCCCAGCTCTCAGGAGCTGCAGGACTATTTCCACAGATTTCTTGGGCATATGTCCCTTTCTTGTGTTTACTTCCCTAGAAGTGGAGCCTGGCTTTCTTACTGCCTTAATCAACTGAGTTCAGGAAGCACCCCTGTACTTTGTGAACTCAAGGCATGCGAGCAGCCTATGAATATATCTTGGATAAACCATTTAAGTTTTCTTCTTCCTATCATTAGGAGACCTCATAGGAAATGAGAAGTGAAGTACTTACAAGCTTATGCCACTTTAAGTTGTTGCCAAATATGTCTCTCACTGAAAAGAGAAATATTATAGGATTGTTTCCTGTAAATTCAAACCACTGTGAAATTAAATATGAACATAAGAGTGGCTACACTGGGTCACACCAAAGGTGCCAGTTTCCAGCAGCAGGTATAAGCAGATGCCCAAGTAAGAATAAGAACGAAGTACATGGAACACTTATCATAGAATCACAGAATATACTGAGCTGGAAGGGACCCACAAGGATCATTGAAGTCCAACTCCTGGCCCTGCACAGGACGACCCCAAGACTCACACCATGTGCCTGAGAGCATTGTCCAAACACTCCTTGAACTCTGTCAGGCTTGGGGCTCTGACCACTTCCTTGGGGAGCTTCTCCGGTGCTCAACCACCCTCTGGGCAAAGAACCTTTTCCTAGTATCCAACCTAAACCTCCCAGACGCAACTTCAGGCCATTCCCTCTGGTCCTGTCACTGATCACAACAGACAAAGGGTCAGTGCCTGCCCCTCCACTTCCCCTTGTTAGGAAGTTGTAGACTGCCATGAGATTTCTCCTCAGTCTCCTCCAGGCTGAACTTCTTCTTAAGAGTCTCCTACTTTCAGTTATTTCAGTTCAGTTCAGGGACTTCTGAAGCTGGAAGAAGATAACAGAGAGGGTGAAAAAAAGCACAAAACATAAATCTTAAAAGCAGCAGACTCATCCTAACAAGACAAGACAGTAAAAATTACCCTCGGACTTATTCAAAAGGATATTCAGAGCTTAAATTAGCAAGAGCTATCATCCACTCCCAGGCTGTCCCAGCAATTATTGTCTCTATTTTATTTTATATTTTTCAGTACTAGCAAGAAAATCTGGTGACTTAAAAAAAAATTATATAAGGGGAATACAGCTGTATTTGAGAGGAAAAGACCATTTCTTTGTTCCATATCTAACAGTGTTTAAAAACATAGAGCATTACAAGCGACAAAGAATAATGTAGTTTCAAAAGAAACATGAATGAAGCAGGTCAGCAATAATGTACAGGCAGCACTGTACCTTCAATAATAGTGTGCACCCTCTGTCTCTGACTTGGAAGATGTGTGTGTGCTCCTGCGTGTTCACATGCTCACACAGGTATATTCTCCTCATGCAAAACCACTTTCTGTCACTGGGAAGGGAACAGCAAATAGATCAATGATCAATTTTGCAGAGCAATATTTCCTTTTCATCCATACACCTGAGGAACAGGGTACATCCCAGACCAGCTATTTCCTTTCGCAGCTGTCAGTCTTTTTTTTCCATTCTGACTAGTGCTTGATTCACTGAAGCATCCACTGACAGTAAAACCCAACTGTCTGTGATCTTACAGTGGCAGGAGCAGAAGGAAGGAAGCAGTGCATGCAGTAATACCTTACTCAGCTGCATATGCTCTCTGCAGCTTGCACACAACCTCCTCCCCTCCTCAGATCACACCATGGAGGTGGGGAACCAGTCTGCCCTCTAATGCAGCTGGATTCAGTGGCCACCACGGGGCTGAAATGGATCTTTCTTCTCAAACTTACAACCTTACTCCATTTACTTGTAAAGAAACAGCTAAATTCCTTGACATGTTGGTGTTAAAAACCCTACTGAATCTCTGGAAGGCAATACCCAAGGACCACAATCTGCCCTATAAAACAAGGTGTAATGAAAACAATCAATTTAGAAGAAATAAGAATCCTACAAGATGTTATTGTCTTTAGGCCTGGAATAGGAGAATGCAAGGGAGCAAGAGGACATAGCACCTGCTGCTTAAGGGCTGGAAGGGAAAAGAAAATCTAGATTAGAAAAGCATCAGACAGTCAAGCAGAACCATGTGCACACTGCCAAAGCTCCCAGGGACAAGTTGACTGGATACTGCTGGTAGAAAGGTGAATAGGAGAGACTTTAAGATACTACCTGAATATCTGATACAGAAATCCAGCAGACTAGAGGAGATGAGACTCAGCTATTGAACTTATTTGTGAAAATCATGACATTTGAGGTGATCTATCCACAAAAGTGCAAGGGAATGCACTATATATTAAAATCTCAGATTACAGGGAGACTCTGGCAAGGACCAGCTCCTGGCTGCTACACTGGTGGGCTCTGCAATCCCCATACAGTGTTGGAGCGGTGAATCTGCTATTCTCAGAGATACGAAAATAGCCCCAAATCCAGGTTCTGGCCCTCACAAAGTAACAAAATAATTATGGGACAATTCCTATTAGAATGTATGCAACGTTATATATTACAGCACTAGTTTTTGTTGACTTTCCAGTTCTGTTGAAGTAGCAGTAAAAGCACAGTACTGATAGTTAGTGAAGGAAACATATGATCCCCCTGCTTGCTGATCTCTTTTTCTTTAGAAAATAATCATGAGTACTCATGATTGCTTAAGAAGACTGGAAGTCAACGAGCCTCAGTATAGCTCCACTCATTATGAGGAGAGAGAAAAGTGAGGGTCCAAGGCAGACCTGCCTGCAAGGGGCAGGATTCTTCATGCAAGAGATTCAGTGGCACCTTCTTCCTCAGAGGCCTCAGCCATCCTGAGCTGGTAATGGTCAACAGCTCAAGTCCCGATGGACATCAGTGACAAGGGGTGTCCCTCAGGGTCTATGTTAGCACCAGTGTTATTTAATATCTTCCTTAATGACACAGACAAAGGGATCAAGTGCAGCCTCAGCAAACTTGTAGATGACACCAAGCTGAGTGGTGCTGTTGACACACCTGAAGGATGAGATGCCATCCAGAGGGACCTGGACAAGCTGGAGAAATGGGACCATGGAAATCTCATGTGGTTTAACAAGACCAAGTGCTGGTGCTGCACCTGG
This sequence comes from Corvus hawaiiensis, assembly GCF_020740725.1. Lineage (NCBI taxonomy): Eukaryota > Metazoa > Chordata > Aves > Passeriformes > Corvidae > Corvus > Corvus hawaiiensis. The sequence continues at coordinate 9,414,991 of NC_063218.1, forward strand.
GTCGGGGCAATCCCTGATATCCATCCAGGCTGGGGATGAACAAATCAGAGCAGCCCTGCCCAGAAGGACTTGGGGGTGCTGCTGGATGAGAGGCAGGACAAGACCCAGCAATGTGCACCCAAAGCCCAGAAAACACCCGTGTGCTGGGCTGCACCCAAAGCAGTGTGGGCAGCAGGGCAGGGAGGGGATTCTGTCTCTCTTCCCCACTCTGGTGAGACCCCACCTGCAGTGCTGCATCCAGCTGTAGGATCCCCAGCACATGGAGCTGTTGGAGCAAGTCCAGACAAGTGACACCAAGGTGATTAGAGGGATGGAGTAGCTCTGCTGTGGGAAAGGCTGAGAGAATTGGGGTTTTCCAGCCTGGAAAAGAGAGGGCTTTGGGGTGATATAATTGTAGGCTCCCAGCACCTGAAAGGAGTCCACAGGAGAAATGAAGAGGGACTCTTTACAAGAGCATGTAGTGGCAGGACAGAGGGGGATGGCTTCAAACTGAAAGACATTAATAAATTTTAGATTAGATCTGAGGAAGAAAATCTTATCTGTGAGTGTGCTGAGACACTGAAACAGCTTGCCCAGAGAAGTTATGGACATTCCATTCCTGGAGATCTCCAAGTCCAGGCTGGATGGAGCCCTGAACAACCCGGTCTAGTGAAAGGTGTCTCAGACCATGGCAGGGGGTCAGAACTGTATGATCTTTAAAGCCCCTTCCATGATCCTGTGATCCTCGCTGCCTTGACCAAAGACAGCACACTGCTCTCAGAAGAGATTCTCAGAAGAATCTCTTGACCAGACTCCTCACACACCTGTGAACAATCACTGCGTATGGTACAATTAGCTGGTGTTTTATTTTCCTTTTTCTTTTAATGCAAAAAGGCTTTCCAGCCACTTCTTTTCAGTGAGAATGTGTGTTATTTGTGCAATTTCTCTGCAACATTTTTTCCAAAATATGTCACTATTTTTTACTTAGAGAAATCATATCACCATTCTCTTTTTATATTTTTTTCCAGGTCTTGCTTTTCCCCAGTGCAGGTTTTCTCTGTGAGCATTTTATAAACATCTAAGAAAAAATATATAAGGCTTTCTTTTCTCCAAGTTACAATAGATTATAGCTGTTAAGATGAGGAAAAGCATTGAAATTATTGATAAAACTAATTTTAAACATTTTCCTTCAGCTATCCCTGAGAACTTGTGAAGTTCTCAGATTTAAGACCATTTGGGATTTGGTTAAATACAGTAATTGGTTGTAAGTCAGCCCATCTATGCTAAGAGCATTGCTAGAAACTCCTCATGTATTTGAAAGGAAGAACCGAAAGAGAAAGAATAATTTAGTACATAGCTCAGAGGTATCATTAGTAGCAACAGTGTGATGTTAAAAACAGGGAAATTTAGGTTAAAGAGCAGGAGAGAAGGCTGAGTGCAGTCATGGGTGTGATGAGAGGTGAGAGACACTCTCTCACCACGTTACCCCAGGCACATCACTACCAGAAAGCTCTCCCCACACTCAGCTCTTCATCCCCTTTTTCTCCAAGGATAACTTCCTGACAGTGTTAAATTACAGGGCAGCCTCCAAAATTGTTTTTAAAACTAGACTGTTCAGAAGACAAAAATTGTCCTTCTGCACTGAAAATCCATAGATCCATGGCTCTGTAAGAGGCACCTTTCTCTGGCTGCAGCTCCCACACCATGACCACATTTCCAGATTTACATGTCCTTGTGAATACCACAGCTGCCTCCTACCTCTAACCAAAAGGTCTCAGTGCTTTTCAGGCTCATCTGCTGCCCTTGCACCTTCTCTCCACACATGGCAGATTTTGAACCTTTCAAAGTGTATTAGCTTCATGTATTATAAAGTATCACTTTAAAACCAGACACACTGAGACCAGAGATGTAGCAGAGTTATCTTTCTTACTTTAAAATTTTTTGTACATTATTACAGGTAAAATAATATTTCACTGTTGGGTCTTTTTAAGAAAAAAGATTTTAACACATCAACCTGACAGCCACAAGACCTGCTACAAGCGGAGCAGGATTTAAACACTGCATAATCTTTCCCAGAGACTTTTTCAAACAAAGATGTTGTGGTTTTATTTGGTTTCTATTTGACTCTCCTGAGAGGTCTCTCTTTAAATCCAGGCATGAAAAATACGTTCTCAGTCCAGATACAGAGATTTTGGAAAAGAGAAAGGCAGTGAAACAGCATTTCATTTGCAAGTACTTTACATTTTAACAGCATCTTTTGCTTTCCACTCAGCAAACACTACCGAAACTGCTGCTTCCTACAATAAATCGTCTTTGAAATTGTAATATTTTAAGTAGTGCACGTATAGTATATATGCAATATAAACAACTTTAGCATATCTGCAAAAGTGGGCATATTAAATGCATGTCTTTGTGTTTGTGCACACTATATATAAGTAGACCATACACAATATACATGTATATTCACATGTGTGTGTAGCGTCAGTTTGGTTCTAAATACAATATACATAATTTCAAATAAAAGTGTTGATAAAATGAACAGCAAAATCCAGTCAGCAAAGACTACTGAGTAGATGCTTCGGAAAAGTAGGGTGGAAAAAAGTTAAGAGAAGAAAAGAACAAATAAATCAGGCTTCTTATACACAAGGAAGAGAGATATCTTAATCATTAAAAAAAATCAAGTTTTTCTTGTGTTCAGTCATCTAAATCAGGTTCTAGGAAAGGAAGAGAAATTGAATAGAAATTACTAAGATTTTCTTGCATATTTTGGTAAGCTTTTCCATAAAAATAAATGCAGTTCAGACCCTTTTAAGCCAAGTAATTGTGTCCAGGAGTTCTGTTTTAAATATGCTCTGGGGCATCTCATTGTTCATACTGAGTGTAATGTAGATTGTTTCTATGCTTAAGGAACCACAGTGTGTAGGATTAAATAATACACTTAATGAAGGGGCTAAAATGACTATATTCTTTCTATTTCAAAGAGATTCCAGGAAAGAAAACCACCCAGGATTAGGGAAAACAGACTTTTACCTTATCATATTTTATTAATACACTTTCTGTAGTGCACCCTACTTAAAGCTCTGCTTAAGGAGTATCCAGCTATGATATTACACCACCACAGACCTCCTCAGTATAAATCAGAACATCCCATCTTTCAACTTACTTATCCTTTCAACACACTCAGGACCAGTGCTGGCCAGACAAGTTTGGAGAGGCTGAGTCACATGCTAGTGAACTCTGAGAAAGAAAAGTGAATCCATGTCTCTAAATCACAGACTATTAACCCAAACCTGTGAGTAGCGATGGATAAGTTTGGGCTGTGAAACCCTAAATGGCCTGGATCCTCATGACTCCAATTCATTGTCCCATCTCAGCTTTTCTGCCACTTTATCTTTTATATCTCACATCAAAGGGGATTTCATTGCTGTGCTATGGCACTTTCAGACACCTTCTCACTTTCTCCTTGCTGTCGTCTGCCAATGATCCTCTAACATATTTTCCACCTGCACAGTGTTAGCTTAGGAGAACTCCTCTCTCTGTAGTTTGTAGAGTACCAGCTCTATGTAAACCAAGGGAATCAGAGCTCCTTCCCTGCCATGCTTGACTCCAGCTGGAGAAGAGAAGGACCCAGATAAGCAGTTGTAACACCTGGAGAAAGGAGGGATTTGCCTAGGTCAGGCATTCACCTCTCAGTGATATTTACCCTTGAACACCTGAGAGGATAAAAGCAAGCTCTTGTCACTTCAAAAATCTCTCCTTGTCGCTTCACAGCACTGTTTGCTCAAGCTTTTTATGACTGGGCATGTGCCACATGCTTTGCATAGCCCCTGTGCATGTCTCCACTGGCATTTGCCACGTTGCACAGATGAATCAGCAGAGGCACACATGCACACAGGCCTGTTTGGAACACAGGTGCTTAACACTGTTACCAAGCTAGCCAGAGACTTCAATTTCTTTTTTTGGAAAGGTTAGGGGCATCTATGAGAAAACAGAAGCTGCCAAAAAAACTCTGCTCTGGTATTGGCACTCTTGTCCTTGCTAAAGCACACAAAGGCTCAAGCCAAAGCCATTTAGCCTTTCTGCCCAACTTTGAATTTTAGCCTCTATTGGGTCATATAGACAGAGTGTTCAAAGAACAGCTCTAATGATCTCAATTCTATCACTTACTGGCTTTTGGAATTTAATCTAAAGTGCAGACATCTGATCTTTATGTCCTTCTCAGTATGTATATAGAAGTTTTGTTCATGAAAACCACTTTTAAAGCACTTGTGAGTGAAAAATATTCAAGCTCTCTCCCCACCATTTGCAAATAATCTCTATAATTTGTCTCTAATGGCCAAAGCTTTTGCAATTAGCAAAATCAGACAACAGGATGGAGCCAACAGAAATGAGACATTGTTTTCTGCTGCCAATGCTTGCATCATCCTACTGAGCTCATTTTATAAAATACCTAAAAGGTGAGCCAGCTTGGAATCATAAATTGTGCACTTCCCTCCCTTACCAGCTACCAAAGAGCACTGTGGACATGCCCTGCCTTAGTTACTGTAGCTCTTACTCATTCTTTTTATTTATTTCTTTTTTTCCCAGGGGAGACACTTGGAATTCTTTTACTGCTCTCACAGCAGCAAATCCTCTGCTCTGTGCATGGTTGCCAGCCAATGATCTAAAGCAATGGAAGCGAGACCTTTGGAAAAAAAGTTTCCTGCCACATCTCAGCATGCTGCATGGACTACTCAGATCAGGAGAAAAAAGGAAGTTGAGTGCGCAGAAAAAGTTCATACATTCCTGCCCCTGTGCTCACATCTGGGACTGAGCCTGCAGAAATTTGCATGATATTTCTTATTTACAGGGAAGCTACAAATTTATACAAGTCTACCTAGACTTGAAACAAACAAACAAAAAAAACAAACACCACACAAAATGTGCAACTCAGCAGACTGTTGAGTGCATGGCGCACTATCCACTGCTTGCTTTCTTCCACATCACCCTTCCCTTAGAGCCTATGCCAACATGAGATGGCTGGCACAAGAGCTGGCTCAAATGGCTCTATACCCACTGAGAGCCATTTCTCTAGAGGAATTAATCACTAATTTCTCACAGCCAGATCCTAGAATCCTTGTGCTTCCTGAGCCAAAGAAAGAAATAAAAACACACATGCTCACATGAAGCCACTGAGAGGATTGCAATTGCAATTGTGCTTGCAATTAGGGGCAGCACAATTTATATTGAGTTTTGTAGGTTAAAATATCAGAAATTGGGTCAATAGAACAAAATTCAATAATCTCCACTATAAATAAACAAATTCATCCTCTAAAGGAGTTATGGGTCCTGACAGCTTTAGCTATGGACTTCATGTACCACCATAATACTAAACTGAGACTTTCAGAGAAAGAAAACTCCAGCCTTAATAGTTTTGGAAAGTATCTGTGGCTGCAACACACCATCACACTGACTAAACCTTGTCTGCTCTGACCACCATACTATCTGTCACTCTAAAACTTCTGTGGATGTATTGCACCAGCTTATCTATTCCCTTAAATCTTGAGGATTTATGAAATGTGAAGTCTATTTGTAAAACCTACAGTAGTCTGACTGTGAATTCATCACAATAAATGTTGCTTTCAACACCCCAGGATTTTCCTGCTACTGATTTGTCACATCCTGCACACCTTCAGTAAAATGGAGTCCCAGAGTACATGTCCAGAAGTGGGAAGAGGACATAGATGCAATACCTGACTGGTGAGAGTCATAATGTCAAACAACTGCTCTCTAAACATTACCACCCACTCTAGGAAGATGAGAGATTCTCCCAGGCATGGACCTTTCCAGGGGACAGACTCAGTAACACTAAAATAACATCAATTGGCTCAGAAGAGAAAAAGACTACTTAGCAGACATGTTTCTCAGTTCCCACCACCTGATTTTTTTGTGTTTATTCAGATATAACTTTATTTATAGTTCTAGCCATATTTTCTTCTGGGTGGGAAAACTGAGTGTATCAATCATTCCTCTAAAACACATTCAGTAAATGCCCTCCACTGGATTGACTTCGGCACCTTTTTTATCTGTTAGGACTGATAGTTTTCTGGTGCCTTCATGAAAAATTAGCTTGGAGAGGAGGACCTGGTGAGGAGGACAAGCAGAGAGGATTAGGAAGCAGATGTTGTCTAAGGGTCATCAAAGCACTAGAGGAAAGAAATAGAAACCACATCTCTGTAAAAGCATTTCTTATGTGGTTATTGCAACAAATGAATATTTGAACTCTCATGAGTATTTGAAACGTGACTGCTGAAGGTGCTTACGAGGTAGGTACTTCAGCTAGAGAATAGGCTTCAAAACAGATTCTATATGAAGAATATGTAATAAACTCTGTCTGCACGTGGGGGGAGAGATGACCAGAGCACTTGGTCAGGAACACACAGCCTTCTGCCCAGACAGAGGGCATCCACCTCTGCAGTTTTGCTTTTGAACAAAAAGACCTCTTAAGCTGTATCTGTCCTTATTTCTCAACTCCTTTTATTCCTTTCAACCTGCATTGCCAAAGCTACACTTGCTGTTGCAGGGGTTTTATATAGGAGCTCAGACAAATAAATGATAAGCCACGAGCAAGGAGTAGCAGCGGAAAACATTTCTCTCTTCCCAAAGCAATGAATGAGAAATGAATCAGTCTGGATGTAGGTGTGGCTGAAAACAGGTGCTCCAGGTGCATCTGGTTCTGGCTCTGCTTGTGACCCTCCTCCTTTCCTCACCCTGCCCCATCTGCAGGAGGGTAAAGCCACTTCCCATGGCTGTTGTCCCCAGCTCCAACAGAGGGCTATGAACTGCCTCTTTCCAGGTTAGAGGCAGGAAAAGCAAATGGAGATGAACAAGAGAGAAAGTTAGCAAATTAAAGCAAGAGGGATGAGAGAAAGGTTTCCTCAGCCAGGGTGTCAGCTTTGAACTGGGGCCTTTTCACCAGGAAGACTCCAGGCTTGGTCATCTTCTGTCATTGCCTCAGAGCAGGATCTATGCAGGCCTCCACATGTGTTCATATGTATATGGCAGAGCAGCATGGGCACTCTTTAATAATTCAGTTCAAGTACCTTCTTGTTTGCTCATGAATATGCTGTTAAAACACATTCATTGTTGCAAAGCTGCCAAACGCCCACCTGTGCCTCTTGCCCTGACTCCTGGGCAGACCCTGGTGACTCTGGGCTGGCTTCTTCCCTTGCTGAGCCTGTCCCTGGATCCCTAGCTGAGTCCCCTGCTGCCTCCTCCTCCTTCTCCATCAGAGATTTCTACCTTCACTGAGCCATGGTACTTCTCCCTTCTTCCCATTTTAAGTCATATCTGTCACAACTGCTGCTGCCACAGACAAGTGCACGTTGTTATTAATGCATTATTAAATTTTATCTCACATTTAGAGCCTTGTCGATGGTGCTCACTCAAAGACACTGTGGTGATAAGCACTATAGGAATGGCTATAAATAATGAATATTATGCCTCTCATGTCTTTCCCAATCCTCCAACCCAGTAGGTATTCACTGCAAGGCAAATGATCATCAACTCAATTTTATTTTTACTGATTAAAAGTATCTTCAGGATGCATAGCTGCCACAAGGTAGGCAAAGGACTGCAGCTACCATGGGAGACAGCCCAAAATATTTGAGCAGCTTCTGTTCCCACCAGGGTACCTTCCTCAAAAAGCAAAGCATTAATTCTAATTTGCCTGCTATGTTCCTGCTGCTTGCAGGGCTCCAGAAACCAAGCAAGAGAGTGCAAAGTTAGAGAAAGGGTCCAAATTCTCCTGATGCTTTCTCTTTATGGGTCAAGTGCACAACACAAATTTTAATTGGGGAATGCATCCTCCCCAGCATTTGCCTCCCATCCAGAAAAGTTCAGACACGCACTGGTTCAAAACCAGAGCCCAAATGAGCAGGACACTGGTGGCATCTCAGCTGCATTCTGTCCTACCTCATTAATGGTTGTTATTCACTTTCTCTTTCTTCCATTCCTTTGTAGTTCCTGCAAATTAAGTCTTTGAATGTTGTTAACACTCCTGTGCATCTGCAGTTCTTGATCACTTAGACACTGAAAAACGTAAAAAATCTTTGCTATTACCTGAGTATCTATGGGAACTTGGAGAGAAAATCTTGGAAAAGAAAATGCTTCAGGACAATGCTGAGAGGTCTTAAAAGAAGTGCTATAAACACTTTGTGTTTGGTCTCAGAAATGCCCAAGCAAAAATCTAGACTAATGTTATGGAACAAGATATTTCAATCTCTTCCTAGTTTTATAATGGACAAAAGATTGCATGGTTCAGATCTCAAAGGGAATTCTGGAATCAGAATAGATACCAAAATCAGGCTGTACTCTGTCTCTAAAGCTTGGACTGCTTGGAGTTACTGATAAAATTTGGCTCAACAAACACATTTTCATCTGGCAGTTCAGATAAGATGTCATATATAAAGCTGAAATTAGCAGAAAATTGCTTTTCAACTTGCAAAAGTATTTGAGATATCATAATTTTTGTTCAAATGAGATTAAAATTTCAATAGAAAAGCCATTTTAATAGGTAAAACTCCAGATTGAAAAAACCAAAATCAATTTGGGTCAATTACAGCATTTTCTTCTGCTAATGTTGTAATGTTTAATTTTTATTTTGACCTGTTTTTCAGTTGTGTATAATTAGCTGATCTTCAACATTAAAATGTTCTTTAAGTAAAAAAATGTTTTGTTTGGGATTTTTTTAAATGTTAAAAGGTCCCTATATTTTCTCAAATGAGAAAATACACTGGTGGAAGAAACCTTTTTCCAGTTAGAAGAAAGTCCCATTTTAGCACATCATTGGCTTTTTGTGTATCAGAAAAAAAATTTGTGAAGAAATGATCATCTGCTTCACCTCAGATATGAGTCTTAAGTCAATCATTCCCCCAGGTATTAATTAAAGTTATCCCTGACTTCGTTGAGGCAGAGCTAGACCTTGTCACTGAGTCCTTAACCTCACTGCATTAATTCTGAAAGAATCCAAAATTACCATGGGAAAAAATTCTCACATTTCCTTTCCTTGAGACCTCCTGACTTCACTCCAGCCTAAACTCATGCTTGCTAAGCATTTGACCGAGGATCCCAAGAATTTTTCACTTAATACCTTTGCATGAGCTGCTTCAAAACTTGACATGGGCCTGCTTAAAACTCAGATTCCCCCTTGCCCTGCTCTTTCTTGAAAGATGAGCTGAATTTTGTTAAACTATCATAATGAATGCATCATCTCAGCAGCCATACATTGTCCTATGTGGCGGTCTCACAACACTCAAAGAAAATCTCTCACATTAAAAAGTCTAATCACAAGGGTGCATTATATCACCTCTAAGGGAGTATCCTTCTGTAAAGCTTGGGTTAGATTTAATATGGTTACACAAATTTTGGTCAGCTTAAAGTAGAAGAAAAATGAGTTTCTGCCTGCCTGCAGAAAACTCCTTGGATGGACCCTCAAGGATATATAATGAAAACTACATAGAAATTTGATAACGAACCAAAGCATTCAAGCACATATATTCACCCTGATGTCATTTCCATCTTCTGTCATTACTTAAGTACCATAAAAATTACGTTTTCACTTGAGGTTGCTTACATTTGTGGATCCAAATCTCAAACCCCCAGTATCAAGCCTGGTTTTTAGGGACACTAAGCATCCGCATCCCCCATTAGTTTCTATTTTGCCAGGGTTCTCTCACCAACAGAGATAGCTTTGAGAGTGAAAGAAACCTCAAGCAGACAGGGAACAGTTATCACTCAGCACTCCCAAGATATGATTCAGCTGCCCCCCACAACAACACAAAGTACTAACTCATCACACAGAAGGAAAAAAAAAAAAGTAGAAGCAGCTGGGCTCAGTGAAATAAGGCTGTCAATGTCCCTCTCCTAAAGTGGAGATGGCAATCAGTCCACTCCAATATTTACTTTGTTATCTGCCCATCAAAACAGACAATAATTAGATTACCATGGGTCAGGTTTTTTCTAGAGAGGTCACACAAAGGTATAAGATGCTGTGTTGACAAGACAATACCAGCACTTTACTTTCTAATTAGAAGTATTTTCCACTTCAGTTTTACAAAAAGTTCCACCATCTGTAATTGCAGCACAGTCACTATACCACATACAAACCAAGACACACAACACAGGACCATCAATTACAAAAATGAAGGCATAAAATATCAACAGTCTTACACACCCAACTCGGTGCATCAAAAAGAAAGAGCAAATATATTTTTCAACCCAAACGGGAAACATCAAACTTCTCAAAGTGTCCAGTAACCCTCCCCTGCCACCTCTTGCTTGTCAGAGCTTTCCCTACACCTACACAGTGTTTCTCAAGATTAAAGAGGATTAAGTAACTCCTTCCATAAAGGTTTTCACCAGCTCACACATGTCAGAAGGCCTCAGCAATCATATCATAAGCTATAAATGTTGATGCTCCCAGTGCTGTACTTTTGGGAGGCAAGCTTGTCTGAGATAAATGTTGCTTGGAGTACAAGCTGTTTCTCCTCTTATCAAGGAAAAATTTTGTATCCTGAGGATTCCCTTGTAAATTAGCCAAGCCCCTCTGCTACACCCACTGCTCCCCTACAGCAACACAAAGAATATGGTAACGCTCATTAGAGCGTACCACCAGGGAAAAGTCTAATTGCTGGATTTACATTTTGTAGGCAACGTGTGTTTATACTAATAATTCTATTTTGTGCTGCTTTACTAGTCAGAGAAGAAAAGAGCATATTGTATTAAGCTCCAGCCCCCAAGCACTGAAATAACACTAACAGATCCAGAGAGATGGGCTTTCATATAATTGGCATCCACCCACAGAACGCAGTTGACGGTGAAGCATATTTCCAGCGGTTCATAAGGGCATGTGATTCCCTGAGGATTTTCAACCTTTAATATTCGCCTATTTTTGGGAGCATCTACTCATCTCATCATTACAGTTGTACTAGTCACTCCTCTGATTGCAGTTGCACTGGAAAAAGCAGCACGTCAAAACTGCCCGTTTGGATCTTAAGTATTACTTCCCTCAGTGGTCACCTACAGGCTCCCACGGATCCTACAGTAAAAAAAATGTTCTATACACTGTTTATCAAGAAAACAATTTTAAGAAGTAATAAGAAACTGCAGAATTAGTAATACAACCAGAAACAGTACCCAAACATGAAAAATTCAAATATTTGGTTTTTATAGATATATATTTTACCATATCCTCTGTTCTTGAAGAACATTTAAAAAATTCCTTCTTCACAATATCCCAGTGCTTCCAACTACAGCTGAAGTGAGGAAGTGTTGCCAAACCTGACTTTTCCTTATAATGAGTTTGTAAAAAATTTTGCAACCTGCAAAAGTGCTCAGATTTGATTCAAGATTGCTGAAGTCTCTTATTTCATCTGGAAAAAAAAATCACCCAGTCTTAATATTTTCTTTTCCTTTAATACCATAAAAGTGGGAGTTTTAGACCTATGAAATGGATGAAGGATAAGACAAAACTTAAAGTCAGTATGAATTTTTCTAAAGATCAAAGTTCTCAGATGTAGGGGTTTGGCTTGGGACTGTGCTGACAACTACTAATAAAAAAGTTAAAAGCAAAGAAATACTTGTCTTACTCATAATAGATTCACATAAACTTAACTCTACATAAAAAGTAATTAAAGGCCTCTTCTAAAAGGAGCTGGAAGTCATGGTGTTATGTCTCCCTTCATACATCTTTTATCCAATTAAGCAATCTCAAAAAAGTACTTTATACATCTTTAAGACGTGATTGCTTCACATTAGCTCACGTAGCTATTTTACCAGATCACTGCACATCCTACTTCTGGCCTCTTTACCTGGAAACTCATTCCCACAAATTAACACCGCGCTATTAATATTTTTCTGTTTGATGTTCTCCTCACCTTCATTTTATGTAGCATTGCCAAATTTTATGTAGCATCAGGCACCTATTTGCATGGTTCTATTTGCAAATCAGCCCAGTCCCCTTTCAAGCCCTCTCAGTTTCTGTGTGGGAGAACTTGTAATGAACTTGTAAATCAAAATAGATGTTGAGCTTCCCAGGCATTGGAGACTGGTTGGGCTTTTCATGAGCAGCACATCATACTTAACTGCTCTTCCAACTCCTCTTGAGCTGCCCAGCCATGAGACTTCTGAAAGCAGGTTTTTTCACAGAAAAATTTTTAAAAGACACCAAAAAAACCCAAAACCAAAGCCAGAACAAAGAAACAAAAAACCCAACCAAACAAACAAACAAAACAAAAAATCAACAAAGACATGGTTGTGGATTCCAAGTTGAGTCATGGAAGAGCAATAGCACAGCTGCCCTTGAAACAGCTTTTCACACCAGAGGCATGCAAGAAACGAGGCTACAGGAAATGCAGGCAGCATAGAAGGAAAAAAGCCTCTGCTGAGCAAATGTTGTTTGCTGTCAGGCACTGCATGACCTTTTCACTAGGTACAAGATGGGAAGACTGTGGAGCATGTACTGATTAGCTGTATGGCTCCAAAAATACCATTTGGAAAAATACAATCCTTCATTATAGTGCAATAGGAAATATGCTGGAACATGAGAATGCCAAGAATAACTAATTTTCTACCATTCCTTATCTTACCTTTTTTACTCCTCATTTAAATACTTGTTAAAGCAGCCACTTTGGTATAAAGGAAAGAAAGGAAGAGCAAAAGAGTTCCATTTTTGTTTTCCATCTTCTGCTGAAGTGATGACTGCTAACAGAATCTCCCCTGGTAGCACACACATGGCCGTCAGAGACAATGACTCACTGTAAAACAAGCCCGGCAGCCAAAGCAGCCTCTGTGGATATCTTTTGCTGATTCTATTTGGGATGGGCTGGAGTGGGGTTGGATGTTTTACAACCTTATTTGATTTTGGGGCAGACAATCTTATGCAGACTTAATTATTTCCTTATTTATGAAATAACTTGCTTCCTGGAGACTCTCTAATGTTGGTTGTCTCGGGCACCCTGCATCTAACGATTTAAAACACTTCGGTGTTTTAAAGGAACAAAATATCAGGAGTTTGTTGTAGGCTGTTGTGCACTGCAGGAGAAATTTTTGCTTGACCTCCTGAAGTGTGTGTAAGGCCAGTACACAGCCACTAGACCTCATCCACCCATAGTCCAACCCTGCTAATCCCACACACCGAGCCCAGGACAGGAGCCATTTGCAGGGCAGCAGCATGGCCTCATTCCTGGGAAGCCTTAGAAAGGTAGAGACTACCCTTCTGGATTAAATCCTTCCCGACTGAGTGTCTAACTACTAATGGTGGCCCACATCCACACAGGTCTCATTCCACACTGAGAGGCTCATGCTGTAGTCCCTGCCAAGACATGATCCCAGAGCAAGCCCCATGGCTGCAATGTAACCCACTCTCAACATCAGGAGTGGAGGGCTTATGTAGTGGGTTGAGAGGCCTGCCCATGTCCTGGACTTGTGATTGATGCCAGGCTTCAGGAATGGGACAGACCCGATGTAGTCAGTGGCTGACACACATCTTGAAAAAAATGATTGCTCTTATCCAAGCACATGCAGTTGTAAATCCCTGCCCAGTTCTCCCAGCTGGCCATAATTAGGAAGACAGCCTATTGCTCTCAGCATTAGCTGATACCAGAGGTTATCAGCCCCTAACTGGGCCACACACCATTTTTCTTATTTCCAAATCTAAGTGAGTTATTTCTATTAAAAAGAAAAAGCTTCATCAGAGTAAAAGAAAGGAAAACATAACTCCTTTTCGAAAGTTTTCCAACCATCATGTCTTTTTCTGTTAAAAATAATTAAGACCGGTTGTTCATCAGTGCAAAGACCTCATTTGGCTTGTCCAGAAGGAGCTCTGAATAGCTAGTCAGTATAAATATTGCATAAAAAATAAAAGTAACAAAGGGAGGGTTTTTTCTTCATTTGTTATTTTTGGGGAGAAAAAACAGCCATCTGTGTTCCAAATGTGTTGCTTTTCAATGATCCACAAGCTGTTTCTATGGTTAAAAATTATTTGACTTTGCTCTTCTTTTGAATGGTTGACTTCACCATATTAAAATACAGAGCCTCATCCTGCTGAGTTCTGTGTTATTTGTCCGCCTGCTCTGTTAGATAAGCATTGTTCAAGTCTGGAAATGATAACCTACACAAGAGGGCAGTTTAGTTTTCACTGCAACAGTGGAGGAAAGAAGGAGGGAAGCAAGGAGAAGTTCACATTACTTTGGTGAAGATTTTACCTGAAATGCAATTTTATCTGTTTTGGGGGAAAGGGAAATAGTTTTATTTCCTATTTGCAGCCATCATGAACACAGTTTCTCATCCTCTTCTCAGCTAGTTCTAAAATGTCTAGAAATTGGGCATTTAAGTATTAAAATGTGTGGTGTGAGGGGGGAAGCATGTGTAAAAAATCTTCCTGCATATATAAAAAAATCTTCCATATATATTGCTTGTACATAAAGCATTTTATTTTGATTGAGAGCAGATTGTTCACTCCTATCCCCAGTTTGAGATTGGACAGACTGCACTGTGTGCCCATTTTCACAATATAATGATCTTTATGTACACACAGATGTACATAGAAAGACATACATATGGCATTTTTCGTAAATTTAGCACTTCTAATTGTTTTGATGTTCAGATCTATACTTATTAGTTAGCCCAGCACACACTTATTATTAAGAACGCTGTGGAAACAGGAGCTATTTATTAAAGGTAGAGATGCAAATGCAAAAATATTTACATAAATATCTGCAAACAATATGCATCATTCTCTTTGTCTTCAGGAACACAGCCACATGCCAGGTCTTTTGTGTGTTGAATGACCAAACACACACTTAAATCAAATAGTTGTTCCATTCAGTCTGTGCTTTCCACAAGTCGTTAGACACGCTATGTTGAAAGGAGTGACTTCGTGCACACTCAGCTTTTTCAAAGAAACATCTGTGATTTAATGGCCAGATCTAAGCCATACAGAAGTCTGAGCTCTGGGAAACTTACAGCCTGACTGCCATCCACCCAGGAAACTCCTGCTATAAAGGAGTCTATAAAGATGCCATTCACACAGTCATTCACTAGGCCCCTGGTGCATAACAAACCTAAAAACTTTTACTGAGGTCTGTCCTAGAGAAACTCAAACTGTTCCAAGTCTGGGAGTCACTGAGCCCTGCTGCAAACACAAAGCAGCACTTCCTCTGAGACAGGCGTCTCTTAATGAGAGCAAACATTCCCCTCTCTGAAGAAGGCAGCAGGAGACGGATGTGTGCAAGGACAAAGCTTTGTCTATTGTATTTCCATGGTTCCCACTACCACAGCATTTCAGACCCTCACAGCTTAAACACATTTCTCTCCCAGATGCCCCAATGAGGGTCGGAAGTGCTGTCACCATCTGGGACAATAATTCTCTCCACAACAGGAAACCCAGGGTAAAATCATTGCAGCCATTTAGGTCAGACGAAGAAAGTATAGATGACACTTCTGATTTTCAAAGGTCTGCTTTTAAATTTCTCATTAACACCACAAATTTACATAGAATATTTGTCAATGTTTAAGAACATTGAAATTTAATTCCAGAAACAAACACAGAGGGATCATGTAGAGATTCTCAAATATGAAAAGATATGAAAAAAATACTTAATTCTTCTCTCCACATCACACTCCATTCCCACTTTTCACCAAAGCCCTTCTTCCTACTCCAAGTTATTTTCTTCCTTCCCCACACAGACCAAAAGGGTTTGGATCCACTTGATTCAGAAGCACTGAAAACTTCAAGAGTTTTACAGAATTTTACCAAAACTATCTAAACAATCAGAATCTGTGAAAATGGGCTGTAAATCTCACCAAAGCAGGCATACTTCCTTCTTCCCTTTGTGGCATATCAGATATTCCTGCAGTATTTTAGATCAAAACTGGAAATGATAAATTTTTCTTCATGTCCCAAAGAGACTAGCACACATTCCTGGCTTAGCAACCTCAGAGGAAGAGGGGTATCCCAATAAACCCTCTCTGAGGTTCACTGGCTGGCCCTCTCTGGACACATCCCTTGTAGAGACCATGCTGAGACGTCAGTACTCATTGCAATACCAGGTCTCCTGTCCTTACACGGCTCTCAAGGCTGTGCCAGCTCAGCTTCCTGCAAGGTAACACTCTGAACTGCATCAGGAACTGGTCCACCTGAAATATTTTTCATCATTTTCCCTTTCATTTCTTGCAAAGTTATCTTTCAACTGATGCATTTCATTGCACAGACATGCACTGGCTGTGCTGGCACAATGGAGTGGAGAGGCAGTGGGCAGAGACTGCTAAAACCGGCTTACACAGCACAGCTGTTTAATATTTAACCACGGCCTTAAGCTCCTGACTCTGGTCCTCTGAACGGCTACCAAATTGGATACAGGAAGCAAAGCAAACAGTGCAATCTCCTGCATCTCAGTCTAGGGTTCTCATCACCACTCACCAAACAAGTTGGGAATATTTCACAGGCTTCATGGTTTGTCCACGTTCCTCATTCTGTCAGTGCAAGTTTGAAATGTTAATAAAAATATCAACTACAACAACAACCAAAAAAAAACCTCACAGAAAAATTTTACTATCTCTACCTGAGATGCTGCCTAAAGCCTGAAAGATTATCAAAGCAGAGATACAGGTCTCAAAACCAGGTTTAATCCGCTGAAGCCAATTGTAAAGCTTTCATCAGTCTGGTTACAGTCATACAAATATTTATTTCCAAATACATGCAGGCAGATACACATTTGCCTCCAGTTAGAGAGATGGGAATCTGCATACAGTCATACAAATATTTATTTCCAAACACATACACTTATAGTCTCTGATTTGTAGTTAAGAGAAATGTGACTCCAGAAGAATATGTTGTAACCTGCCACCTCAGTAGTCTCCAAACTTGTGTCTCAAGAAGAACCAGGTAATTTCATAACCATATTTTCAAGATCTAAATCCTTCAGGAAAATGCATGAAATATAATTTCTTACTTTTAATTAACTTTTGCAATTTTGCAAAAGATTTCCCATGACAGTGAGCATTTGTATTATAATAATAAACACTATTTCCATTGCCCTATTATACTATTGCAGTGCCAAATGGTGTTGACTCTTGGCCTGTGGTTTGTACAAGGATTATACCAGGAAAAGAAATTGCCTCAAATACTGTAACAACACCATGGACTCCTTTCAAGCTCACCATAAGGTTGGGATAAAGCGTCAGAAAATACACACCACTGAGCTGCGATGAGAAAACACAGTTTTCATCTCCCAAGCAGTGTACAACAAAATAACAAAACAAAATGGTCTTCACAAGTGGGACTGATTGTCATTCCAGGGCAGGTGACTATTTCTCCCCCTGTAACTGTAGTCACCCTTGGCCCTCCAGTCCCAGTCATCACTTGTCCACAGAAGAAAGCCTAAAATACTGAAATTATGTTATTTCCTGTGCACAGTCTTTTGCATCTCCTTTTTTTTTTTTTTTTTTCTCAGCTAATCTGTACTGTATTTATGGCCCTTACATGCTGCTGGAAAATGGTGAAAGATCAGTATTGACTTCTGTGCTGAAATATGATCCACTGTTTGAAAGGCCGTTGAAGTAAAGGTGATGATTTCTAGCAGGATACATGTTAAAGGCAAGCAATGTCCTTCCTTCGTAGGACTGTATGGGAAAACTGATAAGGACAGACTGGTCATTTGCAGCCATCATTCCCCTAGGAGTCCTCCACTGAAATGATGGGGAGGCACTGGGGGAACAGTCGAGAGCAGACTCAAAAGAAGCAGTTTTTCTTGGTGAATAAGCACAGAGGTTTGGCAGATTTCTCTGCTTTGGGCCCCTCTGTGCAGCCGTAAATGACAGCATCCACTTCTTTCTCACTGAGGATCCAAAGTTGTTGCCAACTTAGGCATCCAAGATTTAAAAAAATGGTCTCAGGGACATAATTAGGGTCATAAAACCTATTCCCACTTTCAGTTCATTGCTAATTCTTCAACAACCTCTTGGTACTAAACCACAGTTGCTCTCTTTCCTACTAAGTCATGCTTTTATTGGACGATCTCCGCTGGCAGCATATCCCTTCTATGAAATCAGAAGGAACCAAACACTGAATGATAGTTCAAATGCTAATAATGCCACCCTGGATCTTCTTTGTCTCTGACCAGCAAAGGAATCTCCAGGGTTCAGGGCATCCCTAACAAGTTACAGTTCTAATTTTACAGCAACAGCTGTACCTAGGTTTTAAGAGCAGGCAGATGTCTTTGTCTTTCAGTAGCCTTCAGTGACAAGACATCACTTGTGTTGTCAGAATTGAAAAACAGAAAAAAGTGGTTTGTGCAGGAAACCTAAATATATTTGTGTGTATTGTCATTTCCAAAAGGCAAAGGAAATTTTCTTTCTCTTTACTGAATGGCAAAGCTCATCCCTTTTTTTCAGTGTTGATGCTCTCTACGACTCAGCTGTCCACAACAGCAGAACTAGTTTGAGGGAAAAGCTCCCTGTTTAAACATAAAATTCCTTTGAGAATCAGCAGAAATGCCAAGCAAAATATATCAGAACTAGAAGACCTGTGTTTGTTTATTTGGTGTAATCTGGGAATGCTCCTTTCATAAGATATATGTCTTTGCTAGTTGAAACAATATTCATTATACATTGTAACAAATGTTTCAGAGCTCAATTTGCTCTCCAGAAGGGATCCTCAGTCACGATTAAAAAAAATTGCAAAGACTGTTTCCCTAAAATGCACAAGTCTTATTTCCTTAACCTGTGAAATTTAACAGGGAAGAATTTGCCTAGGATAACAAGCAGTTTCTATTCTCTTTAATTGGACAAGAGACACTTCCTTTCAGCAAATGCCAAGGTGTGAAAGCCTAAGGTTTCACCATAAAATGCACAAATCCCATCAGCCATTCCAACCCCAGCTATGCTTCATGCTGCCTTGCTATCCAAACCTCACCTCCTATCCCTCCTCACTCCCCACTACCCTGGTATCACCAGTCAGGCATTTCTTACAGGAGGGCAGAAGGCAAGGAAACTTTAAGACTCTCTTTGGCTCCATCCACTCACTACAGCACCACTGTCTGGGAATCCTGGACATCAGAACACCTCCACCCAGGACTTCTTTCAGGCATTGGCACGTACCCACCCTTCCCCACAGAAGCAGCCCTACAGCATTCACCAGCCACTGCTGCAAATGTGTAACACGAGCAAGGCCAGCACAGTAACAGCTCCACAAATTTATCCAAATGTATTTTTGCTTTAGTCTTTCCTCCCTCAAAAATCAGATGCCAACAAGACTCCCTGAGTGTGGAGCTTGTCAGAGCAGGCTCTCTTATGAGCCAGCCAGCACAGACAGATATTGAACACCAGTTTCTCAGGCTGTAGAGAAAGCAATATATATCAGAAACCTGTTAAGCCATTACAGTAAAAAACAGTGATGTGTAAAGACAATCCAAAGAATATTTTACTGTTTAACTCATCTTGCTATAAAACTGCAGTATGACCTAACTCATGAAATAGAAATTTCCCAGATTCCATATGCACTCAAGAAAATTTTAAAAGCCCTGATGCACAGGAGATCCATTTCAGCCCAGAAGAGCATTTTTGCTTAAAGTACCTAAGGCAGGAAGGACAGACAGGGCAGTGGGGACTATGTGAAAGAATGCCAGCCCTGAAAGGAAAGTCTCTTAGTAGTCTTTCCTGCCTGGCATTGATGGTGACACAGAGTAAATAACACCTATTGCATGTTCAAAGCTTCTGAGTCAAAATCTCAGCCAACATAAATAATTAATGCTTTTTCCCTGACCCTCTGATTTTATGAGGGGAGCACTTTTTATTCCATACTCTATAAACCACAGTGGTCATGTCATCCTAGAGAACTGGTCAGACAATTGTGTGTTATTCAGACTACACATCTCCAGCAAAAATTAAATACTAGTTTCAGTGTGAAAGAAAGACAGAAAAAGATTCCAACCCAGGTAAAAAACAAAACAGAAAGTATTGGAAAGACACATTTAATGTTTTAATGTCGTTGCCTTCCTATGGAAGGATGCATTATATGTTATTTACACTTTAAACCTTATGCATCTTTAAATATACTGAAAATGAAATAAAGTATTAAGCCTGTTAAAGAAAAGTTATCTATCTATCCAAATCAGAGAGAAGCATTCCCCACTACCCCCAAATGGTCTTCTGTAAAAAATGTTGATTAATTTTAATTTTCACGATTAATCACAAAAGTGGGTTCCACCATTTTGAAGCCCACTACAAAGCAAGTTCCCATTTTGCATTTTTCTGTGGTCACGACAGTTCCTGTAACTAAAGAAGGGTACTTCAATATTTACAAGTATAATCTCCAGTTACAAGGTTCATGACCCAACAGGTCATTGTTTGTACCAGATGCTCAGCATAACAGAGTCCTCGAACTACCCTCAAGGAACCACAGGAATCACTATCTCAGTACATAAGAATGAACACTTTTCACCTTCTTTATCTCTTAAATCTAATTTTATAGCTTCTTCCTTCCCTTCTATCCTTGCATCTATCCCGCATTCTCTTTTTTCTCTCTTCGCTATATTTCTTGACTTTTTTTTCTCTCTCCAGTTCTACTTTGGTAACATCATAAATCGCCACTCCCTCCCCTCCAGCTTTGACTTTTCTGACCATATATTTGCTGACTGTTCCTGCTTCTCTCCTTCCTCATAGGACTGCTCCTCAGAGTGTAATTTCGTACTCCAAAAGAGATGAATGTTTCCAAAAAGCCTGTTTCAGCCCCAGGAGCGAAAGGGAGCTAGTGCTGGGAGAGGTATTTGAGAAGAACTGTCAGTGCTTCTAAATTGAGAAACACTGAAGCTATGCAGGAAGAATAAAACATAGCTTAGATTAAAAGAGGCCACCATAATGAGTTCAGGATCAGATACAGAGAGCTGTTGTAAATCTGTTAAAACTTAGTTTACTCTGAGAAGAGAGAATGTTCCTAAATGAGGATCTTGCATGGATTGATTAATTTTCAGTGATCACACCTCAAGATTTGATCACAATTCCCAAGACCTCAGTGAAACTTGTGTGACCACATCCCTGTCCATCCACAATACACGCTGCTCCATAATTCTGGATGCCTCCAATTTGCTTCAGGTGTAGATGGTGCAGTTTGTACTCTGGATAGAGAGAGATATGGTGTCACATCTGAAGGTGTCATCACTGCAAAGCTAAGTCCCTATCAGTGACAATTTTAACCAACCATCACATTTGTTATTGGTTCCAGCTCACTTCTGGGCTCCTTTACAAGGTTCTGTCCTCACCCATGAAGCGAGGCGGGTCCTGCTCCAAGGAGCTCAGATCCGCAGACAGACAGAGGCAGAGGACAGAAGTGCTCTGCCTGTGAAAGGTAACATACAAAGAGATTAAAGGGGGGATTTTCAAAGGAGTCCACACAAATTCTTCCCTTCACTATCTGCCTGCAGCAGTCTCCTCAGAAAAACTGCCTTCCCAGTCTGTCTGTACTTCGCTTACTGCATTTTTCTTTACAAAAGCAAATAGCCGCCATGTTTGTCCTTTACTGGTATCACAAACCACCACCCCCACCACAATTAAAATCAGTCTCCCAAGTTCTTTCCTTTGCAGAGTTTTTCAAGATTCCTGCCTTTCTTCTCTAGACCAGCAATAGGTATATGCTGAACTGAGAGCTTTAAAACTGCTTTACTTCCATGCATAAACCTCAGATAATCTTCCAAAGGCTTCTGGGATGCTCCCATCCCTGCTGCCCAGCCCCAAAGCCCATGAGATGCTCCCAAATCATGCGGAATCTTTTCTCACAACATTGGAGTAACATTGCCATCCTGCTGGTTTCACCACTTTCTTTGAAGGCCCATAACAAACATATCATAACAGTTTTATATCTTCTACTTAACCTTTGAAGCTGTTTAAGATTCTCTGAGATAGAGGCTCTCTGATTTATATTCTAATGCCTTCCAGTCTAAACGAAATGTAATTCTTTCTAAAATGTCCAACTTTAAATTATGGATTACAGTGCCCAGAATGTTGCTGCAAATCCTCTCACTGAGCTCAGCTCAAACTCATCAAGTGTTTTTTCTTGTGTTGCACTCATTTTTGTGTGCATTTTAAGATTCTCTTTGTGATATTTAAACACCTTTTTAAACTTCCATTTTCCCAGTAAAATTGATTTAGAGGTGAAGAAAGCCTCTGGGCTTGCCCTGTTAAATGTTTTTTCAAGCAAGTTTGTTCCAAGACACTACTGAAGAAAAAATTCATGGTAAATGAGTGTAGCTGCATCTACTTCTTTCAGTCAAATCCTGTGCTCATGGAAACAACAGTCCTGACAAATGGGAAAGCCAGCATCCTGGCACTGGCATGCTATTAAAAACACCAGAAAATGGACATTGCCCAGATCAATACCTCTCCTAGGACCTATCAAAGTGTGAGAGGAATGGTCCTCATTAAGGCTATGATGGTAATACGCAGTCCTTTGACTTTTGTACTGCAGTTATCATCGCAGATGTATCGAAATCCATTGGCAATGGACATTTTCACAAGACCTGAGATCAAGAGATCAATTTAGAGAAACCACAAAAGAATCACCAACCAGTGGTAATAGCTTTCATACTCTCCACACCCTAAATTCAAAGAGAAGGTCTAGACGTAAGAGGCTAAAAGTCTCATTACACTGCAAATCTATCACCAGGCACTATCCAGCTTCCCCTGATGGCTTGTACTCAAACCTCCATTTCACTGACATTTTAAACCGTCTTTTAATCCACTGTAAAAAGTCTGTGAAGTACCTGTCAAAGGAAACACATCAGAGAGTGCCTGGGATTTGAGACTAGGTGATTTCAGGTAAAGTTAGAAAAACATTTGGAAATTTCCACAATTTAGAGAAAGCCCCATTGAAAGGTTCATAAAATTATTGAAGACATCCAATTCTATGTCAAATTGAATGAAACACAGGCATAAAAACCCACCCAGGTGGTTATAAAAAAAAAAGATTTTTGCTCCAGCTATAAACCAATGAGTTAATATCCATGGCCCATTTCTGCAGTGTGTTCCAGCTCCACCCTCTCTGACCTAAGCAGGCACAGCAGGCTGCATACATGGAGTTGATTGCAGAACCAGGGCCCACTGTATGATACCACATCAGAAAAATAAAAAGAATCATCCAGTCAAGCAGAAAGCAGGCAAAACCCCAGTCTATCAAAAGAGAAGGATATGAAAGTTTACCAGACAAAAGCATCATGCATTTTGTCCCCATATAATTTCTTGTTTTAACACAACCCTTACTTACAAAAAGCATTGATGGAGAACAAAAAAAAGAAAGAAAGAAAAGAGAAGAGTTCGATGCATCCCTGTAGAATTAATTAGTTGTGGAGAGTTTTCACTCCTATTAAAAATTCAAATAAATTGGTTCTCTTAGCCTGTCTATAGACCCCGGATGTAATTAGTGTGATAATCAATATATCAGTAGGAAAGAGCTACTTAAGTGCAGCCAGTGCAATTGTAGATTTAGGACAAGTGAAAGGGGCGTACTCAACAACAGCAGGGAAGAGTATAAATGCAAATGAAGCTCATAAAAAAGAATGAGTGGTTCTGGCTGTGCAAGCTGCTCAAAATTCATCTAGGTTTTTTCTGAAACCGTGAAATATTAGGCTGCTGTGAACTACCCGTACTTGGCTAACAAACATGAGTACGTACCATAGACCTTCATTTGTTTTCTCACTTACTTGAAGACTTGTTAAAGTGCTGCTAGCTCTCTACTCTCCACTAATGCACAATAAAAAAGTTCTAATAAAATGTGCACCTGTCACACTCACATTTTTAGTGTTAAAAATACTCCCTGTTGTGTGTGGAGTACCAGCTGTGCCAACAGCTTCAGTGCATGACTGACACACTCAGGGACATCAATGGCTGAAGGTAGTTTGCCTCAGATTTGGCTCTGATATTCTCTCCTTACAAGGGCACTTCAAAAAGTGCAAGAGTGAATCACAGAACACCATTTCACAGCAAATTTCATCCTGCCACCCTCTAAATACAGGAAACACATGCATACAGTAAACTGAAAATAGCATTACGTGTTCTATATAATTCTTTAGGCCGTGATACTCCTTTAAGGCCAGAGGCATCTAATTCCTGAGATTTTCCCTGCCACCTAAAGCAAGGGGAAGATGGCCTTTCAGATGATGATGTGATAGAAATAAATATGACTCTAGTAAGGGCTCATGCTCACTGCCCCACTTGGAACTCATGATGCTCTGAGCTATGAACAAAGAAAAAGAGAAGGGAGAGACAGAAGCAGGGAATAACTGATTGGAATTAGATTATCCATTTCTCTGTGGTGAAGACCAAAGGCCCACAATTTATTTAAGTCCTTGGCATTAAACAGTTCTGTCAGACTTGATCTTCAGTCAAATGTAGAGGGATCTTACACAAAATACTCATCTCAGTTGTCAGACCTTGATTCAGGGACATGCTTCACACAAACCTGCAGGTAACAATAAAAGCAGAAAATACCTTAATTGTTTGTTCTCAGCCTCTAAAAGTCCCAAAGCTTCTTGGCTTTCAATATCTCACAATTCTTTATCAAAAAATTAAGTTATTTCCTCTACATAAAATTATTTCAACTCTGTGTTTCTAATTTATGATGATTTTAATATCCCTTCAGTTTCAATCCCACCTAGGTAGGTTTTAACATTTCTCTTTCACAGGAGTACCTGTCACTAAAACATGGTTTGAAGTGAACAATTTGGTGTCAGAACCCACAACGAGATTTACAGGAACACCTCCACAGCTTCACAAGTCAGGGTTTACCTTAACAAAACTTTAAGCAAGTGCTTAATTTTTGGTCTGTGGAAAAATTCTACAAATAAAATCAAATCAATACAACAAAGCTACCAGACTCATCCATATGTTCTGGCACAGTGAAATGAGGACCAGAGGTGGCTGAAGCAATCTGCAATCAAAGAGCTGCAACCAGGCTGCCAAATCCTCAAGGCACTTAACACCAAAGTGCCTCACACACCCTCTCTTCTATCAATTCAATCTATTCTAAGCAGCACAGAAGGGAAGGTCAGAGATGCAAAGCAAAAGTACTGTTTAGGGCATTCTACCTGCAAATTTCCATATTTTCTAAAGTTTTAGAAATGTCTTCCCCAAGTATCCAAGATTTTTAAGGTACAGCTTTTTTTAAAGAGAATGCAGACATTCTTTAAAATATTCTTTACCCTGCAGTTACTGATAAAGCTTTATCACCTCATGTGAAGCTGAATTATGATTTTGCCTGGAAACATGTACATCCACTAGAGAGAAACAGACAGCGTATATTCATATATTTCAAAACAGAGGATTTAACCTCTGAAAAGAGATATCAAAGCATCACTGAAGCATGGACTTGCATTCAACATTTTCACATTTGGTTCACAAATACCCAATTAGGTTTCTGTCTGAACCACAGTACCCCAAATTTATAATTAATCATCTGTCAAAGTTACAAGGGCAACAGAGCACCATATTATTTTGAGCAGTGATTAAAAAAAAAGAAAAGATGTCAGGGATTTATGAGAGAATTTCTTAGCTTTGAGCAGCAATATCAGGCTCCTCTTGAGTGAAGAGTTAATAAAGAACCATATAATATCTCCTTAGAAAACTCAGCAGCATGTTTACATCAAAATAAAGACAGAAGGAACACACAATATTTAATGTAAACTCAATATTGATTGTTGTAAATGATAAATGATTTTATAAAAAGTAAATTGTTAGAAATCAATCCCCATTTCTTATCCAATACCAATATTAAGATTGATTCTTAAAACCTCAAATAACTTTAGAAAAATGCTTTTTTCCCCCTTTTTTAATTGCAAGTGGCTAATGACTTTTCTTTTTCCGGGAACATGAGAACCTGTAGTAAATTTTAACAATGTTGATTAACACTGCCATATAAAGGAACAAATGTTTGAAAGGGCTAAGGATGCAGAAACCCTACCAAACTAAACTAAACCTCTTTTGTCCTAATTGGGGATATAATTGGAATGAATCCCTTAGGATTTTTTGCTATTTCTTCTACATAAAACCCTATTACTGGTTGATCCCAGAACAAAGATATGTTCCTAGAGAATCCCATAACCCTAATCCATACAGTTCTGTCCCTAGCGGGTACACAGGTGCTCATAAAAAGTGAAGGTCCCCATCTTTTAAAATAAGCTTTAATTGATAAGACCCAGACAGACTGCAGACAAATACAGCAACATGGTAGGAAAACGACCTCTTTCCCACTTTTCCAGTGGGAAAAAGATAGAGGTTACTTGGCTCAAAGAGTAGCTATAAGGTTAATTTCAGAAAATGGGATTTTGTCTGAAGGCTGAAATGATTCTCTCTTGGTATCAGCAGCCACATACTGCTATAATTTGGGACCTTATTCTACTCCCTATGTATTCTCATAAACAGATCCACTGTACACAAGGATGTCTGCCAGGATTTATTCCCTGGTGTTATCTGCCTGTACCATTTCCAGTAATTCTAGAAATGTATCCTCCTCCTTCCCCACAGCATTGGTCAGGTTTAACACAGGGCAGTTTCACACTGCACTTACATGGGAGCAATCCCACTGAATGAACCGAAGGCAAGCAAGGAGAGGGGAAAACCTGCTATGGGAAAGAGGATAGGATCCAGTCCTCATGAACAAAAACTTATTTGGCATTAAAAAAATTCAAATCCACTTTTTGAAGCAAAACCTCTCAGCGCTAGTCCAAAAGCCTCACTGTAAAGAGACAGACTTTTAACACTTCTTGTGCACAAAGTAATCACCTCTTAGCCCAGTCTAGTGCTTTATACTGAAGCAACACTAAGACAACTGGAAGAGATAATCATGGAATTAGTTACCACCCACAGTTCTTGCTTTTGGTTGCTTCTGTGCACAGAGACAACATGTATCCAAACCTGGAGCCAAATTTACACTGGCTGGGACTCTCCCTCAGCAAAAATCTCAAATCCAGCTGCAGCCCAGTCTAAGATACTGCTGCCACCAGATTTTGGGGACAGAAAGGCAAGTCTGAAAGGATGAGGTCTGCCAAGCTGTTGGAGCACAATTACGCTCTGGGTCAGATTGTTGTGGGTGTCTTTTGTTTGTTGGAGTTTTTTTAATTTGAATTGGGAATATTCCAGCTTTAAAATGCACTGAGACTGGCAACCATTGCTAAAAACAAGATGTAAGCACACCTCATTAATACTGACAAAACTTCCCTGACCACACACATAGGCAGAGACAGACAAAAGGTGTCTTAATGAGTTTATTGTTTTATGACTCCCTCAATCTATGAAACACAATTTGCTTTACAGTGCATCATTACAAATGCACCCATCAAGGATTTCAATTTGCTTGAATAATATAATTATCAGTGTTAACACTTCTTTTTGTTCTTTTGACAGACTCAGTTCTGCTGCATCTCATTTGCGTATCCTCCAGCCTATAAAGAAATGAACATTTCTCACCTGCTCTCCTTCCCCAAATTAGGTGCATAATTTATGGAGACATGGCTTAAAGTTTCAGACCTTTTTAAAATATAGAAATTATACTAAAAGATTTAGAAAATCTAAAGCCATAAGGATATAAAAGGCAAAACAGTGAAAGGAATATTTCATGTGAGGTTGTTTCCATTCAGGCCTCTTACATATCTTGAATCAATACAGGCATATTTTACAATTTCATTTTTAACATAGAGCATATTCTATGGAAATAAGGCAAAGACGAATAACCTAAAATTTCTCAGGCAGTCTTCTATCCATTGCTAGAACAGCTGTCTGAAACAGTGGCTCTGGGAATGAGCTCACTAGGGTACGTGCTGCCAAATTCTTGACTGGCGCAACACAGATGCTCTATCAGGACATTCCTGCTGACATTGGTGAAGCCACGCCGGCAAGCGTTCATGGAGCAGTAATATTTTCCCATTAGTTTGGATTCTTCCCTCCTTGGACCACTCTGGACCTGCTCTCTGGTTAAAATCATGTTAGGAGCAGCTTTGAAACACATACCAGCATTTGCAAACCCAACAGTCTCCTCTCTTTTCCACCTGTGCATTTGTAATTACATATTAAACATCAACAACATGCACACCACTGAGCGAGGGACAGGACACTTGTTTGCTCATTGAGACACAGGAGGGACATGATTTTTGTTTGCTCTGTTCCACAGGCCTCTCTCCTTACTGCACAACCATCCTTCCCTCATCATCTGTCACATCAGGGCCATACAGGTCTCCCTCAGTCAAAAGGCTTTGCCTGAGATCGTTCCTATCCAGTGCCCTCAAAGCATTTTTTTTACTTTTTTGTGTAGAGATTAGTCCAATCTAGGATGGGTTTCTCACACCAATGAACTTTCAAGGCAGTGGGAAAGCACAGCTTTCACAGTATACAAGAGAAATGGGAGGGTCAAACAAATCTTCCATGGTTATACACAAAGAATTTAAGCTGCCTTTCATCTCGTCATTTTTCAGACTCAGAAAACAGCACAAAATCCATGCAGCATCCCTGCGGGGGAACAGGATGTGAGGTCTCTGAGCTAACCAGCCATATAAAAAATACAAGGGATCAGCTGGGAAATGAGAAACTAGTGGATTTACACTCAAATTAGAGGTGTTTGGGAAGAATAAGGCCCAAAGTCTGCAGCAGAGCTATGTGTAAACCCAGCCTTATGTCTGAGCATGGTCTTGCTCCCCAATCCATTCTACTGTCAGCCTTCCACACAGTGGGGACTTAAACAGTTAAATCAGAGATTTAACCTGGCACAAAATTTTACTTGGAGGACTTATTGAGTGGAGGATATTATCAATATCACATCTGTCACAGATGAAAAGCTACATATATGGATGAGTACTGTGTAATCCATTCATTGTTTTATAGACCTGGATTTCCCCAGAGAAGAGCACAACATCTACATCTCACCCCCAAGTGTGGAGTTTACATTCAGGCGTCCGAGCTGGCTGAATGTGTAAAACCACAGCCAGGCAGCCAGCTCCCAAGGGACCACACCTCTGAGGAGACTCCTCTGCCTTGCTTATTCCAACAAGGGTGTGGAGCATCTTGCACTCATAAAACAGGTGACAGCAACACTTGTCTGCAGTGGCACTTCTGCACATCACTGACACACAGGACAGAAAATTCCACCTTGAGGGAAATCAAGTCCTTTCAGCTCACAGGAACAACAGACACATTAGACTCGTGGATCCAGCCATGGCTTTCAGAATTGATGGAGCTATGCACAAGCTACTCCTTTTTTGAAGGATAAATGGATGCAGAACTGAGCCCTGAAGTATTTGCATACACAGGGGCTCAAGGCACATAAGGTGGCCAGTGTTTCCCCTGGCACTACACTCCACTGAAAGGCTCCAGTTGGCAACTTACTGACACTGGTGCTATTATTTCCTGGGTCTGGAGTTCACTGCCTTGCTTTGAGACATGCAAAACTGCTTCTACCTCCTCTCTGCGTTTCTCCAGTGGAAAACAAAGATTAGAAAATAAGTAAATAATTAAATAAATATTTTGACATTGAGCTCTAAGCAGTGTCTTACACTTTTGAGCAAGAAAAATACAAGAGCCAGGTGGTATCTCCTGCTGCTTTAGCTGGTATATAGGTTATTATGCTGCTGGTTGGTTCTGTATAAATAAAGGTGCCTTTCACGTGCAGAAGACTAAATAGTCAAGGTGATTCTATCCAAAGTCCCTGTCTCAAATATCACAGAAATATGCCCACAAGCTTCAATAGGCAAGCACTTATCTGAAAATTAAAAATGTCTCCTAACATGTACAAAAATAACATCTCAGAGCTTCCTGTTTCCTGATCTTTTCTAAAAACTAGATTCAGTTTGGATTCAGTTTGGTATAGCAAGTACCAGTCCATCCCCAGCCAAGAGCTAAGGAAGCTCTGACAGAGACTCCTGCAGTCCTCAAATGACCCCACCACACAGCTGCCTCCTCAGCTCCTAAAAGCCTCTCAGAATCCACAGACAGTAATAGAGAAAAATGCAATAAACTGAATGCTAAAGCAGCCACAAAACAGTGAAACTGATTTTCTGAGGACAGATATTCTGTTTCAGCTGGAATATTTCAGTTTCACAAAAGTTATTCAGAAGTGTGAGGGTGGTTGTGCTTGGGTTTGGCTTTTTTTCAGTTGAGTGGTTGTTTTTTAAACTTTCTGACAGCAATTTGAAATTCTTCATAGAAAAAGTTAAAGTTATGTTTTATTATCATTGATGCTTTAATGAAAAAATACATCCATTATCTCTAACAAGCTCTAATTTTCCCATGTGAGCAGTTTCTTCAGGGTGCACACTGCTTTTTTTTCCCCCTTATTATAGTTCCATGGCCCAAAACTACCTTGGTCTGAAGCACAGATCACACTCAAAATAAGCACATCCATTTAGAAATGCTAGCCCAGTATTAATGTTTGCCACTATCTGCTTGTTCCTCCTGCACGTTTCCAGCCAGTTTACTGTTCACAAAGGGCACGGGCTCACTGCTACTACTGCTGGGGTCATTTTTATTATTCAATGTATGATTTCAGTCTCATTCCTGCTGACTATGGACTTGATTCCTAGAGACATTTCAGGCTGCAGAAAAAGAAAGGAAATTATCTTTAAAAGACCTTCAGTCCTACCCTTTTTAATTTCTCTGGAATTCAGATGTGTGTGTTCTGTTCACACATAGGAATGAAATTCCTAAATGCAAATACATTGGTAATATGTATAATATGATGTGGTTTTCAAGAGGATTCATCTGTTAGAAATAATATGCAGCACATAACTGATGAGTTTGGGGTTTTTTTCCCATCATTTTTTAGAAAAAAAAGGTCTTTGAAAATCATTTAAGCCTTTAAATGTGCACATTGCTATATCTAACTAATCTACTCTAAAATGCAAGTGTGAAATAACTGATGTATGAAGGTCTGTTTTTTTCTAGCAATTTATCATCTCTTAATATTTATAACAGCCTAACAAATGAAGTTTATTTTAAATTAATTTGTGTCTAATTATCAGAAGGAAAAGCTTGCTATGTAACTGTAATAATTGCAGCCTACATGCAAATTCTGAAGTTCTGCTGAAGATAATGTCAAGGGGCTTGCTATTATTTTTTAAAGCAGCAATAGCTAGACACCATTCAATTCAAAGGTAAGTTTTATATATTTATCTTTAGCTTGCAGGCATGCTTCAGATAGGATTAGGAAGGCATTCTATGAAAAATAAATGGGGAAAATTTAACAGAATCCAAAAATATGAGTTTGAGATAATATATGAGTTAATTAATCTGGATGGGCTCTTTTTTGCATCTATTGCAAAGGCAAGACAGAAAGGTTTCACAGTACAAAAGTTAATATGCTCAAAGATTTCTCAATATGCTTTTTCAGTCCTCTCACCAGAATAAGTTGTGGCTATTCAAAAAATACAGGGATAAAGAGGATAGAGGGAATGGATTAACAAAGAAAAGAAGACCAAAGCTGGTTACCTCAGTCCCAGTTATATTACCACATAATTATTACTTTATTGATTTCCCAGTAAAATTCACTTAACTAGTTTTCTGGGTTTTATAGCTAAATAAATTGCTTAATCCATTTCAGCAGAAAAACCTTATGCTGATGAGTTTATGTTAAAGATGTCATAACCCCTTGGGTGTCACTCACTAACCGCTCGTTCACGACTTCTGTCCCTGGAGACCACAGCACAGACATCAAAGGCACAGCTGGATAAACTGTATAGATTGGATCCTGAGCAAGAATTATCATAAACACTATGAAGCCACAAAGAATGTGGAAGGAATGATCATTTAGATCCAGAGAGTTATTAAAATTCTTTCAGTCCATCTGCTTATGGAGGTATGCGACATGAACCCTCAACCGCGCCATCGCCTGAAGTTCAGGCACGGCTTGGGAGGGGGGATTTCATAACAGCCATTCCACAACAAAGAGAGGCCAGGCCCAGCTCTGGCTTAGTTCTCACGAAATCTTGCAGTCCTAAGTGGGATTTCATGACATGTGCAATCACACCATAATCACAGTGAGTGAATAAACCTGGTCTTTCAAAGATGTGGCAGATGATGGAGAACTGACCTTTGATTATTCACCCCGCCACTTTTACCACTGATGGACTGCTTATTGCTCATAGATTTCTTTAGAGTCCTTGGGGAATTTTCCAAACCTGGGCCAAAAGAGAAAGAAACATTTTTGTGATTATTCTTACAACACAAGAGACACACTTTTCCTGGTTTCCAGTCAGCTCTAAGAGCAGTTTTCTTGGAGCAAGAACAGAGCAAGCTGTATTAATGAGAATGTTCTTAATGACTCTTCTAAGACGTAATAGCATCTGTAAAGAAACAACATTTCAGTGAGTATGTCTGTTTATCAGGGCTGACAGTAAGTTTTTAGGTAAATTACTTACATTAGCACAAAATTTTCTTCTACTGAAAAATGCTAATGATAGATCAAAAATCTGCTACTTTCTACCACTATTAATGTTACCCTTGCAGCGTGCAACAAGTTAAATGCTAATTTGTCAAAGCTGTTTAATAAAAGAGTAAAAATCCTTTCAGCTCCATATATAAATACACTGATTAACCTTGACTTGACTAAAACCTGCTTTTCTTATTCCTAAGTGATCCCTCTATTTTATTCATCCTAATTGTGTAGGCAAAGCAAGCTGGATTAAGTCTTTTCCAGCGTATAGAAACTGTAAAATACTAGTTTTCTTGGATACTAATGTATATTAATGACCATCCCTTTCTTCCTGCACTCACATTGTGCTCCATGCAAAATGAGATACTGCTAATAAATTGATTTTCAGCTTCTTCTCTGTGGGCCTTTGGGAACTAACCTGTGGGCTATTTTTAAGGAGTCTTGTGAAAAGTACCTGGAGAAAGCGAGGACAAGCTGGTGCTAAAGTAACCCAGGAAAATGCAGGAAAATACCAAACCTTCCTTGAAAGAAAATTAGATACTGGTCAAAACCAGTTGGAAAAAAATATTTTCTTAAAACTATTTCTCAAAAAAAAAGACAGCACAGAAAAATACAGGTACCAAACACAATAACTGTGCTTTAAGTCTCTGCAAATGAAACCTCGACTGTCAAAACAAAGTTACTGTATCACATAGAAAACCAGGACTTAGAACCTGGATGGTACTGCTCAGGAAAGCACTCTAAAAAAGTGTATCTCCAGTTCTCTTCTCAGTAGAAAAAGACCCACGGGAATGCCACAAGTGCCCGTCTGTCTGCCCCTCCAGTAAGAAAGCTGATCACATGCTGCTAGCTGACTGACTGTGGAAATTACTTTGTTTCTAAGCTCCAAAAGGTCCACAAATATGCTTGGGAACATGCCTTGACAAAATATACAAATGTTCCAAACAGATTAAACATTAATTAATCTTAAAATGGGGACACCCACCTCTCAGATAAAGACACCACCCTATTTTGTTGGTCTTAGTCACTAACTTCCAATGTCACTTATCTCACCCAAGTAGGAAGGAACTGTGAGGAAAGGGTGTATCACTGGATTGCTCAACAGGATTACCACCTCTCCCATTTCCCCTTCAGTCAATGCCTGCTCTTTTCCCTCCAAATACTTGGAAGGAGGAATGTCTTGTTTTCAGATCATTGCAGCTTCCAAACATCATTCCTGGAACTTGGAGAAATGTGGTTTCAGTCCGTGAGAGACCTCGTAAGGCAACTCAGTTCCTCATTGCTCGCTACTCTCTTTCGCTTTCTTTTAACAAGGTGGTAAAACAGACAGAATTCTGTATTTTATTTTTTTATGGTTTCTAGAAAAATAAGAATCTTTTCTAATAGCTAAAAGGGGCTGTGAATTTGAGCCAAATTTTGGATTTTCTCAAACAATGGTTTCTGGTGACACTGTCATTTGCCAAAAGAAATTCTCCATGATCTGACTCCTGTTTTCCAAGTCAGAGCTGGTAGCCATCAGTAGGCATACATCTATAGGTTAGAAAACTATTTGTTGAAGGAGCTGGACAAACATTTTAATATTCTTCTTGACATACAGCAGTGGAAAAGTGGTAAGACTTTTTTCTAACACAGAGATTACTGTACAACATTTTCAAAATACCCTGATTCTTAAAAGTTTTCTATTTGATTTAGGCACCAAAAATCTGGTGTCATTTTTATCTAAGGCTTCTAAATAGCTTAGGGCTTTTAAACTCCCTTTTCACTACTGATGCTATAATTGACTATTTTTCCTCAGATGTTAGCGTGGCTGTACACTGCCATACCCGTATTGGCTTGGGGAATTTGGGCCAACCATTTCAGAAACTGCAGCCAACAGTTACACTTCCTAAATCCGTAAGTGACTACCCCAAAAAAAGCTTTGCTTTGCAAAAGCCAGAAGCACCTGAATAGCTACCATTCATTTCCAAGGCAGCTGCTGGATGCCCAGTATTTTGGTATATCATTCCAACTACTGCAAAGCTGTAAACAAAATCTGCAATACTTGGCCTTTAGGTGGTTATCTATAGCACTTTTCTCAACTGGTAAGTGCATTAAATCCATTTGCTCTCTTCCTCTGAGACTGAGTTGAAGCAGGAGAAAGGGAGTTTAAGATAATTGAAATACATAAATGATAAAAAAGCCATTTGTGATATAGAACCCTGTGTGTAAAAGATGCTGATGCTGTAGGGAGCAGGAGCGGACTGGGCCTGCCTGGGGACATCTGTTTGTATTTGTGAGGGTCAGGATGCCAGAGGCTTCCATGCTGCAAAAAGAAGGAAGTTAATATCACACAAGCATGCAAGCTGCGTGCCACATGCCAATACAAGCAGAATCACCCCTGCTTTTATTCTGCCTCTTCTTCCCACCCTCAGTGCTTGTTTCCATCTGACATCCTCTTTTCCCTAGCCTGCAGCCGCAGCAGCTTTGTTTTCTCCAGTGATGGTCTCCATTCAGCTCAAGCCATCTTTGCTGAACAATAGATCCCAAGCTACCGGAGGCAGAGCAGAAAGGCTGGAGCAGCCAGGAAAGTAGCTCTTGAAATTGCGGGCACATGAAGCACAGAATCCACTGCAATGCTAATAGAGGAGAGAAAATATGTATACACTGACCCATTTCTATATATTGCCTAGGGGCTGTTGCTGAAAACAGCTAGATAGCACAGTGGTGGAAACTGCAGTTAATCAAGTCTATTTTGGTGCTTGTTTATGCTCTGTGATTTGTTTTGAAAGATCAAATGCATAAACTTAAAACTACCTATGCACTCTACACAATTATGTGTTTGTTAAACCTCCCTCCTACCACCACAGTTTCATCTTGTCTTCAATCCCCCACAGAAAAACAACCAAGAAGACACAAAACCACCTGGATTTCAGCTGGGGCTCCAAAGAGTCAGTGATTCAACCAAAAAGCTCCCAGAGGCCAGACTGCAGGGAATTAAGCTTCTTATAATATGTTATTTTCTTGCTGTTCTGCAGCATTTATCTGACAGGAAAACCAGGAGCTCACCTGGTGCTCCAGACAGGTGATTTACAGAAAGTAAATCTCCAAGCTCCAGGACAAAGCAGAGACACCTGAACCCAAGGAAAGCAGCCTTCTAAGCTGGAGCTCAGGGATGCTTCTGAGTTTCAGCTCCATTAACATGTTGGGAGCTCGAAGCCATGGCAGCTGGACTCCTCTGGGGATCCCAGCTAGCTCCTCTAAAGCTCAGCTGATGTAGAAACAGAAATCAGCCATTTATCCTTATACCAATCCAGGCAATACAGGGTCCTTCTCCAAAACCAAGCTTTTGCAACCTAGTGTAATATTAAAACCCCATTTGTCCCATTCCTCCTCTATTGGGGATTCCTATTTTATTACAAGGTGCTGTTTTGACCACCGTACGTTATGTATTGGACTTTCAGATAGCCTCTCAGATTTCCTTTTGCTTCAAACAGTCCCATTACTTCCAGTGGGAATATCTATAAGCCTTAAATGAAAGAGGAACCTTTTTGAGTCTGTGAAACTGTGCTACTTAACGTGTGCTACTTCTAGCTATCAACAGCATCATTAACTTCTCTCTTTCTCAAAGCAACTTTCTGTCAGTGGAGATACTTCTGTTCTTGTAAAGACCTCAATTTCCACTTCTACCAAAAGTAATTGGAATGAAATTGACACACACTCTATATGAAATTTCCAGTTTGCCGCTTATGTGGTACATTTCAATCAAGCTTTGTATTAGGTTTTGGCTTTCAGGTGCCATATATATCCCTGCAGGTGTATGTCAACCCATTTTCCTTTAGTCTGTACCATATGTTCAAATGATATTTATATTATTGATGATGCTGCTTTAAATCAATGGAGTACTCAAAATAATCCATCTTATTATTTTTCTGGCAAGCCAGGTGTTTTTCCAGATCTTCATACTTTTAGTGTTTGCCTCCAGGTGTAGCATCTATCAGAGTTTTTTTTATAGCTCAAACCTAGGGGGTTTTTTAAGGGGAAATATAATAAATAAAACTACTAGCTGTTGCCTGAAGAACATTTAGTTCTAAATGTAATAACGTTTAGTCTACAAGAATATTTCCATGCAAGACAGATTTTGGAGGCCCTGGCTCTTCCTAAATCAAAAAGGCTAAATAGCATTGATTTAGTCCATTCCTGCATGAATTAATGTTTTCCACATGTACTCACTTCATGCTTTTTTGTCATTTGTCTCTTTCCCAAAATAATAATTTTGTATAATATAATTTTGAAGTATCTCTGACCGGGGTTTCTGTCTGTAAGACATTTTTATCAAGCTTACTGGTTTTTTATCAGCTCTAAAATCTACTGAGGTTGTGACCTGTTATATTCTTTCTATGATTCTTATGCATATTTTTATAATGACCTCATGGGATTACAGCAATTTATTATTTATGGAACTCCCAGCCACTTCCCTCTATCAACTGCAGATTCTGCCATCTCAAGCAGCAGAAAGCTTACTGGAGGCAGACTTTCCCAGCTCTTGTGCTTAAAACCCTTTTTTTTTGGCTCATAGTGAAGAAATTTAACTTATCCTTAAGGCTTTGTGTAGGCTTGCTGTTTCACACCAAAGAAAGCTCCTTAGTTTATACCTGAGGTAAGTTACAGACATTCAAATGCTAAGGGCTATTGACTGCCTCTAACACCAGCTGCCTAATTCTGTTTTAGAGTTAAGATTTCTTCTTTGTTCACCTGTTATTTGCCTCTCTAGAAGGGCAGACGGTCTACTACTTATGCCCAAACTAGGAACTCTACTGACTTGAATTGATAATGCAAATCCAGTACACAGACAAACTTTTCTCCTTGCCCCAAACCCATCTTTTGAATGAGAAAAGCCGTTTTCTACATGTAGGCAATGACCAAATAACAATCACAAGGAAAACTGTCAAGGTTTATATTTAAAAGTCCAGTTTATAAACTACAGAAATTAATCATAAATACAGTCCAAGTGTCTATCGGAAATACATTTTTTCTTAATGATCACTGCTTTAAAACCAACCACCTTTACAGTTCAAGCACAGGCAACAAAATGTTCTGCATTATTAGCACCTCTACATGAACTCATGGTTTTTGCTGTATTTCAATGTGACCTGGAACACCAGGTGAGGGACAATCCCCAGTGTCATGGTCACTAGGCACAAATAACTCCCCATCAGTCAAGCAGGACAGGTGCATGGACTTGTTGGGTATCAACTAGAGCATTTGGGTATGGTGGTGATTGAGAGCCATACTTGAAACTAAAAGACTGTAAACAACCATAACAGTACTTTGGGACCAGACACAAATGTTCTCCAGCTGAATCCAGCCCATGGGACAGCAACCAATCATCCCTGACCTGCATAAGGTGCACTTGGAACCAGAATGAACTCTTTCTATGCCTATCAAAACATGTCTTCTACTAAGACTTTCCACACCTGTCCTTGATACTCTCTACCAAAGTTGAGCCTGTTATCTAAAATGCAGAACCAAGCCAGTCCACTGCATTCTTGTAATGCCCAACTCCTCAGTATCCTATAGATACTGTTGGAACCACAAACTTTTCAGTGTTCTGACCATTTCTGGATGCTAATCCCTCCTTTGCCTTGCATTTACACATACAGCAAAACACAGCTCCATTCTAAGGCTTGAAGCCACGTGCATCTCACATAGCTCAGTCTTTTTGCTATTCCTGTGATGTTCTTGATTACTATAATTTGTAATGATGCAGCACATAGCTTCTCACCTCAGAATGGAGCTGTGTTTTGCTGCCTGCCCCTCATGCCAGCTCAAGCAAGAGGCACCAGCTCTGTGCAGGTGGATTTGCAGCCCTTGGTACGCTTGAGCGACCCTTTGAGCGTTGCAGAGCCCTCGGTGGCTTTGCAAAATCACAGGCAGGTGATGGGCAAACGCCGTCCCGGAGCTGACACCTGTGCAGTGGAGGTTTGCAAAGTGCCTGACATCTTGGGAGGCTGTGACTTGTTTTTCTTTCAACTCCTCACTCAACCTGACAGGAGCTCACTTCAACTTTTCCGCTTTGGCAGTGCCAATAAAATCCCCTCGCACTGTGAGATTTCAGGCTCTCTTCCTGCTCATCCTCATCTCCTCTCTTTGTGACACTGTTCCACACTGGGGCAATTAGTGGCACAGTGTGGGACACATTAAATTCTTTATGAACCAGTGTGTGGTAATATCACTCCTGCTACTGCTACAGCCACCTCTGCTTCTCCTCTAAAACAGAAGCAGCTCTGGGGCCTCCAGCTCATTTCGTTTCCACCTTTTAATTAGTTCAGACATTTTCCAGGGGTGATTTTTATAATGTTTTAGGGACATCTTTCTAGCCAGTTCATTTTGCCTTCCATTAGAGAAAGAGCATACCTGAGAAGAGCGTCAGAAATGTGACATATTTGCAGACCATTTTTACCAGTACTTCTCCCTCCTCTCCCAGTATTTTCATTGGATATTAATGATCCAGAGCATGAACTCACCTGTGTGAATGATGTTATACAGTAGAGGTGCAATGTACATTTTAACCTCCAATGACACCTGTTTTATCAGTTGAGGCCAATGAGACTTGAATTCTAGTGTGTCAGGGAAATACAGCTCCTCCTGAATTAAAGCGATTGATCAACCCTCTTCCAAGCAGGGAAGGGAGGACAGCTGCCACTGCTAAATGATGAAATCTGAGTTTTCTGAAGCTTGTATTTACTGTTGCACCTTGTCTGTTTTACTTCTGCCCTGCATCTCAGTCATCATAATTTTGCATTAATAAACCAGTCAGCAGTGGCAGGCCTCATGCTGTGGCTTCAGGGTATTTGTTTTAAATAGCAGTAGTGAGCTTCCTTGTATTTTCACTTCCTTAATTCTTTTCTCTTTTCTTCCCTGAGAATAACCAGATTTAGCTGTCACTGCCAGTTCCCACCAGCAACTCAGGTGCTCTCATCAGCTCTGCCTGTCTGCCCAGAAACCCACAAATTGCCACAGGCAGCCTCCAACAGCCACCTCAGACCATGCTTTTCTCTACAGGTGATGTGCACTGCCCTCAGGATTTGTTTTCTTCTGAATCCACTTCAGCAAAGGGAAATATCTTTCCCTGTCATAAGGAGGCATGCTGATGCATTAGCATTTCTGGGTTAATATGAGAGAAAAGAAGAAAATAAAAGTAAAGAACAGCGACATTTAAAATAGTGGTAAGAAAAGCAAATATCAGTCTCATCATTTGCTTAATGGTTATTTGCTTGACGGGATGGATCTATTGCTTTCCCTAGGAGATGGAAAGCATACTTTGATAATTTCTTCTTCTTTTTTATTTTTAATCTTAATTGAGCTTTTCCTCATTTATTTCTTGATGCTCCTTATTTAAAATCATTGTCTCATAACAGGCTGTCCATCTACTTATTAATAAAAACAGTCCTCCTCTATAAAACACAGTGGACAGTGAGTGAGGAAAGGTTACAGCATTTCAAGGTGAGGAAGCAGTCATGGACTAAAAACAAACAAAAAAACAAAAAAACCCAGACAAAACAAAAACAAACAAAAAAATAATGTTAAAGCTTAGCAAAATCAAAGCTCTAATTTTTATTAATTGCTTCTTACATATGTATGAACATAAAAATAGGAGCATGGCCTCATTCCTACCTATTATTACTGACTTTAACCCCCTACAAATCTAAAGAACCATGCATTCTCTTTGATAGACAAAGATCTGTCCTAAACATGATATTTACATTGCATCTTATCTTGTGAGACAATAATACACAATGATTGTTCAGAAAGAGGGCTGACAAAATGTGTAAGAGATTTTGGAGCTGTGAATGGGTTGCTTTGTACTGGGTCCTAAAATCCTGCAGGCTCAATTTGTTATGCTAGCTTCCTTCCAACATTCATTAAATAATACCAGGCTTTCAGGACATAAGGTTTCCCTGTGCTGCTTGAATCTTTCTAAAAAAGAAGTGACTTCAAGAGCAATATATCTGAGGAGAGGGGGATGTTCATCAGCTCTTTCACTTTGTGAAGATACAAGACAGAGAGCACCAACCCAATCAGTTCCAGGCTCACCAAGGTTGTGTGGATTTTTCAAATTCTCTCTCTGCTTTCCCCGAAAAGATTTCTTTTCCCCTCACCATCTGTGCAGTTCTGACAGAAAGATTTCCTGTGCTTTTTTTCTGTGGCAGCTCTTCCCTCCTAAAACATTAATTTTACACTTGCACTGAGGGTGCTTCTCCCACTGCTCAGTCTCTAGGTTCACATAGATTCTGCTCCAAGTCAGACATTTTCTCTATTAAAAATCAGCTGAGCACTCATTGTCTGAGACTTTCCGTCCATTTCAAGGCAGACCACTTATTTTTAATTTGTTTACAAGTGATGAGATTAAGTCCTGAAATTACATGCCAGAATTTGCTTGCTTGCTTATTTTGCTGAGCCATACAACTTGCAGCCTTTTTTTCACCGTCTTTATTATTTAATGCTTTAAAAGACAAACTTTCTCTTGACGAAGCACCATAAACACCACTTTGCTGACACAGACCCACAAGAGCCACCAGAGACAGCTACGTTACCAGAAAGAAAAAAAGGGCTGGTGTGTTTTTAAACGCCCCCACATCCAGCCTCTTGCAGCTCTCCAGCTCCGGCGCTCCCAGCTGGGATCCCGGGCGGAGCAGCTCTGCCTCGCCAGGCTCCAGAGTGCAAAGTGCAGAGCTGCAGCCTTGCCAGCACAACCTCGCAGGAAGAGCAAGGGGGGTTTTCAAAGTGCAGCTCGCCTGATTTCAGGATATTTAAAGCTAAACACAAAGGTATCCACAATGACAGGCACACAGTTCTTTTCAGAGAGAGCACCCATCTGCCAAAATGCATCCAAAAGGCACAATTCTAATTTTGTTTGCTCAATATTTCCCTATCATTACACAGACTTTTAAAAAAATACATATACTGTGGGGAAAAAATATTTTCCCTCTGAAACAGATATATTTACAGAAATTAGGGAAGCATCAAAAGGACTCTGTAGAACCACTGAAGTCAGTAAGAGTATTTCTTCTGACGTCAATGAGGTTTTGGATTAGCTATTCTAATTTTTTGAGTGGATTTTTTGTTGACAAATCTTCATTCATCTATAATAGGAACAGACCATGACACAAATAAGAATCTGGTCAGAGAAAATGTATTTGTATAAAAGCATTAGGAAAAATGTTCAGACTGAATAAATTGGATCAGCAGGGTGAAATGTGACATTTACATGGACAGAGACATATGGCTTTTCACATAGGAAGGACTGAAAAAAGGCCCAGATGAAACGATGTGATTTTTAGCATTTCCCATGAAAACCAGAGTACATAATGTTACAGCATAGGGAGAAAAAATAAAGCATGCTGTCAGCACCAACATGGAGTCTCTCATTCATAGTTTTCACTGACATCCATGGTTTAACAGAACTTTTTCTTTTGTTCTTTGCCTGCCAGTCCAAAGCTCTGGTATGTACAGAGTCAAAGCAGAATAATCAACAGGTTAACCTGCAGCATGGTGGCCCTCAAAAAGACAATTGTATGCCCCTGTCTAGAAGGTTACAGCAATCATATTCTCCAGGAGTAACATTTCATTCCTGGCTCAGCTGTCTGATTTTCAGTGGAATGACACCTCCAGTCACCTGCAGACACTCAGTTGTAAACAAAATCATAAAGGACAGCAGAGTCCAACTTTTTGACAGCTCTGGAATAGTACGTCATGTCATGCAACTTGATGCAATGTACAGGAGCGTGTATAATACTGTTATCTCTCTGTGAAGGTAGGTGCACAGAAACAACTTTTGGAGATCTCAGGGCTGCAAATGGAAAATGGCTGCTTTGAAATGCGTGGAGTAACTCAAGTACTAAATCTTTAGTTACTAACAGGAAGCAGGTTCCCTTCTTATCAGTCAGAACTCCCACTTTTATTACTAGTTTTTGGTTAAGGCAGACATTTCTGAGACCAAAAATACGTGTAAAATAAGAGTTACATACACCAAACTTTCTGCTTTTCTTTTCTGCAAAGAATTTAATGGGCAGCTATGTAATGAAAAGTTTAGTTTCTTTTTAACAAAAACTGTCCCCTCCACACATGTATAAGGGTTTCAGTTATGAACTTGGAGCTGCAGGTTGTTTCCCTTCCTTCTCCCTATAGGATAGAAGCAAGGTCAGTATTTGAACTCTATTCTTTCCCAGCCATGAAAG
Source organism: Corvus hawaiiensis (assembly GCF_020740725.1). Classification (NCBI taxonomy): domain Eukaryota; kingdom Metazoa; phylum Chordata; class Aves; order Passeriformes; family Corvidae; genus Corvus; species Corvus hawaiiensis. The sequence goes on from NC_063218.1 coordinate 9,457,624, forward strand.
ATCAGAGGACTTTTCTGGAAATTAAGAAGAGAGGAATAGAGCACATCAGTCAAACTCTTTGTGAAGAAGTCTTGTTACCACTGGAAATTTGCTGAGAATGAAAGTTTACTGCTCATAGAATTGCTATGAATGTCAGAAAGTAATGAGACTAACCTGAATCAAGACCATTCTCACTAACTCCCTGGCATCTGTCTTCCACTTAAATAGCTTTAGTTTTAGCTCAGCTGTCTGCTTAAGGACACTTAAAGAATGAAGCAGAATTTTTCTTTTTTTAAATAGAGAGGCATTAGAAAGGGAAACTCTCCCTCCTAATGTACATAGTAAAATTAAAAGTAAATCCGAGCAGAAGATGGGATGACTTCTAAAGTCAGAACCTAACAGACAAGCCACTTCTTTGGCTACTAAAGCCCAACAGAAATTCATGGGTAGGGCTTGTCAGCTGATGACTAGACTTCCACCAGACTCTTCCCACTTGAAAATCAAGACGATGAATTGTATAAGAGTTCATCTTTGCCAGGGAATTTGCACCAGAACTTACTAGGGTTAGTGCCAATGAGCCTGTAGATTTAGCCTTCATCCCCAATACTTCAAACTAAAATGAATGACTAAAGATGGAACAAACCAAAGCCTGTTGCACTGTGTTATTTGCAGAATTATCTGCTGTTCTCCTGTAATATTCAACTGTGTTTCCAGTAGCTGCAAGTTCACAAGGACTGTTTTTCACTTCCCACTCAATTCCAGTCTTGAAAGTAACAACAGTGTCAGCTGAGTCTAAACACTGGCTGGTGAAATCAAGGCATGTGGCTTGCAGTATATTGGTACTATAGGTACTGATCTGTGGGAAGATAAAAGTGACCCAGCCACACAGGCTTTGGTGTGTCAGCACCTGTGCAAATTGAAACCTGTGCAATTAGCACAGCTGAAGCCTTTCCACATCACAGCTGCTCACGCCTGGGCAGTGCCTCTTCCTGGTCTGCTTTCAAGTAGGAGTTCAAGGCCAGGCAGGATGGGGCACTGGGCAACCTCGTCTAGTGGGTGGCATCCCCAAGAGAGGGGCTTGCAATGAGATTATCTTTAAGGTCTTTTCCAACCCAAACCTGTCTATGATTCTCTGCTACTCCCAAAGTTAGGCTGGAAAGTGCACAGTGCCAGGAGCACTTGCACTGACTGGCCATGAGCACAACACTGTACCCCAGACAGGTGAAAAGGAAGATCCCCTCCAGCAACTCCCCATGCCTTGATGTAAGAAGAGGCAGATACACTTTTCCTGATCACCTGGCACATTTGTAATCCTTTTCAGTCTCCTCTTCAGTCGACACTCTCCACAAAACAAGATTCACCTGGAAGGGAGGAGCTTATCTGTTCCAATTTAGACACCTGAAAGGCAGTTGATTCTGTAAGAGATGAGAGTCTATTCCTGTAGTCTATTCCTATATCCCATTCTGAAATAAGTTCAGGACTTTGACTTCTTGCACACTTATTCCTCACTCCTCTATCCACTCAGATCTGTGTCTGCTCAGAGTACACAAAATCTCCTGCTGGGCACAGGTGTTCACAATCCCTCAGGGGGAATCAGGAAAGGGCTGGTGTTTGCTCAGGTCCTATCCCAGCGGGGGTCAAGATGTGCCTGATGTGCCTGGGACTTGGGAACTGCTTCTGCATTAGTCACAAAAGGCAAATCCCAAAAGAGAAGGAACGAGACATCCTCTGGTGATGCCTTCATCTTGGCAGGTAGATTAGATGAGTAAGTGTGAATCAGTTCATAGAAAAATCCACCACTCTATTACCTTTGCAGTGATTCCCCAGAAAAATAGCAAAGGGAGGGCACAGCTGGTATTTTTGTTCTTTTCTCTCTAGGAATTTTCTTATTGCAAATCAGAAGCAGTGGCAGTCACTCCAATGGTGTTTTTCCTTAAAATTAATATTTCACAATATGATCCAGCATAAATTCTTCTTGTTCAGTGTTAACTACAATACACTTCACATTAGCTGGAATACAGGCAGCAGTGACACCTGTTTCTTTGCCAATTGTTTTTCCAGATACAAGAATAAATTGGTCCATTCAGAGCATTTCAGTGGGACACTGAGCAGCACTAACATTATGTGCTTTATGGATAATATATATAGAAATAAAAGCTTAGTTTGTTTGAGTTGCATTCTCTTTGTCTAGCACTTGGGCATGTGAGTCAGGCACATATGCCTTCTGTGGTTCAAAGTAGAAAAATCCTCATTAAGTTACACAAGTAATGGCCTTGCAAAGTATGTGAGTAATAGACATGAAACCTGTTCAGATATGCTGGCTCAATGATTTTTTTTTTCCCTACAGCATGCATTGCCCTCTCTCACAATGATTTATTCAAAATATCCATTAATTCAGAGAAAAGAATCTCGAGTGGGATGAAAAGTAAGAGCTTAAGGTCCCACTGGTGCTAATAAAGACAAAGCACGAGGAAGCAAATCTTGCATTACCTATATGGCCAACCACCATCACAGAGTGAAAGAAGTTAAAGGAACAAGAGCTTGATCCAAATGCCTAAGTTCATCCAACCATCCAACTGGATGTTTGCTTAACTTCACAGCTAAATAAGGACTGGACATCCGCAGAATCTCAGATGCTCATTTCACAAATCAGCTCATGCTCAGGTTAATTCCCTTTAGCTGAAATATCTGCAAAGAGCAAACCATGTTACCAAAGACAGAGGAGGATTCCAGCAAAGCTTTTGACTCTTATGAATGAAAGCAGTGGGTGGGATGTAGGAGGGAGCCTATCCTGCACTCTATTTGTCTTTTTCATTGTAAAAGGTGTGACACTATTGCTCAACAAGCACAATACAGAACAACACAGAGACTAAAAACAGAATTCTCATTAGCAGTCTCAAAATTGTAGCACAATCAGGGTCCAATTTTATGAACACCTTCTCACCAGCAAAATGCAGCAAGAAAAGCCTGAATTTGCAAGTAGTCAGGGCAGCAGACTGGGATGCTTTAGATTCCTATGCAGTATCCAAACATAAAGAGACTAACACAGATAAGCACACACAGACAGAGCAACAGTGAGCTTTATTTTCTTCCGAGAGTAACTCCGAGCACCAAGCAAGGCAAAGTGATATTTTGTATTTGGGCTACATGTTTTAATGCATGGGTACTGAACCACAAAATTACCTGATTGAATGGGGAATTAAATCAATACAGGCTTTTTCATTTAAACTTATAAGTTTACTATTTACCTGCAAAGTTATTATTTGCTTAGACATTGCAAGACACAGTGTGAGCAGCAATAGCAACCTTTCAAAATTATGGCACCAAAGAATTCAAAGGCTGAAAAGCAGTGAAAGAAATAAACAGAAACTCCCACTCTAGATGGACTGAAATGTTTGACTCCTTGTTTCAGCATACAAAATGGATTGTGCTAAAAGAAGGAACGAAGAACAATTACCCTTTCCTATGCTGGCACCAGAACACATAAATACAACACAATTTTACAGGTGCTTACTCCCTCTCCACACTGATTTTTGTTATGGAACCACTGCTCTTATGCAAATAAAATTTTTTAAAAATCAAATTGAGATAAAATTCCTAAGCTCTCTAAGGTGAATTAATCATTCCATGCTATTTTACACAGCTTTTTTTTTTTTTTAGGGCTTTTCTAGCTTTTGAGCAATACTATTACCATATATTGACTTTCTTTCAATTTACCAGAACCATACTTCCCAAAAATGATCACCACAATTTGCAAAGGAAACAAAGACTCATAGTGCACAGTTAATACTAAAATTAAAGTGAGAACACATATTCCAAACTCTCTTCCATGCCACAGTGTTGGCACTACCTATTTACAAGCATTTCTGTATTCAGGGTCATCTTCAACAACAAAATGTACCTATATATACCCCACAATAGCTAAATGTATTTTGTTCTTCTGTTTCCAAAAGACAATTTGTTTGCATCCAGTCTGTTTGCTAAGTACACCTCACAGCAGGCATTCCCTTGACACACCCAACAGAAACTTGCCATATATGATTAACTACACCAACTACACTTTCACAGCTATGAGAAGGTTCTCCTAAAATCTATGCATTTTTGAAAAAACTGTTTTGTGACCAGTATCTAAAGTTTGTGACTCAATTTCTACCCAAATCAGCTACCCACAAAACACAACCTTTTCATGTGGGGGAGCAATCCTTCTCCTTGCCTGAAGGAGTAGAGTTCAGAGTTACAAACCGTGCTTTCCACTTGAAAATCTCAGTCTAGAGGAGCTGAATGACTTTTCAAATGTGAAACAAAACTCATTTAGAAAACGAGCAGATTTCCAGATGAACTGTCAGGAGGTGACAAGAATGTGTGTCACACAGAAGTGCAACCGCTGCACTGCAGAGCAGGAAAACTCTCTGAGCCCCTCCAAGGAGCTACTATATTCATCAGATCTTACCAGTGAACTGTAAAACAGAACAATTGTTATCAATCTGCTTACAGTCCTTGTTGCTAATAGAACCACTTTTAGCTGAAAATCATTTTGCAATTATTTTGTCACCAGAAAGTGTTGCATGCAGCCTGCCTCGTTTTGCTAATGAGAAGGGACTCAGTCACTCCAAATGTGATGACGACAGGATTTGTTTCTTTTCTAAACTAGAAGATTTCTACCTCCCAGGTGATTCCTCTTCCCAAACAAAGAATCTGACATGCATTCAGTTGCAAGGGGGTTATATATATTACTATTAATGTTATGAAAATAACTGTGCATCAGAGCCTGGTAAGTTTAGCTGAAAATAGTCAATAAATTATTTAGTTCACAAAATGTCATTATGTGTGGGGTTTACTTAATTGAATAGAATAATTTATGGTAAAACCTAGAAAAAAGATCAATGCAGATGGCTTGTGAGAATGATTGAGTTTCAGTGAAGGCAATTTGATTTTTATCCCTCATTATAATAATGTTAAAGGGAAAGCATCAACTTTGGTAAAAATCAATATTTGATGAGTGCCTAGGCCATGAATTTTAACTAGAGGTAGAACTGAGGTAGGAATAAGTGTAAATAATTAATAACTTCCATGCCCTGAACAAATAACTGTTTTGTTTTGGAACAAATGGCTATTATCCAGAGATCCTTCTGTTCTCATAAAAGATAATTTAGTAATGAATGTTTGGGTTTTAAAATTCTTTTTTCATTGACAAGTGATCCTTAAAACATTCCTGAAATGTATTTAATCAAGGGTTTTTACAGACAACAGAAGGCTAGAAAATGCAAACATCTTACTTTTCTGAGAGAAGTAACACATTCCTCATTTTTCCCTTTCTCTTTACACTAGAAGAATATTTTCCACTTTGCCATCAACAGCTATGCTGGCTAGAGAGAGAATGAATAAAAAGGAGGTACACACTTCATGAAAAAATAAAATTGGAAATCAAATCTTTACACAACCTTGTACATGGACTTGCAGCTGTTAGTGTTGTGCTATTAAAGCAACCTATAAAATCTATTTAAAGAGCAATCTCACTGTGAAACACTAGCCATGCAGAATTTTTTATTTGTGGGGTTTTTTAAAAGAAAGCATGATTGAATTTATGAGAATGTAGCATATATCCTTATTTTTGCTGTGTAAACATTCACCCCTCAGCCAGACATTAAAAAAAACGTCTCAGACTTTTCTAATGAACAATTTTTATCACTGGAGCATCCAAGAAGAGATATCCTGGGGTCACATCTCAATGCCCTTCTGCCCAATATTTTGGGAAACTCCCTTTCCCACTGACACTGCACAGCACTTCTGCACCTACATGGATTCATCTGCACAGTCCTCCTTTAGCTCGTGTGAATAAAATGGCTCATCATAGTGAGCAAGTACACAAGTACCTTCAAAAAGGAGAAAAATGTCTAATTAATCCCTGTTAGCAAGGCAAGGTTCTTCTATTTATTTTTGAAAGAGACAGAGGCACAGGGCAGAAACTGAACACCCAACTATTGCCTGAAGGGGAGAGAGATTCTCATGTGGCACCACAAGCAACACACACCTCTACACTCATGAAACGGTGACAAAAAACAATTCAGACTGGCAGCTGGTGGAAAGAAGACCTCTAAGAAGGAAGTACCAGGTTCAAACAGGCTGGAATTCCCACTGTGATTGGTTTACTGAATTATACAGAAGTTGCCTTTTTGCTTCTTTTTTTTGTTGTTTCTTACAGCAGCCAACACGGCTTGACAGATCACACATGCATGTGTGATTTCATGGGTCACACGCCATTGATATTCACTGGACTCATGGCACTCCATTCCATTGGATCCAGGGCTAGGGCCTGTCATGAAGAAAACTGACATCCTTCAATAGCATTCCAGCAAAGTAACAACTTGCTTGACCTAAGGATTCAACAAGTCACTGATTTTTTTTTCCATTAAATCTTTGGTTCGGGTTGAAAGCCCTGACTGCAGTTTTCAAAATGTCATATTAACATCAATTTGTGGAACAGATTACAGGATGTAAAGATACTAGGAGATAATAAAGATGGAAACCCTACACTTAGAAACGAGGTTGGGAGGCATATTGCTGTCTTTGCAGCAGAGTTTATGTAAGACTCTGCTATTTAATGTACTTTGGAAATGTTTACAGTCAACCTGTTAAAGTTTCCTCTTATCACAGAGAAACATCCCATACGTGGGCTTGAAAGGCAGCATTCCTCACAGCAGGGATTATAGGTTAGAATAATAAAGCAACTTCCTGCAAAGCTTGTGAATATTCTGTTCCATGCTCTGTGCCTTATGGATATCATTTGCTTTCAACATTTACTTTTAACATACAATTCCTTTTCATGTTCATTTCTCAGCTCAGATTTCCTTGCCATTTGTAGAAGGATCCAGTGTGGGATTAATGCAGGTACCACAGCATTTAGAAATATAAATCATTTAGGCACAGGTCTCGCTGTGCAGGCAAAATGACACAGGTAATAGCTGGGATAAACCCTATATTGTGTCTTCAGCTAATTTTCTTTGTTTATTCCTAGCATCATTCTGGCTGCAAGTAGTGTCACTCCATTTAAAGCTGCCTTTTCTTGTGCTGAACAGTTTTTTACCCTACAAGCAGAGCTCTGCAAGCCACTGGTTGAGGGAAGGTGCAAACCCCTGGCAAGGTAATTCTATCAGCCAAGGCATGCACTCATTTGCATGAGCTTATGCTCCAAGCCACTCCACAAAAAATCAATTCACACCTCTGTTACTCACCATAGAGTTGCATCAAGAAGTGAGAAAATTAAAGTGATGGAAAACTGAAGCTAAAATTCACCTCTGAATTTATGCTTCTGTTGATTCAGACCTGGTCCAAAGTCCATTTCTTTTTAGTGGCATTGAAGAGAAAAGAAGAGGTAGGCAATAGATACATTAACTTTTGCCAGAAGTAGCTCAAGAATTCCCTCAGGACACCAGAGCATTAGTTTTTAGCTTGTCTAAAGCTGGTTGCATCATCTAACCAGCACAGAATAATCCTAAGTGTGGAAGGAAGGAGTATATTTTGGAACTATAAATTTTCTAGTATTTATGCTTACTTTGGAAAGAGTAGAGCTCAGCAAGTTTGGAGAGTCCTGTGCCTCCCCTCTCATCTGCCCCGAGATGCACCCTATCTAGAGCCCTGCAATGTGGAGCTCACCTTCTGCAGCTCCAAGTCATGGGGAAGCAGGAATAAAGCTCTGCCTTGACTCATACAGCACTTCAACTTTGTTTTCTTGCAAAAAAGTAATGAGGAAATATCAGCTGTGCAGAACAGCTGTCTGCAGAAACCTACCTAGGAAGTTTCCTTGCTCCTTCATGATTTTAATGCCCTCTGTAAATTTCTTGTTATTAAAGACAGTAACACCAATTTTAATGCCACTCTAACAAAGTATAAAATAGGTCTGTCTTGACCAGTTTTCCTCCAGAGGAATCCCAAGGCAGCAGAATATTGATCTCATGGACTTGTAATACGTCACCTCTGAGTGGCACAAGCAGAGCCACACAATTTTATGCATTTGAAACATAAAATTTAGTCATTTCTCTGTCTTAGAAATATCAGGATGCCTGAAATACCCAGCATTGGGTACAGCCATGAGCAGAAAAGTAAGCAAGCTCAGAAAGCAGTGTGCTTTCTCATCAAGACTTGAGATAACTCTTCCAGAGTTTACCATGTTGTGATACAGCACTGCAAAATTTAGATATATGCTCTAAAATAATTACCTGAAGGAAACCCTAACTTATACCAGGGCCGTTTTCAGACCTAGGATGCTTGAGAGTTGTGTAACCCATTCATCACCAGTCCTGAGCCAAGCACAGGTCAGACAGGGCAGAGCATCTGCTGGATGTGTTGCCTTGGACTGCCTTGCAAAGCCCAAAACATAAATCAGATGGGGGGACAAAGGATTGCTCCTCAAGATTTTGTACCAGCAAAATACAAGGCTGAAAGCTGTGAACAGGTTGAGCTGGAATTTACTGTTTGAGAAATGAGTAGAGCTAAAATTTCAGCTGTAATGAGCCTCCTTATGGCATTAAACACATCTAACTGTTCTCATACATGCATAGCCACTCTCACTCTGAGCATGTCACACATTTCACCTGTGCCAATCACCCCAGAACATGTGCCAGTCACACAAATATTACCACGTTTCTCAGCTAATGAAAAAGAGATTATAAACTGTCACTTCTTCCTAAGAAAGAAAAAAAAAGCAAAATATATTTATAATTTTACTTTGAGAATAAGACTAGAAAACAAAATGTCTTTTCAGTTTATCTTTTCCTTAACAATTGGTGTGAGACAAGGCCCACTTTGCCACAGTTAGCACAAAAGACAGCTTTTCCTGCAAGAGAGTCAAAGAATTGTGGGTTTCTCTATTTTGTTGCACAACTACAGTGCTGATGATGAAGTGTACAGCATTTTAACAGGAGGTCATGGATTATAAACCAGTTTCATAAGCAGGTCTTCACCTCAGTCTTCCTCTGTTGGAAGCTGTACTCCACCATATCCCATTGCAACCTTTCAGGAGACTGAAGAGTCAAAGAGGTTCCTAATTCATACTGAAGTCAGAATTCCCTTTTCTGATCAGAAAAATTAGACCTCAAGACAGATATTCGGAAACACTTTTTCAAGCCAAGGAAGAATCTTACAGGATGTGATTCAGTTTCTTTTTTGGGAAGAATGCTCCAATAAGCATTTCTTTTTTTTTTTTTTCTATTGACCATAGAAGAAAACCTAAGACAGAAAGTTCTCCTGGACGACATTGACTTTTACAAATATATTGCAAATTCCACAAACACAGGACTTCTGAAATTTCCATTAGTGTCCATATAGACTTAGAAATATGTCCAAAACAACATTTCCTCAACCTGTTGTCCAACACACATTTTGAGTGCACTGGCTTCGTGTGCTATTACTAATTAACTTACCACCCTGTTTGGAAGTCCTCCAAGCAATCTTAAATGGGACTACAAATTCTGATCTGCATAAGTCTGCAAACTTGAAGTCTCAAAAGGATTTAACTGCTATGATTTTAATAATCTTATTAATAACCCATGATGAATTTATGCCCATTAAGCCAGAAGTTGCAGGAAGTAAAATTAAAAATTCTGAGTATATGATACAACCTGAATATATTATTTAAACACCCATTCCAATCACTGGCCATAGTATAAATCATACAACATGAAAAATACATCATAAACAGCTTTAAAAAATTCAAATATCCAGAGAAAAGAAATTCCTCAGAAAAAGCCTCAGGAGATAGTTTATTGTACAAACAAAACTCTTGCAAATCACTGATGTTTTCTATTAAACATCAAAGCTTATTCAGTATATAATTTCTAATTTTTACATTAAAGTTTGCATAGATTTCATACCAAGAATTTTTTTGAGGAAATGGCATAACTTCACACTTCCCCCAATTTTCCTTCTTTCATAGTGATTTTAAAAATTATTTTAAAAATGATTTTATATTCCTTATTGATAGTAGAAGGGTACACTGCCCTTTTTTCTCCCTTTTTCGTTTTTTTTTTATCAGCTTCATATAATGCTCCTTCTAACTAACCTAGAAAAAAGTCTGGGCATGTCCCAAGAAACAATCTAAATCATAGATCTCATAAGAGTAATGCCATACTTTACCTCAAGCAATGCCACATGCAAACGTGGACATCTGATTGACAACCATATTAATTTTTAATGCCAGTATTTTCAGTTCTAGCTCTTGCACAAGACATTTTGATTATAATATACTGTTCAGTAAAAGCACTTGTCACTCAAAGGGACAGAAAAACACACCCAAGAAGATGGAGTAGGCACACCGAGAATACAGCAAAGTGAAAAGAAAACAGCACCATTTCATCTCCCAGTATGGATCACCACAGAAGCCAAGCTGTGGAGCTGAGCTGGAAAAACAACTACAGTGCCATTCAGAGAACAACAATGCCTGTTTGTTCAAATAAAAACCAAAGACACAGGAAGAACATTCTGCAAGATCATAATGGTGGCACAGGTACCCAGCCCTTTAAGTCTTGTTTTTTTAATTAATGGCAGTTTAAACAAGCTGTAATGTTCTGTTAAGTAGATTTATAACACTGTATAGGCTTTATTTTATGGATTATAGACTATACAGTGTATACTATGCGCACACACCATCCAAATATTTGTCAATTTCATGTTTCGAGATAATTTCACATGATGATCTTGACTGAGATTTTCAAAAGCAGCTTGAAGATCACAATCTTAATGTGCTGCTGTGGTTTACTTTCTGGTTTTCTCTGGGCATATTTTGTACAAAAAGTCGCGGAAAGCCTTACCAGCTCACATGTTGCAAGGTCAAGAAACACTTAAGCATGCAAGTGTGGGAAGCAGCACTTCCCTCAGTTCATTTCCCTGCAAGTAGTAATTAATAAAGAGAATTTTTTTCCTGGCAGAGAAGTTACAAGACCTTATTGAACAGATAGAAATTAAAAAATCAAAATTCTCACACATCGGATCCACACCTGAATTACATTGTACTGTAGACCAAAGTGCCACAGCCCTACTCACTACATTCAAACTGCTTGCAGCCGATGACCCACTTTAAGAATTTTTACACTATTGCTTTTCGAATAACTCTCCCAAATCAAAGTTATTCTGCTGCAGATAGGCTTTTGTGTTGAAAGGCATTTTCTGAAGTAGCATTTATCAAAACCGAAACAAATGATAGGACAATCTAATCAAAACACTGAAATGACTGCCTGATTGTATTTTAAAAATCATAACCTAATTAGAACTGAATTGATTTTTCCGTTAGCATGAAATTAAAACTAATTTCCCTGCACAATATTTACTCTAATATTCCCCAGATGCAAATACAGACTCATAAAACATTTCATAAAAAAGGTTTTATAATTGTTTCCTGATTCTTTCATTACATCATCAATTGCATTTATCTTTCTAAACTATCCTTCTTGTTGTCTCTCTGAAAAATGCATTAATGAAGGGAGAGATGATGAAACATCACTGAAATTCTTTAACTGCTCAGATACCATGGGCAGATAAAGAGGTATTTTTCAGAGGATACAGTCTTTCATTTCCTTTCCTAGCCAAACCTGCTGCTGAGATGACTTCTCCTAAATTAATGTTACAGTCAGGCTGATAGACAGCAAAAGGTGGCAGACACTCCCTGTTCAATTTCTTTCAAAGAAATAGGCTAGAAAAGTAGATTTGTCGCCAAAAGAAATTCCTCTGTCATCTTTCAACATATTCACAGTTTTCTCATTCAGTGTCACGTCTGCTGCCCTAGGCTCTTCCTTTCTCTTTGCCACAGAAAAAGTCCCTGAATTCCTGCAGCGTATGGCATTTGGTACACTGGGAAATTGAGCACTGAGACTCTACCTCACTCTAGCCCAGACACAATAAGATTTATAGGACTCTAATTTCATTTGCTACGATGGCTGCCTTAATGAGCAATGTATGTTTCTGTCCAGCCAGGGCTACTCCTAATGCAATATACTCTTAACCTTGAATGTTCATAGGGTCCATCTGGCCACTGGCCAATCCTGGGGAGTCCATCTTCTTTAAAGCCAAGACAATGAACAAAGAGTGTTGTATAAATATCAAGGAATCTTCCGATTGCCTGAGGAAGAAAATTAATTATAGAATATCCACCTCTCAACTTTTTCAGATTTACACACCTATGTATGAAGCACATCACTTTCTGCAAAGAGTGATTCCCAAGCAAGTGACTCTGCTGCAACACTACTGCTAAATATGTTCCCTGTTCCTCACTATTTCAGTGGAACATGCATCATTCAAAAGGGAAGTAAAATCCCAGAAACCTCCAGCTTGCCCTCATTTCAGGAGACACCTTTTCTTGTCATTGCAAGAAGCAGGTGTGGTCTTTTCTGTACATAAACCCTTGATTTGTAAAGGCATGTTTCCTCACAATACAGGAGGCCATATTGTGTCCTTTGCTCTAACACACAGAATAAAACCATCCCCTCTGTTTAGGAGAGTTCACATACATCCTTATTGTAAAACAGTGACAGCAGCATCCCCCAAAGCAAGCTTAGTGAGACGCCCTCGTGGCAGAGACCCTTTAATGCACTTGGACCACAGAGCCTCTGGAGAGAAACTGGTAAGATTTTTACTGCACGAGCATTTAGTTTATTAAGAAGGGAAGGTCTTTGAGAGACATGTGTCTACTTGCTGCAATACTAATAAGAAATAAACTGAGGCTAGGACGTGAGAATTTTGGTTTCTGTTCACACCTCAGTCACAGACCTTAGAGAAATCATTTATTTCCTCTTTGACTCAATTCTCTGAATGTAAAATGAGGTTAATGGTATTTTTGTCATATCCTTTGTCTGATTCATTTACTGAGAATTCAGGTTGCAGGGGGGCTATGTGGGGATCTCACTCCATAATTCCAAAGTAGCCACTGTAACAAGGACAAAACTCTTATTAGGGTGTCTGTTCTCCCCTGCCACATATATAAATATGATAAATCATTCACTATTAATCATCAAGGCTAAGAAAATTAGCACCTCACAAAATGGTGATAACAGAGAACAATTCCAGTAATATCCCTGCCATTTATCAAAAGTTTAATAATACCCCACAACAAAACCACCAAACCAAGAAAAAGTCAGGACTCTCTTGGTGGAGGAACATGTAGCTGACTGATCCAAGACAAACCTTCCGTCAGCAAATTATGAATGTCACAGATGGGTAAGTTCCTCTTTTGACTCTCTGCTTTTATGTTTGCTCTTTGTGATTTCTTGAAGGAATTGATGAAAGATTACAATTTACCATGGAATTATTATCCCAGGGATAATTTTCATTATTCTCTTTTGAAGGGGGTTCTGCAGCATATAAGCACAAGGAAGCTTGTGCAGAGAACTAAAGAAGACAGACTTATTTTAAAAATAATGACCACACAATGAATGAATTGGAATATGCATATCTCCCACTTAAGCAATTGCTGTTGTGAGGAAATAATCCCTCTTGCACAAGTTATGCAGGGTGAAAAAATTCAGGGAGCAAGGTCCTTCCCCTCTCCTTCTCTTCAGAAGAGATGGCAGATGCTACTGCCTAGACTAGCCAGTCTTTTTAAAAAGAAAAAAGAAAATTAAATCCTGTTATGATAACAAGTACTCAAGCCTACTCACCTGCTTTGAGAACTCAGTGGCATGTGTGCTCTTCACTGCAAAACACCACTTAACTATGTGTTCCTGGCACTCAGCCAGCAAAGGGCTACACATTTTTCCCTCATTGCACAAATTTTCTCATTCTGATGGTACTGTTCAGCAGGCCATTAACAGAGCCTTGTTTAGAATCTCTTTTTGCATTTATAGCCTGGTGCACAAAGCAAAGCTAATGTGTATTTTCCCATGTCTTTTAACACCAACTTACCACCCAGCACTGGCACCTGCAGCAAATTCTCTTTGTGAGTGGTCTGAACCATGTCTCTCACAGGTCCATGCAAAAAGCACTTCCAGTGAAAAGTAGTCCCCAAGAAATAGATCATCAGTTTTAAAATATGTATTGGAATCCAGCACCACAATATGACAGTGCCACCCTGGGTAAAAACACCATTATTTAAAATCCTTTGTCAATATTACCTGCTAATCACACACTCTAGTCTTGTACTACATTAAACTCATTGCACTGTGCCTGTTTACTCACAACTATCACAAAGATAATCCCTTTTTCATGAAATATGGTATTAAACACTGAAAAACAAGTATCTGAAATTCAGCTGATATCTAGAAACCACAGGCCAGAATAAGACAGCAGAAAGTTATTACAAAAGCTTAGACATTCTTGAAGAGACAAATGTACCTAAAAAGAAGCAATGGCAATACAGCAGCAAGCACACTAAGTGTCATATCTGTGCACAAAGAAGGAATAGTCTGAGATCAAGCAATGGGAAGAAGAGGCTTCAGTTAATGGAAACTCAGCTAAGATGTAGACTCTGCATAATCTCTCCAAAACCAGAAAATACTGGTGGGTGACATGAAGACAGAAGGAAAAATTGACCTTCTTCTGTGTTTGCATCTTGCTCTTCTGGTTAGGCATTAAAAACAAAAACAAAACAAATCAAAAAAGGGAACAGAGTCTGTTCCAGTGCTTCCAGTTAAAATTGTGTCCAATTGGCTGCAACAAGGCATTAGAGAACATGAACCCAGAAGCACTGGTACACATGAAAACTTAGATATCAAGCTTTGTCCTCTTCAGTAAACCTATAAAAATTATAATACATGTGGTTTTGTCACTGCCATCTCTCAACAATTTGAAGTGTTTATTATATACCAGATGTCATGTGAAGGATTTGGGTTTCAAAGTGACATAAGAGACTTTGGAACAGCATGAATTCTAGGACAACATATTGTGTGTGTCTATCTCTATCTGTCATGGTAATGATAAGAAAGGGCAGGAATGCAGAGGCACTTGTTCCTCTCCAAATATAATCACCATGCTCAGAAATTCCTAAATAACAGCCTCGACTCCCTTGCTGGGCTGAGCAGAAATGGTAATCTTTGACTGGCCTAAATTAGCTCAAGACCACCACATAGGAAACCTGTCAGGGAGGAAGCTGACAGCTCCAGACGGCAAGGCTGGGTGTCTCATCTTACATATTCATCACCCGAGGTACTGCTCTACATCCCAGGCAACAACTGCGTGCACGGACGGCAGCGCGCAGTGGAGCCTGGCGCTCAAAGGCGGTGAGGAACCCCGGGCACTCGCTGAGTGAGGAGGGGGATGTTCAGAGAAGGACAGGCAGTGTGAAATTAGGAAATTAAGGAACCCCATGAGCAGACGAAGTAAGTGCTTGAGACATTTTTAAGGAAATCCAGGTGCATTTTTTAATTTGCACAAGTTAATACTTTCAGAGGGTAAGGATACCATAAAATAAATGAGTGCACACTGCTTGGGGTCTCCCTCTTGGAAAATGACAAAGATCAAAGACTCCCTGCCTATTTTCTCTCTGAAAAATTGAAAATTAATTGCCTGAATTCAGATACCAGTTTATTCAACTCCTGCCTTTTCCAGTCCTACAATTTGCATTGACTGACAGATACTTTTAAAATGCTAACATAAATAGCTGGCCTAATACTCCATGTCAGGGTATATCTTAATTGGTAAAAAGCAATCATCATCTTTGTTGCAGTAGGGTCATTTTCTGAATGTCAGATATCAAATTAACACAAAAGGATAAGGTGCCTATCAAAAAAGTTGGGTATGCGCAGGTGGCAAGATATAAGGTAGAGAATAAAATCCATCAGACTGAAGAGCAAATTCAATTCATAGTGAGGACAATGGCATCCAAAGTGTTCCTTATCTGTGTTGAAAATTTAAAAAAAAAGAAGAGAAAGATAAAGGGCTGGGACTAAATCTATAGCACTGAGGTTGTTACATGTATGCTGCAGGTATATGGATGTTCACAGCTCCACCTATGCTGCCAAAGCTGAGCATTTGACAGTAACCCCTAATTAGTCATGGCTGTGGCTGTCAACAGTAGAGGCAAACTGAAACAACTCTGGGTGGTGTCTAGGTTGCCCGCCTACCCCTCACACAACTCATCTCAGTTAGTCACCCCCCTGTATCACAATGCACAATGTTGCATTATGTTATATAAAGGTGAGTGCAAAATATGAAGCCTTGGGGTGTTGCCATTTATTGCTTTCAAACAATAAAAAAATGGCCTGTGCAAAAGCTCTGCCCACCTATTCTCTAGCTGCCCTGTGATTAGTTAATTAAGTTTTATGAATATGCAAATTCTAAACGTTGCAGTGGATTCTTTTACTTTCCTTTTAGTTCGGTGCTGCACTAACAGACCTGGGTTTCCATAAGTAAAAGGTGCAACACCTCTGTGGTTTTAGATGACAAATAATGTCTATATAGCACTTATCAAGGGGGTGCAGTTTGTGTCTGTCAGCATCCTGCCTTCATTACCATCCTTCACAGCTTACCTGCAGCAAGGTCATGTCTAGGGCTTCAGACCAGAGTCCAACATTCCTGTGAAAACTAGAATTGTCTGAGGGAGCTACAGCCCCTGCTTTGCAGTACAAAATCTGGTAACTTTAGCTTCAGAGTCAGAAATCACGTACTCCCTTCCCGGGAGTACTCCCTTTAACAGCTCCATTGCCAGAAGTTACAGAAGGTGTCCTGGAGCCCGAGGGTTAAAACACTGGATATTCTTGTTACCCATAAATATCCAATCAGTTGAAAGTCTTGCTGCCACTGTGTGAATAATGGATTTTTGCTCAGCACAAGAACTTAAAGGAAAAAAGAGACCAGTGCTTCAAGGTGACCTTAAGCCTTTTTTTTAAATCTCTTGCCTTATTTTAAAAAATTTTATATAGCCCTAAATTTGACTTATTAGCCTTGAAGAATTCTATGCAAGCACACCTTCAAAACAGTACCAAAATGTTTCCTTTTGAAAGTATTGCAACCAGCTATTGTTCTTCTTTTTTTCTTGTAGCTGAAGCAATATGTTTAGATTTGGCTGGAGTTTGAGCCGCCAAACTGTTCTCGGTGAATTTACTCTTCAAAATCTGTTTTGCCTATCTCTAATCCTAAAAGATTCTCAATTCCATGATATTTAATCTTCCAAGTTCACATGGTAACTCTAAGGGGGTTTTTGTTCTGTTTTAGCAAAATCAGCCTCTCAAAGTTCCCACTACCTACAAAACACATTTTTTTTCTTTTTGTCTGTCTATCAGATCAACTTCTCATTATTCTGTTCCACTTAGGGCAGAGTGAACATCGCTGCCAGGAGACAAGATCGTTAAACAAATTACAGTGATGTGTATAGACTATACCCGTGTACATGGTCATGTTTAAAACAATAATAACAGTAACAGATAATCCTGAGACATGGAGAGTAATTTCTGACCAGTTTCAAAATGCCGTCTTTATCAAAATTCTACCCACAGCAAGTGAAATCAATATATGGATGTTGCTGTAAAATTAATGAGCTTTTCAATAGCCTGTTTTGAGATTTTTTTTTTTTAATTGTAAATCATCTCTAATTTTTCTCTCCTAAATTTTATAGACACACGCAATGGTCGACTAATGCTACACCACAGCACAAGAAAAATCTACTGGAGGATTTGTTCCCTGTAATGATCTCCACCAGGCATATGTTCTTTTTTCTCTGCACAGATAGACATCAAAATTAAGTACATTGGCTTAATTCAGTTGCCATTGTAAGCTCAAATGGGATACAAAGTGAAATCAATATTAGTGAAATAGATCAGACTAGAATTGGAAGGTAATATAATTAGGTTGGCTTTGCTATACTTTGTAATGCTTATCTGTAGTATTTTACCAAATAGAATATGGGTATCTATTTTCTGAAACCATAGGAGGTTTTCAATGCTGTATTGTCCTTATTTATTTCACTTTGAGTGAGCACTTCAGAAAGACCTGTCTGTCCACCTCTGTGGGATTTAGGGCTGACAAATCTCCCCAAGTGATCTGAATTTTGTGCATACAAGGGAGATCTACTTCTTAAGCAAAAGCATTAAGACTTGTTTTAATAGCACAACACAGAGAAAGCTTTATGTGTTCTGTCTGTAGGAAATGTGCTCTTTACCCCTGAATACAAAACATTTCACTGTGCTACAGTCTCAGAGCACAGAAATTAAAAACACGGGATCTTGCATCTCTACTACCCAGACTTCACTCCAGCCCCATGAAAACTTTCCCCATCAGCTGGACAGCTTTACTGTGCATCCTTGAGATGGGGATGCAGTAAGTGCAGGATAACATCTCTCCAGGGCTCTCAGGAGATCAGGCAGCCCTCCTGCATGGTTTCTTTGCTCCATTCTTCTTGGGCTGAGCTGAGGTGCAGGGCTGAGTCTCAGCTCCTGCAGAGAGGTTGTCTCCAATTAAAAAAAACATTTCTGAGCAATCAAATGAAAGCCATGGGTTTCTTCCATGCCTCTGAAGCACAAATCTTCCCCCAAAGAAAGGTGAATTCATTTCCCAAACCCAAAGTATATTTCAAGGAGGACTAAAGCTACTTAATAATTTAATTAGCTTGGAACACTAAAGACTTAGCGGAGGAAAAATTCTTTCTAAAGATGATATTAAAAGGCTACATAAACTGCTGCTATACACACTTCTTGATTGATATAAAATGTATTAAATGTTTTAATAGAAAGAAGCTCAAAGAATACTCAGATTTTGTCCAAACATGGAGTTTGATATCCCCTAGAAGACCTGCCGGATATGCAATGAGAGCGTTGTCTTACCAAGACCAAGGCATGTTATGTCAGGACACAACTCCTGTAACGTGGTAGAGGAACATATCACCCTTAGGTCATACCAGCAGTGAATTCCCACTATTCTCATGTCTTGCCCAAGGTGCCACATGAGATGGTGAACACAGCATTAAATGTAGCCTCACAAAGACATTGAGCTAGTTAGTCATTGAGGAGCCTTCTAGAGAAGCGCTAAGGAAGGAAGCATTCCTGCTTTCCCCACTGCTGAGACTGATGATGAAGCCCCAAGCTTTTTAGCCAAAACTCACTTTCACTCCCTTGAATCCTGGGATTTTGTCCTCTCACTAGCTTGCTAATGACACAACTGGTAGTTACAACAAAAAAGGTTTGGGGTTTTTTTATTGGTTTTTTTTTTAATCCTTATCACTAACAGAGAGAAAAAGAGGAAAAGTTACTTTCTGGGCCACTCTCTATTCAAGGCCAGCCTTCATGATTTTGTCTCTTTGGACCAAAACTTGTGATTTCAGAACTGGGTTTAATGACAGAGCACAAAGTAAGAAAGCATGTAAGAGCCAGGAAAAAAACAAATACATCCAGTGAGCTGCTGTGGAGCTACCACCTCACTTCAGTCCAGCTGCCCTCCTGCTGAAACTTCGTGAAGAGGTTTGATGATGCGCAGCACTATGGAGAACACTGTTGCCCTCCCATGGCATGGCTTGCTCCCAGATGGAGACTGCGCCACTGCCTTACAGCAAAGAGCAGCAACCCCTCCATCAGCAGCCCCACAAACATCCCTGGTAAGTATATGCTGCACACACTCCACTTCTGAGATTCCCCAAGGCCTCAAAAACAGAGAGGAATGCAATAAACACTCCCAAGGAATGGAAAAGTAAAGCAGGTTTCATGCAAGGCATAAAACCCCTGCAAAACAGATTAGAGGATGCTCCCAAAAGGCTGGAATTTGTGGCTAATAACCTGATGCAGAAAAATTTGGAACCATAAAAGCAAAGCTGGCAGCAAACAACAAAGCCTGTTTTCCCTGTCCCTAACTCAGCCCTGGCGTGGCAAGTAGGAGTGACCTTCTTCAGTGGGGGAAGCAGCACAGTAGCAATAGCCAGCAATGGAAGGGCAGCACTGCAGGGACACCGGTGCCAGCGCAAGGACAAAAGAACCAGGAGGAATGGGGAAATTAGTATATGAAAATAAAATAAAGGAAATCACTTGTAATCAGATTTTTATCTCATTTAGGATTTTCTGTTCATTTTTCTACTCTGCTACCCGCTTTCACAGGTAAATAAGCCAGAAATCAAAATTATAGTAATGCCTTGCAGATTTATCATAATTCTAACGTTCCCATGTGATTGAGAGGATGTCACAAATTTCAGTGTATGTCAAGGATCTCATTTGTAGAGATAGATCATAGACTACAAGGAAAAATAAGATTTCCTCCTTTTGAAGTAAATTAAATAGAGTAAATCAGATCAAGTATAGCATCAATAAAATATATACTCTCATATTTTAATCACTGGTAAACAGGCTCATGTGCAGAATATGTCACACTTGTCATACATCCTACCATCCTAGACAGAGATCTGTACTGTATAACAACTCCTCAGCTTTGCTTTAGTGACACGCAGCTTTTGTTTTTAGGTGACATGAAGATAACACCAAAGGTTCTACCATCTCTCAAGTCTACTTAAATGGTTGTCTACACAGATGTGATTCAGGTGAGTAGAGAAGGGTGATTCCATTGCTATCAACTACAATGGATATTTTATTTGAGGTGGCTTGACCAGCTTTAGTAGAATTTCCTTCTAGATCACAAAAAAACCCACCAACTGAAATTTCACTGGAATAGACAATTCTTAAAAGATTTTTTTAAATTTCTCATAAAGCCAGTCAATTGAAGTATCAACAAGAGAATAAATCCACAAAATATCACTCATCACAGTATATAACACTGTGTAGAAGTGTAAAAATATTAAGTTAAACAATACCATTTAACATTTATAGCTTTATTTTAAAACAAAAGGGTGGAAAAAAATTAAAAACCAAAATATTAATATCTGCAAATGTAGCTTCATGTAATGAGAAACAATATTTAAACTGCTGGGGTTTTTTTTAAAACTGCTGTCGATACTTTAAAAATATTGCATGCCATGACAGAAAAAGAAACATAGAACTGTCTGCCCAGGCCCAAGATGGCCAATCAGCTCATGAAAAACCTCATGCTTGTTATTTGTTAGAAAGATTTCTCTGTTTCTCTTCACACTAGGAGCCAGTCTAGACTCAAGAAACTATCCTGATGAAGGAAGTTCTCCTTCTCTCCCAAAACCCAAAAGAAATGCCTTAAAAAGCTAATTATGTTACTGAGCAAGAGCCCTGGAACATACCCTCAGCCTCGTCTTGGCTGCAAGCAGGTGAGTACTTCACTAAGGAAAATGGTTTATAAATGTGGAAATAATTTCATTCTCCTCCATCATAAAAGGATGAAAGGCTTTCCTTCCCCTTGCTACTCTGTTCAGCAGACTGATCCAGAACCACACTATTTTTATAGTTAGAGACCACATTCCACCCTAAAAATGTTCTTCCTGCTTCCAGGTGCTGTGCCCCGATGCTGTAATAGGTAGCACAGATCTACTAGCCCAGATTCATGTTGGCAGGCTAAACAATGCTCCTTCAGTAAAATAAATGTTTTTTCCCCCTTGGACAACCTAGGGGCCCTTCCCAACAGCTGCTCGAGATTGAGTTTATCTTCTTGGCCCCTGCTCTTGTTCTCAAAATAATTTTTCCCAATATGCACCCAACTTGCACAGTACTGAATGTCACAGCAAAAAATATTGCACTGTTTTTATCTAGAAACTGTCTTCTTAGGCAAGAAACACCATTATGTTAGTCTGGTAAAAATCTATCTTTATTAAACCATGATAGATTTTATTCCATTTCCTATTTACCTTCAGGTATTCAAATATTTTTGCCTTCAATTTATAGTATGGTATAATCTGTCACCCTTTCTTCAGGTTATGTATCTGATTTGGTATTTATCTTCTCACTGTTACATGTCCTCAACAAAAATCTTTGCTGTCAAAATCTCCAATTTATGAAGCTATCTCTTTCAGAGGCTGAGGTGGACTTTATTTGAGTCCTGAGACTTGAGCATATGGAGAACCTGTGACTGCCCTCAACACACATAACATTTCCACTTTGGGAGCACTTGTCTCTGAGTCCATGGTCAGTACTGTCATCCTGCCTGAAATAATGATGTCAAGTACACATTCAGTTCCAGGACCATCCCTAAATCATTTCTCTCTAACATTCCCACTGCCTAGGTACCTCCTTTACCTACGCTTAGTGTCCTCTGTGAGTCTTGTTCCATAAATGTAGAGAGCTTCCTTCCTTATTATAAAGGTGCCTAGAAGACCAGACCTCACACTTTTCTAGTGTTAGGGAATCCAGTTGTGATGCCACATTAACCCAGTTTCAGACCATTTGATGTATCAGGGTTCTTTTGGGGCCATAAGGTTGCTTTGGCATCAAGTTTATCATGTGGTGTTTTAATCTAACAGCCAAAACAAATGGCTCAGTTTGTCTTTTGTATTAATTATTATTTTTCAATAAACTTGCCTTACGCAGAGGCTCTATCTGAGGTACTGCAAAAGAGCAGTTTAAACTACACAGTTACACGTTACAATTTCTTTATTACGGTAACATCCTATCCCAGTTCATATGTGAAAGATCGTTAATAACTATTGCTTATTGTTGGATCCAAACCTGAAAAAGGATTTCCCAATGAAAAAAAAGATTATTAAAGAAAGAATATAAATATGAATAAAAATAAATCTTCAAAAGTAGTGAAAGTCAGACACTGATTTCTGTCTGCTTATTATGCAAACCCAACCGGGCTTGAAGATAGTAAGTATGGGGAGAAAAAAATCCTGAACAAAATTTGACTCCCATCTTGAAGGAATCTCAGCTCAGCAAAAAAATCAATGTTTCAACTCCTGAGTATTGCTGTGTTTTTATAGTTCTTACACCACCAGAACATGAGGGCACTGATCATACCTGAAAGTGAAGCTGTTCTTTGTAATTATATTTAGTCAGAGCAGCTAACTTTAAATCCTCCCCTTTGAAATTCTTTTCCATATGACAGTAGAGAAAAATAATGCACACCAATGTGCATTAATCATGTATGCACAAGCCTGAGTCAAAAATCAGACACCCATTGAGTGAAGCCTTGTGCAAACATACTGAAAGACAAGTCACGGAATCACGGCATTTCAGAAATCAGTGTGTGGTCTGCGTTTGATTTAACCTGGATCAGGCTGCTAAGGATTACACTCATTCCAGACCAAAGTGTAAGAAGCCATTGCAAGATAAAGTCAGGATGGAGAAAAGGCAAAAGGTGATAACAGTCCCATGAGCATTGGAATTAATGATGCTTTATTTTCAATTCATTTGTTCCTCATGACTGACTGATTTATTTGGGTTCTTTAAAATTAATTTAACTGAAGTAACAATATGAGATTCCCATTACTTCCATTTTACCACCACAAGCTTACTTTTATTTAAATTCCCCCTTGGGCAAGAGGTGGTTTGAGCTGCAGTCTGCCCCAAGCTACACACACACTCCCTGACCAGGAGTCCAAGCACTGTGTGCTTCCCAAGTGGTCAGCTGGAAACAAGCAATTAGGGAGTGGACTGACCAAATGATTTGGTTGGTGTAGGATGAACTAATGATTTTGGAGGTCAAAAATTGCACTTGATTTTCGTAAGAATTCAGTACTTTGCGGCTTCCTATTATCCTCTGGTATTTTGTTGAAATAATACAACAGGTTCAAATGTTTATGAGAGAATTGGGGAACACACATTTATAATAACAGGGTGATTTCCCACACCTCATTTCCACAGTTGAACTGAATCAACATTGGTTTACTTGCCCCAGGTGGCCAAACAAAAACTTTTAGAGAATTACCTACTCACTGGACGGTGCAGCCTTACTCTAGCTCATATTCTGAACAGCTTTGCCCATAAAAAATCCCAGGTAATTTTGTGAATGTAGAAACAAGAGCAATAAACAATATTAATAACACATATGCCACCTTATTATAAGTTTTCATTAATGTCACTCAAAAACACCTTAGCAGGAAGCAACTTAAATAACCCTTAATCTGAATCAAGATATGAGTATCCCAAAGGAAAGGATTGAACTTTTTGACTCTCCTGCACAGCATACAAGCTGAGGATCAGCACCATTTTAGATGCAAGTCTCACAAAAATTAAGTGTAAATAAGACATATTTCTGAGTATACAATGTGCACATTAAAAACTGTCTAAAGATACCAACTATACAGAGTATGAATAATACACTGACAAACTTGTGAAAGAGTGATGTTCTTTGAGCTCATCATTGCATACTTGAATAGGGTATGAATATTTTATATTCATGCTAACTGTCATAAAGCAAGTTGAGCTGTTTGTACTAGAAAGGTGTTCACATAGCAGTACTATTCATGTTTACAGTTATCCTGCAAATGTCAGGAAAACGTTTCCTTTTTGTAAGCATCCCTCTCTCCCTCCCTCACTCTTTTTAATTCATACATAAAGTTATTCAAAAGGACCACACAGCAGCAGGTTGAAAAAAGATAAAAGGGGTTTCTGGGTATCCAGCCTAGGGAGGAGAGAAACAGAACCTTATAATCCAATAACCCAACACACACAGCACACAGCAAGTTACCTACCACAAACAACTGCAAGAAAAGGCCCTTGCTAGATGTGGATTAGAGACAGGGCAGGAGGGAAGGAGGATAAACAACATATAGATCCAGACAGAGTCCATCAGAATCTGAAGAAACTAATAGGCAATGTGAAAATTACCACAAGAGAAAGCATTCCTATTAACTTTAATCCCAAATGATCACAGCACTACTTGATAAAAACATCTACAAGAGCTGACACATCAAGACTGCTAATGTTCTTTCTTCAGCAACTCTCTTATCACTTGCTATCAAGAGAAAAAGCAGAGAGGATTCAAAAGCATGTAACATTTAACTATAAATTAGCTTCTATAAATTAGCAGGTAGCTAATTTATAAATGCTAAGGATTTTCCCTGAAGAGCGCTGAAAACTTAAAACTAAGAGCTTGCTGCTTCTATGGTTTGCTTACAGGGCAAGCTGAAGCCTCTCAAGGAATATCTGCATCTTTAAGACATCCCAAAGTACTGGCGGGCTCCTGATAAAAAGGCAAACCTGTTTACCTCCCATCAGCTCATTTGACATTAGGGGCAGGACAGAGGATTTTCTGCTTCTTGCAGTGAATCATCTGGTAACAGCCTGTGCAGGACCACTCTTTGCAAAAAGATCACATCATGGTAGCGAGAACACTCAGAGGATAGTTTTTAGGAGAAGCTGTTCAATAGATTTACCACTAATGGGCTTCCTTTACCTGTCTAAGGGACCAATAACACTCCCACACCCAGGTTGTGCCTACCCATTATCACTGGAGTCTCCTTACATTTGCTGCACTCAGGATCTCCAAACAAGTATTTCGAGGATTTGTTTCTCTAGGACCATATCTGGACAGAGTGTGACTTACACAGACAAAACAAAACTGCTAATAATTCTCCTGGTCGTGAGCAAGCATAAAAGCATATGATGTAAACTGTACCAGCCTTTCAAATCCTACAAAAAGGCTGTGGATGGGCTCCTGCTGACATCTGCATAGAAATCAGCCTCTGGTATTCTGATGTGATCATCACTTAACATTTCAGAGGTAGCACTGAAGACCTGCATCCAGTAACATTTCTTCAAACCTAAGCCGTAATGACTGACATTTAAACCATGCTACTGCAAAGGAAAGGTATAATGACCTCAGAAGAGGTCAAGACACCAGAGAAAGGAAGAACTATCAGACCCTGGTGACAGTATGGCTCACAGTGAAATATGAAAAGCTAAATTTAGCCCCTGTATTGATGGCAGATTATTAAGGGTTTTCTTACTTGTACATTCCTATATATAGTGACATGTACTACTAAGGCTTAATCTCAGTGCTCAGATTTATTTTACTCCCCTTAAAAGAAAAAAAATAGAAAGAATTTTTCCCTTTCTTCTTCAAATATTTGCTCATACAGTATACGAACAAGTCAAGTTATTTCAAACATATAGCATTTTGAACTACACCATCAGACTTCTCTATCCCTCTCGTCATGCCACATATATGAAAGAAGAGGAGGTTACAGTGAATTTACTCACTTACAGTGAATTTACACAGGTGCTCTGTCCATAAGAGCTACTCTCTGAGTTGACGTTCCTTTGGAAAAAATATTCACAAATTATTAAAAAAGAACCATGATTTTTTTAAAAAAAGGCTTTACAATTGGAAAACTGTAAGGGTTACCACCAGTTTTAGTAGAAGAATTCCTTTTCACTAAAATATTGCCATAATAAGCCTTTTTTTTTTTTTAATCACACGACAAGTCATCAAGATGCTGCTGCATCTTTACTGCAATTCATCCTCATTGTATTGCTTACAGACCAGCTCAGTGAAGTAAAACCTGAAGGAATCACACAGCACTTTCTCTCTTTGCTTTCCTTCTCTTCCTCTCTGTGGTATTGCCTGTGATATTTTGAGAAACACAAACAGATAATAAATTCCTGACAAGATTACTAGGAGTAAAATTATCTAGGAGACCCAGTGGCTTCTTTTTTCTTCCTCCTGTGGTCTCTGCAGTAATTAAAAGTGTGGGCTATAGTCTGAGATCCCCTAATTCTGTTACAAGTTGTTACATCTCCATTTATGCAAGAGTTATCCATAATTTCTGTAAGTTATTGAGCTGCAGCTGAATGTAATGCAGGCTTGTCAAGATAAGGTAAGCCTTGGCACTACTTCTGTGGGATCAATGATAAGTCCCTGATGTGGAGTAGCAGAGGCTGCCAATGAGTCACAAGACCTTTGAGTTCCACCAGAAAAGTTGGGCATGCACCCAAAAGGGCTTCTAGATTACAAGCCTATAATGTGCTTCTTTCATGCTGATATACATAAACTCCTTTCATGTCAACACACATGAGCTTTCTTTTAAAATAATTATCCAAAGAAGTCAGTGAATCCGTGTGTCACTCAGCCTTCACTGGCCTACAGAATTGGATTCCTTCCCTGAATCCAGAAGAGTATTAACCAGGAGCAGATACAAGAAATAACTGCCTCCTGGGTACCACAGTGCAGAGCCTGAAGATCTACAGGGCTCAGAGGAACAAGCTGGTACCACTCTCCCCACTGACTCCACAACAAATAGGTCAGACCACAGCACATCCTCCATTCCTCTTTGCACAGGCCCCCAAAAGTCAACAAGTGACTCTATTTTCAGGGGTAACAAACCATATACTGTCCTCAAACACACACAGGAACTTGTAACAAGCCATGAATCTATAGGCCTGTCTAGTGAGACACTCAAAAAGGGAGGAGTGGAGGAAAGAGAGCCTCTTTGACTGGTACCAATTACGCACTTCTCCAAGCCACAATAATACACCACTAATATTACCCAGAGGGAGTCCCTTTGGCTCTATTCTTAGCTGGTGTTTCTAACCCTCCTTTACAGAAGGATACTGAATAAATGAGGTATTTCTGTGACCTACAGCAAGACTGCACACAACTGTTTGTATTATATATGATTTCATTTTGCTCCCTGGCACTGCTCTTTGGGCTGTTACAGCCCATAAAGCCATCTGTTAGGAATACTCAGTCATAAAATTATTAATGCCTATAGCCTAAAACCAGCCCTAAGTAAATAAACAGTACCAGAAGGCCCAGTGCAAAATTCTGGAATGTTAAATACACAGAACCATAAATCTTCTTAATAGTTCTACATGCTATTATGTATTCACTTGAAATTCTAACACACAGAAAGACTAGAGAGAAGTGGCTTCTAAGACAGTGCACTGCAGATTAGCCTCTGAGTGTAACCCCACGTGAAAAATTCTGGGAAGTTACTGTGAATCCTTGAGACATTTAGAGCTAATAATAGACAATAATGCAATTAGGAAAGAAAGCTCCTAACAAAGAAGCTGAGGACACACATAATCCCCAACATTCAAAATGCAGAGAACAAAGGAAGATGGTCACAAGTTTGAATCATTCAAATTCTAAAGTGGATAAAGGAAAATTATTTGTATGGGATACTTGCTACTAGCTAGCATGAAGAAAATATTAAGAAATTAAGGACAGATGGATCTTTAGCACTGCAATGGCAAAAAGTAAAAAAGACACAGGACAGTCACCTTAGTCACTTGACACTGGCTCCTCCTTTTACATAAAGATGGAACCTCTTCACCCTCCATCATGCTCCCGTGGACCCAGCTGGCCAGGGGGTCTCCAGGAGGCTGGCATGAAGCCTGGCCTCTCAAGTCTCACATACAGGAAGCAAGACAGACAGTCAGCCCCACTTCCCACCCCTCCTGGCAGCCTGGGCCATATTCCATGTTTGCCCAGCACAGAAGAGCAGCCTGTCTCGCTAGTCTGGTAGCCACAGCTATCAAGAAATGACGTCAGCTGGAGTTCCTAGGATCTGAGCATCTGTGCAGCAGGAGAGAAGCTGCAGTGCTGCTGGCTTTAAGCATATCTTCAAAAAGGGTCTGGTCTTAATGAAGTCCATCAGCTTCCTAGCTGCAGTTTAGCATCAACAGCAACAAGTCCAAGTGTTTACAGGCTGGGTATATAAAGGAGGATCTGGCTTGGAAATGCCAGCCCTGCAAAGACAACCAAGGCCTGGCTAAAGATGCACAAATACTCACTGTCTGGAAACCAGCTGGCCCCTAGGGAATCTAGTACAGCCAACAGTCAACCAGGGGTATAATACCACTCCTATGGAAGATGGAGTTAATCTAAAGAACTCACCAATGTTAAGCGCTCACCCCAGCACAATCAGAACCTCGGAGCTTACTGGAACATATGGCAGCATTGCTCAGTTTAGCTGGCTTGATACCAGAAACCAAGCAAGAAGTTACTTTATATTTTATTCTCTTAAATAAAGGCTTCAAAACCTTAGAATCCAAGTATGTCGATGCATTGGAAACAGGAAAGTTTTGTTCTGAACTGTTCATGTATTTAGCTACAGTTTAAAACTGCAGTGCCCTTTGCACCTCATCTCACTTGGTTTGTATCCACAATTTGTGCACCTTTCACTTTTTAACCTAAGGTTTTGCTTCTTAATCACAGAGGGAAGAAATTGGACTATGAGAGTCACACACACAGGGGTCTCTATTTACAGGATGTTGCACATCTGGGTTTTCTCTCAAACTGCCAACAATGTGATTTTTACCATGAACCACAGTTTACATTTGTTTATCAATGTTCTTTGAGACCTCAAATGTCCTGCAAATATGTTTTATATATGTCAGAGCTCTGTAAACTAGGAATTGGAGGGAAAAACCCAGACTGGACCAAGTAATGCAGAAAGTTACATATGAAAATGGAAAGGGATTTAAAAAGTGATAAATCATCCATCACATGCAGTCTGGGATGGCAGTTCAATCTCCAAATTGACTTTCAAAATCTGAGTTCTGTTTCTAGCTCAATGCAAATTTCCATTGCAACTTTCGATAAAAGATTTGATTTCTCTGTGTTCATGTCTGCCAAACAAAAATTAAGCCCTTCTTTTATCTATCCTGTCTTTTTACATGTTAAGATTTTGTGGAAAGGAAGCTGAGAAATGACAACACTAGTGGAAACTGTTTCTTAGCTGGTTTCTAAAGTGCCCAGTCTCATCTAGTCTTGGATTTCTGAATGTTACTTTAGTACTGATGAACTTCCCCTAGGTCACAAAAAAAGATCATGCTGCTACCAGAATATATTGCTAATAGAAGAAAACCTTTAAGCCAACATCAGACATCATCTCCAGTGACATTATTTGATGCTTCACATCACATTCTACTTGTAAACACAATATCTTTTATGTTTTCTACTTTACTGACTAGGACATTATCATAATGCTCTTTTACAGACCAGATGGATGCAGCAATAATTCTTATCCATCGCCTGTCCTACTGTGTTTTCCTCCACAACAACAGTGCTTTATACTAAGCAATATTTTTGAATATCAGCCACTAATTTAATCCAATGTCCTCTGCATCCAGCCCATCTAACCCCAGAGATTTCCTCAGTGAATCCAGGTCAAACCCTTCCTCCTCCCAGAAGAGCATTTTCCAGGTTTTTGCTATGCAACAGGTTTTCTTTGAGAGCAGGGGGACTCAATAGATCTGTATTTTCTAAATTACATATGTCGAAAGATATTCTAGGCACTCTATAATTAGCCAGCAAGGAAAAGCATTTCTGATTCATTAGGTCAACTTTAATGGTTTCCTCATTAAAAGTTTTTGCTGTTAAGCTGACAGAAGCTAGAATTTAATAGTAGCTTCCAGCACTTTCTTTATTAGCCGATCTCTATTGAATCAGTCTTTATCACCTGAAGAGATATTTTAAATGGAAATTCCTCAGCCCCAAGCAACCTAGATTGACCAAAGGCCTAGAGATTGCTCTGTCCCTGCTTTAATAAACTGACTGTATATATTGCTGTAAAGGTCAGTCCTCATTAGTCAGTGATGGCTATGCAAGATTTAACATGTTATATTCCAGTACTAATTTGTCATTTGTTGATCCTGACCTATTCTTGCTGATATAAAGTATCTTTTAGAGGGAATTTATCAATATGAATCTCTGGAGACCTTTTAAAAGAATTGTTCCCCTCCCACCTGATTCACAGCAGTTGGATAGTTCTGTGGTCTGGACAAGCTAACTGCTGTTAATGCAGCAAAACATAGAATTAAGTTCTTTTACTGTCCCCTTTGAGTACAAATCAGTCAAAGAAAAGTGACAGGCTCATATTCTATGTACCTGGGAATAAGTACTTTCACATGTAGCTCATGGAAGCTTAGATTCCCCTTTGTCATGTTTCAGCCAAGTGAAATCACATCTTATGCTAATATTCTTGTGTTTGCAGGGGACAGGATTCTGTCTTTAAAATGGCAAAATTCTATTTCTTCCATTTTTTTATTAATGTCCCAACTGCTTTGGAATTTGCTGAATTGGAATTTCACAGAAAGCAAGTCTACCCAGCTCTAGACAGCAATAATCTTGTACAACCTGGTTATTTCAGAATGTACAAACTGCAAATACTGTAAAGAACTGGGCCCACTGCAACCAATCAAGATTGCTCTATGTTGATTAAAAACTATCCTCCTCAGGAGACTAACTTAATTTTCTTAACAGCTCTTTAATAGGTCTCTTGCTCTTAGTTTGCAAGTCTCTCAGAAAAAGTCAACTCCTATTCAAACTTCTACTATCTGTGGGGAATTTGAGGTACTTATAGAGTATTTTAAGAGAGATGCCTGTCTAATGAATTAGGTATTGTCCCAGGACGCAGGAAGCTCGGATTCAACCCATGCAGCTCTCACTGAGGCTGCATCTGACCTTGAAGAATCTCTCTCTCTCAGGGTTTCAATTTCCACTGACAAAAAGTAAAGGTGACATTTGCCTTCTCCTGTATTTGGTCTATCTTGTCTGTCTGGGTCATAAACTCTATGTTGGCAGGGACTCCCTTTTGCAATTTATAAAATGCCTAGCATGGCACTTTAAAAGCTGTAACAGCTCATTTAATACAAATTAAAAATAGTAATTCACATGTCAACATACGGATTTTTTCCCATCATAAGCCTACATAGGTGTCTTAAGTAGAGGTGTTTCTTTTAAACAGTATCAGGTGAGAGAACTGAGGAAGGATTACATAGGATGGAAAGACATTGCCAGAGCCAGTTCAGCTCCCCACTTCTTCCATCTTATCAAGCTACCTATAACTCTAGTTGCATTAATTTGGAATTGAGCAGATTATTAGCTAGGGAACCATTTTTGGTTAGATACTGAAAATGGCACAGAAGGGAGAGGACTTTAGTCTTGGCCAGGGTGTTTGGCTTTACAGACTTCCCTCATTTCAGTAACAAATTATAGGGATTCCAGGAACTCAGCTGGCAATGATTTTTTTTTTCTTTTTTTTTTTTTCTTTTTTCTTAATGGTAATCTCCTCTTAAGGAAAACCAAAACTGGCATCCACGTTAGCATTAAGATGTGGCTATCCATAGCTGCAAAAGCTTACTGGCACAGGAGTGACCTTGGCATCCTTCATCAGTGCCTTATGATGCTAATGGAGGATTAATGTAGGGGGGAGGATGAGGCAGCAGCAAAATGGGGAATAGATGGGGAAATGTGTGGGCAGTAAAGTAGCAATGAGCTATCAAAGCCTTTCCATGCCCATAAACCATAAAGAGTGGCTGAGAGGAGTATTTACAGAACCATTCTCTGGAACCAGGGTGAAATAATTCAGTATGACAGCAGTTTAGGGAATCTGTGTAAGAAAAAATTTAATTATGAATGAGGAAACTTGCAAGCAGTATAGTCGTACCAGCAAGCAGGCACCTTGAACTTCTTATACTGTCTTTATTACTGTGGCTACTTTTGACTGCCAAAACACCTCCAACTCCCTTGTTTGCATTAGCATATGTGTCTTAAGCAGACTCTGTGTTGCCATCAGCAGCATCAGAGCAAAGGTCAAGGGTAGCTGTGAAAAATGCCTGTAAGCATGGCATCCAATTGTAGGCCCTCTTCCAGTTTTTGTTTGGGTTTTAAAAAAACTACCCTTAGACAAGATGCAGAGTGGCAGAATTCTTGCTGAACAGACCAATCCTTAAG
This sequence comes from Corvus hawaiiensis, assembly GCF_020740725.1. Lineage (NCBI taxonomy): Eukaryota > Metazoa > Chordata > Aves > Passeriformes > Corvidae > Corvus > Corvus hawaiiensis. The sequence continues at coordinate 9,490,039 of NC_063218.1, forward strand.
TAGCAAATAACAGGAAGGCTTAGAGGCATATGGAATCCATTAGAAATGGCATGTTTGCAGGGACAGATTATAAATTGGATCAACTAGAAAAGCATCTGAAAAAAAGGCCTGCCTACAATTCCATCTTGTGTGAACTGTCTCGATCCAGCTGAAGTGGGTTTCTAACCAGAGACTTCACTTTTCCATTGTTTCTTCCTTTTACCACATTTGGAAAATGACCAGAAGTGATGACAGCAGAAGTCTTATACACTGTAAGACCCATACTGGAACAGAGACAAAGGGGAGAGGAGCGATTGGCACCAAAACGTACAACCATTATATCTCCACTGATTATCCAGACCAGAAAGGAACCATTTCAAAGGTTTAATGAGGCCATAATCCACATTTGGGCAAATCTTCATACCTGGATGCAATAGTCACACAGCTCCTGCACTGTCCCAAAGTGACACACACTGGGGTGCTCCCTGGCAGCCCCACACTGTGAGGGTGGGTTTCAACTCCTTGCTCCCCCTCTACCTTGCGACTTCTGGAGTCAGACTGCTAACTTCCCTAATTATGCAGATGCTGGGGATTTCAACCTAAAAGAATAGCAACCAGTCATTCATTAACATCAGACATGCAAAACAAATTTAGCTAAGCTGATTACTGTAATGGAGTAGCTAAGAGCACCATTCAAATTGACATGGGAGTAGAAATGCCTTTGATACTCTCAGTACAATGAGCTGTCTATTTTTGTGAAGTCTCATGTTTCCTAATTACCTTAATACTGTAAGAATTAGGTAATTCCAATGTACAATCACTCACACCGGGCTGGGTTCACAGCCTTCCATTCCGTGGTGCTTACAGGGAATGTTAATCTGATGCAAGAAGTCTGGCTGCGACAGAAACAGTGTCAGGCAGCTTCTGTGGAATAATCAGTTTCACCTCAGGATAAGAAAAACCCTGAAATGCCACAGGGCAGAATTCGTGGTGGAGTAAAGGATATGCTACAGGCATGAAGGCAACAGTAAATACATCCTCCTGAGTTGTGTCTTACACCCCTGTCTTACTGAAACCTTTCTCAATGACAGCTGTACGACAGTGGACTGTCCCCTTAGAAGGTCCCTTCTGCTCTCCAGCACAGACAAAAACGAGGAGGAAGCAGTCTTTCCCTCAGTGCTGTGAAAGCAACTTTACTTTCCCAGCTGTGCCAGAAGATACACAACACCACCTCTCATCCCCCACATCACCTGTAATCCACAAATAACCCACACAGATCTCAGTATGAACCTGGAACAGCAAAAGAGTGTAGCAACAGAGATGCCCTGACATAACCTGAAAGGAAGTGAGCAGTTACTGGAGAAGGTTAATTTTCCTTTCACCCAGCCTGTTCTTGTAACACTCAAATTTAGGCCTGGAGGAGCTGCATAGGTGATGTTGGATGTCAGGTATGATATATGCTGCAATAGCTGAGCATGTCAGTGCTGCTAGACATGAAGCAGGACCCTCTGTGCTAACCTCATGGTGTGTGCTTCACACCCCAGTATTTTTCTCTGTGTGTTTATTTATGGGCACATTTTGAAAAGGAAAGCAAAGCATCCTAAAATGGGAACAGATGGGGTCTGCCTATTATCCCAAATCATTCTATGGCAGAATAAAAACAAGCAAGGCTCATATGTGGCAACCTGCAGTGCAAGACACAGCGCAGACCCTGCTGACAGGCAGTATCTTGTTGCTGAAGAGACCCAAGCTGGCTCCCCTTTCCTGTTCTTCAGCAGAGTTACTTCTAGTTTGCAATAGTAAGAGTAAGGAAAGGAATCAGCCTTTGTGTGCCACAAACACAGATGAGACTCAAATTTTGGCTCTTGAGTGCAAAGAAAACAGAAAGCCGAGTATCTAGGAGCAGTGCTAAACTTTCTACAGCTACAAATTGCTCTTTCATGCATGATACATACAATTACAGCACGCTTAAATCCTGGATTATTGGGACAATAGGTTGTAGCAGCTTTAATCCAAGTGAGTCATTAAGCTGTGCCACTTCAGTAGGAATCTGCATACTTAAAAAGTGCCTGTGTGTCGTACAGTCCATCTGTGTAACACACAGTCCATACAGCCTAGCTCCAGTAATTAACTTAACTACAATTCCTCATGAACATATTGCTACCATGTGTATACATTAGCATCTTGGCAATATTTTCTTTTTGTAAAAAGATTGAAAGCCTTAGTGCCAATGTGGTAAATCTGTCTGTGTCTGTCTGTATGTCTAAGCCTTATGGCTGTTCACAGGGATTGTATCTCCTTCCCCCCCCTCCGTTTGTGTTAGACTACCAACTGCTTTGGAAACTTCTTTTTCCATTTCAAATACATTTTGTGCTTCCATATTGAGATAGCCCCCCCCCCACCAGGAGATGACTAGCCAGCCTCTAGCATCTGAAGCAAGGCTAACAAAGGAGGTCTGTTAGCTGTTGATGATGGTGAGCTGTGTTGGAAAGCTTACAGGGAAAAAAGGCAGTTGCCATCCAGTGCAAACCAGGTTGCGGGACTGCACTTCATTGTAAGGCAACAATGCAGGTCTGCTGGGAATCTCCAGTGGCTTATCATCCTCATCACATAACCCAGGAAAGGGAAAATGAATGTGTAACAGGGAAGCCTGCTACTAGATTCACTGTCCAGGGACAGGCTCCAAAACTTGAAGAAACCTTGTCAAAACCAGACTGTTGCAGAGACTCTGATACAAACCCCAATACACTGAGTAACAAAAACCACCAAAACCTGAGGCAGGAAAATTTAGTTAGCTTTTTCCTCTGATCTGTGCAAGAAAAACTATACTGCATAATGGATGAAGACCTCTGGATGCTGTAACCAGCCTGAAGTCCACACATCACAGCACACTAGAGTGTAGATTGACCATCTCAGCCCAGTCCCACCCTGCAGTGTTGCCTGCTCAGCTATCTCCAGCATCTTGCTCACGGGCTTCTGGGAGTAAATACAGAAACAGCCAATTTGGGCATCCAAAATATAAACAGGTTATTTCTTATGCTGTACAGAAAGACTGGCATCAGAGCCTTTGTAAAGCTTGCAGATGATCTAGTTCAATATTGTTATCTAGCAAATGTGTTTTATCTGCTGAAGCATCTAGAGAGAGTAAGGCTACCCAAGCTGTGGAAAGGCACCATCTCAGTCACAAGTGAAAGTCCTAAACAGAGGACCTGCACCTCTGGATTGCAGCCACAAAGGCGAGATGCAGCTGCCTGGAGTCTGCTTCATCTCAGGAAGCCTGCAAGAGGCGAGTACGTGGGAGCCAGATACAGCAATGTGGTGTGGAACCAGCAGCCCAAGCTTTACCAAGGTTGTAACATCACTATCCTATAATCTGATTTTAAAAAGAAAAACAATAAATATTACTTACCTACAAATGTTTTGCCACAGAACTGCCAGAAAGCTTATAAAAGCCCAAAGGCAGCAGCAGTCATGCTGCTTAGTCAAACAGGTGCAAAGGATGACAAAACCTAAACAATATCTGGTACATCATTGCTCCCAAGCTGCAACTATACATGCCAAGCTTTACCACCAGGAAATAAATGGGAAAAATGTATAGGGAAAATCCAAAGAGACCCCTGATTCCAGTTTTAGTAAGTCATGCCAGAATTATGATTTGACATTACCTGCTAATCAGTGCTTTGAGAATTCTCTTCCTCATTCTTTACAGTATCTCTACATGGAAAAAATACACCTTAGGAAAAATATTTTAATAAATGGAATGCTAATTAAAAGCAAGCTTGTGACCTGAAGCAGTAATCTCAGGTTGTTACATTCTAACTAGGATTAGTAGTGGGTAGCAGATTAAATTTTTTGTTATTTTATTTTGTGGACTCCCCAAAATGGGACAAAACCCCCAAAATATAAGAGTTTACAGAGTGAAAATAATACACTCCCTCCACTCACAAAATAAATTAAACATTTCTATACATTTATTTTTTGGAAGTTTATCTGGAGCCATATCCACCCAAGTGCCTTCTGAGAGTTGCAATATCAGAGCCTCAGGATTAATCTTGACAAGACTGTGCCCTGCTCAGCTCCACCCCCCACCTTTTACAGTAATCATGGGATTCCTACAAAGTCACAGCTGGCAAACGTTCTTCATGCTTCATCACAGGAGACATAATCCAGCTAAGGAAAGGACCTGGGGAAAGAACAGCAAAATTAGATGCAAAAACTCAGCTCCTACCTGGGACCACGGAAGCTGAGCAGATGCAAATGTGCTTTGAACAGACCTGCCACATCCTGATGGGGCCAACTACAGCAAAATATCTTAATTCTATTAAACTCAACATTAAATAGATTTTATTCTCCAATTTTACATGGGGGAAAATTCAAATTTATTTTTCTGTTTTCAGTCTTACAATATTCCTACTGAAAAGTATTTTGGTTTTGCTTTGATGTGATGTTTAAGGAGGAAAGGAAAAAAAACACACTACCACCTATACTTACAGTAAATCAGTGAATTCAGAAGGAAGGAATTAAAAGAGTGGCTGGCAGCATTGCTTTTTAAGACTAATGCTAAGGACTGAGCACTGCATACATCTTTGCCTCGGCACTCATTGTGCCGTGCTAGGAAGAGAACTGACAAAACAGGGCACTGCATGCAGTACATCCATTTTCCCAGGAAAGGAAGCAAATTCTGTCCTTAATAAAACAGCATGGACTGCAGGAGGGTTCATTCAGCTCTGCTCCTGTGCCCAGGGTCAGGTCATCAGCAGTGTGTCACACCATTCCCTCACACACTAGACTTGGAGGGGAGCACCCCAAACATAACTTTATTACTCCTATGTCCACCCCTGGGTACTGAGGGAGGCTGAGGTGTGGAGAGGAAGTGGCAGCAGTTGACTTCCAAGCCCAGACATACACAGAAGAATGGCAAGCTGAAGCCATCACTGAGCTGAAGTCAAAATAGAACTTTTTGTGTTCCAGGGCCAGAAGATTTGAGGCATCTCACTGAAAAGTCAGAAAGTTGTAAAGGGGACCTGCATTGTCAGGCTGGGGAACAGAAGCCAGAAGTGGGCTCAGCAGCTGCCACATGGCTTGGCCTTGTTACCTTGGTAGGACAGGCACCAAATTATGATAACCTGTAATTGAATTCAGAGCTTTTTCCTCATTTTAGTTTAGATATTTTCATACCCCTTGACTAATTTGTCATGTTAGCAAGTTTTCTGGAATATTTTGGGGGGATGCATGAAAAAACATTAGGGAATTTGGATTTCCTGTAGAAACAAGTCCATTTTTTATTTTATAGTGGACACTTGCTCTAAAAAACAGGCTTTAGAAACAAAACCCTTTACTGATCTCACAAGTCTGCAGTTTACAGTTGTGTGCATTTTATTTCAGCTACTCCCTTGAACTCTAACTTGTTCTGCTGTGAGCAACGAGGTCATGCACTTTTCAAATCTGAGTTCCCCTGAAGTAAGGCAATCCTGACTACATTCACAAGAGAGAGGATATATATTAGTACAGGGAAACACAAGTCTTTTGTGTCCTTCAAGTGTGTTATCAGTATTTTCTGGGGTCATCAGCAGTCTTCACTCCTTAATCAATGGTACAACAGCCATCACATCAAAGTATCCCTGCATTTCCAGAAAGCAGCAAGTAGTACATCAGTCACTCTGCACTCCAGGTTTGTAAGCAAAGGTGAGCCAGCAACACTGAGCCCTCCATGGAACACGTTCTTAAATAAATTAGTGACATTCAATTGAATCATTTTGCAAATAATAATTTCTGAAATTAAATCAGTCTAGTGTTTAATATTCACAAAAACTTAAAGATGTTCAGCTTGGCATAAAAGAATGAGTATAAGAGGGTTTCTTTAATTTTTGTGAGTATCATAGTGAACATAAGACTGCAGCTCATAAAATAATCTGGAGTTCCTTTGTAAATCAACATATCTGCATTCTCTCTACAGCTTTAACCAACACAGGGCAGATGGGTTTAGAAACAACACAGATCTGCTCAAAGTCTGTTTTCTCATGAACCTATTCATTAGCCATACGTTTAAGATTACAATAGCATTTTTTCTCTACACACTCCAGGCCAACCACAAAAAAATTGCAGAACAGTGACTGGGAGACAGCACACACCATTGCTGACCTTTCCAGAGGTTTGTTTCCATCTCATAACCCTAATTTGTGTTATTTTGTGGCTTTCAGGTACAACATATTTATGTATCTATCTCACTATTCCACTGGTCACAATACTCATCACTGCTGTTGATCCATCAACCCTAAGTCACCTGTTGGGCCTCAAATATCTGCACCATCACTCTCCACTGAGCCAGTACCTGGGTGCAATTACACTCTCTATGTTTATGGAGGTGAGGCAGAGCTTTTGCACAGCCTGCCATCTTCAACAGTGAACACTTAGCCTAGAAGACAGAGATAGTAAACTATGCTGGAAATAAACTACAGAGGAGTCATACTGAAAACATGCAAACAACTCTGGAATCCTGGCAGGAAGAGAAATAAACAGTGAAGAATGGAGGGGACATGGTTAGACAAAGTCAGCATCTTGGGAAGCATTTGGTAAAGTGAGAGACAGATTTCAACTTGGTAAACAAGCTATAAAGTTCTCCACAGGAAGAGCAGACATACCACCCTGGATTACTGCAGTGTCTAAGCCATTTCTCCTTTGTGATGATTTTCTTAGAAAAATCTTGGTTTTCTGCCTATTTGTTTTCAGAGAAACACGTAAGTGGCTGTCTCTTTTGGAATGACAACTTGAAGTCAAATGCTGTAACTTGGCCTAGACACACTCTCTCATGAAGAACACACTTCCCACTTGCAGAAATAAAACAAAGCAAAACAGCATCTGGATGTGCTTTCTTGGTTCATTTTTCTTTTTTTAATATTCTTCTGTTTTGAGAGTACTTAAACTCTATCACTCCCAATTCCAAATTGTAGAAGAACTTCATAACAATTGAGGGTTAGAACAGCAGGAAGGTTAAATCAATAGAAACCTTACTTTGTCAGTGTATTGCAAAAATGACAGGCATGTATCCCAAAGCTGTATTTTATGCTCCATGTTAATGGTATAGCAGCTGGCTTTGTTACCTTCTGCCCTGGCTTCCTCACACAGCAGCATGTGAACTGCTCATCCCCTCAGCCCTCACAGACATGGCCTATCTGAAAAGTGCATAAAAGTGAAATTCCTGTAGAGATTACAGTGAAGAAAGGCATCTGTACCCCATCCCAGCAGCTGCAGGAGGTCTGTGACAGCAGTGCTAGAGTGGCTCTGTTGTGGAAAGGGCAATATTGACATTCACAGATTTGGACAAAAATAAGGCGTTTCTCAGGAGTGGTGTTTTTAAACTGATCCCTCACTCTTCTGTTCAGCCTTTTGACTCACCACAGATACATGACTTGGGTACAAAACAGGCAGGCAAATATCCAAAAAGACGGTGGGGAGCAACTATGAAAACCGACTGTGCAACCAAAGGAGAAAGATGCTTTCTCATAAATCTCCCTGACAGAAATAAAGTAACAACCTGTAACTTGGCCCAGGCCCTAATTCTTTTTTAGACCAGCATTGGAATGGGGTCCCCAGGGAAGTGGTCACAGCACAAAGTCTGCCAGCATTCAAGAAGTGTTTGAACGATGCTCTACGACACGATGTGATTCTTGGGGTTGTCCAGTGCAGGGCCAGGAGTTGGACTCGATGATCCCTGTGGGTCCCTTCCAGCTCAGGATATTCTGACTCTCAGTGTGTGCTCATGTCTACATTTCATCTCAGTCCTTCAGTACTGTAAGAATCCATCCAGACTCAGAGCAGTCAGGGGAAAGAGCAACAACTTTCATGTTTCCCTGACAGTCCTACTTCACTTCAAAATCAATAGTTTTAGAGTTGTTCACATATCCCACCTACATCTGAACCCCTTCAAGCCTCACAGGTAGAAGAGACAGGGTTTCTTACAAGGACATAATTTCAGTCCCTAGCTGGATGGAATTTCACAAACTCAATATCCATGTAAAGTATCTACAGGCTGCATGGATGTGCCAAAACCCTCCTCTGTCTTCCCAGAAATCAAAGGGCTTGCCTAACAGGGATAAATATAAAATATTATCCCTGAAGTTTAGTTTTATAGGAGTTAACATCATTCACAGAGCTGTCGCACCACCAGAGGAAACAGTGAGGAGGGGAAAAAAAAAAAAGAGGCCCTTTCTCTGTCTCAGCATAGTTGCTTTGCCACTTTAATTCAAGGAGTAATATCATAGCACTAAAACAAACCACTCTTTATACCACCACAGAAACTATTTTCTACACCTTAACATTGACACCAAACACTGAGAGAAGCTTCCTCCAAGTGAGTTTGAAAATGGTTGATAAAGTTACTTCAGGAGCAAATAACTTGCTCTTTGTTTGTTTCATTATTTATTCACATGGAGACACAAATATAGTCACATGTTGGCTCAGACATAAAAATGCCAATTGACAAAAGGAAAAAGAAAAGTCTTTAAATGTAAAGTTTGCTAAAATGCTCTTATGAAGAAGTGCAAATGTGTGCTGATTATAAATATTCACTGAACAGACTAAAATAAATTTGATATGCCTAAGAAAGGCTATATATTTCCAGCCAATTTTATTCTTTCTGGAAGGCTTTATAATGCATTTATGAAGATATGCTTACAGGCAGGATTAAATCTCTCCTGTTTGCACAACTGTAATGCAAAATATGCAAATACCGTGGTAAATTAGAGAAGATGTTGGCTTTTCTCTTCCGAGAAAACTTGACTGTGAAGGTTTTTCCCTTCTCCTGCTTAAAAAAAACCAAACCTTATCTCATAATTTCTATACCCTAAAATCATATTTTCTCATGCAGCATGTTCCAAATAAGCTATTGTGTGTTTTCTCTGGGAAAAAAGGTGCAGGACTTGTCCTACTCTAGAGTGACAAGGAGAGACAAGCATGCCCTGTGAGCAAGCCAAGGCTTGTACTGAGATGGTAAGAAATAAAGCAACTTACATTTAGACATTTGACACAGATACCGATCACAAGAAAGAGCATTTACAGTATTAAATTGAAACCCATGAATAATTCACCAGTTTCAGCTGATGACAAACACAGAAGTGGCAGAATATTTGATGATCAATAATTATTTCTGAGATTTTAGGAAGTGTGGCACCTTATAACTGAACAATTTAATTAAACACTAGATATGACTGTTTAATTGCACATGCTGTATCAACCCTTTTTTCCTTTTGAATTTTGTGCAGATGCTAAAAATCGTTCATCACTTCTCAAGCAAATTCACTTCTCACCGTGAATTTAAAAACTGGTTCTCTAATAAAGTTTTCCAATATTACATTTCGTGCTACACTCCTGCTCTCATTAAACTGCTAATAGCCTTCAAATAATAAGTTTATTGGAAACCATAGCCGTAGGTTCACTGACATCACATTTGAATCTCATCTGCTGCTGAGGTTTACAAGTGACAATGCTAAGACTGATGACCTTGTGTCCAGCACAACGAGACCCCAACAGTAGATAAAATTTCCAGCAGAGCCACAACACATGCCCAAGGTGTCAATCTTGAAAACATTCTTCAGAAATGAAGCAGGTCCATATATTTATCTACAGAGCTTTTCCATGGAAACAAGTTTCTTCCTAAAACATCTCCTTTAAAAATATGAAAGTACTGAACAAATCACACAAAGTCACTGATTTTTCTTCCTAGGTCTGCTGGCTCTATGCCATCAGCTTGGGATTCAGAAATGCATCTTGTTTTTTCCAAACAGGTTAAACAAAAGGGATTTATTCAGCTCTGTATCAGAGAAACAACCTTTTCCACTGTGGATTCCAACAGCTTTTGGGTTTTAAATATCATAGGATGAGAATACTAGGATTTCTCCTGAAACACTGTGGGATGGTTTCTGATCTCTCTCATTTTGAAGTCTCTTTCTTGCTGGTTGCTCCAGTTTGGTGTGTTGGGGGGTTTTTGACCATTACTCCAAGTCACAGAAAACCCCTTCATGCTGCAGTGAAGTGTTGTTCTTCCTCCTGAAAACACTCAAGTCTCCATACACAGGCTTTTCCACACCATCTTCATAGTTTTCATCAACCCCCCTGATCAGACATCAGCAGACTGGAACTTTAAATCTTCTCTCCTAAAGTGACTAACTCAGAATCTTTGCTTGCACCCTCTACATTTTTCTACACCAATATTCAGAAGGAAGCACCAAAAGTGCAGTTTCCTGTGACCCTACATCCCTAGACAAAACCAGATGAATTAAAAAAAAAAAACCCAGAAACCAAAAAACTTCAGCAGGATTCCATTAAAGCTCATGGCCTGCACGTACCAATTCCATCTTTATGATCCAGTGCTTTTAAATATATGTAACCCTGGAATACGTGGACCATTTCAAAAAATTTTTCATATAAAACTTGTCACTCACTGACATCTCCTTTCATGACTATGATAGTTTGTAATAATTTTCAGTCAAAAAACTGACATTAGACTGTGACTGAGTCTTCCTGGAAACTTCTCAACCAGATCCATGGTGTTTTCTGAAACAGATAGAAATAAAAAGTCAGTTCACACTTGTACAAGCATCTAATTCCATCACATCTCTGTGCCTGGCAGCTGAGGTGTTGCAGCCACCTGAGACCTTCCAACTTACTGTGTAGTCAAGCTGCCCTTGCAGTTACCACAAGTTAAATTTTAACAGGACTGAGACACCCTTTTTTATTAATCAAATGATCCAGTTAGTTGGCATATTAAAGTAAATAATGACAACCCTAAGCTGCAAAGAAAGACTACAAATCACAGAAACCTTTTTTACAGAGTCTTCACACTAAAAGATATTCCAGTCTGGTCTCAGCTTCATAAGCAGAACAGCACCTATGGTTCATTTTCTACTTGTCAGGAGAGCTCATGTAAATTATGTCTCGTGTGTTCCTGAAACTAAGTTGATATACTGTAAACCATTATTTTTGCCCTGATAGAAATAATTTCTTATAGCTACCAGTGCCACATGCAATCCCCACTGAGAGAAAGCTGTGGTGATTGATATGAAAGCAACCCCCAGCAATAGATACCCTGATATTGAAACAGCAGACTGAAGACACAAAAACCAGCATTTCTACATATATTCTACAGTGCCATTCAAACTCTAATAATTTTTTATGAGATTTTAATTTTTCTCGGTTAATTTTGCTTTAACCTTCCCCACAGCCCTTCTTTGCCTACCTTCCTAAAGCATTCTGCCTCCTCAACCTTCACTGACAAGACTGTTCTCCAAAGCACAGGCTATTACAGAGCAGTCATGGAACAAGAATTATAAATGCAAACATTTTGCCCCAAGAGCATCCTGTACACCAGGCTGGGAACAACTCCAGTCTGAAGGGCAACGATGACAGAGCCATGTGGTGAATATCAGTTTGTATAGCCCAGAGTGGGCAAGCTCTGCCAATTAGTAGTAGTAGGGGTGCTCCATCCAATTTTCTCCCAAGGTAAATCCTGCCTGCAGTCAGCATTATGCTCATTTGGGCTCAGCAGACATTTGATCTGCCTAATCAAAAGAATCCACTTTCTGCTACCCAAAGAAGGAATAATGCAGTACACTACAGGAAGAAAAAAAAGATGCAACAGTTTTACACAAACATACTGTCAAATCATACTTCAATAATTATGGCTCCTGTGGCACTTGAGTGTGGAAGAAAAAAAAAAAAAAAAAGAGGAGTTCAATCAGTTAACATGTGACTCCTTACAGATAGGAGAATAAAGGAGCCAGCAACCATGAATTTTGAATTTTGTTGGGTTCATTGTTCAGTACAGAAAATAACACAGTTAGGAATATCTTTTCAGAAGTTTCCTCTTTAACTGCTAGAGATCATTTGAATTTATCTGGACACTACTACCTAATCTGGCTTTATGCCTCTGCTCTCAGGCTCGTGTACTTCAAGTCATCATTTGGAATAGTCTTCAGTGTTCTACAAGATTAGGTTTAATTTAAGACTTGTGACACCTTTATGTATTTGTTAGGTATGATTCAGTTACCCCTGTAACAAGTAGGTTTCATTAACAATGGGTGACACAGCAGAGAAGTAAAATCAGGAGCTGGAGTACACTGCAATTAATAACTGAATCCATACTCAGCTTCAGAATAACAACACACAAAAACAACTAGTAAAACTGTTTGGCGAACACCTGAGAAGCAGTCTATCATTCTGGAAGATGCTTCAGAGGTATTGCTCCATATCCTTGTGTCATGCTGCCAAATATTACCGTAAATCCTTCTTGGCAGACCTTCCAAAGAGTATAGCATGTACTACATGACCAGACAGATAAATATCATCTCACAAACCTTAAGCAAAGCCAGAAGAATACTCCCTTTTACACAAAACCAGATTTTAAAAGTCCTGTGATATTTTCTCTTCAGTTGTTGCTCATTTTTTTCATATAGCAGTATGTACCAACCAACTAAACTCATAATCTGGTGACACTCCCATTCCTGGAACAGCCACAGACAGTCCTGCAAGCATTGCAAAAAACAGGCTTTGCACCCCATCAGCACAAGGCAGAGAATCTTTACAACGTATCAGCAATCACCAGAGAATTAGTAATGTTTTTACAAACTTGGGTGATTATATTTAGCAAGTGTCTCCATGCCCTAAAACAGCACATCACAATTATGTTAGTCTTTGCTTTTTTAGCTACTTCCTTAAAAAACTATTGTAATGACACTTCAGCTGAAAACATTTGCCCGTCAATATTTCAGCAGGAACTTCCCTTGCTTGAGTCACTGTTCAGGTCCCAACAATTGCCAGGATAAGATGTGATTTCACTGGGAAAGTGACCTGGCTGCCACCTAAAAGGCTGAACAAACTTACACCAGCACAGCTAAGAAAAACCACACAATTTCTAAACAAACCTCAACAACAGTTCCTGCAATAAGGGCAAGCGACTTCTACAGCTAAAAGGCTTTTCCTCTGCTGCATTTCAAAGCTCTGAACACTTGTCAAAAAGAAAAATGGAGAAGTCATTCCCTATGGCATGTCTCAGGGAAATTTGAATACAGGGATCACCATCTTTGACTCTGCAGGAAGAACACCCAACTTTTTAGCACTGAATTGCAGTTTCTTGTAGCCTGGGCCTATCCAAAACAGCTTTCTAGAGCCACACTCTAAGCACGCTCTGGATGTTCTACAGAATAAAAATGCTGTTATTCAATCAAATCTCACCTTAAGACACTCATTCTTGAGCACATATAGTTAATCCTATGGAGTTAATCCTATTTGATTCTTTTAATCTGTTTGTACTCTAACTCATCAGTTCTTTTTTTCTTTTGCATATACTTTGTGCTTTTGTGTTGCCTTTGTTAGTACTGTAAGAATAAATTATTACCAGTAATTTAACTCAGTGATTATTTCTCTTTTATATCTAATTTGTAACTACTGTTTTCTACTTTGGATGATATATAATTTTTACATTTTGGAATTACTGTCACTTATTTAGCATCTCTGTAAGAACCAGGTCTTCCCTTGTCTACTCATGCAAAGTTCTCCATAACTAATCCTACTCTAATCTACATCACAGAAAACAGGGATTTATTTATGGGATCACCCATAAAGAGTGAGGAAATTCTACCTGCAGTTGTCATCTGAATTGGCTGATTGCAGAAGGATTAAAAAATTACCTAAGGACATAATGCTAAATTCCCCTACAAGCTATGAAAGCAACGAAGTCCTGCCCTTCTGCTCCTGCCCTGTCACAGCTGTGCCCTGCTATAACTTCTGGTCAATCTGACCCCAAAGACAACATTGGTCTGACTTAATTAGGTATTATGTCTGCTCCAGGGATATTAATGATTTGAACTATAAATATTGCAACCATAAAAATCCAGTGTATTATGCTATATGTGAATTTAAGTGAAGTGCTAAGAGACCTTGTAAAAGTAAAAGGTAAATTAAAGTTACTTTTTTGCCTCCACAGCTTCTCGGTAATAGGAAAAACTCTTTCTCTGGGACTTAGAATTTGCTTTTTATCTCGACTGAATAATTTACAAGCATCCCTTAAATGGTCACTGTAGTTATATTGGTCTTGGGGGAAAAAAAAAATCACATTACTGAGGTCAGTGTGTCCAATTCTGCTATAAAGACAGTGTGGAAGTGTGCTTTGTGCACCAAGGATGGATGTGACAGGTAGCCAACAAGCCCAGTTTAACCAGAGAAGGTTTGGTTAAACCTGAGAAGCAGAGCTCAGCATTCATCTAGGGTAGATGAGGCCACCCATTCAAGGTTCTTCAGTCCTCAGTATTTGTTCTAATTTTGGATACTTGGCACCATGCAGGTGGAGACTCAGCTGTCTTCCTCTGTTCAATACATAGCTAAATGCAGCACATTTTAGAAGTTTTACTTTGAGTTTTATCAGAAACTCCAGAATTGCTATGCATAAAACAAGTTACTCAAAATTCCAGGTTTCAGCCAATACAAGGATATTATGAGTAACATAGCCTCTCTGTTTAGCTGGGATTTTTATGACATCCATTAAGGGGCTTCATCTACATACTGGCTATAAAGCTGAGACGATCAGCAGCAGCTCTCCACTCTGCTGTGATGGTGCACCAAGAAAGGGGGAGAGAGAGTTCTGCCTTCCCATGGGGCATCTGAGAGCCACTCTGTCTCAGAAAAAAACCAGCCTCCTGGTCTACAGGGAATAAATCTATTACTGCAGTCTGCTTCCATCTTCAAGAATCTAGAGAAAATATTCACATTAAGCATGTTGGGGGTTTTTTTGAGACTGATAATAAACAGAAAGCTTCACATTCCAAGGCTTAACCTATCAACTGACAGAAGCTGGGCATGTTGTATTTTGAGATTTCTCATGTATTTTCAATCCATCTGGTATTGCCCAGAATAATGGACTAAATGGTCAATTAATCTAATCCAGTACAGCAATTCCTAAATGTTCCTTTCCCTCTAAAATACACAAATATAGAAATATAAACAGTGTTGTAAACATTTGAATTTGATGTACTGAAGGTCACTGAACAGCACATAATACTCCCTCCCTCTCCAATCCACAGAAGTGTGCTTTGTTTTCTCATAATTAATTTCTATTTCATAACTAAGCTTCTAGATAGCTCGTTACTCAGAAGAGAATTAAACACTCAAGACTATGAGGTTTAAATTGGTCTTTTCAATAGATAAAATGATTGAAATAGGACAGTAAAATATCCTAATTTCAAGAGGAAGACACATAACTCAGAGTTCAAGTAGTAACGCAATTAATCTTCAACAGAACAGCACGTGGTAGCTCTGAAAACAAAGCTCTAAATTCTGACAATCATCCTAAAATATTTAACACTGAATCTCTTCTGAGACTTCTGTTAGAACTCAATAGAAAAGCCCCATCATCTGCTCACAAAATAAATGCAAATCCTTACAAGGCTGGATAACCGTAATATGGCTCCAGGCATACCTTTGGTTCTTTCTTACTATCAGCTCCTGTGAGACTCACCATATTCCCTGATGCTCAGGGAAAGCTCTTTAAATGCCTGCTTTTTCCATTCTCTTCCAACACACTAATTTTTAAACATCACCTCGCTTTCCTCTCCCGTTTAACACTTCCATTAATGACTAAGAGCAAGAGTTCACATTTCAGTGCATTAGCCCAATCAGCTCTCACCTTGTGATTTTCACATTGTTTTATAGTTTATAAAAAATAAGCAGCAAGCTAAATAAATAAATTAGCACTGCACCCTGCCAAGGCAAAGTCAGAAAGAATTATTTACAGTCAGTTCTTAAAAGGGCTTGGCTCACTTATGACTGATGCCTACACCAGTGCTGCCAAGAGCAGACCCCCTATGCTTTGGTGTTGTGGTTACACTGAACAGACACCCAAGGTGGCAACACTTTTGATGCCCCAATTTACAATTCACACATTTGGGTGACAAATTAAACTTTTGTTTGAAAATTGCTATGATCTCCAAAAGGCCAAAATGAGTAACCCCAAATTAACTTCCTTCTCTCACTGACCCAATACAGCACTCAGTGTTCTTGTCTGCCCTCAGTTTCATTTTCATGATTTTGGAATCACCTTTGGGACATGTGTTTCCTCACAGACCTACCAGCATGATGGCTTTATCCCAGTGGTGACCTCCAAGTAGGAGTTAAAAATGAAGTTTCAGGACAAAAGGCTCAAGAGATAAAGGGCTCTTCCCAGTTTACACTCAGAAACAAAATCTCAGCCCAAAGAAAAAACACATTATTTTTATGGATTATGCTAATTCACACCAGGAAAGAGGCGAACTATTTTTTTCTTGGGGGTGGGAGGCATTGTATATGCAATATGTGACTCTTACTATCTCTTACATTAAATCATTTCAGCCAGTTACATAATTTGCTCCAACCAGATGGCCTAAAAAGTGCACAGTGGTATCTTAAAGTCCATCTCAGTCTCATCCTTAGAGAAATGAAATAAAATTATTTAACCCTTCTTCATTAGCCATGTTTTCTTACTCTTTGTGTTGATTTCCATGAACTCTTCTCACCTCCTCTTTTGTCACCTCTTTCTTTAAAGACAGCCCCAAAAGGGATATTCCACACTCTCTGCTGCATCACATCATAACACAGTATATGCTCCTTCAGTTGCTGACTCAGATTTCTGCCCAAGAAAAATGTATTAGACTTGGACTTGTCAGATAGAGTTCTTGAGAAATTAGATTTGCAAATACTTCTTCAATTGTGATTAAACAGACAATAAATCTAACACTAAACCATGGGGCATTGTTGCAGGAACAAAACTTAAATAGACATTTTAGTTTCTTTTAATTGCATAAAGGTATTGCTTGCCCTTATATATGTTTGGGAGAGGGCTAGTCAGCTCCACAGTAATAAAGCAGCGTGTCCAGTCATTCACACATTACTGCTGTAAATCAAATAAAAAATGGTCTCTTGCTTATAACAGGAAAAATACACCAAATGCAAAGGTCAGAACACAACAGAAGAGGAAAAAATTGAGAGGAGATAGAGGAATCACTCAGAAAGGAGTGCGCAGTTATAAAACAGCTATTGCTTTTCTGTGAGGCTGTATTATCAAGTCATTTGTGAAGGTTCAAGTGGCCCATTACTATTAAGAAAATCAATCTTGAAATGCTGAAGAGATGAATAATTTTAGTAGATAGATTGTTTCTCTGAAAACTTCAGAAACACATTTTTTATTATAAACTATCCATTATAAACTCCGTTTAATGTTTTCCAGCCAACCAATGGTAAGAAAACTATTTGGCTCTCAATACCCATGAATCCCATTTAAGTGAATATCTGGCAGTTGGGGAAGTTTGAACATCACAGCCAAGAGCTGCCCTGGAAGAAGCCAGAGTTGGAAGTGTGTTTATCAGATTGTCTTTTTTCCTTTTCCACTGTCCTGCAATTATTTATATTCTTCTTGCCACGCCTGCAGATGATTTTTGAAATAAAACTGTGTCTCAAAAGAGTGTCCTTTCATTAACTGGCTCCAGATAAATCAATATATGGTGTGAGAGATGTGGGCAGCATCTTTCAAGAGAAACAAATTGCCATTGTAACTTATAACATGCAATTAGTCATGCAAAAATGAAATGCTCTGGAAAGACGGTCTGCTTTATAAATGCTTCATTGTGAAGAGTAGACAGTACTTCAAAATGATGCTGGAGCAATAAGTTCTTGTTTGTCAACATAATATTCCCATATGTAATTAGAAAATTGTGTGCAAGCTGACCACTTCACTTTGCTCTATTAAGGAAATGGACCACTAGCACTAAAATACCATAACAAAACATCCAGTTTCAACTATGGAATGAAGAATAATTCCAGTCACTAAGTTGTTTTCCCTGCTTGTCTCTGACATATTTGATCCATGCCCTTTAACTGAAGTCAAATGTTTTCCCAAATATTACAGAAAAAAAAAAGTAATTAAAAAAAATTAAGAAAGGAGGGTCAATTACACAAACATCTTCCTCTGTTTATAGAGTAAACACAAAGAATCAGCTTAATTGGATCTAAAAAGATTTGGAATGAGGACTAGGAAATCTTTCTACCAGTCAAGCTCATGACACACTAGAGTAAGGCTGCCAACAGAGGTCATATAATCTCCTATACTGTCCTTACACGTGCCTGAAGATTTTTGACAGCTCCAGAAGAGACCCACATTGTGTCAGCACAGAGCAGCAGACTCAGCTACTTCTCAAAGTCCTTTCCAGCCAGAAATTTCTATTATTCTCTGTTTATATGCAGCCTGGCTCTGTAAGGACATTGCTGGGCTGCTGCACTCGTACAGATGAAGCCGACAGGGCTTGGCATAAGTATAGGGTGCTGTCAAAATATTAATACATGCTGAACCAGAGCTTTTCTTTAACACTTCATGGTTTTTCATTATTAAGACATGGATGAAGTCTCTATACACTTCAGTTTCCTGAGGTCATTACAGCATCTTTTTGATTAACTGGTCAGTGCTGCTTGGGTGTTTTGCAGCTGCAGATAAAAGACCTTCCTGAGTAGTATGAAATGCAGTTTTCATTCCTGGTGAGCACAGCTGCATAGGAAGAGGTGTGTAAAAAAAGTTACTTGTTTTACTAAAACAAGGGAAAAATAGGTACTTGTGGTAGCTGTCATTTAAACAGCAAATTACAGCAAATGTTCTGCAATGAGAGATTAAAAGAAGACCAACACAGGTATAGCACAATCTAACCTCAAAAGATAATCAAAATTAAGTATCATGCTGGTTACTAGTTTGTCATCCTCTCTCAAATCAAAAACCTTTCCAAATTTACATGACCCAATCTGAAGGTGCATAAAAACATAGGAAAACTGTACTTAGAACAGAAGTGTTCACATTTTTAGCCATATTTTAGGCCTACACAAATTGATGTGAGTATCCATTTTGCCTGTTATTTTATTTTTAACTACAGTCATAAACCAGACTGATGCCCTCAGGGACATCTCTATAGCTGGCCCACCTAATACTATTCCTGGTCAGTATAGCATGACTGTTAGCTTCAATACATACTCCCTAGTTTGCTCCATTACCCAAGAAATCACATTTTTCCACTAGCCTGAGATAAAAATCATGTAGCAGTCATGAGATCTGGTAGAAAAATATATTTTATGTAACCAGTCTTTTATGCTCAAGGAATAAAAGATATCGCTTCTTTATTGTGTTCACAAAACATAAAGGGCCAGGGCAGGCAAATTAAAGTGTTTCCAAGGGACACTAAAATGGGAAAACTTTTAAGCATTTCAGAATCTGCAGGGTGAGCACCAGGAGCATAATTTTCCCACCTGAAAGCATTTTAACTTTAAAGTTTCAAAATGTTTGTTTCTTTTTCTTTCTTTTTCTCCTCTTAATGTCTGCCAACAACAGACATGGGTAGCAGGGCCATCAGGGAAACTTATTTTCAAGAAGCCAATCTTTTATCTCTCATCACTTCTGAAACATGATTTGGTACTGAACATGTCACACAAATGTTGTGGGCTTGTTTTGTTTCTTTTTATTGACAGCTCACATGAGCAGGATTTCACTTAACTAGAAATCCTGCCAATTTTAATCATGCAAAAAGACCAAGGCAAGCATGACAAGCACTAAAAAGAAAACATAATTTCTTCAAGGATGTTACAATCAGATTAGTTTTCATAGAGTAAGATGTAAAAATCCATGAAACTCCTGGTTTATTAAAGTCTAAACACAAGATGGATACACCTAAACTCAATTTCAGACTATCCATGACCCAGTATTACAGGGTCCCTTTCTCCCCTCTTGCCACAGCTCATGGTATTTCTTTCACTTATTGCATAACGTATATTAAACAATCTCTGATGATTGCTGTTTCTGTACATTCACACAAAGGATTAAAAATACTCTTAGACCAAAATCAGACTGCTTGTGCCACAGGTCAGCACATACAAGAATAAGCAGCATCACACACCATATTATTTCCTTAATCACATGAGAGAAAAGCAGAAAGCCTGGATAGAGCTTTTTCCCTAAAAAAATAGAGACACACATAGATTATTTTGCCAATATCGACAAAGTCTCAGGAAATTTCCAAGAGAAAGATAAGAAATTCTTTCCTCAAAAAGTGGTGTAATATGCCCTGCTCCTCACTTGAGATAAAAAAAAAACAACATTTCTGTGTGACATTTAAATTCAGTGGGTTTTGTTGCTTCTCTAGTTTTAAAAAATAGACACATATTAATCTTTATCTGATGCTTTTTCTTCCTTTAATACTGAGAGAGTTTTTCTCCTCTCTCTCTCTCTCTGAATTGTGACTAATTTTTGCTGAGCATGTCCTTGCTACTTGTTCTGTTTTCTTGGTTTGGTTTGCTGCCTCAAATTTTAGCAAATTCACCCCTTTTGACAGAGCCACATTCCACCTCTTCTGTCTCTCCAAAGACCAAAAAAAACCAACAATAAATAAGGAAGCTATATTTTTCTTTTTCAAATGAAACAAGTATCAGCAGCTTCCTCATTCTCCATCTCCTGCCCTGTCCCAGCTCACCAGGGAAGCAGCCCTCTGCACACTTACACACCACTGCCAGTATATTTGGAAAAAACCTTTGACCTCAGATCAGAATGTATTGCAAGGCTCCCCATGCTCAGTATTCATATTTACTCTCAATTGTCTTTAAAACAGATTTGTTTATACAGCCAGCTCTATGCTGGAAGCCGCATAGTTGTTGCTTGCATCCTGCCTTCAGCCATTTTCCCACAAAGGTTTCTGCTGCCCCTTTGCCCACACATTTATTCCCTGCAACTAGGATCAACATCAGCTGCAATCCCTCTGACCACCACTCCAACCTTGTGCTGTAAACTGATGAATTCAAATCAAAACATCTCAGGGCGTTTTACAGTCTCTCAAAGTCACTTTCATGTTGCTTCATCTACTGCTCTCTCTTAACAAGTATTTCAAATTGGATGATAGCTCTAGAAGGTTTTACTCAGGTACAAGTAGTACCCATTTTCCAGCCTTATTAAATCATAAAGCACTTGATTCATTTCCAGGGATTAGGTACAAAATATCCTCTGGCTATATTGACCATTCAACAAATTGCATTATGAAAGCAGCACTACACCAGAGCAGCTCTAAAAGCCTGCTTTCCTTGGATTTTGCATGGTTATTAATGCAATCAATATTGGAGCAATTCAACTCCCTCATGATCAGTCTCCAAGGCTTCTTTAAAGTACTTTTCTTATAGGTACAAACATTACACCAATATTTTTTTGAACCACCCTCAGGGTCTGTAACAACAACCAGCCTTTTCATCAACTTCTTCCCATACTGTCTCTGGTTTATGGGACACATCACACATCTCTTGGGAAATTCTTTGGCATCTTTCAGTATTAATCCTTGCTAGAGCCAGTTTTGTTTTCTAAATCTCAAAGCTCTAGAGCTTTCCTGTTTTTTTGGCTTGATATCACACCCTGAAAATGATATTTCATTCAAAACCATGTGGGAGAAAAGTTCTCTTTAAGCATCAAAAGCAACAACAAAATTCAGTGCTGTATTAAATATTTCAGAACATTTTAATTCTGAAAATAAAATGCCTTTTCCCCACCAAAAAGACCTGTAAGTCTGACTCTAATCAGGATTCTGGTACTTCATTTCCTTACTTGGACAAATTCAAGCTTCTAATGGGAAGAAAATGTCTGGTCTCTGTGCCCCCTAACTTAAGAGGAAAATTCCATCTCCTCATTTGGAGGAAAGCTTCTTTTAATGTGTGTTTCTAGAGCACTATACCACAAAAGTATATACTGTCTTTCAATTCTGTACCTTGACGTAGGTCTACAGTATGAACTCCACCATATCCCCCAAACTGAGCTTAATTATAACCTTTCTACTACAGGGATTAAATCAGTTAAAATCCAATGGAATTTCTATTTGACACACTCAATAGTGTGACAAATCCAGGGAAAAGGCAGGGGCACATGAAGGGTGCACTAATTTCAATCAAGTCTTTCCAGTGTGTGAATGCCGGAGAATGACTGGATCTCGAATTTCATCATATGTGTGAGTATTGCTTTATTGTGAACATTTACATTAGTAGTTTAATCCCTTTAGGAAAAGAATACTGGAAATTGGTTTCAAAATGTTCCCTTCATTAAATCTGTTGCAATTTCTTTTGAAATAAAAGGCACAGTCTGAGGTAGTGAGAACCTCACAGATGAACTGTGAGAAACATTAGATAAGGACCTCTCAACCCTTAAAAGGAATGAAATTGTGCTGCACATTTCCCAGCTGAATAGTTTACAACATATTAACATCATTTGGGGGAATAGAATTTTAAGTAAAGGCTGTCAATGTGTATCACAGGTTTAAAGGAAATCAGAGACAAAATGAAGAGCTTAAAATGTGTGAGGAAGACACATCCACACACAGCCACTCATGTTTTCTCTAAGCTCTCCTTTCTGCCCATTATGGTAGTTTATTCACAGTATTTCACTGTGCTGGGAGAAAGAATCTTGTTGTACCACCATGAGAAATCTCATGTTTGTGCTTTAGCAAGGTCCCATCTCAGAGAAGATCTCATAAGATTGTTTTTAGTCTTGTTTTCTTGTATCCCACATTGGCAAAAGAGATGTGTATGGCCCCTTTCACTGTTGTGTAAAAATCAGTGACCAGCAGGCACTTGCACTGGATACAAGATCAGATGTCAAGTGCAGACTTCTGCTCTGGAAATAACGCTTTGGAGGAACCTTATGTGGAAAGCAGAAGGTGGTCCAGCAGCATTTGTTTTAAATCCATTCATGCTTTCCTGAGTCCTGTGATGTGTTAAAAGCCATTGTTGTGGCCTGGTGCATGCTAAGTAACCTGCTTTTTCCTATGTCCTCAATCTTCCCCAAACCACATGAACAGCCAGTTAGAAATTCAGCTTATCAGAAATATCTGTGGTTTCAACCTTAAACAAGTTCAAATTTTCTCCTATCTGCTGTACATAGCAAACAGACAGGTAGGGAGTGCTCTAAATTAGTCACAATTTACAATAATGATAAGGCTCCAGTTCCTTCCCTGAAATTGCTATATTCCTAAACTTGACTCTCCTGGATGTCAGGACATTTTGGGGTGGCTCACACTCTCTCCAGTTCTCACAAAAACTAACCCAAGGAAAGTTTCACTGAAGTTGGTCTATTCTGTGTACTTGCTCACAGATTATTTTGATGGATTCACACTTCTCAAACAGAGTACTTTACCTAAAATTTCCAAGTACATCTAAAGACAAAACATTTCAGACACTTAAATTTTTTTCTGTAATTACAAATTAAGGATAAACATCTTAAAGAAACACTTAGCTTTTCTATTCAGCAGTCTAGTACACTGAATTAAAAGCATGATGATACCTAAGAAATTACATATGTAAGGCATAATTTTTAGATGAAATGTTCTTTTGGTCTCTCTACTCAAATTTCCAATAATATTTTCTTTCAGTGCAAAGCACGTATGAATTTTTAGAACAACAGAATTAATTTTAAAAAGACATTCAACAAAAATGCATATCTGACCCACACAGAAAAGCTACAGAAAAAAACTTAAGTACTAATCTATGAATGAGATGAAACAGGGCAGTAGAAGATTGAAGTACAAAGAAGAGTATTTGGCAGATTTTTCTTCAGAAAAATGATATTACAGAAGCAACAGTAAAAGTAGCAGTACAAAAGCAGCCTTAAAATCCTCCCATTTCATCAGTGTGGAAATATTTTGGAAATAGGAAAGTAGGAGTATACTTACATAGTAAATGCCACCATATTGGTGGCCTGATGCACCTCAAATGAGAGGGAATAAATAACCCATTGGAAGCTTCCCATGCCACACACTTCTGTTGCTTTTTTACTGAGAGCAAACAGGGCATGTTATCACTCCTCAGAACAAACATCCACAACTTTAAATCCAGGAAGGTTAAAAACTTCTGCTGATCCATTTTACCGTATGAAACCTATGCAGAATTATATTGATAACAAAACCAGAAATTATACTATTGAAACTAAATGAGGTTTTCCCTGATCTTACTCTTGATCTGCCCTCTGCTATCAGTTATTTTTAAAAAAGACAGTCACAGAAAAAGTCAGCTTTTTCTGGGCGGAACCAACACAAACTAGAAACACATAATAGTCTATTATCCTTGCTGGGTAATTTTTCCACATTTCAGTTCAGAAAAGGAAATTTATAGATTTAGTCTTCACCTGCATTGGTGCAATGGCTCTGAGAAAGAGCAGGAAACATTCCTTCAGACCAAGCTCTCATTAGGAGGGGACTGCACAAAGCAATGTGCAGAAATCCCATTTAGGCTGGCAAAGTATAACTTCAATGCAACCTAACTGCAGAAGTGCACAGGGAAACATTTGAACACTTTCTCATGTTCTTGCAGAACATGTGGTTAAAATTAAGTATTTGCTTTTTTTCTTTCCCAAACTACAAAGCAACGACCAGACACTCTTCAGTCTTCATGTGTTCTAAGGAAAAGCAAGCTATTCCATCTATGATAGCTGACTCCATATCAAACACCTCTAAAAAGGTATCCCAACGTAGGGCTGCAGCTCTTTAAAATACTAATCCTAAAATCTGCAACATACCATTAGCTGAGTAACCGTACTGGCTTGCAACTAACAAGAAACCAATTTAACAAAAACTCTCCCAGAAAATTCACAGCAAAGAAGGCATTATTTTAAAAGTTCTTCATATAAATTGATTGTATTTATCTATTCAGTATTGCTTTTTAGTGCCAGAAGTCCAGCATTAACTCAAGAATGCCTGGGTCTCTGCTTACACAGACACCCAATCAAACAATTAGGAACCTAATCACTAAAGAGTTGAAGACACAAAACAGATGTTCCAGCCAATTCTGTCAGAGCTGGGAGCCTCTGAAGAAAGAAGTCTGGATTGTTTAGCTTGCTTATTTCTGCAGTGCCAGAGATCATTCTCGTTACTGTGTTTTGAAGCAGTAATTTCTGAATGATGATGCTGGCAGAACTACAAACAAAGAATTACACTAATCCAATCTGGATGTCACTAACACATGTAAAACTGTCTTCAGATTTTCACAGGTCAAGCAGGATTTAAACTCCACTCCATTAATAAAACAAAGACACTGTTCTTGGACTTTAAAAAGTGTCTTTGCCTAAAAAGGCACAGGAATCCAGCGTGGGTAACAATGCTTTGTCCTGCAACATACAGGAGCTCATGGAAATAATTTATGTAGATTGTACTGCCAACCATCAGATTCCTTTAAACAGATAAAGCTCATCTTACACCAAACATTTGCAAAACAATAACCTTGCTAACCCAGAACTGCCTCTCCAGGGTCTGTCCATGCACATAAAGTTGCATTGTAACTGATAACCTGCTCTCAGAGAACAATAAGCAATATATTAGTCATGAACTATAACTTCAAACGCTCTCCTTCAAAATATTGGACAAGAGGATTGAGGATTGATTCAAACATCTGAATCCAAAACTGAGGTATTTGGGGTTTGGTTATAGGTCCAAGCTGGAAATCCAATTAAAAATTGTACCTTTAGTTTTGATATTACCTAGAGCATCTTCAGGAACTGCTAAATTCTCAAATAAGTTTTCTCTTGTTACCAAAGAGCTTACAAGACACTTCATTTGCAGTTGAAAATACTACACAAAAGACAGAGTTTAGCCAAATCCCAAAGGCCAGAATCCAATTCAGCATCTCCCTCAGATGCTGGCAAGACCTAAATCCTAAGAGCATCTTTGCCAACTTAATTACAAGCAATGAAGAAAGGAAAGGTCCTTACTCTGCTACCTGTTTAGGTAATTTACTATTCACCAGGGTGCACATACACACAAAAAAATTAGTTTGGAAACTACGACATGAGTGTTCATACAGAGCATATAAGAGGGACTAAACACCATACCACAACAAACTGTGTTTGCCACCATTCTGAAAGTCAGCTAAGCTAGTGATGGAACACCAGCCTTATCTTCAAAATACAACATCAGGAACTGTTTATTTATTTCTCTTCCAGTTTAAAATGTGTTTCATAAAGGTCAGATTGACAGCACTTTATTTTGCCAGTATGAAAAAAGGATTGTAATTGCAAGAAAAGTATTTTCTTGACAGAAATAGCAAAACACACACTCAGCTTGTTTAAAATTTCCAGTCCTTTTAGCAAAGGAAATATGTACCTATCTCGCCCATGCTTTCACTCATTAGATAAAAACTAAGTAACCACCAATTCAGTACAGCTCTCTCAGATAAAACTAAGCTGCAAGACATAAGGAAATTAACATGGATTTTCCTTTCCATGGTGCTTCTAACTCATTAGAACAATCATTTCATGACAGCAATGCCAAATACCAAACTGGTAAATTAATGGTGATATTAGCAGGCAGCAACATCAAACTACCAAGGACAGGTCTGAGTTTTAGGAATTAAATATTTTCCTTACTATTACATAGGCTGATCATTTAAGGTAAGACTAAACTGGCTTTTGAGGTTGTATTTCTCACATTTGAACTATTCAAAATTTCAGACCAATTTTTATCTTGGGCATACTGTCATCTTCCCTGCTGCATACATGTGCCAGTAAACCTTGCTAAAGACAGCTCCTCCTAAGGGATTTTAGGTTATTAGCCATTTTGGGGCTCAAGATGCAATTAAAAAGGAAGCTGGTGAGCTCTAGTCACTTCTAGTTTTTTGCCCATGCAACAACAATGAAAACCAGAAACATGCAAAGGTGCTGGAATTGGAAACCTTCAAGGGTTTCCAATTTTTGGCCACCAGATATCCCACCAGCACACAAGCCAGCACAACTTTAAGCTGTATAACTGGGAGATTATTAAAGACATGGAAAAAGATGAGAAAACAGAAGACAGAAAAAGCAAAATATATTTTACCACATTGAAATATGGCCAGGAACGTAACCTCAGAATTGCCATTGGCCACAATCACCTGGGGAAAAAAAAAAAAAGGAAATTAGTAGTTATACAATGGTATAGTATTAAACTACAGTTCAGTGGGGAACTGAAAAAAATTAAACCAACAAAAAACCACACTACCAGAGGCTCCAAACCAGCTCAAGAGGCAGAGTTCTCTCCTGATCATCTGGAAATGTCCCTTCAAGCTCAGTAGCAGCTGGATCAAACACAATCATTAAAAAATTGTAATATTCATGATCTGTTCAGATGTCCAGTCAAGTTTATCAGAAAGAGAAAACTGCCTTTCTCTGAAGTAGAAATAGAAATATGTAGGTGGTATATTTCCTGAAAGAAGAAACACAGCTGTGTCTCTCCTAAGCCAAGAAGCCCCTCAAAGCAAATGTTATGATCAGAGCACAGAAACTCATGAAGGACGATTTTCACCAAGTGCTCCAAGTAACCAATCAAAACATTATATCAGCCCCAAAAATTCTGGCTGCAGCATCCAAATCAGCTCCAACAGAGATAAAGCATAAAAATCCACTGCACTTTCCATTAAAGGTGACATAGGAGCCATGGTACCAAATTGAATAAACTACAAGCTTCAAAAGCCTAGAAAGACTGAAGTAATACTAAGATTGGGAAAAGGTCAGACTGGGGGAAGTTGGGGAAGACTTGGGGGCTAGAAGGGGATCATTAAAGAAGTCAGCAATGTAAAAAGCAAGGAAGTACAGGACACGTCTATAAGTCACTGGATGCATTTAACTTCCATTGTACCATCTCAGTAAACAATAGTGGGAGCCTGCACGAGCTCAAACTCTGAGCAGCTTCCCATTTCTCCATCCCAGATATAAAGTTCATGTGTGCTCCAGCCTGACTGGAAGAGGCAAAAAGCATTAAAAAAAAAAAAAAAAATTGCAAGAGGAAAAAACAAAAAAAACCTGAAACAAGAAGACATCTGAGTCCTCTGCTGCTCAGGCCAGAGAAGCAATGGCCCATGGAACACACTACATATCACGCCTACATGACGAGAGTAAAAATTCACATGCACGCATTCCAAGCACTTTCAAGTCAAGCTGTCCAGATGTTTCCGCACAGCTGCATGTTAGTAATGTTCTGTGGGCAGCATGCAACAGACCCAACAAGCCTGTCTTGCTGTGCAGAACACCTGCAGGAGAATGAAAAGCACAACCATAACTCACAAAAGCTAAAATTAACTTCTCTTGTTCATGCCTTATAACTAAAGCTCAGACGATGTGCATGAAAGAAAAGGGAAGGGTAACCCAGATGAAGACAGATAAAAAAATAGAAAAATATATCCTTGCACTGGTTTTCAGTTTGGACTGTAATTATGATGTGGGGTTTTTTCCATTTCTCTCAGCAACCCATTTTCACATTCTCTTTCCCTCCTCTTTTTGTTCTCTATATTGCTGATTTACGCTCCTTCACAGACGAACTTAATCATTTGGAAAACTTCAAACCACAAAAACTTTAAAAATGAAGTACACAGGATGGCATAGTAATGAATCCTTCTGCTCAAGAAAGCTCTGACCATGCAGTTTCTGTTAAAAGATGTTGCATAGAATGTTACTGATTTTAATGACACTTTTGATAATAGAATTGGCAAGGTCTATGATGAAATTCTCTCTCATTTTCAGAGTCTCAGAGTGAAAGTGGGGCATTTTCTGGAAACTGAAGTTTCAATCCAGCTTCAGTTCACACAAAAAAAGATATATTTTGCTCTGCTGTAAAGTAAAATAAACTTTTAAATGTCAGAATATATCCTCTGACCAAGACCTGACTCTTTTTGACCAAGAATCAGCTTTTTGAAATGCAAACACTTGGGTACCTGAATATGACAGGAATTCAGTGAAATGCAGAAGAAAATTCAGAAACCTTTATTACTCTGAAAAATTGCTCAGATATCACTAACATAAATGACTACAACTTGAGCTAAAAGCATCAGAGCTTTTATCTTCTACTATTTGAAGCAGTTAAATGAACAGAGATGAATCCTTGTCTGATATTCCAAGAACTTGAACAAACGTGCATTGATGCATCTCTCATAAAGATCTATTAAGATTTTCTGCTCCTTATATCTTCAGATCATCCTCAATTGTAGGCTGTTTCAACTAAAACCTCCCCAAATCACTCTAATCTTCAGAGCTCAGATAGTAATAGAGACAGAGAAAATCCAAACATATGCAATAAGAGCATTTACTCAGTCGGGTTTTCCAGCCATATTTTCTGTAGAAACCAATTCCATGACCAAAGGCACTGAAATAAATTTATTGTAGGAGAAAAGCCTACAACCTTATTCCAGCTTATCAGAGGGAGCATAAGTGAAGGTTGGGGTTAGTGCTACCTACACCTGTCCTTTGGATTAACAGAATCCTCACAGTTGTCAGTTACTATCAGCATTAAAATGAGACTCTTCTTTAACGACACAGGATTCGCCTTTTAAGAGGCTTAGAAACAAACTTTCTTCTCAGCAGGGAATTTTGCAAAGGGAGCTTCAAGCCTGAGAGACCAACCCAAACAATACCTCACCTTCACTTAATATAGACCGTAAATGCGATCAGGAAAGAAAGCAGCAGCTTCACTTGAACTCAGTCTATGCATTTGAGGCAACACACGTTACTTAAGAAATTCAAGGATGTTTACACAAGCCGAACACCCCAGCGAGGACATATGGTACAAGAAATGCAACAACAATGTAGTAGCAACAGCAAGAATATTAACCACTTCAATACCATGAAAAGTAACTGATGGCAGGTGTAACTGCATGGCCTTTCAATAAATAAATAAATAATCTGGTTTAGATGAAACCTCAGAAGCTTAAAGGCTTGAGATTAAGCCTATCTGAAAATTCACACCTTGACAACCTTTGGACCTAGTCTTCAGACAAACAGGTCTTCAAACCTGTTTACAAATCTCTTCTGCTGTACATCTCCTCCTCCTGCCATCACACCTCCCTTCTCATAGGATCTTGCTGAAATCCATCCTCACCTGCAACTCAGCTTCCATTGCTTCTCTCATCACACAGATCTTTCTTGGCTTCCTGATTTTCAGCCCACTATTTGCTCAGTAAACTCCCATCTCCCTCATGTCTATTTTCACCTAATTTTCTTCTTATGAATGTTTCTCCCCGTAACAATCTTCTTTCCCAAATTACAGGTATTTTAAGATCTTGGCCTTTAAAAAAATCCACCCTTCAGTCCAGTTTATTATCTAGCTACCCATTCTTCTCATAAAATTGGTTTTACTCTCGAAACATGAACTGAGCTGTCTAGTCTGCCTGAAGTAGAACTTGATGTAAATCGGTTTTCCCATGCCATGAAAGTTCCTGAGCTTTAATTGCCTTCTTTTCGCTGTTTCACATTGAGATAAAACTGGCATCGTTTGATATTTTTATTAAAACCAGAGACAGAGATATCTATCTCAGACTAGACAAATAAGTCTTGCAAAGGTACTCATATGGGAAAACCTCCGTCTACCTAATTAGCATGAGAATTTTTCAAAGGATCACCTAGATTAATGATTTTCATATTGTGCTAAGGGCTAAAATAGGAACCCAGCACCACTTTACTTCCTTTCTCCCAAAAGGTAATATTGAGCTGGGGAAAAACCTTCTGTAAGTGCTTCATTCAGATGAATATGGCCTCAAACAGGTAGAGTTTCAACAGAAAACTGGTCTAAAAACCAGTTATCTGCTTTAACCTGAGTTGTCCCCTACAGTTCCTCCCCACCCAAAAGGGTCTCCAGTAATTCTTAAAAGCTTGCCTGAGGATAACAATCAGGCATAACACCTTCACCATTTATCTGGTCCTCACAAAGCATTTTTGATTGTGTCCAGATTATGCTGGCATTCTCCTTTATAGTCATATCCCCTATCAGCTCCTGGGATTTCTTCACTGTGTGGGAACAATGGGACTGGCTTTGGTGGACTCTGCATGAGTGGCAGAGAAGGTAGCCTAAGACAGATACCTTCTGATGAGTCCTGCTTTTAGCCATTAAAGGTGTCACCTTCAACTGTCTCAGTCTTCTGGGTATGAACAATAGAGCACATCTGACACCAGCCCTTGGTGCAGGGTAGCATCTTAAGCAGATTTTTACCTATATATAAATATAAAATCAAGATTACTCTGAAATAAATGAAGCCAAGTAAATCTGTCTCAGGTGATGGCTAGCAGTGGATGTCACACGAAACATATTAGAACTGAGTAAGTCTATACTCAAATTTCTCAAATTTTACTGTTTCATTTCCTGAACCAGAGGTTTATTTTCTCATTTAAGAGTTCCTATGAGATATTTTCCCATTAATTTATATAAATTTTATTATTCTGAAGATCTTACATGTCATTTCTTACCTGGCTTCTACCTGCAATCAGCCCATGAGCCGATCTACACTCATTACTAAACTCTCAGATATACGTCCTTATGTTTTCCCTTATGAGGCTCTTCATGGCTAATATGCACATCCTTTAATTTTTGTGACCATGACTTGTGTGCTACTTGACTCTAGCCTGCAGCTACAGCTGGGTCTGCCCAGAGATAAATCATCATCATGTTGTTTGCCAATCTGTTGGCACCTTGTTCTTAACAGAGACATTTAGGGTGAGGATCTCCTGGTTCTGTGTTTGACAAACAGAATACTGTCCCATGACTAGGCACTAGAGTAACAAAAAAATTACAGCTTGGGTAGCCAAGCTTTTGGGTTTGGGAAGCCATAATTTGCAAAGTGGTTTGCACACATCCTGGCACAAAGCTGTCTCTTAAACCAATTTGTCTCTGAGGAAAAAACCCTGGGCCCTTCTGAGGAAAGGCCAGGCACATTTATCTGCCAAAAGTCAGTCTCTCAGAGTCAACAAAATGGCAACTATCCCCACAAAAACAGGTAAATATAGTTTGAAGGAGGAGGAGTTCCACAAGGAATACTGACAGCTGGAGTGAATTTCACCTCAAGGCTGCCCTTCAGGCCATTTGAGAATGGCAGGTGACTGAACAATGAAAATCTGATCACATTAACACAGGGGAGGTGAGGGGATATCAAAATAAATGTACTAATCCAAAATGGGCACCATTGCTTCCACCAGATCTTTGCCTTTGACTATTATGAAAATAATGCCAAACCTTGTTTTTTTGGTATGTTTCATGATTTGGGTGATTATTTAAGTAATACCTCCTAGAGAAATGTTATTGGCATCAGTGCCTTAGCTTTTACATAGAAAAAGACTTTCAGCAAAAGCTGAAGGACATGAAAATGAAATCACATAAATCAGAAAATAAATTGAATATAGCTTTATTTACTTGGAGGAGGAAGGCATCAGGCACAATGACTTGGAAGGTCTCTCAACAGTTCAAACTTCTGACTTTGCCTGATCAAACCTTATCCAGAAGCCTTTATTAAATCTAATATTACCACTATCCTTTTCCTGTAAAAAGCTTTCATTAAAACAGAGCTGAAAATCAAAGCTTGAGAAAAACCAGAATTTGTGTAAGGTTTGGGAGCAAGGAGTCTCTAGTAATCATCCACAGAAGGGCCGTAAGTAGACCAAATACGTAAACAACACTTACTGTCAGAATTATCCTGAAGGGTGCTGAACTCCCACAATTCCTGTCTCATCCATAGCCTGTGTTTCTTCTCCAGGAAATTTTGTAATTTCCCCATGGCATAATTATCCCCTTAACTAAACTAGTTTGTCAGTATGCAGAGGACACAAATAAACTAGTCATGGGCAATAAAGCCTTGCAAATCTTCTATTGTACTGTTCCAGCTCCCTAGCATCCCTCCCAATTTTTAATTGAATGTTGCCATTAAATGGTTCTCTTTAATATGCAGCCAGTGAGGTTTCTTTAACATGCAAACTCCTGTACTCCCAGAATAAACATTACTGGTATGACATTTCTAATTCTAATTATTTTAGATTATTTTCTAACAGTCATTAAAAATAAAGGGATTTTCTATATTCAATTAAGAAATAGG
The DNA here is from genome assembly GCF_020740725.1 of Corvus hawaiiensis. Classification (NCBI taxonomy): domain Eukaryota; kingdom Metazoa; phylum Chordata; class Aves; order Passeriformes; family Corvidae; genus Corvus; species Corvus hawaiiensis. The sequence continues at coordinate 9,522,904 of NC_063218.1, forward strand.
CCAACAGCCTAAGAAAGAGCCTTAGCAAATACACTTAAGGTATTCTCAAATATTAAAAAACTGATGCCAGAGGAAATGAGCATGATTTCCAAAGCTGCTTTCCGAAACTGCTGCTGGAGATAGCAGGATAAACTGTTGTAATCCTAGGTCTGGAAGCAGGGATACCACATCTTTCAAACTGCTGTAGGCAGCAACCAGGAGACCTTTCCCCCTCCTTCCCCACACTTTAAACCTGTTTCCAGCCCACTGGAGTGGGAAATACGTGCAGTGATACCACAGCCAGTTTCTGCCACCAAACAGATGGTGACTGCTGGAAGCCAGCAACACAGATCCTAGTCACTGAAACTTTATTGGGAGAGCCCACCAGTGTGAATAAATGTCTTTAGATGGACTAATTAAAATGACTTTTTTCATTAGTTAGGACCATCTGTTAGGCCGCAGACCTGGTGGAATTGCACACAGGTGGACTTTCCTAGGTGGGAGTCGGCAAAAGAGTTTCTCGTGGCTTGTAAGGCTCTTTTGCCCTAATAACAGGCTACTGAGTTTTCACCCAGAATGTTCCCTCAGTCTGTGTCCACAGAAGGACTCTTACCCCTCTCTCCACCTCCCCTGGATAGGTACTGACTGGTGTTGAGCACCAAGCCCAAAAGCAGCTTAGTTTTTCTAGCTAAATGTACCAAACACTTCACAACTGTCTGTGCCCTCCCATAATTACCCTGGTATTTGCATGCAGCAACAAAAGGGAAAGAAAAAAAAAAAAAAAAGGTTTTTTTACCCCCCAAAAATTACAAAATACTAGTTTGCAAAAGCTCAGGAAAAGTCCACAAAAATAAATATGGAATCCACAATATTGAGCTTTGGGGCAGATAAGAGAGTGATACAAAACACTTCCAGGCTTTTGCTCAAAATCAAATCCTTCACACAGTACAAGGTCATCCATACAAGACGGAGCAGTAAAGCCCTACACACTCTGGTTCAACCTTCCTGTGGAATCCACATAGACATTACAGATACAGTGCTGTGTTGGGTTGACCCTGAGTTGATGGACAGTCTTTAAGACCAATTACGCTTCTCACAATTTACATATTTAAACCGCACGGAAAGGCGGGACTTCCCCTTTTTGGTCGGAGCTCGCCTGCTGGAAGGTGGGGGGGCTCCGAGCCTCCCGGCCCCGCTGGGCCGGGCCGGGGCCACTGCCCCTTTCCCCCTTTCCCATCGCTGCGGCACGGACCCTGGGTCACTGAGGGGGACTGTCCCAGAGCCGCAGGCAGCTAAAACCAGCCATGGACTGCTCACAGCTAAACCCATCCAGCGCGGCTTCTGGGGACAGGCGGGTCCCTCTCCCCTCCATGCGGAGCCGGCGGAGCCAGCGGGAGCCGGCAGAGCCTCCTGTCTGCAGCCAGCACACTCCGTGCTGAACTGAAGAGGACACCACGCAGCCAGCAGCACAGAGGGAGCGAGGCTTTCCCCACCGTAAAGCCTGAACAAGAACACCCTTCAACATGGCGGCTTCAGAGTCAGAGAGAAAGAGAAGTGAGTCACGTGGGACGGAGCTGAGCATGGCGACAGGAGAAAAGAGGGCGGTGCCGCGATTCTGGCGCGCAGCTTAAAAGAAACCTTCTTGCATGCCGTGGTAAGAAACTGTAATACCACAAACTGTTTGTCTCTTTAATCCATTTGAAGAACATGGGGGGGGGGTGGAGAATCAACGTGTGCCTATGAAGTTTGTGAAGAGTGCCTATGCCAGGCTATATAGAAGCAGTGAGAGGCTGTTAGAGACTTGTAGCGAAGAAAAGCCTCTGTGTGCAGGCCAAAATAACTTATCCTTAAAAAGATGAATAACCCCATGTGATGGCCCATGTTCTGTAGTGTGAAAGAACTGTGAAATTCTTCATGGGAGAGATGTTCTACACATAGCAGACTGTTTGTTTCCGGGCGGGTCTGCTATTGGTGGCAGTTTGGGAACCACGTGCAACTGAAGGAAAACCCTTTTTTCCTTAAGCATAAGAGAGAGACTTTTCAAGAACTGCAACACTGACTAACATCCCATGTTCTGTTATCCCTTGTGTGAGCTGGATAAAAGGAGAGAAGTGCTGGAAAGAAGGGGGGGGGGGGGGAATTTACTTTAATTTTGTTTTGTTGTTTTTCTCTTTACTTTTAATTCTGTTAGTAATAAAGCTCTTTCATTGTACTGCAACTGTTTAAGGTTTGTGCCTGCTTTGCTTTTCTCCTAATTCTTGTCTCACAGAAGGAAAATAAGTAAATAATGAATATTTTGAATCAAAACCACTGCATTTAATTGGTGTTTCTGCCCGGTTTCAAACTCAACCCGCTACAAGTGCAATGGGCCTGATTTACAGTTTTACACTTACTATTTCTTGCCCCTCATCCTGGAACACCCAGCACTGCTCAGTGCTTACACATGATCTCATATTCAAAGGCATTGGCTACAGAACTCCTGCTGACTCCATATCTTCTGACTGCTCCGGGCTTTATAAAAGCCAGGCCAGCTTACCCCTGTGAAGCAAAAAGCTCACGTGTAAACACCGAGTCATGGCTGTGCATCACTGCTGGCAATTGCTCACAATTCCTGGCACAGCAGCTTCTGACAAGCTACACTATGCTTTCATATTTGCTTTCCTGTAATCCTCAGACAAATTAGAAATAGCACAAAAATAGGTAGGTTGAAAGTCCCAGTCTAAACATGTTAATGTAAGTACTAGCCACTGCAATTCATCTATACTGCCCTATACACTATCAAGACTTCTGGGCGTGAGAGCCGGACAGAGGAAGCATCATTGCCAAAGTAAGATAAAGGTCTGAAAGGAAACAATTTCAAGAAAACAGTTGTTTCAAGCCTTAATTTACACAAAAGGTCACCAACAGTTTATTTCCCCCCCTTATATATCACCTTTAGACAGCCAAAGAGTTAAGGCAAGGCAGACATCCAGGAAGCTGGCTAGCCAACATACAAAGCTCTTTAAAAAGAGCAGAGAGGCCAATATGCTTGTATTTACAATATTTTGTGACCCTAACCTACTCATCATGTTTTATTATTTCCTCATTTTATAGCTCTGCTCTTTCACAAGAGCCAGCAGCCAACATTTCTTCTCCACTGGCCAAAGGAGCAGCCAAGTGTCTCCTTCACAGCCAATATCAGTTACCGAGCCATAAGCAGCCAATATGAGGTTGTGAATGCACAAGGCAGCAGCTGATGCCCTTCTACTGGAAAATTACACTTGGGTTTTAGGCACCTAAGGATTTTTTTCCTATCAACTTAATTCATTCTGTGAGCCTATTTTAAATGATTTGATCAAATTTGGATTTAAATTAGGGCAACCAGTGGAACTATGCAGATATGCCAGCTGAGGAACTGACTATATTTTATTACTACATTCTTTCTTTTATGTGAGAATAAACAGAAAAGAATTGTTGTCCAAAGAAAGCAAAATAGTATTGTGTAGTTTCAAGGCCAAATAGAAGGATGTGTGTTGAAATAAGAAGCTCTAATTTAAAAAGCCTTGACAAAAAAACAAGGATGATTTTCCCCAGTGTGGGAATCTGCAGATCTCAGAAGAAGGTGTTCAAAGCCCAGCAAGGAGAATAACTTAAATGTAAAACTAATCAAGAGTTTTCACAGGGTGCATTCACTTACAACCCTGTGTAAACAGCAGTCACAGCTCTTGGATTCCTTCACTTGATGCCACTACAAGTAATCAAACCTTTGTTAGTTAAAGTGTACAGGATGGTTATGGTTCATTCCCATTATCTGAGAACAGTACATTGGTTCACCCTTTACAACACTTTCAGCCCTAGCAATGACTGACTCTTCTCCTTGTAACATTGTTCCTAGACACAGCTGTCACAGAAAGGGGAAAACAGCACGTGAAGCCTATTAGAGTCCACCTTACCTGAATTCCTAGTCAAATAATGTCTAGAAACCCACATTTAAAGACCATCCCACCCCTCAGTTTTATGGCCACACCTGTGAAAAGAATTACTGTAAATTTAGGGGATGTATCCCTAGAGGATCCATAGGTTTTGTTCTGAGAGGAATTTTAGAAACAGGACCCTTAGGGGGGTTATTGGTAATTTAATGTTTTTCTAGTTTCCCCAATAAAATGCACCTTTATTCAGATTTGTGGTTTTAAGAGCTTCTGACTACAAAAAAGTGTGGGAAGCTCTTGGGCAGCAGCAACCAGTGAAATTTCAGGCAGGCATCCGCATTTGCCTATCCCAGCCCAAAAATAAAATCAAATAGCTCTTCAGTCAATCTGGTAAATATAAAAATGGGATGACTGGATGTCTAGAGTATCCACCATTTTTAGATATTCATTAAAAATTAATTAATTCTGCTTTCAATACCAGCAACACCAGCTTTATCCTTAAACCATAAGGAACACGAGTCTCTTGCATCTAAGAGTACAGGTTGAAACCTACCCTACAAGTTATTGAGATCATATTTACCTGTTGTGCTTTTAACTGGTGTCCTTCCTCTTTATTTTTCTTTTTTTAGTGAAAAAGCAGACCTGTTAATGGCTCATTCACAGCCAGAACTGAATACATAAAATCAGTAGTAGACCAAATTTAAGGGTAAAGCCTGAACATAGTTCTGTGACCTTTAAAGTCTCCATTGGCCCAAAATCAAGAAGCACAGTTTCATTTTTCAGCTTGGAAATCCTTCACTACAAACACCATGGAATCTTGAGCATTTCAGGGGGGCTATAGCTGATCATTTGCAAAGATCATAAATGAAGAGGGGGCATTAATGTGTACAGCTAAGGGGTGCAAAAAATTGAGGAAAAGACCATTCTAAAATAGACATTAAATAGTAATGAAAAGTATTTAGAATAACTAATCATCCATAAAGCACCACAACTTGTCGCCCCAGCCCCACACAGTCTGGCAGTAGGGATGGGGGCCTGGGAACAGGCATGATTCATGTACATTGTAATAGTATCCTGAAACTACTGGCAACAGCAGAAGCACAACAAAACAAGCAACACCACTCAGCTAAATATGCCATTACAATGCATGCACAGTTGTTTTATTATGCACAGGCAGTAGATTAGTACACATCACCTAATAATCTACAATTAGGTTCATTTCAGAAACAAAAACAGACGGGCAATGTGGACGTTCACAGAAACAGCACAAGCAATGAAAACCTTTGTGCATGGGAACACTGGACAAACCTTGCCCTATGACAGATGAAGCACTTGGATAAAAACAGACTGATATTTTCCCTCACCACATGTCAGGGGATAAAAGGTGTTAAAAAATCTTCCATTTCTTGATTACACACAACCATGAATGCCAGCTTGCTGTAATTGAAAGGATGGAGCATCAGCATTTAACAAGGTTTAGAAAAACTGCTTGGGAGAGAAGCTCCATTTACCCTTCTGTAATATGCCACTTACAACAGTGTAAGAACCCCGCACCACACATGAAGCTCATGTTTTTCAGCACTGCTGGTTGGGGCACCCAGCATGTTTTTATAATTTCTGCACAAATTAAAATAGTGGGTGAGATAATGCAATGTTCTACATCAGCTACCTGGCCATGGACTGACTGCACTCCCTCTGCTTCCACGGTGCTCTAGTCACTGTCCCCATGTGCTCCTGTCTAAAATGGTTCCTCTAGAGCAGAATAAAAGATGAATTCTCTAATGGCTCCAGGAGGCTGTAATCAGCCACCAGCCTGGCCATAAATATTTGCTGTGCATTGTGTAAAGTCATTTATCATCACTTCCTACACTAATAGTGTTCATCATGTGAGCTTGTTTTCAGGCCTTCAGTCTACCATTAAAGTTTCCCTTTTCCTCAGATTTGATAAACTTTTTCCCTTTACTATCTTCCTCCTCCCCCAGATAATGGTTTCAGAGGTTTCACAGTGTTGGTAACTGAAAAGAGCTTAATTTAAGGTATAATTTTGTGCTTACACTATTCAAAAGGTACTTTGATAAATAATAAAAGCAGACACATATGACATAAAGTTATTTATTTAAAATCTTTTTTAAAAGAAAATAAAACAATATTCACAAATTAACCACAGGCTGAAAGCCAGGTCTTCTGCAGCTGGTACAGTTAGTGTCATCCACCTTCAAAAAAATCCAGACCCTAATGAGTCATGTTTCCAATACTCAGGAAGCAGTTAAAAATGCCATCATTGCTCACATGCATTTGGAGACATTATTAAAGTAATTGAGCCACCTTTTTAAACTTCTTACCAAAAAGCTAAACCAAGAATCTCAAATAGTACCTTGAAATACGGCTGACAGGCCTGTAATATTAAAATCAGATATTAAGATCTATGATGAAAGCTGAAAAACTGAAACCACCAGTGCTTCCTTTTAAGAACAAGAGGGCTGACTCCACTGAAACAGAACTCATGTTACCAGTTCTGCAGTCAACAAGTAATGTTTGCAACCTGATGCTCTGAAGATTAGTATTAGGAAGCAAACCTTCAAGTATTAATTTCCTCTCTACCCATCATTTCAGGCAATTCACCCAGGTGCATATGGCAAGTACAAAACAGGATAACCAAACACCCAAAGCTGGCAGCCAGGAAGCAGACCATCACCATTAACTGAGCAAAGTCCTGCTTCTTCCCCAGCCTCAACACACAAAATTGAGACTTAGCCATGACAGTGTAATTGTTTCAGGAATGTCTAAGCCCTCAGCCCCAGTCCTTATGGCAATGGGTTCTGCAAATTAACAGCATGGGTGAGGTAAATCAGTTATCTACCACATAGTTAGTCAAGCCTACATGTACATAAAGATGTTCATGTACATATACAGAAATACACTGGCACAGCCTCCATCATAAGCAACAAAGTACAAGCACTCAGTGCAAGGAAAGGAGGGTGGGCATGAGCCTGCTGCACATTAGAACAGCCCCAGGATTCCTGCAGCACATCAGCCTATAAGGGCACCCTAAGACCATGACATCCTGGGTCAAATGCCTTGGGACAGAGCACATACCACCTTCTGGTCCATAAACACTCCCTTCAGTTCCTGAGAGTCAACTGCTTCCATGCACAGCCCACAGGACAGTTGCAGCCACACTCACTGACTTAGCCATCTGCTGAGTTTATTTCTCCAGTACACTTTTTAAACAGAAAAACAAGAACAAAGAAATTTAAAAGCATGCATACATTTGAATAATGTTAAAAGACAAACATTAAAGCAAGAGCAGACAGACAATTATGAACTAAAACTGCTACTTGGTTCTTCCTGCAACTCATAGCAGCAGCACTCCTTCCTTCCTCTTCCAGAACTCCTCTTTACATCAGATGAATGATTATTTAAATTCATTTATTTAATTTACTGCTCCTTCCTCTTGCAAAGAAGACAAAAATTAAGCAGACAGTGATCAAAGACTTTAAAAGATCAGCAGCCAGAAGTACATGTCTATTTTATCTTCCCTTCTCTCCACCCATTCCAGAATAAATTGCAGAGGCTTACTGAGAACCAAAAGGAACTGGGACTCTCTGGTTGCTTCTGACCCTTTAATTAGAGCAGCAGGATAGAAATAAATAAACTCTGCCTTCTACCTTCATGACCTTTGATTTCTGACACTGCAAGACTCTCTAAAGAAACATTTTAATAAAATTCCTCTTCTGAGAGAGGAAGAGAGTTTGATCTTCCCCTCCTGGTACAGTAGGTTTTTTAGAGATGAGACTGTGGTACATTTTATATTACACTACTGCTCTTTAGTTAATAGGGGTGTTTCAGAGTCAGAAAGAAACTGCATCAGAATATTACTGTGACAGATGTGCTAAATGTAGTGAGCAACTGGTTCTCACATTCATAACGAAAAAAATCAAGGCAGAACTTCACGTTAACCCAACACAAACTACCCCACAATATTAGAGGAAAAACAAGTTTTAGAACTACTTCTGCTTCAATTTCAAAGTGAACGCTTCCACTTAAATTTGGATATAACCCTGTGAAGCGTCTCTTTGTTATTGTTTTTAATTTTTAAACCAATACAGCCAATTTTAGATAAATTAGAAAAATCCTTAAACGTAAAAATTCTCAACTAGATGAAATCACCAACTATAATCCAAATTTTTGACAGTTTCTGTTAATTTGGTTGGATTTTCAGTATATATGATGGTTTCTAAAAGCAAATCAGTACACTTAATACAACCTTACATAAAAACTTGTTTGCAGACTTTCCTTTAAACTGCAGCCAATTTTACTGGCCTATCTTTTCAGACAAAACCTCTATCAGAACAATAAAAATTGAGGCAAATCCTCAACTGGTATAATCTAAATGAACTTCTCTGGCTGGTAGATTTGCACTAGACAGATTCTGTGCTTCATTTGAGTGGCAAACCTTGTGTTTATGATTAGTTCAGAAAACATATTTTGTAGAACAGTATAAATTACTTATTTTAAGAGAAACAGCTACAATCATCTGGCATAGTTCTTGCAAGTGTACTAACCCAATAGATTTTCATCACCAATTGTGTGGGTTTTGTTATATCCTAGAGGCTCAGGCATAAGCAGTGATGTACAGACCAGACCCACGGCCAGCAGCAGAACTGATTTCAGGAGACCCCTCCCCATCAGTTTGGATCAGACAATGATTTGGTCCAATAATCTTATTCTTCCCTCTCTGCCTCCCTAAAAATCCTGACTTATGATATATTTTAAGTCTATCATTTAGGATTTTTTTTTTTTTTTAATTCTTTGGGCATCTTTATTGTCAACATACGGCAGGAATAACAGTAAAGCTTCACTTCTTATACAGCCATCAAGAAGGGACCTTTCTCAAAGGAAATAGTCCTCCATTTCTCTCAGCAACACAAGAAAAATCTCCCTGAAAATCTTCCTGCTATTCTGCAGGCTGTCTGAAAAGAAGGGGATTGCTCCTTTAGAGATGCCTCTCAGGCTCCATTGTTATCAGCATCCAGGTTCTTTCTTTGCCCCTTACCTTTTGCTGCTTGTATTTCCTCAGGCATAAATTTCTTGCTTTTTTGAAAACAGATATCTACCCACTTCATGAGAGAGAATTTTTTAGAGGTAAAAAAATGAATACAAAGAAAAGTCACCACAAGTTTTACATGTGTTAGTGTAACTCGAAGACATGATGGGTTCCCTTTTCTTCCATATATCCACACCTTCATTTTACAATAGACAGACTCATGGTAAGGAAGTAAGGGTCCATGTAATTCCCCTTCCTGCTGGTAGCAACCTATGAAGCCTTGAGAGGTATTTAGTCTGTTTTAAACACAGCATATCCTCCCAAGGTGCCAGAAAACTTAACTTTTGTTGTTATGAAAATCACTAATATTCAAATGTCCATTTGTTCATTCTCAAATGCTATAATGAAGAGGGATAAAAATTGAGGTAAATACTACTGGGTTTATTTTTCACTGGTTTGAAACTGAGGGTTATACCTCTTATAATTCTTTGGACACATGTTAATTATTTGCATTTAAAAGTCATGAATGTATTGACATGTCTTTCATATGAAACAGTAAAATAAAACAAGCCATAGATCCTTTAATTTGCTGACAGATTAAATTAACATTCAGGTATAATAGGACATAATGTAGATTTAATACCTCTGCTCTATTTCCCATTTCACCAAACTCAGCTGAGTTACTGGCTGCTGCAAAGCAACTGCCTAGTCTGAATAACCACAAATGTTCAAAGGACTGATAGGTGCCAAAAAAAGTTCTCCTCCACGAAAGAAATGCTTTTGCTATCTGAATGACCAGTTTCTTTGCAAGTCCTACACAAAAATAGCCTAGATGTACTTTGTAGCTAGCATCTGATTCACACTACATTTTCACCTTGGTAAAAATACAAGATCAAAAGAGCAAAGCCAAGGGGTATAATTTTCTCTTCCTTTGTCACATCCCAAAATGTTAAGTACATGTTCTTTTCCACCAATCGCCATACAAAAGGATAAAATGCACAGCAGTGAACTTCAGTCTACTAAATGTCACCCCAAAATAGGTAATTACCATATGAACATTAAACTGATGCACTCCTCTCCTTATGAGGTTCCTTTTTACTAGCTAAAGATATTACCAGATCTTAACTGACGTAAAAATGAAATCTCTTGAAGATGCAATTCAAAGACTTCCAAAGCTTCACCTAGCAGCTCATTCCAAACAGTCTTGATAAAACTGAGCCAAAATCAACCTTTAAAAATATTCACTAAGCACATGGACACAGAGCACGTGCTCGAGCCAGAATTGCAAGCAGAACTTTGAATTCATATCTATGCATGCAACCTACACGGGTCACTTCTCAGCCAGTAATTGCTGGTCTGTCCCTCTGTGGAAAGGTTTACTGCACCCATCTGTGTCCTTGCCCATGAGCTTCAGGGTGAAGCAGAGATACCTGAGTATCAGTGTGTTATAGGCTAGAGGCAAATCAAATGTCAGCAACAGGCATCAGTCGAGCAGTTCAAATCAAAACTATAGGCAAACATAGACTGCTCATGAATTTAGCACTTGGTTCATACACTGAGGGGAAAACAACCATGCATTTCAGGTTCTCTAGAAGATTTCTCAAAGTCAGAGTTATGAGGAGACAATATGATTTAGCTTCACTCCCAAGAAGTACTTAACAGGGAATATCTTTTCTGTGATAGCTCCTTCATCAGAACTTCCTTAAAATACAGGAAAGGGAGAGAAACCCCTGGGGAGCTGACAGGGATCACAAGAATCGCTGCATTCATGTTACACCAGGACAGCCACGAGAGAAGTCTTAAAATTAGGTATCAAAGGAGAAAGAATGGAAAGCACTCCAGTCCAGGCAGGCTAAAGCATGAATCCATGGTATGTCACATTATTTCAGTTCAGGATGTCCCAGCCAGTTTAATTCCTGTATGAACTGAAACAAAGCTCATTTTTCTGCTTATGTAGCACTTAAAGTAGAGTTCATATAAAAATACGCTGAGGTTGAAAGGCTGAACAAACCCTGGCATGTTTGAGAAGATGATCTACATTCACTTTCAAATGCTCATCTACACCCTTCCAAATGTAAAGCAGCTAATCCGAAATATGAATGAAGGGTTTCACTTTTCCTTTTTTCCTAGAGGAGTTGAAGAATCTGAGTTACTTCAAAAGGAAGCAAGCATTTCAAAAGCTATATAAGCACTATGATTTTAAGGTAATGTCATATTGTTGATCAGTCCAGGTAATCTCCACATTAACATGGAGAGGTCAAATATGAAAATATATTACCATCTTTCTAAAAGATCTCTCATTATTCCATATCCTTCCATGAACTCAGGAAGTTCTTTGATGCTCAATACTCAAAAGCCATAGCCTGTAAAATATTTTCCCAACCCCACAGCTTTCCACTTAGCTACAAATTTGCCTTAACAAGCGACTGTGATACTCTGTGCTCATAGTGATAAATGTGTTTCCTTGTTTCCTCTCTGCAGATTCCATGTAGGAAACATCATCAACACAGCAAAAAGCTGTGAAGGAGGCATGTCACAAAGCTGCAGCTTCCAAAAGCTTTCAACACAGAAATGAGCTTTCATATTTCTATTCCATTTTGATGGTTCATTTCTCTATTTGTGTCAAAAGACAAGGCTCATCCAGTCTCTCAGCAGACCAGTCCAAATGGCACTGCTAAGCTCACACAGGCTTGATGTACTAAGCTACTAACTCTGACATGATCTACAGTCCCTGCTCCACAGAATTCCTCTCTACCAGAGCAGCCAGGGGAAAAATAACAGGGTTCCAGTCTGCTTGGAAGGGTTTTATTTTTCACTCCTCAGTATTCATAACTCCAGCATTTATTTGTTGCTACAATCACAGTCATCATGCTAAATCAACAGAAAACTGGGATTGCTGATTTATTCCCATAGCAGGAAGATTCAAAAGGAGCAAGCAGCACAACATACAATTCAACAGCAGCATGTAACTTCTGCACCCAAAATTTTATGGAGAGAGTTGTCTCATGTTACCTCCCTCCCAGCTGCTACAGTCCTCCCCTCTCCAAGCTCTCTGTGGGCTCCTGGGCCTCCATTCCCTTCCATCTGCTCAGGCCTGGAAGTCAACCCTGGACCAGCACAGATCTCATGAGCACCAGTTCCATACAGACTAAGTTTTACTGCTTCTTTTCAGCATCTAAGCCACAACTCATGGACTGATTTCACCTGAGAATACCTTGCCAGCTCCTCACTTGACTCTTGCCTGAGGAGAAAAGCAGCAGCAGTTAAAAGGGTCACAATTGCCATTGTTCAGCATGTACATTTTATATGCTGAAATACTTTTTGCAAGAGTTAGTAGAGATAGAAAAAAAAAATCCTTCCTCCAGGATGCTGGCAAGGAAAATTGTTCCCTCTACCAACATGTTGGCATGGAATTTTTCTTTTTCCCCTCCTCCTCACACCAGCACTTTTATATTGGAAATTCTCCCCGCAACAGGATGCTGGCCAGACTAACACAGGCCACAAGCATCCTGAAGCTGCCCTTTTTTTAATTTGCCTAACAGTAACACTGAAATATTTCAGTAACATCTTCATTGACTGCATTAAACATCAATAAGAATTGCTTTCAATACATATATTTTTACCTCTCTCACTAGCAATTTTATAGATACAGATTTTTAGGTATATGAGCCATTCTACCACAAGGTTAAGAGATAGCTAGATTTTGTTTTGTGTTTGTGCAGAGAGATTAATTGTGTACAGGGTCTGTCACTGACACATCCTGTCTGTTCAGATTAAATTTCCTCCTCAATCCAGAACCCAAACTCAATTTTGAAGCGAGAACATTCTGAGTTCTGCATCTAACATGCTACAAGCCACTAGATCAGGGAAAAAAACCTCCACTTTACAATGTACTTGAAATAAAGGAGGATTTGCAAGAGCTGACACTCACACTACTCAGACATCACATGGCACAACAGACACAGCTTCTAATTTGCAGTCCATACTTCCTGTACCATTAGACTAGCTGCAGCGGAAGAGGGAACTATGAGTCTCAATTTCCTCCTCATCTTAGACCCTGAAACTGAGGCTATAGGAGCCTGCCCACAGCTTCAAAATCTCCACATTCACATTATCACATCATCACATCCCTTAGTGTGCTGTACACTTCTTCACAGCAGGGTTTATTGCGTTGGGTTCACTGCATGACTCTCATGCAGGACTAGGCTTGAGACATGGATACAGAGCCTTCTGCCTCCAACAATATTAATTGATATCTGTTTTATGGGTCTTGCACATTGAAAAATCTACCAAGGCCTCTTTTAACTTCAGTAAACAGTCATGGTGATTTTAGCAGCAGCATTTCACAATCAAAGTCTTGCACAAACAGCTATTTCTGCAAGATGAAAGCAACCTCCCTGGACAGTGAGTAACTGGCTCCCTGTAAAGTGAGTGCTCTATGCCCTTCAGATTAGGGAAACTGCAGATTTGTTTTCATTATGGGAAGTAAACTGATTAGCAGATGGCTATTCATTTTCCCCCCCTCTGTCAACTCTAATAAAATATAAATAGAAAATATAAATAGAAAGCTTACTTCAATGAACATTCAAAGAGCTCTCAAAAAATCAAATTCCTGCACATTAAGTGTATGGTTTTTGCAAATGAAGTAAATTAATCTTTTAAAAAGAAAGTTTGTTTTTACACTTGACTGATAGCATGCAATATGATTAAATACATTGATCTGCAAGTTTTAAAAATATGATTGAAGATTAACTTAGACATTGGACCCACTTAGCTAGGTTTTACCAACTGAGTGGATAGTCTTCAGACTACACAAGTGCCATTTCTCAATTTTATTTCACTTTAGTATCTTTATTAACATTGCAAACCACAATAGGGTGTTAAGAGTTTAAAAAGTCAAGAAAGAAAGTCCCACTTTCAACTTGCCACACTCTCTTCAGGGCCAACAAGTCAGAAGCTTTTGCACAGACTTAGGTTTTACATTTATGCAGCATGAAGTGGAATATGCTTTTGAAGCAGGCAGGAAAGAGCTTGTGCAGGAGGCACTCAAGTGTGTGTTGCATGAACAGTTTGAGATGACCTGACCTGCTATTCTGAATATGTTGTTCTAGGTCTTTCATCTCCCACTATTTCTCTGCCTGTTCTACTTTGATTATAGACTTACTGGGGCTCCTCACAACAGACCAGGGAGGCCTCAGCTGCAAGGGCCTTCCCAAGGGCAGCATAATGTGAAAAATAGCTCTGCAGGGGATTTACAGGACTAGAAAAATACAGAGAAAATATTTTCTGTAAGCTGTTGGTCGGAAATCACTGCAAAGGACAAAAATCACCATTACACTGGTGCCCTCCTGTCCCGATTCAGCAGATGCTACTTTAATGGCAATGTGATCCAGCCTTGCTATAAGGTTGTACAAAAAATACCACAGCATTTCAGTGCAGTGCTATTGTGTTCTCACAAAATGTATGCCTTCTTGATCCCTAGCTATCACCTACCCAAACTGCCATCAGCAAATACATTCTCCCAGACTCAGAGAGATTAGGGAAAGTGTAGGCTACAATAATTTTCCTCTCTTCCCAAACCCAGCAGTCAGAGCAGCAGCCCATCAGGCTCCAACAGACCAATGAAAAAAGTATGAAAAATAACTGTATTGTAGTAGCAAATGCAAATTCAGACCAAATAGGAGACCTGTGGAGCAAGGCACATAGTCCATGAGATCTTGCCTCTCACTGGGAATATGCCTCTAATCCAGAAAACACTAACATATGTGTAAGACACATTGCACTCACTGAGCCTTAAAATTATTAAATGCTTTCCTGAACAACAGCTTAAAGAAGAGATAAAACATTCCTCTCTATATTCATAGTTTATTTCGGAAGAAGCTTCCTTGATTAGAATAATACTGTTTGTACTATAACTGTTTCACTCATGGCTTGAATTTCCTGCCATATAGAGTTTCCCCAAAGAACACCTGGAAATTATGAAATGAGAATTTGTCCTAATGGCCATTTCCAGTCTTGCAGTAAGGCCATCAATTACTTGTTTTCTCCTAGAAAGCACATGATAAATTGCTATCCAAAAAATCCAGTCAGCTATTAAAAACACATTCTGTATATCAGAATAACATCTAGATATTTCATTCCAACCCCTAGGTTTGGAAAAGAGCTGGACATAAAGTCCACAGGGCCTCACAGTTCCCTTCATTCCCAGTATGTTCCTGGTCTTACTCCTCTGATTTCCTGCTTGGTAACACAATCACTTTATCTCAGCTGGCAAACCCATCATCTGTTTTTCAAAGCCAGGTTTGCCTTCCATTTCCAAAGGGCTCAGCTCCCACCTCAGCTAGAGTTCCAGAGCTCTCCAGGAGTTACAGAACTAAGCAAGGTTTGCCACCTTACCCCAAGACCAACCCTTGAGAGGCTGCCTAAAGCAGGCAGGTCAGGGCACACTTCAGTCCAGGCCATCAGCAACAGCTCCCAGTCCTCCCCAAGGATCACTCAGCCACAGGAAGAAGTGCCTGGTTATGGGACTGGGCTCATGGTCCATATTGCCAAATATTTTCCTCATCATATGATGCAAACCCTCCAGGGCTGCTTTATCACCACACAACACCCTGCAATTTCCATGGCTTCTAAACTTTTAGAACTTCCTAGTTATTTCACCACAAGAGAAAGAGTTAAAGAATTTTAAAGCCAAGAGATTGGATTTTTACTGTGTGAAATGAATTCAACCAAACACTGCAACCCAGTGGAAGCTCCACACCTCTTTAAATGAGCCCCTGCAGCAGATAATGTCTTTTTAATCAGTTTGATGCTCTGATAAATCGACTCTTATTTCCCAGCAAGGGGAGAAAAGGAGCAACTGAGTCGATGCATTCTTGAAACAAAGTACTTTGAGATGGAAGCTATTTGTGTTCGTAAATGCCAGAAAGCCTCTAATTTAGAAACACAGCCAATTCCTTTCTATTTCAACTCCACAAATCTGTTTGTCTAATCCTGGGATATTTTGAGGCATTTTATGATAGCCCATGTGCATATCATTCTACTTGCCCACACAGCAAAATTTGCTTGAGTACACAAAACATATAGCAACTTGTTGGGCTGAGTAATAGTAATAATCCATCTAATCACAGTCAATTCAGCTGCTGGTTGCTTATGGGCATCCTTTACACATTAATTTAAAGACTGAATAAGCAAGATCAGAGCAGCTATTTAACAAAAGCATGCTCATAAAGCTCTTCTAAGCACCCAACACTCATTTTCAGAGGCTTGTGATCTGGGATCATGCTTTTTAAAAAAGTTTACCAGCTTTAACCTTTCTGCCTGTCATCAGAAACACTCACAAGTCAGGAGAATTTTATTTCATCTCTTACTAAATGATACACATTTCTGAACACTAATTTGGGCATTGAGAAAAAGGACATGTATGCACAATGTAGTGGGGAATTTTGGTTTGTGGTTTGACTTTTTTTTAAATAAAGAACTTACTGTGTCCACTCCCCAGTCTCAACTTGCCTTATTTTCAGTCAAAATTACCCCAGTGAGGTGATGGGTAGCACAGAAGGGGTCTAGGGGCACCATCAGTCTTTCATTAAAAAAATATTTCTTTAAATACATTTGTTTAAATACATTTGAGCAGGAAAACCACACACACAAAGTGGCTGAGGTTTTGGCCCATAGTGAGTGTCCACTATTGTTTCCAGCTGCCAAAGAGCTGGTTGGCAGCAGAGGTCACCACCACAGAACAATTCATGACCTACTCAAATAGGTCACCACTGCAAACCCTCACTGCTTAAACCTGGTAACTTGTGTGCCTTATGTTGTCACAACAGCGAAAAAAAACAGTGCATGATCTTGTGGCTTTAAGGGTGGATGTGCAAGAACCAAGGGTCAAATTCCCCCAGAATCAGTGGACATTCCCACGTGGAACAAGCACTGCCTGTACGGTGTGTCAGGAGGTGCTACTGCAAAGCACACAGTTACTAACCAGGACTCCAGATTTACATCCAACCTTTAACCACAGGCAAAGGTATTGAGAAGATCAATTAATTTGTCCCCAAAGACAACAAAACAGCAGTTTGGCTCCAGGAGAAAGTGAGCTCATTTCTTAAACTCAACTCTAAAAGTATTAGAAATCAAGCATCAGAAGTCCCCTCTGCCTTTCCAGGAGGAACATCAACAATAAATCAGAAGTAGGTTCTGTGAACACTTGAGTGGATATCTGAGGGCTTAAGAAACACAATCTACTGAAAAACAAATCTCAGCATGTGAGGGAAAAGCACAACTCTTCCCAGGTTTTTCCTGGTTTTTGCTTTAAAGGCTGAGACAGTGAATGCAGACAAAAATTACAAGAATGAAAATCAGATACAGGGCAAAAAGCTGTAATGGAAATATCAGCAATGACAGATGCTTCTGCATGGCAGTAGCTCTTCTGCAGAGTGCCTGTAACAACCCCAGCAAAATGCCATTCAAGAACCAGGCCTTTTTGTGATGGAACTGTACTGATCAGTGAATTGTTTCCCTACAGACTACAAAACCATCACAGCAGGTGGTTCAGGAAAAGCAGAGATCAGTCGAAACCATGGTGTTAAATCACTGGTTGGAGCAGGGTAGGGCATTTTACTGGAACATTTGTCATGAGAGGTAGGTATGCATCAAAAGATCACTCACTTAGATCCAACATGACATGCAGAACCTAAATTTTAAAATTTCATTTGGAAGTAGCAGTTGTGTGCACTACTATCCCCTCCTAACAGGAAAAATTCCTATTTCTTCATAAAATGCTACCTTCTTTTAAAAAGACTTCTTTACACATGACTAAGGATGTGTTAAGTTCTTGACTATATTTCTAGTTAATATAAATTTGGCTTGTCACTGTAGCATTCAAATTGTTGGTTTATATAGCAGGAAAGTCTCTGGGCAATGAACTCTGCTGGTACTGGCTACAAAAATTTAGAATCTAGTAATAACACATGAAAAGTTATCTTCTGATCAGTAGAGATACCATTATTACATCATTGCTATGCTGTATTGCAACTAGGTTTCTCAAGGACGCTTATTAATCACCACAAGCTTCATAATATTCCAGTTACTATTACTGTACCACTGCAGAAGTAAACAGAGATTGAGAAACCAAGTATCTTGCCCTCAGATCCCTTAAACAGTCTGTGGCAGATTCAAAGGTTTCTTCATAGCAAAGAAAAGGAAGGCAGCTTAATAGCTAAGCTACAGATTGATACTTGGGAGATCTGAAGTCACTTGTTTCCCATACACCTTTTGTTGCGTGTCTGGCATGCTTCCAAATATCTCCAGGTTCATCCTTAGTACAAGTGGGTGAAACTAATTAAACAGGAGTTAGACAAATATAGAAAGCAACAAAGTAACCCAGCCACACACAGCCCAAGCCAGTACTGTTCGTGCAGTAATGTTGTTTTTCATATGTAAGAAGGGAAAAATAATTCCTCTTTTAATTTCCAACTGCTTAGCCTTAGACAATAGGAGCTAAAGCATAGATTAATCCAAGGAGATTACATACCACCCTCAGTGCAGGTACACAAAGAAGCTTATTCCACCTATCCTTTCAAAGTAAAAAATGACTTCACATCAAGGCAGTTTGGGAGCTCCAAGAATATGGGCAAGTTTGTGCTAGTGCACTGTAACTTCACATCATGTCTTGCTGCTCGTGACTATCAGTGCTGTGTGGACTGTCCTACATCCCTTGGTGAGAGTGCAGCTTATTTTTGGCAGCAGAAGCATTGGGACACATGAGGAAATATGCAGGCTGTGCAGGAAGACTTGTAAATGCTGATGGGACTCACCTAACCTCTTCCAGCAGAGAGAAGAGCAGCTTTAGGATAACTGTTCCTTCCTGTGTGCTTCAGCAGCAGTGCCACCATCACACCTCACACTAATGGGGGAAACAATCTACAGAAGCAGCAACGCGGATCTTACTTAGACTTACTGAATTAAAGATGCAAAAGCAGAGTCATAACAGAGTGGTGTTGCCTTTGACTCCACAATTTCTTCAGTTCTGTGCTATCAATAGACTTATTCAAAACTTGCTTAATAAGAGAACACACTCTGTGCAAGTGGGCTCCTAATACACTGTGTTGGTTTCAGCCTCTCTTTGATGTGTTCCCAGGGCTGCTGCAGTACATATCACACATTAGCTTCAACCTTTTCATTCAGTCAGCTGTCAAATACATACTATGCATTGAAATACCTTTCCTTCTCTACAAGAAGGAAAAATTTAAGATTAACAGAAAAGACCTCTGGGCCAGGCTTAGGAAAAAGGTACAGGAAAGATTTGGCTTTTCAAGCTTTCCTGTATATGTTCTTCTGCAGCTCTCCCAGTATCACTAAGTCTGTTCATCTCAGGGGAGTTACATTTGATAGCATATTTAGTTCACAGGACTAGCACAGTTACATTAAACAGAGGCTGCTGATAAAACATTACATCTCCCTCTCCCCGGCACTCCATTTGCTGTGATGTAAAAGGCAGACACCCCATAGAGAAATTAATCAGAAAGAAGGGGAATGAATCTAAAGAGTGAAAATTAAAGACCCCATGACATCTACATCCATCTACTACACCCAGATGAAACAGTGTCCCAAAACTCAAGGATGTATTAAGATCCTTCCGAGAGATGGAAGGGGTTACAGAATTCAGTGTATTATCCTCAATATAAATTAGAGTTACTTAAATTGAAATACTTCTCTTTGCTCAGCACTGAAGCTCCACAGAGAACAAAATCTCTTTTAGAAGAAAGTACACCAGTTTTGCTCTGGAAGATAATGAAAAAGACTTCAAGCTAAAAGACAGCTCATACAGAGGCAGTATCAGTCTAACTTCAGTAAAACCACACTGCTTTACCTTCAATAAGGATACAGCCCAAGTATCTACATTTCTCCCATAAAGGGAAATCTAAAGAAGTGCCTGTGTTCAAAAAAAAACCACAAACCAGAAAAACAACCATAATTATGTGTCCTCACATCCCAGTTCTTCATTTGGTTTAATGCTCTCAAAGCTTTTCAACACCAGAACTGTTCCAACATAAGGAATACCTAAAACTGTCTTAAGGACATCTTGATTTCCCTTTAGCCAGATACTCATCTGTCAGAATCCCTACAAAGACATTTGCAGAATCAAATGATGCTGTATAAGGGATGGATTCCAAATGCCTCAGCTAATAAATTTGGCTGGAATGGATTAACCTGGGTAGAATGTGAAAGAAGCAATCTTGGCTTTAAGCGCACATGAACTACTCTAGCCTTTGTAGACTTGAACTTGTAGCATGGATTTAACCAGCAAGGAAAATTGCAAGACATGGACAAAAGTGAATGGATTATGCAGCCTCTTTTAAACCAACATGCAGGTATGCGGGTTTTGTTTGCAATACCCTAACTAAATCCCAGGGTTTAGATTTATGATCCGTGAGCAAAAGTATATGCAAGAAGAACCTCATGAACTCTTACAGACAGCAACACATTTATGAAGCAATGCTCAGATTAGAGCTTCCTCAAAACGGAATTTAGTAGAGCAGGGCTTGAAATGCTACTTTCAAATCTGTTAGGCATGATTCAGGTAGACCTGAACCTGGAGTGTGGAGCAGGGAAAGACACTTAAATTAATCACATCCCTCCATGACACAGGATACAGAGTAAATATATCATCTTTCCTGTAAAGTTACATCACTTCTTGTATTTGCAGGTGAATAAGGCTGAATCAACCATACAAGCCTACTTATTTTACCAAAATCAAAACTTAACTTCATTTTAAATTGAAGCTCACTTCTTCTAGAGACACATAGCAACCTTAAGTCAGTTTAAGGAAGATGGCAAAAACCCCTACAGGAGGAGAATTATAAGTATAAAGTTGCTTCTATTCTCAAAACACCAGCATTATTCCAATCTTGGCAGCTCTGGGTCAGAGATAAGAACTGGGCCTTGAAAGATTATTAAACAAGGATTAAAGTAGAATGAGGACTATATTGCATGTTCTTGCCAGGAAGTCTCATACTTTCTGTCTCTCAAATGCCCTTTCTTTGCAGCAAGTGGCTGCACACCAGAAGATAGGAAATGGTAAATTTAGTCAGAGGTGACTTTCAAAACACGTCATCATTTATTCAGAATGAAAATACCTTCTTACCTCCTGCTCTTGCAGACTGCTGAGATGAGGAGAGCAAAATGATGTCCTCTTCAGAAAGGATGGTAACATCACACTGAGGGTGGGAAGGGTCTTCCCATGTTATTAAAAAATCCTGTTCATAGCCATACTCCAGTAAAAAAAAAAAAAATTATAACATGATAGAGGCTGCAACCAAATAGCAAGACAGATAGTGCTCCCATTAGTTGCTATCCATGCAACCCCCCTACTTGACAGAAACACCTTTGGTACAGTCCTGTCTAGCTCATCTTTCTCACTTTATCTCTCCAAATTCCCCTTCTGTTTCCTTCACTTTCACAACAGTTTCCTTACCTTTCTGCCACTGTACATGCAAAAGAAAGAAAAATTCACTGACTGCCCAGGCCCTGTGTTTTTCACAAAAGCCCCTCTGAGCCTCTCAGCTCATAAGGAGTCCCCTGCCTAAAACAGACCCTAGAATCATAGAATATACTGAGTTGGAAGGGACCCATCAGTATCATTGGTTCCAACTCCAGCCCAGTGCCCAAGCAGCCTCTGATAACAAAGCAACAGACATTTCATTTAACAAATTTCTCTAGATCATAGAATCATTTAGGTTGGAAAAGACTTTTAAGATCATTCAGTCCAACCATTAACCCAGCACTGCCAAGCTTGCTTAAGCATGACATCCATATATCTTCTAAATACCTCCAGGGGCAGTTACTCCACCATTTCCCTCAGCAGCCTGTTCCAATGCTTGACAACCCTTTCTGTGAAGAAATTTTTTCCTAATATCCAATCTAAACATTCCCTGGATTAATTTGTGGCAGTTTCCTCTCATTATATTGCTTGTTAGCTGGGAGAAGAGGCCAACACCCACCTTGCTACACTCTCAGGCAGTTGTAGAGGGCAATAAGGTTCCCCCTGAGCCTCTTTTTCTCCAGGTTAATCACACCCAGCTCCCTCAGCTACTCCTCATAACAATGGTACTCCAGACCCTTCCCCAGCTCCATTGCCCTTCTCTGGACTTGCTCCAGCACCTCTATGTCTTCATTGAAATAAGGGGCCCAGAACTGGACACAGCACTCAGGGTGTGGCCTCACCAGTGCTGAGTACAGGGGGACAATCACTGTCCTGGTCCTGAGGCCACACTATTCCTGATACAGGCCAGGATGCCACTGGCCTTTCTGGCCACTTGCACACACAGCTGGCTCATGTCAACCAGCAGCCCCAGGTCCTTTGCTGTTGTGCCATTTTCCAGCCACTCTGTCCCCAGCCTGTAGCACTGCAGAGGATTGCTGTGACCCAAATGCAGGGCTTGCCACCTCACCTTGTTGAGCCTCATACATCTGGCCTTGGGCCCATTGATCTAGCTTGTCCAGAACCCTTTGTAGAGCCTCCCTACCCCACAGCAGATCAACACTCCCACCCAGCTTGGTGTCATCAACAAGCTGACTGAGGGTTCCCTCAATCCCCTCATCCCGAACATTGAAAAGATGCTAAACAGAACTGGATCACTACTTACTAATAGATGAGACACTTGAGAGTAAAAATTCCTTCCAGCATTACAGTGTAATAGACTTCCAATACCACCACCAACAGAATAGCAAACCACATGAAAGGACCATGACTAGGACCAAGACTGTCCCAGGACTTAATTTTTCAAAGTGATGAAATATATCCTAGGCTGTGACAACACCTGTGAGACCCAGGTATCCCATTCCACCACTGCAGTGATAGCAATGTGCATCCTGGCTACATCAAAGAAAAGTCAAAAACAGTGTTCAAGTAACATTATTTAGTAAAAATGTTTATGCTACAACTTCTGGGAGTTAAGAAACATTCCAGATACATCCTCCAAATGTTATTAGGCTGTTTTAGTAAAAGATAGGAGGGGAAAGGATGAGAACACTTGTAACAAATGTTCATGACATATTAAGGCAAGATGATTATCTATGCTTAAATATTCCTTGGAGGATGTTGGTTTATTTACCTGGTAAAAGGCTTACATGGATGAGATCTTAGTTCAGATCAGCACCACACATGTGAACACTCTACAAAATATTAACTAAGTGAAATAAAGTGAGTTGAAAGTTTTTATATGTTTCTGACCTCATATAATGCCAGATTTTTTAAAGTTAACTCTCACTGGCTTACTCTTGCCATTTTCCTTGATTACTTTTCACTACACCCTTACAAACCAATAGGCATTATTTCATTACTATGTTCAATACTATGGTTTCCTCTCTTCTTATGTTACCATCATAAGAACAGTCGGAGGAAAGCTATCCTCTCCACCTTTAAAAAAAGTTCTGGTGCCATGGGCACCTGCTGAATTGAAATGCAGAGGGCTTGTTGCCCTTGGCACATTAAGCCATTCCCTAATACAGTAGGCAAGTAATAATTAAGATAAAGACTTAGGTATATGAATAACTTTCACTATACATTAGACTTCACTCAAGGGTTAATAATCTGCCCAGGGTTGAGGTCTGTGTGAAATGTCAGGATTTATCTGAAGCTATAAGGAGGGGGTCTGTCCCAGCTTTCAACACCAGCAAATAAAACACCTTATTTTAACAAGATCACAAAGCAGAGCAATGCAGTGTTGTTGCTACCACAGTTTTCTGCCTGAATGTGTGTCTATGCATATAACAAAATTAATCATTTCATCTGCATCAACTTCCTCCAGGAATGTGACAATATCCAATTGTAAAAATACCAGTGAATTCCTAGCTGAGGCAAGTTGAGCAGAATTCAGATTTGTTAGTGTAACGCTGATAAGCACCCTTTTCTTAGGAGCACATTTTTGTCCGGTAAATAACATTTCTGCATTTGATTCAAAACCTTTTGGGCAGGTCCAGGCAATATTAGACTGGAAGCTGGGGGATGTGGTGTATCTTCCAACAGCCAGAGAGAGGAACAGAAAGCCAAGACATACTTGCTTCACTAACTCATGTGCCCTTGCTTTTCCTCAGTTTAGCACTCTTCTAATAACAGGTTGCTTTAATATTTGCAAAACATTCTGAATGCATGTACTGTGCACGTAAATACATATACAAATGATTTCACAGCAGGGTGCTCAGCTCTCAAAAGTATTTTGATATGGCATACAAACATGAGAAAAGGCTTAACTGAAAACTGCTGCTCAAACGAAACACTTCCGTTCAAATTAGCAATTTCCATTGGAATACTTCACACCCACTTCAGGCTAAGTTGTATTTCAAACTAACATAACTTTTTGCACTATGATGAGAATAAGAGGACTCCCGCAGGAAGTACACACATCAGCACTTTCCTCTCCCTTTAAGCACAGTGCAGACTTTGAAGTCACAACAAATAAGAACAGGTGTATTTTGTAAACAAATTTCTATATCAACTTTCAAGACTACCCTGCAAAGTGATTAAAAGATTCATCTTCGTTATTGCAAAGAGTAACATAAATAAACAATTTTTTTTTTTTTTTGCAAAGATATTAGGTTGATCAATTAGGCTTATTGCAGAAAGACTTGAATTAGTCTGATTAGTCTCAGCTACTTAAATTCAGACGCAGATGCCTCACATTGCAAGAGTGGGGATTAAAGGCTGCATTCACCAAAAAAATTGGATTACGCACACTTAAGACAATACCTACCATTTTTCAGCTCTCCCCCTCACAGCAGATGGCCCATACAATTACTGACTTCAAAAAATTCTCACTAGAACTCCTCCAAAGCTGCCTTCACTTTTTGAGACAAAGGTATGTGCAAGTCAAGACTATTTTCAAATGTTCTCCTCACATAAAGACTTATCACACAGGTCAAGAAAACCATTCACACAGGGTTTTAAGTCAAAATACAGTGCCTGCACATTCCCAGAAGAGTCACCCATATGGCTACAAGCAGCAACGGAGAGGCAGAAGAATAACATAAAAGCCTTGGCAGCAAATAAAATCCACATCTCACCCTCCTAGCACTCCAGCCAGCACAAGCAAGTGAGAAAGCCAGGACTCAGAGATACAAAATGGCTCATTATCTACCCCAGAAGGCACAGCACTGCCAAGCTGCTCTTTATCAAGTCCTTAACAGGTGTAAAATTAGCACTTGTTATTAAAGACAATGGAGTTACATGTATTGCCAGCAGCTGAAGAAATGTGCTAGAATTGTTTTCACCTCCAGTTAATTCGGTACCATTCAATAATGTGCACGGAGCCCGTAAATTAGAGAAGTGCCTCCTGAAGCATGGCAGGGAGCTAAGCCAGTGTGTGAGCATCCTTTGTAAAACACAGGTGATTTCCTGAATGAAGGACTGAGGACCAAATCCTCTTTTCATCGATACTGATGTAAGTTCAAACAAACTGCACTTACCTGAGTGTACTCTCAGGTAAATCTGTGCCAGAGTAATCTGTAATCAGAATCTGGAACTGTCAGAAATCCTCGTAAGCAAATGCCAGGACAGAGCTATTTTCAGCTTTTCTAACCCCACTGAGCACAGATCGACTGGCTGCAACAATATTCTCTCTTCTCAGCTACTTACAATTCATTCCTGGGAGAAAAGCAGAGAAAGGTGTTATTTACTGAGAGAAGCAAAACCCTATTTCAGATGTATCTCATTATGTGCAGATCTCATTATAGGCAGATGACCTCAGGTTTAGGACAAGAAGTCACTGAATCACTCAGGACTGTGTAGCTCCATTGTGTATTTTTTGTGTTCTAATACTATGCTCAGTTCTGCAAGCAAATTATTTAGATACATACTGCACACAGGAATGCATCTAACTGCTGAGCCATTTTATTCAATAGCACTGTACATCTCACCACTTTCCTCCTTTCCCCAGTAACTGGGAGAAGGGTTGGCCAACATCAAACAAATCTGACCAAGGACAGAAATCTCAGTGATAATTACATTCCCACAGGGTCTCATGAAAACTGGCAGTGAGAAAGAGGAGGAAATTAACTCCTCCACCAAGGGGAGGGCGGATGCAAGTCAGGCATCTCACTGTCCCTGTGGCAGCAATTGGCCAGGCAGCCAGCACACAATTTGCTCTGCACTAGCCGAGGCATACAGCGCCTTTTGTCTGCTGGGACTATCACTGGGAGCGTGTCAGGAGATCCACTACAGTGAGAGGGGGTTTGCAAGTCCATAAGAAACTGTGCTACTCTGCTCCTCCTGCCAGATACCATGCACAGCCTGAAGTGCAAACCATGGGACAAAGCTCTCTTGCTTTAATATTAATATCAAGTCTAATATTAATATTACTGGTGTATGTGGGAACGGTGGTGTGTTGGGGTCCCTCCCCTGCCATGGAGCCCTGGGAGAGGGGCCCTGAGGGCACAGACACGGGGTTTCCTGTCCCTGCTCAGCCTCGTTCCCATTGGTTGGTTTGTGTTCCCTGCGCGGGCAGAAGGACCCTTGGTCCCGTGACTGGGACAGTTCCTGGGCAGAGCTCCGGCCATGCGGCTGGAGAAATAAACATCTCTCTGAAACAGCTATCAAGAATCTGTCTGTCCATATATATTTCCTTTCCACGGGACTCCTGGTTTGATATATGCGTGTTGCAGGATCCCCACTGCAACAAATGGTGGAGATTTGAGAGCAGAACGATCCCCGATCCCTAAGCGACTGATTTGTGTGAGTAAACCCTGGAAACTTTGGATTCCTCTTCTTGGTTTTGCTTTGCTATTCCATATCTAAACTATGGAGGAACCGTGGGAAGACTCTTGGCTCTCAGAGCCGCATATGGACATTTATCTTAAACTTAAAATGATTCTTGAACAACGATTTGTAAATTTTAGCTTGATTCAAGCTCAAAAAGAACTGAAACACTTCCTGGCATGGTTGTTTAAGAACTTTTTCTATGTTTCTTGGGATTTAATTCTTACGAAGGGCTTTTGGAAAACCGTTTGGACACAGTTAATACTGGAGTCAAAATATATGCCGATGGAAGAATATTTTCGTGAATATTATTTAGTTACCGAGACTGTTGAGCAATGTCAGCTGTGTCCTGGCGAAGGGAAGCGTGGCGCAGGGACCGTGCGGCCCAGGCCACGTGCACCGAGCGCTCTGAGAGCAGCAGCGAGGCAGTTCCCGCGCGCGGGCGGAGCCACGCGAGCCGCAGTGTCGGTGGCGGAGCGAGGCGCGGCGGGACCCGGCGGTGCCCGCCCGGTCCTGTGCAGCGCGTGGTGGAGCGAGCCCCGTGAATGCCCGACTGAGAGGGGCGGCACGCGGGCGGCGGCTGGCGGCGATGGCGGTGGAGCGGAGCCGCGCCCAGCCGAGACGCGCGCTGGAGCGGGGCGCGGGGGAGTCGTCGCTCGGGGGCCCGGCCGAGACGTGGGTGCAGCGCCCGGCAGCGGCAGCGAAGCTGCGACCAGAGGAGGCGACGCACGGAGAACTGAGCGGCGTGGCCCGGCCCGGCCCGCGCAGCCCCGAACGCGACCCCGGGAAGAGCGCGCAGGCACGAGCAGCTCCGACAATTCCAACACGGGAGTGACCGAAAGAGAGAACAAAGACGCAGCGAGACAGAAAACAGCAGACACTCGGAAAAAGGAAAAAATCATAGTAACTAAGATCTTAGGGATAGTAAAATGGTATAATGTTAAGCAAAATTATGGTTTTATAACAAGGTATGACAACCAGCAAGACATATTTGTGCATAGAACTGCTATTAAAAAGAATAACCCTGAAAAATGCATCCCAAGCTTGGGAGATGGAGAGGTGGTGGAATTTAATATTGTACTAGGGAGAAAAGGGTTACAAGCATCGCAGGTCACTGGGCCTGATGGTGTTCCTGTAAAAGGCAGTATATATGCAAAAAATCGTAGTCATGTTAGACAGTATCTCCATTGTAAGCCCCCCCTACAGTTTCCCTTTCCTAATCCCACCTTTCCCTTTTACCCTATGTCCTATTACCCCCAGTGTATTCCCAATCCGTTTTTTCACCCATGGTTTCCCTCACAAAACCATGCTTTTGCCAATTGTTTCCCCAAAAATCCCTTTCCAATGCCGAGTGGGGGATGAAAAGGGAGAGGGAAGAAGTTAAACCCTCTCCTGCCTCAGTTTCCCCACAAAGCATGCTCAGAGAATTCTGTCTCCCTTCTGTCAGCCCTAAGATGTTCCAGAGAATCTGTTTGGACATTTAAAGACTCAGGAGGGTGGCTTGTTTTGTTTTGAAACTGTTCTTGTTATGTTTATCCAGTTGTTTTCATTCTCCTTTTATTAAAATAAAACGGGTGAGGTGTTGGGGTCCCTCCCCTGCCATGGAGCCCTGGGAGAGGGGCCCTGAGGGCACAGACACGGGGTTTCCTGTCCCTGCTCAGCCTCGTTCCCATTGGTTGGTTTGCGTTCCCTGCGCGGGGGCAGAAGGACCCTTGGTCCCGTGACTGGGACAGTTCCTGGGCAGAGCTCCGGCCATGCGGCTGGAGAAATAAACATCTCTCTGAAACAGCTATCAAGAATCTGTCTGTCCGTATATATATATTTCCTTTCCACGGGACTCCTGGTTTGATATATGCGTGTTGCAGGATCCCCACTGCAACAGTGGTGGTCTAGTGCAGAACAATTACCTCAGGGAGAGTTACTAAAAACTGCAGGTTCCCTTCTGCTGTAGTGTTCTGGAGTTTTCCTGCTGTCATTTTATGATGCAGTCAGAACATGTCTGAAACACCCAATATAAAAAGCAAACTGTGTTTCTATTCAAAGGCTGCTGGACAAGTTCAGGTTTGGACAAAATGGGGGGAAAAAAAACCTGTTTGCTAAGGTATGAAACATCTTTCCACCATCCCTGGTTCATCATGCATCTTAGAGGAGGCAAAAATCAACATAAAGCAATTAAAAAGAGCCGTTTCTTTTTATACAGAGCAAATCTCCAGCTCTTGTTGGATTGATAGGTGTGGTGAGTCACCAGCACATTGCCAGGGCTGTCAAGTTGTCACTTTAGCTGGCTGCAGTACAAAGCTGAGTCCTTCCACATGGTCACCACTCCCCTCTCTTCGTGCAAATAAAGACTACAGCCTTTTCACTCCTTTTTCCAATGCACAGGGAAATCTGTTATTTCTTCATCAGTCTCACATCCCCCTGGGCAATGGGAGTGCTCATCATCTGATGCATGTAAATGCTAACAAAACTCCCATCTTGACATTAAATGGTCTAAAAACCTATAAAACGGCAAATGCAGTGCAGTAGTGACAAAAACTGGCAGGTTTCAGGTGGGCTACAGGGTCCTGCCATGCTGGCACTGACATCTGTGAAATTGCTAAAGTAGACCTTCTCAAAGACTGGGAACTAGCAGGAGAACTTGAGTTACAGTCTGGTTGCCACAGGTATTTCTGTCAACCAGTGGAGCTGCTCCTTCATGCACTGACCCTCCCCAGCCTACGTGGGTGCACTTCAGAAAGGAAAAGCAGCAGCAGGTTCCTTAGAAGAGTTCACACCAGTGCCCTGCAGGCTGGCAAAACTCATCACTCATTCATTCTGATAAGATGATAGCACAACAAAGGCAAGGCTGATGCAACACCTTTGTAAATACAGAACCACGCTGGCTTTGCTGAAGTACTGCCACATTTTAAATCTATATAAAAACAGCAGAACTACTGCAGCGTGTTGCTGAGGTAGGCTGCAGCTAATCATCCCCTGCAAAGCATCGGGGGCTCTGTGTAAGCAGCAACACGGTGGCAGCCACTTGAAATGCATGCAACACCTTGCACAGGTCCTCGAGTGCTGCCAGCAGCCCTGCACCTCTGTTATCATCAGCTGGAAAACTATTAACCAGCTGCATCCATGCAAGGGGCAGAGAGAGGCTTTTGCCAGGGAGGGGGAAGCAGGACACTGGCGTTTCCAAAGGTTCCCAGTTAGCTTGCATACGCTGCTGTCAGACTGCTGTGCTCCCTTCCAGCCTGATTATTAACACTGCTGATTGGGAGAGGCCTTGGAGGACAAGGACTGTACAGCTGCATGCCTCGTGCATACAGAGATTCCTGGCCATATTCCCAACATATTCAGACCTATCTACTACATTAACGGATTTTATAACATCAGTGATTCAAACAGCACATCCATACCGTGGAAGGGTAAACTTCATGAAAATTTTCAATCCTGTGTTTACAATTTACACACCTGAAAAGGGATCTTTAGTTGCTATGGTAAACCAGTGAGTGTGTTGTCAGTATATTGGAAGACCTTCCTTACAGATAGCTTTCCTAGTTCTGCTTTTAAAGGAAAAATGAGACATGTCATTGAAGTTTAATGTTTTGATGCTATTTTAGAGCTTGGTTTGTGTTGGGTCACCTGTCTATCAAGGAAAACCCCATCAAGTAACTTCAATACCACTGCACAACATTTAATGGTAAACTGCATCTACAACTGAATCATTAGCAAAGAAGAGCAGAAAGAAAAGGGAGAGATACTTTAGATACCAAGGAGCAAATCAGAGACCAAGGGAGGCATCCAAAGAGGCAACAGGAAGAATAATAGATGATGCCCCACCGAATACTTAAAAACTGGGAAAAGGAGAATACAGGGAAACTCTGTGTTTGCAAAATGTTTTAGAAAATTTCTACACCAAAGCTATACATAGGGGGGTTGCAAATTATTTGGTTGGTACAAGGCTTAGCAGAAATGTGACCAAGGAAATAAAGAGAGGAGCAACACACAGCTGCCCTCAATCTTCTCCACTCCTTTGTGCTTGCCCAGAATGCACAGCTTTGCAAAGAAGTGTACAATCCATGCAGTGGCATTTTCTTCCATTATGGATGTATTTGTATACATTATTACATTTTCCTCCTTCTGTTTCTCTCCCCAAAAGCCAAATCAAAGCTCTCCCTCATTTCCTGTTGCATAAGTAAATAACATCATCTTCACTTTGAAAACTGAGCAGTTTGAAAATGGCATCCCATTGGAGCCTGTCTGAAGGGTTTCAGCTGCCACAGCTGAATGTTTTGTTCTGTATTCAGCAAAGGACATTGTGAGAGACATATTTTTAAGAACTTCTATGTGCTCAATTTGAAGGCAAACACAGTAGTCCATTTTGTCCTTCCCTCTCATACCCTGTCTATTTAGGCTAAAAAATTGTGTTTGTACAGCACTTAGCCCTATGAGACCAAAGCCTTTAGGTACCAATGTAACTCATTTAAATGGTAATGTACAACAAAATGAGTGGCACCCTTCAAAACAAGCAGCATTTGTAAGTGTATCTGTGCCAGGTGCTGACAAATGGAGGGTCACGGTTGCAGGCAACGGGAAAGGTCTCGGTGAGACAGTATTTAAAAGTCAGTTTTTCCAGTCAAAGGCCAAACTCTAAAATGTCTGCTTATTTCTCTACTGCCTGTGCCCTGAAGCACTGCGCCTGCCTCCCAGAGAGCAGCACACGAGGACTCAAAGGTATTTCCTATACAAGGTCAGATCAATTAAGATGTGCTTTAAATAGAGTCACGTGAGCCGTGGCAGGAGCTCCACGGTCTGATTAGATCACTGACACTCTGAAGGGCAGAGTCTGAAGCAATCTGCTGACCTCGGGTAGGAGAGCCAGGTAACAAGGAGGTGGGACCTGCTTTTTCCTTACCTTGGGACTGAAGGCTTTGTTCCTTCTGGTCATTTAATATTGCTTTAGTACCAGAGATGCCAGGAGTTAATAGTGGACCTGGTTCTTTTCCTACTGAAGTCAATAGCAGAACTGCAAAACCAAGTCTTTCAAAAGTCAGGACAAGCTCTTTTAGCTGTCCCAGGGAGCCCAAGCAGGAAAGGAGCTGCTACCTTCCTTTTCCAGACCTGATAGGAAACTCCCGAAGAAATGTTTACATTAAAGAAATAAATGAAGCAAAACCTTGGCAGAATGAAGTTGTACTGGTTCATGCCAGGGCCTGCTCTGTCCACTTGGAAACCGAAGCAAACAAACAAAAGCTGTCTCAGAGAGACCTCGTTACCATCAAGATTTGAAAGGTCCTAGTCTCAATAGAGAATATTAATATAAAAGTGCAGCAAGTGAATTATGCTACTGAGTAAGTACTGATGCAGTAGAGAGATGGCAGAATGTTATTTGTGCCTGCTGTAAGAGCATCTATTTACTCTCCATCTTCCAGTGAGGTGCAGCCAAGTGACACCTGCCCTTCTCTCTCATATGGGTGTGACAGGAATACTCCAAAACCAGGAATGACCTGTCTCAAGCTGAATGCAACACTCAGAAGCAAAAGACATATAAACAAGGTTAAAAACAGGCTGCTGAAGTGCATCACCTGGAGTCGCTGCATGGGTTGCTCTGAAATACTCCCCTCCTCTTGGCTCCATGCTCCAGCTGTCCCATCCAGCCTCTGCTTGCGGGGAGGCTCTTGTGAAGGGAAACAACGAGTGAAGCCATTGGCTTCCCTGTAAGCTGCTCTAAGGTCACCAACATGCCAAACACACCCTGTCATCCAGCAGCTCCCCTCGGGTCTGATAATAAATCTCTGAGCATTTACTCTGTCAAGGGTTATGTCTTATTCTCTGTATTCCACAAGCATATTTCTGCAAGTCAAATTCTGCAGAAAGCCATGAGATGCTACATACAGGAGCAGCCTGGAAGGCAGTTTTTGCTTTCTAATTTGCACTTGTGATACCATTGCACATCAACAGAACTATTCTTCCCTTTTTCCTAAATACCACTGATAAATAAAATGTTTTTAGCAGGATTTTCATCTGGTGAAAGTCAGGGTAGCTCTGTTGAACCACTGCAAAAGGAATTTACATCATCTGAAGCCCTGGAGCAAAAGAAATCCAAGTCAATGGGATATAAGCCAAAATTGGAGTGTTTTGCTGGATACAAACCAGATTTACTTGCTCGCTTGAACAGGTGCCTAAGTGCTGTAGTGAGCTGGGTCCCAAATATGGCAGCATTTTTTATTTATGTCCACTTCTGCCAGCTTGGACATCTGATACAAAGGTCATCTTATAGCTAACATTTTTGTCTTAAACCCTCCCTATAGCTACACTATAGAACAGCTGCCTGCGGAGTTATGTTCCACAGATATTTAAAAATAAAATGCAAGTGACTGGAAAACATGGGTTTATAACTAGAAAGAGAATACAGGGGTACCTTGAAATAGAAATGAATGAAACATTTTCTGCATGCTGAGAAAAGAACTCATAATCGTATATTTCTACTGCATTCTCTTTCAGAACTGATGTTTCAATACTGCAGTTACAGTGTCCTAGAACTGCCTTAGCTGGAACTGGTTAGACTAGAAGCACTACGTGGCAAAAGGGTTTACACATACATTAAACAAGTTTTTATCTACAGAGCATCTTATTTCTCTATAGGGAATCTATGTTTGTACTAACTGCAACTCCAAACACTTATGGCAACGCAGCAACGCTCCCAGCTGAAATCCCAGGAGTAGCTTTATGTATTGAACCATGACCATTGAATGGGAAAAGGCAAAAGTAAGCTTGGAGGCTTTGTCCAGAACACAAGTTCCTCCTCACATTCTCACATCCCCGGTCACCAGATGAGAGCTCTGCTTTCTCACTTGATGTCTGTTCCAGTCCACACTTCATCTCCTCCTCAAAAAGGCCCATGTGGGGACCTCTCCCGTCCTTGTCCTTCACACACAGGCAAGCTCACCTCTGGCCTCCTTGTGAAACCTAGTGAGATGTGAGGTTTGAGGAACAGGCAAGTTGTGTCCCTGAAATTTAATCTTTAAGCTTTGAATCACCATTACACTAGTTCCAAAAAACCCAGCAGCTGTCAATACATTACTTTTCCTGTTGTTGGGAAATAGGCATGATATGAGCTGCTTGGTAAACTGGGCCATCAAGGGACCTGAAAAAGGTTGCCCCAGCAAAGAGAAGGTGAGGGATTTCATGGGAAGAACTGCACACAAGGGAGAAAGAATTCCAGTGTGAACTGGAAAATCCCTGCCAGAAGTTATTCAGGCAGTTCTCCAAAGCCAGTGGCTTTCTAAAGTTTTATTTGATATCATAACAAGCTCAACATGATCTTTAAGTGTGCAATTTAATGGCTATTTTAAATCATTAAATTAAAATAGATGAGGAATGAAATAAAGCATCCGGCTTAATTTTGAAATTATCTGTAATCCGATATAATTAAGTCTTTGTAAAATAGACTCAAATAATAAATTAAGTATATTTAGCTGGACAGAACTGCAACAGCTAAAACAGTAAACTAAAAGATTACCTCAGCTCTTGAGATATGAAAGATAATTTAATACCCACAACAACCAATAAAGAACAATATTGGCATAAGGAAAACTCTGTATTTCATCCATCAGTGCTTCACCTTATTTTGCATCTCAGGCTTGCTTTGTGCCACGAAGCCAGAGGCTAAATGCATTTAATATGCATATTATTGCCATGTTGACATGGAACTCAGCAGCCCTGAAATGTCTCATTTGCTTCTTTGTGGCAAACATAACCACAGTTAGAAATGAAGGAGAAAACATCAAAGGATGCAAGTCTGATCAGCAAATGCTATATAGGAAAATATTTAAACAAATTATCAGGCTTATGAAAACTGGGATGGATGATTAGCAGCTTGATTTTTATTTCAGAGGATGATAATATTGCCAGAGTGCGGGAGAAACAATGAAGATCCCTGAGGAGAGGATGAGGTGGCTGGCAAATAAATAAAAGAAACAAAATCCCTTGGGTCCATTCAGGATGGCATTAAGAGGCTACCTTAAAAAAGAGTGTGTTCCAGGGCTCAGACATACCACAGGTCAACTCATCCTGCTGCAGCACCATTAAGATGGGCATCTCCAGAGGACAGTGCAATGGCACCAGTGCAAAACCCAACACTAATTGCAGAGCTCCTCATGAATACATTCTCTTTTGGCCATCATGTTTCTGGAGGTTTTTGCTTTTGCTAATAAATACTTGTTCCTCAGCATGCTGCTTCTTTTTTATTTTGATTTTATTTATTTATCTAATCCTTGCTCTGAAAAAACCCACGATGTATCAAATCACGACATGGTTTTGATTCTGTCTTTGGAAGAACTGTGACTTTCTGCACACAGAAAGTAAATTTAGCTGGAATTTACAAGTTAGTAAATATAGCTGCTATTCAAGGGTATCAGCAAGGGGATCCTCTAGAAATTCAAGATGCCATATTCCCTTGCATACAACCCAACACAGTGCCAAGTGTCAGTAAACAAACACAGTGCACCCTTTTCCAGGGATAAATCAGAGCGATAGAGAAAGGCACTCTTTGTAACCTATGCAAAGTCAAAAAGTTGTTTAAGCACCAAACCCTTGCTCTGACTCTCCCACTTCTCCAGCTGTGGAATGAGGCAGAAGGAATTCACCCCACCTCACAGGGCTCTTGTGAGGGTAAAGAAAACTCAGTGTGTGGATGTCATGCTGGTAGGGCTACCTAAGAAAAAGAGGGAGGGGAAAACTTCACTCATTATAGGCCTTGTGGCCAAATGGCTGGAAAACACCGGAGATGGTGTCACTAGAAGCACAAGCTACACTAACCCTGGCTGGGGAGGCTCCAGCCAGCACCTGGAGCTGAGGACCAGGCACAGCTGCTGTCCAGTCAGGGAGCAAACACTGCAATGCCACAGAGAAACGAATGCAGCTGTTTGCCATGATGGACCTACACGGCCCAGGGCTTGATTCCACTTCCTAGTTTTCTTGTGGTTTCAGACCCATTTTTAATTGCTTTTTCTCAACAGGGAAAACAAGTATGTGAGCCACAGGTCTTTCTTCTGTAAATGCTAAGAGAATGTAAGTATTATCATTGCCATTTATTTCACCCTTTGGTGTTTTGTCTCTCCTGATTGGTTTATGCTGACTAATGTCAGAACTCTGTTCCCAGTTATACACCTCTTGGGCAAAGAGACAATGCAATGTGACATTTAACACAGTGTGCCACAGGCCATCCTCCCTCTTCTGAACATTAAAATCACATACACGGCAAAAAGCACTCGTAACAATAGATGTATCTTTTATTCACAGATAAAAGCTGAAGCAAGCTGTTATAATACATATTTATACAAAGGATTTGAAAAAACCATAAAAAGGAAGATGATTAGAAAATATGATTCGTTATGAAAGGTGGTATTACATACACTATTAAACCTTTTCAAAAGTATTTGTTTGGCAACAATTTATCAATAGTTTCCACACTTAAGTGGCCTCCTTCAAAAAAGCACAAATCTCATGCAGCATGTATAAACTTGATCCTGAGGGTTTGCCTTCCTTAGAAAAACTGTAAAAAGATATACTATTTGTCTTAAAAGTTCAAAATGCAAATGCTATATTTATAGTCAAAACTATATAAAAATATGGACCTAACTTAACATTTACAAAAAGTTTTTGCTCTTTTTTTTTTTGCTTGTTTTATGGTTTTGGTAATAAACATAATTCTCAATTCCTGCAGTCAGAGAGGAAAAAAGAAAATCAAAACAAACCACAGTGCCCTTTGTAGACTTCCTTACATTAAGTTTACGACTCCAGAAAAGACCAGGTCTGTGAAAAGAGAGGTTAGTAACCAAGGAAGTAGGTAAGCAGTTAATATAGATCTATATATGTATATATAAAATGGAAAACAAACATTTATTTTGATCTGAAAAAGTAATAATACAAAACCTGAAGATAAAACAATCATCTCAAAATGCCATAATACTCCTTTTCAATAGATAAACGTTCATAAAAATATCTTGAACCCTAACCAAGAAAACAATTATAATACAATTTTAATTCTGCTACATAAAACAGCTTTTCTATGAAACAAGAAGGCAAGTTCAGGTATGAAAACATAATTTACTTATTGCTTTTGCTACGATGTTGTTTGTTTTTTACATTTAGTCATAAATACACTATACAGTATAAAATATTTCATAGGAATACATTTTGTAGTCTGCTTAGGTTTGCTGGCTTTAATTCTAGCACCAAATACAAAAATGAAAATCAAATGAACTTTAAAGGCACTTCCATTTCATGTTTGTTTGTTCGTTAATTAACATCATGGTTTGTACTAAATTTCTTCACTTCCCTCTGGTAGAAGCAATACTTGATCCTACTTTTATCTTTGTACAGCTCAGGTCACACGTTGAGGCACCAAATGATTTATGAACATTCCCATTCCTCAGCTGTTTCTTTCTCTTACAACATTCATTGTTGCTTTTTAGTCTTCACCCTTCCTCCTTCACTTCCCAGCTACTTTATCCCTTCTTCATGTCAGACGACCCAGCTTCACTTCCTTCAGTCCCTTGAAAAACCTCTCTTCAAACCTCCACTTCCCTCACTCCATCTTGCACATCAGTTATTCCGATATCAAAACATGTCACTATCATGATATGTGACTTGCACAGATTAACACACTGCTCCAGTTCTTCTGTCACTTGTTCCAGTGCCTCCAGGTACTCCTGTGACTCCTTGTCAAGATCAGGATCCACTTCAACTGTCAGACAAAAAAGTACTGAGTAAGAGAAACAGCTCATCGTAAAACATTGTTCTGTCACAAAGGAGCCACTATGGTAAGAGTAAAATTTAATTTCTCTTGAACTAAGCCTTTTTTTTCCCTTTGTTCAGCAGATGCAAAACTCTGCCTTGAGGCTCCAGCTACACACAGCGCGCAGTCTGTGAACACATCTCATGCCTCAGTTTCCCAGCTATAACATGGATATGGACAATTTTTTCCTTCTTTGGAAAGAAGAATAATAGAAGATTATATATTTAATATTAACAAGCACCACAGTGTGTCTCTGCACCATTTTGATGTTCTCTTCTGGTTGGTTTGGATGGTTTTTTTGTTCAAATCACGTATTACAGAAACACAGATTGAGTCATAGAGTATTTTAGGACTCAATTCAGCAAAATATCTTAGCAAGTGATTAAGTTTTTCAGTGGGACTGCTGACATGCCGAAAATCTGTTAGAGGCTGATCATAATGCTGTTTTTGCAAAATACTTACAGTCTTCTTTCCACTTATTTGGATCCATCATCAACCTGCACTTTGTCTCTTCCAACTCTTCCTTCAAAAATTCATGCTTTGCCTTTATTTCTCTGATTCGTTGCTGGCGCCTCTCTAGTATCTTCAGCTTGGTATGGAAATACATCAGACCCTTTTAAGACACAGAAAGGCCATTCCTTGAATTTTCCTGCTGTGAGTTGGCCCATAACAGTCTGACACAAATTGCTCCCAGCTCACTACTCATAAGAGTGAGCAGCTGGGTTGCTTTATCTGGTTGTGGGGTTGGTGGGGTTTTTATGGGTTTTTGGGGGTCTTTTTATTTTAAGTTTACATTAAAGAATTCTCATCTAGAGGAACCACAAACTACATCACTTAAGCATTTGTTGCACTTCTCTGTATTAGCAAACATCTCTTAATGCATTCTGCATTCTGAAATTACTACTACTTGTAGATAATTTTTTTTTCTAGTAGTGAAAATGATAAACACAGCCCAATTATAGTATCAGAGTTACAGTTAATACTAAAACATATTAATTCTTATTTTCTTAAATGCATTCCTACCTTCTCAACATCCTGGAAAGGCTATTACAAAAGAAATGGGAAAAAGGCATCAGTAGAACATAAAATTCTGGTCTCTAAAATAGAATTAGCTGAAGTGTTTTCCAATTACAAGTAAGTTAAACTCAGTATATCCCTGATTTAATAAAATCCTGCCATTTACATAAACAGTTAATGACCCTATCAGTGAGGGAGGCTGTAAGGTTTTACCAGCCAGGCTAGGATTATGAAGTCTTCTCATAATGTATTAGTTGGTAACTTCCATTTACACCATCAGTCATGTTAGACACAATTAATTTTAGACAGTAATCATTTTCATTTTCTGTGTTAAGGGTACCCCAACATATGAATTGCAAAATTAATAATTATAGTACTTTAATTGCAATCAATTTCCTGAACACCCCTCTGGTATTCAAGCAAGGACTTTGTCTGTATATTGTAATTTAAGTTGTCTACAGTTGTAAAATATGTGCTGACCTCAGTTTCCTCTTGTCTGTGTCGCTGTAATCGTTCCACATCATCAATCTCATAAACTTTAATTTCAAATGGCTCTTTCAAAGTGCCTGGCAAAGGTGGTAGATCAACCCACTGGCCAGTGACACTGGGTTTTCTTCCTAAGGAGGCAGCATCTGGCAACGGAGCAGGAATCAGTCTACGACGCTGGAGACCTAAAATACAGAAAACAAACATTCCTCAGGCTCTAAGAGACGAACGCGCTGCAGAACATACTGCAGTGAATTAAAGAAGGATCTAGGTTCTCAGCATACTTAGGAAGAAATGCTTTTCTTGATCTTTCCTTTTAGTAAAATACCCTCAGGCTGCTAATTGAGTTTACTGCCTTGACAAAGTAGGTTTCACTTGGTTCACAGATGGGAGCAACAGCAGTTCCTCTCCCAAAGCAGATGTCTGAACATCAGTTCTTTATTCTCTCCCTGCAAAAAAATTTTCTGGATTCATTTTTCTTTGGTGGACTACAATGGTATTCATTACCTTGCAAAGGCAATGAGATAGTGAATAATCTAAAACTAATACTGATAATGGCTTATTTATCTAGAAATCTGCAGCTCCCCCAGTTAAATCCAAGCAAGGCTATCTAAGATCCCTGTCACTGCACTACCTCTTTGCAAAGCTCAAACAGTTCCATCCAGAATTACTACTGCTATTTTAGGGTGCTAAATACCAGCAGTTTTCAGTGACTTTGTGGGATTGAGAGGCATTCAAAAGGCATCAACCGATCTGCAACTTGAGCACCTGTAATGTTAAGATGTATCACGCCTCTGCACCAGCACCCAGAAGCTCAGCACATGACAAAACTCACCAATTCTGGGAACCTTCAATAAAATGCTCCCAGATTTACCAAGAAAATCATACTGCACCACGATGCATCTGTTAGGGTTCAAGTTTCATGAAGCAGAGACTGAGTTATATCCTTCCAAAATGGTGATACTTTTGATTGCAAGAGTTGGGACTCTGGTGTCCAGCTTTTTTTTTTTTTTGTGATTATTAAGTCTCTTTCCATTCTCTACAGGCTGGCCTTTACAGTACATGTGTCAAGGACAAGTATGTCCATAGAGCTGGTCAGGCAACATTAACAAGGCTGCAGTCCAATCCCTAAAAAAAGGAGGTAGGAAGGCCACCAGAAAAAAGCTGAAATGACACACAGTAGCAGTAAGTATAAGCTGGCTTTAGGTGACTGGTGACAATAAATTTAGTACTTAATAGCCTCCTCTTATTAAAAACGAACTCAGAGGCAAGAGTCTTGTTTCTTCTGCTCTTACAAAAGGGAGCACATCAAACAGACAAGGCAGCTCTGCTTGAAGGACAATGCTGCCAAAGTAACTTCTGGGCTGAGACCTCTACAGGAGAGGTAAGTGCATATTAAGGCTGTCAATTAAGCCCTGTCATGAACTTCAACATGAAATGCACACAAAATCCCAGCAGCCACCCCTAAAGCAACACAACTCCACTGATACCCAAACAGTTACCTGCTTTACATATTGTTAGGAAAAACATCCCTCATTCTTAATTGCATCCTTGCTCATTTCTAAGTAACAAGAACAAAAAGGGAATGTTTTCAAAAGGGGAAGACTTGCTTCTACTTCTACAACACCATTCTCACAACCCCAATCCATCTAGCCTGAAACACCACTATAGTCCTGTCGGATGAAGCTACGTACTGTAACCCTGATCCTGTAACTGCTTTGGTGACAGGAGATTCCTCTGAGAAGGACACCAAACAGAGGTCAAACACATGCAATAAGCAAGCAAACTTCATCTCCTTCCACTGTACAAGCCAGGGTCAACGTCATTTCTCCAAGAATGAAGTTATAGGATAAGGGGACAGGTTTACAGTGACATATACAGGAGTAGGATCTGTCTTTAAATCAAGAGACTCCAACACAGTCTGGTGTAACATAAGCTACTCCAAGAATATCTAATAATGTGCAAACATTACAGTTATTTTAGAACAATAATGGGTCTGAACCAAACATTTCTCATAAGAAATATCTGACACACTTCCTGGTAAGCCACATTTCATGAATAAAACACATTATTTTCTCAAAGTCTAAAGCACTCCAAAAAAGTAATACATAATTTACTGATATAGAGCAATTACAACTGGAAAAAGAAATAGTTTGTCATTTTTAAAGACCTTATAAGCACTTCCTGGGGCAAAAACAAATACAAATCCATCAGTGGGTAATGCCTTCTCAATATGTGTGCAACTTATACAGCTGTTAATATTGATTTGTAGGAAAGGTTTAAGAGGCTGATATGCTATGGAAAGAGAAGTGCAGAAAATGTTGCACTAAGTTTCCCAAATGATTTATCACTAGCTGAAGCAACTCAGTTGCCTTGACCAGAAAGCACCATGAGATCAGCTTCACTCATTTGGTTCTACTGCCAGAACTGAGCATCATGGGTATCTACAGGGATTGCAGTAATTGCCACTTTGAACCAGAAGTTCAGACTGCATTGCTGATACTAGCTCCTACTATATTTCCAACAGTCAGCATGCCCAGGTTGTTGGAGGGTGCTGCTGGTCACTAACTACATGGCACCGATTGCCATGGATTCTTTACAATACCCAGGACCTCAACTTAGGTCAGAGAAATTAACACCAATCACATGAGCCAGATTTTGAAGCTGGCTACAAATACACTTGGCTGCAGCTGCACTTACACGAGCGACAGCAGTAAGGAAAGGCACCAGAGGGAAGAAAAGGGGATCTGGCTCCCATACGCCCACCTTTGCTTGACGTGGTCAGACACAGTGAGCAAGAGTTGCCTCTTCCAAGCAGCTCTCCCAGTCAGTTTCCTACTGCTTATAGTATCCACACATACACACTGAAATTTCTTAATATAAATACTATTACAGTGCAATACAATAATTTTGCGATTAGCTGGTAGCATTAACCTAGGAGTCGCTGCACCTTACGCACACGCCCTACTGCTCTGCCCCTAAGCCTTACCTTTGGGTAAACTAATGCACATTTAGCAATCCTCATTAATTCACAAACACTCTTCTCACCTCCAGGCCTATTCCTTTGTTTCTAAACCACAGTCCCAGCTGGTGTCTCTGGCATTCCCTCACAGACACCTAGCAGCAGAGCTCCTCCTCTCCTCACTGCCCTTCTCTCACCAGTCTTCCAGGATTACTCACTTGTTCCTCACAAAAACTCATCAGCACTCACCCAGCACCTCACTTTTCCCAACCCACCCATAACACCCTCCTATTTGGGCCACCTGCTGAGGCAAGAAGGAATGTCCCCTATTTGCCGGCAGCCTCCCTGCAAGGGAGGAGGCAGCAGGTGGCTGCCAGCACCCCGGGGCACCCCACACCTCTCCTGCCCTCTCCACCACAGCACCTGTGTCACACCTGCAGCTTTGAAGTAAAAAAAATGACAAGTAGCTGCTGTCACAGCAATACACATGCACACACAAGCGCATGCAGTCAGTCCACCTCCCTGCTTTGAGTTCTCTCCAAGCCTCCTCTCTGCTCTGTCAGAGATGCCACATATTGCCTCCACCCTCAGGATGCAGTGGAGCACGAGCAGACACCTGGCCACCTGCCCCTTCATGTCTTACCTGTTGACCGTTTCTTGGGAGATTTAAGGCTCCGCATCCGACCCGGCGATGACATCCCGCTCTCGCTCATGGAGTCATGTGCCGAGGAGGCGCTGCCGGTGGCCTCACTGTCCCGGATCATGCTCTCGTAGCCACTGCTGCCCCCACTGTGGTAGAACAGAGCCGTCCTGCCCATGGCTGGCGGCAGCTCCCCGCTCAGGACGCTGCTGTTGTCACTGCCGTGCCCGCTGCTGTAGCGCTGTGGCCGCCGCGGTGCCGTTATCTTGCTGTACGGAGACGGCAGCACCGGCATTTGTGACTTCTCGTCACTGAGGTTGATGCCACTGTCATTGCCACTGTCAGAGTCAGTGGAGCCTCGGAAATGCCCCGCCTTGGCAGAGCCGCCCGACACCAGCTCGTTCACGCGGCTGTTGGCTGCCCTCATGGCCTGCTTGGTGCCCATGATGGTCCCACGGCCGGGTTTGCCGCTGACAGGCTGCACAGAACGGGGGGCTGCCTTCCCACCAGGGGCCATGGCAGAGCCCTTCCCTGTAGGCTGTGCCAGGGACTTCACAGAGGAGCTGAGAGACTTTGACCCACTGGCAGACAGGCCCCGGGTTTTATTCCCACTGGCTTGCACCTTCTGGTTAGTTGTGGGTTTTGCCTGGCTGTTTTTACCAGGCGCAGGGGCCGTGAAGGGCAGTGGTAAACCCACACTGGAAGCAACAGGGGGAACCCCCAGCCTGGGGACAGAACGCCCTGCCCGGCTGTTGCCAGTGCTCCCACTCTCCCTCACCATGC
The DNA here is from genome assembly GCF_020740725.1 of Corvus hawaiiensis. NCBI lineage: Eukaryota > Metazoa > Chordata > Aves > Passeriformes > Corvidae > Corvus > Corvus hawaiiensis. The sequence continues at coordinate 9,566,264 of NC_063218.1, forward strand.
TTGCTTTGGATCCAACTGATGTCAGGCTGTCACACCTCTCCAGAGACATGTGGCTCCCATATCGGTGCACGGTTTCACTCTTCGACGCCTTCACCTTTAAGCTAGATGTCATCTTGGGCAAAGAGTGATCACCTTTCAGGTTCATTCTGCAGCTGACACTTTCACTAAAGTAAGAGCCAGCCTTCAACCGCAAATCTGCTTCATCTTCAGACTTTGGCGTGGCAGCTCTGGCAAAGTCCAGGCCAGAGGCTTTCCCCCCACCATTACCCAGACCAACAGGTTTCTGCTCCAGGCTTGATTTACGTACAGGAGGTGTCGGAGGTGTTGGCCCACCTGGTCTGGGCAACATGGTTGATTTCTGTGGTGCGTTCTTCTTTCCCAGTGACGATTTCAAGCTGCCAGTGGCCAAGGGAGCATCTGAATTCCCTCGGGTCACAGACTCCGGCAAAGTACTGTTAGCGTGTGACACTGGCATCACTCCCAGTGTGGTGGCTCCTCTCTTCAGCTGTGGCATCTTCATCACAGCTTCTGACTTCTTTGCAGCTCCGCTAGAGGATTTGCAGGCCATTTCACAACCATCCACAACCCTCTGCGAACAGGCAAGCATAGTCTGTGACTTTGTTGGCCTGGATGCTGTGCCAAAACACTGGGCAGCTTTTTCTGGCTGCTTCTCAGTACCAAACGTGTGAGGTTTTGGAGACAGCAGCGAGTCTGCAGGTTTTGCTTCCAAGTGATAATCAGTGCGTAACAGCCAAGGATCTTCAAACATACCATGTGGATTCTGCAGCTCTTTATAGCTGAGGACAGTATTATTGTGGATTGGAGAAGAGGTAGTTTTTGTTTTCCTAGGAAGACTAGAATGTATTGTTTCTATCACAGGCGCATCACGAGAATTACTAAATTTAATTTTTACTGGCTGATCAGTGACACAAAAAGCACTTTTTATCTGAGATGCTTTGGTAGTTTCAGAGGTTTGAGGGCTTTTGCTGATGCCTGAGGAAAGCTTGCTGGAACTCAAGCTCTCACTCTCCAGCTCAGAGAAGCAAAATCCACTGTCATTCAGAGCACTTTTCAGGGGGACGCATAAATGGGATGAGTCCAAGCTGAAGGATTCCTCGGACTTATTACAGTTGTAAGATGACTGTGCGACAAAACTGTCACTAGACTGGGCTCCATCACTTTCAATTGTACAAATGCTGACTTCACTAAGCCATGAACTGATGGAGGAACGTCTGCTGCTGGTAAAGGGATCCTTAGCAAAGGGCACAACAATATCAATATTTACACCAGTAGAAGTCTCCTGTGAGGTATAAGCATCAAATTCATCATTTATGCTGCTGATAATACTGACCGGCCTTGAACCTGAGGCAAGGGCCTGAAGGGAGCAGTCACTGTTAAAGCTAATGATACTGGAAGGTCTCCCATTATCCATAATTCCACTAATAGAGAGCTCTTCCACCACTGTGAAAACAAGCTCATCCTCTCCATTCAGCTCAACAGGCTGCTGCAAAGTCACTGTGGTGGTCAGTATATCCCGATCAAAACATTTCCCTCTGAATGCTGACCTGAAGCTGTGTACCTCTATCGCACCTGACTGACTCTGGGTGCTGCTACCAACCAGGAATGTGCTTCCTACAAGGTTTTGCTCAGGTTTGTTTCCCATCTGTTTGCTCATTCCCACAGGAGGAGTACGAACTGCATTGCTATTGTCCAGCTCCAAATTCTCAGCTTTGGAGCTTGGGGAGTGTTCTCTCTGCTGTGGAGGGGGAGGTGCTGGGCTTGGCAGGGATCTCTTCACGTACAAGGACTTCTCCTTAGTGACACAGTCAGCTGTGGCCTTATTCTGCTCTGGATTCCTTGAAGGGCTACACCTTGAAGTCTGCAGGGAATCAGTGATTGTCTCTCTCTCCCCCTCCAGGATAGAGTCTGTTATTTTGTTGTCAGCTCTGCTCTGCAGCTTGGAAAGCTCTGCTTTCAGGTGAGGAGTGCTATTTTCTTGACAGTTGCCATTGCCACCCCTTGGTGCAACAGCCTGGAAAGGAAGGTTATGTCCTTTTTTGGGAGATGCAGTTTCTTGTGGAATCGATTTCTTAAATCCTCCAGAAGGAGAGGATATTTTTTCCTTTATCAACTTAGACTGTGCATTTTCTGTACTTCCAGGAACAGTACTACAATTGGACCCAACAGAGATTTCTCCACAAGCAAATTTCATGGGTTCCTCACTTCCATCAATGCACTCTAACCTTTCTTGCAGTTCAGCAAAAGTGTTGCATTTAAAATGGTCCTTGTCAGAGCTCCTACAAAGAGCAGAACTGTCTTTATTTCTCTTCTTATTTAGGGACGGGATAATGGGAACAAACTCTGGCGGACCTTCATTATCTGTCAATTCCCTGTCGGACAAAGCTGCACCATTGGGACCAACATAGATGACAGTATCACAAGACTGTTCACTGCTGGAGGAATAATCAGGATCACTGGATATATTCAGGACAGGAAGGTCAGGGTCAAGGGCAACAGTTCGTGGGTGGAATGGTCGCAAATGGGGAGGTCTCCGGACATGTCCTTCTTCACACGAACTCTCTCCTCCAGACGAGCTGGATGCATACTGCAAATGACAAGTAAGGGAAAAGTTATTAGCATCAATTGATAAGTAAGTATATACATGTACAGTAATTGATTAAAAGGTCAGGCTTGCAATATACCCTGTGCTTTGTGTATACTATCACAACTACATCTAGTGGTAAAATATTACAGGGGAGGGTAAATTAAAATAACACACTACACAGATTTTACTGTATTAGTAATAATATAACAATCATACCTTTTCAGGCAATTTCCATTAAATATTATGCATTGTCTTTCTCCTCAATAGTTTTCTGTTCCTCCTCTATTGATTTTATTAATACTGATAGAAGCTTTTGAGTTAGTTTGACATGTAAGCAAAGAAAGAATACGTGTTTGAAACAAAAAGAAGGGAATTTCAGGATTAAGGACTGGGGGCAGGATGATGGCTCAATGCCAAGTCATTTTTCAGTTCCTCTCCTGAGCTTTTATGCATTTTGTATTACTTCCTACCATCGAGAAATCCCATGTTCCCCTACCAAGAGGTTAGAAAAACTCATTTTCAAATGAATTAATTTCTGCTTGTTTGTGAACCAACCTTGGATTTCTTCTTTCTCATGCGGTGGATTCGCGACGCGAGCTGAACAGTGGTGAGAGTCTCTGCGTAATTGGCTGGGGAGTCAGAAATGTGCGCAATCATAGTAGTCCTGCAGTTGATGTTCCCAAGTGATTCCCTCAACAACATTGTCAACTTGTTGTCCCTGTGCAAAAAAATGAGAACACCAGGAATATTTAAAGAAATCACCACCTTTTTTTGCAGAATTTTACACCACAAGCTGTGCTTTCACTCTCAGGCATATATGGTACATGAAGATAAGAAATAGGCTCCTGTTATTGACACTTAAAATGTGTCTAAATGTACACATACCAAGTTACCAATATTTTAATTTATCTGCCTGGGTATTTACAGTATGAGAACTCATTTTATTGCTTAGAAAATTGTAACCAATTGACTGATAACTAGTTATCTCAGGTTTAGATCGTACTACACAAATAAAGCTCATGAGTGCTGTATTTTTAGCTGAACAGACTTAGTACCTGGATAGTTACACTCTGTGAGCTCTGTGCAAACACTTTTAATACTAAATAAAAGAAGTCAGCAGAAATGGTAAGAAATCTCTGAACAGATATAACAATGTTAGATACCAGAAATGTAAGTGTCACCCCAACTAATCTACTTTCCATTCTGCCACCTGTGGTCTGCTCTGACATAGCAGAAGGGAAGCAGAACTTCTCTCTGGAGGCTTTCCTGGTGATGCAAATCCTCCACTGTGGACAGTAAAGCTGACAAGACAAGTTACATTTTGTCCTCCACTGGTCTCCAGGACATCTTTCCCCGCGGTTCCATGCTTCCTACTGCCCCCCTGAGCTGGTCCAACATGAGGGAACTCCTGTCACATCTGGTCACTAAACCACAGTAGGTGACAAAGTTAAGGATCTGCCCTTCCCTATTCTAACCCATACATCCTCTACTCCATACAAAACCTAGCAACTAGCCTGAGGAAAATATCTCTCTGCCTAATAGAGAGAGAAAAAAACACCTGTTTGAGATGCATCACTAGATAAATACGTGAAACGACATGATTGATAACAACAGCACGAAGTTATAATGCTTTAAGAAGCAGCTTTTAACAAGCAGCAATTAAATCTAAGGACTGAAGGCCAAGTTCTGGTAAGGGTGATTACAATATGGCTGTTGTCTGTAAGTTGGGCTCCCCACAGGTGCGTTTGACACAAAATTATTGTCGGAGACACCCCACAAAGGAACACACCTAAACATTTGCTTCTGTTAAACTAATGTGCAACATGGTGGTCTTCTTTTTTTTAATTGAAAAGATGTATCATCCAAAAAGACATACAGAAATAACAACCTTTGATGATCATACTTGATCAACACTCAAATATTTTCCAAAATTTCAATACAATTTTTACATTTGCAAAAAGAAGAGAAAATCTATCAAATCTGGGTTGAATTATTCACTAATGTAGAGCTGGCTGCAATCAGCCAAAAATTCCATATCCAGGAAACAAAGAGAGAGAAGGAAAGAAAACATCTTAGCCATTTTCCCTCACTTTCTTTAACAATCAAACCCTCCCCAGCACTTCACCTAACTTCAGTATATACCATTATACCATTTTTGGCCATGTAACTAAGAATTTCATGTTACTTGAACATTTAAAAACCTGTGTGTGTGTTAATATGGACAAGTAGATGAACAGATACATGTACCTGTAGGAGCGACACTAAAAGAAGACAGACCCTTCTCTGACAGAACTGCCTTTAACTTCACCTTAGGGAAAGAGTAAATTGTTGATGCAATCCATTTCTCAGGTAACACCACCCACAAATTTAAGATAATGAAGACAAGAATTCACTTACTTATATGGCACATGCTTAGCACCATTAATTAAGGCCAAAATTACATTGCCCAGGGCAGAGAGAGACAGACACAGAGAGCCTCCTCCATCTCGGCTCTTGCTCAGCACTTTTTCACAGCTCCCTAGATCAATGAGATGCAAACGACTGCGTCCTCCAGACACTAAAACAAAAAGGGGAAAAACAGTTGTACATCACGTTCTTGCATGGACTCAAGCCAAACCTGGTATTCAAAAGGCATTCAAATGAAGAGAATAATGAATACAGCATGGGATAATGACCAAATAAATATTTAATTGTAAGGAAACCAGATATTAGTCACAGCTACAAAAGTTAAAGGTGACTCAACTGGCTTGAGAGTTCATTTTTTCTTTTTAAGTTAATTGCAATTTATTATTAAAACTAATGCAAGACCACATCATTTAGAAATAAACAGTATGGTAAGAACATTCATACTTCCTCCTTTGCCACTCTTCTCCATGCGATACTGGTATATGTGAAGAGTAAAGAGCATGTGTGAATTCCTCCTATCTTCCTCCTCACATTCAGGCTTGCTGGTGCTTCTGGCAGCAATTGCAGCATCAAGGAAAAAGGCAGCTTTCTCTGCTGTCGGGGCCCTTAGCTCACTTTGGTTTTGAAGCTTGAATATAAACAAGAAAATGACTAATTAGCACAGGGGCATTTTTTTTATTATTTCTTGTTGAACTGGCTAAATCTCCAGGGCACTAAGAGAAACAAATATGTACACCATGGGAGAAGGGCTTATAAATTAAAAGCAATAAATTTTTTTTACTGGCTTAAAAGTTGTCATAACTGTTGTCAGATAAAAGGAAATAAAAAGTAGAAGAAAGGCTCAGAAAAATCTATGTTGTGATATTCATTATACCTGGGTTCCACATATTGGATCTTCTCTCAGATAAACCCCAGGAGACTGGCCATCCTGAAGGCTGCCAGTGGCTACTTCAGCTAACAAATCCTTAAGGTTTTCATCTTTGCCACTGATCTCCACAGCAGATACTCTGATAGAGAAACGAGTTCCAGTTTTTTCTTTACGTTCATTGATCAATTTGAAGAGCCAAGAAATTGCACAGGGGATGATACCAAGGCTTTGTGTGGAGTTATCTTTCCCAATCATGGTAAAAGATTTTCCTAGAATGAAAAGACAAACATAAACACAATTAACCTTTCTTGTACAAGACTGTGAGTCTTCATATTGCCACCTGGTATCACCACTGTACATTACATGTAATGCCACCCTATATCACCACTGTACATTACATGTAATGCCATATGCTGCACAGATAAGGGAAAGAACAGATGCAAAAATTCAAACTATGTAATTAATAATCCATTACTATTTATTCAACTAGGCTTGCAAGTTTTGTAAGCCAGACTCACAGCAAATTAATGTTAAAAACATCTCTGATCTTTTGATTTTCATCACAATGCACCTACATAAACTTGCTCTTAAATAAGTTAATCCGATGCTACATGTTACCTTTTCAAATTAAAACTTACAGTGTAGAAATAAACTGTGATAAGTTTGCAAAGCTAATTAAAAAGAAATTCTAATCTATTCATATACTCCAGGTTTATTGTTCCAGGAGCTGACAGCATGTAATTACCAGACTGACATAGTAATTAACTGTAACGAATTTGGGAGCTCACCAAGCTTGACATGACCAAAGCAAAATATGCAACCATCTGCACCATTCACAACAGACTGGATTACTTCTGCTACTGTTCCAGAGCATACCTCAGCCTGAAAGAAAAATTGGAGACAAGTAAGTGAAAGAGCATATACTGCTGTGGTTTTTACTATTCATCTGTAATGAAATGAATGACTCAATATTTTTGAGGTACAATATTCTCCCCATTTTGATGGCATCAGTCCTATTATTTTAGTAACTATGCTATCTTAAAAAATAAAATATGCTACTACAGCCTAAAATAGTTTTCAATTCTATTAAACCTATTCTCTTGGAATATTGATTCTATGACTAATGTAGCAAACTGAATGCTATCCAACCAGGCTTCCTGCTGATATAATAGCTTAGCCAAGGCTATTCAGTAATAGTAGCAACTCCACTGAAATTAAGCTACTCAGGAGTGCTCACAGGAATTAAAAAGACATCCATAGTGGAGAAAATGCATTAAGATCCCTGAATAAGATTTCATAGTATCACATTTTCCTCTTTCAGCGGAAACATCATCATCAATAAAGAGAACTTGCTAAAATACTTGATTGTGCTAAAACCAGTTTATCCACGTCAGAGAAGGTTTCAAATACACAGTAAGATGATCTATTAAGTACAGCAACTGGGGGCAGGGGAGGGGGCTGCTGTAAATATGTAACTCCAGTGAAATGATAAGGCTTTGTTTGCAGGTGCATGGCAGCAAGCTTGCCTCCAGCAATGCCGCCTGCACAGAAGGGGCTGCACTGGCCAACGTCACCCAAAAACACTACAACAGGCCGTACAACAGGCCCTCTACAAGGAACTGAAGAGTCATCCCAAACCAGGAGTCAACAGCCTGAAGGACTGGTGCCAAAACCAGCAGACAAGCAGGGTGTGACCAGCCACCTTGCAGCAAGGCTGGCAGCACAAGCAAGAAAACCTCACTTCCAGTTCTGGACTAATGTTGAGATCACTGTTGCGTATTTCTGCACAAAGACCCTGTTTGAACATATGCAGGATCCTAAAAACAGCTTTCAGATGTGGTTACCTTTGCTTTAGGCACTGATGTGTGTGGCAAGTTATCCTCTGTCTTTAGTGCTTGGCTAGAACTTAGACTTCATAGATATTTTCCTATCTATAATCTAGGATCCAAAAAATTAAACAAAACCCTAGGAGAAGATCTGAGGAGGGGCTTATGAACTAGACCTTGTCATATTTTCTCAGCATTCATAGACTATTTTCACCTTGGATGCTTTGTGCTGCATTTTTCACCCTAATTTTTTTTTTTCCGCAGCTCAGACTTGGTGTAGTTCTTCAAATGCTGTTGAATTAGTTCTTCTTTTTAAAGCTGTTCTAGGATTTTATTTTCTGAACCAAAGATTTTTCTCAGGAATTATCAGGTGTCCATGAGTACAACCTCACTGAATATACTGCAGACCCCAACCCTCTCGAAGACCAGCCATCCTGTCTGTGTAGCAGATTTCAGGTCTGGGGCTACTAATGAATCAATGCTCCCTTTTGGAGGCCAAAAGAAAAATATGCATCACCATCAACACAACCATCAATATAAAATAATCAGTCAAAACCACAGCACAAACAAACTGGAAAAGGTGCAGATAATATAAAAGTTCCCTGTTCCAGTAAAACAATCCAAAGGCATTAGCTTTATCTTTCCTCCTAACAGCATTTAGTTTAACATTATTAAAGTACATGTTTATTTCCCATTGAAAGCTGTGGGGAAGGACTTTATTTCAGTACCATCAAATGGGTTAAAACGTAGCTGGATGGAAAACTGGATTTCAAACTGCCTGTGTGTCTTTCTCTCATAAGAGAATACACAAGAAGGTAATTTCGTCAGCAAATCCATCTCCCCAGCTATTATTCCTTAATTTTACATCTCAACTAAACAGAAGATGTAAGAATTTACACACTTGTCTATTAATTACCATGTTTTTTCCAGGCATTAAGGCAACTCATTCAAATAAAATTCCCCAGAAACAGAAGGAACTCTTCAGGCTATCAAATGCAGTGGCCATGAGAACACTTAGGAGGTTTATGTGAGTGACTCCAGTACCTGTGAAGCATCCTGGGGGAAAACTGCATCAAAGGCAAACATCTTTGGGACAGCAACAACACCTCTTCTGTGACCTGCATTGGAAGGCCCAGTCGCTGCTGGATCATAAAATGTGATTTGCTTTTTTCGTGGGTCTACCTTTAGGAAGGACATGGATTCAGACGTTTCGTGTGCTCCTTGAGAGGAACAAATCCTTACCATCACTTTCACCTGCAAGAATTCAGAAGAAAGCAACAACTTGGGTTCCCAGCTACAGATAAACACATGCAAAACATTCCTCCCAAACCCACTCCCCTTCCCATGATGTGTTTGTTTGTAATGTTTAGGTGTGTCAGAACAACCGTGGGACAAAAACAGAGCCAGATTTTCCAGCCTGGGGTCTTCACTGAACTCATTAGGTTTTAAAGGTGCACTTTGTCTCTGCAGCTGACACTGTTCCAGTTTTACCAACTCAATTTATAAATGTCTGATCTGCAAGCATGATCCACTGTAGGTGTAACACAATGCCAAAGAAAAGAAAATTCTGGTCTCCTGCCTTTCAACTACTTAGTGTGACCAAAAGGACACTTTGAATACCAGTCTGAGTAACACAAGGCTCAGACAGCTACTGCACTTGAAACAAATCTAAAAACTTTCTCATTCATAATATTCTAATAAAAAGGTGTTTCTCTTACAACTGTCCCAGGCAGTTGCCTTTATGCTGTCATTGCTAGGCTCTTCAGTAGTTAGTTGCAGATTTCATGGGGAAAAAAAAAAAAGAAGGAAAAAAAAAACCAAACCACAAACCACTAAAAGGTCAAAAAGCTTGAAAAGAAACCACTCACAGGCACATTTCTATTGCAGCACTACAAATCATGACATCCTACACACAGGATTTTAAGACAGTATCTTTAGAAAGCTCCAACATGTTAGCTATGGTTTCCAAAGCAGCTTCTGGGAGCCAAGTGACTGGGTTTCAGAAAATTCAGCAACAGTTGCACACCTGCTTCTTTCAAGCTTCCTGGAAAACACACTCTTACTTTAAAAACCTGTGAAATACTACCTCACACCCACTTACAACCATTTATCCTTATGAAATGCTCCCACATCAGAACCAGCATGTTTTATACACCTTGCACTGAAGTAAATTACTATTACAGGTGCAACTTCAACTCTGAACTGCCCAGCAGATCAAACTGCAGAGAAAAGCAATGTTCAGTCAGAATTACTTTTTCCACAGTGTATGAAATGTTTCAATAACAAGCTGAACAACAGTATAATCTCCTTATCCAACTACCAGACAACTCTCACAGCACCAGAGTTAACCAGGTGGTTGAAGAGCCTCTATGGCTGTGATACACCACAGCAAATTTACATTTGCACTGTCCACAGCACCCATCAGCACCTTCAGCTTCTCCAACACTGCTACTGAGCCATGAACACCCACCCCTGTTAAAGCACATAACATTAGTGGTGGGTTTGGCAGTTGGACTTTATCTTGAAGATCCTGCCCAACCTAGACAATTCTATGGTTCTTTGAGACAGGCTCACTTTTAGCCCTGAGCTGGATATTGCATGTGGAAGCTGGGTTCAAAAGCACTTGTCTCTGATAAAGATTCTCCATTTCAGTAAGTCTTTTGCTTAAATCTGCCAAGTGTCTGTAAGGATTTGCTTAAAATGATGTAAGTACATCATTTTGAGAACATTATGTCATTAAAACAGCGTGCACTTATTCCATGGACACATTCTTTGTGTCTACCAAAAAAATGGGCTTTGCAGTCAGCACTTGCTTGTCACTTCTGTATTCAGAGAAATACTGGCAAAGGAAGAACCAAAGCTGAAAACCTACTTCAGCAAAGCACAGCACGTGAAATGTAGGCAACACGCAGAGACCAGAGCAGGCTGAGCCACCCTCAGGGACTGCCCCTCATTCCAGACAAGATGAAAAGGTGACACAGACACATCTGCACCCAGTGTGCGCAGTGAAATGCAGTGCCCAAGCCAGGATTATCCACAGCAGATGTGGGAGCAGCAGGAAGCACCATGCTGAACTGTCCCTGCCTTTATCAGCTGGGAAGGGCAGGTAATTTGAACATTTAAGTTCTCAACTGTTCCATTCTTCCATCTCCTCCTCTCTACAGGGGCTAAGCTGCACACAGGCACCCCTACACAACTCCTCAAGTACCCTCAAAGGAAATATTTTCCACAAAGCAGCTCTAAAAGGTCTTCCCCGACATTTTTTCCAAACAAAGAGGTTAAGAAACGACCAACCCTTCCCATAAACACTGCAGGAGGCTCCACCAAAACATAGCAGCTAATTCTTCCACCTATTGATTCAAGCAGTCCCCTGATTCAACACTTTCTTTTCTTTTGCCTTTCAGGGTTATATAAATATGAAAATACAGTCCCAGAAAACAAGCAAACCTTAGAATAAATGAAACAGCTGCCTCAAAAGCAAAGTGCATCAGAGGTGACACACTCAAGGCTGTTTCCCCATAAAAGCTGCATGAAGCCAGCTTTGTGTATTAGCCTGCTAGCTCAACCTTGACACGCTACTGAGATGCTCATAAAAAATAACCTCCCTCAGGGCAAAAAAAAAAAACAAAACCTAAATATACAAATATATGTAAAGTATAAATGCCCACTTCAGGGTCACTTGATTAAAATGAATTTTAAAATATATGCTGTTTTCAAAGCACTTATCTAAACAGTCCTTCCTGTTCTGTCTTCCACCTATTATTAGATTATAGCAGCCAGAGCTTGGATAAGAGGAAAACTGGTTTGCTCCTGACTTAAACAGCAAGTTACCTCCATCAGAGCATTGCTCCTCCTAAACACAATGATGGCTTCAGCCACAGAAAATCCTTGTGTGAAAAACTAGCTTTTTAAGACCACCTCTCTGAATCAGAAACATACGAAAACAGCTTTCCATGATGAATCAGATCCCAAACTTAACAGGTCTCAAGGGTCATCTTAATTTTTACAGTGGAAGTGAGCTTTCAAGACAAATGGGATGGGGGAGAGAAAAGCAGCTTGAGGGAGTTCCTCTTTTAGTGTTTTGTGTATAAAAGCTGATTTTAGAGTAGAAAAACACTGATTTCACATTTAGTTTCCCCGCCCACTAAATATATCTGTAAGTGGTATCTATCAGTAATTGTAGCGTTATAATGTGTCACACTCACTCATGATGCTGAGCCAGACTGATTTCACTCAGAAATAAAGCAGAAATGCTCATGGAAGTACCATCAAGCACAAAGATCACTCAAACATATCCCTTCACAAGAGCAAAACCTAAGAGCAGGCAGATCCTGGGTGCACGCACATGCTTCTGTGGGTATAAAGGAAAGGTTTGGTGTAATACTGTTTATTCTTCTCATAGTTCCTGCATGCCTGTGGTTGAGGACCAATCTTAAGTGACAGGTTTATATTCTCATCTCTGAAGTTCATCCCAGTATTCTTCTGGAGTTAATACTGCAGGAAAACAGGGTCGTATGAGTACTATAGAGCCAGCATGGCTCTTGCCTCAAGGATCAATTGAACTGCAGCTTCTCCTGGGTCTCTTTATCTAGTTCTCACACACAAGGCATGCTCACCTGTAGAGACAGCAATACGTGGTGCAGGAAATCATCCAGAAACAAGGGCTTGCAGGGAGGGGAGGATTCAGGATAACACAGGGCCTGTAAATCTGAAAGTAACTTTGGCCCATAACTAGGGAGAAAATCATCAATGACTGCACTGTAATGCTTTATTTGCTTATGAAAATGAATTACTAGAATTAAGTGCAATTAATTTCAGGCCCATTCAGGATCACCCTTCGTGGGCAATTATTCCACAATATGTCCAGCCTTCTGGGGTCAGCTCCAACTGCAGCGGTACCAGCTACTGCTAAAATTTTTACAAAGCAAGGAAACACAAGAAAAGCAATTTAGAGGAGAATGAATGAAGAAATGGAAGAATAAAGGAAAAAGAACAGGTTGGGGGGGCGGGAATTGAAGAGAGGACTGGGGGTGAATGGAGAGAGAGAGAGAGAGAGAACACAAAAAAGAAAAGACAATACAAATTTGGTGATTTCAGAAAAGTCATCTCAGGCTCAGGGCACTCCATCACTTTTAGATTCCTTAAGGAGAGCTAAGACAGACATCCATCCTGAGATGGGAATGACCCTTTTTGCTAAAAGTAGGTATCATTACTACCTTTTTTCCCCCTTTGTTGTTTTTTCTTCAATGCAGAGAACAATTCAAAGTAAGAAGAATTACAAGTGGAAGTTTATAATTATGAAGGATGTAAGACCTTGTACATAGACATTCATGCAGGCATTGAATACTGGATAGAGGCTCTATTTTAATAAGGATGTTGATAGAAAAAGAGGCTAGGTTTGTATTTGAGTTCAATTTCTGCAAATAAAAATAAAAGAAACATAAATATCACAATATTTGCACATTATTAACATTTTTCTCAGTGCCTGAAGACAGCCTAAATCATAGAAATAACTGAAGCATCTCATTAATTAACTGACTGATCTGGTGGGTTTTGTACACTGGGGGTTCACACTGCATTACTGAACTTTTCCGAATTCGTGTTTCTGCAGAAACCAGGGAGGTCAGCAGAATTGCTGAAGGAAATCCTATTAAAATCAAAAGTGCTTGGGAAAAGAAGATGGCAAATGTATCTTGAATATGTCATTATAAGATAAAGAATTAAAAAAAAAATAAATAAACAAGCACCTAATTTGGAAAACCTCTAGAAATGGGTGGCATAAGGTCAGAGGCCCCTCACCCAGCACAACAATGGCTGTAATTTTAACCTACACTGGCAAGGGTGAGAGAGTTTCAGAGCTGTCTTGGGACGACCTTATGATGTGTATCCCACATTGCTGCCTATGCCCAGAAATTAATTTTGTGCCTTTCTATGCCTCTAAACTGAGCCTGAGAGGGGGAAGGAAAACTGAGAAAAACTTTTTCAAGGAATTTTTTTTTTTTAAGTCTATCTGTCAGCTTACAGTGGATGTCAGGACAAAGAAAGGCAACAAAAGAAAACAGCCACTAGAATTCATTTGCTCTAGCTATGCGAGGGCAAACCTAAGGGATAGATGCTGAAGCATAAAAACAAAAATCACACCAGTTTTATGTAAACACGCGGGATTTTAAGGAGACAAATTGGCAAAAGGGCAGATTTCTAAAAAAAAAAAAAGAGGGGGAAAAAGAAAAGTCTTCTGTGGGGAAGACAAGGCTGTGTGGAGGACTCTGGGGACAAACCCCATTATTTTTAGAAACATGACATCACTAGAGAATCACAGATCCACTCAAATATCAGTAACCTGCTGGAGTCCTGAGACAAAACTCTAGACCTTGAGATCTTTAACCTTTATGGAAGTCAAATCTAGATGTATATTTAACAATTTTCACCTGAACACTAAAATATCTCAGAAACTCAGGGATGTACATCCTGGCTCGTAGCAGCCCTTCCTCCCCTTGCAGCCCTCCTCCTCCTCCTTTGATACTGGCTTCCCCAGTTCACACCAAAGGGTCACAAGGAGAGACCTTCTGCCCCACGGTCACGTCGCAGCCACTGTTCCCATGCTGAGACCTTCTCCAGCATTGCCAATCCCATGTGACCCCTTGGTGTGGGCTTGTAACTTCCAGATCTCCCCAAGATACTGAACCAGCTGGAGTTGAGGAGAACAGGACAGAGGAGTGACAGCAACCAAAATAATGGGCTGGCTTCAGGGCTCATCAACACAGTGCAGAGCATCTGGTCAGTGCCAGAAAGCAGGTCTGGAAAAAGCAAAAGACAGACCAAAAATCTGTGAAACCCAAAACCTGAAGTAACTCTCTGACAGCTGAAGGTGAGACTGATGGTCACAACTAGCAATTTTATCTAATAAGGCCCATATATTTTGGATCTGAATTGAATGAAACTATCACAAAGCTGCACATTAAAGAACTCCTCCAAGATCAGTGAGGCATGCTTTGTCCCAGAAAAAAAATCATGTCCAAGGCTGAATTTGCAGAGAAAAGAACCAGTGATCAACAAAAGAGAATGACACAATCCTACATAATTTTAGACAGAAACAGCCAGGAGATTGACAATCAGGTTCTCATAGATTATTATCCCATAATCAAGAGAGATGGAAAGGCTTTAAACTCTGACACCAGAGAAAGGGGAAGGACCATCTGACCCTTAACCAGATAATTTGAATTCTGTTCTTAAGACTGTCACAGACCTCTACCACATTTCAGACAACAAATACAAAAAATTTTACACACACATACACACACACACATATATATATGTATCTTGCAAAATTGGTCATTCATCTTTCAGTGAAGGGTGCCAAACACTCTACATGGTTTAATTAGGGGCAGACATGTAGACACAGAAGACTCCAGGAATTCACTAGGTAATGACTAGCTCCATGGCATTTTGAATGTTGAGGAAATCAGGATCCTAACCCAGCCAAGTATGTTAGCACAGGCATAACTGTAACATATGGTACCTCCTTTGAAATCAATGGATGTGCAGTGTTTATGTTTTTGCAGTGATGCTTTGTTAGCATCTGATGCTTACATAGTTGTCAAGTTTCATATTAGACATAATGAGAAGGAAAAAAATAAAAGGAATGGATTAAAAAGCATGTAAAATTTTTAAATACATGTGCTCAAGCCTTTTTTACTAAAATAAATTCTTACTTTATCTGTCTGCATTTTGGGAATGTGCTGGCACTATAGTGGAATCCATTTTAAAAATGCTGGTCATATTCTGCATTACAGCAGTATCATAATCCCTAAATGAACAAGCTATTTGGTCTTTAGCAATAAATGTCATTATAACAAATTTGAATGGACACTAAATATTCCCTAGAAACATGCATCCTTGACAGGCATCGTGCAGCCAGGAAGTTAATTTTGTCCAATGTTCACAAAATGGCGTGTAACAGCAGGTTAATTAAATAACTATGTTTAGACATCCACCATTCCGAACTAAGATTTCTCACCAAGAAATTACAAAGAATTCACAATCCATTGAATAAAGACCATTTTCCAATGAAATCACTTATTTTTCAACTACAGTGTAAATCAAATTACAAAAGTCCTAGTTCAGAGCCAATATTTTTCATGGATTTAATTGTAACTGACAGATAAATAACCCTTGCTAAATTGGTTTACCGTGGGTAGCTCTTACAAGCTTTTCATATACTGCCACTACCAGTGGATGGCAAATTTATATGCAAAATTGCCACTCTACCATAGACCGTCTAGCTCCCCTGGGAGAACCTGAAAAAAAAAGAAAAATTAAAATCTCTTCTATATTGTACTCTGCTAAAGGAGAATTAATCCTGTACACTCAGAAAACATGCAGAAAAACTATTCCATTTTTTCAAGGTGAAAATAAAGTACAAGAACTTCTGTATTTTTATCTCACTTTTCCACATTCTTGTCTAAGCAGTTCAAGGCATTTTGGCAGGGATGCCAGTACCTTGGATGATACAGTTCTACCTACATCAATAGGCAAGTACTTACTGTGACACATGACTTATATCAGAAATAACGCTTCAGTCATTAGGGAACGAGGAGCAGTAAAAATGACAAAATTAAGTACCTATTTGTTATCCGTCATCAAACCATTGTAAGAACCAGTGAATGGGACACACAGCACGCTTAAGAAAACCCTGCATGATCAGTAAATCATACTGCAGTATCTCAACGATGGCTTGGTAAAGCATAAATGAAAGTAAATGTCTAAAACTCATAAATGGAGAGCAGTATGCATATACCTGTCCAAGAAACATGTCTGACAATTCAGGTTGTCTTTAAATGCTCCACTTCAATTGTCTCACATAGGAGGATTCTGTCATCCTAACATAAAAAAAATTGACAGAATCCTTAGAAGAGACAAGCACTTAAAGTTGCCGTTGTAAGTGATGCAGTATTATAAAGAATGAGCTGAATAGAACCCCAGAAAATAATATTTTGCATGAAAAAGGCTTCCCACCATGCTGAAGAAAAATAGCACATTAGAATGCTACACAGCAGCCACTGTAAAAAGGATGTCTTTCTTAATACCACAATATGATAAATTATCTTAAGTAGCACATTAATGTCAGAAATTGAGCATAATCTAACTTCTTTCCAGTGACAATATTAAATGGCTTTCAGACGTCTTTCCTACTATTCTGACATTAAATTTAATAACACCCAGAGAGACTACAAAAATGATTCAGTTACAAGAATCATAGTGCACTGGATCACTGCCTTTTAAGTGGGATTCAACTAAATGGTTTGGACTCTGATGCTTTTGGCACATTCAAGAGAAAGGTACGAGTTTTGCTACGTAACATTTATCAGTAGTGAGTACATTCCTTTCAGTATCCAGTTTGAATTGATAGTGGCATCTTTCTTTGTGCATGAGTTTGATTACTGTTGATTATATGAAACACAGGTCCCAGGCAGACCTACTGTTCTAAATTGTTGTCTTTTTTTTTTTAAAAAAAAACCTTTCCCCTGTTGGTATTCCTGAGTATTGACAACCCCAGAAAGCACCTATGAGAGTGTGTAACATTTTGCAATCTTACTAAACAAAATTAAGCAAACGGCTTAAAGATTTGTATCATAGGACAAGTCCACATAGTGCTGCTGAAATTATTACAAGCAGAAAAATTGGTATTTCTGAAATGCAAAAGAAATTAGTAAGACATTTATTTTCCACCTTTCAGAAGAATACTTAAAACAGTGAGAAATTATAAATACAAATTGCAGAAGATATGTAAGGGCTCTCTGCTGAAGTCTCTAATAACAAATGTATTCAACCATAAAAGCCATATATCAATTTCACTGCAGAAGAACTGGATGATATACATGGAGATGATGATGTGAAATTAAGAATAAATTTACATCTTGGGCTCAAATAATCAATAACTGAGTGCAAGTGAGAGAAGTGGCCATCACGATCTCTCCACACTCCTGCCTCGCCCAGCAATGCTCACAATACACAGTAACTGCATTTGCTGTCGTCATGCAGCTTATGAAAGGCAAGAACTCAAGCCTCTTCCTTTCCCCAAATGTCTGTTGTGCTCAAACATTCAAGACAAGGTCCCACAACCAGTGGCAGGACCTGTTCAGTTCTAGACACCACAGAAGAACACAAGATAGTCCAGATGCTACCTTCAATCAGTTCCTTAGATTCAACTGTCCCACCACCCAGTTCAGAATAACTCTTATTTCTCTGTTGGCCCCAAAATGATTTCCCATTTTCCACATTGTTTCTGTGCCTCCTACAATATACTGAACCAACCTTGAGTATCAGTGGATGGAAAAAATGTTAAGAATTACCACTGCAGAGACAATACAGAAAGCAGGCCATATTTGCTGTTGTACGTGCTTCAACATGTACTTTAAGCTTCCAGTGGATTTACGAGAGAAATGGGACTGCACAGAATGTACAAATGTACAAATAGTAATTAGTCACAGTAGTATTCAGGCATTGCTCACTTAGAATAAATAGCATTTTGGTACAGTTGGCATATCATTCATCTCTTCATTTTTTCATAAAGGGAGGCACATTCCTCTCATTGAAGCATCTTGGACACTGCATAGTTTCCAGTTAGTTACTTCTATTTTTCCTTCTCACAGAACAACTTCTCAGAGGTGAGGGAGGCAAAGGCTGCCCCACCAGCTGCTTAACCCACTGTAACCACACTGTAATAGTGAGGGACACTGCTGGAATGGGAATGATCACACAAACCATGGAGAGTATCAACCACAGCCACAGATGCTGTGGTAGGAAAAAGTGACTCCAGAATTCATCACTGATTCTGTCTCATACGTGTATCTTATATTCATTATTGGACAGGCTGCAAGAAAAAGTCGAGGAAAATGATAACCAGGAGGAGTGTAAAGTAAAAAGCTGTTAGAACACAGACCGATGTTAACAGAGGACCACAGCACAACTGCCAGGGTTTACTGACTGCTCTCTCCATTGCTGTGATACTTAAAGCAGTGAGGAAGAAAAGTAATTACTTTATTCCCATCACCCTCATCATGAGATACCAGCTGAGTAAATCTTGATCAGCAGAAGCTGATGAGTAGGAAATAATGGAGAGTGCTAATGCATAGTGAGCTAAATGCTACCAAAAGCTATCTGGCATCGCTCAGAAAAGGTGAAACTACGAATTTTTAGTACTAAAGAACACCTATAGAGAAGTGACACTTCTCCTTTGATCACAAGTTCTAAGAATTCGGACACATGAAATTTCATTTGGGCTGACTCATTTTTAGAAAAATCTGTATTGCTGCAGGGCTTTTTAAGGGCAAACACTGATATTTATGAAGTTGCAAAAGAGGAATGGGTTAAGAGACATTTAGTTGGTACTGCATATCTTACTCTGTGTTTCAGAAATGCATAGCTACTTTGGTTTTCGAGGAGCATTAAAACCAGTAACTAGCATATGCCATCACCATTTGGATGCTCTAAAACCTAACTCAAGAACTAATTCAATTAGCAGAGAGCTCTTATCCTCTCCAGCAAAGCACAGGACTCTTCCAAATTGTGGTTAACAAGGATTTGGTGAGAAGGACACAGCTGGAACCCTCTCAGAATCCCAGAATATGCTGAGCTGGAAGGGACCCACAAGGATCATTGACTCCAACTCCTGGCCCTGCACAGCACCATCCCCAAGAATCACAGCATCTTCAGTATCTCTAACAGTAAACAGCATCTTCAATTCTCTGTGATCCTTGTAGGTCCCTTCCAACTCAGGATATTCTGTGATTCTATGTTTTTAATGTTTTCAGCTGAGAGCTAAGTAGCAGGCATTTTGAGAGTCAACAGACAGACAAATCCTGTGCTGAAGGAGAAGCTCCCACAGCTGAACTGCTCAGGGTCCTACCATATCCTTGGCATCCTGGTCGAGCTTTTCTCTTGGAAAGTTCCCTGCTCTACTCACTAAAAAAATATGTAGAGCACATGACCCAAGGTGTTGGGGTCCCTCCCCTGCCATGGAGCCCTGGGAGAGGGGCCCTGAGGGCACAGACACGGGGTTTCGCTGCCCCTGCTCAGCCTCGTTCCCATTGGTTGGTTTGTGTTCCCTGCGCGGGCAGAAGGACCCTTGGTCCCGTGACTGGAACAGTTCCTGGGCAGAGCTCCGGCCATGCGGCTGGAGAAATAAACATCTCTGAAACAGCTATCAAGAATCTGTCTGTCCATTATATATTTCCTTTCCACGGGACTCCTGGTTTGATATATGCGTGTTGCAGGATCCCCACTGCAACAAATGGTGGAGATTTGAGAGCAGAACGATCCCCGATCCCTAAGCGACTGATTTGTGTGAGTAAACCCTAGAAACTTTGGATTCCTCTTCTTGGTTTTGCTTTGCTATTCCGTATCTAAACTATGGAGGAACCATGGGAAGACTCTTGGCTCTCAGAGCCGCATATGGACATTTATCTTAAACTTAAAATGATTCTTGAACAACGATTTGTAAATTTTAGCTTGATTCAAGCTCAAAAAGAACTGAAACACTTCCTGGCATGGTTGTTTAAGAACTTTTTCTATGTTTCTTGGGATTTAATTCTTACCAAGGGCTTTTGGAAAACCGTTTGGACACAGTTAATACTGGAGTCAAAATATATGCCGATGGAAGAATATTTTCGTGAATATTATTTAGTTACCGAGACTGTTGAGCAATGTCAGCTGTGTCCTGGCGAAGGGAAGCCTGGCGCAGGGACCGTGCGGCCCAGGCCACGTGCACCGAGCGCTCTGAGAGCAGCAGCGAGGCAGTTCCCGCGCGCGGGCGGAGCCACGCGAGCCGCAGTGTCGGTGGCGGAGCGAGGCGCGGCGGGACCCGGCGGTGCCCGAATGGTCCCGTGCAGCGCGTGGTGGAGCGAGCCCCGTGAATGCCTGACCGAGAGGGGCGGCACGCGGGCGGCGGCTGGCAGCGATGGCGGTGGAACGGAGCCGCGCCCAGCCGAGACGCGCGCTGGAGCGGGGCGCGGGGGAGTCATCGCTCGGGGGCCCGGCCGAGACGTGGGTGCAGCGCCCGGCAGCGGCAGCGAAGCTGCGACCAGAGGAGGCGACGCACGGAGAACTGAGCGGCACGGCCCGGCCCGGCCCGCGCAGCCCCGAACGCGACCCCGGGAAGAGCGCGCAGGCACCAGCAGCCCCGACAATTCCAACACGGGAGCGACCGAAAGAGACAGCAAAGACGCAGCGAGACAGAAAACAGCAGCCACTCGGAAAAAGGAAAAGATCATAGCAACTAAGACCTTAGGGATAGTAAAATGGTATAATGTTAAGCAAAATTATGGTTTTATAACAAGGTGTGACAACCAGCAAGACATATTCGTGCATAGAACTGCTATTAAAAAGAATAACCCTGAAAAATGCATCCCAAGCTTGGGAGATGGAGAGGTGGTGGAATTTAATATTGTACTAGGGAGAAAAGGGTTACAAGCATCGCAGGTCACTGGGCCTGATGGTGTTCCTGTAAAAGGCAGTATATATGCAAAAAATCGTAGTCATGTTAGACAATATCTCCATTGTAAGCCCCCCCTACAGTTTCCCTTTCCTAATCCCACCTTTCCCTTTTACCCTATGTCCTATTACCCCCAGTGTATTCCCAATCCGTTTTTTCACCCATGGTTTCCCTCACAAAACCATGCTTTTGCCAATTGTTTCCCCAAAAATCCCTTTCCAATGCCGAGTGGGGGATGAAAAGGGGGAGGGAAGAAGTTAAACCCTCTCCTGCCTCAGTTTCCCCACAAAGCATGCTCAGAGTTCTGTCTCCCTTCTGTCAGCCCTAAGATGTTCCAGAGAATCTGTTTGGACATTTAAAGACTCAGGAGGGTGGCTTGTTTTTGTCTTGAAACGGTTCTTGTTATGTTTATCCAGTTGTTTTCATTCTCCTTTTATTAAAATAAAACGGGTGAGGTGTTGGGGTCCCTCCCCTGCCATGGAGCCCTGGGAGAGGGGCCCTGAGGGCACAGACACGGGGTTCCCTGTCCCTGCTCAGCCTCGTTCCCATTGGTTGGTTTGTGTTCCCTGCGCGGGCAGAAGGACCCTTGGTCCCGTGACTGGAACAGTTCCTCGGCAGAGCTCCGGCCATGCGGCTGGAGAAATAAACATCTCTCTGAAACAGCTATCAAGAATCTGTCTGTCCATATATATTTCCTTTCCACGGGACTCCTGGTTTGATATATGCGTGTTGCAGGATCCCCACTGCAACACCAAGGAATATTATCTCCAGCCCGCTGAAATCATGCACTTGATCATAGACTTTGTTAATCTGTTTGAAGACGCCAGATAAAGCAGTGCTTTCCATGAGGTACAAGTCATGCTGGAAAGCTCCACCAGCCACCCTCAAAGCACAGGAAAAAGCCTGAAGTCTCTTGGCTACACACAGCTGCAGGCACACAAGTGCAGAGACAGTTTTATTGAGATGTGGGCACAAGGATATACAATCATACTTTAAAGGTCTTCCTAAGGCAAAGTGCCTCAGAAGTGCCATGCTTCCTGTTACTCCTGGTGCCACAGCCAAGTACTAAGTCTCACAGAAAAAAACCAGGCACAACAAATGGGTTTTGTTAAAAAACAGACATAGAAAGGACATTCCTCAGCAAACCCTCCTCCACCTGGTAATGTCTAAATTACTGTGCCAGGTTTACTGTATTCCATCACTTAATACTACATCCTCTTTTCTAAGACACTGAAAAGGCAAGAGAAAAAAACCAACACATTTTCATCTGTGAATTTCCACCTGCTTAAAATAGCCCAAATCACTCCTTTATTTTCCATTAAGCACAAAGTCAGTTAGGAAATATGGAGTATTATCTGTGAACAAGTGTCAGCTCTAGGTATTTAGGCTGACAAACTCTTTATGTTAATGCTGATTCGTATAGTTACTCTAGGTGCATATTTTAGCTCTCCTGTGCACATTACATATTTCAATTCTATCTTCAAACACTAATCTCTTGTAGCCTATGTAAATAAGTATTCAGACTCTGTTGTGTGGGTGATTAAACAGTTATAAATATGAATAAAGCTCCAAGTAATTGGGTTGTATTGTAATTAATTTTAGATAAACTTAGCACCAGTTTTTCAATTTCAAAGGTGCTGCATTTCCTAAGTTGGTGAGACTGCTACTCCATTTCCATATTCTTACAATGACACATGAAGCAGAGGGAAACAAAGCCCCCTCAGCATCTCTCCTTAACCTCAGCAGAGACAGCACCAGCACCAGTGGCTGAGTCCTGCTGGCAACACAGAGACTATTTCTTCCACAGCTGGAGCCTGTATGGGCACTGGGTTTGGACTGAATGGGTTTGGATACCAAAGGAAATTTTGTCTCTTACTCTTTGCAAAGTCCACAGGAGATAACAGCACTCAGGCACATTCAAATGGATGTGGCTCTCTGTCTATCCCAAGACCCTTTGCTTGAGTCTATCCAACTCAGTTCTAGGCCAAAAGCTTCCAGCCCGGTTAAAATTTGTCTAGAAAAATATTTTAAAATATTGAAATCCGAAGTTACCTTTCCAATGCCAGGGTTGTCCTTGATTTTGGACACAGCTCTCAGAAGGCATGGTGGTGCTGGGGGAGGACAGAGCTGCAGGATGCCACTAAAGTTAGTAGCATAAATAGAGAAGTCGTGTGTGTGTGGCAAGGGCGGATGGTATTTCTTTCTCTTCGAAGACAGGTTAAGCTTCTGTGCTGCTCTGTATAAAAGTAATAGCAAGAAAGGACAGTGTTACTTAGGCGTTAACAGGAATCTGAACCAGACAAACAGATCCTCATTGTCATCACTGCCTGTTTTACAAATCAAGTCACTGCATTCTAATCTGATTTCATAAGGACAAGTCATCAGGACATTAATAGAGGAAACATGGGTAGAAAAATTACTGGCAAAATATTCAGTTAATTTATCTCCCAACAGAAATTCAACTGTAATCTAATTTGCCCTTCTTTCCCCCAACAGCTTGACATCTGAATCCTAAAAACTAACATCTCACTGACGTAATAAAAAGCTGAAATAATCCCCTTGTCACTGGCAGAACCAGATGGACTTTGCTGGTGATAACATTATGAAAGTGGTTCTTTGTACTCTACAAGTTACTCAAGACAGAGGATAGCACTCCAAGTCAGCCGAGCTCAAGATCCTCTCCTGTTGGCAGCACAGAAAATCTTTAGATAACAGAAAATTTCCTTCAAGACAGATTGGTTTTTCCTCCCCAATCCCATTCTTTCACATTAAAATGGAAAGCTATTAAAAAGACACGCTTTAACGTGCTGAATGATAATGATCCTGCTTTTGAAATGTAGAATTTCAAAACATAAAAGATGAAGGAGGAAAAATTAGAACATACAATTAAAATTGTAACATTCTTCCTTGTGAATAAAAATAGGAACATAATCAGTTTTTTCTGCTATTCCCCATCAGCAACACCAAACAACAGAGCAAGAAACAAAAACAGAAACTCTTCTCTACATCAAACACAACATGGGAAAATAAAAATCACCCTGCAGAATTAAGCAGAATAAAATATATACATCAGCAAGCACATGCTGGCAACTGGGCATGGCAATGAGGGTGAAAGCTCAGTTCTCTCAAAGTCAAGGAGAGCTTTACCACCTGAAAACGACATGTATGATCCAACACTGAGACTGTCAGTAGATAGTCCATCCACAGATAATGATCATAAAAGCATCCAACATACCTTTTAGCATTACTCTGAATGACTGTTAGGCCAGCAAAAGCCAAGATGTCCCACTGCCAGCATCTCTGGACACCCTGAGTCCACTGATGCCAGCAGGTCTTCTGAGGACAAACCACTATTCTGGTCCATGCTTGCAAAATAAGGGCTTGTCGCTTTGAACAAATTATTAAGTATCTTTATACAAGGACTACTTTACATTTTCATCTTGTCTTTCAGCCCAAGATCTCCAAGTACTTTTCAGTGAGATCAAACTGGAAGTAGCATCTGTGAGGTATTATAAGCAACAGACCTACAGAGAAACTAAGGCAGTATTTTCCTGTCATAACGAATTAAGGGTAAATCTAGAAGCCTAACCTTGCCATGAATCTTGTCATCATTGTCAGGCAGCCTCAGGCTTAAGACAGCTTAGTAAGCTGATCAGAGAGAGAAGCTATTTCTTTGCTTGTATTTTTTGTAGGTTAGAAATAAAAATTAACACCAAGAGCAGAAGGGCTGCACAGTTTCTTCCAGCTTTTAAAGCACTCATTTGAAGCACTATTGGCTTCAAATGAGCAACAGTACAAAGAACTGGTTGTGTCTGAGGAGCAAAACTGGACACTTGAGTCTAAATTAGACAGCTAATTAGTACAACAGCTAGGACTCTCAACACAGATCTCCAAAACCCCCAGTCCTTTTCTCTATATTCCAAAACTTGTATGTTAAACTCCTGAACCCTTTTACTTCGACTTCTCAAGATGCAGACCCCCTATGTGCTTCCTTCTCCCTCTATAAACACTACAGTATTTAGAAAAAGACAAAGATTCTTGTGATGAAAAAATGAGGCTATAGTTCCAAACTCAGAGGGAGCCCAAAGCCACTGTCTTTTGAGGAATGAGTTGGACTTTTGCCTCTGAGGAAAGAAGCAGCTTTTGACTCCTACTGCATCCTGAAACCAGCAGGAACTGCATCCCACAGTGAAGCAAAATACCACAAGCATGGGTTTATACAGAACCTCAAGGGTCTGGTGGCAATGAGAACTCATTTAACTGCCTAAATCTCAAATCCCCTTGCTAATACTTCATTCAGTATGAAACCATATGCTGAAATAGGACACTGGGAACACAGTTGCACAACTTCACTGTGGTTGCAGCTGCACATTAAACTGTAATGCCTCCTAAATTATATGCAGCTTTACTGTGCAGAAAAGTCTCTACCTGTTGGTACTGTCATTGTGGAACTCAAGACAGTCATTAGTATCTATCTCCAAGTACCAATTAACAATCCTGGTTACTATTTAATTGTCTTGTTGATTAATATGAAAGATAATGTTTATTTTCTTGTTTACATGCTATGATCCCTTGTTGAAATTATAAAAACTCCTCAAGAGAATGTCTTCAAAGAGCAATCAAGATATACATTAAATCCTGATGAAATAATTACTCCTGCAACAGATCTGGCTGCAGGAGCTCCTCTGGGAAACATACATGAAAGAGAATGAGATACAAAGGACAAATTTACTCAGGAATTGTGTGTTCAAGCAGCTAACTAAGCACTAACACTCAATGAGTAACTGCACCCAAAAAGGCCAAGCTGAGTAAAGCATATAAACAATGAACAGAAAATGCCACTTTTTAGAAGTATAGCATTTCTCAAAATACCTCAGTAGCACATTTCTGCGGCATTTTGATAAGCAGATCTAAGATACTAAATCTGTTACTAATTGCCTTAACTTCTGCACCAAGACAGAACCACTTTCAAACTGGTTCACTTTGACAGTATGCATTACCTTCCTGCACCTCCACTGTTCAAAGGACAGTGGCATATGCTACCTAAAGCAATTAACTGCTGTAGTGCTGATAAATCCTCTTCCTGTGAGTCTGGAGGGTGATGATTTTACTAAGAAATTTGGCAAAGTGACTGTTGATGTCCATGTGAGATAACAGGAAACTGAAAGCAGAGGAACTGGAGTAGCTGTTGTAGAAAATAATCAGTGCTTTGATGGGCAATCGGCCAACTCCACTAATAATGATGTGTGTGGTTCACACTTAAAAAGCATCTCTTGTCAGGTAACAGTGCACAAAGCTTAATTACAACCTCTCTGTGTTTGAATGCAAGAATGGCTTTGCCTGATATTAAAACAAGGTTATTTCTGGAGTTGGAACACCACAGACATCTTGTACAAGCAGTATCAAACAGCTTGCTGGGCTTGATTTTGTTTGTTGTTTTGGGTTTTTTTTCTAAAAGCGAAAGGGTAAGGATCTAATTGAAAGCATAGGGCAGTTGAGGCAAAACAAAACATCACTATCAAACTGTAGACTCTGAATATTAATTCAAGTAATTGTCATCCTCAGCTCCCATAAAAAGCACAGCCAGTTCTTTAACAAAAAGCCAGTTGGGCAGCAGCTTTCCCATGCTTTGCTTGGGCTCCTGGACAGGTCCAGGCAAAGAGCACAACAGAAACACTCATCAATCCCTATGTGCTTCCTGTAGAACCAACAATATACTTGGTGGCATCCCAGCCACCTACTCATTAGGCCAAAATATAGGCCAAGTTGGTTCTGGACATGGGCCCAAATAAATCAAACAAAATCTAACTTCACAAACCTCTTTACTTCAGTAAAATTCATGAGAGGATGCATTTACATGGAGCCAACCCTGAGACACTCCAGAGTGCTGGTCTTTCTGCAACAACACATTTCTGAATTTGCACTTAAGTTTTCAGGTGTGTCTTTTCTCCGGAATTCCTTTACTCAGGGTGAATTTTTTCCATGGAGACAGGGCTGGTAAAGCTGTCCTAAACTGGGCCCTTTTTGCCTAGCACCAGAAAGACAGAACTCAAGCTCATACCACATCACTTTCTGTAGGGACACTAATTGGGTGCTATGTCCATTGCCTGACCTGCTTCTTTTTCTCAAATTTGGTCTTGCACAGGAGGCCGTCGCACACACCTTCAGCACCACAATGGGCTGTCTGACCTCGTCCAGTATCACCTTCTGTTTCCTCTCAGGGAAAATTATGACCTGCAGGGAATTCTACGCAAAACTTAAGCATTACAGTCATTTGTTTCTCCGGGCGTTTGCCAAACACTTGTCATAGCTTTGACAGAGTTTTACACTTTCCACCTACCTTCTCTTTCCCCATTCAGCCTTCACAAGCACTCCGCTACAAAACATTCTTGCAAGGGAAACTAAGCCCCACACTCCTACGCTTC
The DNA here is from genome assembly GCF_020740725.1 of Corvus hawaiiensis. Classification (NCBI taxonomy): domain Eukaryota; kingdom Metazoa; phylum Chordata; class Aves; order Passeriformes; family Corvidae; genus Corvus; species Corvus hawaiiensis. The sequence continues at coordinate 9,593,886 of NC_063218.1, forward strand.
TCTTCCAATTAAAGCATGAGAGACATTCATGTATATTGCTTTTACCTCCAGCTGTGAGATCTACTGTCTGCATTTTGCTTAACTCTTTCCCTCTTTAATAGAAGATGTCTTTTAAGATGCTCTGGAGAGTTCTTTCCTCATAGCTAGGTGTCACGGTAGAAAATAAAACTAATATATGGCACATGCAGGGGCACTCAAATATCAAATGACAGGGGACAGGCTCTAACCTGCTCTTTCCCCCACACAATTTACAGATTACTAGGTTTTCTGCCATGCATGGATGAGACCAGTGAGGAAAACCACAGCCAGATCAATTACATAATGCTCAGCATCTAGGGAACAAGACCGTGCAACAACAGTAGCTACAAAGCCTGCTCGTTGAAAGAGCCATGCCATTTTTAATTTTAAATTCTGCCTATGTTGTTAGCATGACATTTCAGATACTCTGATGTACAGCAAGCTGCTTCTAGCTTGCACTCCCTGCACACGTTCTGCACATTATAGCTGTGAAAGTAAACAGCACCATTTAAATCCCTAAAGCACTCTTTCTGAGCATAATTTCTCCACAAAAAAAAAGGAAAATTAGATTTGAAGCTTTCATAATGATGCAAAATTATAAAATTTTTGTAAATTTTATTAACCTTCAAAAGAAAGAGAGCTAGGAAATATACTTTGTGACTCCTACTACAAATGGATCAACTGAGATAAATGAAGAGGACTTAATGGACACAGTACATTTATGGACAAACTGGCAGAAGTCAGAAATAGAACTGCTTCCCATTATTAAGCTCCACTGACAAGAATAATAAAAGAAAACTTCTGCACATTCATTTCAACATTACTCATTAAATATTAACAGTTTTAGTGTTATTAGTCAGTCTTATCTTTCAGAGATCACTATCATTATTCATATTGTGAGAATGCTTAAGGGCTTCACTGAAAGGGTCAAGGCCAAAGACGTGTACAGTCCAAGCCTTAAATATCCTGAACTTTGGAGTTTACACAAGAGTATGCTTACTCAAGACTTTTAGTTTGACCTTGACAGACATCATGGAAGTGATTTTTATCCTGATTCTGAGCCATCTGCATTATGGATGCAGGCTTACACTGAGAACCAGTGTACCCTAAAGCAAAGCTCTCCCAAACTTTCCCAGTTCCCAGCATAACCAGACATAAATTCCCCCCACATAACCAACAACCTAATCTTTTCCTGCTGCCAACCAGTTCCAAAGGAAACAGTGGGAATGTCACAGCCTGTCATCCTACCTGCAGCTCCAGTTATTGTTTTGAGTTATGTATTTGTATTGAGTTATATCACTGTTATGATCCAGTTTTAAGGTTCTTAGAAATGCCTCTGCCCAAATTAAGCTGCAAACGAGACCATACGCCAGTGACAACAGTAAGGGTTTTATTTGATGGTAAATAAGAGAGAGAGAGAGAAAGAAAGAAAGAAACTAGAAAATAGGTGGGGGGGACAGAAAGAGTGACAGGGACAGAGTAAGGAAAATATCACCACTCCATGCATCACAATGTTCCATTGATCCTCTCCAGCTGGTGTTCTTGGTGGTGAAGGTCCCCCCAAAAGCATAGAATCCGATGGGTTTATACACCCTCCAGCCAGGTAGCAATGTCCAGGCATGTCCCCCTGGGGTGGGGGGGGCAGTCTCTCACAGCAGACTCTGGGTCTGTTGCACCACGTGCAGCCCTGTGGGGCCGAGCCTCTCACATGAAGGTCCCGTGGATGTGCCCTGTGGCGTTGGGGTTCCACGCTGGGCCGGTTTGTGTAACAGAGGATGGGTGTTCAGTGCCTCTGACCAGAGGTTGCACCACATACCCAAAACCTCCTCCTCCCCTGCCTCAATTGGATGGGGGGTGGTCTTTGTAAACCTGGCTTCTGTGAGCTGTGCTCTCCCCCACCCCAATCTCAGGTGGGGATGATTGAACAATGGGTTTCCCTTTATCTAATCAGCAGTTTGACTTTCAGTTCAAAGTCCCACTCTTCAGGGAGGCTTCTTTGGTTGTAGCTTCTTTATAATGAGCAAAACTTTATATCAATGTTTGAGGCATGAACTATCTTCAGTCTCTGACAGCCACCCTGTGACTCAAACATCATAATAAATGTCTCTTTCCTAGAGGTCCTCTTCACTTTGTGGGTTGTCCACAGAGGTGATGAGGAGAGAGAACAGGAAAAAGGATAGAAACAGTAGAAGCAACAACACAAGTAATCTTACAGTGTCCAACAATGTCAAAATGCAAATTTAATTGTAATCATCAATTCAATTTTCATTAGTCAGTGCTTCCACCCCGTGAATCCCAGGAATCAGTGGTTTTTAATGCATAGTGGGTGTGAGGGATATCACAGTATTGTATCTCTTAGATGTTGGTTCAGTATGTTTCGAAATTAGTTATAGAATTATGCAGCAGGTCTTCATTTTTAAATTCCACAGAGGGGTATCCTGAACAGGTACATGTATTAACATGTGTCAATTAGCAAAGTTTCAAGAGGATTCCCAGCTCTTGTGGTATAACTGATTGACTTTGCACCCTGGAATAAATGTGAAGGGATTGGTTGAGGATGTGTGCTTTCTTCTTGACTGCATTCACATATAGTTAGAAGAGTTTCATAGGTAATATTCTTTCTCTGCTGGATAACTCTACACATTATGAAGGATTCATTTTTATGATACAAGATTAACACACAAAACATTTCCATACAAAATGTTCTCGTGCAAACATATCTTTACATCAGGGCTACACTCTGTTTTCCAGGAGACAGATTATAGCACTGTTGTCATTTAATCTTGACACAAACCAGAAAGTGTGGCTTTTTATTATTGGTGGGATTAAAAATTAAATTAATTCCCTTTCAAATTTAGTTTTCAAATAGCGTTTTCTTTTGAATTTTAGTGAGGAAATTGATGGCATGAAATTCAACAGTACATTAGTTTGAGAGCTGGTAGAAGGCTTTTCTGTAGCCCTCCTGGTTTAGGAAGGGGGATTCGATCACTTCTTATGTAGCATTTGCTTGTGTTTTATCAAGATTCTTTAATTCACTAACCAGAAAATCCAAAAAATTTAGCCAGATTATAATAATTTTGAAGCCTTCTGAGGCAGAACTGGGAAGGTTAGTACATATTGTAGGATTTCAAATATGTAAAAATTCTTATACCAACTCTCAGGATAATATTGGTTGAGACAAATTATACATCCGTAAGACCTTAGCCACACCATTTTTCAGTAAAAAGATAAAACAAGTAAGACAAATTAAACTTAAGAATATGTAGAATGCTTAAACTAATATTTGATCTCCTACCAAGTCACTTGCAATGAAAACACAAACAAATTACAAACATTAACCAACTGACAATGCAAGTAATTATGGTGACACTTTAAATTTCCTTGGTTTTCATGCAGCTCCATCTCATGTTGGTAGGTTCCTATAAAGGAAAAGTGAAAATCTGGCCCACTAGACGGATTAGAAATAAAAATTTTTTGTGGCTAACACAAAGTGACAGAGTCTACGTGAAGCAATAGTTATCACATTTAGGTGTGATTTTGCTGCTTGCACTTTCTCTGCTCTCAAACTGTTTTCCTTATCATCAATGCATGGATGTTTGGCATTCCTAGAAAAGGGAAAAGCAACAAACTTCCCAGAAAAATACGCTTGAGTGAAACAAGTTGTTATTTGTATTAACTTATTCAGGTGGAGTTCTAGCTTTTATTCTATGAAGTGCTTGTTGCACTTTTGTTGTTTCCCACAGGTTTTCAGTGGGGTTTCCTCCAACAGATTGTTCAGCGGAGAGAGTAAGACTGCTTTTAAAAGTTGTGCAAGAGTTGCAGTCTGTGAATCAGGCATTTGAGTTGCTTTTTCTTTTTTCAGGGTTTTAGCAGGCTTCTGCTTTTTGCCCTGGAGCAGTTCGCTTACCAGTTTGCTCCTTTTGTTCCAGTGATTTTCTTTTTGGACAAGACAGAGTTCAGCAGCAAGCTATGCTACTGCCTAAAACCCCTTTTTTTTTTAATAACCAATCATATTTTTAGTAATCAATCATCTTTTAATAACCAATTGCTCTTTATCTAAATTTTTTTTTTTTTTTTTTTTTTACCAAGTCCACCCCAGGAGTAGAGAACTGACTAACAAATTAACCAAGGAAGGACAACGAAACATTTTTTCGCACTGGCCACTCAGGACAGGCATTTTCCCCCTGAAGTTTCTCTATAGCCCCCACAGAGGAAGCTGCAGGATAAATAGCTAAGCCTGCATAGGGACAACACCATCCCCACAAGGCAGCAGCTGCAGAATTGGCCTCAGGACTGGAACCTGCCAATTCTAGTTCTCCACAATAAACCACAGTCTGTTGGGGGGGTGGGGTTTCCCACAAGATAAGAGCTGCAGAATGGGCCTCAGGACTGAAACCTGCCAATTCTGGCTTTTCACAACAAAACACACAAAAGGAAACTAAAACACCCAAAATCAGTTTACTATCACCTCCACAACATCCTCAGAGAAAGCTGCATCAGAATTCCCAAGAGTCTGGGTCCCCACAGAAGAAACCTTGACCTCCACAACCCCCTTAGAGAGGGCTGCATCGGAATCCCTAGAAATAGCTGTGTCCCTACAGAAGGAAACCACAGGAAATAATCTCCTCAGAGGAGACCATACTATTGTCAAAAGGCACTTGGGGTCAGAGAATAGTACGCTTGCCGACTACGCCAATAAATGTTATGATCCAGTTTTAAGGTTCTTAGAAATGCCTCTGCCCAAATTAAGCTGCAAACGAGACCATACGCCAGTGACAACAGTAAGGGTTTTATTTGATGGTAAATACGAGAGAGAGAGAGAGAAAGAAATAAAGAAATAGAAAATAGGTGGGGGGACAGAAAGAGTGACAGGGACAGAGTAAGGAAAATATCACCACTCCATGGATCACAACAATGTTCCGTTGATCCTCTCCAGCTGGTGTTCTTGGTGGTGAAGGTCCCCCCAAAAGCATAGAATCCGATGGGTTTATACACCCTCCAGCCAGGTAGCAATGTCCAGGCATGTCCCCCTGGGGTGGGGGGGGCAGTCTCTCACAGCAGACTCTGGGTCTGTTGCACCACGTGCAGCCCTGTGGGGCCGAGCCTCTCACATGAAGGTCCCGTGGATGTGCCCTGTGGCGTTGGGGTTCCACAGCTGGGCCGGTTTGTGTAACAGAGGATGGGTGTTCAGTGCCTCTGACCAGAGGTTGCACCACATACCCAAAACCACCTCCTCCCCTGCCTCAATTGGATGGGGGGTGGTCTTTGTAAACCTGGCTTCTGTGAGCTGTGCTCTCCTCCACCCCAATCTCAGGTGGGGATGATCAAACAATGGATTTCCCTTTATCTAATCAGCAGTTTGACTTTCAGTTCAAAGTCCCACTCTTCAGGGAGGCTTCTTTGGTTGTAGCTTCTTTATAATGAACAAAACTTTATATCAATGTTTGAGGCATGAACTATCTTCAGTCTCTGACAATCACTCATCAGAACAGGCAACACATAGACAGATGTCCTACAACACATCCTCCAGCACCCTGTCCCAAGCCTTCCACTACTCACAGGATAAACTTGGTTGGCATTATTACTTTTATTTCTGCTATTGCTCTTTGATTTGTGGTTCTAAAATTAGAAAGGTAGCACAATGAAAAAAATGCAGTTGTTACCCAAAACCCCAAGCAAAATTAAAGGTGTCTGCTTCCACTAACAGCATTCAACTTGGAAAACAAAATGTGATTTAGAAAGACATTTTTGAAGAGAAAACTGGGAATGTCTAAATACATCATGAAGGTTTGGAAGGGACAGGCACCATCTGTATTTCTAGAGTAAATTTTGTCCAAGGAGCCACTTATAAAACATATGATAAACCTCGAGGGCATGGTCTCTTCCTCCCCCCCAGCTTCCTAGGTTCCTGCGATGGATGTACAACTTCTGGAGGACATGAACATTTTCCCCACTTTGTACCATTACACAAGTTCTGCACCAAACCTTTGTTTGCTTCGCTGTCCCAGCAATGTTGCTGAGAAGCACTGCCAGGACGAAGAAACAATTAATGTTCCTTATTTCTGTGTTTTGACTTCCTCAATAAATAATTAGTTAATCTGGATCACAATGCACAGCCTCAAACAATGGCATTTTTATAATGGGTGAGGGTAATAAAGTTTCAATAGAAGCCCATTATTCTGAAACGTTCCAAAATGTCAAACCACATCTAATATTGCAAGGATGTTACCTCACCAACACTGTGAGAGCAAGTATCTCCAATCTGAGGCAAAGTTCATGTGTTGCCTCATGCACACAGCATAATCTTGCAATTCAGACTTGAATTTCAGCTTCTCACTTTGACCTTGTAATTTTCTCTTACTATCTCTTATTAAAATCAAGGCAGAAATAAAAATCAGCAGTGTTGACATATTAGGAACATCATCGTCTCACAGTTTTTTACTAGACAGTTTCTTAACTACTCTTACTCTTAGAAAATTCACATCTCATGTCTCCCATTCCTTATTTTCCCCCCACTTCACCAGCAGACACGCAGGGGAGCTTATTTCCTTCTCCTGAGGCAGCTGTTACCTGGATGTAAACCAGTACCACACCCCAGTCCGTCTTCTCTTTTCAAATTAAGAAGTCCTAATCCTTCCAACCTCTTCTCACAGGTCAGGTTTCCTTGATTTCTGACCATCCTTGTTGCTTGCCCCCAACTCTATTCACAACTTCACAAAGTATGGAATCAAGGCTTTGTGCATCAGTAAGCAATAATCAAGGCTCACCTGAACTCAGGCACAGTACAGAAACGCCAGGCAAAGCCACTTTGGGATAAACTCAAAACAACCTCCAGAAGATGACAAGCTAAAACAAACTTGAAAGATACTCCTGACATCAGAAGAGCTCCCTCATGCTGTAGAGACTCAAGAGGTGGTTCCTCTACTCAGCTATCTTTTATTAATTTAACAGAAGCAACCAATCTGGCCCATCTTCAACCATTCAAGTAATTTGCAGGTATCCAAGAAGGAATTTTCACTACACTTCTCTGTAATTTTTCTCCAAGTTTAAGGAACACCAAAGGGCAGATCCTCACAAGCACTGACCGTTGCACTCCAACCACTTTTTCTGCTCTCCCAAACCAGCAGCTTCTGAGGTTACTGCTACAAAATTGTCTTGGGTAATGTCAGCTCCATGTTCTCTTCATCTTGTAGATTTAAGACACTTTTCTAGCCAAAGAACATTGCTTCAGCAGCCAGGACCAGTGTGCAGAAACTGACTTTTAGATATATTTCATATATATATATATATATGTATATATGTATATGAATAACAGCTAGTCACAGCAGCCTGCCACATACCATTTCCAGCTCTGCTCACTAATGATGTTAAACAAAGCAAGAGCAGATGAACATATTGCTGCACTTCCCCACTCGCTGTTTACAACTGTACCATATGACAAACTGCTGAAAACCTGTGTAGGTTAATCTTTAAGTAAGCAAGGCTGTCAACACCTAATACAGAAATATGTCAGTTCCTGGGCTGCACACTGCACAGATAGCTACGTACTGAAAATACAGCTACCTGAATGCCAGCAATATTTCCCCACTCTGTTTCATGAGCTAACTGAGCTAAAGCAGGCAGAACCACATCAATCTAAGCACGCTCCTTAGGCAAAAAAAAGTTGGACTTATTTGCCAGCAAGACACAGAGGCATGAAACAGTCAGGTTGAGCAAAACAGAATTCTAGTCTCATTTGTGTTCTGTCAAGAAAAAGTAAGAAAGACATTTTTAAAACTACAAAGTAATGAAACAATGGTGCTAATTAGCCCTTCACTACTGAAGTAACACTTAAATCGATTACTTAAAATTTTGCTTTGCAGTATCAGCTCCTGGTGTACAAAAATCATTCTGCTCATTCAGGCTGCTCCAGGGAAGAGGTAGATGTATTTGCAAGTGGAAAAGATGAGAGATAAAACATATGGCATGGCTAACAAGGGTTCATCTGAAGCACTAGGCTCAGACAAATATCTGACAGGAAAGAGAAGGGCTGAAAGAGGGAGAAATTCAGTATTTCCCTGCTCCTGATTGCGTATAGCAGTCTGAATACAAGTTGGCATCTGTGAGTATAATTCCTTCTTTGCAATAAAAGCTCTGAGGTGGGTTACATTTTCCTCTTACCTTCCTTTGACCCAACACACCATCCCCACAGACATACCTTTTTCATCAATTCCAGCTCCCTCAGCTCCATATTTTATTGCACATCTAGAAAATCCACAGAGGATCCATTCCCACTTCAGCTGGGTTTTATTTCAGATGCTTAGTCAAAGGCTTGACACCTCTATTGCCAAGCAAACAACTTCTCATGGGGGCATTTACTTATTCCTACTGTTAGTGAGTTAAATGGTCACTGACAGCACTAACTGATGCAGTGGAAATCATCCAAGTACAGAAGTGGTATGCCTACACAATGAGTATTTTTAAACAGAGGAGGGACACATGGGCTTCTAAACCCAGGGTTACTATGATTTATTTAACTGACATCAGTTCTGAAGTGATACTTCTCAGAGGTGTAACAGGCTGATACTGCAGCGCCCTTTAAAATAGCACTTAGTGGGAAAATCTGAGATGCATGTTTTTCCATCACTGCAGATGGAGAGATCTGACTATTTCTGACCCAAAGATGGTGACTTCAAATTTCAGTAGAAATGAGCAACTCCTAAAGCCTTGCTTGAGACACATCATTAAACGACATTCTGAAGCTTGCCCTGAAGTCCAGCAAGCTTCACTAATAACATTTAGATTAGATTCATTATACGCTGATTATCATCCATTGAATCCTTTACTCCATAGGGCAAGTGCTTCTTAATAAGCAAGCTCCAACACTGAGGACACAAAAAGCCAAACAAAGCAGAAAGCAAACCCAATAGCAGCACTAAGTGATGATGAGTGAGATACTGGCTAAGCTCTTTGAAATGTCCTGCCAAAAAAAAATCTTTCATCCTCCAGCAGGAAGGATGAAGGAAGTTTTAGAAAGCCAAAATTCAGTATTTTATAGAGAATTTAAAAGTAGCATCACAGTAATCCTGCTACTTGATCAACTGGTCAAGCACTGCAGCTATATTGCTGATGCATTATTTTGGCTTGACATTTTATTTTTGTCACAAATGATAATGTGGGATGCCTTATTCTGCGACAAGCACAAGCAAGCAAAGCAGTTTAGCTCAGAAAAGAGACAGTGACACTTCAAAGTCCATCTGCCCTGCAAACCACATCCTGCACACCATAAACTGAGTTTCAGAGTGACTCCAAGTTAGCCATGAAAACTCAATATTCAATTAACTATCAGTCTGATTTAAAACTATTTCACCTGCTAAGTCTGCCTGTCTTAATGATGTTATTACGATAGTTAAGTATGTTACTGGAAGAGGCTGAAAGTCACTAATATTTGTAAAACAGGTGCAAACTGTCAAATTACATCCCCACAGGAAAGTCACCATTATCATTTTACCTATGGAATGCTCCGTTCCCACTGCAGAAAAACCACCAGTGCAGCTGCCACTGCTGCCAAGCTGAGGAGCCCCAAATAACGGAGTCAGAGCAAGCGCTGGTGTTCAGGAGTCCAGGAACCAAAAAAGCAGGCAGACTGGGAGGGCTGGGCTGAGGGGGAGGCAGAAGTGCTCCTCTTGACAAGCTAGGAAGGGCAGAAAGAAGGGAAAAAGCCAAGGGGAAAGAGAGACTCTGGTAGCTAGGCAGCAGTGAGATTCCATATGCTCAGGAAAACAGAATAATCAAGTGCATTCAGCTACAGAGGAAGGAGAAAATAAAGAAAGGATCATATAGAAAAAAAAAAATTAAGGGAAAAAATATTAAGTCCAGGCAAGCAGAAGATCCAGGAGAGGACAAAGTAAGAAGTAGTATCTGCATGACTCCAGTCAAGTACTTCAGACTTTTTCCTAGTTTAAAACCCACTGACCCCCATTTACCCCCACAAATAAATTCAAACTTGGGTAGCTCTGAAGGCATAGATTCTCCCCTACTTGTAGGAACATCTGTTTTATATTAGTCTTCTTTTCTCTCCCTCATGGGCATCCAGAGTGCCTCAGAATATAGAGCTAACCCAATACCCAACCACTGTCTGCACTGAACCACCTACACCAGCTCAAGAAGTCACCACATCTCCTGGGGGGGCTGCCTCTGCTGCTCCAGAACCTCTTGTATAATCATTCATCAAGGCATTCAGAGCTGAAAAAAATCAGCCCTCCTCAGGGATGGCCTCAAATTATAAAGATCTTTAAGGTATTCAGTCAGCAGACAACACTGGAAGTGCTTTGTTGTGCCCCAATTCTGCTTTTGCTCTCAAGCTGGAGTTAAGACCTAGAACACCCTCTCCAAAATCCTGACCTCGTCATGAGGTCCCCACATTACTAGATCCATTTTTTCCCCTCTTCCTCTGTCTCTTCATATTTCCTTCCAATCTGGTTGGCACCAGGTTCCCTCCTTTCTTTATCCTGCCACCTCCTGCACAGCCCAACCTGCTCCCACACAAGTCCTACAGCCTGTGCTATCCAACAGAGGCTTCTCCTTCCAAACATCTCCCTGACACTGCTGCTTTCCACGATCTCTCCATGGTTCACACAATGATCCCTAACACTCTACACAGGAGTTTCATCTTCTAAGGCAATGACTCACAGATGCCCAGTTCTGCTCCATCTGGTCACCTCCCAGTTCCCTCTGAGGCTTTGTCAAATCCTCACCATGGGCTCTCCACCTTGGCTGATCATTCAGTGCCTCACCCCTCTAAATCAACAGGCATGCCCTGACCACAGATCTGTCGGCCTTCGGAACATTTTCATGCTTTCTATAGTGGTCTAACTCAGCACTACTCATTTCCAAACTCTACCTTCCCTCTCCTCTCAACTACTCCAATTTCTTCACCTCTCCCTTTGCTGAACTACAGCTCAGTGTCTCATCTCTGCTCAGTCAGTCTCACAGTGTCACAGATGAGCTGCTCCTAGCAGGGAGCCTGGCTCACCACACGCCGGTAATGCAGTGTGTAAATGCATGATGCTGTATTAGCAGTGATACCAGTAATGATGTTCTGCTGTTAAACACGCTGTCCTGAGAGTCACCTGTGCTTCCAAGAACAAAGCCTAATAAATTCAGGCTTATCTCCTAATTTATCCTCCTCACGGGCGAACATGAAATGGGATATACCTAAAGCATACATTCTTTGTTTGTCCTTAATTATAGGCAGTATTATGCTGCCACAGCAACTAGGAAAGCCTAAGCTGCCCTAAGTGATACAAGATACTGCACAAAGCCTCACACCCTGCCCCATCTCCTGTCCCCTCACCGCGCTGTGCTACGTGCAGGTCACGTTTGCTCTCTGGGGATGGGGAGCAGCCACATTCCAGCAGCGTGGCATGGCACCAGCGAGACGAGGCAAGCCTCTGGTGACACCTGCTCCCTTTCCATTTGCACATCTGCATGAGGGCTGTCTTGCTCTCCCTGGCTCCATGCAGAGAGGAAAAGGAGGACAGGAGGGCATACCCCTCTCCAGCCCCCTGCAGTGGAGAAGACACTGCAGGGATCAGGCTGTTCCAGCCTTCTAAACCCAGAGCAGGGAGTCATTAAGGAGAAAACATTAATTATGTATCTGGCTGCCCCTGAAACAGCTGGATGCTCCACTTCATCTGCACATCCATAGCTCTGCCTCAAGCCACAAATTTCTCAGCCACTGTTCCTAAGCAGTGACCAAATGGTAGCAAGAGGAAGTGGGGCATTTTGGGGCATTTAACAAAGAAGGGATGGTGCACTGAGAGACTGCTGGGCTGCATTAATGCCAGCAAGCCAACACATCCCTGAGGAGCCCTGCAACTCCTGTCATATTGCTATGGCACTGTCAAATAGGGACAAACCAGGCATGGCTTTTGGATGTGCCTGCCAGCAAAGCAGCCCTAACTGGGAAGGGCTTGTACCCCACTTTCTGAGGTAACTAGTTCAAATTAAATTTTCCCACATCACATCAACACAGGATTTCTTGGGCGTGGGTTATGCTTACTGAGGAAGCCTTAACAAGTGACTCTGCTTCTTCTCTTGACCCATGATTCATCAAGAATTTACAGTGGTTACCTGCAGCTATAGCAGAGACTTCTGTTTCAACCTCACAGGCTAGCTTAACTGTCACAGGTCAGCACAAAAATCTCTAACTCAGGATCCAATGAATCACATGTTTTCTTCACCTTTTAATGAACTACTACTTATGCATAACCCTGTTATTCATATTATCTGTCAAACAGATTTAATTTGTGCCAGCTCCACACAAAGCTAGGATACCCATGCATCCCAGCAGGGTACTGGGCAGAAGTTTACAGCTATTAAATACAGGGAACTGTGAACTACATTATGAGCTTACCAGAAATATAATGCTTGCTTTTAACAGGACAGAGAATGACAGGCTGAAGTGATTTACCTAGAAATATCTTAAACATGGCAACTTATTTTAAAAATTATATTTCTTTTTTTTTTCTTTTTTTCCCCCTGCATTAAATTCTGAAAGTATTGATAGTCATGGAATAATCAGGTTTAACAGGTTAGCAGTAATATATGCCTCAAGTGTTCCTAATACATCATAATCTTCTTTCACAGAATTTGCATCACTGTCAAACTGAACTACTGATTTTCAGTTGATGCTTTTAACATGTTTCTATGGTTACTTTCCAAGGTCGCACCAGAGAAGCCTGAACAGCAGTTCAGAAAGACAAAAGACATTTTGCATCCTTCACTACAGTAAATAATTTATGAAAGTTAAGGCATCCTCAAGGAAAAAAAAAAATCATAAAAGAATTTGTTCTGAGGTTATTTTCTTTGCAACAGTCTGAAGCACAGCAAAATCAATATCTCTACAAAAGCTTTCAAGATGAGACTATTTGACTAATGTTCCATATGGTACAAAATGCTAAAGAACACATCCTAAGTTTAGATCTATATGCACAAGCCTACATGAACTGCATGAATGGACTTTAAAGCAAAAAGTAGACATCTAATTTGCTGCTATCAGCTTCATCTTCTAAATCAGGCACTAGGCATTGTCTCAGTATTCTAAATTTTAAAAATGCAAAAATAAAACTGAAAAAAATGAAGTAAAACCAGTAATGACAGGCTTTATTATTTCCACCATTTTTCATTCAAAGCCACACAGATTTCATCTGTCCCCTAAATGTTATAAATTTTGACTAGTGTAACGAAAGCCTGTACAAAAAATATCTGAATTCTCTGCCTACCACTACACTAGATCAGAGTTTATTGGAACTAATTGAAGAGTCTAAGGCTTGGAACAAAAACACAGTAGTCATTTAGTGGTTGTGCTAATATTGCTATGCCTTTCCTGCAGTTTCATTAGATACAGACTGCTTCAATACCCTAATCATATGCTCAGTCACAGCACAATCAGGACACAGAGTACTGACAAGCTGTCCCACCATGCCTAAAGCTGATAAGGTGTCTGCTCTATGAGTAACCTCAATTATTGACTATATTTTATGGTCAATCTAATGACCAAATGCTTATCAGTGAACCATCAGGTGCCTGTAATAGGATAGTGACCCTTAGTTTATATGTACCATTACTGCTCATTAGTGAGTAATTAGATTCTTTAATCCAAATTCACAGGCATTAAAATATGATGGAATATCCTGACTCTATAAAGAGACAATTATGCTTATTTTAACTCTTCAGATGTTCAATTACATTATTCAGAGATTGTATTTTTTGTTAAGAAAATCTGCTTGCAAAAAGCATATCATGTGCAATGTTTTATATCATGCCCAAATTGACACAGCTTTCCCAAACATGCAGGAGGATGAGGAGAGTGGAAAGATAATGGGTGTGATTCACCACTGTGATTCTCCAGATTTATTATCTTAAATGGTTTTAATCTAGCAAAGCCCAGCAACACTGAAAATAATTAGAAACCTGAAAACCAGTGAGTGCTATGTTTGGAAGACTAACTTCTAAAACAAAAGCAGGTGGATACAAGGGAAGGGAGTTGCAACTATAAAGTTATTTCCCCTCTTCAAAGGCAGCAGTTCCACAGCAGCAAGTGCAACCCTGTAAGCAAACCAGTTTGAAAAGATCAACATCAAACAAGATGAGAATTTTAGAAGAGGGACAGATTGTCTTCTGCTCAACATCACTCAGGGTTGCCTACTTAGATACCTATTTTCTTCTAAACAGCTTTGATTCCTCCTCACTGCCCTGCCACAGCTCAAATCTTCCTTCCAGCTTGTGCACTGAGGGTATCCCTGTTCTCCAAACACCACACCCCCACCCAGCTGCACAGGCACTGCTGCCACCACTGTCACCAGCCACCAACAGGCAGAAATGGCACATTAATGGTGACAGCTTCGATTTATTGGGGGTCTTGATTCTCCTCCCAAAGGAGTGGTATTTTATTTTTTGTCAGATAGCCCATTAACCTCTTCCCAAGTGCATGCCCATTCTCCTCCTTGCTGCCCTTCTCCTGCCTGCTCTTGGAAACACCATTTCCTCTCTTCTCCAGCTGTTCACGTGACAAGAAAACCCAACTTTGTTATAAAGCTTATTAGAGCTTTATAACAAAATATGACAATATTTACTTAGCTGCAAGCATAACCCACAGAAGGGTCCTACAACTATCTCACATATTTTCCCTCAGTAATATAAAGTTTGTTCAGGTCCCTTATACAAAAACCCCACCTGGAAACTGGTATAAAGTGTGGAGCACTAGGCAAGGCTCAGTGCATGCCACACCAAGGGACAAAGCCAGTTGCATTCTAAAAATCTGAAGAATGCAAGAATAAACTCCTCTTGAATTATAAGGGTGAACTGGGAGTCTCTTCACAGCCATCCATGAACATGAGCTGTGCTTTTTGCCCTGGCTTTCTCATTCTGACAGTGACCTACTGAGAAGCTCCATTTTCTGCTAAATCCTCTGGTCCTCTGGTAACACGACCACTGAGCAATGTCTGGCAATTTGCTTGCGTGACACAGTCAGATGTTAATCAAAGCTTTCCTCCTTCTGTGACAGATCACAGTGAGGAAAAAAGCTTAAAACTGATTTAATTTCTTAATACGCTTCTGTCTGCTGTCTTTAATATTTGGCTTTGATTTCAAATACTTAGCGCTTCTCTGCATTTCTTGGTAATGAATAAAATACTTTTTTTTTAAGCAGAACATAATTAAGCTTGAAGAAATTAAATACGACATTCAAATGAGAAAGAGCTTTGGATGAATATGTAGATTTGGACTGCACATATGCTTAACAAAATCAATGCATTCCTTGCAAAGAATGTCTTAAAGATACTCATTTCAATCATGGGTACCTCTTATCACCAGGTATCCTTTTTGTTGCATCTCTTATCTACTATTTTCCAGGTGAGGACATGAACTCTCTTTACTGTCTTTTCAGTTTGTGACCTTACAAACACAAAACTCTGATTCTCATCAAGGAACAAACTGGAGTAAAAAAAACAAAACAACCAACCAAAAAAATCCTGCACAGATCTCCCTTCCCAGGCAGAAAAGAGTCCACAAGCAAGAGTATAATGGTGTTATTTCAGCAAATAGAGACTCCAGTTTTAATGTGAAAAAGGCATTTATATGTGGCTAGGAAACCATGTCACAGGTAATTGTGCTAGGACCTGTACAAACACAGTGAATGCTGTTTCATGAAAAATAAGATTGGAATCCTTTCTTCACGTGAAAAAAAAAAAAATCTCTATCTAGTGATGCTGTCGCTCAGGAAATCACAGATGCAGTTTCCACAAGCACCCTATGAAGGCTTTATCTTCCAAAGTAACTAACCCTGCACGCAAATAAACTGGACATCAACATATATGCATATTTTTGCCTAGCTAGTTTATTCCTAAGGCAAAACAGCCCTTTTAACAAGCCAAAGTTTTAACCATGGATCTTTTTACAAAAGATCTTCTTCATGTAAGAAGATGAAGGTCCTCAGTAGACTTGGTCAAAGAGAGGCCAATGATTTGCAAAAAATAAATATGTATGTGTGTGTCTGTGTGATTGTCAATATATTAACTGCATTTATTCCAGTAGAGAACAAGAACAAAATGTACCAGGCTCTGCATAACATGAGTAACACACTGGCTTTGCTATGAAGTTCAGATTTTAAGTGGCTGAGGAGTTGCAGTATGGAAAAAATCAGCAAATATAATGAACGGGGACTACAGCAGAACACTACAGCCATGACTCTTCTTTCATCTCCAGGTGCTTCCTGAGAGAGGATTAGCTGAACAGAGAGATGGAGGAGAGAGAAGTGAGCGCTGCTGCAAGAGTCAAGGCAGGGGTGACCTTCTTCCTCAACACGTTCAAGGCTGGATGGTGCAAAGAGAAGCAGACAGGACTGGACGGGCTGAAGCAAAGAAGCTTGATAGCCCACCAACACGGAACAAAACTCCCCAAACTGGTGATATCCTAATACTTGTGGTCCCTGGATAAGCCATTTCTGCCAGTATCTGTGTTGTTTCTCACTCATCCTTGTTGAGTGTTTCCTCCTCTTCCTCTCCCCTCCCGCTGAGAGGACTGCATGGCTTGAGGGTGAGAGGAAGACTCAGCATGAAAACTTTGATCCATTACGGTCCCAATGGCAGAAGAGTCAGAAGAGAAGGAGCAATGGGAGAGTGAGCCTCTCCTGAGTTTAATGCCAAAGCTGGGGGAGCAGCCTGGCCAGGACTTTGCACCCACCTGAGAAACTGCTCAACCTATTTCCAAGTGCCAGGGATCAGTGATGGATCTCTCTCTCCCAGCCTTTGTGAGATTTTTTTCCCTGTGTTTCAACAACAACAGAATGAGAAAAGAAGTGCTTTGTGCACAAAAATTTCCATCAGCTCTGTCCTTCAGTTAAAAGATTCAAGAGAATCAATTTTGAATATAGGAAACATGGGTAGGGAATAAGCAACGTACTAATGGGGTTTTAAAATGTTTTAGCTAGCACAGAGCTGCTAAAGCTATAAAAGTCTGATTCACTCAAGGCAAAGACAGATTCATGAGATGCAATTAGGGCCTGACCCAGCATACAATGATGTCATTTGCAGTCTTGCTGCTGACTTCAAGGATCTTTGAATTAAGCCAATGATAATCACTTTGCAATAAAAAAAATAAAAATAAAAAAAAAATAGCTTTGCTGACCAGTGACAAAAGCATCACTGAGAGAAAGTATTTTGGGTCTTATTTTAGACTATTAGGCACTGGTTTCTTTCTCTTAGTTTCAAGGAAGGTATTTTATTTTCTGGCTTCCCCAGCAAAAGGGACAAATCTTTGCATTTGCTTATGACATACAGATTAACACTGAAATAAATCCAAAGTAGATTAAGCTAAAATCTCACTGTTCATACCCACAGTATGAAATACAGTAATGAAAGCTGTGCTGCAGTCCCATCTAGATCTTTTGGAAAGGACGTGTCTGTCCTTGCTTAGGTAACTAAACAAGAAAGGAGACATCTGAGCTTCTCCCCTTACCTTTCCTCTCCACTCCCACTGATTTCAGAGACCTGTTCTTGAACGAAACAAATCATCCCTGCAGGAAACCATCTATTTCTCTGTGTTGACTTTAAACCCACAGCACAGAGACAATCCACTAACTTACACAGAGTGCTCTTGGGGCAGTCATTTCCCAACCTCTTGTGCACAGACAGACTGTGATATGCAGGGATTTGACAAATCAAAACAGAACTTGGAAAGTTGAGCTCCTGAGGTCAGATTGTAACTTACAGTAAACATCATTTATTTAATGGTACAGAACATGTTAAAGACCAATGAAAAGGAAACAATACAATTACCATTGTGATTACATTCTAAGACAGATTCTTGGTGCATAAATTTTACTTTAGTGCCATTCACAGACATACGTTTTTCAATATTGTCTCAAAATATGTTCAGTTGTGAATTAAAAAAGGAGTTGGAATGCAAGTACAAAGCCCTGAATTTTGTTCTTTTAAATACCATCTGCTTGACAGCGTATTGCATTTAATCAACACTGCTAATTACAACAAACATCCAAACAAAACTAACATATCATTTTTGTTATAAGACACAAGAATGGAAAAAAAAGATTGTTCTGGGCTACTGCTAAAAAAAGAATGTCAAACTGTTTTAACTGTTGCTACCAACTATGGAAAAGCTTTTATTTGGACACATAGGCCATGCTACTGAATAAAAATGTAACTTATTTTTAATTTTGATCTGAGTGAAAAAGACTTGTTACTTCAGCTTTTGCTCCAAGGAAACCTACAGAATAGAGCAGACTTGCGGTGGAGATGGCCATTAAGGACCAGACAAAGCCCAAAACATATTTTCTTGGGTTTTGGTCAACAGAGGTTCCAAGTCTCCAGAGAGAGAATCGGGACATCCCCACCCCATCCCTGCTCTCCAGTGGCAGCAGAAAGCCACAGTCATGACCAGGTGACCAACTCCACCCCTCATCAACCAGCACCATGGCAAAGACTGAACAGCATTTCCCAACTGTTTGGAGACCCACAAGCAGTTACGGAAACCAGAAAGGAGGAAGAACTACCTTATGAAGAAGGAAGCTGCAGCCGAGGTACCTGCTGAGACCCCGGCTGGAGCCACCACGCTCTGGGAGGCCGCCGTGCCGCTGGCTCCCACAGGGTCGGAGTTGTGCTGCCCTGAGCTGATCTGAGCACTGGGAACATCTTGGCCGCTTTCTGGTGCTGCTTCTGCCTGATAAAAGCAAAGACATACGTACGGGTTAGTACACTTTAACACATGCTCATGACAGGGAAAAATCTCATGCAGCTCTTCCAAAGAGTGTCTTTGCAAGGGTGAAGGCAAAGATCAGCGGCAGGTGAGGAGTGATACAGGTGGACAACTGTACCACAGTAGGATCAGCAACAGAGAAAGTAAAAATCATGAAGGCAGCGGAGGAGCAGAAAAACACAGAGAACCTTTGTGAGGAGTAATGCACAGTTAAATAGTTTGACAGGCATGAAGAAATGGAAAACGGTAAGCAGAACCCTTTTGTTTTACAGTGTTATTTGGGAGCTGGCAGAACTGTTTATCTGGTTCAGTTATGACTGTCAGGAATTATTTCTCAGTGGCACATCACCTACAAGACCTATCTGTTTAAGAGGAACTAACCAAACAGTCACACTTGCAGTATCTTTCCACATGAATAACCCCAAGAACTGAATAAAAGAAAATTGATTTTTTTAGAAACATCTATACAGCCCTGGTTTTCAGTATTATTTTTCTTAGCAGCATAAATGTACAACACTTTTCTCCTGCAAACCGTTCCAGTGGAAGAACAGGAGTGACTGGAGATGCATGTTCTCCAGCATAAAGCATTTGCAGTGTCTGAGACACAGTTTGGAGTGGGGCAATTGTTTTGAGAGTTTGCCAAAATATCAGACATCTGTACTGTGAAATTGTGTCAGGTCTATATCTTCATGTTTAGGCGACCAACTCTTTCAAGTACTGAGTTCAATTAAGCACCATCAGTCAAATGCTCCTTGACAGTGCTGGGAAGGCTCCTTTTCGGAAGAACCTGCTCTATGTCTAGGAGTCCTGAAGATTTAATTAAAGATGACACCACAATAAATATTTGTCAAAAGAGTTAATTGCTTCATGTATGATAATATATGATGTTTCTGTCATCTGAAATACTACTTTGACATTTCCAACTAATTAGCTAAAATAGATTCCAGGAAAGGAGACAGCCTTGTAATGAAGCACAAGCACAATTAGGTACTTCCTGGGATGCCACCAAATTTTAGATTTTGAGCTGCCATAGATCATGTTTTACAACTACACATATGCAGACATGGAAACAGGGCATTCCCAGTTACATACACACCCTCAATTTTCTCATACACTGACAATACAAACAGAGATTTTCTCATGAGAACTGAGGCAAGCCGGTTATTAGGTACCAAGGAAAAAAACTCTACCAACCAAGTAGGGCTCAACTGGTGCATGAAAGCCTGTCTGGAGTTTCATCTGAACTCAGTCCTATAGGTTGAGTGCTATATTCCCAGTTCCCAACAAAGTCAACAAGAAGAAAGTGCACCCAGCTCTTTTGAAGGTCTGCCCTTTCAAGATTAATACTATTATCAGTATTATGGAGTGGCTGACTAATGCTTTACTATAGAATGCTACACAAAAAAGTACTTTTATGGAGCTCACCTAAGAGATCTGAGACTGACACACAAAATAATATTCATGCAGATTAACTTAATCCTAGTGAAGCTACTCATGCTAGAAGCCAAACTGGAAACTTTGAACAACCCTCTGCAAAACCCTTCACTTTGTAATACAGGAATCTCATGAGATCAGATTTCTTTGTGATGAAAGCAGAAAACCAAGCACTGCTAGAGATCAAGATTGGCACAAAGAAACGGTGTGGCAGGAAAAAGTGCTTTAAAAAGGGAGTTTGTCTGTCCATCCTATCCATGATCTACTGGCAATGACAGCCAGGAACAGAAAAGCTTGGAAAAGGATCAGATCCACTCATGTGGTTAACTGCTTATAACTAAGTGATGGAGTAATGAACCTTGAGGGGGTCGATAAAGCAGGTATTTGATCATTAACGCACTGAAGCAACAAATGCGTGGTCTTGACCTATACCAGTCACAGAAATATTATGGCATGTGGAACAACATGTAGATGGGTAAAATCCAGTGTGACGTCTGAACTTCAGGGTTACATGAACTGGCAGCAAGTGGAGCTTATACGGATTTAGCAATTTACAAACTAAAAAAATCTACACCACAACCTCTGGAGCCAGCACAAGGAGCCTACAGAGTGGCACACCAGGAACAGCCCTGCTCAGCAGCAGTGCCATGATGGCCGGCAAGAGGAGGACACCCAACCTGCAACCACTGGAAGGATAACATCTGTGTCTGAATACTCCTCCACATTCTGTCAGGAAGACAACCATAACCCTCTGCCACACAAGCTGCTGTCTCAGATTAAAAATTACAGGCTCAAGTCGAATTCCCAAGACATATTTTTCCACTCACTTTCAACAGGGGCTATACTAGACAAGAGACCTTGACACAAAGAAAATTGCGTTTAAGCAAGATTTGGAAAAAAAGACAGGAGCAGTAACATGTTTCTAACTAATCAGACTAATTAATGCATAATCTAAATGATGGCATGATCTAAAGCTAAATATGAAATCTGTACAGTTAGCACAAAACTTTATTGAATTTTACAGCAAAGTGCAACAGACTTGTAAGAACTGACTGGAATCTGTTAACAGATCAATTCCTGTAAAAACTATTCACACTTAACAAAAATACAAGCCACATGTAACACACATTCCTTTTACACCACTTTTTTATTTCTATGAGAAGTTAAAAGCCTACATTTCTAAGAGACCAATGATTGTGGACATATAAGGCATGTAACTTGAAATATCCGAATCAAACCTGGTATTTCAGATGGCAGATGGTTAATACACTTTCCAAATCAACATATCTAAGTTGGATAAATTGCCATTCCCACATTAGACACATTTGAAAACTCAAACTGTAATTTCTGTTTCTGTAAGTTTTATTCTCAGCTCTGTGTGAGCATAAAAAGAGGATGACGGGAAGCCAATGAGAAGGCACTGATTCTTCTAAAGGAAGAAAACGTGAAGGTATACAAGATAAAATCATCAGAAGACTACTGCAGTATAATTTTCATTGACTTCAACTACCCAGTTAATATTAAATACAGAGGTAAAATTAGTTTTGCTGCATGGTGAGACACTGAAAAACCACAAAAGTTCTTCCAAGTTTAGGATTCATTTCAAGGACTGCTTGCACCATCCAAAGTGGCAGGATTTTCCAGCACAGCCACATTCAGCTCTCCCTGAGAAGCTACATCTCACAGGAGATGAGGAAGGCCCACGTATGAGGAAATTTGTCAGGTCCAGGTCATTTACCCTGAGGCAAGAAAACTAAAGACAAGTAATGGGACCTTCCCAGGCCTGGACACTCCAGTTTGCCACACCACAAAAAAAAAAAAAAAAAAGGGGGCTTTTTTTTTTCCCCCCCCTCTAAACTAAATGCAGGCATTATTCCATGCACCTCCCTCATCTCAACAAGTACTTTTCTGAGGACTGTGTGTGGAAAACAGAATTCTTTGGAGGAATGTGAGCAACTTTTGACTTTTTCAAGCGTGCAAGTCTGCACAGAGAGAAGCTCCAGACTGCAGCTGAGAGGGAACTGTGCTTCTCCATTTACTGAATTTTCATAAATCATTAATGATCAAATGCAGAAAGCACAACCTTGTCACTATAAAGTGTTACAGACTGCACTGAATATTTAAAATGTCATAGGGCTCCACATCCAGAGAGTAGTGTTTGTTTCAATTTTCTAAGAAAATGTTTGCTGTACAAAAGCCATTGGGGAAAAAAAAAAACAAAAAAAAACCCTCTGGAAAGAAGCTAAACCTCAAAGGAAGGATTTCCAAAACTGCTCTATAGGACCCCTTCCGTCTACTCTCTCCAAAACCACATGGAAACTGGCACCAGTAAGAGCACAGCAAGGACAACATTTGAAAATGTCAAACTAAGCATTTTACATGTGCAGGAATGAGCAATGTCTTGGTGCTTCGTGGCAGTGCCTGTGTCATGGACAGGAGGGTTTTGGGACCAGGTCCCAGTGCCCATCCTGAGGACATGGGAACCAAGTTAGCCATGCTGCATTCCCAGCTGGCAGCATCCACACACACAGCTGAAGTTGGCAGGGCCACCACAAGAAGTTACAGCTTGAGTTGTTCCCAGTTAAGAGAGCCAAAGGCTGGGGGACAGGGCAGGATGAGATGGAGGTGACCTGACATCCTCAGGGTACGGAGGTGGAGGTGTGCTGGGCAGAACAGGGGCATCCCCTGTCCCATCTCTGACTCCCAGCACACAGGCTCACTGTTGTGACTAGATGGCAGGAAACATCTGCCCAGGCTTAAGCAAGTCAGACTAGTCCAAAATTACACTATAAAGAAGTTGGCCCTAGATGGAATTTCCAGATACACAGGACTCTGTCAGGCCACTACCATCCAAAGGCCAATTACAATTCTAACAGCTCTTCACGCATTTGAAGTGCAAAGCCAAAAACTAAGCCATATTTTTTCCAGTTTTCTGAGTATTTCCATTCTCTGGACATTGACCTTTGTCCAAAGAATGTCCAGGAATCCAAAAAATCCAAGCTAGGTCATGCCACTTGGTCTCTGAAACACATGTAAAATATGTATCCGGTGACAGGCAAGTAAAACATGGGACTATAAAAACCTACAGAAAAACAGATCAGTCCCAGGATAATACTATCATGGCAAAAGAAAACCAGAAGGTTGGATAGAGCTGCAAAAGATTATCGAGAACAGAATCACTAAAGAGGGAATGAAGAAAATTAGAAGAGCCTCTACGAGTCTGACACACATCTGTTTATCAGAATCACAACTCAGTACAATTTATTTTACTTCAGAAAGTTGGTCCCATAATGGAAGCACTCAACAGGGCTGTGCAGGTGAAGCTCTAACTGCTCTGGTACAGCCTGAGTCTGTACTGGTGATTTCCACACCCCCCCCCCCCTTTTCTAAGTTTTTTTACCCCTTTTAGACTAGCAGGCAGACAGAGAATTTTGAGAACTTTTTAACTCACTATTTTCCCCTTTCTGACTAGAACGTCCTAGAACATCACAGTCAATTAAACTGTAAAAACTGCTTGATGTAATGATTTTGTAATATATTAAATCTACTGTTTATATATGATAAAACAATAATTTTCCACCTAAATGATTCATGCAAAGACTCTTATGACCTACTACCACTGACTGGAACAAATGTGACGTAAATCTCGAGCTGGATAATGCTCCCACTATAAACCCTTCTTTTCCAGAAGCATGGGTAAGTCCTGCATGCGTCTCCTGTGAGAAATGTCTCCTCCTGCCTGACGAGCATTACATGAAGTTTACAGGGCAGCATATGCCAGGCTGAAGTGAAACGTGCTCTGGATAAACTTTTTACTGCCATTTGACATTGTTCCTGCCAGGGCTCATTATAAAATAAGTAGGGCATTTTATAACTACAGTACACTACTGTAGTCATTTATAACCTGCAGCTGCAATGTGGTAACAAGAATGCCTAAACCTGTAGTTTCAGACTTTTATATGCATCTCGTGTTCAATGTAAATCAAATGCAGAGCATAATATCCCTTCTCTGAAAAAAGGTTTTTCAGCTACAAGAGTTGCTAATGCCTGGCTTATCATCAATCTCTGAAGATGAGGCAGAAGGAGAAAAATTATAGAGAAGTAGAATTAAATAGAAATAGGAGGCCCATCTGCTGTCACAGACCGGAAAGTAATATAGGCGATCCAAAGACAACCTCAGAGCGCTTGCTTTTTGAAATAGTATCTGAATTACTAAAGAGGTTTAAGGTTTGGATCTTTACCACCAAAAATCATCAGCAGTCTGTGCTTCTTCATCTTTTTGGGCAGGGCCCACACCCAGCTACATCCAGCACTGGTATCCTTGGCAGTACAAGGATGGGGAATCAGCAGCTTCTCCCTTCTGACCAAGGGCTTTTGATCTCAATCTGACCCAGATCTCTCCTAAACCATGCTCCTTGGTCCTTGAGAAATTTATTAGGGTTTTGGGCAGGCTTCATCCTACAAAATGAAGCGTCATTCATTCCTTTCTTTGTATTGAGAATGTGGGCAATCCCTGCAGGCAGGGCTCTGGTAGTGCAAAGATGTCAGCAGACAGTGACTGACCAATTCCTTCATTTCAGCTACTCAGGATACCAACAGCCACAGAGACAGCAAGCAATGTTCTTTTTTCTTTCCTTTTTCACAGCTATCTGACCACCAGTCACATGAACAGCACCCTATCTGCACATGTAATCCCACCACCTGAAAAGTCAGGAGGTCATGAAACGAGCTACCAACAAGGACAGAGATCCTGCTACACATTAACACTCTCAAAACAGAATTTTTTCATGTGCAGTGGATTTAAAACAGCCAGCCTAGAGGAACTGTTTCTTCTAATGCCTCTAGGCAAGCATCAGAAAGTGTTGCCCAGAGCCCTCCCTGCTGACATTTATTACGATAGTTACAGCCTCCAAAGCCAAAAACATAGCTGTGTACTGCTCTGGGTATTTATTCAAATGGACAAATATACAATTGAATCCCTGCTTTTTGTCAAAGGTTGATACGAGCAAGCAAAGAAATTTATTAACAGGATCATAATAATGCAAATTTCTGTCATTTCAGGATTTCTGAATTTCATTCTTCCTACAAGAAGACAAATGCTTTTCCATTAGGACTGACTTCCATGGGCCAGATGTGTTTCTAACAGCCACTAAACACAGGAGACAGAGCTCTGAATTGGGAGAACTTGTGCCGCCTTCCTGACTCCACAACAGAACTTCTCCATGATTTGGGCAACTCAACCAGAATCTCACCGTATCTTGATTACTCTCTATTTAGCAAAAGAAATTACCATATTCCCAATTTCATTATAATCACTGTATTGTTATAATGATTGACATACAATGTCATCAAATAAAGCAAAGGTGGACAGATTGTCATAGCTGATTTCTATCTCAATCACACCTGAACTGCTTATATATTAGATGTGGCTGCTTTAAAAAGAACATCCCTTGGGATCAATTTGCCTGACAGATACCACACGGAAAGCACCCTTCACTAGTAGCTCACCCGACGAGGTACAAGCCCTCATTACCTGAAGGGAAAACTGGCTCTTTATTACATCCATATTTAGAGACCAAAGCTCACTACAGGCAAGCTCATGAAGCAGCATTAAGTTTGCAAAGCCAAGGACAGCTGTGATCACTGGAATCATTGTTGAAGGACACCGAGGTCCCAAGTTAGGGATAGAGCTGTGCAGATGACACTCTTTTCTTGTGGGTGTTTCTGCTGACCTGCTGTTGTCTCCCAGTATTAGGGCCATGTAACCCAGACATGATTCACCATGACTAGAGTGAAATCTGCAAGCCTGCAGATGTCCCAAAGTTCTTTCAAGTAACCAAACGCCAATATAAGGAATCCCAGAATAAATTCCTAAGTGTGACTGGGCAAAGACGTGTCAGGTGAGATTTGACATAGATAAGACTACATATATGGGGAAAAACAACCTAAATGACTCAACAATGCTGAACTCAAAACTTGCAGCTACGACTTGGAAGTTCTAAGGGTCATTGACAGTTCCTCTAAATCAAGACGTAGCAGCAGCCAAAAAAAAAAAAAACCAGCAAGGAAATTCTGGATATCACAAGGCAGGGCACAAAGAACAAGCAAAGTGTCCACATAATGAGCACCACATATTGAGTCCTAGTGCTGTATCTCAAGACAGGGGAATGGAATAAGGGAAATGACAGAGACAAGCAAGTAAATGGTCAAGAAGATAAAGCAGCTGCCTCAGGAGGAGAGATGATGGAGGCTGGGACTCTTACTTGGAGAAGGGAAGATTGAGGACAGCCTGACTGAGGTGTATAAAATCATGGAGGTGCTGAATAAATTGAGTGAAAGTGAAATACTTCTTTGCACTGGGCTAGTGAACTCATGGAACCTGCTGGCACAGAGAAGGCTGTGGAGCTAGAGAGTTTCAGGGTCAGAGAGGGTTTGGATAAATTACTGAACAGCAGGTCCCTAAACAGATCCTAAAGGCAACAGACAGGTATGTGTCCCTGTGAATACTCCAACTGAGCATGCTGGGGAGTATAAGAAGACTGCAGAAAGCAGCCAGGCTCCACAGCTCTCCCTAAATACCATTTCCAGCTTCACTGCTGGAGACAGCCCTGGGCTAGACAGGCTGCAGCTGAGATTCAGCAGGACATTACTAATGTTCTTATCATTCCCATTCAATCTTTTCATGAGAATCTTAGCTTAACCAATAACAGGAGGTTGTGCTATTCCCATATCCCCTATGAGTACTTCAGAGTCATCTGTAGATGCTGATGAGACTCAAGGGGATGCCCACACAGCTACTGTGCATGAACAAACTAAACCTAGACCATTCCCAAGCCAGGCATAACAAGGACCACTCTCCCCTTCTTCATCCTTCCACTGCCACCTGCCCCCTAAAACAGCCAGCTGCCTTGCACAACTTCATCACCTTCTTTTTTGAGAAGCAGAACTGGGACAGTTCTGAATGGCAGATCCATTATCTTTGCCCAACAACACCAAAACCACAGCAATGGACTCGTGCCTACACCACCTTTCAAATGCTTCCTTCAGATAAGGTATCAGAAAAGAAAAAACCCATCCAGATTTGAAATAGCAGCAGCTATGCAAATGCGGAGGAATTAACTCAGCTGTCTCTTCCCAGGCTAAACAGGCCCAGCTCCCTCAGCCTTTTCTCATAAAAGAGATGCTCCAGTCCCCTCATCATCTTCACAGCCCCTCCACGGGACCCTCTCCAGGAGCTCTGTGTTTTTCTTGAACAGAGGAGCCCAAAACTGGACATAGCACTCCAGATGTGGCCTCAGCCATGGCTGAGCAGGTGTCCAGTATCATCCCCCTCGACCTGCTGGCAATCCTCTTCCTAATGCAGCCCCGAATACCGTTGGCCTTCTTGTTCACAAGGGCACTGCTGGCTCGTGGTTAACTTCTTGTCTACCAGGACTCCCAGAGCTGCTTTCCAGTAGATCAGCCCCCAGTCTGTGATGTTACATGGGGTTAGTCCTCCTCAGGTGCAGGACCTTGCACTTGTCTTGGTTGAATTTCATTATGTTCCTCTCTGCCCACATCTCCAGCCTGTCCAGGTCTTGCTGAATGGCAGCATAGCACTTTGGGGTACCAGCCATTCCTTCTCAGCAAACTTCCCAAGGCTGCACTCTGTCCCTTCATCCAGGGCATTGATGAATAAGATGAACTACACTGGAATCAGCACAGAACCCTGGGGAACACCACCGGCTTCAGGGCTCCAAGTAGACTCTGCGTCACTG
Source organism: Corvus hawaiiensis (assembly GCF_020740725.1). Lineage (NCBI taxonomy): Eukaryota > Metazoa > Chordata > Aves > Passeriformes > Corvidae > Corvus > Corvus hawaiiensis. The sequence continues at coordinate 9,621,851 of NC_063218.1, forward strand.
ACCACAACCAAGGTCCAGCATAGCACCTCTTCTCAATGGCTCTTCCGTCATTTGGAGAAGAAAATTATCATCAACACATTCCAGAAACATCCTAGATTGCTTATGCCCTGCTGTGTTGTCCCTCCAAAAGGTATCAAGGTGGTTGAAGTCCCTTAGGGGGACCAGGACTTCTGAACATGAGGTTGTTCCTATCTGTCTTTGGAGGACCTCATCCACTCAGTCTTCCTGACTGGGCAGCCCACTCTCTACAATGTCACTGGGAAATTACCTCATCGTAGTTTTAAAGTTCTATTTATAAGTCTAATAATCCCATCATTGATTACAGTGACTGTATTCAAATTATAAATCCATTAGCTGCTCAACAATGAAATAAAATCAATAATGCACGTAAATGGGAAAAAAAGGAATTTAAATGCATACATTAACGTCACTTGAAGTAGCACTATTTTATGCACCATCTCTAACAAAACTGTGTCACATCATTAGCAATAATGTGAAAAATCTTTTTCAATTAACAGAGCTGATTTGATGCTATGTTCACTAAAGTGGCAATCCATTCCATTAAACACATACATATGAAATGCTTGAAATATCTATGAACTCTCTCCATACATCATAAATTCTCTCCTAAGTGCTGAAACACAAAAATAGATACATCATTTTCTACGGATGCTTTTTAAACCTCCTGTCAGAAGCTACCAGGCAGGGCACTTCAGTGATTCTAGTTGCAAGTAACAAAGAGCACCAATTTTTGCCCCATGCTCAGCTGCTCATGCCAGGAGATGCTTTCAGCAGGAGATGCTTTCAGCAATGCACATACTGTGCACAGGTCAACCATCCTAAGGCCCACAACCTCAACATGCCATCACTCCAGTAAACAGCCTACTGAGAAAATGTCAAATTCAAAGCACTTTCCAAATGAAAAAGAGATGCTCAAATTCTATTTTAACACAAGCAGGACAACTGGGCAATCCTACCTGCATCCAGCTGGGCAAATCAGTTCCTTTCATGTTCTATATAGACACCACTGCAAGACTTTCCCCTCCACCAGCCTGTACACAACTAAGGTCTGAGCTCAGCCTGAATTTATTTGGTTTCTCTGCTGCATTAACTTCTGAAGCCAAAGGGTATTATTCAGCTGCAGCCCACCCTTAACCCATGTAGCCCATGCAACAGTAGCCTCGTTAAAGCTGTTCTTTCTGACATGACACCACTTCTGAGCTCCAGCCAAAAAGTATGACTCTTCCTTGTACAGTGACTTCTAAGTGCTGGGGTGGCATGGGATGCACTGATTATCAGTTAACTGGAGGATTTATAGTGGAGCAAATTCACAGTATAAATGGACCAGCAGGAAGCAAAAGAAGCTGAAGGGAGCAAAGTGAACAGAAAAGGCCAAAGAAACAAGCTGAAAGGCAAGAGTAGAAAATTTAATATTTGGGGTATTTAGTGTAGCTTATGATACACTTGCCAGATGAGAGAATGAACTGTGGGCCAAACGTAAATCCAGTGGATTATCATTTCCACATAATCTCTAAAGTCTACTTGTCTTAAATCTACCTCTGATGAGTTACAGGTGAAGTCTGGGCAAACATTCCTGTTGACTTCAACTGGCAACAGAGGCAAGTATGGACTTGTTTCCTCCTGAGAGCTGTAATAACAACTGCTTAGCCTGGAGGGGTGAAAGATCAAAAGAACTGGTTACAGGTGGTAATTTGAGCCACAAGAGGGTCTGAGTTCTCAAATAGTTACCCCGCCCCACAACTGTAAAACCAATACTATGGTGGAAGTGTCAAACACAATAAAAAAGAAATGCAATCCACACCCTCACCTAAGAAAATGTTCACTTACATCTAGTAGCCAATAACCTTTCTGTTAACTCTTAATGTTTTTCCTGTATCACTCTGATACCTGGAAATACATTAAAAAGTAACCTCGTTTTCACCTTCAGCACCCTACACTGGGGACAATCTAAGAGACCATAAAGGTCCCAGCAACTGCACAAAACAGAGGGCTACATTTTCAGCTGCACGTTTAAGGCTGAATTTCCAACCCACCCTTTCCAAGCTAGTCTGCTCCCTGGTTGCTGGGGTGATGCCATGATGATTTTTTGCCTTTTCTTTTATACCCGTTATACCTTTTTATAGCTTCTGTATTCTTAGTGCTTTTCGCCTACATTCTTAGACTTGTGTGTCAAGCTAGGAGACTAAACATCTTAGAAGCCTCATAGTTAGGGATCAGAAAGCCCCAGACCCCAACAAGGTCCTCTCCAGAACACATTCTGTAAACTAAGAGAACCATCCAGAAGAAGGTTCCTCTGGGAGGGGGGCTCATTCAAGCCTCTCATTGGGGAATTTTTGATAGATATGCTAATTAGTAAGACCTATAATGCTAGACCAGATCTTTTGGGGGTGGGCATTGCAGTGTGCATTGACGTGCATTCCACCTGGACGTAGTGCACCTAAGGATCCTTAAAATAAATAGAGAGGTAAAATCCCTTTTTCCCTTCTAACTGTGTTTGACTCTTGATTTTAAGACCAGGAAAAGGCATCAGGGGCACTGACAGTGGCAGTGTTGTCCTCCCACATCACACCTTTCCCTCTGCATTTGCCAAGGCAGCAAAGCTCGAAGCAAGGCATGACTGCGCAGCTGAGATGCAGCAGTCACAGGAAAGGTCTTTTCCCTGGGAGCAGAAATTATGTTAGTATGAGAAAGCATCTAGTAACTTGGACCAAAAGATTTCTTTCTGCTGTTGAGACTTGTTATGGAGAGTGACCAACACGAACTTTGAAGATCAGTATTTTCTGCCACCTGCTTTTCTTTATGTACTTCCTCTACAAGAGCAGTGGCACCAACAACACTGGAGCTAAAGGGAAAACAGAAAAGCCTCTGTGCAGTCCCTGCCTCACCATCTGTCTGACATTGACTTCTTGAGGATCAAGATGTTATACATGGAGTCTGAGTAATGTCCCAAAGCTCAAAGACATCCATATGTCTCACGGACAAGATTTATGGTCAACGCACTGTATTTTAATTGTTTCATTACAAAATATATTTCCCACATTGTATTAATAAAAGGTCACTGAGAAAGCTATCAAGAAGGGTTTTAAAAATTAATTTAAAAATCCATTTGGTATGACATTTATCAAAGTAAAAAAGTAAATGCTGGAAAGTAAATCTTGTCATTGTTCTGTTTTCCACAGTCAGCTTTTTATTGCATCTTTTAAACAAAATGTAAGTCACCCGTTCTATAAACAAACAAAGAGGCTTTAAGGAAAGTCAACAGAGGCTGAACTACTCTCAGATTAATCCATCTGGTTTAGGTTAGGGTAAGCAGAAGACTTACTCAAACTACAGGAAAAGCCTGAATTGTGACTAAAATAACTCACAGGTTTTTCATGTAAGACAAATAAATGTAAGTTCTTTAACTTTAGAGTCTATGCACCCATTCACATGTGCTGTGCTGTGGATGAACCCTCCCTCTCTGAACCTCACAGATCCAAGCAATAAACTCATACCTAAATTTAAATTTGTGGATACTCTCAGGGACATATATTGACCTTTTGATAATTTCACAATTTTACATACATAGGCTTTAAAAGTTTTACTTGAGGTACTTCAAATTTTTTAGTGCTCTTTTTCAATTTCTTAATGGTGCATTTTTTAATATATTTTTAAATCCACTTACAGACTGGTAAGTATTCAAGGAGTCACAATCCTTTGCCTTATATCCAGGGCCAATTGTATATACTCAAGTAAGAAATACAATGTGACCAGGATTTCATTTTGTGTAAGATGAAAGAAAAAGCAATTTGCAAATCAGCTCTATTTCACTGAGATGTCTTTATAGCACATGGCATGGCTACTTTAGCACTTTTATGCAGTACATAACACTGCATAATAATAACACAGTCAATTTAAAATATACAGTAAGACCTCTTTTTTTCTACAATACACAATAAATGCAGTTACTTCTAATAGGCGTAAAAGGTATTTTCAGGGGTTTTAATGTTCTACCTCTCAGCCAGATTCCAACACATCTGGGAAGCCCAAACTCCCCTCAGTCCTCTCCTTTTGCATTAAACTGGGTAGCAGTGCCGAGCACTATTAATGTTTTTTTTTTTTTCATTTGAGTAGTAACCTTATATTCACTTGTCAGGTCTAGAACTAAAAACACCAATATAGAACTATTTATTAATTATAGTTGTCAGGCGTTCACCACAAATCAGCTGCCTTACCCAGAGTTATACCAGCTCCCTCCCCTCCACTGTGTTCACTGTCTGCTCAGACAACTTACCACTGCTACTGCTGATTATTTTTTGTAATCTTTCACAACAGGCCACTTGGGTAAAGCAGCTGATTACATCTTCACCTTTTGAACCTTGGTTGCAATCCTAGTCTTCCCCTCCCCTAAACCTTCCTCCAGATCCTTAATTACTGTTCCTCTTCACGGCTCCCAAAGCCCATGGTTATTATTTTGGCTTGAGCAGCACCCACACTACACTTCAAACACACGTTCCTGTTCAAAAAATTTATAATCTATATAATGGATTTTTCACACTTGAACTCCAAACACATATTAAAAATTTACGATGTCCTGCACTTCTGACCCCCAACATTCAGCCCAGAAGTGTTTTCACAACCATAAGTGACATTACAAGGTAATACATGCGAGTTTGGGGAGGGAGATGAGAGGAGCAGAAATCAAATCTATTTTTTTTTTTTCTCTCCACAGACAATTCCACTACTGCCACTATTAGAACTAACCATGAATAAAAAATACGGATCCTGGAGAAATGTGTGCTGCTGCAAGGTCTCCTGAGGTTTGGCAGATGTACACTGGGGTTTATTTTCCCACCCGGAAGGCACTGGGGACAGAGCACCCCACATCCAAAAAAGGATTTGCTCTGCATGACCTATCTGGGCTCTACCAGCACCAGCTGGAAGCCAGAGGCACCTTCAGCCACAGGCAGGCCAAGACACACATCCAAGATGAGAAGGACAAAGCATCTCCTGGAAGTACCTGCTGGTCTTCCACAGCCACAAAGGAATCCTCAGTAATTATCTGATAATAAACACCTGGGGTTTTGCCAATTAAAAATACTTGAGATGAACCCCAGCTTTTACCTTTGTCTTCCCAATTTTATAAAATTAATCATGGCCACTTCATATGCAGCAGTGGGTTAAATCACTGGGAGGGTAGGCATTGGATAGGAGCCTCCCACCAGAGAGTTCAGCACCTGTTTCAAGTACCCTTGCACAAGGAAAAAAGGCGTAAGTACAGATTACCAGTGAAACAGGAGTATTTACAGGGTGGTCAAAATAACTGGTATCACAACCAAGAGTGGAAACTCCCTGGGAAAAGAGCCATCTTTCTCTTCTGCATTTGTGCAGTATGTTGCCTAACTGGAAGCTGAAGACTTCAAGATCCAGTCACACATAATAAATAGTATATTCAATACTGTTCTTTCTACTGCAGTAGTTCTTGCTCCAGAATTCCTCTAGCCAGACCAGCTTTTCTCCACAAGACAGGAACTACTACTAAAGACAGACGTCACTAAAAGTATGTATATCCACAGCTCTCTTCTGGGTTAATCTGAAACCTAAACCCTGTCCCTAACTTCAGGAAAGAAAAGACAAAATTAACTCTCTAACCTGTAAAAAAAAAAAGTAAAAAAATAAACTTTTCTAATAGGGAAGGAAGTTCAGATGTGAGAATCGATAGAAATCAGAAAATCCCAGTCTTTGAAAAATTAAAAGACGAGGTAAGATAAGCATTGGACAAGAATGTCCTGCAGTGGATACTATACTAGACAAGGGCTAGACTAGCTGTTTCCTGAAATTTCTCCAATCCTATTTCCTTCAACACCTGTGATTCCTCAGGGGAAGAGCGTAGGGGAAGCACTTTCTGCCTCACCCACCCAAAAAACTTCATCAGACACAAGGTTCTTGACAATACAAAAGGCAGTGGAAGAATTCAGACAGACACAAGAAGCACCATCTGGAAAGAGATGCACTCACGGTCTTCAGTAACTACATTTGGGTTTAAATGAATAAAATAAATAAAGAGAGAGGAGAGATAAAACAACTGAAGACTAGCTTCTCTCCAAAAACTGCTTATAAATCTAAATGATCCTTGCAGATGACTGGATCCCATCCAAGCTGCCTCACAGCGAGACAAACTCACAGTGTTTGTCCTTTCGTTAAAGGTCACTGTTTTCCAGGCTACTGAGTTTCTTTGCACATTTCTAAATCACACTTAAGCTCTGGTGCATTATACACATTTTTCCTTCACAGGGGTTAAATGAGGCAACAGTTTTATCTTAGAATAGCGCAGTGGTTAGGGAAAACCACATCTATCAGTCAGTGTGGTTAAGCAGGAAGAAATCTGGAGCTGGCTGTTACTGAATTATTTAGGACAAGAATAAGGGCAGACAAGGAATGAGCAGACAGATGGAAATACTTCTGCTTTCAGAGGGCAGGCTTCGTAGCCCAGTAGCTTTTTCCTTCTCTATTTCTGTGATATACAAAGAACTTAAAAGGCAATTTAAAGGTAACATCATACACCTTATATGGCCAAATTGATCCCTAATGCATGGACCAACATTTTAGAGAAAAGCTCTCACAGCAGCATTTCCTTATAAACTATGAAGAGCTGAATGGGCCATTTTCCCTTTTCTCAGTGAATGATCTGATCTCAGCAGAGATTCACTGGATTTAAATGGGAACCCCTCAGAGGTGGAAGGTAGCTGAATTTCCTTATGAGAGAAAGGTATGGGAGGGAGGAATCAAGTCTCCAAGCCTTTTCTGGAAGGAAACACAACGTCAGCCTGAAAAAGTAATGTTACACGGCAGCACTCAAATATTTATCTCTGATGATCTTGGACCTCAACCAGCTGAAGCTACCAAGCAATATTAGGTAGTGTTTACATACAACAGTACATAAGGCATTATGTTAAATTTAAAGCTGCCTGGCACCAACATACCTGACCTCGCAAGACCTGCTACATCATCTTTAAGTGAAAACCATTACTTCAAAGTGTACACACTTCATAACTATATACACTCCCCTGTTCACTACCTGAAAACTGGTCAGGAATAAATCTTAGTCAAAACCAGCCACATACTGTATCCTTCTTCTTAGCACAGTTCCATAGATAGCCACATAATGAACTTGCTTTTAAAGGTAGCATGCACCTCTATAAAGCTTTTTCATTTCCCACAAGAGTTCATAAAATGCACACAGAATACATGAAATCAACATCAAGGCTTAAAATCCAAGTGCAGTGACATTTACAGGCATGTGGCTCTGAAGCAACCTTCTGAGCCCCCTCCTCAGCAGCAAACTGTTTTGCAACACATCTAAGCTGCAGATTAATGCTCTGCATCACAGTCCATCAACAGCAACTGCTGAACTGTACACAGCATTAGAAGCTCAGCACTAGACTTGAGGGTCAAGTTCATCTTTGATATAATCCCATGAAACTCCTACAGCTTCATGTGTGACAAACTTGGCCTTTCGTGTTTTTCTAAAGGGGTTACCAGGTATGTGACAGACAAATAACATCACCTGCAAATATGAAGCTAAAATAGGTGCAAAAACATCTGAAGGATCTCGCCATGTGAGATAAGAAAGAAAATTCCTTGTGACATCTGATAGAACATCATTCAAAGCTCTTTAACTCTTCAGTTCTTGAAACATGGCTTAGAATATCATTAGCTGATCCCCACTAAGATAAATATATCTCAGATTTTGCCTGTGTCTCTCTTTATGTCCACACACATGCAAACAAAACTCAAGCAGCTGAATTATCACTACTTACTAGACAAGCCTGAGGCAGGAAGCTGTTCACCCTGGAGATACTCCACATGCCCTCGAGGTACTGCTGAGCTTGGATGGTGACAGAGCTCAGGGCACCACTGAGACCGCTGGGGGCCACCGTCACTTGAACGCTGGAGTTAGGAAAACTGCCCACGCCTTGAGACCATCCAAGTCCCTTCTTCCTCTCTGCCGCAGAGAAGAGATTGGGTGACTTTCCAGGCTGCCTGCCTACCTGCCCAGCAATGAGTGGCAGGTCTCTCTGGGAAGAGACAGTGACCATCCTGGGTACCATGCTGGTCACTGCCCCGGCGCTGGGCGGGAGGTCGGGCATTTCTGGGTAGCTGGCTTGGCTGAGGGTGTGCATCATCTGAATGGCTTCCTGCTTCAGCTGATTCAAGTGAGTGGCACAAGTTTCGCATCTGCTCTCTCCTTCATTCCTGTTTTTCTGTAAATAGTCAGGCACTTGAAGCTTGTCAAAAATTAAAGCTGATAATCGTGGGTCCTAAAGAAGTGAAGAAAGGGGGAAGAGAAACCATACTCAGTTAAAACAGTGCAGAAAGAAAAAAGAAGAGGAAAAAAACAGTTCTCTGATTTGCTCTCCACTCACGGAAGTACTTTAAATCTGTTCTGGTAACTCTCAGCATTTTTCCTGCTGAATACCCTAACAGGCTCGCAGTGGATTAATAAACCGTAAGTGAATTCATTTGTATTAGACCCAGCATGAAAATTATCATCAGAATTAAACAGTGGAGCTCCAGTGTATTTGATAACTGCTCATTCTTCTAATTAACTCTCCTTTGGAGACATCTAAGGTGCCCGTGTTTCCCATGCTCAGGAACAATGTTAGTTGAGATGCTGAACCTACAAATATAATAACTCTATTCAAAGGCATACCACCATCAGAAACCCAGGAAAATCAGACTTTAAAGTATTTTTAAAAATTAATGCTTGACCTGGTAAACATCTTTCTGTCCTTACCCTCAGAAATGATTAATCAAGTGGCATAAAAGCCAGTTTATATGGTGCTGCCCACAGGACTGTTATTTCTGATCTTTGCAATCCAGATGGTTGCAATATTCCCTTCTGCTACAGTTGCTTTGATGAGAAATAGATTTGAGCCTACAGCCATGTGTGAAGGTGTGACAGTGTGCAGACTAAGACGCTGATTTAAAAGCAACACCTATTTTGTTTCCACAGAGCAATTCCCCACCACCCCTTGGCTAGTTCATTTTAAGGCTGCTCAGACATTTTGAAACCCAGCACCGTGTTTCCACTTCACAGACAGAGCTACCTATCTCCTGAAACACACAAACACCTTCCCATCCCAGGCCTACTACTGTAAAGATCAGTCAAGAGATTAAATCCAGCCCTGTCGTAAATCTGCTATCAAGACTAACACTGGACAGTAAAACTGACCCAACTACACACACTCTCATAGACCTCTCTAAACAATTAAGGTTTTAATGAAATCACAACACAGCCAAAGGTTTATTTGTATAACTATCTTAAATGAAAATATTTAATTTTCTTGTTAATAAGTAGGACACACATGGCTGGTAAATCAGCCATCCAACATATGCTGGGGATATCCCCAGATTGGCACTTGTTTTTAAAAATGTATTACTTTATGCCAAGCTGCAATTGCTCTCTAGAAAATGAATGTCCTATTAGGAAACTAATTCTGGTTTTAATTACAATGCACACCAATAAACCCCTTTAAAGAAGTCTTGGCACTGGTACTTTGGCTTTGCTCTAAATTCAGAAAGTACTAAAACACTGCTTAACTTCTGCAGCAGCAGCACAGAATTTGTCTCATGTTCAGCTGTTGGACCTCTCCTGCAATAGTTCTTAATCTCTCACGAGACACAGTATAATGTTGATAGAAACCACTGTGAGTGTATCTAGCATCAACAGTATTGCACAGCCAAAACCCATTAACCAAAGTTGCTCTTTCTGCAACAATCTGAATTATTGTTTATTGACTTAAAAAAAAAACTTCCCAGGCTCAGAAAAGTTACTCCTGCCACTGACTGAACAATAAATTGCATTCACATTAGTGAACCAGCATAAAAAGTGAAGTGAAAGACACTGTTTCATTTTTGTCTGTTCTCTTTATTGAAGTTTAGATCCTGCTAAAAATGCCTTTGAAGTTGCACCATTTGCTTACCCTCATGAGGAAGAAAATTCTTTCCCACCAAACCTCCCAGAAGATGGTAATACTAAATGAAGAGATATGAGTCAGGAAAAAGAAGGTAATTAATATTTTAGAAACTTTTTTCTAACCCTTCAGCAGAAAGTGCTATTGCACTTTCTAAAGTCTATAGACTTTAGAAAAAACCCACAGAGACTGAGTGCTGCAAGCACTATTTAGCCTTGGGCAAAACAAAGACCATGCAGTCTATCTCCCAAGAAAAACAAACAGCACCGTGGTGCTCAGTGCTCCTCAGAAACTTCTCCAAGGGAGAGCCCTCTGAGCAAATACTTGCTGAGGCTGACACACAGCATCTATTCAAACAGCCCCAAAACACAGCACCTTCCAGCACAGGGCGCCCTGTCTGCGGCCAGGCACATCCCTGGGCTCACTCCTTTGATCCAAGTTGGGCACGTAAGGAAGCACCTGCAGGTCCCAACTGCATGAGCCTCATCTGGCAATGTTTAAATTGCTATCAAATGTCAAAAGTTTCAAATAAGCAATTAAAGCGAATTACTAGGTGAAACAGGCTTCTCATTTAAAAGAAATTACTTCTTTTGATGTAAAGAAAATTAATGACCCCAATTCTAGCTCCATAAACACAGTTTACAGCATATGGCAGATCAGAGTCAGGCCTGTCTCGCAGTTACAAAGAAATCAAGTGAATGTCATATTAAAGGGGGGAACAAAAATAAATTAAATATATATATATATATATATTTAGAAAATTACACAGAGCAAAGCTTATAGGCACATAGCATGCCAAATTTAAACCTCATAATTTATAGCAAAAAAAAAAAAAAACAACGGCATCTCATTACCAATGCTTATATTTTGCCAGGCATTTACAAGGAGCCTCTTAACCCACACATCCAGCCTCTGTGACCCCCAGCTTGCATTGTGGCCAATCTCCTCCAGCACTTCAGTGAGGGCCCAGCTGGATAGTTAGATTACTTTTATTTTTCCACTCTGAGAGACAAAAACACCTGGCTAATGGTTGGGCGTGAAGGCCAGAGGAAACACAAGTTACTGTTAAAAACATTAACCATAACTTAGAAGTTTAGCCAGCCCCATTAAAGAGGTTTTACTGCCCAGTCACAATGCCTGGTCCTGGGGAGCCCCTGCTTCGGCAGCTCTTGCCCTAACACGGCTGGGGTGGAAGTTACACTCTCGTGTTTAACAGAGGGAAGAAACAAAACTTGAGTGACCAAATGTGTTAGACACACACGTGGGAGGGGTGAAACAGCCAAAGCCATCCTTGCTACAGCTCCACCAGCAGACAGGCAAGCCAAACAAAGGGGGTGTGCAAATTACTGAGGGGAATGGCACAAAAATTAAACATACAACACACAAGCCTCTATTCCAAACAGTGCTCCAAAACCCCTTTAGTCTGCTGTGCTACAAAGAACATGACTCTTTTGTTCCTCCACAGCATAAATAAACTATTCTGTCTTTGTCACACCTACTTTCCAAATGCTCTTACCTCCTGAACAAGCAGGATAAGCAGAATACTGTGATGCTGTAACACTCACAGCTTCCCCTCTCACTACAGAAACCAAAACCCTAATTTCAGACTCAGCTTGTTAACTTTTGCATACAAATTTTAGATAGTCAAACATCACAGACTGTTAGAATTGTAAAACAAATGGTGCTACTAGGAATTGAGGAGCCCAGCAGCCCCCAGCAAGGTCAGGGCATGAGATAATTACATGTTCTTATATGAGGACAAATTTTCTGAATGCTTGAATTTACCACTGCTTTTCAGCACGCAGTTCTTACAGACACAAGCCAGCCTGCCAACTGCTGCTGGGAGATTAAACACACACATGCAAACTGCCCACAAGAGAGGAGCTGGTCTGCAAGCTCAGCTGGGCAGGATGGCAAACTCAGAAAACCAGGGCTGTGCTCCCGCTAGAACACACGGCAAAAGACCCATTTCCTGCAGCACTGGAGCATTTAGCCTGAAGCCTGCCTTCAGGCTTCACCTCCAAAATCAGGAGTAGGGAAAAGGAGCACAGAATTGAAAGCACATCCAGCAGCATGTAACAGAGCGAGGGCAACAGTCCCCGTAATTCAGGCTTCCGTCTCTGATGTAACACCTCAGCTCTGCTGCCTCCCCAGGAACAAGTGAGGAGCCAGCCGGGCTTCAGCTATTGGGGTAACACCACGTGCTGCATGTGGGGCACACAAACAAAACCCACATCTCACAACTGTAAAATACTACATCCCCAGACCACTGCCCTTGAAACTACAGACATAACTCAAAGCAACTGGGATGTGGCCAAAGGCCAATCTCCAAAAATCCCTCCTACATCTTAGATACCAAAGTCATAGTCAGGTTTTCAAAGCATGAAACACCAAATTACCTTCCTGGACCTGAACTATTCTGAGAACTTGAAGCAGTTTGTCAGTGATAACTGCACTCAGATTATTTTGAAATTGTAGCTTAATCTGTAACTTCCCAAGTACTTAAGAGCTTGCAGTTAGATTTTCCGTTCAACTAAGAAAGAATAGAGAGCTTTTTTCCATTGCAAAAGAGAAACAAAGATACAAGCTTTGAATCTTACCTGCAGCTACTGACTTCTAACTCCCAAACTAAGCGAGAGGAGGCAGAAAAGCATCTGGATTCTCACTTAAGAAGTCCCTGAAGTAATACCCACCCATCTGTAACCTAATCCTTTCAGCGAGGAACTATGCACAGAGTGCGAACAAACGATGACGAACAAATGATGAAAAGTCAAATTGCCAACAACCGTCCTCAGTAATTACCCGCAATTTTGCCTGGCACTGGTTTCTGCAGTGCGAGTGTATCTGAAGCAGTATTCTGAACTGAATTAAATTAAAGTCTTGATATAAATATAATTTAAGAGAAAAAAGAATCATTGAATGTCACACTGAAATATATAATTAAACACAGACCGAGGTGAACAACATTTTAAAAGGATGCTTTTGGAGAAAGGAATGTACTATCCCAGTGCAAAAGAATCAATGTTAATGATTTTTTGTCTTAATTGTCCTTCCAGATCTCTGCCACACTGCTTACAAATTAGTTTTTATCTTACATGACATTGTGAAATATCCCCTAATATCTTCTATATTGACAAATACCTTGAAGGCTGATGCCTGCTTTCAACTACATAGCAGTCATTGTCAAAACAAACAAACAAAAATAAGCAAGCATTATATTCAGCAAACCCAGAGAGTGCTCAATGTAATCAAGGAAAAAAACACAATGCTAATGATTCTTTTTTAAAGAAAAGTTTCCAACTATCTGACTAATCTCAAGGGAGTGAAAATATGAGCTTTAAGTCTTCAAGTAACCCATGTTGTGAATTCATTCAGTCACTGACCTCATCTTATCAGAATATAAACAATCAAGGAAAAACAAACACATGAAGCCTTCACAAAAACAGAATTCACCTGGAGTCCCATCTCCTGAGTGTTAAGGGTATCTGGAATTTGCAGTGTTAACTTCACTGTCTTTGAAAACATCACTCTGAACAAGCAGGAGAGCAATGCACATTTCCAAAGTGAGCAAAATGTGCAGGCATTAGAAAAAAGGTAGATACATTTTTAAGGCCAAATTCTATTTGGCCTCTCTACAGTAATGTCTCACTACCTTTAGGTGGAAGGTTAATTTAAGCCAATGGACTGTGGCCCTCCTCCCATTTTATTTGCTAGTAGGATTTCTTCAAATCTCCAATCCCATTATTCTGTTACCAGCCACAACCTGAGGTAGTGTACACAGACATATTCCCTTAACTCTACCCAGCTGAGACTCAACCCAATTTCTTTTCATCTCTGGCATCCCAAAGAGTTTGGGAAAAAAAAAATCCAAGCACATTTTCTTATTAAAAAAAACAAACAAACAAACAAACAAAAAAAACCCAGAGTATCTCTTTTAAACAGCGCCCATCCTTCTAACAAAAGCCAAGCAATACGATAAATCTGCTCAAAACCGCATGACCCCGCACTAAAAATGACTGTGCTGTGTTTAGTTATTCGGCAGCTCCACTGAACTCTATTTATTTCCATTTCCTGCCCACTTTAATGTACTTCAGTGGCCTGCAGTAAAGTTAAAGCAATAGGTGTCTGTCATAAAGATGAATAGTGCTATTGGAATGCATAATACAGTGGAAAGAGGAAATGAGAGCAATCTGGTTTATTTACATCTCAGGCTCCCATCAGCACCTCAACCCACCTCCCAATGGCTTCAGCTGCCTTTCCTGTTATCTTGCTGTATAGTCCCCTGCAATGAGTTGGCTTTTAACCTCCAAGAACCAGAGGGGATGAGCTGATCTCCCAGATTTACTTTCATGAGCTGGCAGGGTACTGGAGCAAACAGCCATGCAGTGTGTTCAGCGCAAAGAAAACAAAATAAAGGTAGTGGTTGCCATTTAAATTAATTAAAAGACACAAACAAAACAAAAGACCCCAAAGAGATCTGCTATCACCAGTAAATTTAGATCAACACACAGGAATCTGACTACTTCTGAAAACCAGTAATTACTGTTTCACAAAATATTACTTTTAATCTTCTTTCTTTACAATCTAATTAAACAGATATTTTACTTGCCTTTGGAAAATGTTTTTCTTAATTTCATCCTATTTTAACATTTGGTGTATTCTATAAACTACACATCCAAACTACTATGCAATTTTATGCTTATTTTTAATAGTGTATGACTTCATTTAAAATTGATGACTTTTAATTTGCATGTTTATTGTTGGTTTTAAGTAATCTTTTAATTTTCCCTCTTGGGTCTGTGGTTTACTATAACTTCACAATGTAAATTCAGTACTGATTTTGCTCATATGAAAACACCATCTTCCAACACTCGTCGTGTCTTTTTTAATTTCCCTCTTATTTCTTTTATAAACCTTCAGAAAAGTATTATCACTTGGAACAGCAGCAAGTACGTGTAGAAATAGTTGCATATCTATCACCACACAACACTTGGTGTCTGGAAAGCCTTTGTTTGACTACTTTCAGAAATAGACACTTAGCTGAAGTTGACTTTCAGAAATTCAGACAAAAACCTCTGATAGACATTAGACACTTTTGTTAAAAAGACAAAAAGCTTTCCATCCCTAATTATTTTTTCTTAGAATACCAGAGAATAAATTTTGGTTAGCCTATGAGCACAGTAAATCAGATTATAAAAACTCTGCCTATGAGAATCACAACTGCATAAAAAGTCACAACTTCTCCTTCCTCTTCAAAGCAAACCAAGTGCTCATGGGTTAGAACAGCTACTTGAGAAAGTGCTGTCTGATGTCCTCATCACATTGAATTCCACCAACTCCACATACAGTTTCAGTTCAGTGAGGCTGCCCAGATAACAAAGTAGCTCTAAATTTCAGCATGGGGATGAAAGTCAGAGCACAGCACCATTACACAGAAACATGCTGCCTTGTCAAAATGCCTCAGAAACACCAACTCTTAATATCATTTTATGGGAAACAAAGGCTGTTCCCGCTATTAGAATTCAGCTGACAGCCTGTGTTTCCACACTGACAAATTGCTCTGTGAGCCTGGTGAAATGGACTCCCTCACTGATGAACTCTGACCAGCAACCCAGCCCAGCCAGCCCAATGCACTGGGAGACAAATCATGCCCCAGATGAGATCTTCAGCATGTTTAAGTGATCATAACTTCCTTTGTCCCAGTAGAACCGTGCCCATTTGTTCCAGACAGACCTTTGATGAGGGAGTTCAAGAACAGCTGGACACCAGCCACAATGAAAGCAACTCCAGCTTAGAAAGACTGAATAGGAAAAAAAAAGGTGCTTGGAACACTCCTCTGTATACAAACCCTACAACTGCTTCAGTCCAACCATCTGAATCCAATTACCAGAACACTCAGCGGCAGAAGTTAGGGAGTGGACACATTTTCCAAATGAGCATCATTAGCATAATGTAGATTTAAAATCAACTATGGAAACCAGCGCTTGGCATTGGATCACACTCTCTTAGTGTCTCATTCACTTGCTCATTTTATCAATTATTTGGTAAATGAATACTTGAGGACCCTACAGAAATGATTTAGCCTTCACAACCAAAAGGCTGCCCATTGTGCACTCCCTTGCAAGCTACAAATTACTGCATGCAGTGCACAGTTAGCACACCATGCAGTTTTTATTATTACAAAAGTGGATTTCACTTATTCTTCATCTTAATTAAGTTCCACTGTCTCAGTTGGACTGCTTCGCCAAAAAAAAAAAATCCTGTTGGCTGAAAAATTTTGGGGTTACATCTGAATTTAGTCAGTACTGTAGTGCGGTTGAGTTTTAACTTTTTCTCCTTGCCTGGACTTAATCAAGGAAAAAAAAAAAAAAAGAAAAAAAAGCTCTAAGCCAGAATGAATAGGAAAGGAATGATGAAGAGCATCTGTAACTCCTCAACCACAAGCTGGCCACATGTCCATGCTCTGCCTGAAGAGTCTGGTTCAGCTCCTTTGCTTACTAGGTGGCATGTATGAGACACCACCTCCCTCTCCAATCTGTTCATCCCACAGCAGCTCTTTAAAGTGGATTCTTGGATGGCTTTTTTTAATACCACTCTTCAGCAGCGCAACTTCAGCAAATAAATTCACAAATCTGCCATCAGCCACCTCTTGGTCCTGTGCCTTCAGTATCTCTGGACTAGGATGGAAGTAAGGTCCGTTGCTCTCCCTCAGTTTCAGATAGGATGCCAGTGCAGAGACACAATTGATCCCATTCTGCTCACCCCAGCTCACATTAGAAAGAAAAGATACATATGCAGATCCTAAGGGATATCTGCAGGTGCAGGATATTGCCCAAAGAATCAAGTGATCCTCCTATGAAATCTCATTAGGGTGAAGTATGATCCCAACCAAATAAAACATAGGTGGAGACAAACCATTTGAGGATGGTCTGTCTACAGGAAAAACAGCAGTTTAAAAAACAAGAATGTTGTTTAAAAAACAGGAATACTGTAGGAAGTTAAAGGATTTTGGTATATTTAGTGTAGACAAGTGAAAACTAATCAGAGTCCTCTAGTACAAAAAGTGGTTACAAAGAGACTGGTGACAAATTACTTTCCATATCCACTTGGGTAAGGAAAATAGGAAATCATTCTACTTTTAAGCAAAGGTGACTCAAGAAAAACTATCAAAGGTGAGTGATTATTGGCAATTGCTACAAAATGGTGTTGAGAAATCTTGTTGAGAATTTCTGAAGAGCAGGTGAAAAACATCCATAGAAGGTGATCAAGAGATAGATGGCCCCATTTCAATGGAGGAAGCTGGACTACTTTTCAATGGTCTGAAGATCATTCCCCAGCCCTATGATACTAGTTTTGGAAAGATGAGTAACACATCTGTACACAGACTTGTTGCTTGGGTCAAAGTGCCACAGACTTCAAAATACTGCTCAACTTAGATGACTATTAGTTACTGTTGGGTTATTTTTAGTAACACTATCTTGCTCACAAGCAAGTTTTCCAACCTGCATAATCATTATATTAATTTCATACCTCCTGTCCTAGTTGTGACCCTCTATACACTTTGAAAAATTCTTGTGTCAAATACAACCCATCATCACCACACCCAAAACTTTATCATTAATTATGCTACATATTATATCCCACTTTCAACCTTCCCTTACCAAGTACAGAATTGCTACATTTCATTCCCTGCAAGTTCAGGGACCAGATTTAGGAATCAAAATGAGATGCCTAAATTAGACGGTGCAAGTCAAGCTACTCCTGTCTGTCCATCTCAAAGGACATCAGTGACAAGTGGTGTCCCTCAGGGTCCATACTGGGATCAGTGTTATTTAACACCGTCAATAATGCCATAGATGAAGGGATCGAGTGCAGCCTCAGCAGATCTGCAGATGACACCAAGCTGAGTGGTGTAGTTGACACACCTGAAGGATGGGATGTCATCCAGAGGGACCTGGACAAGCTTGATTCCATGGGAATCTCATGAGGTTTAACAAGACCAAGTGCTGGTGCTGCACCTGGGTGAGGACAACCCCCAAAATCAATCCAGGCTGGGGATGAATGGATTGAGATTGGGTAAGAATTGCCCTTATAAGCCCAAAAAACCACACTCATGTGACTGGGATGACACCAACAGTCTGGTGATCAATACCCACCTGTAACCCTTTTGTTAAGAAGTGGTCCTGTGAAAACTGCAAGCTCTGCAACCTCTCACCATCCAAAGGACTGGTGTGATCAAAGAGGAGCAGCTCCCTTTGCCTAAGGTCTGTCTTCTACAAACATAAATCCATGGGGCTACACCCACAGGCAGACAAAAACCCACTCTGCCCATGCTCAAAGCATCTCAAAAGCCATGCCAATAGGGTTTTTTAACTCTGCTAAGGCACAGGATACAAACATATTAAACCCATGGGCAAAGTTAGCTTGTATCTGCCTATAACACACGCACATGTAGACACAGATGACGGGCAAAAATACCTCTGTAAACCCTTTCAGGCTCCTCACACACACACACACACACACACACACACACGAAACAAGCCTTGTCTCCCGAGACACAGAAGCAATCAAATACCTGGCAACAACTTTCAAAACCCTTCAAGCCAGATTCTATTAAAACCAGCAACTAAGAGATGAAAGGCACTAGCTCATCCTACCAGTCACACTTAATAAGGCTCTTAAACATTTACTGTAGCTAACGTTACCTCTACAGAAATTCCACAACCGTAGACAATGCCTAACATCATAGATACATTTATGTTTCCGTTCAGTTGAAGGTACTACATAAAAGGATGGCTTTATTTTCATTTGTGTTCTGGGATCTTGCAAAAGAAGCTGCCTCATCACCTGCTGGAAAAGGCCAAGTACAGAGGAAGAAAGGGTTCTTTTAAGAATAGAAATTACAGCCCCAGAGTGAGACTTGGGCCCAAAAGAAATCCATGGCAACATTCATACTGAATGCAAAGTCATTGCATCCCCCTCTAAATTGAAGCATCCCTGTTTCTAATTTCAAATTAGCAATGAACTCTTTCACCAACCTGCCTCTCCATTTCATAAAATGCCCATGAAATGCATGTTCGTAGTTGTTGGGTGATGACTTAAGTTACATCTCAGTGTGAAAATTTCCCCATTCTTTTTAAAACAAGGTTTTGTGGCAATAACGTATGTGTCAAATTTGCAGTGAATCATTAAAAAAAAAAATACCTGCCATCCAAGTTGCCTTTATTATCATTACAGATGTAAATACACATTTAAAACCAGTTGTGTAATCATGCCTTGCTAACATCCTTATAAAATCTGACAGCTTGTCAAATAGTCCCCATGGTGGACAGCACTGAAGCAGTTCTACAGATCGTTAAAGGGCAGTGAAGATAACTACCTTGTCCCACCTCCTGCACATCACAGCTCTGATAATTTCAACCATGAGAAGAAGTGACCCTGACAGGCTTCTTTAATGAAAGTAGATGCTTTAATATTTTAAGAAACATTCAATTTTATTTAAGCCCATGTGTCTTCCAAACCTACAGTATTTCTGAATAAAATTATGTTTTTAAAGTAGACAGTATATGAATAAAAAACACAATCAAGCATGTAGGAACAGCAATTGAGGCTATAAACCCAGAGCTGACACACACTGCTATTTGCTCCTTTGACACTTTATATCAGCAGGGCCAGAAACTCTGCTCCCAATGGTCAACTTGAAAAATTCAAGTTGTCGATTCCAGGATTCTCAGCACCATTCCAGGCACTGACTGTGTACTGTTAATATTTGATGCACACTTGCAGCTCCAGTCTCAGAGAAAGCCATTATGCAGGATATGCTAAAAGATGTGTGTTTTACTTCACATGACCAACGCTGTGATTCACAGGGAAAACCTGCACAGAAGGCACAGACTGGGATGTTACTGCTCCAAGCTCCATCAGCAAACAGTCACTGAAATAAATTAACATCAGCATCTCATGGAAGTCCCTGTATGAGAAAGTTAGGCAAGATTTATTCAAGACTGCAGTCTCTGGAGCAGTTAATCAGAATCAAAGGTAAGCCAAAAAATAAATAAATGAAAATGGGACCAGCTAGAATAACAAAGCAGCACGGCCAAGGCAGCAGCCACGTGACAGCCAGAGGCATCTCCAGAGCGGTCAAAACAACTGTCCACAGATCTTGCCAATGAGCCAGATGCTGCTGCTGGAAGAAGGGTAGTGTTGATATAAACTCAGAGATACAAGATGCTTAACACCAAGAGCAATCAATCTTCATGGTTCCCACATGGCTGCCAAGCTTCGCTATTATGCCACAAAGAGATGAAAACAAACTTCATAAAACACATGTAGATCCTACATGACAAATTCCCTCCACCCTCCCCTTACTATTCAGAAACAAACCCACAACTTGGGTGTAGCTGTAAATGACCTGATGCTTTTCCTGAGTTAACAACAGAATCAGGAAAGAATATCGTTGGCTAAACAGTGCACTGTACACACCCTGCCAGAAAACCAATGAACTTATCATACTGTATAGGAAATTCCTACCTTCCACATCAATTAGTGACCCAAGAGTGATTGATTTTATAATCCCAAACTTGATTTATAAAGTGACTTCCTCTGGGGCCAATTTTCCATTACCCAGCATGTGGAAAATTGCATATGATCAGTGCACTATGAAAACCAAGGAAAAATAAGTGCTATTTAAACCCCAATTCTACCATGCCTCCACATTCTTGCTTTCCTAAGGGAGATGCACTTTTGACAGTTACTTCCTTTCCCTGCCCCAACATCCTATCTGCACCACACACCAGCTGGGCACTCAATCAAAACAGAAACAACAACAGGAACTAGCAGCTATTCATTACAATAGGATCAAAACATTTCTAGGCACTAGTGCTTCGCCAAATTACCGTCCTTGAAGACCTGCCACAATCGTCTTCTTTCCTCCCATCACAGACACCATCACTGAAAGTGGCCCCACTTCAACCTGAAGCACCACGTGTTGAAGATCAGTTTTCTAATCAGAAGCCACATCTCACTCAGAACTGCAGGAGGCAATGGAACTGGGCAGCCGAAAGGTGAGAAAATTAACTGGCCAACAACACAGGCCGATGTTTATCCTTTATTCCAATCAAGCTAACATTAGATCCAGTCTATAAAACATGGGTTGCAGTGCACACTAACTACCAGGGTAATCACAGAAACAGCACCACAATATGATTACTGGGTGCTAATTATATCTTATAAAGAGCTAAAGACAATCAAGTACATGTAATAAAGATGTATATGCAGTTTTTCACTGACCTGAAACAGCTTCCTGCATTAGTAGGTTAACATTACTGCAGGAACAAAGCAAACAGTTACATCTACATGACAAAATACATGAAACACAAGAGCCAGATGTTGGGTCCTTTCATCCAGGAAGCAGTTATTTAATTCCTGGGAAAAGATGATCTCTCTCATTCTTTCATCAATACATGATATATCTCTTAACAGAACCAATCCTGGCTCCTTGGCCTGCTCTGGGTACAAATCTGCAGGACTGCACAGGGTCATGAACCAAGGGTCTGCTTTTCCCACTGTGCTATTGCTTCTGGGCAGTGAACACAGAGCCATCCTCAATCCGTATCTGTATCTCCCCATTCATGCACAACAGCACAGACCCCAAGGAGGCTGTCAAGAAAGACTGTTCTTCCCCTCACACCTCTCCAGGAAGGCCAGTTCTCCATGGGTAAGTACAAAAGAGAATGCCAAGGAGATGCCCACACTCTCCACCACAGGTGCTGACCTCCAGATCCCAGAGACAAAGGGTCCCCTGGCCACCAACTAAGGGCTCCCTGCTCCAAGCACCACCAAGAACTGCTGACCTTTGTCAAGTCATTTTGGCCACGCCCTCCCCACCTACTGTCCATCCTCCCAGATAACAACACTCATCTCTTAACGGATGGACAGTCAACAGCCACCATTCGCAGCCACCCAAGGATCACAGAATGCATGATTACACAGGACCCTACACCACAAGCAATTCAGCAGTTTTGCTAACCACACTACAAACAACATAACTGAAAAAGCACATCCCTCTGAAAAAGCACATCCCTTACTCCAAGGCTGTCACTGCATAAACCAGCCAGCCTCAGCCTGAGAATACCACGTGTAAGGCACATTCCTCAACAAGGTACAACAGATAGTAGCACTTAATAAACACAGCCATTAACTAGGAAACATCCCTGCAGCAATTAAAAGTTTGCAAAGTACTACAACGTACACCTGGTTATTGCTCTGACATCTGCTTAGGTTTTCTGTGTAAGTTGGACCAAACAGGAAAATAATTGAGTTTATGGGCATTTCATGACAAAAATGACAACAAGGTACTGTTAATTGTTCATGAAAAATGGCATAAAAACTCAAATGAAGCACATGTAATGTTTGAAATGCTTAAAAGTTACCACATTTTATAACAAACTATATATGACCAAATGTTGTTTCCCCTATTAAAGAATAAAATTATTCTAAACTAAGGATTTCATCATAAAATGAGAAGAAATTCACAGTCTGAGCAATTGCAGTTGTGCTGAGCACATTTTAAGACATATGGCAACTTTATAATGGTCATTGGGGATGAAGAGCTAAAATTCTGTTGCAGATTTTGAATTTAAGACATTTCACATAAAATTGCATATCTCAGGAAACAAATAAATTGTTAAGTGTGCATCCTCATAATGTTACAGACGGTATTTGGCATATGCAAACATGACTACCTCAAAATACGAATGCTATTTTCAGTACAATTACCCAATTGCTTTAGAAAGGCTCCAAATAAGTTTCTAAAAAACTGTGTGAAGGCATCATTAAAAGAAAACAAATGTAACAAGATCTGCCTTAACTTTATACAGAATTACTGCAACATTACTAAGCTACAATACGTTATCCAGTGTTCTTAAGTCAATGCCCCAATTACTATTGTAAGTCTGTCATTTAAATAGTTCCTTCCTGTTTAAAATGTAGAGAGCCAAATGCATTTTCCCACCACTAGGTATTGTGTAAGACTCCCTTCTCTTCCAGCAAGCTGGCTGAAGATGGATGAGCTTCCAAACTGATATCATTTTTAATTACGTGTTTTTCTCTCATTACTAATTTCCTAAACATGTCTCTAATCTCGCAGTGAAATCTCTGAGCGCAGTAGGTGTATCCACATACATCATGCTCTAGAAAATTAAAATGAGATAATGATCAGGACTGCCATCACAACATAACCTGAAACAAGCAAGATACATGAGAGGTGATACATACTCATAAGACTCTGATCTCAAGTGTTTCTGGAAAGCAGTAGCAACTGGATGGTTTCCATCCTTCCTGTGGGCTCACCTGGAGCCAGTAACACAGTGGGGTCTAGGAGAGGGAGATGCTTCAAGCAACCTCCTGCTTTGCACTTTTCACCAGGCATTTGCAAGCTTGTGATGCCAAATGCATATCCATCCCTTCACTCCCTTCCCCTAAACACTCCACCAATAAGCACTGTGTGCGTAATGGAGCCCCGATCAGCTGCTCCTCTACAGAAGATAAGCACAGGTATCCCAGTTCCCTCCTGCCGCCGGGGCTCCAACAGCTCCCTCCACCTAGGCCAAGGTCTCCTAGGGGCAGCCTTCTCCAGGAGCACAGCAGAGCAGGAAGGGTTGGAGGCAGACACACCCACCAGACAGGGAGGGAGGCACATGCCCACGCAGGCCCCACAAACCAGAAGGGGTCACACCCCCGGCAGCTGCTGCTGCATCAGATGCTCTCTTGGCAGGAACTGGGACTATGTATAGACCCGTCAGATTAGGTCAACCAAGTGCCAGCCAGTTATTCCCATGGGATCCCTCTCATTCCTCAGATACCTCTCACTACCTGAAAGGCACTGCACAGCTGAACAGAGTTGCAGCATTCTTTAACCACTAAACCAGCAGGGCAAAACCACAGCTTTTCAGGGGGGAAAAAGGCAAAAGAAAACAAAAAAGGGTAACTGTCACGGGGCTCTCTTCCCAGCTAAACACTTCACACACCAAATTCCTAAGGGAGTGATGCTTTCAGCACATCAGCTGCCCTCTCATCAACTGACACTTCCCAAACAAAGGTGGAAAATACTAGAACTGTTGGAGTGGCTGACATTTAAGCAATCAAATAAAGCAAAACCAGATAAACCACAAGCATTTAAATAAGCTTTTATCTTCTAAGTAGTCTTAAAACATGTCACAAGTATGATTCTGCCTACTCACTCAAAGAAAAGGGATCTCTGCTGCTTCTTAGTCAAAAAGATGAAGGTAGAGGTGGATTAGAAACACGGCTGAAGAGCACACACCAGATTAAACCACTAAAACCAGTGCATGTGTAAGGAGTACCAACACCAGGGCCCTGGTACATATGCATGCAAGTCACCAGTCTGTAATCACAGGCTGATCAAAATGCATGTGCTAAATGGGATAAGCTTATCTAAAAATGTAATGCCAGCTGAACTGCCCTGGGTCCCTAGGGAGGTCTGCAACACAGACAGTGTGAGCGGGCTGGAGTTCAGATGTTTCACTGTATTCACACGTGCTGCTGTGGAAGCTGGATGATGGAAAAACTACACAATTTCACATTTTCTTCTCAAAAAAGCAGTCCACAAAATTTCATCCTGTTTTTCTACTTACTACCCATCTACTGACCAGGATCAAATCCAGCCTTAACTTCCTCAAGAACTTGATGAAGAAATTCCCACAAGAACCCTTGAAAACAAACACTTCTACTAAATTTCACTCATTTAGAAGAGGAAAGGAAAAGCTGGCGGATGCTCCCATCTTCTCCTTCCCACTGCATCTTGGGAGGACCATGAAGAGGATACCTACAGACCCAAGACTCCACCAGACCTTTGCTGTGCACCACCCACCCTTGACTGGAAGCAGCGCCCACATGAACTGCACAACACAACCCTCAACCTCAGGTGGGAATTCACTGACCACCAAGGGCAGGAAGAGCCTTTCATGTGACTCTGCCGGGTTATGACTGGGGTCCTAGCCCTTTTTAATCCTCATTAACATTTGCTGACACCTCCTTTGCAACCAGAGGGACAGGTTCTTTACAAGAAGCTGTTTCACCTTCCCCAGTTAATGCCTTAATCCACAGATGGAAGCAGGTCAGATTATCTACACTTATCAAAGACAACATTATGCTTCATAAGCTATTTTTCTGCTTCAGTAAGGAATAAGCACATTTTATTTCTTACTGTGTTTACCCATTACCTCACCAAGACACATTATTGTTAGTCTTTCTGAGGCTCCCCTAGAACAGGAACGCATAAAACAGGATTTCCTCCAGCACTGCACACCTACTTACTCCAGAGTCATTAATGACATAGGACTGAATTGAACAAAGACTTAACATCAAATGAGCATTCAAAACAGCTGGGAACAAAAATATATCTGCCTGGAACACTGCATCTGTGTTTTGTCTTTTGAAAAATGTCAATGAGGCAAAAGTTCGCTTTCAAGACCACTTTTACAGGAATGTTTTCATGGAAAAAAAAGGATTTTGCTAAACAGTTGCATGTGGCACATGTATCCCAGCAGGCTCCAAATTAAGTTTATAGCAGTTTTTACATATAAATCTACAAATCAGGTTGTCCTTTTTCTGGAGATCAGATGTAACTTAACTGCTGTCAAAAGGAATTCTGCAGAAAAGATCCAAGAGCTGCACAAGAATCCTCCAAAAACCCAAATCCAAATTGTCTTCCATGTGATAACACGCAATAGCTGAAATACTCAAGGGTAGGTAACTATCCTCAGAATTCAACTCTGAGATTTTTAAAATACCTCTAACCAATACTTTAAGGAAAACTTATAGATCTATACATGTAAGAAAAATACAAGTGATACTGTACCAGGATTGGTAGAAATTAAGGATACTGCTTGGGTTCAGTGTTTAGCATCCAAAATAACCTTGGCAATCTCTTAAAGACCTCAGTATGGTTGGTGCACGCAAAAGCAGTGGCAGCCAGCAGGCTGGGAGGCAATGCAGGGATGCATGAGGAGACACACTGTGGGCTCTGTGTAATGCTATCAAGCTCCCACCTGCCCCAGGACATTTCCTACCTCGACCTACAAACAGCGATTCTCCAACTGCTAAGTAAACAGTCTTTGAAGATAACAAAGCTTATTCTAATCTCTCACTGATGACACTCCTGTTTTGTTCTCATCTGAGCTACTCTGTAAAATCAGGATTACCTTAACTCTTTGTTGTTGCACAGTCTTCAGGAATCCTGCTCAGGTACAGAGAGAAATATGTTTTTCACTCAGTGGATCTATGTTTTTTCTTGCTGAATAACCACAGACATTTTTCAGCTCACTTCTTTAGCAGCAGGTGGACCATTTCTTACCATTACGCTTAGTGAGACAGCTTTCCCAAAGAAAGCACAAGTACAGCCTCTCGGAAGGACAGAATGCCATGGACTATTTTCCCACACTAGCAAACAGGACTGTTGCTCCAGTGGCAAAATCTCAAAAAAATCAGATTGAGCCTGGACCAGCGTGGTGTGATTCTCAGGGTGTTCCTGTCCAGGGCCAGGAGCTGGACTTGTGGGTCCCTTCCAACTCAGGATATTCTATGATTCTACCAAGAGAAATTAAAATAGAAACTATAAAAAGAAAACAATAAAGTAGAGACTTCCAATGAATCACCTCAGAGGACAATGCCTTTGTGTTCTCACTTGTGTTCACTTCACTGCAGTTCTTTAACTATCTACTCCACACTTCTCACTGCACCCAATCCTCCAAGAGCCAAACCCTCCCACAGGAATAAAACACTCAGTGAAGAACTCAGGGTGAGTCAGGAAAGCCAACCCTGCACGCAACACATCTTTCATGTCATCAAAAGACTAGGCAATAAGAAGCTGAAACCCAACTAAATTCTTATAGCACAAACAGAGCGATTTTGCTTTTGAGCTGCATGTGCTTATGAGCAGCCATGATCAGAATAATAAAAGAACACACAGCAGAAATCTGAGAAGAGGAGCTCAAGCTGTGCCTGAATATTCACACTCCCTGTCAGTCCCAAAAGCAAATTTCTTTTGGAAAGCCTGAAAATTGTCAGCCAGGGCTGTTTGCCTCTTCAATAAGCTGTATAATAGTTATAACAAACAGATCCTGGCACTATTTCCACACATATAGACATAAACAGGTAATTATGTTCCCACTGAAGAGAAAATGAAGAGGATGTGCTGGAGAAAAGTGGTAATGATACCAACACAGAGAGATGGATTTGGAATACAGACATTGACCAGTTGTGCAGCCTGGCTTCCTCTGCAATTCACCCATGTAAATCAACTGAAACTGCACAGAGCCAACAGGCTTCATTTTCCACCTGTTAACACAGGTTATTGATTCCACTGTCAATAGAAGAACCACGATGCAAACTGCTATGAAATGAAAATTCAGTGTCGCCTGCAACTGGAGACAGAAGTACGGAGATGTACATTCAAGATGACATATTGCTGAAAATACTCTTCCCTAAACCCAGCCATGGCTCCCCAAAGGGCTGTTACCAAAGACATGACTACTTCCCACTGCCAAACTGCCCTCAGGGAGCCAGTAAGGCTGAGCCAGGGTGTTGCTCCTCACAATCAACTGAGCAAGTGCTGAGCACAAAGTCCACCTTCCACACAAAAATGAGAGAAACCCCTTCACAGCCTGTGTTTCACAATGTGTCAGCATGAGAAACTCTCTCACTCACACAAATGTTCTAATCATTTAGCTCTCTGTGGAAGTCTCAGATTTTAAACTTGAATAACAAGTAACTTCACCAGGGGTCAGTCAAGCAGCAGTAAGACTGCACGAGGTGGCAGGTTAAAGCATCTCATGTGTACAAGAGTACAAGTATGAAATTCAGAAAGGGCCCCCAGGGATCCCAATGCAAGACATGAAGATGTAATTAAAAACCATAAATCCATCAAATGAAAAATATGTAAACTTAACATATTAACTCATATATTTTTCTTCCTTGAACACATTTGTCTTACTCTACACTACTTTGGAGCCTACAAATAAAAAATTAACAATATCAGAAGAAGTATTTCGTAGTATGTGAAAAGTGAGTATCAATAATAAATGCTTTTTACTTTATTCTTATAGGTAATTGCTGAAAGAAGCTATCTCAGCAGACTGATGAGATTCTGTGCATATTATGAATTATTACAACTGTATCTCCTCTTTACAAAATCCACAAAAGGACAGTATCTTACAGTGTTTCGATGCCACTCAATCATCCACGCAAAATTACCCTTGTGAGAGCTTGTTGGAGGAATGTCAAATGTATTTGCCTGCCTTTGCAGCAAAATCTTCAGAGAAAGACAAACAAATAGTTCACAGCTTGCAGTTATACAAGTTACACTAACACCTGAACATTTTGACTGCAAATTCTGGGTTTAACTTTGTATTTCAAGCTACAGGCAAAACAGTTATAGGCCAAATCCTGTCCCATGTCTCACCCACAGCATAGTTTTCAAGATAGCTTACAAACACTCTGCAGTACCTGTATTAAAGATCATATTACATCTAAGGCACATCTTCTAAAAAAGGGTATTTGGGACAAACCAGCCCTCCCATCTTCTGCTCACTGACCAGAAAAGTAGCACCAAGCATTGCTCAAAAATGACAGAGGCAAAGACATTTTTCCTTCTCCTCCATCCTTTAAAAGGCCAAACTTTGCAGAACAAATTTGTTTCCCATCATTAATGAGTGCTTCCTTGGAACCAGATTTCCCAGGGCCAGGCAGCAGTATATGAGAACACCATGGGTAACCCAAAAGGAGTAGAGCAATAGAAACAAGGATGGCCAGGTTTCCTGATCGTACAAGCCACATGTTTGTCTTCAAGTTTCTGACAATTGTAAAGACTGTCACACTCCACAGAGTCCCTGGAGACAGCTCACAGTCTGGGGATGGCAGCTCCTGCTGCCCTGTTTTGGGGTGGGAACTGGACACGTGCCACCGGTCCAGCACAGTGCCACGGATCTCAACCACTTCAGTAGTCTCACCACCTCCAAAACACCCAGCAGCACCACTCTACTGAAGGCCATGTGATGTACCCTGGGCATAGACACCATCCCTGAACTCCTCAGGGAGTTCAGATGCAAAAGCAGTAGGCAACCCCTGCAAACAAATTTTTACTTGATAAAGCTATATGCAAGCTGTAGGAAACTGCTGTAGTCTAAGATTTAGGAGAAAAGCAGCAGTGCCAATATGAGTAAATACATACTACAACATACAATACAGTGAGAACAACACAAGGCAATAAAAAGAGAATACAATACAAGCTGAGTACATCTAACATCCCAAATGAGTTCAAACACAAAGCCAAACGCTGCCCATTTACAGTACAATCAGCACTGATCAATGTATACACATGGACAGCAACACAAACCATGCTGTAACAAATGGTATGTTGCAATAAAACAGGAAACACATTTAAACATAACCTTCTGAATGCTGGGAGAACTAGGACTAATGCTTCTCTTTCACCATTCAGGCTGAAAGCCAGTCAATGCCCACCTAGCCAGAAGTATCACATTTCAGTTCTGTACAGAAGGCTTCCTATCCCATTCACCCAGCAGTGTAAAATCCCTCGGCAACATCAGGGGAAGATTTGCTAAGAGCTAAACGAAAATTGATCATCTTCCCACAGCTGTCCAGTGTTCCAGTCAATCCTGCACAGATACTGATGTTTGGTAATGCCAGCCCAGCCCCAGATGAAACTCAGAGCAGCTTGCAAACTCCAGGAATGCTGATCGAAGACAAATTTTAAGACTTGACTCAAAGAAGGATGGTTGTACTCACTTAAGCTTCTTTGTGTGAGCAAGAGCTGAGATTTCCCTGATTCACTGTACATTAGGGTGATGTATATGGCAGTCAGACTCTTGGTGATAAAACAAACACACAACAATGGCATTATGCTGCCTAAAATAGGTGGATATATTTACACTAAACATTCTTTCTCCAGCATGAGAATGAACATCTGCCAGCTACGTCTTAAAGACTCACACAGCTTCAAAGCAAAGTAAGTCCAAAGAACTATATACCGAAGATTTACATTCACTTTAGCTTATCCTGGAGAAGAATATATTACTCCTGCTAATGACTGGAATAGTAATTTGAAGCTTTGCTCTTAAGTTCCTCTATAAAATTTACCTTTCTTTCCATTTAAAAGTAACACATTTCTTATGGAAAACTAATAAGTAATACACCTTGGTATAAAGTTCAACAGCAGTAGGAGGGACTGAAGCCAATGAAGAGGCCCTAGCTTACAAGGCCACATCACATTTCCACAAGGCAGCTTTCCAGTTCCATCACAGGGAGGCATCGTGCAGTATGCAGATACACCTTTTTTAGATACCATCAGCACAGCTCTAACCCCTTCACCCTGAGCTGATCTGATACCTGCTGCTTACCGAAGCTCCACTTCAGCTGGACACACACCACAGACCTTCAGTCTCCTTCCACAGCCTCACCATTCCTCTGCTGGTGAACCAGCAGATTTTCAGGACTACCTGCTACTACCTCTACAGTTTATCTGAAATCCCCAGCTTTTTTTGCTCCTTCTGCTGTTGCAGTGACCCCAGCTCCAGAAACCCCTCCCTGACATCTGACCTGAAAGTTCAGTTTCAAGTCACAGAGCCCGCTGTTTTCTGTGTTCCTATCTTATATATTCTTATTATGCATATTACAGGAGCAGTCAGCTCTACTAACAGCAGTTGATGATGCTTAATGCCATACGAGCAAGAGACAGTCCCCACCACAAAAGATGTTTTTACTGGAAATGGACAAAAGATGGAAGCATTTTCTCTTTGCTGAGCAGAAGAGAAATTAAGCCCATGCATATTAAGCTGCTTGCCCAAATTCAGCAGCTGCTTGCCCACAAACTCAGTGACAGATCTGGGGATTCATTCAGATCTTGAATCCCTGCAGTGGGACACAATTCCTGTTAACACACGCAGCAGGGAGCATGATTCTCCTGGAAGTAAGGCCCAGGTTGTCTCCCAAACATCACTCAGGTGAAAGACTACACAAAATTAGTAGACACTTGTAAAAGAAGTCAGGCAGGTCCCAATCACAAGCACAGCCAGCAATAGAAAAGATTCCCACCTTCCCAATGATGCCTTCCACTTGGGGATATACTGAATACATAAATACAAAATAGTTATTCCAGTGCTGCAGGTCTGCAGTCAGAGGACAAGGAGACAAATCCAGACAAGTTAAGTTCCACTTAGTTCCAGTAAATAATAAAGAGCAGATACAGTACTTCCAACTGGACAGCTGCCTGCCATACTCAGTGTGACCAATATCCAAATAGATCTAGTTCCTCAAGGTAATCAGTTTTGAGAAAGGCAACAGCATTGGCATGGAAAAATATTCCATAAGACATGCAGATGCTTCCAGAGAGATTCTCCTCATGTAACCAGGGTGAAGCAAAATCTCTGCTCACTTTTCATGACAAAATGTTCACCTGCCAGCTGAAAGCCCAGGGACTAACTGGCTCTTCTCTACGTCAGCATTGTCACTGTGGCAAGGACAACTCAGGCCCAGAGGGTGCAGCTATTTTGGGGTACCCAAGCAGCAGGAGATACATGCAGCAACTGTGAACACAGTGGGGGAAAACACAGTGGTCTTGAGGGGGAAAAAAAAAAAGAAAGTCTTGGTGGTTTCAGACTCCTACACCCTGCAGTGCCAGGTCCAGAGCAGCAGCCACTATCAGCTGCTGTGAGCCAGGGAAGAGGAGGAGGATGACTGCTGCCTCCAACAACCTCACTGTTAACAAGTCAGAGGTTGGGATCACTGTAGGTGGAAACTCTTGGCAAAAACAATAAAGCAGCTACTACATATTTCAACAGGTTCAAAGTAACCTCAGATGTTAGGAGCAGATGCTCTTTTCCACCCCCTGGGATTTTGAAATGGTTTATGTGTTTCCTCCCTTCCCCCTAATAGGGCAGGGTGCTGAAGGAATTAGCCAGAGAAAGAGCCAGAGCAACACTAATTACCCTCAGCTAGCCGGGAGACCACAGCACCTTCAGCTAATTGTGAAATCCCCACTCCCCCACTTCAGATCCCCCAGTGAGAAAGTCTCTTGCCTCCAGCATCCAAACTGCAAGATAATCCCTCTCACCTGTATTTTAAAAGGCCATGCTTGAAAATCCTAAGTGTCTAAAGCAAACACATTACAATTAGTTTCCACAGCCTGTCCTGTCATACGGGGAACGACTGCGCTGCCTGAAACAGGGGAACTGCTCGTGTCAACACATTTGACACAGTGCTGTCACTAACCCTGTTATTAGACTGCACACGTACCTGAAATCCACATCTGAGCTCATTGCCTGGAGCACTCCACGGCCAAGTCTCTGCAAGAGTCTCTCTCACAAAATTAAATATTTAATGTGCATCTTTAAAAAATGCCCCGTAGTTTCATGTTTTTTAACTAAGACATTACTTTTCCACTTATGTATTTCTGAAATGTTAAATATAGAACATTTTAAGGTGCATTTAGTGCTTGTAAAGAGCCGTGAAAATTGGATTCCTCTAGAGAGCAATCTGTGAAAGACAGCTCTCCCACTCAATTCCCCTTACCCATATCAATGCAGTTGCAGAAAGACCTCCCACGAAAATAAGAAGAGCCCCTAAGTAACAGAGGACCCCAAACTTAGCCAAGACTCAGCTGTGTCACCATTGTGACTCCCAAATTCAAGGCAGTAAGGGCTACCCAGTAGTAAGGGCTGACACACTGACAGAAAACAACGGGCACAGGAAGGAAAACGCAGTGAAGCTGAGGATTGCTTCTAAAGCTTAGACCTATTCCACATGCACCTCAAATGGTGCAAGAAGCCCCCATATGCTCTGAATCCTTGTTCTTTCAGGGGAACATGACCCTGAAGGCAAACACTGAGGACACAGAGCCCTCTCCCAGGTTGCTCCACATGTAGCACAGGCTCCTGGAGCACTCAACAATGCACACCACAGTGAGGAGGCAGGTGCTGGGGGCCAGGGATCACATGAGCTCTCCTTGCCACTATTTCTGCTGATACCAGGCCATCAGAGTAGCCAAGGTGGGAATTACAAAGCATCCCTGACTCTCACACATTAAGACCACAGTCCTCAACCCCCATGCCTGTCCTCTCAGCCTGGTTTTCCAAAGCAAGAAGAATGGCTCCACTGCCCTTCTTTCCACCCTTCTTACTGACAGCCCTCCTTAACAGCTTTTGAACCTGTCAAATGATCTGAAATTGAGGTAGAAGGCTCAGAACAATTTCCTACAACTTCCACAAACTGTCTGTGAGAGAAATTGGGCAGTACCCATGTGTTATTAGTTGTTTGGCAGCAGCCAGATGTCCAAGTACTATCTTACTGTCAACCAAACAGTGTGTGCAGCTGCAGAGAAGATGCTGTCTCTTATGGAGTCATCTGGGACAAGGAGGGAACAGCTAGGATTAATGCAGAAGGATGGGAAGAACAAATGCAGTGAAAATCCATCCTACCAAACCCTCCTTCCCTAGTTATGCTGCTTGTGGAAACACGGGGGGATTATTTAGCATACAGGAGAAACCCACAGGGAAGAGCATGCCCATCCCAAAACTCTGCTCTTCATCTCCACCTCATGTGACGCAATCAGCAGCACATACAGGTGTGCCCCCAAGAGACCATCATTCTGAGCAGAAGGAGGAGTGATGGGAGTTCAGTCCAGCAGCACGGTCTGGCATTTGCACAGGTAAGACACATCCAAGTAAACAGCACGTCTAAAGCCAGTGCCATCCTCCCTTTTTTCCCAGAGAACCCAAGATTCCTCCAACTCTGGCTAATGTAAATCCAAGCCCTGACAAGGATACAGCAGGCTAGGACTTGCTCAGCTCCCTGAAATGATTCATGGTTCACTAGCAACAAAGGTATAGCCTGTCCCGGTCACTGAGGCTCCCTGCAGACCAGGCCTGGCAGCGTGATACTTCGTACCCAGGTGCAGCTTACCTGGGCAACTGGGAATACAGGACTTTCTAGGTATTGGGGAATAAAAAATTGCCAACCCCATCAACAATAGAGCCACACTGTCTTCTATGTCCTTCAGACCCTTGGAAGCCGTTCAGTGGTGTGCCTCATGTAACAGGTAAAAATGTAACGGGTAAAAATTAAAAATGAAACAACAGAACAGGAAAGAAAAGAAGCTCTTTAAAACTAAGACAGCAAGAAATTCCTGAACTCAGAATATAACACAATATGAATGTTTCTGCCCTGTTTCATGCTGCCTCTGGCACCCGCCTGCACTTTCAGTAGCTACCGTAGTAACTGCTCAGACTGGGGGTAAGGGTGGATGGGGAAAAGTGAAATGGGCTGTCTGAATCCCTGGGCTGGGAGAAACGTGATCATCCAAGCTAATCACTTCCAAAGTGAACTTCTGCTGGGCTTGGCCTCCTTTCAGTACTGATAAAACAATTCTTTTAATACAGTATACCTGGGCACAAGCATTAATTTTCTACAACCAAAGTATTTACACCAGTATAAATCCCTTCTGTGGATGTAGTTGCATCTGTGTGTGCATTCCTCACACCACAAGGCCTTTTTTCCTCTGCTCATAAGGCATTAGCTAAAACCATTTTACAGTAGCTGTATATCCTTAAGGCTATTGCCTGTGCCAGAGGTAGCACAGAGTTTACTTCTAGAAATGGAGCTACAGGAGCACATCTCTCATACTGAAGAGTTCCTGCCTCTCCACTTCCTGCTGGAGACACATACCTCACTCTGACATACACCTCTTCAGAAATGACAGCATGTTTGGGTTTTACCCAACAAGGGCATCACACAAATTGATTAATTAGCATTTTTGAAGCACTATGAAGAATTTAGTAAGTAATGCTAAGTAATATTATTACTAATTTAATCTACATCCCATTCAGTCCTCAGCCTGTCCCTGAAACTGCCAACAATTATGCCAATTAGTGGTAATTGTGGTGGTTTGTGACAAGGCTATTTGCCAACTAGGAGTGAGACACAGACCACCAACTCATTTCCCCTGGATTGTCCCACAGCTGCCAACAGCAACAACTTCCAGGCACAGCAACCTGCTCTCCGCTCCAGCCAGAACTCTGGCAGTAGGGATCCTGTATCCCATTACCAACTCTCCAGGGACACAGCCTGCAAAACTTTCAATTAGGAGTAAACCAAGACACCTTGTTTTTCCCTCCTATGTTAGTTCAGTGCACGACCCAGTAACTGATGCCAAACTGCAATACCAAAATGTTAATCTGGGATAATTTCAGATTAAATTTTGCTCGGTTCCATCCACACTTAATGAAAATCACATTTTGATTCACACACAGGCCTCACTGTGGTGGAAAACTGTAAAGGCAGCAGCAGTAAAATGAAGGAAATTGAGAGTGTAGGATGCAGTAAATCTTGTGCTCGGGAGACTGTTTTAAAGAGTTTTAACATAAGCAAAGAGGTGTATCTTTTTATCAGCTGTCCACAGAGATTTGGAGGACTTTGAAGAGAAGGCAAACAACTAACAGTATTCTGTAATCAATGCACATCATCTGAGCACCGAAACTTTAAATTATTTATATATTTTAAATATGTCTAATTGAAAGGATAACAACACAAACTGTATGAATCATAGCCCTCTCAAGTAATTAGATTTGTTATCCCTGCAGACTGCAAACAGTACGTTGGCTTTCTATTCTAATGTGAATTCAATCCCTTGTCAGCTGCCCCACGCATGAGAATACACCTCCACTCTTTCATCAGGAAAGATATCAACAGCAGGAAACTAGCCCTTCTTTCATCTCTGAGGCACCCACCCACCTTTCCAAAGGGCTTTCAACCAGGTGTGGAAACCTTTCTGAATCTGTGCTGAAAGATCTCTTAATTATTATGGCAAAGGAGGTAAATCCTTTGAGAGCAGCATGCTCCAAGCAGCAGCCTTCTAGTGTTTACTCATCCAGTAGTTGCTTAGTTTGACAGTGCATTACAAGAGCTTGTAAGAAACTCTGGACTTGCATTGTATGGGCATGAAACTTACAGAGAGGAGCTGCTTTTTCAGATGTCTTGTTATATAATTAAACAAGAAAGGGAGGGGGGAAAATCAAGCAAGCTGCCTTTCTGGCACAAACATTACACAGTGCTCACCCTGCCAGCATATTGCATCAGATTCCCACTGCAAGGCCAATTCACAGCAGCTGAGTAGCCGAACCCCTGACTGTTATCTCCTGCTAACCTACTTCACGCTCACGAGGCAGTAAGTACAACTGTTTATTGCATCTTCCTTCCTGAGGAGCTGCTCACCACACCAGGATTAGAGGGAATCTGAGCTTGCAATTAGGCTACAGGTCTCACAAGTGTCAGAGAATACAGTTTCCAAAAAATTTCAACCATCGAGCCCTACTGCATACTGCACACTGAGTAAACTCCAGGTATCTGTTACTCCGTGCTCAGGTCTGCTGAGGTTCTTACACTGTGACGACTCCTATTTTATTACGTTCCTCGGCATGCTTTGAAACCCTGCAGAAAAGGGGGATTAATTTACCCATCATCAAGTGCTTATCAAGGAAGTCCCCTGAGACGTGCAGGAAGGAGACCACACAAACAGGCCTTTGCTCACAGGTCTCCTCACCTGAACACCTGGCTGAGGCCCCCTACTCTCCTACACTGGAATTTTTTTTCCCATGGCAGAGATCCGCTCCCAGATAGGACACAATTCTTCATGGCAGAGGCCCACCCCAACAACAGGAACAGGGGTTTCTGTGCTCCTCATTGAAACAGCCTATCTCAGGCATTTCACATGGCAAATTAAACTCCTTTCAACCATTTGCAGCAACCAAGAAAACAAAAGGTCCAGCAGTCCTGAATCCAGGGACGTAAGATACACCTTTTACACCACAGAAATAAGAGCCCGCTCCAAACCCAGCAAGTCAAAAGAGAGATTCCTCTCGATTTCAAAGGGCTTTGGACCTGGCTTGAAAATCCAAACCTCGCTCTGCATTCGGACACTGCTCCACAATGCACTTCCAAACAAAACTATATTTAGATTCAATGGGAATTCTGTAGATCATACAGGAACTCTCTGAATGAAAATGAAGGTCAGTAGGGTTTGGCTTCCTCTTCAGACCCTCCTCCCCATTCTTGCAAACATCCAGATAAGCATTGTTTAGAAAACAATACGTTACTTCCAAATGTTATCAAAACCCCAACATACGTTTTGTGTGTCCTGAAACAGAATCTCAGGGTCTTCTGTTGCATTTTGCCCCATCAGCTAATTCTCAGGATCTCTTCAGATGTCTAGGCAAGACTCTATACCAAGACTGTCTTTTTTCACCTTTCAAAAGCTTTGCCCTACCTGCTCTGACAAAGGAAAAGGGACAAGGATAATAAAGACCCTTGCTAGACATAAACACGGAAAGGAAAAACTGTGCAGACAATTACAATACACACAAATAAAGCTGCACTTGGGTAAGAGGGAACCTCTTGGCATCATCATGCACTTTCTCCATTCCCTACCAGGTATGAAGTGCCACCATGCAGCACAAACTGGAGGAAAATGACACAGCTAATGCTTGCCCAAGGGACATTAAGGACAGGAGTGAGCCCATCAGCCAGCCAGGCACACTGAAGTACCCCGAGGGCAAAAGCACAGCCCACTCAAAAATCATCCCCCTCAAAGTTTCCTCCAGTGCCATAAACATGAGTGTTTGATTCTCAGCTGCACTTTATGGGCTTCTCGGAAGGAGGAGCTGAACGTCTACCACCGGCAGCTTCTCTTAGGAAGGATGAAGGCAAATCCCAGTCGCAACACCGAGCCGGCATCCCCGGGGCGCTGTCAACAGGGTTGGGCGGCCCCAGGTCCTGCGGAGCAACACGGGGAGCTCCCGGCACCAGGGCTTTGGGGCGGCCCCGAGGGCGCGTCTCGGACAGCAGCCGCACAGCCGCTTCTCAGCTCTTTCGCTCCTCTTCCCAAACTCCCTATTTTATTTTTAACTGTTTCTGCCAGCCGGTCGCTGTAACAGCGGGTGAGCGTCCAGCCGCACAGTTTCGCTTTCTGGTAGAAGTCCGGGGACGGGAAATCCTTGAACTTCTGAAGAACCCTCCTGGGTTGGACATCTCCGGCTTTGCGGCCACGCTCCCCTCCCAAATCCTTTGGGGATGTACCTGTGACCCCGTGCGGGCCGGGGCCAGGCTCCCGCGCCCCTCCCCACAACCCCCCAGCGGTGCTGGGCGCTGCACTTACCGGCGGGGCGTTGGGCGGGCAGCCGCCGGCAGCCAGCCGGGCCGCCTGCCTCCTCAGCTCGGCCAGCTGCGCCTGGCAGCTCCGGCACCAGCCCCCGGCCGCCGCCCGCTCCAGCGGCCGCGGCTCGGCCCCCGCGGCGGCTCCCGCTCCCTCGGGCGGCGGCCGGCTGGCGCAGCGCTCCTCCTCGGCGGCGGCCGGCGGCCTCTTCCGCGGGGAGAGCTCCCGCGCCGCGCTCCCCTCCGCCACCTGCGGAGACAGCACAGCTCAGCAACGCGGGACGCGGAGGCAACGCTGCTCCCACCCTCCTCGCGAGGAAAAAAAAAAAAAAAAGTGAGGAATTTTTTTTTTTAAAGGGAAAAAAAAAAAAAAAAAAAAAGCGCTCAGCCGTGGGGAGGAGTGTTGTAGCAACTTACCACCGGCGCCCGGGGATCAGGTCCCAGAGCCTTCCTGCCGGCGGCCGTGATCATGATAGCGGGGGATGCTCCCCTGCCCCGCGCCCCGCTCCGCTAGTGCGGGCGGCGCGGTGCCCGGCGGCGCGGCCGGCCCGGGGCACCCATGGCGGGGCGAGGGTCAGGGGTGCCAGTAGTGATCGCACCGCGTCCCCGCCGCCCGGGCTGCCGCTCTAGGTGATGCTGCCTCCCATGATGAGACAGGAGTGAAGTTTGGGATGGGAGACGGAGGCGGAGTGAGCTCCCCAGGGCGGCACGGGGAAGGACCCAGAGCACGGGAGCACGTCGGCAAAAAAAGCTGGAAAAGTGCTTGGAGGACAGGGGAGGAGGGGCTGGGCGGGGGCGGGTGGGGTGGGGTAAGCGGGGCGGGGGAGCGTCGGCCGGGGCGGGCTGGGGTTTGGGTTTAGGTTTGGGATAGCGGCGGGGCGAGAAAGATGCCATTTCACAGTGACCCTACGGGATAGTCCCAAAATCAGTGTCACTTAAGTCGTTGCCTCCTTCACATTCTAACACTCAAGTTCCTTGGGAGTCGGAAAAAAGGGCCGGGCGCGGGGTGCGGGTCCCGGCGCGGGGGCAGAAAAGCGGCGCTGGGGGTGCGGACCAGCTGCCAGCGGGGCTCAAGGGTCCGGCCGGGATCCGCTCCCCTCGCTCCGCCCCGCGACTGCCGCTCTCCTGCGCGGGCTAGGATACGGTGCCCCCCCTCCGCGGGCAGATGCGCGGTGCCGCGGGGCACAGACTCCGCGGGGCCGACTCCCCCGCCGCTCAGCGGGCGCGACGGGATGCTCCTACACGCGAAAATTGACCTGACAGATGGAGAAATTAACGTTCGCAGCTAATTGTCTACTTGGCTGCCGCTCCGGCTCGTATATTTAGCACTTTTCTCCTTTTTTTAGTTTTTGCCCCCAGAGAGAGAAGCGCGTGCCGCTGTCTGTCACGGGGCCGGTCCCGCGCGGGCGGCGGTGGCGGGGCCGAGACGTGCCCGGGCCCCGCGCGCTCGGCGCGGCCGCCGCCGTCTCTGTGACCAGAGCGCCCCCTGCCGGCGCCGCCGCGCCCGCGGTCTCGCCCGCGACGGAGGAGCCCGAGCGCAGCCGGAGCCCCGCGGGGCCGCGCCGGGAGAAGGCGGCCGCTTCCCCGGAGATGCCAACGCGGCTCCTGGGCCCCCTCCCCTCCACCGCGCGAGTGGGTGCTGCTGGCGCGTGGGGTAGGGTCTGTGGTGAAGTGGGCAGCGCCGAACACAAAGAGTGGGGAAAAAATAATCCCGCCCAAGAGGCACCTCTCCCCCGCCGGTTAAACTTTTCTGACTCTGCCAAGCACGTGTGTGAAGCGCCCCACCGGCCCCACCCCCAAGGGTGCATACCCTGGAGCACGGCTGGGGCCGTGGGCGACGAGCACAGCCCTGAGGCGCGCCCCGCACGTCGGGCAGAGCCCCCCCTACACTGTGATGTGCCCCCCCCGCCCGCCCGGACCGCCCGCCGGCAGCCCGAGAAAAGTCTGGGTGCGGGAGTGAAGCGGAGACACGGGGGGCACGGGCTGGTACCCAGGAGCTGCCGTGTGCCCCTCTTGGGGCGGGAGGGGAAGCGGGACTCGCACAGACACATGCACCCGGGCGCTGCGCCTCGGCTTCCTTCTCCCGCCTGCTCGGGGCAATGCTGCTCTCCGGGAAGTTCCTCCGAAATCTCCTGTGCCCAAACAACGTCTGAAAAACCCTCCCGCGTCTCCAAGGCTCGGGTTGGACGGGGCGGGGGATAAAGGGGTGGGCTTCCCGGCCGGCACTGGGGTGAGCCGCGCTACGGGGCTAAGCAACCTCTTTTTCTCGGTAAGTACAAAGCCCTCCTGGAAATAGCAAAACGCGGTGCCACCACTCCCCATCTGAAACCGAGGTCACATAAGGTGGCGCGGTCCCCATGGGGAAGCCCCAGGAGCAGTCCGGCAGCGCGGTCCCCCCGCGCCCCTCCGCGCCGCTCCGCGGTGCCGCCAGGACTGTTCATGGTGCTGAAACCTGCCCGGCACCGCCGCCCGCAACTTCGCACCGCCAAGTTTGCCACCCCCTTCCCGTGAGTCGGCCCTCGACCCCCTCCCGGACCCCAGTTCCCCCGGACCACGGCAAGATCCCATTACCTTGGCTTTCCTCCGCAGGAGGTGGCTGGTGAAGCCGAAGATGATCTCCGAGTCCAAACACAAGGCTCCTATCTCCAAGAGGCCGGGATTTTTCCTCGTGGCGTTGGAGGCATCGGGCGATTTTTGAAAAGCCATAGTTTGGGGTTGGAAATATCCGGCTCCCTGAGCGGAGGCGATGTATTTGTATACACACACGCACACAGAGGGGGGGGGAAAAAAGAAAAAAAAAGGGGGGGATAAAATAGCAAACACCTCCCACCCTTTAAAAAAGA
Source organism: Corvus hawaiiensis (assembly GCF_020740725.1). NCBI lineage: Eukaryota > Metazoa > Chordata > Aves > Passeriformes > Corvidae > Corvus > Corvus hawaiiensis. The sequence goes on from NC_063218.1 coordinate 9,662,910, forward strand.
AGAGGGAAAAAAAGAAAAGAAAAAAAAAAAAAAAAAGCCAGACGCGGGTGAGTTACTCCGTCATATGCCAGGATGCGCCGCCGGGGTGAGGTAGTCAGCAGCCGGGCAGAGACCCGCCAGTCTCCTTGCCTCTCTCTGCTGCTCTCCGCCGCTCTCCCTCCCGTTTTATCCCCCCTCAGCGCACCTTGCCTGACGAGCGAGCGCGGGCGCGGAGCCCTCAGCGCCCCACCGGCGCTGGGGCCGCGGCCGGGGCCGCCGCTGCGCTGGGTGCGCGGGGCCGGCAGCGCCCTGCTCCCCCGCCGCCGGCCATCAGCTCGCCGAGCGAGGGGGCTCCCACCTCCCGCTGGCCAGGAGCCCGCACTGCGAGCCTCCTGCCTCCCCCCATCCACTGCTGGGTGGGTTTAGTGGCTGGGTTGGTGGGTTGTTTTTTCCCTCCTCCTTCTCCTCCTCCTCTGGGGTGAGCGCAAGGAGGGAAAAGCTGCCAGTGAAGTCAGTTTAGGAGGGAAAAAAGACACGCACAGGAAAAAAAAAAAAAAAAAGGGAAGGGGAAAAAAAAAAAAGGAAAACCTGAGGGAGCAGAGGTGAAGCACTTTCCAGAAGGGACGCGGCCTTTGACTTCTCCAAAAAGCTTCCCCCTCTTTTCTCCCCTCTGCTTAATTGTATTTGCAGTGGGTGCGGACGGCAGGAAGGAGCGAGCTCCTCCTCATCGAGGGGCCGAGACACAGGTGCCCCGATGGATGCTCCCGGATCGGGCAGCCCTCCCTGCAGGCTGCCGCTCCGGCCGCCGCCGCCGCCTCCGCCGCGTGTCCCAGCCCGGGGGCCGGGCAGAGCTCGGGGATCCCCGCTGAGGAGCGGCCCGTTCCGTCGGGGCGGGATGGATGGAAGCGGGGAGGGGGCTCCGGGCAAAGCGTTAATCCCTTCCCGCGTACTTTCCCGCTAAACAAATAATCCTCCCCGACAAAGGCATTATGCAGCTTCATACAGTCCGCAGTGAAAGGGAGTTGAATAATCTGTTTATACCGGCTCCGCGCCGGCCGCCCCGCCCGGCCACCGGGTGCTGCTGGGCGGGGGGCAGCCGGGCCCACTGCTCCCATCCGCAACTGCGTCCGGGGCAGGGCTGAGCTCCTGCCTCGCAGCCTGGCCCCGGTCGGAGCCCGGCACGTCGGGAGGGAGCTACGGGACGGTGGCGGCTACAGGAGAGCGGGGAGGGAAGGAGGAAAGGAGAGATAGAGATGAGGAAAGAGAAGGGGAATTAAGGGAGAAGGGAGGGAGGGAGGAAAGAAAGGAAATAGAGGAAGGGGAGAGAAGAGAGAAGTCTTAAGTCTCTATGGCCACGAAAAGACACTGTAGTTTTTTTTTTCTGAATTTACTCAGTTGCCTATTCTGGGCTTCCAGCTGATGATGATTGTGTGTGTTAAATGAAGGAAGTGAGTTAATGTGTGTGTCTGTAGGATCGAGGTGTACAGATGTAACAGGCAGGCACTCAAGCAGTGCTGGGAGGGAGGAGAGGAGGATGGGAGTGGTGAGATGCTTACAGCAAAGGTGCAAGGATTTGTTTGGCTCCTCATTGCATCTCTTCCTGATGTTCAAATATCAGACCCAAGATGTGCCAGTGTGTTAGCTGGTCCCTGGATCCATCTGGGAATAGTGTCTGCAGGGACTCAATCCCTGGGCCATCTTGCCCAGACTCACCCTCTCACCCCCCACCAACCCTGTCCCAGCCTCCTGTCTTGTTGTGCACCACTATGCATTCAAAGTCTTCCACCACCCTCCTCCGCATAAGTGGGATGTTCCCCTGCCACAGAAGATCCCCGTGCTTGGGAGGTGTCACATTACCAAGGGAGTAGGAAGAAGTGGGTGAAGAGGAGGGCAGAATGAAAAACTATTCAAGCAAAATGGTGGTATGGACATCAACAGTCCAGGCAATAAGTGTCCCCACCCAGGCTCTCAGTTCAGGTGTTCAGCATGAGATAGAACAGTGCCCATCACTAGAACCAGAAGCATGAAGTGTCATTTCCCATGCATTGGAGTCTTTCCCACCTTGGCCTGGAAACATTCAACAGCAGAGAAAAATGAAGGCTTGTTGCCTGCTCTGGAGAAGGCCTGAGGCATCTGTCTCCATCCCCCACATTTTCAGACCAACCAAATTTAAGCACTCACACCATGCTGGCCTGGCCTCAAAGAGAGCCCAGGCCTTCCCTGTCCTCATGCCACCTCCAGCCCACCACATCTCCCTTCCTCACCACAGTTTTTCCCTCTTCCCTGACTCTTGGCAAAGTCCCTAGGAAGGTCTGGGTCTAAAAGATATCCTGAATGTCAGGCACCGAGAGTCCCTGTGCAACCCCAACCTCACCCCTAATCCTGGAGAGTCTTCCTTTAATCACCCCTATTAAAGCAAATATCTCCCCACCCCACTGCCCTCAGGTGTCTTGCCGATAAACGAGCTGAAGGGAAAGTTATTACCTTTTATTCATGGTGTCTAAACTAAAGTAAAACATCAACAGGGTGACTGTACATAATAATATACTAGATAAAGTCCATTTTTCTTGGGCCCTCTGAAAGCGATCCCTGAGCATTAAAACGGGTCTCTTAATAAATATCTTATCTCCCCTCCACAGAGCCCTGGCTGCAGATAACCAGACAGCCATTACTGTACCTCTGAAATAACCCCATTTCCATCAGGGCCACTTCAAACAGGCTTCTCTTTAAAGACCTCCGCCTCTTCCCTGAGGGGAGGTGGGAAAAGGCTTGAACCTCCCTGGGTGGGGGATTGCATCCAAGTCCCCAAGCATGGTGTGGGGTTACTGCATTGCAATGCATTCCCTTCCACAAATAACCATGGAGCAAGGCGTTCTGCCTGCAAGCCGCGAGCCTAAATGAATCCCCTTTGTGCCCTGCTTTGGGGTGAGCAGTGCTGGGCTCCCACAGTTCTGCCCCCCTGGGCCTGCTCTGCAAGCAGAGAGAAAATTGGGCAGGAGAGGAGGGACATGGTAGGCAGCTCCCATCTCGAGGGAAATGGCCTTCCCAGTGTGTGCATCTCAGGCTGCAAGGTGACGCTGTACAGGTTGCACCGGACCCCTTTATTAATACACTGTACAGGTGATAGTGGATTTATTAAGTATATTGCTGTGATTTCACATTTAATTTACTAAGAATACAATGGTTTGGGCTAGAGGACCCAAGGGAAATCTAGGCAACAGTGAGCAAAAATCCATGAAATTCAATGTAGCACACTAATCATGGAGGCATTATAGTATTAATTGCTATAATGATATACTTCTAATCCTATCTTACACTGCACCACATAATTTCATTGGGTAAGAGAGAAGAGGAATTAAATTTAGTTCAATACAGGCAAGCGTGTAACTTAATAGAGTAGTTTGACTCTGGCACACTCAGGGGTTTAGGGCTAATGTCACACAACATGGTCAGCAGCAGGGAAGAAGGATGGCACAAGACTTTTGACACCCTCACTGAAATCTGGAAGCAATGTGGAAAAGTGTTAGATATCTGCTTTTCAAGAGGCAACCTGGCCATATAAAGGATAATTACAATTCGTTGCAAAGATGATTTATCATGTCTATCATTGTGCTTGAAAAGGCTAGGTCACCCATGAATGCTGATGAAATTTCAAAGATCTACTCCCCAAGGACTTTTTGCATCTGCTGCCCTCTGAGATGGGGAAATAGCCCAGGGCAAGCTTCTCATTAATACTGCAGGAAAATATAAGCATTTTGTCCGACATAACATTTTTCTTCAGTATTATACCTGACATGATCAGACCTTTAAACAACGTGGTAATAGGGCTCACTTTAAAGTTCATGTACTTGATATTGTGCCCCCCCTTCCCCTTCTCCCCTCCCTCCCCCCGGTTTCAGCTGGGTAGTACCTCTCTCTAACAAGCCAGCGTTTCGACCCGAAACACACTTTCTCCCGTAACAAATATTGTGTGAGGTTGGCGGAGGTGGTAAAAGTAGCTTTTGATCTTGTTTGTATAATATGCAAGAGGACATCAAAGCGAGGGAAGAGGGGGAGGGAGGGAAAGGAAAGCAGAGCAAGAATAACCCTAGTCAGTGGAACACCAAATAGCTCATGAATAGCTGAATAAAACATAATTAGGAACACACGATAAATGAGTGGTTCTTTAAAGAGAGCGATGGCAGAGCGGGCTGGGAGGGAGGCCAGGGGAGGCGGGCACGGCCCGATTCAAAGCCGGCCCCGAGGCAAACCAAGCGGGGCCCGGACCTCAGAGGGGGCAGCAGGACCCCTCGGGAACCCCCTTCCCCGCCGCCCTGGAGGCGGCTTCCCCCGGCCTCGTCTCTCTCGGGGAGCCCCGGGGCCCACGGGGCAGCGGGGAGGGCTCCGGGGGTGTCTCCCGCTCCCTGCGGGTAAAGCGGAGCTGTTTCCCCGCGGGGCGCTGCAGGTTTCGGGGCGTTCCCGGGCGCTCTCCACCGCGGGCTGCCCGGGGGGCGCGGGGGGGCCCTGGGAGCCGCGGGGGCGCCGGTTTGTTTTGGGTTGGTTTGTTTGTTTGCTGTGCGGCCTCCCCTTTATGTTGATCAGGCCGGCTCTGGGTTTAATTGATCTGCGGGGCGGGCAGTTGAGACCATCAAGGGAAACTTCAGCCCTTGCACGCTGCGGAGAAAATAGCGATCGTATCGGTGAAAGCGGCAGACACAGCCCCCCGCCTTCCCCCGCGCGTGTTCACACGCACCTGGGGACGCGGCCACCCCGGAGAACTGGCGGGGCCCGGCTGAAGCTGCAGGGCTGGACCGACCGCCAGGACACCCCTGGGGCCCGGGGGGAGGGTGTTCGGAGAAGCCCCCGGCCCTCTCCCGGTCACCAGTTAGGGGGATACCAGTACCAGCTCCGGGGTGATTCTGCAATGCCTCAGCAGCGACTCCGCAGGCGGGATATGCCTGCACCAGAAGCGACAGGGGGAACACACGGAGAAGAGTGGCTAAATTCACCCCCAGAGGCAGATTCCCTCTCTGTCCCCGAGGTGAGTCAGGCTGGCCAACTCCGTCCTGCCTCTAAGTAGCTCTCCTTCCAGCTCTACGCTTGGGTGCCTGTTTCTGGCGCTCTACTCTCTGCTCATCTTACCTGTGCTTCCTTGCCACACCTGTTGTCCTGCGGGGCCCAGCCCAGCCTACAGGACCCCTTTTCAGTTCCCACCACAATAACGGGGCTCCCTGCCATGCCGAGACCATGTCCCGCCTGCCCTTAGGGCAATGCAAGCCACAACGTGGATCTCACAAGTCCGGAGCAAAGTAGGGGCTTAAGTAAGCCCCAGGTCGTGACCTGCCTCGTAGGGAGGGCTGGGTAAGACAACTTGGTGCAAGGACTCTCCTGTCACTGCCTGGGCTTGGCAGCTCAGAGCTGATCTCGGGTCCGTTCTGTCTCGGTGTCTTGCCTCTTCGTGACCCTTCTCTCCAATGGGAGATCGAAAACCCTCCTGTAAACAACTGGTGAAGGTCAGGGGAAGGAAAGCCTGACACCACTTAATGAAAGACAGTTACAGACAATCTTTTGCTCAGTTGTCCGTGTCTGGGAGGCGTGAGGATCTCTGTGTTCAAGCTTTTTAATTTCCATTCTAATTTGCAAGTCATAAAGAGAGACAGTATGCAGTCCATGGTCTCGCGTTTAATTTCTTGTCACTCTAATCATGCCAGTTTAACCCTCACTTGCTTGCCTAGGTGCTTCTTACGCTCAGCCCTAGCTACCATCTACCCTGTGAATCAACAGCCTGCCCAAGCACATTAGTATCCTGCTTGCACTGTAGATTTGGGGTTCTAGAACTATTCCAGTGACTTCTGCCCAGATGCATTTGAGCACCCACAGCCCGTAGGAAGAGTGGAAAACAAAGAAACAAAACAAAAACAAACAAAACGAAAAATCCCAAAGCCCACAACTGCCTTCTTTTCAATGTTTGGTTGGGTGGTTTTTAAAGGGGAGGGTAGGGGTGAGGATTACTTTTTCCGTGCTCTGCCTGACGCTTTAGAATCACCTTTTCCCTCGGTGCGGGACACGCTTCCGGGGAGTCCCCGGTAAGGCTGCGCAGTACGGGGGAGTGGGCACCAAGGCTGGTCCCCTTTCCGTGCTGCCGGGAGGGACGGGAAGCCCGCTGCGCCTCCCCGGGCTGGAGAGGGGCGGCGGGAGGGGTTCAGCACCCTGGAGAGCGGCCCCGCTGCGGCCCTGAGACGGCGGCCGCTCCCTCTGCGGGGGAACCGAGAAGGTGCCGGCACGGCTCCGCCTCAGCGAGGGGCTGATGGGGAAGCTGGGCGCTGGAGTTCACTGTCTTTGTGGCTTTGGCAGAGGGATCGCGCGGGCTGCAAGGGATGGATGGTGACGGACGCTCATGCAGGAGCGGGAGCTCAGAGGACTGTTCTGCTCTCTCCCGTGACAGGTTTGCGTTACCGAGCCCACACAAACAGCGCGAGAAGCAAGGAAGATCACCTGCTCCTTAAACAAGGCAGCAGCCCCGCGCTGACCAGCTCCAGGGTGCCACAGGCTAACTCGGAACTGCTGCAGGGGTGCAAACTGGCATTGACCAAATGTCCTCCTCCTCCTCACATTAGCAGAGTGACTCCGGATGGCTGGGAAACCCTCTCGTGGGGCTGTGAGAATCCTGGGCGGCAAACGGGAACTAGGGGAGCCTTCATGCAGGGGGAGGGCAAAGAAAAAGGGAACAAACCAGCCCTGACTTCTAGACTTAATCAAAGAGTTCCCTATCTACCCACTGTGGCACACATGGAGGCATTCCCAGGGACAGTCTGCTTTGTGACAAAAGACTTTCTTAAAAAGCAAGCATCTACACAGCCATATTTCCATCAAAGGTAAAATAGCATCACAACAAACCTGAGAATACCCAAGGAGTCGCAGCAGAAAGATTCAGCTTTGCTGGCCATGCACAGCAGAAGCATTTAAAGCTTACAGCCTGAAAGTGCAGCCTCCTCCCCTCATCCTCTCCTACACAATGAAGATTATATCCTAAGCAACAAAGTAAAAAAATGTGCTACAGAGAGCTCAGTCTGGCCTCGTCTTGTATATCTTCTCAGCTCACATTAGCCAGCTTACTTACCGGAGAGGTTGCCGTTTTATTTCCTTCACCACATCCAGTCTTGAGTGCATTTTTCTAATGGCACCGACCAAAGCTGAGCACCTTATTCATCCTTTAACCAAGCAGAGAGACTCAATTCCCCAAATTAAATTTTAAAATATATTAATTTGAAAAGAGAAAATTGTGTCTTTCAACCGAAAAGAGGCTGGTTTGCCAGTGAGAGGTGCAGAGCAGGGCAGGTAATTATATTTCATCAACCAAGTGGCTCCTCAGAGCAGATACCACTCGCAGGAACTGGCAGGAACTTTTTGACTGAAGGGCAGTGGTAATCAAGAGAACTACACCGGAGGCGCTGGATTGCCAACCCCCGGGAAAGACACACACCAGCGAGTACTCATCCATCCCTCCACCCATCATCCTTCCCTCCGCGGTGCTCCCGGGCCGCCCGCGGCCGGTGCTGGGCGCCCCCGGCAGGTGGCGCTGCCCCGCCAGGAACCGGCCGGGACGCGCCGAGCGGGGCGCGGGCGCTCGGGGGCTCCGGGACACCGCGCCCGGCACGAGGGACACCGGGAATGCCTGCATGGCTCTGCGGGAATGCGGCCGTGCGCTCTGCACGTTAGTAAAGGTCCCCACAAAAAGCACATTCCGCAGAATCACAGAACGGTTTGGGTTGGAAGCGGCCACTGGAGGCCATCTGGTCCAACCTCCCTGATCAAGCAGGGTTTCTTGGAGCAGGTTACTCAGGATTGTGTCCAGACAGCTTTTGGATATTTCCAGTGAGGGGGATTCCACCTTTCTCGGAAGCCTGTTCCAGTGTTCAGTCACTTGCACAGTAAAGAAGTTATTCCTCAAGTTCAGGTGGCAGTTCCTGTGTTCCAGTTTCTGTCCATTGCACCTCATCCTATGGCTCAGCAGCACCAGAAGAGCCTGGCTACATCCTCTCGATATCCTCCCTTCAGATACTTACATACACTGGTGAGGCCCCTTCTTTGTCATTTCTTCTTGAGGCTAAACAGGCCCAGCTCCCTCAGCCTTTCCTCATAAGAGAGAAGCTCCAGTCCCTTAAACGTCGTCATTGTCCTCCACTGGACTCACTCCAGGAGCTCCATGTCTCCCCTGTACTAAGGAACCCAGAACTGGACACAGCAGCACATTCTGTGCCACTGATCACAATTCTCTGAGACCTGCCACTCAGCCAGTTCTCAATCCACAGTGTCACAATAAATAGACAGCAGACCATCAATAGTTCTTTCTTTCTCTCCCCACCTCACCCCACCTCATCCTGTGTAAGGGTGCTTTACAAAGGAAGTTTCAAAATCAAGCGGCTAGACCAACCAATTCATTGCGTAATCTTCTTCAGAAAAACCTTCTTTTTCTAGTTACTCAGCTTTGAATTTTTTGCTATATATTGTCTTTTCTCTGTCCCAGGATAGAAAGGGTGAAGACCTGAATCACTGTCAGAGTGCTGACAGCCTGAGAAAGAAAAGGAGAATTGATGCAGTTTTCTGTGAAACAAGGCAGAAAGAGGCTGTGAGAGCATCAGTCTTGCACATGGAAAACATTGCTGGAGAGCCTATGACACAAAAAGTGATGACAGGTTCTTGCAAAATATGACAGTTCAAACTACAAATGGTTCCCTAAACTGGAAAAACACTCCCTCTGTACCCATTGAGACCCAAACATTTTCAAGCTACAAATACTTTACTGGCACATGAGGCTCCTACGGGCTTACCAATGTATCTCTGGGCCATTCTGAGCCAGAAGTCAACAAATATGGGGGAAATGAAGAGCAGGACCAGCTACAGCCCCTGGCAAAGCAAGCAGTTGTCTAGAGCAGCAGGCAACCAGACATGGCCAAATGACCACAGGCTTCAGTGCCTCTATTCCCTTTGCCAAAGCTCTAGAAAGCCAGGCCAAAAGGTAAGGACCCTGCTGTGAAAAAAGGAAAGATCTTTTTGGCTCTCACATGGGCACATCTCCACCATAACTGTAGGGACACCAAGCCAGAATCTTTCCCCCAGTAATCTTCTTTCCTATTGCAGAAGACACCTGGCCAATACCCCTATTTATGGGATAATGTGTCAGATTTTGGCTCCTTTTCCTGCATAGCTGAGAAGCTTTCAACCAGCTCTGCTAAACACATCAAGACAAAACAGTCCATCACATAACAGATGCAAATTGATCATTCAAACAAAGGAAAAGTTTGTTTCCAGTGGGGGAGGACAGAATTCAGACACATCTTCAGAAGACTAAAACAATAACCGGGAGAGGCAATCTCCCTGGTTCACTGATTCTGCTAACTAAACCATAATTCGGTCTAACCTGGAAAATCTAGCAAGAGATTTGAGCAACAAAAGTTACTTTCTCCTCTGGTGATCCTTCTGGCAGGTGGGATTGGAGGAAGAGGTTAGAGTGGAACCGAATTTGGGGAACACAGTCAGGAAGAAGAGGCATGAAGATGAAAGGAGACAAGAGGGAAAAGAGAAGGAAACAGCAAGCAAAGACAAAGGGCAAAAAAGTTAGCATTCCCACACAGAGGAAGACGCCTCACTGGGGGAGAGAGAGAAAGAATGAAACCTGCATTGGAAAAGACCCTAAAATAAATTAATATCTAAGACCTTTCTTTTCTACCCCTTTCCTAACAGATTCATCCAAATCCCACACCAGGGCACCCATCCCCTTCTTGCCTTCCTTCCACCTCTTTTATCAAACACACACAAGCACGAGCTGAGTACAGCACAATAAACACCTTGCCTGGGTGCTTCCCTAGGCCAGCACCTCCCCACACCAATCCTGCACTGAGACACCCACCCATCCAACTACTCCATGAACAGCAAGAGCTTCCAGCTTCTCTGGCAACACAACAGCTCTCCTGGCCCCACAATAACCTATTATTTTCAGCTCCTTAATAGATCTTGCTCAATTTCCATTACACAGTCAGGAATAACCCCAGTTTATACAGGGTTGCACGTAGTCACCCCAGAGTCCCAAATGCTCAGAAGTCATTCACACCTATAGAGATGGTGACAACAGTAAAGTCTTTGGTTATATTGCTGATTTACCTTGGCAAAGATGATGATAGTTTCCATTTCATCAACATTAGTGACCCAAAAGTCATGATTGAAAGCACTCAAATGAAAGACCTAAGGTATCCAGATTAGAGCCTACGGCACTGGGACTTTAGTGGTTCCATCTTCTCCCCAGCTTGGGTAAGTAGGGTGGCACAGCACATGCTACCACCTTTTGCTACCTTCTTTTTTTTAACAAACAACCCACACATGAGAAGGAGGGGCACAGGAGTGGATGGCTTGCCATTACAATTAGGTCAGCTCATAGTCTATTTTTTTTCCATAACTGCCTCAATTATATGACTGCTGGTACAGCTGAATGTGGCAAAGAAGCTACAGGAACACAGGTCCCAGAGGTGTCTCCTCTTGTCTCTGAGTGAACTTCTGTCCCAGGACAGAGCAGCTGCTACCAGCAGTAAAGGGTATCTCTTGGACAATGCTTAGCCATGCTGAAAAGTCAGCTCTTAAAGGAAGATGGGCAACAACTTATTATTATTACCGTTATAGTCAGAAAATTTCTCAAGAGACATTATATAAAAAGCTGACTGTAATCTTTATGCTCTTTCTGGATTTGTGGTACATCAAAGACTATTGATACTTGCTCTCAGTAGGAAGCCACCTGAAGCCAGGTTAGTTCTCTCTTTCTGTCAAAAAAAATACAGTTTTATGCAAACACATTCTGGATTTGTTTATATTGATCAATAAATAACAAGTAATAATAATACATAACTTCATGGAGCCATGTCCACAGGCTCTGTGATAGAAATACTGTTCACTGATCACTGTAGCATCACTAAATAGCATCTAAAGTCACAGCTGTGTGGGTTCAGACTGACACCAGCCCAGATGTACTGAGTACTGGACAGCCCATGAATACTGGCAATGCCTGTGTTCCTGGATGCTGACAGGCTGAAAGATGTAGTATCCTGCATGTTGACTTTCTAGACCACTTAAGTCTAAATATGAATTTGGGACTAAGTTTACTCTTTGGGTCTGGAAAGGCATGACTTTGCAGGAGGCTGGCCTCTCCTGGAATATTAGGTCCTTAATACACAGTCTGCACAAACATAAAAATCCAGTGCTTGTTTTTAAAGTAGTGTGGTCACTCTGGTTTTTTTCTTTAAACCCTCATTATCAAATGGAATGCATAAGAAGAGCCAGGAAAAATATGTTTGTATTTACTAGGGAAAGAAAAATAGAAAGGGAAGACGTGAACAACATTATTATATGTGATGAATCTCCTGTTTATTTTAGAGAGTCTGGAAATTGCCTTATTTTTTCAATTGGACCACATGTCCTTGTTAAAGATGTGTTCCACTCCAAACCATAAATATTCCAAGGACATCCTATTAGCAGTGTTATGAAAGAGAAGGAACTAGATTATCCCAATGGAAGGCACTCACACTGCCTCCTGACATGCATTTGATGTAAGTGGGTCTTCTACACTTGCTCTATAGCAAAGGGGATTCTGTCCAGGAGCCTTCCTACAGTCTTCTGTCCTCCCTTTGGAGATGTCTGGGAAGATAATCCTCTCACACATGCCATCTAAAATTGGTGTCATGTGAATATCCTCTTCTGGCCTTATAAACTTCAAGTCTGTGAAAACAATAAAACACCATTCTTTAATTTGACATGAGCACAAAACTCCCTTTTACAATTGTGCATCTGAATCTGGTTAGAGGGAGCCTGGGATGCCACCACTTTGACCTTTAGTAGCTGGCACTGTGCAGCTGAGGTATGAAGCCAACAGTGGTCCCAAAGAAACGTGCACAGCTTTGCTGAGTCCACATTAAGCTGTGTGAATGTGGTACAGTAGAGTGTGGCCTGATGAGGCAAGTTTACATACAGGCTGCAGTGAGGGGAGAAGGATCAAACTGAAATAAAAATCCTGTCTGACCTCCTCCTAATTCTAAATCACTTTTTAGATCTTGTCCATCTATCAGGGAGATTAAAGGAAACATGATTCACAAAAGTCATAATACTCCTGAGGAAGCTGATCTTCAGGGAAGAAAAATCCAGAAAGAAGCTCAAGACATTGGAAAGAGAAAGGCAGTGGTGCACAGAGCCACTTATTCCTGCTACAAATCCTCCTTTGCCTGAAGCCAGGTTCTTATGAATTCTGTCCCCAGGCAATAGAGTCATCAAGGGAACCTCTTTTCAAATCTCTTGCTGCCAGAATTTAAACTGCCCTTCTCAATAGCTCATCAAAAGTAATTTTTCTCATGCCAATCGAGCTTCACAAGCCTTCTGACCCGGTAATAGATTAGCAAAACACAGACTGGGCAAGACAGAATTGGGATTGGGAATCCCTGGTTTTACCTGGAACGACAAATGCACAGATCATCGTAGCAGTTTTAGCATTTTCTGTTTGTTTATTCTGTTCCGTCAGTGTACACAAATAACTGGTGTTTTTCTGGGTTTAAGCCCATGTGAAAGAGAAAAGATTTGGCTTTCTGTTCGGATGTCATAATATTAATAGAGAACATCTTTAGAGGCTTATTACAATGCAATATTGCTGATTCCAAGTATTAGGAAAATGAAAAAAAAAAGAGGACATAATGAATCATTCATCCCCACCCTTCAACAAAAATCACGAGAGTAAAAATGGCTTTAATTCCATTTGTTTATCAGTTTCTCAGCATTTCTGTGTCGTCAGATTACTATTTCAGACTCTTCTGCCACAATGGGAGCTAGGAACTGTCTTAAAGATTCTCAGTTGTCTTTAAATCACACAAATCCTGAAGCTCCGGCCTTTGGGGAAAAAACATCTAACAAAATAAGCTAACAAGGTATTTGGGATGAAAATACCAGAGCAATTAATGAACCATCAACACTGAACAGGTTTCATAAGGTTGGCTGTGCTGAAAGATGACATTTGCAAGAACAGATTCAAAATGCCTGAAGTGAAAAAAGGGCCAATATACTACATTTTGGGTATTAACCTAGATCAACTAGGCACAATCTTGCTAGGAAAAAAAAATTATCAAACAAAAACCTACCCCCAAAAAACCAGCTAGGGCTTTGTTTTTACACCAGTTCTCCCAGTCCTGATTTCTTATGAAGTCAGGAAAAAAGCTACTGGCAGCAATAGCTCTGCTAAGACTCTTGAAATGTGGTAACTAAACATTATTATAAATTTATTTCATCTTGACACCAAAGCCAGCTCTACAGCTGTTTTATGATACTATGAAGGTTAAACTACTACAGAACAAGCACTCCTGCATGTGGCTACTATAAAAGTGTCACTGAATTATTTCTAATTTTAGTGCCCGTTGCTCTAAAAATTGCTTCTCACTGCACTCCAAGAAGCAAGAAAAAAGGTGATTCACATGAACCTAGGCAGCTGAGGAATTACATGGACTTAACTGATGGAGCAGAGCAGCTACAGGATTTGTACTGGACTAAGGCTGAGGAGGGACTCTCAGGGGGTTAAGTTGCCGTGGTCCACAATGTGTAAGTCTTGTAGCTGATTTGGTGATGCTGCCCCCCTTTCTGGCAAACTAAGAGAAACAGGTACTTTCAGGGTAGAATGAGACTCAATTCAGCCATCCAGTTTAAGATGATGAGTTGAATCACACCTGAGAATGGCCATTTGTCTGCACTAACTATATAATTACTTCAGGCAACTAGAGATTTTATTTACCTCTTTTTTCAGGTTAGTATTATCCAAGTGTCCAATAAAAGGTAAATGGGCAAAACACAACTCCAGCCACAAATGCAGCTACACCTCTACCTCATGGGACTCAAATATGTCACAAAAAAAGGAGGGGGAAAAAACAAACTCAAACAGTAGATATTATACCTTGCCAATATGCTTGGCAGAAATTAGTGCTTTCAAAAGCCATTTCTTTTACTGGTATTCCAAAATACTATTAAAAAAAAAAAAAAAAAACAAACCCAAACCAAAAACCATTATTTGTGAGCTGGATCTATCTAGGAACATAAAAAAGATGACATGTAAGCTAAAGAAAGATGTAAATCATTGGTCTCTGTTAGTGAGATGATCACCAGCACTCACATCATCACAGAATTGTTTAGGTTGGAAAAGACTTTGAGGTCATTAAGTCCAACTGTTAACCCAGCACCACCTCTCTCACCCTGGACTCCCACAAACACTGTAGCAACTGAATTATTTTATTCTCAGAGATTGCTGGATACTATTAATACCCTTAAAATGAGCATCATGTAAATTCTAAATCACAGGTTGTCAGACAATTTTTTTAGTTAAAGAACCAAAACCAAACCAGTTAGCAAAGAAATCATGCCTTCATTGTTATGAAGCACAGACTTTGTCACCCCATTTATCTTACGGGGATGCTATTACTGTTGATATGGGCAATTAACTATATTTGGAAAATACATTTTTCAAAAATAATCTGCATTTTTCATCATCAGTTTAGAGCAGAAAATTACTTGCAGGGAGAAATCATTTCAAGACCTGCACCTGAGTCGGGGTAAGCAGGTACAGCTACACAGAAATGGAAGATCATACACCAATTTATACAGGCTGAAAGAATGGTCATTAATCCATGCCTAGAGGATTGGAAGCTTCCAGCAGTGGGTGAGCTTTTTGTGTCTCCCAGATCAATAAAGCAAATGGTCAGATCAGGCCTAAGAAGTTTTGATACGTAAAAGTGGTAGATGTGTGGACTCAGCATGGAAATCATTGTGTGAACAACACTGCAAGTACAATCCCAGAAGCTAAGCATAAATCCCCTCCCTGAATGCTTCCTACTGATATCTATATGTATATCTATATGGCATTCGTTTTTCATAAAACAACTTTTACTGTTATTTTTAAGGAGTTCTAGAGATGAAACTACCTTGTTCACAGATGCAACTCTTCTTGTTCAAGAATGAAAGTATGATGCCTAAGTA
Organism: Corvus hawaiiensis; assembly: GCF_020740725.1. Lineage (NCBI taxonomy): Eukaryota > Metazoa > Chordata > Aves > Passeriformes > Corvidae > Corvus > Corvus hawaiiensis. Next base: position 9,677,913 of record NC_063218.1, read on the forward strand.
TGATGCCTAGGATGCCCTGATTACAGCATTACTCACTTGCTGAGAAGCACCAGTATCTAGTTTGCTTCTGTGCAGAGGAACATTATTTAGTAGATTACGAAGAAAGGTTCATTCCGGGTTGCTCTTTCTTAATTCAAATGCGAATTTGATTTGAATGCATACTTCACTCGGTGTTGCTACCTGAATCTCTGACCAATCAGCATCCCACCCAGCGTATTCGTGTGTGCACTGAAACTCTAGGATGCTGCCAAAGCATTAAGCAGCCTACAGAAAAGGGTGGGGAGGGAGGAATGTGCTTCTACTTCCTCTTCTTGGGCAGAGCAGACAGTAAGAAAGACCTCCTTAGTTCAGGGGTTAGTCCAAAACCAGAAGGTTTAATCCACCTATCCTTCCAGTCTGGTCATAATACCTTTGCTATTCATTTTAAAAGGGAGTGAAAAAATTAAATGTTATTATCCAAAGGCCAAGATTCCAGTGATGAGCAATGGAAATACTGTCTGGGACTTTAACAGTAAGAGCTGAAGGCATGCTCTGCATCTGCGGGGCAACATTTTACTAAGTTTGGCAGAAAAGTCTCCTCCCTTCATCCCCTCAGGCTTCTGCTTAGCTTAGACAATATCACAAGGAAGGGCTGTTTGCCCAGAGGTTTTCATTGCGAATTTGTTGGGGATTTTTGTTTGTTTGTTTGTTCATCCACATGGCTTCCTGCCAGCTTATGAAAACTACAAGCCTGTCATCAGGAGTTCACCCAGTCTGGGAGAGGAAAAACAATGGTGAGAAGTCAACCTGATTCCATACCTTAAAAATGTCACAGAATAAAACACACATAGAAGAGGCATTTCAGTAATGTTGTGACACTCCCCAATTTCAGCAATGGACTACAATGAAACATCAGTTTGTGGAAGCAATCAGGAGAGGTTTGTCTTGACATGGACAACCCAGTACAAGACATTAAGATCTTGTCTTTGTGCAAGCAGAACCTCCCCCACAAGTTTGCGTGATTAACAATATCCTTCGAAACCCAAACTCTTTCCTTACCCCCTGTGAAACAAGTTTCTTCCAAACTTTTTCAGGGCACATTGCATTCAAACACAGGAAAAAAAAACTTCAATCACCTTGAGCTGTATGAAGAAGAACAAAGAGGATTCCCTCAAAACAGGAAATCCTACTTTGTACAGTTAATATTTCTGCTGAAGCCAGTGGACAGCTTGGATAAACCCAGCTGAGAGGATCAGACTTATCAACTGCAGATAGGCAGGAGAGAAAAAAACACTGGGTCAAATCCCAGCTATCATAAATCAGCGTAACTCCACGGAAGTTAAGAGTGCTGTCCCGATTCAAGCCAGCTGTGGAACTACCTCACAGTGTGTTTTGCAAGTCTATTTTCAACTCTTCAGGGCTCAGCTCTGTTTAAACATCCACAACACCCACTGAAATTAATGAGAACTGTATGTTCAGAACACTAGTATTACTTTTTAACTATTTGGGAGGTGCTCAGACATTGTGATAATGAGCACCACATATTAGAACCCAGACAGAATGGTATTAAATCATCAGACCCTTAAGTGGGACAGGTCGTTAATCTTTTCCTTGGGAGAGCATTTCAATTTTTGCCGTGGCAAGTGAGAATTCATCATTAATAGATGTGGGGGTTCTACATTTGCCAAGTCCCAGACAAAGTGTGTTTTTCCATTTGCCTTGGGCTTGTGTAAGCTTGCCTAAGGAGGCCAGCCTTGCAGTTTGAGAAACACTGCTAGCAGCCACCATACCCTCATTCCCAGCTAAATTAAACCCTATTATGCTGTAATTAACCTTGCCTAACTTGTTCTGAGCCACAGCAGCAGGTAAAAATCATGCTTTTCCTAGGCTGTCCCCAAGAAGCATTTTTACGTATCAGGCTTGCCTACTCTTCAAATATTTCCAGCTACTCCTGGAAGCTCTTCTTCTGAAGATCACAGCTCAACTGCAGACATCAGAACTCTTCTTGATTTCAGTGAGGGCAGAATCCCCTGCAAATTTACTCATGCACCTTGTGTTCATGCCAGACGGCACATTTTTTGAGCAAACAGAATTCCACAGAAGCGATGATGAGAATACACGTATACAAATTGTTAGGTTTAAAGATTTAAAACATACACATAGGCAGGCTCACCAAGTTTTCTTGGTCAAATTTAAAGCAGTAGAATTAGATTTTATGAATTAGTCTATTGCCTTTTTTATTTAAATGCAAGTTAAGAAAAAGAAAAAAGAAACCTATTACATTTCTAGTTTCAATTTGATACTTGGGATATGGGTGAGAAGAATGAGCACAAGGGAGGAAGAACCTCTCATTTACAAAGCTACACTTCTATAAGAAAAATAAAATGTTTGCAGAATTGCAGTTTTCAGACATTTTTTCCCTCCTCTTTTAAAAAAATCAAAATTCTTCAGCTGTATTTTGAAAGATCCAGCATTTTCACTAAGGTCCATCTGATTAAGTCCACAGACATTCAAGCCAGGCCATCAATGCCCTAGAAGCAGACATCCTCTGAAGTAATTCAACGAAGTTATGACAGAAAGTCCGGTTAGTCCTTTAGCTGCCTGCAACAAGTGTACACACAGAAAATACAGTATAAAACAGCACGAGACAAACGCTACACTGCCCTAAGTAAAAGGGCACTCAAAGACAAAAGAAGTGCTATCACTGAATACATCTTGCATATTATTACCAGTGGAAAGGTGGGAAGCCTCTGGAGAATGCAGCCTAGAGAGTCAATCTGAGGGGTTTTTTTAAGCTGTGCATCTGAGTGTATGGTGCGGAGAAAGGAGAGAACAGACGGTTATGCAGTAAGTGTACCAGCCTGTCTCTAGCACAGCCAGCTGACAGCAGCTGCAGCAGCAGGATTTATCCTACCTGTTCCTTTTAAGTTATTAAACTCCTCGGTTCCCACAGGACACGCAATAACCTTATTTTTTTTTAAGCACTTGCACTGACTTTGCTCTTCCGCCATCCCCGGAGCGGGACCCGCGGCCAGCGGCGGGTCCTGGGCCCGGCCCTCCCTGGCCTCGCCGCCCGTCCCAGGTGCTGCGGGGCCGGGCCGGACCGGGCCGCTCCCGCCGGCCCCCGGCTCTGACTCCGGCTTTGGCTCCGGCTCCTCCTCCCCGGGGCCGGCCCCGCGGTTCCCCCGCTCCGGGTCGCTCCAGGTCTCCGCCGCTGCCGGCCGATGCCCGGGCCTCGCTGGTCAAGTGGTCCTAAACATTTCACAATTATGCTAGAGAACTGTTGAACTGTTAAGAACCACTGCACCAAGGAGGCTGAGGGTCCGCGGGGAGCGCAGCGGGGCGGGGGCGCGCTTCCCGCCCGCTCCTGCCCCGGGCTTGGCTCTTCCTTTCGCCGCGGCGGACCTGGGGACGAGACAGAACACACGGGACTGGCGGGCGGGCGGCTCCAGCGCCCGAGGACAGCGCCGCGCCCGGCCCGGCCCGGCCCGGCCCGGCCGTCCCGCACTCCTCGCTCAGCGCCGCCACTTACTGATGGCCACCGTCCCGCGAGCATCCCCGGCCTTGCGCTGGGGCTGGGAGAGCTTGACGGCAACACGCTCTCTTTACAAAGTGGAAAGAAAAAAAAAAAATAAACCAACCAACCAACCAAAAAAAAAAAAAAAAAAGTTTAAAAAGGACAAAACGAAACAAAGCCATTCTCCTGAGGGACCGCAGCTCGGCGGCAGCCCGGGCCGGGCGCCCGAGGCCGCTCCCCGCCACCCATGTACCGCGGCCGCCCCTCTGCCGCGCCTGGCCGTGCGGGGCCCTTTTATACCCGCGCGGTACCTCGCGGTGATGAGCCGTCCCCTGCGCGGCAGCCAGGAATGCTGCCCTCGCCCCTCACACGACCAGTTTTTCCAGGCTGCCTTCGCACTGACGGGGCGGTTTTGTTTCCAGCCATCATCTGGGGCGGCAGAACGTCAGCAGGTAGAGAAGGACAAACCTGTTCCGAGGCGGCGCGTTTCCTCCCTCCCTCTCTCCTCCCGCCGCCCTCCTGCCCTCCGCCCTGCCACCGGGGGAAACTGCTCGACAGGTTTCGCCGAAGCTGGAGGTGGCTCTGGGGGCTGAGTAAGAGACTCCACCCTGCGCCCTCCCGACAGGCGCTGCCGCTGACGGGCCGCCTGCCCTTGCACCCTCCCGGCCCCCCTCGCTTGGCTGGCAGCCCTGAAAAACAAAACAACAAAACAAAACAAAAAAGGCTTAAACCGGCACGTCACGTTCTCCGGGGGATTTCACCGCCGCAGTGTGAACGCCCGGCCTGGCCCGGGATCCGTGCTGGTGGCGTAGCGCCTGGCGAGCATGGCTGCTTCCCACCCAGCCGGCTCCCCAGCAGGCCTGAGGTCTGCTCTCCTGCCTGCCATCCCCGGGATTCAGAGCCGGGTTTCCCCTCTTTCCCCACCGGCCAATATTCTCTGAGATGAGAAGGCAATCTACCAAAGCCCTCTGACATCTCTGGGTGAGCTGGCAGTGTTGCCATGTGCTGTCCAGCCCTCCTGAAGGGTAGCGTGGGTACCCATTTCTAGTCTGCAAGTGTTCATTGCCAGACTGACTCTCCTGGGTGTAGTTTCAGGGGTTTTTCTTAGAAACGACATGAGAAATCCCCTGCTGTGCGTGAGTGCCTGGGTTTGCCCCATCTTCTCCCAGTATCCCCACAGCACTGCTGCTGTTTCCTCAGGTGCCCTGAGGAGACACCATTGGGGAGCACTGGCCTTTCCAGAGGTCGCTTTCTGCTCCTGAATGTTCCCGACCTTGCTTTCAGAAAGGAAGGACTAAGAAGCCAGAACTGAAAAACATGAAGAAGGTTCTGATGTTCAGAGGTGTTGGACAGCTAACAGGGAGGAAGGACACCCTGAACTTTGACAAACTAGCAATGAAATCTAGTTCGCTGAGGTTTCCAAGCCGTGTTGTTGGGGTGAGCTGAAAGGCCCTAACGCCCTGTAACCTTAGGATGGGGATTATGGTAACCCCACAGTCGGCTTCCCCATGGTAGCAGTGGGGACACTGGTTGTTGTTGGTGCCAGGCTGCCTGCACTGCCTGACCACATGCTGCTCTCACCAGCCAGCCCAGGAGACACCATTTCAAAAAGATGTGGATGCTAAACCTTGCTCTGCCAGTGACTCAGCCTCCGGCCTCAGCCAAGTCACTTCACCACACCTTGAGAGGGAGATAATGCTTACCTACCTCATCTTATGAGGCTTCACTAATGTTTATGTAGTGCTTTGAATGTTTAAAGAACTGAGTGCTGTTTATGCATTTTGGTGTTCCAGATCCTATGATCTTTGGCCCTTTAAAAATATATAAGAGACTCAAGCAGTCCCAGAGGAAATGCCCATACAGGAGGCATCCCAGAGCAGCAGAGCAGGGAGAAGCCCTTGTGGCTGTGCACAGCTCATGTGAACATGGTGCTGCACCAGAAGCTGGAGTGCTGGAACCAGAACAGGTTGCTCTAGGAGCCTATGCAAACCTCATGCTGAGGAAGAAGCTCCCTGGATCTAGGCTGGAGGCGTTTCAGTCTGCTTTGGTAAAGCCAGCTCCTGCTCTTCTGTTCTGCCCTCACACTCAAACCCAGAACTTAATTTTATGCCTTCTTCCAGACAGCCCAAGCCATAGGAGGTTTCTGGGCTTTCTCATTCTCCCAAAAGGATATTCGCTTGCCTTGGGTAGAGGAGGGTGCCACGTGTGTGAGTTCACTCAAAGGATACCTCTGTCCTTGGCATCCATGCAAATCTGTGGAAGAAAGACTGCTATTTACACTCTGTAAGAAGAGGCATTTGTGCTATGACACAGTGTTCTAGGTCGTCCACTCCTGCCAGTGATGTGTACATGATGTGCAGCATGACTGCATGGGCTGTATTTTATATATAATCCTTCACTAACTACACTGGCAACTCTCGCCTGCCTCTGACAAACACAAACTCACACCCACACCCACAGCTCCACAATACCACCCAGCTAAATAATAACCTGACTGTCCATACTAACTGGGTTCAAGAGTCCTTTCCAGCCAAACCAGTTAGAACCTGCTGCTGCACTGGCGAGATATATAATCCCCAGGGATCCCATTGCTGTTCTGGTCCCGGGTCAGACACGCATGGCAGATGGCCCCTAAAGGACTCTGAGCACTAAGTGGGGACCTGCCTGAGGCAGCCAGGGTTCTCTGAGGTACCAGAACCTGTATGGTGTTTAGGCAGGATGAACCATCTTCTGCTTTGGACTTCTTTTTTAATAAGTGTCGGTGGTTTTACTGTGAATGGGTAAACATACCTTTAATTTAATTACTAAGTATTTAGTATGTTCTGTTTCTCACCCATATACCTTCAATTATGAAAGTAAGAAAGTTAACATCCTGCTTCCTCCCTTCACTAGGTAGAGTATCAGAGAACAGGCTGAAGGCTTTGAAAGGTAGAAGAGTAGAGGTGTCCAACAGTGGAAATAGACAGCACTAGGCAAGGGATGAGCAATGTATTGTTCTTTCTCTGTGAAAGTGTGAAAGGTGATTGATGCATTAAAATAATAGAATCGGTTCTGAAATTATATAGGGGCAAAAATGAGGAGTATTAGAAGGAATAGTAATTAGTCTGTTGTTTCTGTTGATGGTTAAACTAAGTGTTGTTTATATCAGCATGACCCAAATGAAAAGGACTGTGGTACCCCCCAGCATGGCCTTGCCACACTGGATGCTAAGAGCTCTCTGACTGCACCAACACTCCTGAAACCTGGAGGAGCAGCACACTGTAACGTGGAACGTGATGGCTTGAGCACCTTGTACAGCAGGCAGAGTTTTCTTGGAAGGGGAAAGCAAATCCCAGTCACCTGATAGTGTCAAAGAAAGAGGGCAGCACAAAAGGAGACATAATGCCAGGGGTGGTTGTAGGAGACAAAGAGCTGGTCTGGGAGGAAGTGAAGATGAAGGGTAAGCTTGTGGGAGGACATAAAAGGCTGTGCTGTTTGCATGGCAGAGTATGGAAGACCGTGAATGCTCTGGTAATGAGAGGAGAATTATATTTCAGGGAGGTTCTACTTTGAAAAAATGAGGTTATGAAAAATGACTGGGAGGTACTATCATTATTACCAATCAATATTCCCATGCTTCTTTGGCAAAAGCTCCCTATACTTTCCTGCTAGTTCCGTATTCCACAGGTAACATCATGGAAGAGCATAGGAGAACCCAAAGTACTATTTCTTGTATGACATGTTTTATCTGACAATTCTAGACTTAAATCCAGCACTCAAACTAAGCATGGACATGGATCTTACCATTTCTCTGCTTATCATTTTTATGTTCCTCATTATTTCCCTACTGATTTCCTACTCTTGCTCATTAATGCTCACCTAAAATTAGGTTGGAAGTTACTTAAGAAAGATCCGGAATCTGACATGTCCTGCAAAGTACTTTTAATATTCTTGTATTCTTGGGTCTGGTAAACAGGAGAAAACAAAATCTCTGCAAGTGGACTTTCTCCCACCCTGGGACATCAGCATTCCATATGTTCATAGCAAATGGTGATGGGGCAACGCCATGTTTACTTTAGTTGGTTTAAACTCATTTGTCAATACAGCAGCCCACTATGTGTCACATGTGAGCATAATAATAGCTTGATACTAACTTGATTTGCAGTAATAAACACCCTGAGAGATGGCCTAATGCTTCCTCCTAAATAGGAAGCCTTTTGAGATTACTGCCTAAATAACATCAAGTGATTTATAGATAAATGGATGAGGTGGGATGTTTTTCCAACCAAGAACTTTTAGAAAGATTGTGGGTTTGCCATTCAGTAGGTAGATTAATAAAGAAGAGCTAGAAATTAAAATATGGCTAACAGCTTCTTAGGAAGCCAAGAATTCACATTTTATTGGAAATGCCACTATTGTGTGCACAAAATTTTGATCAAATCCAAAATTATCAGTTTAGCAGGAGAGGGATTTGTATTCAAATGCTTTATCTAAACATTCAGTTCAATGTCCCTGAGCACTACAGATGTTACGTACCAATATAATGTGTAGTACTGCCTTTCACCATTTTCCTTGTTCTGACTTAATATCTTGTTCATTCCAGAAGCTAACTGTGTAAGTTACATTATACAAATTAATGTAGATTTTTCCTTTTTGGGACAGTTTTTCAAGTCAAGCTCTGTCTGTATTCAGTAGCACAATAGCAAGTAGCAGATGACAAATTTTCTGGTTTCTATTTCAAATTTTCAGTTTAATTGTTAAACACATCAGTTTGTTTAATAACAAGTCTAGAATAAGGAGACCTCGAGGCTTTGCACACTTAGAGGCTGGTTCAGTGGGTACAATCGCCTGTGCATCAGCAGCTGCAAAAACAAAAATGTGTGAAGACCAATGCTTGTGCTGCAGAGATGGTGTGTGAGCTGTCAAGCAGATGTGTCCTGGGAGATCTATCCATCTCTGCATTGAGACCCTGATAGTAAGGAGAAGCTTCAACTCTGGCCCTAAAAAACATTAGAAAAGCACATTGCAAACAACAAGGAGGTACTTCTGATGTAGATTATACTTTGCCATGACTTCCCCCTGTAAGTTCAGGAGCCCCAGCAGTGTGTTGAGATGATAGCTGGAGATCGCATAATCACAGAATAGTCAGGGTTGGAAGGGACATCTGGAGATCACCCAGACGAACCCCCCTGCCAAGGCAAGGTCAGCTGGAGCAGGTGACAGAGGAACATAGCCAGGCGGATTTTGAGTGTCTCCAGAGAGGGAAACCTCTCTGGGCAGCTGTTCCAGTGCTCGGCCACCCTCAACATAAAGAAGTTCTTTTTTCATGCTGAGGTGAAACTTCTTGTGTTTTAGTTTATGGCCTTTGTTCCTTGTCCTGTCGCTGGGTACCACTGAAGAGAGTCTGGCACCATCCTCTGACACCCACCTTTGAGACATTGGTATGGATTAATCACCTCTGAGTTTCCTCTAGACTTAGCAGGCCCAGCTTCCTCAATCTCCTCATAAAAGGGATGCTCCAGTCTTCTAATGTGGCCTCTGCCAGACCCTCTGCAGCAGCTCCTTGTCTGTCTTGTACTGAGGAGTCCAGAACTGGACACAGAGATGTGTGCATGAGAAGTGAATCCACCAAGTCCTCTTTTGCAATCAGCTCTGGATAAACAGTCCCTGTAGTATTTCAAATTTCAGGAAAGCTTGGTCTCATGGTTACATTTTTATGTCCTCACAATCTATTCTCCTTTCTCTCTCTCTCTTTTTTTTAATTAGAAATAAAAATACAAATTAAATAGCCAGTGAACACAATTCTGACATGACTAATTTTGAATGCTTCACTTCCCAGATACCTGACTCTAATGACCATAAGAAGATCTGACTTTCATTAAATGCCAGCCACCTTTTACTCTACCATGAAGTTTCAGGCTAAACCCTGGAATCTAACACTTGAAATCACTCACTTTTTCTGAACATTTCAGCCAAGCAATTAATATTTAAGATTAGCTGCTGTGCATTCAATCTACTTCAATAACTTTATAATTTATTGCAATGCTTAATTGTGATAGCCATCACAAACCTTGTAGCAACTTGATTTTTCATGTTCATCGACCAGCTGCTTTTCCAGAGTTGGCAAGATTACGTGTCCTGTCCCATAAAACCATGAGAAAGGAAGTACTAATTATTTGACCATCTATTGAGATTTCCTAAGTATTTGCTGGTTCAAGCTATTGAAGATACAGAGAGTGTGACTTTGCACTGACGTAGCATGGTAATTTTTAGCAACATCTCATATTTCTGGTTTTATGTCCTTGAATGTAGAACTTTCCAAACAACAGTGGTGAATGGTGACATAGTTGTGGGCAGAGATCTTGGTCAAAGTGGTCCAAGTAAATAAACTGACTTATTTCACATCACACTCTTGTCAGACAGTAGAGATAACAGGCTGGTTGTCTTTGCCCTGAAGCCCTGGAGCTCTACAGGATTCAACAGAGATCTTTGCTGGATGCCTCAAGGGTGCTGGAATTGTGTCATCCCAACCTGACCTTTCAGTGGGAATAAGAAATTCAGATGTTCCACAGAAATAATTTGATGCATTGAAATCCCAATTTTACTGGGCCCTGGTCACAAAGATCCACAGCAAAACATATGCAGGAAGGAAGCCACACCCCCTGGAAGATGCAAGTGTGATTATTCACACACAGACAATCAGCATCAGAGAATCTCCCCAGCACAGCAGCTTCTTGCATGTGACAGGATTAATTGACAACTGTCTGTTCTAAATGTGATAAGTTTGTATCTCTCAGCAAATGACTGCCATTAAGATTCCTTTTTTCTCACCCTGAAATTCTTTTCTTTGCTATACATGACCTTTCTACTGAATTGCTAGGATTGTCATTTCCATTCTATGCTAATAATTAATCATTTCATGTAGAAATAATCAGCTGATGTAAACAAACATAACTGTCATTTTCTTGCCCCTTTCTTAGCACCTTTTACTGTGTGGAGTCTCATCTAATTTCACTTTTAAGTCCTTAAAACCAGGATTTGGGACTGTCAAACACTGAGCACAAGAGCCTAATGGGATCTACAACAGTGGCACTAGGGGAGAAACACATTAATTATGCACATAAACATGTAATAATGAGGCTTATCTGTACTCAGAAGTGCTGCAGAGGATACTTAGCAGGCAGCTTTGGCCAGGCAATATCTCCCCTGGCCACCATTCTTCTGATCCCATGTGGAAGCTGAGGAGATGTGAAGGAATACTGTGGCTTGAGAGAGTTGTTATTTATTGCTGTGGTATTTACTGCTGCTGCAAGACAGGGAATGATATCTCAGCCTTTTCCTGCCTCGTTGTGCAACGTGCCACACATCAGGTCGCACAATGCTGGGGCCTGGCAGTGCCTGCATACGGAGGAGGCTGCAGAGCCAAGCTGCAGGATGTTGTTGGTTGGCAGCTTCCCATGGATTCCCTGTGATGTGCAGCATCCTGGAGTGGGAGGTAGGTGCTGGTGTGAAGCTCAAAACGCCAGTGGGAGTGCGCAAGATATGCACCGGCTGAGCGTGTCCCAACAGGAGAGCACTGGCAGGGCTGGCTGAGGGGGAAAGGGGTACAGCCTCTGCCCTGCCAGACTGGGAGGAGCGTAGGCCCCACTGGTTGTAACCTCCTGCTACTTCTGTGGCAGATTTGGACAGCAAGGACCAAATCTTTTGATGCTGAGATTTGAATCAGCTCTTCCCAAATGGATCCACGTTAAGTAGTGCTGCTTAGTGCGGTTCACCAGACATTTTGCTGCCATGATTCAGGATTCTCGTCTCAGCTACACTTTTGAGACACAGGCTTCTGCCTCTTCCCATTCAGCTGATCACAGGTAAACAAATGTACGTATAATGAAGTCTCTAAAGTAATTTTCAGATAGACACTTTGCAAAATAATAAATCTGGTAGTACCAGATTTTATTCTGACTCATGGACTATCTAAGATGGCAACATTTGAGTCCCACAGATTCATTTGTATGGTTCAGTAGAGTACTTTACATATCTTATAAGCTTTCTACATTAGTAGCTTTTCTAAAAGAGTCACTCAAATTAAAGTGCTGTTAGAAACATGCAATCAAACACTGTGTCATAAAACATTGTTAAAGAATCATGGAAAGACTAGTCTTGCTAGTCTAGAAGATGATTATACTGCTGATAGAGTCCACTCGGAAGAGACACAAACATATCAGCAATGCTTCTGATAACGTATGCTGCACACCTTTTTATTTGATCAGTTCTTTATAAATTTCTTGTTTTCACCCACCACACAATTACTTCAGGTTTATCTCAGTGATCTAACAAATTGTGTTGCTGGGAACTAAAAGGATTTTGTTTCTTAACTACTGTAATAGGTCCTATGGAGGGATGAGCATAGGTACCTGGAGAAGGGGATTACCCCTGTGGCTGCATTTGATCACTCTTTGGGTCCATTAGTGCTTTGTGTAAGTGGAACTGGGCTCATTTTGTCTTCTATGCACAAAGGATATTTCCCTCCCTACTCATCTCACTACTTGAACAAGCCTTAAAAATGAAGGAATCTTCTAACTAGATCACAATCCTTTTGGAAGAATTCCAGTTGACCACACCATTCAGAAGACTGCAAATAAACTCTGATTCAAGGAGGGATTTAGTTCCAGATGAGAGATATCATTGTCACTCACTGTTGAACAGAAAAATCCCTGTATGAGATAACTGGGACATGCTACAGTATAGTAATTCTAAGTTAAGATGTGCAAAACTGGAGATATTTAGCTATTTAAGAAGAAGGAGCAGATGCTGAAGCCTTGTGAACATGATTTAGTTCAGCAAGTACTGATCAGACACAGTCAGTCTGGCCGGGGGTCAGCCAACCTTGACAGATGTCAGCAGTTTACCACAACAACATGCAATAGGAGAGCAAGTACATGCTGATTTTTCAAATAATTTAGAGTGCCCTTCCATGACAAAAGTTTTATAAGAGAATCTCCTGACAGAAACTTAATATTTTCAGCCATCAGTAGAAAAGAAAGTGGTTGCATTCAGGAAAGAAAAGCTGTAGCTCAATCAGACAGGAACTTGGACATGTTAGTTGTGCAAATCTCTGCTTTCTGCAGTGTTAAGAGAAGTGCTGACATAGGCCAAGTAGTCCCTATCCCTTGGCAGTATTAGCTGGATCATTAGGAAAAAGAAACAAAGTGGAAGCTGGGTGTTGTCTTTCAAGTGAAGAAAGCTGTAGAATTGATGTCATGTTTGACTTTCAGAGGAGGCATGCATAGCATCTCCTCTGTGGAGAGGCAGCAGAGGTTCCAGCACCAGCATTCATTCCCAGAACATCACTGCAACTTAAAACATTCAACACTGGAAGTAAGTCCAACATTTGTGCAGCAGTTACAAGTCTGACATTATTGATTATGCCTTTGTACTGTTCTATAGTTACTGCTGAAATTGTGTGCAACAGGATGGTCCAGACCTGCAGGAGCCTCTCGACACTCACACAGGTGCAGGCTGGGAGCTTGTGCACTTTCCTAGCATGGCATTTGACCCGGTGGTGATTCTGCAGGGCAAGGAAAACGACAGCCCTGTTGACTGAGGCTGGAAAAGAATAGGAGCCACGGCCATTTCCTAGCAGAAACTAAAATGCCACTTTATGTTCCAATTAAAAACAGAGAGTTAAAAGTATCACAAGCTTTTCTGCACCAAAAAAAAAATCCCAAATAACCCCAAACAAGCAAAAAAAACCCAACACCCAATCCAAAACCCAGAATTAACTCAATCCAGCTTTCACCATGCCATTTCAATGTGTACTGTGTATGAAATACCAAGCACGGATCTGCAGATGATCATCACAGTGCTAGATCTCCCAAAGTGTAGTTGGATGTAGCTATGGAAGGGTATGTGGACATCATGGGTGACTGGAGCTAAAGCTGTTTGAGGAGTTATGGAATGGACCCACAGTTAGTCTTGGCAATGGAATGAGTGTGTTTGCAATACCCATGGCCCTGTACGGCTGCTTAATCAGCAACCCTTTACTGAGCAGAAGATTGTTGGATAAAAAGAAGAGGGTATTGGATCTTTTCAAGAATGATCTGAAGGAGAAAAATTAGGATGTTTAAAAAATTGAGCTGCCTCTGGGATGTCTAGCATACTTTTGCTAATGAAAGACATTCTGCTGCTTACATTTACTGAAACAAATAGATAGAAACAAATAGGAACTATTTTATTCCTTACTAATATTTAGATTTTACTTTTGAGCAATAACTATGCAAAACTTAAGGGTTACTACACACGAATAGATTCATCATAAGACTGGGAGTTATCACAGAGAGTATAATTATGATTATTAAATCACCAGCATGAAGCAAAGGGTGTAGTAGACGAACAAGACAACACAGGATCTCCAAAGAGTTACTGAAGTTCATCTCCAACACTGAGTCAAGAGCTGAAGTTTCTGGCCTTGGTTGGGTGATTCTTGCCACAGCACCCTATACAGAGTTTCTCTTAACACCTGTAGACTGTTAACAGTTCCTGAATGAAATTCTAACATACATAAAAGAGATCCAGTTCTTCCTCAGATAAATACTAAATTTGCATTCATATGTCTGTCATTAAAACACACTGGCCTATTTATAAGGCAAATCACAGATTTTCTAGAAAGTTGCAGGAACACTATCTCAGGCAAGATGAAATATTAATAGGATCTATACTTCTGTAAAGGTTTATCAGAAAGAAGCTAATACTGCTTTATTCTTACCGTAAAACGACCCAAACCATTTTATTTTAGCTTTATGAGCTTCTAACTAAAACTGCTTCCTGGATCACATCTCAGAATGTTGTCCTTCATGTCTTTAGCTGGCTTTTATGCAGGACCAAAATAGTTGGCTATTTTCTTCCCTCTCCTTCAGTTTTACTGTTGAGACCTATTAGTTCAGTAGTTCAAACCAGAATATAATTTTTTGTTTAAAAGAAAAAGTATGTTTTGTACTTTAGATGGATATTGTATTTTAGAAATATAAGAAGTTATTGTTTAGAAAGTTTTCTGTAGATCAGATGAGCCTTTATTGAAAAGTCTGAAGAAAATATTGATGCCTCTGTCTATGCTGCAGTCAATCATTTTGGCACAGAAATAAAGAATGGGTGCTGTTGTGAACAAATTATGACATCTGAGAATAATTAAAAAAGAGAAAATATTACAATGCCAAGAAAGTCACTTGTAAAGAAGATTATATAGGGATTGCCTGGTTCAGTGCATCAACACAGACTATTAATGAGGCAAGATAATTCTGAACACCATAGGAAGAAGAGTCTGTGCATGATTTTACTCCTGATTGAAAAAATTTTCACAAACATTTGCTACATACATCATCAAGTATTTACAGATAAGACACCAAAAAACATGACAAATTTGATGCCTGATTTTTGATGGTAGATCTCATTTACTTAATTCTGTATTCACTTTACTCAATCTAAAGCATGTTCATTGCTATGTAATATCAATAATTTAATAATGAGACAGCATAGTTGTAATTTTTGTGACCATAGTGAAGACGTGCACAACTGTTCACATTAATCAGGCATTTTTATGGTTTTGTTTTGAACTGCAGTGTATACAGCATTTTCTCAGACTACGTGCACAGTTCCCTTGTTTTAGTGTGATCTGATTTGCAGTATACCTTGGGAATCTTTTAATACTAGCAGGCTCAGCAAGTAGTCCTTGCAGCTTTTCTCCATGATAAGAATAGCTGTGGGAAGTTTGAGTAGTATAAAGAGGAAAAAGAAAAAACTATCTGCATTTCAAAGATTCCCTTCAGATGCAGCAGATAGAAAATCCACAGAGTACTGCAGAAGCTGTAGGTGAAATTAAAAGTTGCCATCTCCAATGTATGCATTTGCCTGAAGTATTCCCTCCATTTACATATTCTAGGGCAGACACAGCTGTAAAGATACATATTGCCTTCTTTCTTTAGTCTGAAAGTGTTGGTACTTTAAACTCGGAGTCTGTTAATACTGAGATCCCATTTACAGTCCAAAGAATTACGTGTCTAGCATGTAGCAATCTTGATTATATTCCGGTCAGGATGTGGGAAAGATGCTATTAGAAACAAAACAATCAATTCACTCAGGCAGTCCCACAAACATGCTTTATGGCATCTGCCTCCTACTCATTTCAAGTGAGGGTTTATAGTGACACATTGGTGAAGATTAGTACACAACTGCAGGCAGATGCCCATGACTGATTCAATTGTTTGCACTGACACTCACAATTGCTCTAATTGCAACTGGAGTGATAAAAGTCATTGCAAAAAAACAGACCAAGTGAAATCAACATTGTTCCTCAGAGATTTTATTAGTTGAAACCCAGAAATGCACAATCCACTGTTTTTCCTTGGTATGAATTCACCACAGCATTTCCATTTGCTATGCCTGCAATACTGTCCTCAGTGGTTTAATGCAAGAACATTCAAAAGGCCTCTTTAAAATCAGAACTTGTAACAGAACAGCCTCACTTGTTTAGAAGCATTTCTTTCCAAAAAGTGATTAAAAAATAAAGGCAGCCAATAATTTTTAGATAATCAATGTGATCTTAAATAAAGAATCTTTCTAAGCTGTAGCTTTCCTGTATGCCCCAAGCAGCACTACCATTGTTCCTGTTAAGCCATAATGGCTTAACACCATGAATGTTTCAAGCTGGTATTCCTGATGAGGAGTGACCATCTTCTACAGCCTCTGGAGAAAGAGAAAATGATGTTTAGAACTAGGCAGTATCCAAAACCTTCCTGAGAACAGATTACCCTGTAGCCTGCCAAGCCAGTTCTCACGCGGTGCTGAAGACTTCCTTCAGACCGCCTACACTATTGATGGCTCAGTCCAAAGGAATTATGAGGTGATCCATGGACAACTTGAGGATTTAACACACTCACTCCCCACTTAAAAAAGAAAAGCAATTTTTGCAGACCTATTTCAATAAAAATGGAAATCCCTTTGCAGCATAACTCACATTCTAAAGGTATTTTAGCATTGCCATCCTGACCACTGGAAAACTTCCATTTAAATGCTCAAGACTGTGATTGTATCTAATCCTTCTACATCAGGTAAAATCAAAGAAAACCCCAAAACTTTGAAGGAAAGCAAAAAAATCTGCCTGATTGTGTCCTTCGTTCATTTAAACCAGTCTAGAGTGAATCAATCCAACTGCAGTCCCCACTAACATCTCTCAAATGGGAAACACAAGTGGCCAGATAACCATCGATGCAGCAAAACCTTTAACTACATTTTGTGCTAGTTTTAATAAATAAAGGAGATCATCTCCTCCCAATATTTAAATTGGGATTAGACTTGCCAATATATTGTGTTGCATCAGAAAGGAGCTCTGAGAAATGAAAGGCAAGTGTTTCAAATGCTTCCAGTTACAGCACAGCACTGGAGAAGGTCAAATGCCCAAACAAGTTCCCTGTAGAGAAACTTGTCAGATCCAATGCTCAGAACATGAGGCGCACACGTGCCTCACACGCACAGGGCCAGGGAAACACACCTTGGACGATGGCAGCACAGAAGGGATTCATGTCAGGGACACCCAGGCAGCTGCCTCTGTGGCCTGAGGAAGAGGGGGGCCATGACACTGCCCTGTCCTATGCCCAGAGCTGAAGCAGCCCCTGGGCAGAGCTCTCTGTCACAGAGGTTTCTGCAGTCCATGTGTGGAGTACAACTAACTCCGGTCTGTGACGAATCAGCCACACGTCTCCCATGGTGGCTGACTATATTACACCAGGAGATTTCTGGTGTAGGGTGCTTCATTGAAAGCCAGAAGGAGAGGGCAGGTGGAAATGCTGCAGGTGGCACAGTGGCCCCTCCTGAATGGCTGTGGTGACTACGCAGCTGTCCTGGGGAAGGGAATGCTCCTGTGCTGGGGGCACGGCACCCTGAGAGCCAGGCCTGGCCAACGTGCCCGATAAAAGGCATTTCCTCTCCAATGCAGGCAAGACAGAGGAGCAATTTATTGCAACAGGCCAATGGAACATCACATTGTTGCCCTCGGTGGTTTTCTTTTAGTAGCTCTTACACTCCCAAGTTCAGAACTACACTGTGGAACGCACAAAAAAGCACTTCCAGGTCCAGGCAGAAATAGTAATAAACATTAGCCCCACTCTACAAAGAAGGATTAAAGTATTCAGAGTCAAATCAGAAACCAAGACAGGGACAGCAGTTGAAGCCAGATGTCCCAGGGTGAACCAGGGCTTAAATACAGGATCTCTATTCATACCTGTGCTGATCATACATTTCAGCACTCCAGCATTTGAAAATGAAATCTTACCTTTCTTACTGCTTTTGTCTAAGGAAGTCAAGAACCTCCTTCTGTCCTGTAGCCTCTGCCTGTAAGTAGAAACATGAATAAATCCTGCCATCCTGTGCACCAGGACATGCAAATGCTCACTTGTGGGAATTAAGACTATGTTACCACAAAATAATTAAAATCCAATTTAAATTTTAATTCCTCTAACATAGATGAGAAAATTCTCACTCCAACTATTTATTACTTCACAACAGCACCAGATTTGCGTTTGTAACAAATTCTAATCCAGTTTAGAGTCCACGATGCAACATGTATTTTTCCGAAATTAATATTATCCAAGAGCATGTGTTATTACTCAGCTAGCACACCAAGGGAGCACAGCTGTATGGACACTTACTACTTGTAGGGGATTCCTGCCATCATAACCAGTTTGCTCCAGGTCTGCACCAGCCAGGTACCAGGCGTACAGCCCATCCATATCGCCTCTAGCTGTAAGGCTTGGAAAAGAATAATTAATATTGGTTCTAAATCTTTCAGTTAATTTCAGGGAGTTCCTGGATCCTGTCAATGAGCTCAGCAGGCAAAAGCTGAACCAGGCTCAACATGGCTGCCAGGGTAGAGAGGTAAGGAACACTATTACAACAGCTTTGAATAGCTGAGCAAGCAACACAGCTTGATGAATGAGTTCCTTAAATTAATAGGGCTGTGCTATAAGTACTTACAACAGGCTAGTTTCACATAGTGGGTGTGACTATGACCAAAGGGGAAAAAAAAAGTCACGCAGTTTCATATTTCACAACACAATATTTATCTCATGAAATGAGTTGGGGGGAGGGCAATGGCTAAATCAAGATGCAGCTGAGTGAGAGCACAAGCAGATGTACCAGCAACCCATGGGACGTACTTAACACCACAAAGAAACCCCCTTCACAAGTTTGCATAACTGGGTTTGCTATCAGTAGTTATGACATTAAGTATATTTATGTGATATTATTTGGACAGTAACACAGCTATATTTGTTTTATAAAACAATTTGTAGGATTTAAATGGGCAGTAAGCAAAAAAAGAAAAAAAGCTTTTTAAAGATGACCTCTCTCTGCCACATGTTACAAGCAATAGGGAGGATCTGAATGAGTCCTATACAAACAAGTGAGTTAAAGTTTCCAGAGGAACGCACACCAGATTATTTTTTTGCACATTTTCTGGTAGTCCCATCCACAATACTTAAGGTTTATTTTTAACTCTCATTTTGGCAAAAGAGCTAAGAGCCTGTATATTTGCAAAATCATGCCAGTCTGTACCAAGCCTGAAGACAGGCTGAACTGATGGGAAGGTTGGGAGGATGACCTTCAGTCTTCTCAGGATAGCAGCATCTGTGAAGCTTCAGACCTGAGCTTGCCGTGAGCTTGCAGATTGTTTCAGCAGAACCCTGCTGATAATCTTCAAGTGAGGTTGAATCTCATTAAGAGAGGGGGAACTCTCCCCAACATTATTAAGTTCAGAGTTTGCTGCCTTAACGAGAGCTTGCTGTGGGTGACAGGCACTGTGCTGGCAGCAGGGATGGAGATGGTGATGAGCTCCTGGGGGTGATGACCAAGCCATGCAGACCTGGTGAAGAGTGGAGAAGGCTCAAAGATACAAGGGGTAGTCAGGTAAACTCATGGAAGAAACCATGACAGCAGGGCTGCAACATTCACTTCTCTGCTAGGTGGAAATCACTTCTGTTGTTGATTAAATCGCTTAAGTACCTGAAAATATGTTTTCAGGGGAGTGGAAGCCTTTAATTGCAGCAGTCCCAGAGGCTGGGCACAAAAAGGGAAAGCAGATTGTCTCTGTCTGTGTTCCTCCATACAACCCCCAGGTGACCTACAGCTGAGGCCTTTGGGGGACAGGGAAGTGGTAGTGGGGTACTAAGAGGTTTAACGGCGCTTCAGTCTGGCATCATGAAGGAAAGGATCAATAAATCATGAATGAAAACTGCCATCACAAAGAAAAAAGGCCCCTCAGAAGCAATAAGGAAACAGAGGAAGGCAGAGGAGGTCCAACAGGAAGCTCAGTGGGAGGTTGGTAAGGAAACTGCAGGAAAGGAATGAGCATTAGTAAAGAAAAAGTGTAAGCATTAGTAAAGCAAAGAAATCGCTTAGCAGCCACTTCTGGAACATATGAATTATCTTTGTTTACAAAGGCTAGTCTCTTGCTGTTAACACTGTAAGGTCACAGGCTAAGGAACAAACAAAAAGCCTACCTAGAGAGTTATGAGCATCACCAGCACTGGACAGGAGAGCACTGTATTTGCCAAACAGAATCTCAACGTTCAGCCATGTGCAAAGCAGAAACCACTTTGGTCAAAGATTTTCAGAAATATTACCAACCTACACACACCCAGGGCACCTCAGCTACATCTCTGTAAGCAACAAACAAGGACTGCTGCACTTGAAAATTAACTGCCTAACAGCACCTATTCAGAAAGAGCAATTTAACCCTCACTGCAGAGGTCAAAACTGCGAAGTGGTCTCCTTCCGTGACATTAGAGCAGTCCAAATACACAGAAGTATCTTCAATTTTGCAGCAGCCATTTACCAATCAAGTGAGAACTTTATTCTATGGGTAGTGTTCCCAGAGAACAAAAGGTGATGTAGCTTCTGAGAAAATTTAGATACCACTCTAAATAGAAGATACCTACTATTTACTAGATTGATTATCATCAAGAGCACCACAAAACATTTTCTCCAATTCCAGATTCCCCTAGTCAAGCTGTACACATTTGTATTTCCTTTACACACAGTAACTGTACTTGATATACTCAAATATATACAGGGACCTCTCAATTTACACTATTGGGACCATTGCTCTGTATTTGTCTCAAATGTATTTATGCCACCAATTCCTACTACAAGTGCAACCTCTAAGCAGTGAGTCCATCACTTTTATATAATGAAATGGAATAAAGATAGCTTCAGTATACACTTAACAGAATGTTGAAAACCTGCTTTGTTGATAAAGAACTATCTAACTCATTTTAGTAAACCCTGATACCTTTGACAGCAGATAATCCCAGGCATCCTGCCTATCAGTACTTTTGCATTCAGAAAAAAATATTATGTATTCAGTTCACAGTTTCAGCAGAGCTAATGTAGCCATGATGATGACAGAGCTAAGATACCAATAATAGTGACAGTGCTCTCTGTGTCTCCCACCACACCAACATCAAGCTGCAATTTAAGGGGTGCTCTGTTACTCTCAGGGGACCAGGAGCAAAGCTTGTCAGGTCTCAGAAGGTTTATAAGGACAAGGGCCAATGCAGTTGTATATTTGGGAAGTAAAAAGTAAAGTGAAATGACACATTGGAGCTCCCTCCTGCCTCCTCATGTACTAGGATTTCATCTTTCCCAGGGACACAAAGCTGTGCTTTATCAGCAATTCTCCCTTTTCAGTGTCTATATGAAGTAATCAGGAGAGACTTTCTTTTTTTCAGGTGTGTCATCACCTGGACAGAAGAGAAAATTTTTTTTCTTCTTTTTGTTTTAAGATGAAGATCCTAAAAAAAAGAAAAAAGAAGAAGTCCAGCACAAGGCATGGTTTGCTCTGTCCTGAACACATTTGGGAGTTCTTAGCTTGTATCTCCGCATCTCTCTCAGCTGAGACAGACAGACTTCTTTGAAAGACAGCAGGCAGTAGAAGCTTGGTCCTAATTCCTGCAGAGGCATATTTATTCTTCCTTCCCCAGCCTTACCCCCTGTTTATGTTAAGTTGAAGAGGCATCTTATTCTGAAAGGTGGTGATTTTGAAAGGCTGCATCCCTCTATATCATATCATATCATTTTATGAAGTCTAAGAATATGAAAAAGTAAGCTGTTTTGGCTTTATGCCCCTGTTTAATTCTGTGAAGTACAGACTTGAAGTACCTCTATACAAGCTTTTTTCCTTTAAAAAAAAACTCCACAAATCAACTGTTTACTAACTCCAGAAGCTTTCAGAGTAAGTCTGAGTGTCCCAATTTATCTCATCGTGGTTTGGTTTTTCAGACAGATGACAATACTACTGCAATACAAGAAGATATTCTGACATTTTTAACAGATTACTAACACTGAGATCTCATTTTGAAACAAAGCCATGTACCAGATACCAAACATCAACAAAGTGATTCTGAAACCAGACTAACACCTCTCACTTAAAAAAAGACACCAGCAAATGAAACCATGAAAGATTTAATAACTATGTGCATCTCCACTTCCTACACAAGAGTTCCCACTGATACAGTCCAACCCTCAGTTCTGGCTGGTACTCCTTTCCCTCTCAAACATCACCAATGCCAAAGGAACACATTTATTTTCATTTTATCTCCATAATCTTCCAACTGAACTATTCTATTCTATTCTAAAATCATGAGTCTAAACAGAAGGAGGCTGAGGAGACTATTAGAACACAAAAATCACTATTTATGTTCTTTCGTAACAGTCTGTTTGAGGATTGGTCGGTAGCAAAGAGGGAAAACATACTTATAATTTAATTCAGAGAGAATTGCATGGGAGGAAAAGTTAAGTTAGCTAAGTGCAGGAACACAGAGCTTATCAGAAAGCAAGCAGCTTTATCCTTCTAAACCACAAGAGCTTGACAAATTGCCTTGGTGACAAATTTGGACTGGTAGAAATTGCAGCTTAAGGCACATTAAAAGATAGAAGAAATGCAGGAAAATAGCTCCAGTTAGACAGAGGGGAGATGTTATAAACAGCTGGTTCTACAAGCAGCCTGACCATGTGGACATGTTTACTGCCATGCAGGTGCCAGTGCCTGTAGAGAGAGCT
Source organism: Corvus hawaiiensis (assembly GCF_020740725.1). Classification (NCBI taxonomy): domain Eukaryota; kingdom Metazoa; phylum Chordata; class Aves; order Passeriformes; family Corvidae; genus Corvus; species Corvus hawaiiensis. The sequence continues at coordinate 9,700,492 of NC_063218.1, forward strand.
TAAAATAAGGAGTTAAGAGAGAGGACAGAGACATGAGCCAGAACATGCTGGAAAAATGAGTGTATCAGTAAGGTCATCTGAGGACACTGGAGAAGTATCAGAGACATTTTGGCAAGAGGACAAACACCAGCACCTCAGATTTAGTAACTTTTAGGTATCTGAATAATGCTCTGTGGAGTAAGTCCACTTTGTTAGCAATGACTATGCCAGGCCCTCTAAAACAGCAGAGCAGAGGAAGAGCTTCAGCTCTGCAGGAGCAGGGTAGGAACAGCCACTTCAGCACTGTCTCAAAGCCTGACCTCTGCCTGGTTCTGCTCCTGGTACAGGCTATGCATCCTCCCCTCAAGCAGATCCAGGTGCACAATGATCCCTACAAAGCTGTAACAAACTGCATGAGAACCACATTTTGTTATTTTGTTTGAAGTACCCTTTTTCTCTTCCTGATTTTTTCTTCTTTTTTTGGACATATTACTGCCCGGTCAGCTAGCCAAACTGGTTCTGCATGTGCCACCAGGACTAAGCAAGGGGCCAATTTATTTGTAGAAGAATGTCATTCCCTAAACCACTCCTCTTGCCTTTTGGCAGAGGGAAACTGCACAAACCAAGGGTTTAGCTCTGTCCTATCACTTACAGTGCCCTGGGAAGTGCACATTTTGACTCCATGGTAAAAGCCTTATGACCCAGTCTCCTCTGAGCATGTTATGACAATGGAAACACTCCAGCTAGTGTTCCTTAATTCCAGAATTATTCAAAGGACAGAGTCCAGTCTCTACACAGAACACACATAAGCTTTACCTTGACCTTGTTTTGTAGACATTATACAGCACTGGCTGGTCCCTGCAAGTCTCATGGTTTCCTGCCAAGTCCTGATATAAAGGTCAGTACTCAGGGGTTTTTTGTTTGTTTTTCAAAAGAGAGAAGAGGAAATGAAGCAAAAACTACAAGTAATTTTCAGATATACATGAATCTTCTCACAATTTTCAGAGTAATTTGTAATTCAGGACCAGTAGTGGAAAAAATGAAATCTAACATCTATTTCTTTTTATAATACATATCCACATCATTATATATTGAAAGCAAGTTTATTCAAACCAGCTCTAAGAGAATTATATCCTCTTAAAATTAAATATAGTGATGGTGAGCAGCTGTTCACAACTAAATCAAATCTGTCTATTTGATTTAGTTATTTTTAAGAACAATACTATACACTAGTTACAGTAGAAGCCATTCCAATATAAGTGAAAAGTGGACTTTATAACAATAAAAATGATGCATTTTGTGCAGCTTTATTTTTAAGAGAGATGTTACAAAATCATACCTTGAACATCTTCTTTTCACCACTCCTCAGTAAAAGACTTTGGGAAAAAATGGGGTATATATTTGCTTCCAGCTCACTTATCCCCACAATTCTCTCTACTTTGGAACTCTCTTGAGTTATTGGTGCTTTGAAACAGAGTTGATTCTTAATTTCATCACTTCACTTGTTGCCTTACTATTCATCTAGCACAGAAAGAGCCACCTCATGTGCCAGGGACCGAACTGTTTATTGAAAGCTCTCCATTTTTGAGTCTCCTCTGAAAAACCATGCCTCTCCACACCATTTTAGGGCCACCTCACCATGTATCACATTTACCTGCAGAGTATTGTTCCAACGTCCTCCAAGTCATGGCTTGAAAGGTGCGCTCCTGTTTCTCGTAACAAGTTAATCACTGGTATGTGCCTTTATGAAAAGAATAGAAAAAAAAAGAGAAAGTGACTTGACCTGGAGGGGCTTTCCCCCCCCCTGAATCCAGCATTGTCATATACACAAACAGTCAGTGAAAGTTCTTACATTCTATTTTCCACAATCACAGAATCAATGAATCTTTTCCAAGGTGACAGACGCAGTAAACAGAGCTTCCCTCTCTCTCAAAAACTCATTCACACACTAAGCCCAAGGAAGTGTTACGTTCAGCTCTAAAAATGAAAGGGATGCATACCCTTCTCTTCCAAGAATTCTTAGTATGTTTACCTTAGTGCTAGGTTAATTTAACACTAGAAATATTAGTAACTGAAATACATGCAAACAGGGAGAATATTTATTACATAGCATCATTCCTGTATTTTAGAGAATACAATGCCCATATATATCAGAATTAAATAAAACATTATGTCTTGCAGATAAGCAATGAATCTTTATGTTAATGGAGAAGCTCATCGGATTTTTAGGGCTTCAAAATGATGGTAAGAATTCTTATGAACCTCTGTCAAATGTACATCTTTTCCTAACTTCCTCCTCCCAACACCTTTATTATTTGTTTCTACCTGGAGACTTTAGGAGGTCTTTCCTTGTCCTTTATCCTTTGAGATAAAGGGACAAATAGCACTACCAGGCAACACCTACACCTTAGTTAGATGCTCAAGAAACTCTATGGAAAGGCTGCTCTCTAAAGGTACTGTTGTGGGTAGAAAATAACATGACAAGTAAAAAATCTGCAAAATACATTTTTCATAACTAACCTAGTGGAAGGTTTAGAACTAGGTTTGAAAAGGAGGCAACAGAGTGCTCCTCTGCTAAACAACTGATACCGTTTACAAATCAAGCTCCAGAAGAAGCATGATGACCCAGTAGATCAGGAATAGTTTCATAATTCCTATTTTAAGTTGCTACACTATAACACTTCAAAATAAAGAGGTAGGCTTATAATTTAACAGGAAACATATGAGCTTTTCCAACCCATTACCTAAAAGATCATCTGTAGTAATTAAAAATAAAAATATAAGCTCCCATACACTTTCTGCTTAATCAGTTGTTGGTAGCCATGGGCCTTTCCCTTTTTGAATTGGACTAAACTACTTATCTAATCCCTCTGCTTCTTTTTAGGAAACTCCGTCTTCAATCAGAAGTTACTTTACAGTTTTCCATATAAAGCCTCTGTAAGCTTATATGTTTCATATAAGATCTTAAGTTTCTCAACTAACTAAAGAACTGTACACATACTGTGGGAATCACCTTGCTTTTCCAAACACAGGTTATTGACCCTAGGAGACAGATTTTTTTTTTTTTTTTTAATTATACTTTGTTCCAATTGACAGCCAAAAAAAAATATATATTCTTACTTTGCTTCATAGCAAAGCACTGCTGGAACAGCACATACCTCAAGTTTGTTCAGTTATCTAAAATATTTTCTCAGGTGGGTCCCTTATGACGTGGCTCATCATCCACAAGCATCTCCTTGAGCCAGCAAATAATGGCATGGTTTCCTACTTTTCAATCTGTGGTGAAGGATGAATTCTACATGTATGAATTTTTTAATTCTTAGTCTTAAGCCAAACAGTAATTAGCTGAAATGAAATTTGACCTGAAATAGATTAATGTAGAACATGTCTGTTCACTCTCACTGGGTACTGAACATAACATGGGGAGTGTCTGTTTACTGTCCAAGGACTGCCCTGGAGTATTCCTCATTTCCCACCTTATATGGGAAATCACAGCATGAAATGAGCACTTTTTAAAAATAAAAGCTTTGCTATGGGACAGCACTAAAAGATAAAAGGCTGCAAAGCATTTAATGTTGTATGGTATCTTCCCTCAATGTGACCCCCTATGAGGTCTGTATCTCTGGATACCAGCAAAAAGCCAGGTTTTCTCTTCCTGTTGTAACTATTTACTCCTTACTGGTAGGAAGATTCTCTCCAGAATGCCCTTCACATCCCACTCACACCACACAGCTATTACTGCTCTGAGTGGGACTCTGTAAATCTTTGGTATAGACAGATTCAGGATTATTTACCCAACTCAATTAATACAGCAAATTTAAACAAGGAAAAAAAAATAGTGGCTTGAAATAAATTAAATTTTTAAGCATTGTAACTGATAGTGTTTACAATAAATGCTTAAAGTAAAGCATTTCTAAACAGAAGTACAATGTCCTGATGAGCCATTCAAAGTCACATTTCTTGGTACAGTGGGAAGAAGTGCTGTGCACTACTGCTTGTTAAAGACAGGGCAAGGGAGAGGAAAAGTAGGGACAAAGAGTAATGCAAAGTTTAAAAGTGTCAGATTTAGTGCTGTGGCTATGAAGTGCAGATCAGTCCAAGAAAGCAAACAGACCACCTCTGACATTCCCACCACTCAACATGGAAACTATGTGGGAGGCAAGTTGCACTGCAGCTTGTTCCTACTTGCACCCAAACGCCATCTACATTCTGAACAAACTTAAGCCCTCTCCAGAGCACCACTTCTGCTGTCTTGTACCTACCACAAGGGCAATATTCGTATCTCAAGAGGCTGGCTGTGAATTTTCTGATACTGTTATGTCTTAGGCACATGAGAGGTATTTGTCTTTAGAAATTGTTTCTTGAAGTGCTGCTCTCCTGTGGCTTTACAAAATCCTCATAAGGGTTACAGCTGAGCTGATCTGAAGTTCAGGTGATGTCATGAGCCACAAACTTCTTGGGAATGGCTCAAACACAACTCCTGTTCTAAGGTTACAGCACGAAACAAGAGCAGAGGAACTGCTGGACAGTCAAAGCTCAAGGTGCAGAGGGACGCCAACATCCCCATGTCAGCCCTGGCTTGCACAGCTCTGTGCCCAGTCTAGCCCCACCTGATAAGCATTGTCACCTGTGAGCTGTTCCTGACCCTCCCTTTTCCTAGTGTGTTCTGTCACCAAACTGTGGCTCTTGGTCAGACACAGGCTGTAGAAATAATATTATTCTGCATATGTTACTTGAGATAGCCTTTTGATAGTATCAGTTATTCATTCCTCTCTGAAGGAAAAAACAAATAGACAAAAGGTGTTTCTAGTGTCTCCTACCTGCTAAGTTCCATTGTTGATAGCACTGGACATTAAAACTTGAGTATATACTAATGTTTTAATATATTAATAGCAAAACATCTGAAATGGTGCAGTCTTCAATGTTCAGCACTATGAGCAAAGTTTGAGTTCCAGGTAAAGACATCCACACTCTTACCAGTTCATGAGGGCTCTGGATTCACAGGAATCCAGATTCTGTACAGTACCTATCATCCCAGGCCCTCACCTGGCAGACACTTATTAAAAGTGAATCAACTTCAAAAGGGATGAATCATACATGTGAAATTAACACACATGTAAGAGTTTGCAGGATTGGGGCCTTAGGGTGCACACCTTCCACCAACTCTCTTTAAAGAAATGCAGATGTAATGTATATCCAAACTTGACTTGCTTCATTCTTTTTCATGCTTGCTCCCCTAGCAACCAGAATGGTTATGGCAGGATCAGCTTAGTTTCACTTGTTCGGTTTTCTGCATGGTATCAGTGGGAATTTCATGCTCAAACACTGTAAGACAGGCTTCAGTGTGCTTTTTGGAGTCAGTGGTGGTTAGATTTTCTCTCTGCCTTAGATTTCCTGAAGTAATGTAAATGTAACCTTGCAAAATATCAAGTATTTAAATTCACATTTACGTGGGAGGTAATTTTACTACCTCTAATCTGATGTTCTCACAGCACTGTATGAGCAACTCCCCATTTTCAACCTTTTACCACTGCTCTACAAGTAAATGGAAGCACTTTTACTACTTAAAATATACACAATTTTTATTCAAGACATTTTCCTACTTAGAGAGTTTCTATTATTAAAAGAATATTATTCTATTGTTTTGAAAATGAATTATCCCTTGAGGGTGCTGTAAGAAATTAAAGGAATGCTACTTATTTTGATATGTCAAGCAACTGGCCTAAATTAACAGTGGTCTGTTTAGCTTCATGCATAAAGTGAGTGAGACTACAGGCAAATTGCAGAGTTACAAATGAAAAAGCGGAAATGCAGTAGTTTATTTCTTGTTTAGAAAGAAACAAAGAAAGAGTCACTTCAAGTCAAAAAATTTAAGAGACTATTATTGACATAAATCAAGTCACTGATCTATCACTTGACAGTGCTATGTTAAGAAGCTTTTATGAAGAGACATAACTCCTGATCATCTTTACAAATTATTAAATGGAAGAGAGAAATCAGTCATCATTATATAGGTTTGCATGCTGGTTAAAAGGCAAGCCACTGAGAAATGTAACATAAAAAGACTGGAAGAAAGCTATTTTTAAGATGAGTGGATACTGTATTGCAGTTAAATGCCAATTAAACAAATATTAATTCTCAGAAAATGGGATTAAGCTGATGCAATGATCAGTAAAATTGAGAGAGTTACAATATTAAACAGTTTCAGGCGTTGACTACTCATTATCATCAGTTTTCCCCCCCACCTCTTTCCTCTCTGCCACTTTCTATCAGGATAATCTCTTCACTTTCAGCTTGCAAGTGTTTAATAAATAGAATTTAAATATTTGTGTAGCAGAAATCTTTTTAGTGGGTATCTAATTGCACACATATACAGATGTCTGCTCCTTAGCATTCTCCTTTATATGCTTACCAGTATGAAATGCAGTATGAGCACACAGCAGATCATAAATACACATTTATGAGATTAGTTCTAAGTCAACTCTTCCTCTCATTCCAACAGTAGAAACAAAAAGAGAAACTGAAAATGGTTATGGTGCAGTTTCCTTTTACAATTCCCTGCATCAAAATGGGTGTGCAGTTTTAAAGAGTTTAAGAGTCATAGTAGGAGTCTAATATAGGAGTGGCAATTCTAAGGAATCCAAACAACAAGCTCATGTGAAATTCCTCAGGCGGTAGATGGGTGTGGTAAAAAAAGTAGGTGCCTGATTTGCAGAAACATCTAATAGTATCTAATGCTTTAGCATTTTCTCACTTTGGACCAGAGCCACCTCTATTCATCTCCGAGGTTATTTGTTTGATTTGCTGTTGGGCTTGTTTTTGCTTTAAGTCTGCAGAGCTTATATATTCATGAGGTAAAGCAACAGCCACAAAGCCGTTCGGGACCATGGAGGAGGAATGGCAATAACGCAGCGCGGCCACGCTGGACTCCAGGTCTCACAGTCAGAGAGCCTGGGGAGTTTTCTACATCTGGTCTTTCAGACAGAAGAAGCCTTCAAGTTATTCCTGCAGCTCATGGTAATCTAGGACTGTCAGACCTCCCAGGGAGCTGACTCCAGCTTGACAGACCAGGTGAACCTGTCAACATTAGAAAGCTGTAGGAATATTTGGGGACATTCATCCATGAAGACCATGAAAATTCAATCACTCCAAGCTCCTTTACAGAAAAAAAATGGCTTTTCTCAATACAGACTGAATATGAGATACAGAGCTGAAAGTGGATCAAAGACAATGAGAGATTATGGTGTGCAGCTTCTAACACACTGGAAGACCAATGGCTCTATGAATCCCCAGGCTACACAAACTAAATCTTAAAAAATTAAATTCTGATGACTGATAACTTTTATATTCTGTATTATGGCCATTCCTTAGGACTATACAACATGGAAGAGACCAGTAAAGTGCAAGTCCATGACTACCATTCAAGAACTGCTGACATTCATAACAGCAGGAAGAGGAAATCCACAAAGCAGGCAGAGCCATGCAACCATCCCATATAATTATGAGTGGGTGGAAGGGAAAAATCAAAAAACCAGTCATCCAGCAAGAGACTCAGGAAAGCACTGGTGGAAGGGGAAGATTAAAACATGTCAACCTACCGGTATATTTTGTGCCAACTGAAACAGTCTGGTCTTGATGAGAAAGGGAAGGGCAGAAAAAAACCAGACAGCCCATGGTCCTGCACTCTCACTTCTGACAGTCAAAAAGAGTGATCAGTTTGGCTCTGTTTTATAAGGAAGCTTCAGAATAAAGAGTGGATCCTTGAAATTATGGACAAAGTCTTGGCAGGAGGACAGCAATAATTACCTTATGCTAAAATTCTGCATGCATACCAAGTTGTTTGCTTTCATTCCACATTATTTTAAAAAATCTTTTCATTTAGGCTAGTCACATCCTTTGAAATAAGCTGATATGTGTTATTTTAACTGCTGTAATTTACAGATGACTGCTGAGACAAGACAAGACCAGGACAAAGGATGGATGGGCTTGAAATCCAAAATGATAGAAGGTTCATAAACTTTATATAGAGCAGTACATAAATTGTTACCTGAACTTGATTGCATTCATCAGTGGGGTAGATCCATATCTGTCTCTGGCATAAACAGTCGCGCCAGACGTCAACAAATACTCAACTAAGGGCAGATGCCCTTCAGAGGCTGCAATGTGGAGTGGAGTTCGGCCATCGTAGTCGCCACAGCTCAGGTTTCCACCCTACAAAAAGACATATTCTTCACATGCCAAAAAGATAATGGCTGCACATTAAGTTGTTGCAAACGTCACACAGTGCATGTATAATTCTGCCACCAAATTGTTAAGCTTGTCAAACTTAATCTTGCAGCATTGTTTTAGTGCCAATAAAGATATTTATTCCACCTCCTGCATGTTCCCCACTGGGATATGCTCTTTATTACAGCACACCATACAGCAGCTTTGTGCCCACAGACTGCTAATTTTTCTTGTCTTAGTTAATTCTTACTTTCAAGATATATTTATCCTTTCTTGAGGCCCATTACCAAAATCTCAATAGTAGGGTAAACCAAGGCAAAGAGGTGAAAGAAAAAAAAGATATGACAGAGAAATGCCTGTTTCTTCTTCAGGTATAACCGAAGTTAGAGCTTTGAGGAGAGCCAGAAATCCTGAATTAGAACCGCACTGTGTTTTGCTTAAATATAATTTTCAAGTTCTTTTTTTTAATCCTGACAGATTTACATCCAAAAGGTGGATACTATGAATATGCATAAAGAAAGTTAAATGAAGAGAAAGCAGCACAAATCATTTTAAAATGTTCCAAAGTTAGCAGCTATGAACTTGCATTTTAATCTACCCGTATTTTCACAGTTCAAAAGAAAATGTAAACAGCTGAAAACCAGAGAGGAAAAAGAGCACACCAGTTCTGAAAGACAAAGACCAAGAAGTCCAGAAACCACTTGTAACAGTCATAGCACCTTGACTCTAAAACTTAGGTTGTCACTTTCCATGAGCATGGCTTCCTAACATCAATTATAGCTCTTTTTAAAAATTAATGTTTTGTACACACTGTTCATTTTACATTACCATTTCTGCTATGGCTCTTAGTGCATCTATGTCACCCAGTTTCGCTGCAGCACAAGCCAAAGGTGGAATTAATGCATCTCGTACAGCTTCTAACTCCTGAGAAACAAATAAAATTAAACATTTAATATCAGCCTCACCTCTAATGTGATTGACACCCAAGTCGTAAAAACACTGCCCTTGCTTTTATGTAAAGTTTCCAAATTAGTCATTTGGATATTTAGAAATGGTAGCATTTAGTTCTTGGAAGGAAAGAAGTCTCATGCTTGTTTTACACTTTGTCAGTCTCACATCCGTAAGATTTATATTCCTCCCTGGCAACACTACAAGTACCTGATATCTTTATAAACCATTTAAGGTGCACACACTAATTGCCATCTCTGTACTGCCGTAGCTACACACCAGCACAGTAAGAGAAACAGCACTGGTAGGAGTTGGAAAAGACCATATAGTCCATTATCCCCAAGACTGGATCAGTTTTATTAATGTGATTCCTCAGATATTTGTGTAACCTGTACTTTCAAACCTACACTGACAAGCCTCGTAGGCCCCCTGAATATTCTCCCATTCCTCATGCATACTAAAGAACTAAAGAATACATTCAGTATTCATTAGTTAATAAAAATCCCATCTTCCCTTAACCAAATTCAAGAGGAAAGGGAACATCTGTACAACCAGTACTGTATTATCTAATTTATATTTCTATTATATTTTCTAATTGGGAGGGACTAATACTAAACACCACAAATTACACTTGTTTAATGCTTCCTTAGTATCAGCCTTCTATGACTGCATGTACAATTAAGCTGTTTTACCCATTATTATTTGGATTGCTCCAAACTGTCAATACATTTGACCACAAAAATACAAAGCACTTCTTCATATCATTGATACCCTGAATTACAGCATCTGTCTGAGGCTTGTTATTGCAACCAGCCAGCCAAGAAAATAAACCCAAGATGGGGCTACAAAAAGGAGGGGAAAAAAAGTTAGTAAGTTTTTAATTAAAAATATTTTAGTTATATGATTGTCATTGTGTTCTTTCTCCCTAACTCCATATTCCGATTTTCTTTCAGCTTTGCTGTTCATCTTTAATCTAGGCTCATTTAACTTAGTTTACAGCTTTACATGATATTAATTTTAAATATTTAAGTATATACCTCCTTGCTGCTGATACTTAGAGATTTGGCAATCACTTGAATAAACTTGCTATCTCTCAAAGAGATCTTGGCTCCTGTGGGTACAACAGTCATTTCTCCTCTTAGATTCTCACTCAGCATCTGAAAAGCAAGCAATCAAACCCTTTGTTAGCAGAGGAAAAATATGGTGGTAGTCTAATAAAAAAACCTTAGAATCAAGTTAGAAAATTGTTTGGAGGAATTATGGAAACTAATTGAATGCAGACAAAAGATTAAAGAAACAGTAACTGTCCCATGCAGACTGCACGTTTTAAAAGACAAAGGAAGGAGAGAGACAGGCAAACAAAACTTTCTTCCAAAGCAAAAAAAAAAAAACCAAAATAAGCACATAACACCCCAATTTTTAGAATATGTGGACAAAAGTTCCCTAGTGGGGTAAGCTGCAGCCTACTCAAAAACACAAAGATAATGACTAATGAGCAGAGTGAGGCTTAAGACCAGAATATTCTGAAATGCTGCCTTTTGCCAGCATTCACAAACCTCAGGACTCCTACACAGACTGTGTACATAAACCTCAAAACAAAGCCCAGTGCTGCCTGTAGACGGTCATGTATTTCCATGGGTTTTCAAACAGCTCCATCAGCCCTGATTCTGTAGAAATTTGGACATAGATCAAGTTTTGAATGCAGAAAATCTACAGTAGTACCAGTCATTCAGTACCCAAACAGGCATGTAACAGTTTGCAGGATGGGTGCCTCCAATATAACTGGAAAAACAACCAAAATCAAAATGTAAAAAGGTCAGCCAATTCATGTGTACAAAGTACTTGAATAGGGCAATAAAGAAATGAAAACACTCTAAAAAACAGATTCTGGGAAACTTGGAGAACACAGATAGAAGCCAGTCATCAAGAAAAAGCAACTGGTTTCCTCAATTCTGACAATTTTACATACTGGCACTCTTTCATGAAAGGTTGCTGATGCAGCTATAAAGCACATAGTTATTTCAATTAGAATTTTAAAAAGCCGGATTGTGAAAGTTTGCAAGAAACAGATGTGATGTTGGCAGGAGGAATGCCCCAGGTTTACTTATGTCTAGGCATGCCCTTTATTAAAAAACACCCTCCAAGAGCTGACAGTACCATAGCTGTCTGCTGGAAGACTCCCATACCAACTGAGGATACCAACTGCTTTGGCACACTTTTAGAATCTGACACATTGAGATCATTGCTTTACACAGGTAACCTTAGCAATTGGCACCTGTGCTAAATGCACCCAGTGCAAAGCCCTGCGTGCCTTATTCAGTCCTACCAGCTCTCCAGACATTTGTATGTGACTGGGGGCACATTCCTTGCTCTTCATGTTGAAAGAGAATCCTAAAATAACCACGCCAGCTTCAGGAGAGCTTCTGTCTCTTGGGAGACTATTGTTTGGTGATATGTTTAGCTGAAGATATTGCCACAGACGACATATTTCCAGGCTTTCTTCTTCTCCTGGTCTCTATAACTCATTCCTGCCCAGGAAATGCAGTATGCTGTTCCCTTAGTTGTGCCAGCAGAACTGTTTGTGGGTCAGTACAATGAGTCAAATGAGGAAACCAATACTGCATAACTCAAAGAAATTGCAAAAGTTACTTTGTTTTTCAAACCATATAAAGGAGGTCCAGCATATCACCACACAAAAACCGTGTAGCACAATCCAAAGGGCAGCACATGAAAATTCAGAATTATCTTGTGACATGGTACCTGTAACACCTTATAATCAAATTCTCACCTGAGTAAGTCAGCTATCTCACCTCAGCAAACTGGATCTCAAATTAAGTTTTAACTCACACACTGAGGCAAGAAGCCAGCTGAGAAGGTTTCTCCTGTCCCAGGTCAAAAAATCCTCTGTGCAAGAAGATTAAAGCCTGCATTAAAAACAACAAGCTAGTGCGGGTGGCTTCCAGGGTCAGTGAGTGTGCCAAAGGGGTATCAGTGCTGAGCTGGGGTTTCTGAAGTGCAAATGTACAAACACATCCAACACCCCTGCTCCTCACAGCACTGTGTAGCCTGCCAGGCATGTCCTTGCACAGAGCATGTTCCAGGCATCCTCACCAAAGACACACACAGCTCCTCCTCCCATTTCTCAGAGCCAGGGCTTTAGCAAACTGCAAGCTCGCAGGCTGAAACTGTGTCTAAGCATGGTAAGTGGGACTTCCAGCCACCACACTTAGGATCACAGGTATTCAAATATGTTTGTCTCAAGAGCTGCTACTGGTTGGAAGATGTGGAGCATGAAATAATGGTCAGGTTTGTTATAGTTTTAATAAAACCAAAGCACCATCATGAGAGACATGTGCCTACAGTGTTAAGTCTGGAGAATGACTCATCACGATGTCATCTCCCAAAGTGTCAGGATTAAGATTTCACTACATAAGGCACAGAAATTCATGCATTCCTGCAGACTGCTGTTCCCTAATTCATAGCTGTATGCTCCTTGTGTAAAAGGAACATGATAAACAGCTAAGTAACTTGCAGGAAAAAAGGCCTTGATTAAGCAACCAATGAACAGTCAGAACATTGCTAAAAGGGCTCTGATTTTAAAAGCAGTTACAACTGGCTCTAGAATAATCCTCTACTTTTTATGTATTATAAAGTGTATCCTCTCTTAGAGAAATAGAATCTAATACTGTTATGAATAATGCCATAAAGGAAGAGGCTGTAGGCAATATTTATTTTCAGAATAAATATTTAATTTGTGTGAATGAGTCTGGGATGAAATCTTCACCACACTAAGATCAGTGACAAGATCTTTGCTGACTTCAGTAGGGCTGGGATTCTGTCTCCCATAAGAATTTCCACATAGAATTTTCAATACAGAAGTGTCCAAGCTAGACTACTACCATTTAAACACGGCATTTTTATGGCTCAGTGATGGTCTTCACCTGACTTATGCAGAGAATTCTTTTCTCTCCCAATCTTCATACATTTGTTTGCTTAATAGTATTTTCCATAAGAAAAAAAACCACGGGCTGTTCACATTACGGCTCTGGAACCAACTGCTTTTAAATGCAAGAGAGAAGCTCAAGGCATGAAGTTAAACAGAAGTTAGCACAGTAGATGAGAAACTTAAAGTCTTTCAAGGTCACACTGAAATATTTACCTGCCTCTTCTCCTCCCAGCTAAGGTCTCTCTTGCTGAGTGTGTATGACAGTTTAGTTAGGGCTGCCTCTGGTGTCATATCACCTCCAGGAATTACTCCAGCATCAGCAAGAGTCTGAATAAAAAGGAATAATGATTCTAATTAGCATAGCATTCAGAAATACCTGCACATACAGAGAAGGTGTTTGAAAGAGTAACTACACAGAATACAGGGTGCAGCCAAGCCTCCACTCTCTTGCTCCTCCTACTGCCACTGTAATTTTTGTACTTTCAGTTATCAAATACCAAGCAAATACTAGAGCAATCTGAATAAAGATGACTTTTACTTTAAATTCCTTTTCATGCAATAACACAGAAGAATTCCACCAAATGCTTGCCACGGTCGCTTACTATGCTAAAAGGGAAAGGTTACAGGTCCGTATCAGCTATCTGCAGAGTTGTCAGATTCCCTTTATTGAAAAGCTGCAGTTACTCTGTTTTAACCTAGTGGCATTTTGAACACTGCCAAGTAGGCTGTTCTCACACAGACATATTTACCATTCTTTTATGGGGCATTGCTTTGGATGAATTCCAGCACTACAGCGTGCTCACAGCGGGAGTGCTTTCAGATTCTTTCAGGCTGCACTAGCAGCGTATGATTTAGAAGATACAACTAAAATACGTAATTTACACAGTTCTGACAAGAACAACTGAAAAAGATGACCTGTTTAACTTATCTTTATGGTAGTTAAAAAAAATAAACCGTCTGAACAAAAGCAAAAAGAAGAAGCATCTTTGCTATGATCAGCAAGCCTTGTAAGTGTACAAGATAACAAAGACAAAGGAGATTTCAGATCTCTTGTCACTAAACTGTATCTGGGCAAATCACAGATCGCCTTCTTTGCCATAACGTGTTGCCTCACAGTAAAGCAGCTTGAACTAGGTTCTTTACACTGCATTTTACTTTTAAATACCTTGTATACAAACTTCAGCTTCAAAACTTACTCTGGCTTAACTAATATTTTCAGCAAGATACAGAGCCTTAATTAGCTCATTAACCACCTCCGAGAGACTCAGAGTAACATTTTTTAAAGTCCCATGGGAAAACATGTACAGAAAAGGTGAGAAAGTTTCTGTACTGCAGAGCTAACCAAAGAACAGTTAGGGCTTTTTCAGTGGGTTTGTGAAAGACGAGGAGGAAGGGATTTCCCAGCTTCCTTCCTGTACCTAAAGTCCCCTCAATTATAAGTTTCTACTGTGTAGATGGATCAGAGGCCAGACATTCAGTTAATTAAAACAAACACTTCAAGGGAAGCCAGGGACTCAGGTGACCTATGTGACTAGCTCGAATGAGTAAAAACTGGCCCAGCCATGTGCAAAGACCTTTGAAATATTTCATTTAAAGAAAAATCAAAGTAAAATTAACATTACAGCAACTTTACAGCATTCACTTATGATACTTCCTCCACTGAGCAGTTCCTTACGAAAAGGAGAAGGCACTGAAAGAACAAGCATGAAGTAATTCCATAGGACTTGGCTTGTTCACCATTCTCCTCAAAAGATGCCAAGAAAACAGCCTCCAACCACTGATGCTGAAGCAACATAGTACAAACCCCATATAAAAAATGGAAGCCAGAAGGGAACACGTTTCCACGCAGCCTTAAAGTGGTTCACTAAGACCTGAGTGGAATCTTCCAATTCAGCGTATCAACAGCCTGGATCAGAGTGCAAAAATCCATTTTAGGTGCCTACTTGGAGAATCTTTTAACCAGAGCATAGAAAAAGGGGTTTTTTTCTTATTTCCACACATTTTAGCAGTTCATTTCAAGCAGAAGATCACATAAAACCTAGGCTTCGTTTTCATGTTGTTTTTCAAACATAAATTTGGTGTCTTTTGTTGACTTAACTGCTTTCTTCTTTCTGAGTGAGCTGTTCTATATAATCCACATATTCCTACAGTATTTGCTACAGAGCATGGGATCTTTGCAAAAGTCACTAATTCTCAAAATATTTCCATTAAGTTATGCAACAGTTTTACCAACATCCAAATAATTGCCTGTATCAGAAAATACGAAGTTTGGATACTAAGGAGGTATAAAGAAAATCTTACAATCTCCTTTTCTTTCTCCTCAAAAAAGAATTTGTGCAAGTATTATATAAAGCTGTGTCAAAACCAAAGCTAAAAGAGGCAGGTTTCAGCACCAGACCAGGGTATTTAGGTTTGCCATGTTGTCAAAAAAGAGGCTGGCTCTGCCAGACAGGTGGTTGCTCCCAGCAAAACCAGGTGTCCAATGCAGAGGGATGAGTCACCCTCTGGTAGTGCTTCTTGGGTATTTAATGGCTGGTCCTTTTCTAAAGGCCAGTTAAACTAGCTTCCCTCACATGCAGCACATATTCTTATATGGCTTTGTGCTCTTATTAGTCCCAGTGATGTCGTGTTTTGGTACACAACTGAGAAACACACTATAAAATGCCCTGAATAGTAACGGTATGTACACAAAACCTGCTTTAAGCCAACCCTCATGGGTTAAACTAAACTGATTTCCATTCTTCAATACAGACAATTCCTTAGATACTGTTCTCCAATCTCGCCCTGAATTCAATTGTACTTCCAGTCAAATAAAGAACAGGGATTTGGATATTGCTTGCATCTACAGGCTTTCTTCATGCTCCTACATTGTAGCTAAGCAACTGTTATCCTATCAAATACTACTTTATTTGATCATCTGACCACTAAGCTAGATTTTAGCTCAATGGAATCCCTCTGAGAGAGATACTACGGATCTAATGCAAAGTATCCTGGAGTGCTGCACATGACAGGAGTGAGCAGTTGCTAATTTGGGATTTGAGCTGACTGTTTTGACCATTCAGACCAGGAGTAACAAGATCTTCTTTGCAGATATGTGTTTAAGTGCTTCCAGTTTAAGATTTTTCAGATGTAGTTACTTCATGAGCAACAACTTTACAGTTAATAAACCTGGATTTATACGCTGGGACTACTGGAAGTTTACAATCAAGTTGTATGAGTGGGATGTTTCTTTTACACAGCAGTGGAGAATGAAGTTGCACACCCCTCACCTGCCCTGTTGCATAGACAGTTTTAACAGCCCCACGTAAGCACTGGGTGCAGTTCAGAATGACCACTTTGCGTTCAGCTGCTCTCCTCAGTTCTTCCAGCAAATCTTCTCTCTTGTCTGGGGCATTGCCACTTCCATAAGTTTCCAGTACTATGCCCTCAATTGGAGGCTGAAGAAATGCTTTTACCTGTTTAAAAACAAGACAGGGAAGAGAGACAAAAGGTATGTTTAAATCATCCTTAAATTTTCCACATATGGCACAGCATTTTTAAAAATGATCTATTCCTGCTATGGTTTTACAGGCTCTCATGCCTTATAGTCTTCTCACACCCTTCTGTGCTTCCCTTTTGCAATAACTGAGACTGTAGAATAAGCTTTAAAAACATGAGACTTTCCCTCTCTGGCTTCCTTCAAAATTTCTAGAGGGTTAGATTTTAAAATAAACTGTTTTGTACAGTCATTACCTGATGTGAAAAAGGATGCTACTGTTTAAGTGCAATTAACAGGCTGTACTGTTGCACCACTCTTTGGTGCAACAAAAAGGTACATTTACACTTATGAAATAAATGTTGAATTATTAACTGAGATTAGAACTCCACACCCCTGCCCAGATTTTTCTGCTTTAGCAAAGAGTTTTGCTAACCAACGTCCGCCCAAGAGGCAGAGTGTTTCACCTTTCAGGAAAGAACATTCTAATGAAGCATGAAGTTTTTTAACCCAAAACCGAATTGATTTAACTCAGAGGCACTAATATATTTTGAGCCAGTTGATATTGAAGTAGATATTGTGCCTCACTGTAAGAGAATGCCTAGCAGAGTTCTCTTCCTAGAAAGATGTGTTTTCAACAATCTAGACGTTTCCTTACTGATCACATATGCTAAATGCAAGCCCCCATATGCAATGTAAACCCCCATGAGGCTAACTATGCAGCTGGAGTTTTATTGCAAATATACCACCCCTCTGTATTTCCATCTGTTCATATTCACCTAAAAAGAATGGTGATATAATTGGGGAGTGCTGCTTAAACTACTGGATTCAATTTAAGACAGCAAGAGCCACAAAAGACCTGTCAATTTAATGGAACTAATATTAGACAAAAATTTAAAGACTAATTTACCTAAAATCACAGTCTGCAAAATAATTTCTAAAGGCAAAAAAATCCCACTTCTCATTTTCAGCAGCAAAATCCCACTTTTCATTTTCAGCTCTGTATGAATGCTGAGGGTCATGTTAACCATCAGTGTGAGACAAAATGAACCTTAAAAAAGAAGCATGAGTTGTAGAAATAATCACACTCCACACACCATATTGTCTATTTTTTGACAAGATACCTATTAATATGCCTCAATATGCAGCAGGAGAATATCTCCCTCGTCACTGTAGCTTGCACCTGTCTAGAAAACCACACTTGACCTATTTATAAACCCTGATAAGAAATTAATTTTAAGTTCCAGAGCCCAGGCAATTCATACAAAAGATATTTGAAAAGCTTTTATCAATCGTTTATGGCATATGAAAATAGTCTTTGAATGTCCTGATATTTAAAAAAATGTTTATTGGAAGACAGATCCTTTCCCTTCCCTCCAAAACCCCAATCACTGCTCCAAACAATGCAGCTTTCCTATATCTATTTGAGCATCATTTCACTCATTTCCAAAATGAAGTGGTGACACTTACAGCAGCAGCAGTGATTCCTGGGAAGATCCGCAGAAGTCCAACATTCCTGTTCATATTGGTGTGAACTCGAAATTTCTTTTTGGTATTGGCTCTCCAAACCGTTTCCCAGTTTACTATTTAAAGAAATAGCCTTTTTAATTTAAGACATACTATTAAGTACACTTGTAGTACTTCATGCTTACAACTCTCTTAGGCAGGGGATTCATGAAAGACAATGTATTTTTTAAAGAGGAAATGAAGGCCCATTTAAGACAGAAGAACTGGCAGCTGGTCTGGCATAGGTGAGATATTTACTTGTCATACACTGACCTGAACTTCACTGTTATGTAGCTGGCCTGATACAAGCTGGATTCATGTTTGGAAAACAGACCTGGATCTTCTGAGACGTAAGAGATGACAAATGCAGTTACTGTTGCTGCTAATCACCTCCAGAGTTTATTAGGTAGTTATTAACGATTAAATAAAATAGCAAGGATTCAATTAACTCCGATTATACATTTAGAGCCAGAAGCCAGCTGTTTAATAGTTTGTTTGTGTTCCATTATTAGAAGCCAAGTCATGCATTATTGATTTCAAAATTTTACTACTTCAGTGTAGGAGTGCAGCATTGGTAGCACTGATGGCTCCTACAAGGCAGTGGAAGGGGTTTAACAAATAGCAGCCAACAGCTCAGAGCATTGTGCCTCCATGAAAATAGACCATGCTGTAAAGCTGCCTGCTTCCCCTTCATGAGTTAAGCTTTTGAGATTTTGGAGAAACTCCCAAACAGCAAGACAGATAAAAGATCTACGTGCATAATACTGACTTGCTCTCAGCCATGCAGAGAGTTACTCACACCAATTACTGTTGCAACTTCTTGTTATCAGCAGACAGCCACTTACAAAAAAAAAAAAAAAAAAATCAAGAGTAAATGTAAAAGCCTCCATTGAAGCCTGCTCAATTGCCACATTACCAGAGATACTAAAAACTACATAATCCATTAAGTTGGGACAAAAAATAGCTGTCTCCTATAAGACTCTATGAACTTTCCTTCCCTGTCACCAACTAGAGCCTCTGTTCTTTCTAAAAAATGCCATTCACCATTAAACAGGTCACAAGCAGTAGGCTCAGCACTTTTTTGTCCAACCAGTCACACTTTAGCACATGGATTCCTACTGCCCTGGCACTGGGAGAATAGAAGTACAGACCATTTCTGCAGCTTCTTTCTTTCTGAGAAGCTGTCCAGCATGACTCTGAAAGCACCTGGCTGGACTTGTTATCCAAGTAGCTCTCAAAGGCCTCTGGGAGCTTTCCAGAGCCATTTAGAGACCTGCAGGAGGAACTCAGGTAAGTGCAGAGCCTGTGCATTTGTTCTGCACAGGTTCTGCATGAGGTTCACAGGCCTGGCTAACCACATTCAACATGTGCACTGTGCTTTAAGAAGCAGAAGTGTTTAGCAATAAATCCGTTCCTCTCAGCCTTCTAAAAAACAGGTTAACTCTTTAAAAGCAGCCTCCTCTATAAGAAGGGATGGCAATAAAATTGTATCACAGCTTGCTTTTCTTTTATCCTCCATAAAGTAGGAGTCCCTGCCAAAACTTCACAAATGCATTCTACTACGTTTGGCAACTGTGAGCATCCCTGATGCCTGTAACCAACTTGAAGAATGAACTGAGGAAACCTGCCTTGGCATGGAGCACTAAGACACTGCCAAAAGCAGAAGACCAAGGAAAGAGATCAGAGGACCGGTTCAGAAGTCAGACCAACACCAGGCCTATACCTGTACTCTTGGAGTACACTCTACCAAATAACATCTCCAAGATAAATTTAATGCATGCAGACATAGTATAGTGATGTAATTCCAAGTTATATTAAAAAGAAGATAAAGATTGCCCTGCCCCTGAGTTAACATTCGCTTGGTCATGAACCTCGTCAGCCTACATAACGTGTTTGGTGCTGCAGACTCCACAGATGTCAGTTTTCCATTTGCCAAACAAGTCTAAAAGGCAGAACAAAAGGCAAATGTGATGCAAGAGCCAAAGAGAAACAAATACACATAAAAGCCCAACTTCATCTCAGATTTACTCAGAACTGTTGGAAATGAGGCAGGACACCACGCAAGAGAAAAAAAAAATTAGAACACACCCTTTGCATCCTCCATCTCAAAGTTTACATCCCCAAACAGGAACAATATTTATGTCACATAGATAAGTTCAAGCATCTTCATTGTACCGAGTAAACCAGCTGTCTTCCTGTATCACACCACAGAGCAATCTTCTTTTTTTGTTAAGTTAAAAAAGCCCCAAGAACATAAGAATCACTAACAGTTCCTAAGTAAGAAACTCATATACAAGCAAGTGAAGTACAAAAAGCTGCATCTATTGGTGTTCACAACACTTTTTTATCTTATGGATAAGAGTGAATAATCAGGGATACTCAGTTTTGGCACAGCACAGAAAACAGTAACCTGCTCTGACTTGGGTGGCCTGTGCTTGTGAAGAGTTTAACTGATACAGCACAATGAATCATGTAAATGTGGAAGCAAAAGTGAGGAACAAACAGAAGCTAGCTACTAGTGTGGCACAGCAGAAAGAACGTTTCTAAAGCAGTGTACATAAAATAAAGAAGTAATGGCTATTTACATACTATACTCACAATGGCTTGGGGTAGATTGTTCTATTAAAGGAGACTGCATTCAAGATATTGAGGCCTTCTGTTTACTCTTCCAAACCAAACCATCACATAAACAGTAGTCAGATATTTCCAATCTCCTCCTCCATACCAAACACTATAGCCTCTAAAATTACTGCCAAAAAATTACATCTTTATCTTATGCAGCTTTATTCACACACATACACAAAACATGGTGATTGGGTAAGCACCAAAAAAAATCAACGTGACTTAAAATAAAAGTAACTCTACACAGATCAGAAAGCAGCAAATCCCCCTCCCCAACGTTAAACAGAGCCTATGCCACAGTGCAGATTTCAGCTTATAACAGGAGAGCAGCCACTGAGAGCGACACCTCCCTTAGGAGTGGTGACTGAACTCCGAGTTATGAAATCAAACAAGAAATACAGCTTTTCTTGATTGCAGAGCTCCATGTAAACAGCAGTGCCCTCTTCTCATCCTTTGCAGGGCTACAGGCAAGCCCTACCATTACATAAGCTGCCCCAGCGCTCACTGCGATTCACGGCAGCAGCCGAGGGGTGGGGAGCACAGGCCAACCTATGGCTGCAAACTCCTGCAGGAGGCAAACAAGCACAGACCCCCGGTTTTGGCAGTTTGTTATAAAACAATCAACATACATCTTTGGGAATGAATATTTAAATTGACTGGTGTCCTTGCAACAACCAAGGTGCCTACACAGAAGGGAGCGGAGATGGGGATCAAAAGCACTCCAGTGAAGAGAGCTGGCATTTGCCTTCATACATGAATGACCTGGGCTTTCTATATAGACAACCAACCAAGATGCAGACTTGGCCAGTGACTAATAGCTTCTTTCTAACGAGATTTGTGGGTAAACAAGCCCAAAAGGGCTTTCTAACCTGCTGCTGCTGTGCCACATCTGCACACACAGTCACACAGGCTCTATCCCCTGCACAGGTTGTCTCTCATAATATGGTCCTGTACATGTGCACCACTCCCAGAAGATGCATGTGTGATGAAGAAAAGTCCAGCCACAGTAACAAAGCAGGTTTCGTGTGTGCTTCATTAGGACAATCAAGAATAAAGGAAAGTAATTACAAAATATACTGAAAATCTTTACAGATTTCAACAGAAATAGTCTTCCTTGTCTTGCCTGCTTTAAAAATATGGGAGAAATAAGGTAAGGTCTTTTATTTGGTAAGCTTTGAGATTTTAGAAATATTTTTTATTATTTCTATACTGTCCATTTCATACAGAGATTTCTGATTCTGCTGCAAAAGTATTTTCCATCAGCACTGGGTTTCTTACTCAGCTCAGGAGTGGGCTAGAATTTTTCATTTCTTACAGGAGTTTCTTGTGCTAAGTTGGAAGTCCTAAGGAAGTTGACACACTTGCTCATCTGGAACTGGGTAACACAACTCCTAGGCATTGCTAACACAGCTAAGGATCTGGCTGAGAACACAGCCAGTTATGGGATTAGAAATCCCCTGGGAGACTCATCTGAAAAGGGAACAGGATAAAAAATGGATATCATAAATGAAAAAGAGAGCTGGAAGGGTAAGGGAGGGAAGAAGACTAAGCTTCTCCCTCTTCTTTCTAGTTCTGAAGTAGATTTTATATGCTCTGCTGAGCCGTGAACAGCATGTCTTCCCATTCCTGTGCACCAACCTATGATCCCACTATGCTCCCCACTTCCTCCATCCTGCTACCTCTCCCCTTCTGCTTCCCTGGAATTTTCATTCCCAGCTTTGTTAGAACCAGGGAGCCTGAGGAAGAGCTTCTGCACATGGCCTACTCCTCCTGGCATCCTCAGGCTGCTCTCCATAATGCTGAATCAGCCAGAGTCAGCCCTGTCTACAAGAGGATTAAGACATATTATATAAAGTCATTTGGACAAAAAAAAAAGTTAAAAGATGCTAGATTTGTTTGGTTTGTTTTTAAAAGCCCAAGTGGTTCCTTGTCTCCATGAAAGCTTCATACAAGGACCATACAAGCAAACTCAAGGGAGACAGCAATGTTTCAAACAATTTCTTTGGACAAAATAAAGCAGCACTAGTAGATTGCCCTTACTATAAACTATGTTCTTTCAAAATGAAACAATCCTTCACTAGTGACACCGTCATCTTGGATAAATGATGCTACCCTAACTGGGTAATCAACTGAAGCAAATAAAAATAGAGCCTATCACACCATCAGTTTTTAAATCAGAAATCCCCACTGATCCCAATGAGGCATTTACTGAAAAGATAATGGGACCCAATATGGGCCAAGGGAAGTGCTTAATAACTTTCTCATTTTTCTACTCTAGACAAGGAATCACAAAACAGTTCATTCAAATCCAAGAGAGGAATAGCATGCAATTTGCAGCTTGATTTCATTATTGATCGGTCGGTAAACGGAATTTATTCATACCCTGTTTGATGCAGTTCATACAAACCCAAGAAAGAAGATTCTCCCCAGTTTAGTGCAACAATCAGCACTTCCACTGATTTCAGAGACAACCTATTTGGCACAGCACAACAGTAGCAGACTCTACCTGAGATATGTCTTACAGACAACTAACAGGATTTCACGGGCTTCCTCAGTTTGTATCTGGCCGCTACAAACACAGCACCTTGATCCTGAAACTTTGTTAAGTGACTTCCACTCCTTAGGTGGAAGGGAGAAGTTTATTTTTTTGTGGAATGTCTTTCTCTAGCAGTAGAATCCATTCAGAATGGCACATTGCATGGCACAGGGCTAGGTCTCCTACTGCCACTAATGGCACATATCAGAAGATTTCAGGAACACCCTCCTGTTCTTTTTTTTTTTTTTGTAACAATGAGGACTGTCACCAAGTCCTACTCTTTTTTAATACCTAGTCTATCCAAAAGTGGCTCAGATTTTTTAGAACTGTCCTTTAGTATGTTTTCTGGCAGCTACATTTGGCTAGATTCCAAATGTGTCTCTCTTCTCCCCTCTCCAAAGAAAGGGTGCAATTTGTCCAAGAACACTCATCTAATGACTTTGCAAGTGGGTACTAAAACCTTCATGTAGTCTTTCCCCTCCTTAAGAAACAGACACATAAAAATTACGGGGAGCCTGAATAAGTTTGGGGAAAAAAAACTTCACATATTTTAGGTCTGCTGTTGTGTGTTTGCACTTCAGACAGGTCCTAAATATCCAGTAAAACATCTTACACAATGACATGCAACAGAGTTAGACTGTTGAAGCTGCAAGTACTCTGCAATGACTTTTTTCCCAATTTCAGAGCCCAGCATGGCCATTAATGAGATGAAACTCTTTGTTCTTTCAGTCCTGACTCCCTCATTTTATCTTTGGAGCAAGGTTTTCCTGACACAGGGGCAACATTCCCTCTGGTTAGTCTGGATGTCTAGTCAAAGTCAGTCTAGCTCACATCTATATTCAATAGATAAATGCAGTTGAGTCACAAAGTCTCAGCCTTACTAATATTTAAACAGATTTAGAGCAGATGAAGTGAAGTCAAGTTACAGGACCTTCAAAGATATTTTACTTTAAAAACGACATTTCAACTACATAAGCACAGGTTCCTTTCAGCTACAGTTCTATTGCAAGCGGCATAAATTACATGGCTTAAGAGATGATGTTGCTTACTTGTAATATCAACCTCAGCATTTGCAAGTGGAGGCAGGTTAGGTGAGGAAAAGGCATTGAAACTCCCAGCATCCACCTTAGTCACCCTATTTCCCCTGTACAGTTTATTATAAAAATACAGGCACACCTGCAAGACAAGTAAAGAAACAGGTCTATGAATAAGCCAGTAATTAAAAGATGCAGTAGATAAATACTGTAGTCCGTCCTTTATAAAGTGTTTTCTAAATCTTTAAAGCAACTCAGAGGCTAGTAGATGTTTACAAGTCTAACCCTTTCAAAAAGAGTTGGCACATCTGTCACACATTGGTTTAAGAATTTAAGAACAAAACAAGTTAAGAGCTAACTAGTTTCATAATCCTCTCATGAGGCTTAGTCTAGGAGACAGCAAATTTGCCTGAGTCCTCTTCAGAGATGGAGGAAAGAAACAGTGTGAACTTTTTAATAAATTCTTCAGTTATGTATAAATTCAGAGTCCAAAACATAACGAAAGGCCTGGTGAAAATGAGGATAACTTCCAAAAAAGTTACCATACATAAATAATTACATTCCTTCTCAAGTCTGTTAAAGGTTGTCAACTTGAAGGAAAAGAGACACCTCAAAGCTGTTATCAGTTATTAAGATCTTGGCCAGTCAGCTGTTGCTGTTGTTTTACAAGAACAGGCTTTGGGAGCATGGCAGAAGTAAAATGAGGTGCAACCTGACCCATTTTCTCTCAGAGTTTTGGGCTGCACAGCACAAACAGCAGGGTGCTGAGACTATGGAGGTACCTCCATGTTCATTAGGTGTGTCACTCTCGACACTTCAATCCTTAGGAACAGAGCTAGAAGACACTCCTAGACACACACACAGTTCTATAGTGACTGGAGAACTTCAAAGTAACATTCAGTTAAAAAACCGACTTACAGGTGTTTCAGATCCCACATATTTGCAAGAGAACCTCCAGTTTCAAGCCTGCTGCAGCATATATTTCAGATTTGAGAGTCCTTCTAGATTGTGTATGGGCAAATGGGATATGACCAATGTGAGAACAGCACATGCTTTGCCAAGCAAGCACTGTTACCTCAGTGGAATCCATTCATCTTCCTGTTTAAGTACAATTCCTTACTGCCTACTGGATATTTAGTGAGTATTTAAGTTTGTGTCCTGGCTAGAGAGAGAAATGCAGCTTCTTAGATGGTCTTCCCAGGCAAACAGACCTCAGGAATCACGAATTGCCCAGCCATCAGCAGTGCCCCCAGAAGGTTGTCTCGGCCATCATTCTGCAGCTCATAAATGGGCACCTGAAGAACAGAGACTGGAATTACACCTGAGCCCTTATATAAAGCCTACACAGCAGAAAAAATGAGTCCAACTTATGCAATACAAATACATGAATAATTTATGTAACAATGATTTATGACAAAAAAAGTTTTCCTTCTTCACCCAAACTATTTTAAACTGCAGCAGATGGCAAGATTTCTCTCTCTGCTTAACATAATTTTATAATTTAAGTGCTTAAAAACTAAGAGAGATTTTTCTAATGTCATTAAGGATATTAACACTAGTTCAGGAAAAATACAAAAACTAGCAAGTAGGCATAGTTGAAAGTGACTGAGCATAGGAGAAGTGATGATAGAGAGGAAAAGCAACACCCCTGAACATACAGAACTGTCACGATAGGCTTCACAACAGCTCTCTTGCACCATCTTTCCTCATAGCATAGTAAAACTGAGCCAGCAGGTTATTACTGACAGAAAAGGGCAAGATTAAAAACAGAAATGGTCTGCTGAGTGATGATTTCCATGCCTTTTCAGACTGCCTCTTTATTAAAAGAGAGTGCTTCTTTCATCAACTATTAAAAAAGAAATCACATGCTCCCTTGCTGGATCATATGTCAGATAGATCTCCAAGCAATAAAACCAAAAAGAAAGCAAAACCTTGACCGATGTATCATGACTACACTGCTCCACGTCAAGACAGCAAGTGGGAGCCTACTCCTTCCTAGACTTTTGTATTTTGACTTCAAATAGACCACATGTGAAAGGGAAGTTATGAGATTGGGGACGGGAATTTTACAATGTGATGTTTCATCTCTCCTTTGTGATTAGAGCTGTATTTTACACTCAAGCAAGCTATTCTAGTAAGACAACCCATTCCCCTCAGACAATATGCAAAGGGCTGATCTCCAGCAAAGAAAATGAAAATTAATAAATGCAGTCTTTAGAGGAAAGGAAACAGACCATATTAGATGCTTTGTGGAACAGAAATTATCAAAAATGCATCTAATGCTTTAAGTTTATTTTTAAAATTATAAAGAATGCAACAATGACTAACATAAGTTGAGATAACAACTGATGAAGTAAAAAATACTAAGCTTCAGGGCTTTTAAAGAAAAAAAGACAGCTGACAACCAGTGGCCACCTGAGGCTGGAAAAATGCTTCTCATATAAACCAATTAACACACAATGGCCAATGACAGGATCTTATGTCTTTCTCTGAAGCATCTGGCCCCAGCCATAATGAACTCCTTGTCTGATTTGGTACAGAGTTGTGAAGTCATTAATGATAAAATTAATGGGGCAGATCCTCAGCTGGTGAGCCTGACATTTCTCACTCGTTTCTGTCAGCACTGGGACGATTCACCCTGGCCAGGGGCCTGGCCAGCACTGCTAAGCTGTACAGTGATAATCAGGATACAACCAGGTTCTGCATATAAAAACCAAAAATGAGAATTCCTGCTTCAACTTCAAATGAATTCTATTACCTGAGATCCTGTGAGAACAACAGTTTTGCCCAGGTTCTCACACATGAAGGACAGGGCTGAAGCTGTGTATGCCATAGTATCAGTACCGTGCAGGATCACAAAGCCATCGTACTTCTCGTAGTGCTCCTGAAGGGGAAGAGACAGTTTTCACACTGTTAAAGCAATGCCCTGGCACCAGCAGGTGAGGTACACAGTGCATTACTTCCACTGATGCAGGCAACAGCACAATGCTTTATAGGGTACTGCACACACAATTCCTCCTAAAGTTATCCTGCTCCCAGTTTAAATACAATTAAGGGTTAATCGGACACTAAGCACTAGAGCCAGTAATTCTAATTACAGAACAGTCAAAGAGATTCTTCTATGTATACATATTAATGCAGCATTTTTAAACCAGAAGACTGCTAATTAAGAAAAGCTTAGCAATGGCTTTAAACATGAATGTTAACATATGCAAATTAGTCGTATAGTCTGATTTCTTGTTGCCGCTTTTACTGTAGGGATTACACCATTTACAGGAACAGATTAGGCAAACCAGGGCTGTCATAATATAGGGGGGAAAACAGTCCGTTTAATCCGTGTGGCAGACAAGCAAACTACCAGTGTCAGAGTGCCCTCTTCTGATGGAAAGCCATCCTTTCCATAGCAGAAACTCGGGAAGAGGCTTCTTGTTCATTAATGGGCATTCGCCTGATGGTTTTTGAGAAGGCCCTTACACTATCAGGCACATGCAATATCAAAATGAATTTTATTATAATTTTAATTTGCATAAAATTCCACACAAGAGGTGGGGGGTTTTTTTAATGCAAAGTCATGAATCACACTGCTCATCCTGTTAGAATAAAGTTATCTTCTGGCTTTTGGAAGAAAAAGGAATTGGTTCAGCTACTTTAAGAATGATGGACATAGCAAACACTGTAGGGAGAGACACTGATGTCTCTGATGTAACTTGGTAACATGGAAAGGATTACATAGAACTCTAAGCAGATATATGAAGTGCCAGCATGAGGAGGAAAAAGGAGGTTTAAACAAAATTTCTTTTTAATCACACTCCTTATGTTAACACTAAGCACACATGCTTGGCACTTCCTGATACTAAGGTCACCTCCAAACTCATCTGTAGGTTCCTACTTGTCCTTTTGCCATTTCTTCACTGATACTCATGTCTGTCTACCTGTTCCTACCTACTGGAAGCTTCAGGGGATAGCTTATCTAACAACTGAGCCAACACATCTGCCAGTGTTGCAAGGTCTTTCTGAAGGCCAACCTATAATGTGATGCAAAAACCATGCTGGAGCCATTCACCAAGGCAGCAACAAGGTAAGGAGGTTTCAAGAAGGGCCAAGATCACAGAAATAGCCAACTGTCCTCTCTGAATCAGTACACTCACAAGTGTTTTCAGCCTTATAAGCCTTATTAGATGCAAAAGAACATACTTTGGTTTAAGCTTCATACTGTGAAAGATCAGGAGATAAGTTAAGGAGATATCTCACAGAAACATCTTGGAAGGTTTTAGACTGGAAAATCATCAGCATGTTACAGCAGTGCCAGGCACATGTCCAAGATGAACACAAAGTGGCAGTGTCTGTACACAAGCTGGAGAGTTGAAAAGGTTCCTTTGTTTGCCTCTCTGCACACTTCATTTGGATTACAATACTGGACACACAGAGAACCTGCATTCTGTGTACAAGAAAAAACCACTTTTTTCTGTAATAAAAACTAATATGCCAATAAGGAAAAGGGTAAATTCTCTCCTGTTCAGCATGGGATTGCTGCCTTCTCTTGGCCCTGGGCTTTGCCCAACTGCACCTTTGCTCCATCCCAGAGACTTTCCATGTACACAGCACCTCCATCTCTTCTTTGCCTGGGCAACATGCATTTAAGAGGAGAACCAACCTCACAAGTTTGGTGGTTTCAGAATTAGAGAGCCTAAAGGTGAAAGACTGTTACCTGAATCTTCAGCATCATTCCCTGCATTATTGAACTGTTCATGAATTGCTACAGCGAGGTAGAAGGAGGGAATTTACACTATAAAGCCCACTATCATGGAGTGGAAGAGCACTATCTGCCTAACCCCACAGTTATTTATTTCTGTCAGCTGTGTATGAATTCCTGCTGTGAAGAATTTGAAGTGTTTTGCAGTTTTGCTTTTTTTAAAAGCACATAGCTAAGTTCAGGCAAGGGACAGGAGCACAGAAATGCTATATTTTTTATTCTAGAGAAGGATGTAATGAATTTATCTATATATGCAGAAATATCTAGGGCTTTAAACATTTTCCACTGTGGGAAACCTAACTCTAGTAGTAGTTTTTTCTACTGGTTGCAAAGCCAAAGCTAGTCCAGTCCATGTGTGCCCAGAGTAAGAAAGGCATAAAGACATTAAATTATTTTCTATGTCAATAGCCAACTATTAAGCTATTTGAACACTCAAATGATGTGTAACTAAGCAACCTTCAGTTAAGCTACTCACACCTAAGGATTTTATTAAACATTTTTGGACAGTGAATCCAAGCCAATATTTTAGGACACATCAACCTCCATATTACATACCTTATTCAATCATAGCTGCAATTTTTCCATTTATTTTATTGTATGGAATCATGGCATGGCTTATCCTTGGAAGAATGATGTAACTTTAAGGAGTTTACAACATTTTCAAATAAAAAAAAATTCTGCAAACTTTGCAAGCACAGGACTTGTTACTTTGCAAGTAACTAATTAAGGTACTTTACATTTAAAGAAACAAATATATATCTACAGGGCTACTGAATTGTTTTGTCTTGCTGAGCGTACTAGATATACTGCTGGTTTTGTTTAAGTGAAAAATGAATTCTTATCCCACATCACTGTACCTCAAGTTTCTTTGCAATTCTGGCCCAGTCATCTGGTGTCATGTTGGAGGAATCAAGCAGTGGCGAGAGCTCAAGGATTGTGTAAAAAATTCTCTTGTTTTGCTTGGAGACACTATGAAGAAAGAGAATTGTAAAAAAAAATTCGTAGTGTTAATATCATCTCATCACTTCTGATTTTCTCTTTAAATCAGTAGTTTTCACACTTTTCCTCTCCATCCCCCAAATCTAGGTGAAAAATATCTTGAATCTGGAAATTAAATTACAAGTTTAGAAGTTCATGGCTTGATGTGGTTTAAAGCATAAATACCTAAATTTAATTAAATAATAAATACAACTTGGGACATCGGTGGTTTCTGGGCTGTGAGTGCACATTGCTGGGTCTTGTCCAGCTTCTCATCTACCAGCATCCCCAAGTCCTTCTGGGCAGGGCTGCTCTGATCTGTTCATCCCCAGCCTGGATGGATACCAGGGATTGCCCTGACCCAGGTGCAGAACCAGCACTTGGTCTTGCAGAACCAGCACTCAGAACCAGCACGTGAGATTCCCATGGTCCCACTTATCCAGCTCATCCAGGTCCTTCTGGATGGCATCTCATCCTTCAGGTGTGTCAACACCACCATTCAGCTTGGTGTCATCTACAAATTTGCTGAGGCTGCACTCAATCCCTCCATCCATGTCATTAATGAAGATATTAAATAACATTGGTCCCAGTATAGACCCCTGAGAGATACCACTTGTCACTGATGTCCATCATGACTCTGAGCCATTGACCACTACTCTCTGGCTGTAACCATCCAACCACTTCCTCATCCACTTAACAGTCCACCCATCAAATCCATCTCTCTCCAATGGAGAGAGAAGAATGTTGTAGGGGACCACATCAAAAGTTTTACAGAAGTCCAGGTAAAGCTGTGCTAGCTGAAATCGCCTTCCTGTCCTCCATGTGCCTTAGCAGAGCTTCTAGAAGGATCTGTTTCATGACCTTCCCATGCACAGAGGGGAGGCTGACAGGTCCCATCCCTGACATCCCAGCAGGTCCCATTATCTTCCTTTCTATTCTTTTTAAAGTTGGGTACAATATTTCCCATTTTCGAGACACCTGAGACTTCTAATAAAATCTGCAGACCTGCTCCCCTCATGAAGCCTTAAGACTGTTGCATACTGCAGAGAGAGAGCATTTAAACAATGTGTTTAAACTGACATACTGTACCTAAGAAGTCAGGCTTCACATGAAAAACTGCCTTGCTGGATATCACATTTACACATGCTAAGAGTAACTTTGGAAGTCAGCTGAAAACCTGTGACAAGAAAGCTCTCCTGAGGATGTGCTGTTTAAATAAAACATGACATCCTGATACCTAAAACCAGTTGTCTTCAGCTTCTGATGCCTCTCTCTAAAAAGAGATCATGTAATTCCTCTTATATTGATGTTACATGCAGATATACAAAGTTCAGAAAATCTTCTCCCCTCAGGAACTCACAATATTTCTCAACCACCTAGTTAAAATATCATTTGGCTAGCACAAAAGACAAGACGGCAAATTGCCATAAGTAACCTCCAGAAACAGCACTCAGCAGTGCCAGAAAAACAAGACAAGATTCGTTTTTAAACCTCAGGTTTTTTGAAGTGAATGACTGTTTTAAGCTTTTCTGGTTTTCACAGAAAAGATGTGCCAGGAGAAGTATATTGAGGACTCACAGGGGTTTTGTTTTGTGTATAGTGTAGTTCTGTTTCTAATCCCTTAAGTATTCAAAAGTTATTCAAGCACAGCATCATAATAGAGCTCCATTTGTCTTAGTGTAAGCATCATATTTAACACAAACTGTATATTCATATAAATACTACTGCACCAGGAGTCCATTAGTTTTTCATTCACTCCTTTTCCTGCTATCTGCTTTTTAAGTGGTTACCTTTTAAAGCTTTATATAGAGACTTCAATACAAAGTAGAAAAACTTAACAAACCTTATATTTTCTTTGAATATCCTGGTTTTCTCTTTAAAGATTACTGAATATCCATTTTTACTTTTACAGCACACCAGCTATGGTCCCATTTATTTTTGAGCAACTATGTAAAATCATTCTTTGTGCAAAGTTAGCACATTTACAGGGGTACAGTCATTCATCACAGCTAGGGAATATTTCAAATTAGCATACTTCCCTCTAAATAAAATCTATAAGCTTATTAATCATTGCCCAACAGTTAAGAAGCAATGCAGATTAATTATAAGCCCATCACTTATTATCATAATGTTGCATAAATTTGGGAAAAACAATCAGCTTTTAGGGCTTTCAAAACCAGAAGGCCTGCAGAATCAAAGCATGAGGCATATTCACAGATGCATTAATTACATACTACTTTTTCAGATATATGCTGAAGATAATTCCCATGGAGCTGTATATACAGTTTTCTTAGTTTCTGTAGAATACTTGTATGTTTGCACAGCAGCAAATTAATATTAAAAAAAAAAAAAAAATCCATGAATGGACTGCCCAGAATGGTTACTCGTAGCCTAACTTAAAAGTTATTTCTCAGGCAGTTCTAAGGCACTTCATTGCAAATATATCCAAACACATATTTTCTATCACATCAAACATGGTGCACCTTTTTCTTTTGAACTAACAGAAGCATTTTTGCTAACCTCATTATGGATTCTTCACGTCAAATGTCTAGAGATGTAATTACCTGAAAAACAATAAGACACCTGCTAACCCTTCCTCGCCCCAAGGAAGTTGTACTTACGGGAGCACCAATGTGTTCTCTGGGAATTCATGGGAGTTGTTCAGTTTTGTTTCCCGGGCATACGCCTCATCGTGCAGCATCGGCATGGTTTTCAAGCTGTTTACTAATTTATTGGCCTCAGGGGCAAGCCCTTAAAAACAAAGAATAAAGGAAGTAAATAAAGGAGCAGGGATGGAAAGGGAGCGAGTGGCACAGTAAGGAGGGAAGTAGTCAAGCTACACAGCAGTTTGCCCATCCTTCCGAATTAAACAGTCTATTGCCAGTTTAAAACCATGAAAATATTCATGCAGTTATTCTTTTGACTTGATATAAATAAATCCTTTATTTAAGAGAAATAATGTTTCAAATCTCCACATCAAACATTTATGCCTTTACCCATTTTTCATTGTTGCTTGCCTGCAAATACTGATCAGAAGCAGGGACAGGGAGCCAAGTTTTGCAACTGTAGCAGAAACCTACCATTCTCTTTCACATTTGCCATAGATACTATTACTACTGAGCAGCAGAAGACTTCAAAATCACTCAGCATCATTTTGTACTATCAAGTTGTGATGTATACTAGGTACTTTCCACTAGCAGGTTTAGGACTGAACATCTGAACTGACAAAAGCTAAAAAGGTGCATAAACCACTGAATAGAAAAAGTTAAAAGCGTGGATGCTTCTCAAACTCTGCTCTCCCTCTCCCTGCCCGTGATGGGGTCTGTCTGTGGCAGGGACCCTAAAACAGGTCCAAACCTGTTTGGAGGTTTAAACTACCCTAAGAACACATTTAGTGTTTGGTGGACCTGCAGGTGTCCTGGTTGCAACCAGGTATTCCATACAGAATCTGCATGCCATTCTCTGTTAGCCAGAAAGGCACCTAATGTTTTGATGTTACAGTCCTCAGCATCACAGAACTGAGTTCACCTGTGAACCTAAGCTGCAACTCATCTCCCAATTCCCTGTTTCAGGAACGACAGCGACAGCTCTGCCATCCAGAATCAGAAACTACCCTGTTTTTCTGAAGTCTGACTTCTTGAGATAATTTTCTTTCAAGGACCTTCCAAGGTACTTCCTTCTAGACTTCAAGATTCTACTGTCAAGTTCAGTTTAATATCACTGTTTCATATCATCTGTTCACAAGGAAAATAAACTATTAAACCTCATTATTTTACTTCTGTTAGTTCAAGTTATTTCTAATTTGAGGCCAGGGAATTCTCTCCTACTTCCTAGTTCTGTTTATTTAAACATTATTCTCATCCAAGTTAGCATCTAATTATTTTTGGTTCACCTTCAAACAGCAAGGTTTTTTTAAAAATGCTCAAAACACAGAGAATATTTTCAATAGTACTTCTATCTTTTTCCATTTACTTTCCGAGCTCACGGAAAAATCCTTAAGAACTCCTTAATCTCCCTCCTGGCTTGCCTTAAATGAAGAAGAAGGCCTCTTCATAGCCAACTTCCTCACAGGACAGCAACAGCATTTTAGTGGATTTGTTTGGATTACTGCCAGAATACTTAGTTTTACAAAATATACTTAAAACACTTTCAAGCCTTGGATGTTTCATTCATTCAGCTACAATCCCTGCTTTTCCTGTTGAGGATGTTCCTAGCTTAGTCACAAATGGCCACTTCTGCTGCACTCGGGCATTGAGTCATTTTGGCTCAGAAATGCAGCCCAGTTTCAAGTGCTTCCTGGGTGTTTCCTGATTATTCTTCTGTTTGCCCAGTGTTCATCTTGCTCTGAATATCGACAATGGATTAGACTGTTTATTTTTTGTATCTGCCACAGGAACTGGGGAGCTGATGTAAGTTAATATTCTTTAATCCCTTCTCTATAAACGGCAGTTCCTCATCTCTTAATCACAAATCTGTCAGGATTTTTCTCTAATTGCTTGCAGTGAATGTAAACCTTTTTTTCAAGGCATTCTGCAGATGTATCCAAGATGACCCACTTACAACCTATGCAGCCCCCCACATGCATCCACATCTAGCAGTGATTTCTGCTTTACAGCTTCAAGAAGCAAACACAGGGGAACTCAAGTGCAACAGTTTTAAGAACACTTCTGCTTTATTATGCATGGAAAACAGCTTTTGTGAGCCAAGCTTGTTGACCAAGTATTTGAAGCAACTTCACCCC
Organism: Corvus hawaiiensis; assembly: GCF_020740725.1. Classification (NCBI taxonomy): domain Eukaryota; kingdom Metazoa; phylum Chordata; class Aves; order Passeriformes; family Corvidae; genus Corvus; species Corvus hawaiiensis. The sequence goes on from NC_063218.1 coordinate 9,735,236, forward strand.
TGCAGAGAAGAGGCAGACTGTGTGACTTGTCCAAATAGCTCTCATCAACTTCTGTCCTTACCCTTGTTAGCTGGCCAGCCCTGGCATCACAGAGCGGGTGGACAAAGGCAGAACAGCAAACAGGCACCTGTGACCGAGGAGAACAATCATAGTTCTGTCTCACCTACAGTCCGTGACTCTGCTTTTCACTCTGGTGCTATAGATAATACAGTTATAGCTACCTGCCAAACAAGGTATCCTACAATCTGTGCTGCCGCAGAGAACCAGGAACAAAAATATTAATTTCAGCAGCTACAGTACTTGGAGCTTTCAGAAGTGAGGCACATAGATTTCAAAAGGAAAAAGGTTTGAACCACAGCAGCCAGTCCTTTGACAATCTAGTATGTCTAAAAAAGACACATAAATAACTAAGTCACCTAAGCAGACTATTCCAAGATAAGCAATATTTCTAGGGGTATTTAGCTTAGCTCTACTTGGATTTGTTGAGGATTTTTTTCCTTTTTACAGGTAAAAGCTAGGAAAGAGACCTAGCCCACATGCCCAAGGAAAAGATCTTCCTGAAGGCACCAGCACAAACTTGATGGAAAGATCACTATCACAGTAACCTCACTTTGCAGTGCAGTAAGGTTCTCTTTCTGAAATGAGCTACTGCTAAGCCAAAATAAACTGATGTAGGAGGAAATAAGTAGGAGTAAGAAACTTTAAAAACGCACTGAAGTGGCTTGACAACAAAAACATGTATACTGAGAGAGTCTGCACCTGAATCTGGTTGTCATCCAACTCACACAAATTGAAATAGACTATTCAGCCTCTGAAAATGACTCCTGCACAGATAACATGTAGGTGTGCAGAAATTCCAACAGGTCCAAGACGTGCTGGAGGTGCCAGATGAGCTACTTCTGCTCACTGTGCTTGAAGTAAAACACTTGTAGTTCTAGGAAGGGCTGAAAACAGGCACTTTCCATCCACTGATTAATAGAAGAAATGAGCAGCTATTGTATCTTCCCTTGAAGCATGCTGCCTTTCCCATGCCCTTTCTGCCTGAACACTAAGGACTGCCAAATATTCTGAAAGAGGTACTCTGGCTGCTCTGCAGCTAGATGTGGGTATGAAAAGCAGGTCAAAACCCTCACCAGGATGCAGCAAGTCAGCATCATTAGATCATAGCTGTTAGATTGTTTGCACATGCTTTAATGACTGACATGTGTTAAGCAAAAGAAAAAAAAATACAAGATGAGAAGAGGTTATAAAGTTCATTCATAAAAGAATGAGATACGTCATTATAATTTATTTACTTAAAAGAGGTATTTAGAAAGCTGAGGCAACAAAAGTAGGAAATTGTTTTAGTATAAACAATGCAAACTGAGAAAGGCAAGTCACCACATGTCATTGAAAGATGGACTTTTTTTTTTTTTTTACATCTTTGACAGATTAAAAACAAAGATGACAGCCATAAAAAACAAAGAACACCTTACAGCATCTTTACTACAATAATAAGGATCAGCCAATCACCATCTTCTGAGACGAAACGACATGTATTTTAAAAAAATCAAGTCTAGGCAGCTCCAAGGTGAAGCCCCAAGTGTTTTAATCCTACAAATGAAAGCAGAGACAGTATTTCCAGCAGGGGTGTGAAACTCTAATAGGGATCACAAGTACCCATGCTTCTGAATCAAGACAGACATAAGCTGTGGAAGCCCTGGCATGCTCCACTGCCGTCCAAGTAAACGAGGAAAGAAACTAAATGGATACTGATCAAAACTGGACTGTTTCCCTCTCACTCCCACTCTTATGTTACCCTGTTTCCCTTTAACCCAACACAGCCCTACAGCAAGTCAGACCTGACTGAAATCCGTTCTTTTCCCTGGACACATTAATGGGTTGATGTTTCTGGTATCTCTTTGGATCTGTGCCTGTTGAATGATGATCAAGGGGTGCTTAGGTACCACTCCAACCAGCTGCTGGACTGGGGGCCTGTGGAGGTGTCAGGTGAGTTTGGGCACCCTTCTGCTGACATTTAGGGGCATCTAAAAATACACAGCATATACCTGTAGGTACCTAAGAAGCCTTCAGATAAAATGCAGGCATTATACCAACACATCCCAGTGTTCAGTTTTGGATGTAAACGTTTTCCAGCTGCTGGGAGAGAGCTCAGCATATCTAGCCTTTTCATCAAAGTCTCCCCCTCTCTTGGTTAAGTAAGACAGAACTCTTCAGTGATTTCATGAAGGAAGGCACAGGCTAGTGGGAGAGCAGCAGAAACCTGTCCCAAGGCAGGTGAACACGGTCACTGCATCTGATCTCGCTCACCCTGACACCTGGCAGCTGCCACACTTGCATCCGCTGCGCCTGCCAGGTCACCACTGGAAAATCCTTGTCACGGCCAACAGCTCCAGCGGCCCACGCTCTTCCCGGCAGGAATGCCAGGCACACGCTCTCTGGGTGGCCGGTGACAGTGGCTCATTTAGAGCTAAAAAGAGCCTGCATGACTAGTGCGACTACATTAGTTTCATTTTCAGCGCGCGAGGTAGGGCAGAAAGGACTCACGCTGCAGGAAACACGTTGTCCTCTGCCAAAAGCCGCTGCTGCTCGCTGTGACGCTCACAAGGATGCCCATCAGCTGAGCTACCGAGTGACCCAGCTGACGGGAACCGGGGATTAAGAGGGAGCCTCTCACACCAGCGATGCCGCACCGCAGACCGCGCCGGGTCCCCGCGGTCGCGCCGTGCCAAGGCAGCCCCGGCCCCATGGTCACGGCCAGCCCCGCTCCCCGCAGCCACCCCGGCACCCCCCCGCGGCCGGCCCCTCACCCTTGACGTCCTGCACCATGCCGATGGTGCCGCCCGTGTTGATGACCAGCACCCGCGCCTCGGCTTTAGCGGAGGGGGCCGGGGAGCAGCCGGGGCGCTCCTGGGGCCGGGCCCTGCCCAGGGCTCTGAGCAGAGAGCGCGGCTGTCCCGCCGCCGCCGCCTCCATCCCGCGCCGCACGATCCGCTACCTCCCGGCCGTGCGGAGAACGGGCGCTCTAGGGGCGGGAGGGAGGTGCTGGGGCCGCCCCTTCCCGCTGCCCTGGGGGCGGGGAGAGCCGCCGTGCCCGCCCGCGGGGAGCGGCCGTGAGGGGCAGCGGGGCCGCGGCGGGGCAGCCCCGGCACCGCCCCCTGCACTTTGCTCCGCGGGGCAGCGCCAGCGCGGGGAGACGTCAAAGCCCTTCATGCTTGAAGGAGAAGCCAAGAGCAGCGGCGCGTTGTGGACCCGGGGAGGAGAGGGGAGACACAGGGCTCAGGGTCAGCCCGGCGACAGCACCTGCTTCGTCCTCGTTTTCCTTCATGAGGAAGAAGGTGGGAACTGCCCCTGCTTACCTGGCCTCAGAGGTGACTCCTGTATATCCAGCGTCTCCCAAAACAGGAGGCGTGGCATGGGCAGCACCCCTGCCCCTCCATTCCAGCTTCCTAATCTGCACCCTCGACTTCAATCTAGATTCTCTCACAAGAAGGGAAATCTTCAACCTCAGGCTGCACATCCAGCCCTGTGCCAAAGGAGGACAAGCCAAGTACCACAGTGCCTGATGTGTGTACAGCTGTAACACGGAACACAAGGGTTGGGCAGGAAAGATCTCCTGAGCAAAGATGAGGGTTGGGGTTTTTTGCAGCCTGCAAACCCACAATCTATTCAGACTGATCTCTTACTTAATCAGTCCTCTCCTGTAGTTTGGCAATATTACCATAGATGATAGAATGACTGTGGTGGAAGGGACCTTAAAGATCACCTATCGCTTCAATGGCTCTGCCCTGGGCAGAGATGACCATCAGATCATGTTGGTCAGCTCACAAACTCCATTGTTTGAGCTCTTCCATCCCTTGAAGGACATTCACCCTCAAAGATAGATGCCAGATCTAACATGGCATTGTGAAAGGTAACTCCTGTTTCTCAACAGTCTTGCCAAAAGTGCTCAGGGTGAAACAGGCAGAGATGCACAGGTGTGTGTGGGATGATACCATCTCTATCCATATTGCTGAGACCTCTGAAAACGAAATAAGAGAAAAGAGGAGGGGGAAGCTTACTACACCAACCTCAGAAGCTCTGAATATTTGTCTGTTTTATCCTGATGATCATCTCTGCTGTCATTTGCCATATCTGCAAAAAGCTGGCTATCACCAGGAGCTGAATATCATGATACTGAAATTGACTATAGGTGTAACTGAGCTCCAGTTCATACATTCACCTGTCTGTTACCAACAATGTGCCAGGTATTTCTCAGATCTTCCTCTGTCTCCCTGTAACAGTCATCCTAAGCTTTGAGATGTACAAGGCTGTCTTCAACTCAAATACTTCAAAATAGAAACATTAAACTTCAGAACTAAACACAAATTTAGGGTTTCACATTTAGGTAGGAACAGCAGATACATCTGGGTTAGCAATTTTGCAGGTAAAGGAAGTGAGGAGGCACAATAAAAAAAGGTAACGTTACAGGTATTTTACAGAAAAAGATAGAAATGTGTACTTGAAGAGATTGTGGGAAGGGGGGAAGATTAAGTTCTCATATAAAACAAACTGTATTAAACCCTGTATTGTCGAGTTCAGCTACTGGTTTTACTTCTAAGTATTGTGTTTGAAAAGTATATGGTAGTTTCTGTTGAGGATTGGGCGGGAGATCCAGTGTGAGGAGGCTGAAGTTGTTTTCAAGGAAATCTGATAAATCTTTAGGTCTGTTGTCATGAGATTTGTTACTGCTGGCCAACTATAAAGCAAAATCAGCAAAGCAACTGGCTAAAACCCAATGAGCAGTTACTGGGAACAGTAACTGCTGAGAAGCACAATCCACATGAGCTGAGAAGTAGCTGCTGCACAAATACCTTGAGGCTAAACTTAAGTGTCACTTAAGTGCCTGATTTACTCAGTACGTCAAAGGAAGAACACGCTTCCTGTAGGAAAGTGGTAGGGATTTTTTTGGCTCCCAGTCATATGAACTGAATTTGTACCCTGCACTGCACCTTCTAAATGAACTGTAACTCAATTTCAAAGTACAAATAGGGGTTGTGGGATAGTCCAAGCAATTTCTTTTACTTCCAATTTCTACGACTTAGTACTCTAACAAATAAATTTTATATTCTCCCCCTAAGTTGTCAATCTCTCTCTTAGCGGCCCAAAACGTGGCACAGAATTCCAGATGTGGTCTCACAAGTGCTAAGTAGAGTGCAGTAATCATTCCCCTGTGTCTGCTGGCTGTAGCTGTCCTGCTAGTGCAGCCTAGCCTTCGCTTTCATCGCTGCAAGGGCCCTTTGCTGCCTCATACATGACTTGTCCGTAGGACCCCCAAGCCCTTTTTGCACAGCTGCTACTTAGATTTTTTTTATCTATACTGTAGGCTATTGAACAAAACCCAGCAGTGTCGGAAGGCAGAAAAAAACTGTGTAGTAACTCCAGCTGCTGGAGTACACTGTGTGTATTGACAGGTCCACAACAAAATTTTTTAAATAAACAAATATTTTGTGTCTGCTGCAGGGAAACACTTTTTTCAAAAGAAAGAAAAAATTGCATCTAATTCTTGTTATGTATCAAAAAAACAATTCCACTTCCTTCATATATTTCTAGCACAGATCTCGAAGCATCTTTAATCGTGTACTCTTTTCCCTGTGCTACTCAAGAGTAAAAAATGTAATCAAGATCACATGAAAAGAATGTGATGAAGAGTTTCAAACTCTATAGAAAGGTCATTTTAGATTCTGTGGGACTCTCTCCAGAAAGAACAAAACAGAAGTTCCATTTGAGCAGGATTACTAGAGTTGGTCAGAAATCCAACACTTTCTTTCACAGAATAATCATCTTTTGAAAATGTTTCTGGAAAAAAAAAAAAAAAAAAAAAAAAAAATTGTAAGGTTATTTTCCTTGTTCTATGCACTTTACAAGGTGCTTTTTTTTCTGGTTTACACTCAAAATTTATTTATGCAAACTCCCAAGATCTAATGTGTGTAAAAGATTTAATGCATCTTGTAAAAGGAAAAATAAACAAAACAACCCTACATTTTTCTTTTTTAGAAGTTAGCTGGATTGCATTCCACAGTGGGGTAGCACCACATCTGCCTTTGGCCTGAGCTGTTGCTCCATACTTGACTAGCTTTAAATGTCCTTTACAAAATGTAATGAGTTCTATCATCTTAGTCTTGACATTTCAGCTTTCCCACCTATAACACACTTTATCAATTAAGGAAAAGCAGGACCAGAACACCAGCTAAGGTCTTAGGAGTCAGAATAGGTCAGGATAAGGATAATATGAAGACAGACCTTTCTACTTTGTCAGCTTCGAAATGGTAACTAAAAGTAATTAATATATCTTGGCTGCTCACAGGCTTAGATAAATTAAATGGGTGGTGTCAGTCAAATATTATCAAAGAGACATAGTTACTCTTCACAACACTTAAAAGTATGATTTCATAGATATTGATGGACAGATTAAGAAGTAATTGCTGTGATGGCAGAAACTGCTTGCAACTAGTGAGTGCCATTGTATTCCTTCTAACATATGGGATGCTATTAGATACAGAACATTAAATAACCACTTTCTGCTATTGAATGCCACTTTGCTTCTCAGCCATGTCTAGAAAATCTCTTTTAAGACATCTCTTATTTCTTGTGAATTCTGTTGATGGCTTCTCTAGAAATTGTACCACTTTATTCTCTGCCCTCCACACTTCTGTTTGAGCAATGAATCCCTCCTAGATATCTGTGCAACTTACTTAAGATCATTTCTCTAATCCAGGGATGTCATTCAGAGTTCTGTGTCCCAACATCTGAACAATGCAGAATGCTGTTATAAAAAAAAAAAAAAAAAAAGGGGGGGGGGGGGGGGGGGGAAGACTTTACCAAGAAGCTGGAACAGAGAGGCTTGTCCAAAAGCATGTACAGACAAGGATTAAGCCACCTCTTACCTGAGAGATGTGTGCCTTTAATGAGAGAAATTGGATTTTTAAAAATGAGAAGGGCTGATGTCTCCAGAAGCTAAGAGCATGTCAAGGACTGGCGTGACTTAATGGTCCAACAGATCTCAAGCCATGCTTCTGAATTTATTTCATGTAAATTTGTGGGGGGTTTGTCCATAATGCAGAAGGGAACTCTGGTCCCACACCTGTGATGTGTGTTTCAGACTGTCAATGCATTCTCTTATTTAAGGTATTCCAGTTCACCCAATACTATCAGAAAAACCTTTTCTGCTCTTAAAATTCTGATGTATTTAACTGATATTCATGAAGGCAATGGACTCTCCAAATCTGCTGGTTGAGCTTAGGCCTACTTTAAACAATTCAGAGTGTCATTGTCTAGAACAGCGGAAGAAGAAAGCAGCAAGCCAGAAGAAAACATGTTCCCTCTTTTCTTCTGCCTGCTGCAGGTAGAATAATTCTGCTTTAAGCAAGAGAAATCATGCATGCATATTAAGATGGGAGAGAATCTCATCTGCCTGGGAGGGGTTTTGGGAGCTGGAATAGTTTTGCTTGTGCAGTAGATAGATGGTGGCAGAAGGTAACGTCTGAACACAGAGGAGTGTTGAAGACACAGAAAATGATGAAAAATAAAGCAAGCAGCACAAAAGTATCACTTTGTTCCTGAGCTAGTGCTTGAAACAGGTGAAGGGCAGAGGAAGATCAGGATTGGGCAGAGACTGACCACGTAGCAAAGCTTCAAGGTTCTTCTTAGGGCCTTCTGCATCTTTAAGAGCCACCCATGAAGCACATTGGATGAGGCTGAAAGAGGAGCTGGGGAACAGAAATGAATGTGCTGTGGGTCTCAGGAGAGAAAGACTGTTCCAAGGCAGCTGGTGCCTGGAGTGACCAGACTCCTTCCAAAATTCAGCCTCCATCTTTCCTTCTTTTCAAAGTGCCAGTGACCTACACCCTTCGTCTGTGAGCTAGGCCAGCTGATACCCCCAGGGCACAGAGGTTGCCAAAAGATGAGGGGAAAGTCACCCCTGGTTCCTTGACTGATTCTTGACAGTGTGTGGGAACTCATGCCTTTTGATCAACGAATCAATGATTACATAGAAGCTTCTTATTGTTTAAAATACACTCCACTCACACATCTCACAACTTTGACATAATACTTTACTTATATACTTTGCTTACTTATACATACTTACACAGTTCACTTATACATTTTATAACTTATAACTTCCACATATCACACTACTTATACATCTTACTTCCACCTTTTACCTAATACACTACTTATACATTTTACCTACTTTTACATACTACTCTACTTACACATTTTATAACTTATCCATAACACAGTACATATACATTTTGCAACTGCTGTGCATGAGATCACACATTGCTTGATTAGTCTCTCTGTTTTGTCCATGAGCTCCACACACACTTTTCTGATAATATGATTGGTTTTAGTCTAGTGCAGCACAGTCCTTTTTTATCTATTCCTTGCTATCTTGGTATTTAGTTTTTCAGCTTCTTCTTTCCCAATTCTTTTCTAATTTAGCACACTTTACCTTTCAGTCCTTGATGAGTTCCTAAGGGCTCTAATAGGTGGGGCTTCAGATCCAGGCAAGCAGCATCAAAATGATGACAGCAACAAAACCCATCCAGTGATCAACAGCCAAGTTAGCCCAGAAAATCCAAACAACAGGACAACAAAAGACAAAGAACAAATATAAACCTATCCCACCTCTCCCCTCAAACCTTCAGACTGGAGCTTAAAAACCCTCTTGGAGCTGATGTGCTGCAGCTGAAGGTGGAAAGGCCAGGTGAAGCCAGTGAGGGTAATTCCAGCCTGGTCCCACTCTGAGGGCTCTGGTAAAAATAGCTAAAAATGGTTTGGCTGGGAACAAGGCTTAACTACTTTACAGCAACAGTGCTGCACAGCACTTGCTCTGTTCTTTCAGGAGAATCACATTGTTACAATGGATAGCAAAATGGAAAAGGGTGTGTAACACAGTTGGAAATTTCACCATTCCTTCCCCACAAAGTCTGTGTGTAGGGATTAGGGTGGTTTGAATGAACCCAACTGAGTCCTGCTGAGCCTGTGGCCACCTGCACCATGGCAGCTGTGCTCTCTGCAGGGAGTGCGAGTGGGGAAATCAAGGTGAGAGTGGATGTCAATGTGAAGTGATCCATTTCCAGAGAAAACAGGACTGTCCTCTTTTAGCTGGATGGCATTTTTAGGAGGTACAGGTGAGTGCATGTATGTCCTGTCCATTGCTTTGACCTTTCCTAGCACAGTTGTGCTGCTCTTGGCACCTGAGCTACCTATTCTGGAAGCTTGCCCATGGATTTTACAAGAGCTTTTGTTTACAGTGCAAAGAGAAAATTGAGTTACCAGGAAAAGGAATGCCAGGGATGGAATTTGAGTAATAAAGGGATGGTGACTTTACAGGTCATGACAAGTGCAGTCCCAACAGGCTCTGCCTTGCTTGACCCATGGTCAGGTGTCTCAGGTTTAATTACAGTGACCACCTCCTGCTGCAGAACTCTGATGTGCCCACAGTGAGAACTGGGTGAGACAAAGGGCTGTTAAAGAGTCACACAGACGATGGCCAAGTGAACAGAATTGTCTTGGAGAGACTACAGAAAAGCTGCAGCTTGCTAACCAAAGGTGAAACCCTCTTCTCTAAAACCAAGATTTGTGGAGTTTGTTTGATCTTGAGAAAAGAAAACACTGTTGTGTGTGACCAATACTGAGATCTCAGTATGCACCAGCTAACTGCTGTCTCAAAATCAAGTCCAGCAAATAGTCTTCCTGCAGGCATTCTGGGACCTCTGATGAACCTTTATTTATATTAATTCACAACAGTTGAGGTGATTGCCTAGCTAGATCATCCATCAAAAATAACGACACTCTTAAGAAATCTCCATACATTTTTGACCCATTCTTGAGGATCACCTTCTCTGATCTCAAAAACTGTCCATTCCAACAAGGAAGACACCAAGCGGAGGTAGAAGCAGGCCTGCATGAATGAACAAGGAATTCCAGGTAAGAATTAAGCATAAAAAGTGTTCAAGAGGTGGGAGAAGGGACAAGGTGTCCCAGGAGGAATGTAGAGATACTGTCAGAATATGCAGGTATGTTGTTAGGAAAGGCAAGGCCCACCTGAAATTGAATTTACAGAGGGATATGAGGGTTCAACAAGGATGGTTTCTATGGTAAATAAGCAGCCAAAAGGTGACTAGGGAAAAGGTGGGCCCACTGGTGACTGGCAGGGCACTTGGTGACAAAGGACATGGGAAAGCTGACAATGCCACCTTTTTCCTCAGTCTTCACTGGTTGTATCTGCCTTTAGGAATCCCAGGCACCTGAGGCCATTGTATGATGCAGGACAAGGAAGACTTCCTGCCACTAGAGAAGGATCAGTTTAGGGAAAATTTAAATAAACCAGACCCTGACAAGTCCCTGGAACCTGATGGGCTGCACTCACAAGAGCTGAGGGAAGTGGTTGATGCCATTTGAAGACACTCAATAACCTTTAAAAGGTCATGGCAAGCAGGGGAAGGTTCTCAAGGAGTGGAAGAAAGCAAATGTCACTTCTAACTTCAAGAATGGTGAGAAGGAAGAGGAGATGGGAAACTAGAGACTGGTCAACCTCACCTCAATCCCTGGAAAAGTGGTGGAGCAAATAGATCTGGAAGTTACTTCCAGACATATGAAGGTCAAACAGACAGTTAGGAGTAGTCACCACATATTTATCACACTTGATCAACCTGACAGCCCTCTCTGACTATGCAACTGGCTCAGTGGTGAGGAGAGAGCAATGTTAATATCTAATCAAGATATTGGGTCTTTGGACTGGCAAAATACCCAAGCAACATTCTACTTGAAATACTCAACTAAATTACTAATTTGTAATTTTTTTTTTTTTGGCAGTTACATGTCGATTAATATACCTCAGAGGTAAGATTAATCTTGTTACCAGATTCAGTTATCTAGAAGACAGGTATCTAGTCTCAATGAATTAGTTTAGTAATTAGTGGTTAACAATAATATAATAACAATTGGAGTTTCCTGAGAGGCATGGTGCACATCCAGCATTCACAATAGTTGACCGTGAGCTAAAAAAGTACTTAGGTTTTTTTCAATTTTGGGGTTTTTTTTTAGTTCTTCTGTGTTTGATCTGCTGACAGAGAATACCCACGTCAGAGTTCATGCTGTGCCATCAGTTCTCAGCCTGCAGCCCCATGAGTCACAGATTACAGCAACAAGGGACACAAGGATGGGAAGCAGATGCTGTTAAACTTTTACACTGGGCTGTACAAGTTTAACTCCCCTTTCTTTGAGGGGTGGATGGGACCAAAACTTCTCTGTCCAGTGGAGGGCTCACTGAGCTGACAGTGGCATGGAGCTATTTCCATGTTAAAGGGTGGTGAAACCACTGTAATTGTATGTCTGTCAGAGGTGTCAAGTCTCATAGAAACACTCAGTTGCTAGAACACCAGTGCAAATGCTGAGACAAATCCTGATATGACGGTAGCAGAATTAGGAGGTGGACCACTTTGCAAGAGAGGCTGGCCACCCCTGGTTTTCTTCAGGCTTCAGACTGCTAATCCTTGCCTTTTTTTAGTTCTGCCAGAAAGCTGAGGGTTCGGCTCTGTGCAGCACTGATGACCATTCTGGGAACAATGGAAATCGCATCTCAAAGCTGGCTATGTTGGCTGGGGAGCCACTGGGAAGATCGGTGACCATTCGACCAAGAAATGATCCCGTCTCAGCCTTGCAATCGTAGCTCCAGAAAAACCACCCACTCCACAGACCAGGCAAACCAAGAGCAGCAGGGAAGTGAGGCTTTCTCCTTCTCAGTAAGGAGAAATTTCCTCAGTTACCTCTCCTTCACCTCTGGGGTGAGAGCTGGCAACAGATCTTGCACCTGGTGCTCAGGAGCGCAGTCTGGCACCAGGCTGTAGGCACTGGCAAGGGCAGGCTGAAAATGGCCTTAGGCAAAGTAAGAGAAGTGATCTGGCACCAAGAAGGAAAATACCACTGGAAGAAGGCAGGCCAGGTACATGAGCACTGAAGTGCAGCACGAGCCTCAGGCCTCACAGAGACTGCAGGGAAGATAAGCTTCGAATGCTTTTTAAGGCTTTAGGAAACGAAACTGAATTTATAAAACCAATCCTGACATACAAGTAGGAAAAGGGAACAAGTGCCAGGAGTTTGAGTTAATAAAGCACGTTCTGTGATCAGCCTCATGGAGGATACGAGATTGCTGTGACCCTGCTTATCAGCAGGAGGTGAAGGACAGAAACCTGCAGACTGATGAGGTAGAACAGTCCACCTGGAGTACTTGTGGCACAAGAGGAAGGTCTGGATGTGTGAAACTTGTCATAGATTTGGAATAGCAGGTCAGAAATACCTTTCTTAGATTTTTCATAGCAGTCTGTTGGCCAAGCTGCACTGGCAAACCTACCTGCACTGAGGTGGTTTGGAGAAGATCCTGCTCTCCACAGGAGCGTTTTCATCCACTGAGATCTACGTTGCTGGTCCGATTCTGCTGACCCTGCCTGGATCATTTTTGGGGTTGTTTTAGCCACCACCCCCCCCCCCAAAAAATAAAACTGCTGTAGCCTCTGACTTGCTTCCTTGGTTCTGCAGCCTGCTTAGCTCATGCTTCACTCATCAACCCCAAAAACGCCTGGCTGCTGTGCCCTTGGGCACAGTGATCTCACTTTGCTGATGTTCCTTCTTGCTATGAGGAAATCACTTCCAAGGAACAGACTGGGAGGCAGTGTTTCTTTTCTTCTATTCATAGCTGTCTTAATCACAGTTTTTATTTTTCCCTGTGCGGTGTTCATTATGCTGGTTCACGAGTTTCTCAGCTCACCAATTCTGCATTCTGTTTGAACTCAGTCAAAATGCCAGCCTAAAGAACTCAATGTACTGGCTGAGCTTAAGTTACAATAACAATTATTAGAACAATATGACAGCCATCACAAGAAGTCATTAGAAACTGGGAGTCGGCAGGGAGACAGAAAGTTGCTTTGTTGCTCGAAGATCTCTTTTCTTGTTTACAACGTAATTTTTCAACCTTGTATCTCAGAAATTCTCTGAAACAGAAGGGGTGCATTGTCAAATGTGGCTTTTTTGCTATATCCAGGGGATTAAGAGCCTTCCTACGAAATGCAATAAAAGCAGAATTGCTAAATCCAGGTTCTCTCCTACCTTTCTGAGGAGTGAGACCTACTGAAATGTTCAGTGAGGGAGACACAAATCATGCAAGTGCCAATTAACACAACCTGGATTCTGAGCTGCTCACAGTATCCCAACAGCATCAGAGCCTTACACAGCATCATGTACAGCCTTAAATGTGCAACCAGGAGTTCTGCAGAAGTTCACAATTGCTTATTTTGCTGAGGGTTAGAAAGAACCATCCTGCTTTTCACAGGAGCCCTTCAAGTATTGTACTTTGAAAACTAGCTGGGTTCTAGACTGCCTTGAGCTTTTAGAAATTATGCTTAAGTGCAACTGTAAGGTGCTTGCTACAGCCCTTAATATTGGGTGTGTCTAGTTGGAATTCAAATTTTATTTATTGCTATTTTACTAGCCACTGACCCAATTCAGAATTGCATACATAAAAGACCAGAGCCCTTGCTGTGATCTTATTATTCTGTCATTTAACACCTGCAGCTGTGTTCTGTGACCTCTTGAAATACGTGCTGTGGAAGATACAGTCTGTATCAAGAATTTTAATAAAATCTTATCTACTTTCCTGTCCTTTAATAGTGGCCTTTCTGCCCTTATTAAAGACAGACCAAGAAAACCCCAGAGATACATATGCATCCTCTGTGCTGTTCATTTCCTGATTATACACTCTGTATTTTTGCTACTAACAGACCAAAAAGAGAACAAAGAGCTTTGTAAATGTTGAAATACTGCCAAGAGCTGTACCCTTCCTTTTTCAAGTACACATATCCAGGGAGAAAGGTACCCCTGGGTGTTTTATGCTCTGTTTAGGAAGAAAACAAAATGAGAGAAGTGAAATATTTAAAACCCCTCCACAGTTCTCCACATGGCATGAAAAACCAATACAGGAGGGGAAAAGAGATCATCACCGTGGTGTGTTTGTGGAGCACCTGGGGCTTATCACTCTGACTGGCACAGAGAGAAGACAAGTTTCATAAGCATGACATGAAGAAGTTGTGAACTCATCTAACCATGAGTGATGAAGTTTTGACTGCAGTTTTTCAGAGCAAAAAGCAGCCTCTGCGCTTTTTGCAGCACAGGAGGAAATGAATGCCAGCATTTCAACCACACATTTCACCTCCCTCCTTCCCCTGAACCAAGTGGCACCCCACTGCTCTCTTTCCCCAGGGTGGCTCACTGTGAGGGAGGGAATTGCTGGGGTGAAGGAGTGAAGGCCATGACCCCTCAGGAAGGCTCATGGTGTGTGCAGCTCATTCCTGCCCAGCTCACCTTAACCCACTGCCCTTTCACCACTTCAATGGCAAAACCAGCAGTGAGCAGCAGCATCCCTCACTGAGCACCAGCACCCAAGCTCAGCTCTCTGCCCCCTTGCCCTGGGATCGAGAAACATCCATTAACTCATCCCTGTGCCAAGAAACATCTGCCAGGACTTCCCCATCACTCATGGGGATGTGAAGGGGCTGAGTCCCTCCCTTGAAAAGGGGATGTCTAGGAAGGTCCTGTCCTTGCCCAGGACGGAAGAGCGCTCTCAGCAGAAGGAGCAACCACCTCTGTTACCCCAAGGGATTTAAGTCATAGATCTGGCAGATTAGACAGACACTCCCAGAGCTTGAGTGAAAGCTAAATATAGGAGCATCAGACAGGGATGACAAATACACCTACCCATGTAGCTCAGTGACTAAGAAAAGAGCAATTTATCTTCCAACAGATTCACCAGATCAGCTCCGAGCTTGCCTCTTCCCTCAACACTCCTCTGGAGGATTAATATGTCTCAGACATACCATCTTTGCCTCAGGTTTCTTTCATTTATTAACCTCTTTGGAGTTTCATCTGTTTTCCTCAAGGTTCTTTTACAGAAAGGAAACTCGAAGTCAAACTATATACACTGATGGTGGGTTTTTATTTTTCTGTTCAGTTCTATCCCTTTCCATGAGGTAGACAAACCCTGCTCTGTGTTACTCTGGTCCTTGAAAAACATGCTAATGACCTTTCCAAGGTCAGTTTAACTCCCATCTATGCCAACACCCGTATCCTGGTTTAAACCATGATTTTGTAATTTATCCTAATTCATGTGGCCTTTTTCTGACACTTTCATGCAGACTGACATTAAATTTAACCTGCTGGGACTGCACTCCTTGTGCCCTATAAAGTCACCATCCCTTTATTACTCAAATTCCATCCCTGGCATTCCTTTTCCTGGTAACTCAATTTTCTCTTTGCACTGTAAACAAAAGCTCTTGTAAAATCCATGGGCAAGCTTCCAGAATAGGTAGCTCAGGTGCCAAGAGCAGCACAACTGTGCTAGGAAAGGTCAAAGCAATGGACAGGACATACATGCACTCACCTGTACCTCCTAAAAATGCCATCCAGCTAAAAGAGGACAGTCCTGTTTTCTCTGGAAATGGATCACTTCACATTGACATCCACTCTCACCTTGATTTCCCCACTCGCACTCCCTGCAGAGAGCACAGCTGCCATGGTGCAGGTGGCCACAGGCTCAGCAGGACTCAGTTGGGTTCATTCAAACCACCCTAATCCCTACACACAGACTTTGTGGGGAAGGAATGTGGAATTTCCAACTGTGTTACACACCCTTTTCCATTTTGCTATTCATTGTAACAATGTGATTCTCCTGAAAGAACAGAGCAAGCGCTGTGCAGCGCTGTCAAGAATCAGCTGAGGAATGAGGGGTGACTTTTCTGTAAAAGGATTAATGAACAATATTCTCCACCCATATACCTGCCATAAGGAAACACCTGGACAAGGACAGACACTAAAATGACTAAACATAGACATTATTTCAGTATATTTTCTGAGGTTCTGGAATTTAGTAGGGTAAAGAATTCAAGTTCCTCCATTTTAACAGTTTCTGAAGGATCGGCCTTCCCTGGAGTTCAATTCATTCTTCTGTTTATGTTATTTCATTTCCATCAGAGCCCGTAGCAGTAAATTCCAAAATTAATTACATGCAATGGCAAAAAATCTCCTTTTCATTTAAAACTGTTATCAGGTGTCAGTGTAGTTTTGGGGAGACTTACGAATAATAGTCAATGCACATTGTTTCAGATTCTAGGAGCACCTGTCAGTACAGTTTGTCACTTTATCATTACTATTGCAGGCATTTAAGAGCATTATTCTGACCATTTACAGATTCAAATATTTCCACCTTAAACTCAATGAAGAAGTACATAAATCACTAATAAATTATGGTAAGTGAAATCTCATTCTGCTCAATGTTGGTGAGCATCTGGAGATACAGCAAATCTTGACAAGCAGTCATGGCCTTTTTTTCTTATGGAAGTAGCCCCCAAAAGCCACAAAACTGAGTGGGTTCAGGTCCACAGCCACACAGACATTACTATTTTACAATACTTTCTTTCTCCAGTGCGAGAAACAACTACTGTAAAACAGTATTACCCTTTGAGGGGGAAATCCTGAAGCTACTTACCTTAAACTTGTTCAAGTGACTGCAATGCTGTTGAAGCCTATATCAAACAATAAAACACAACAGCTGCTTTTTAAATGTTAGTACTGTATATATTCTTCTGCAAATGTATGTCTCTCAGCAAGGCTGACTGGAAAGATGCTGTGCTTCCTTCAGGACTGTTCTCTCCCGTACCACAGCAGTCCCCAGCTGGTGGCAGCACAGTCACACACACAGACCCACACATGGAGAAACAGAGTTTCAAAATAAAAAAATTAAAAATCAGTGCTGCTTATGTGGAATGATTTCCATTATTTTGCTCATGCCTTTGTGCGTTGCCAAGTTTCCTTTTCATACAGAAACTCCCATCATTAATAGACAAAGCAAGATTTGAAATCCTGCCTGTTCCACTTGCCCCCCAAGGTGTTTAACAGGAACACTTAATTGGTGTACAACACCTGGCTGAGAAATACTCTTGTCTAAGCCACTTGAGATGCAATTTTTCTGTTAGACCTCTCTCACTAACTATTTTAATTCCCAAGGATCAGTAAAATGTGTCTAAGGAAGTAGTGCTCTAATAAACCACTGAAATTGCCTGTTACACAGTCATCCCTCTGTTTAATTACAGCTTCAAATGATTTATTTTAAGCATCCCCTTATTTTGCAAGAATGTGCCATTTCTTTATGGTGACCACTGATTCTCTGCCCTTCAGAGGGTGACTGGATATTACATAACCTCCAATGTTCACTGAGTGAACAGTGAAAATGAATACTCTTCCATATACTGACTGCTTTTGTATTAATATATTTCTTGAATGCAATCATATACCATTAATAACTAAATTTAGCTTTTATTAAACGTGACCACACAAAGGAAGAGACAAAAACATTTTATTTAATTCCTTCATTTTATTCTGAAACCGCTGGCCTCATTTTTAGGAATAAAGATCTCCCAGGTAAAAATAAGATGAAAAGATGAAACAAAGTGCCATGAATCAGTAATTCAAAAGCATTCTTCTGCCATACAGGAAAATAAATCATGTTATGTTTTGCTGTACAAAATAATTAATGAAAAAATTGTATCCAGTATATGAAGATATAGTTTGGATCAGAACATAATTTAGATCATCAGTTTCTTCTGACTTCTAGTTCTTGGTTAAGGAAAACCCCAAACCCCTTTGCTGCATATTTTTTAAAAGAACTAGTAAAAAAGAAAACAGGATAATACAACTTGCAATTAAAGACAAAAAAAAGTCATGCCCCTTAATTTATGAGCTTTAAGACAGAAAATGAACAACTAAGCCTCGTTTGCTTTATCTTTCATGTATCTTGTGATAAACCTGTTTAGAAGTATTAAATGAAAATTGCATCCTGATTTACATCAGTTTCTTTTATGAATAAACTTTTCTACTCTAGGCCAGCAAACCTCAGCTTTTTCAGAAACACAGGAACATTTTCTAAACTGTTTTTCAGTACACTTGTACTCATGTTAAGGAACAATCTTGCAAAACATGCATATAAGACAGAAGTAATTTTTAGACTAGTAATACCTCATCCTCTGAAAGAGTTCTAGAAATACTTAGTCATTCAACAAAACAAGCTTGTGGAGTTGATAAACAAAATTTCCTCTTTCAGGCTGCTTTTCAGACTCATCAATAATACGCTGAGAATCCACCTAGTCAAAAGAAGCAAGATGAAAGTCAGAATGCATTCTTAATGTCTTCCTATATAACACAGCTAAGAAGAAGTCTTGAAGAGTTCAGAGTTTTAAATCATACATTTCAGTTCCACACCACACACTGCAACAAAAGAGCCAGGGCTACAAAATGCTTTATCTCATGGTTTGCCCGAGTCAGAACACTATTCCACAGTCAATTCCGAAGCATTACAGGTAGCATTTTATGATCTAAGATGTCTTGGGGATTCTTCAGATGCAGTGAAAAATCCTGATCCAAGGCCTACACATTTGGCTTGTTATAAAACACCAGCAGAAGTGAGTATATTATCTTCCTAAATCCAAGGATAACTGAACTAGAAATATGAAAATAGAAACACTTTGGCCTAAGGCAGTGTATCACAACACACTCTAAAACAAAGCCTTTTAGAAATAACTGCCCTTGGTGCTTGTTCTCTGTTGTCCCTCTTTACCAGGGGAACCAAACCCCTCCTTTCTGGGCCGCAGGGTGGGAGAGCCACCGGGAGGGTGTGTGTGGCAGTTTTACTCCTGCACTCACTAATTCCTCACCCCCTTTTAATTAAGAAACTGTAGTTCTTCTTCAGGAAATCCAGTGGCCTGCAGAGGCCCTTACAAAAAGAAAGGTGAGATTTCTAAGAGAATAGGAAGCTAGGAGAATTTTTTTATGAAACCTTCCCAGGTCTTGAGAAAACTGCCCTCTTGCCTGATCCCACCACATTTGTTCTAAAACAAGCTACATTTATTTCTGTTTGCCTAGAAAGGAAAAGCCACCTCAAAGCACAGCAGCCCAAAACAAAACTAAAACGCACTGCGTTCAGGAAAATGTAGCTACAGCTGCTTAATAGAAAGAATAGAAAATTTTAACTTCCAACAAATGTGAAGTTGCCTTTACAATCTCTCTCAACTTAAAACCCATGGAGAGTTCTGCCTGAAAACACTCAATATTTATATACACAAAATTAAAAAACAAGCCACCCAACAACTAAACAGACTCTACAAAAATAGGGTATCAACAGACATTGGTGATTACATAAATGAAAGTTCTTAAGCTTTAATTTAACTCTGCAGTGCTTACGGTATTTTCAAATTCAATAAACAAAAAAGTCATCCTCCCAAAAGTTCTCCCTTTCAACACTCTTCACTAATTGTACTGGAGTACTCAAACTCCTCAAAAAAAAGTTTTAAAAGAAATCTTTATACCATTACCTGATTCCATGCATATGGCTTCTCATACCAGGTGGGATCAATTATGTCTCGAGGCTTTGATTTGCAGATTAAACTGAAATTACATAAAAATAGCCTTAACAAGTACACTTATATTTGGTTAATTATAAAGACAAAGGATTTTTTTATAAAAGATACAAGCAGGTATTTACAAGGTGTCTGTGCTAAAGGGAATCTTAAATTTCCCTGTTAATCTAGTCTGATTTGTTCACTTCTCTCTACTTTGCCCCTCCAGTGTAGTAAGTCAAAATACAAATTTTCACAGGGACATATAGTGTATCAGAATGTGGTTTCTTCTAAAGAAAATAATGAGTTTTGTTTTTTTTTTTTTTTAAAAAGCACTAGAATTTGCAATTGTAATTTATTCCTTACGTTTTATGTATGCTTACTCACTGGAATGTATAATACAGCTATTTTTAGGGTATTTTGTTTTGCATGACAACTCAATTACTATAGTCTGTCTGCTCCAGTTATTTCCTCAAGCTGTGCAAAGTACAACAGTAGTAGACATTAATTAATTCTGTCTAGATGTGTTTTTCAAAACCTGATTTTAGTTTTATGTAGTGGTGACATGTTGTAAATACAATTAGCTTTTGAAAAATGGAAAACAGTTATGAAAGACTGTTCAGGCTGAATTTTTACCTATGTACTTGTATTAATAAATGTTTTTTCCAAAACACAGAAAGTACAATTGGGAAAAAATATTCAAAACCAAGAAAGATTTTACACAAGGGAGAAGAAGAAATCATTTACAATAATGAGACTGTTTATTCCTTCAAATAAAATCATACAAACATGAAATAAAATTTTAAATAAAAATAGCTGTAGGATTGTTGAAAGACAACCAATAAATGTACAAAAATTCCACGAGAGAAAAGGCTACCACAGAAGGGTATAAAATCCTGAAGACAAAGAAGTCCAAGGGCTGATGAGAGTGGCCGAGTCAGGCAGCCAGTGCTGACTGAGCTGGGAACATGTCAGTGCCCAGGACCTGTGCCAAGGTCTGACCCTTCTCCTCCCAGCTGGCTGGAGATGTCTGAACAATCAGCCCAAAATAGGTGCCGAGACTGTAGCAAGTATTCACATGTCTGAACAAATAGCAGTGACATTTTTGTGCCTTCAATTTAGCATGTAAGTGTTGATGTCCCAGCATGAGCTGTTACTGTCACAGTCACCTCCAGAGGGGGGTTGTGGCTTTGCTTCTTTCTGCCTACCCATGTTCCTTGACTTCTCCATTGCTTGTGCTCTTTTAATTTCACTTCTAGTACCTCAAAAGGTAAGGCTGACTTGTTACTATGGAATGCACCTGAATTTTACTTGGAGTTTTGGAAATAGGAAGTATGGGTGCTTGCTTTAAACTGAAGGCAATGTAATAGGGGTTTTTTTCCACAGGTAAGAGAGCAGGTACTTTCAAAACCAAGAAACACCTGAAAAATCAACATAAATAGATGCTCTGATAATCTTTCTGGTAACCCTGGGTAAGAGCAGGGGTGTGATCTTTATCAGCACAAGGAACTGCCTAAAACTGACATCATGCAGTTACTTCAGCAAAGCTCTACCAGCAAAAAAAAAAAAGTTGTATTTCTTAGAGATGAGGCTGGTAAGAGTTAGGTTATGGACTCTGGACCAGAGCTCTTTTTAACATAGTTCAGTAGAGAGCCAGGTCAGGATGAGAAAATTCTCCTGATGATACAGAGAGCACTAAAATGCATGCTGAGTGTACAAACAAGGGAAAACTTTTCACATTATGCTCAGCAGGGACAGACATTAGAAGGAGCTGCTCCTGGGATAGTTCATTGCACTCTTTCTCCCAAACTACAAGCTGAAAAAATTCTCCAGGCTGGCTGCACTGAATCACAATGGTCTTTTCAGAACCACTGCTTCACTTACAAGGAGAAGCTTGCTGGCAAAAAGGCAGATGGCCTTACTTAAGTTCCTAAACTGGCCTGAGACTTCGAATTCACTTGGCCAACACCTATTCTGCACAGGTCTACTGAGGGAGGAAAGGCAGCACACATAATTCAAATTTAATGTACAGGAAGAAAAAATTCTAAATCTTTCTGCACTGTTCTGCCATAGGATTCCATTAGCTTTGTCCTGGGTGCAAAAAACAAGGATACGTAAGAGCTGATTTCCTGCAGAACAGGTTTTATAGTCTAGGTTTTATGACTCCTAACTGATTGGGCTTCCCTGAAGAACCAGTGCTTCCACAAGAAGTCTATGGTTGTTTAGTATACTGCTTTATAAATAAACAAAGTAAATGAAAAACATCATTAAATGAGAGCATATATTATTTTTCCAAAGCCTAATCTGAGCTATGCTTCAAGCAAGCACTCATCTCATTTCTGCTGAGACTCTGAAACAGAAGATCTTATTTCTACAAAATGATTACCATAGAAGCTTCTGACGAATGTTTTCCTGCAGCTGTGCCACTTGCTCTTGTCCATAACACACTGCATGTTCACAGAGCAGCTTATTCATGGCTGTCCTCAGGCTGTTTATCTGTAAAACACCAGTGACAGAATATAAAGCACTTTAAACCAGCACAAGGTCTGTATCATATTACACTGACGTGAAGGTGGTCGTGGTACCCATATCACTGAACTTGAACTGGAATATTATCTGCATAAGCAAAAACATCCAAAGCTTCAGAAATGCTTCTTCCTGCAGTTGCACCTCTGGTGGTCAATGATGTTGGTATTTCAGCCACATGATATCACAATTTTTAAGGTTACTCAGATATGCCATAAAACATACAGGCTACCACTTGCTTGGACTTTTTCCAACACAGAATTCCTTCTGTGAAAGTTTTAACAATTTTCTCTCTCTGTCCATAATTTTTCACATGTACAACAGCTCGGTGCTACCATTCTGGCTAAGGCATCATGAATACAGCCATCACACCAAGTCAGTACTTTCAGAAAGTAACAGCTTACAGATATGTGCACCAGCATGTCCACTGTGTCCTTGGAAAACCTCCAGGAACCACCCCAAGCACCTGCTTTGCACACAGACCTAACCAGGGCACATCCCTCACTGTCTCACACACATCAAACACAGCCACTGTCCTGCACAGCACAGGTTATGCACATGCTTCCCTCTGACAGGCCTCACTCTCTGAGCTGCAAAAGGCAGTAATGAGGAATGCAGGGGCTTTATTGTTTGTTTGGCTGATCTGCTCTGAGAGACGTAGCTCGACACAGATGACTTACCAGAGCTATGAAATCAAACTGAAGCCTGAAAGGCAGCAGTGCTCTGCTTGTCAGTAAAAGCCATGACAATCCCAAGGACAAAATTAGTAAGTATTGACAACTGGTTACTGCAAAACTGATGACTGTATTCTGAAAAGGGTATAACATTCTATAATATTTTGTTTCAAGTGTAGGGAGGGGGCAACTGCTTCTCCTGATAAAAATCCAAGATTACAAAAAGGGAGAACATTAAAAAACCCAAACAAAACCACAAAAAACCCAAACCCCGCAAGTCCAAACAAGCTTTCCTATTAATACTAAGAGTTAACAAGTTCAGATGCACTGACTTCTACTGCATTCCTACTGTAGTGAAAATTCTTATCCAAGTTTTACCTCTGTTATGTCTTCCAGTCCAAAATGCACATCAAATGTCAGCTCCATATCATTTGCCGGAAGCAGTGGAACCCCAGAAGTTTGACTCCAACCCAAACCACACAGAACACCAGTAAAATACTTCCCACTTTTATCAACTCTACAGGAGAAAGAAAGAAAACAGTCTCACCAAGAGATGAAGAAATAAAACTCTTATGAAGACATACTTAAATGAATTTGTCTAAGCCATGCAAAGCAAGACACATCTTTGAAAGAAGCTAAAACAATTGAGAGGCATTCACACTCAGTCATACTGATTTTTAAAATACAGTGATGAAACAAAACTGAAGTTCTGGTTATAAAAACATATAAAACTTACCAAAAAATCATCCATAAGCAAAATAATGGAAAGCAACCTTCACTATGTTGAAATGACAGTCTACAAATACCACAATTTGAAGAAAACATAACAGTAATGCCATTGCCAGAACTTAGCTTTTACAAAAAATTACGTAAGTTCCTCTCCTCATGTAGACTTAACATGCCCAGTTTACAGTCCACCTTCCCAAGCTTCCAGCACAACTGTCAGGAGCTGTAATGCCTTATCACGAGGGGAGACTCTGCAGCACCAATTCCCAAGTACATGAACAAGTTGTTTTACCTACATACTATACTGAAACTCGTACAAAAATGCCAAAAAGGGAATATATAAAATGCTGAAAGCAAAGAAAATCTGTCAAAATTTTGTGAGGATCCTAAAGAAAATAATAGAAGAACTACCACTTTAAAATGCACAAATACCTGAGTTCTATTGCAGGAGCAAACAGCATACTGAGGAGTGCAAGCAGGCCATGAATAGGAGGCATCAAAGATGTTTCCCCTAAAATCACAGACCCTGGCACCAAAAGAAAAGAAAAATTTCAAATAGCTCCAAGGAGCATTTAATGAAAATGAAACCTCAAAAAGATGTAACATAGAACTCCAGTAACATTTTTACTCATAAAACTACTCTAAAACCAGAAGTCTAGAGAAACAACCCAAACATTGTTATTAGGCATTACCAGCTGCATTTACTGATACATCAGTGGCGACCAGCAACTGCTGAAAGCGATCTTCTGCATCATCATGCACAACAATGGAGTTTATGCTCTCCCTATGTATGAGAACATCTCTGGAGAAGAAATATTTTCAACATTAAAAAACCCCCAAAACTCATACAAACATGTAAATAAAAAATAATTTTCAATTCACAACACAAACTCAAAATAGCTGTTTACTGTTAGCAGATTTAGACGACAGTTAATAAATAATCTCTTTGTGAGACAATAATGCACCTTAAAACTACTCTTAAGATTTCAAATAGTAATAGTGTGTGTATTAATGCAATTCAGGCCTGACTACTTCAGTCTTCTCAATGAATAAAAATTCAGTGAAAATCTGTAGGAGTCACTAGGTGGTTTTTGCTGATTTATTGGGAGTAACAGCTAAGAACATGACTCTACTTTACAGTGAAAGTTTTCTCATACCTGAATTGGGACACTTTGGTCAGACTGTAGCATTTCAGCTGATAAGGACTGAACGGCCCAAAAACCGTCACCTTCAAAAAAAGGGAGAGACAAATTCCATTCTAGTTAGCTAGCACCTGGATGTCTTCCAATCAGAATGCTTTTAATTTAAATTAAAGCCAAACACATTTCAGCATGCACTGAGCCAGCTGAGTTGCTAAATTGGTAAAATGGCATTTTCATTTCACTCATCTAAAGCAAACTTTGCTTGTTGAGGCACCTTATCTAAAATTACCTATTTTCACATGTGCTACAGATTGATGATTTTCCTCTAGCTTAAAAAACGCAAGTTCAGACTTCATAGGTCACTTAAGAAAATCAGGTAATTTTATTTACATGATGAGGTCTTTCATCTTGAAAATATCTCTATGAAGTGAGAAGTTAAACAGGATTACTCCTGTGGGTGAATGGAGCATGATTAGGCGCTTGAAAGCCTGAAATTTTATCAGGTCTGAAATGGGAAAATAATCAGAATATAGATGAGGCCTAACTTGTAACACACATTTATATTCCAACTTAGTAGTGACTAGATACCTCAAAACACATTTCTGAGTTTGGCACTGGCAGAGGAAAAGCATTATTACTACCATCAGTTGCTGGAGCATTCACTGCTTCACCTATCCCAGCTGCTTACCTATCACTAGCTGATGAAGAATGAAACACTGTGTACAGTAAAACCACGTTCAGATTTTCTGAAAAACTGACAGGGTTGTAAACTTGCTATTTTCCTGTGGCTTATATAATGAAGACTACCATGTAGGGAAACACTGCATTCAGCTGTTCAATTATATCTCTGTTCTGCATGAGTTCAAAGTGCTGCCTTAGATGTGTCAGAAGAGCTGGATCATTAGCTCCCAGGCTGTACTTCAGAACTGTGTTCAAAGCTGCAGCAGACCAGTCTGAAACAGTGGTCACACTATGGCTTTCTACCAACAGAAAGTACGGTGCCCTACTCAACGCATCAAATAGTGCTTGGTTATTTAAGGTACTTTCGGCCCTCATCTCCATTCAATGTCAGAAGCAGGGTCATGGGGATGACAGGCCAAAACCACCTCTCAAGTTACCTTATGGGTTGGTGCATCAGATTTATTTTCAGAAAAACAGCTCAACAGTCTTTCAATGAGATGCTTTTCTTCATGTCTTGAAGACACAGGCATTTGCTTTTCTTCTTTTGCTTTGTCCAAAAATAATTCCTTGAGCAAATCATGGCTTTGCTATACAATAAGAGAAGTGTTAAAAAAGCCTTGAACAGTTGTCTTCAGAAATTCTACAAAAAAAGTCCTACACAAAGAAGTACTCGCATACAAAGACAAAAAACCAATGTTCTGATGACCTTTCAGATTATATAAAACATCAAAATGGAAGAGAGTTAGAACTATGAAGCAGTTACAGTTTTTCAGAGTTTCAAGCAAGAGTGGAGCAGTTCAACTGAGGAAGTAATTTCTCGGTAAACACCTCTTCCAGAAGGGGTCTCAGAGCAGCAATGCTTTTGGCCAACAGCTCGATATGCATTATGCACACACATAAAAATACACTGCCCTATTCAAGTACTAACCTTGCCACTAGTCAAGCTGCAGCTCAGCTTCTCAGGACAGCCTGAACTGAAATAAATTAGAATAAAAAAAGCAGCAGCAGCTCAGCCAATACATACTCGTGACTCGTAGGACTCCTCTGCTAGCTCAGCATAGTACTCCTCGATAAGCACATCCCGAATATTCACCAGGCCTCTGCGCCCCGAGTGACGGAAAACATCCACGTGCAGGACCCCGTGCACCAGGGAATAAACCTCCACAAGCAGAGTGCAGCCACTGACCAGGGAGGCAAATCTCTGGCTGGCGCTGCAGCTCCACGGCTCCCCGCACACCAGCGATTGGGCAGAGGGACACATCTTGCACATCTTGAATTCCAAAGCCTAGAGCAGAAACCATTGAAAACAATCCTTGCCTGACCAAGGAAATGCTTACCTGGCAAGGAAATATTTTGCTTTCTCAACAAACTGAGTTAATAACTATAAATTATTTCATAATTATTGCTGCGGCTTATGCTAATTCCTAGGGCTGCTGTAAAGCTACTGGCATAATTCCTACTCCATCACTGCCAACACATGACAGCTCATATCACTTCAGTATAGTACACAGTTGCTAAGGAATCAGAGCAAACAGTACATAAAGGATAATTTGGTAGTAATTCACCATTCACACTGAAATCTTAGGAGCACAAAGGTGTCTTCTCTGGAAAAAACATCACAGTCCACAATTCTTTTCAGCTAAGGTAACAGAAAGCTTGGTAGGACCACTACAGCTCTTCTGTCCCTGGCAGGCAAGAGTAATTAAGTTCTCATGTCCACAATCACTATCTGTAATTATGTCTTTGAATGAATTTACTGCAGAAACCCTGTTTTTTTTTCTAGCCAGTCATTAAAACTGGTCATTAAAAGATCAGGCCTGAAGCAGAAATACACTTCCATTTAATACGTGTGTAGAAAATACAAAAAAGGATGCTTCTTGCCGAAATTATTTTTTTACATCAATTACAAAAGAAAACCAAACAAACTTAGCCCTGTCAAGATCTAATCCAATTTCTGCTGGTCCATTTCTCATTTTCATCGTTAAATGCTTCAGAGAACACAGTTAGTATGATACAACTGTTTCTATTAGTTTAAAAATATCTGAGTGAGCACTGAAAAACTGAGTTACAATTGAAGTATTGTTATTTTATTTGCAAATACAGCTCAAGAGAATTATTTTTCTGAAAAAGTAGCTATAAAATTCCTCTAATTTGTGTCAAAAGATCACTAGATCTATAATACTCGTATTTAATGACCAAGAGAGTACTATCTGAAAAGATGCCAGGAAAGCCAGCAGTTCAAAGAACAGCAAAGCAGCACAAGAAAAACCACAGCTTTACAAAATTAGAATTTCTCTACAATTAAATACAATGTAGTTCAATTACACACAAGAATTCCTGCTCTGTGAATACACACACCTCTGGAAAACACTTGCCTATTAGTGAAGGTGATCTGTAGGTACTTGCATCAGCAAAATACGTATTATTCAATTATTATTCTGAAAAGCATCCTGACTTGAAGTTCACTCCTGTTTGCCAGGTGAGACACAAAAATATCTAGTAAGCAGCAGCCAACAGCATCACCCCTACCTGGAAAGGCAGCTCTTGAAGACAGCTTGGAATCTCTTTTAATTTATTCAAAGGCACTTCTGACCTATTGCCATAATCGACAAAAAAAACCTGGAAAAAAAAAATCAAAAGTATCTGCAAAGATTCCACAATATTAGAAGTGCTACTTTTAGTGCCAAGAAGAGTCACAGTTTGACTTTAAAAATTACAGTGCAACACAAATCTTATCAAGTCACATGGAAGCAAATTCAAAGTCTGGAAAGCATGCAAATGAAGTCATGTCAAAACAAATATATCAAATTTTATCATGTCTATTATTTGACCCCTTGGCCTAAATATCAACTTGTAATGAAAATAATCCACTAAATCTAGAAAAGGCAAGTTTCTCTAAAAGGCTCTAAATTCTCTCCCCATACCCACATCTGCATAACTTTACTTCTTAAGAGTCACAGACACTCCCTAACAACTGCAGCTAAGCAAATGTGAACATGTGTTCACTGACTGATAAATAAACCTGAGTTTATAAACTCAAATGTGAAAATGATGAGATTAGCACTATTACTCACTAATTTTTCATGATGTTAAACTATGACAATATTCAGTATTGACTCTGTAGTGCTGACACCCAACCAGGTTAAGAAATAAAAGAAATTCAAAGGCCAGTCTCACAAAAACAAAAAAAATCTGTCCTTAAAATGCTGAAAAGTACTGGCCTGAAAAATCAATACCAATTGTGGCACTAATTTCCATTACTCATATCAGCACAAAAAGCCAAAATATTCTGATGAATTTGTTGATGGTATAGAACTCAGCAGCATGAATACTCCTCCAAAAAAAACCCCCCATGCTTTCAGATTCACTGGAGGTTTTAGTCTTTATTTTATTTCACTCTGCAGGAGCTTCTCAATTTAATACTAAAAATTCCCATGTTCTGGAAAAGAAACAAATTAATCTATTCTGGCCAGAGTGATTTGCAGAAAAGATAAATTTTAAAAATAGGCATCAAAGCTCCAAGACTGTTAACCCAATTACATGCTACCAATTCAATATGACATAGCACATTACCTCAGCAAGATCTCCATGAACATACAGAACATGAGCTCTGTAGTATCCTCTCTTTCCCAGATAAGTGAATGGTGCCAGACAAAGAACATCTACACGTGGAGGCACTGCTAAATCCATCAGGTTCTGATAGTTAATTTCAGCATTTAGAGCCTTGAGAACAGCTGTATTTTTTTCATCTGTCCTGTAACCCCAGAAATGTCCAACTTCTACTACCTGAAAGTATAAAAATCAGACAATAACAGATTTCATATTATTCTTCTACATCAAATACAAACCACATCTGAGCAAAATACATGAAAACACTCCTACTCCTGACACAACAGTTCACATGCTGCAACAATGCAGTGAAGAATTTCTGTCTCATAATTCAGTATTTTTTCGAAAATGTTTATTTTCTGTGCTACTGCAACATACTCTCCATCTGAACAGATTTCGATATAAGCATTACCAAAATACAGAAAATTAGGAGAAGATTGGTTCCATTTTCCTAAACCAAGTTAACATACAGAAAATACAAGGTAGACAGTTGATTAGGTAGGTGCACAGATTTGGTGCACTTCTTTTTATCAGTGACAGATAACAGCTACATGTGTCAGCACATCAGCATT
The DNA here is from genome assembly GCF_020740725.1 of Corvus hawaiiensis. Lineage (NCBI taxonomy): Eukaryota > Metazoa > Chordata > Aves > Passeriformes > Corvidae > Corvus > Corvus hawaiiensis. The sequence goes on from NC_063218.1 coordinate 9,764,650, forward strand.
GTTCCTGCTATGATGAGCCATACTTCAGGAAACTGGTGACAACACACACCTATTTGAATCCAATTGAATAAAATAAGTCATCTTTTCAAATGTCTAAACTCATATAACCATTTCAGACTTTATATTGAATGCTTGTAATAAAAACCAATCTTTATTTACAATCATTAAAGCTGACTTATTAAAACAGAAGTACCATAGATAGCTAAGTAATTGTAATGGGTCTGATTAAATTCACTAACATTTTTTATCCAAGAGATTTATCTGAGTAAGAGGAGGAAAATATTCTTTTCTCCACTTGCAAAACACACCACTATTATAGCTGTTTTAATACTTCATCTTATTTCCCCTAGCTCAGTGCTTTAAATGCTTTTATTAATTCTATTTCAGCAGCATAGATATTGCTATTACTCAACTAATGAAGATGATCTAACACAAGATTTAAAAATCTCAGCTTCAGATTTCAGAAATATTTGTATACACATGTAATTTTCCCCTAATACACTTCTATGCATGAAATATTTTTCTGAATGAGCATATACTACCATTAATTCATCTCATTTCTCATATGTACAGTTTCTGAAGAAAACTAGCAGTTAATAACCACGTAAATGTCCCAAATACCTACTGATTCTCGTTTTTATAGTTTACACAAGTGCTTTACCTCTTCCACTAATCTTCTTTACATTTATGCCTACTTCCAACTAACATTTACTGCCAGCAAATCCCAAAAATTTTGTCAAGCGCCAACATGAGAGTACTGTTTAACAAAGAACTACTAAAAGTAAGGCCAAGAATACTCCCCACGCTTCTTACAGACACCTCTGCACTAGAACTATTATCAGTACCCAATTTTTTAACTTAAGCTTGTCAGATATTAATCTCTGCTAAGCTATCTAGGTACTGATTATTAGCTGTGACCTACTTCAGATGTAGAACATTCCTACCTCTGTTACCCTGATGGACAGAAAACGACTTGGGACCTTCTTTGACATTTGTAAATCACCAAATGAGATTTCCACAGGCTCCACTGTCTGCTTCTGACAGTCCACATTTACTCTAAAATGGAAGGAAGATGCTAAATACTTCACTCACAAGAGAAAACTCAAGAGGATGAATTTTTTTGCTTTCATCTGTTTTCCAAGGTATCCCTAGGGCACATTCATGTACTTAATGACTTTTATTCAGAAATACCTTAATTCAATTAGAAAGGAAAATGACCACACAGAACCAAATTACTACAGAGTAACTGTTTTAACTGTAATATAAGCAAACACAGAAAGATGCATACCAGGACACAACTCTGCTATCACTTTATTAAAAATTGAAAGAATTAAGGTTAAATAGTGAGGCTTTTTGCTATGGCATTTTCTTCTAAGCTTATTTTTTAAAAATACAGTATACAAAACCACAAATATAAATTCAGCAGAGTTTTATAGAGAAATTTTAATGTGTGTATATATATAAAATATTCCTCTTGCTTGACAAAAGATAAGAACTTTAAAACTACATCTTTCAGCCTAGGAGGCTTGGTTCCTGAAGACCCAATTTTCACAAAGTTTTTAAGTGCTGTTTTGGGCAGAGTGAAACTGCTAAATATTTTATTAAAAGCTAAGTACAATTAACTGGAAGTAAAATACTCACCTGTACTTTAACCTTCCCAGTTCACTCCTGCCCTCCTATTCCAGACTTCTTATTTTAAAATACTGAAATGGCTGCAGACTAATCAGGAGGTAGGCAGAATGCCATTTTATCAGGTTACTTTTATGACCTGAATCTTAGAATCACAGCATCCAGTAACAATGGAACACACATGCCAGATTTTCCTAGCAAAAGCAGGTGTGGACCAAAGAGACTCACTACATTGCATTCCTCAGTATTATTTCCTATTATGTTGTTACACCTCATGTCCTTATGTTTCCCCACACTTTTTTTTTTTAAACTCTGTCTCCCTCCCTTTCTTTTTTGTCCCCTAATGCTACTCCTTATTTATTTTGGTTATAGTAATCCCCACATTGTCTGTATCATGAACAGAAATAACTGTGTACATCCATATTTTCATATGCCAAACGAAAATGGAGTAGAGCTTCGGAGGGGGGGAGACAACTGTATACTTGAAATTCTCTTAAACAGCAAAACATCTTTAACTATAAAGAAATATTTAAAACAATAATGTTATTTCTAGTCCTGCGAAAAAATTTCTCTTAAACAATTTTAAAAAAATTTAAATTAAATTAAAATCTGTTTTTTGAACCTAACATTTTTTCCTTGGTGACAGTTCCACGGAAATTCCCACTGAATCCAGCAAACCTCATTTTGCTGCAAAGAAACCCATTTTACATATGCAATATAATTACCTCAGAAATTCCAAACCTGCAGCTGCTGCACCTTGCACTTGTCTTCTGATATCATCTGGATAATGAACACACAGCTCAAAAGGAATCTTCAGCTGTGACATCTTGATTGCCAGGTACACTTCAGGAAGAACCTTAAAGACCTCCTTTGGATTACGGGAGAACTCCACAAAAGCCCTGTTTACAAAGAAAAAAATTTTTTTTTCTCCCTGTCTTTATCTTAGCAGGCCATCAGAAAATAAAAGGTAATTTCCTCACAGGCTTTGTCTACTGCTTTTATGTACCTTAAAACTTTAATTATCATGATGGTGATAAAACTTTCTAACATTGTCACCAGGACATGCCAAATTTAATGCAAATAGAAAAGGATGTGAAAATATATGTGAATAAGACAAGCATTAAAGATTGGAAAAGGAGTAAGAACAGGTAGATGAATTAAACCTTGGGAAGTCATAGGCTGAAATTAGTCAGATTATCAGCTCAAAAAAGCCAACAGACTGTACAAATGAGCTAAATCCAGTATAAAAGACAGAAATAAATACAGACAGATGAGCTGCAATTAAGGTCCACTGATAGAGAACAGAAGAGACAAACCAGAAGGCTCTACCTCAGCTAGCTTATCTAATGTTATTCCAATCAGTGCACATCAGACTTCAAAACTACCTTTTTAACTCTAACCAATACATAAAAAATAAGTTAGTGATTCCAAAGAGAGAAGAAATTAACTAAATTTGTCAGTACATCACTGACAAAGAAATTGATTACTGGATTTGTAACTGAGAACACAAGGCGGGAGACTTTATTTTACACTTACCTTGATCCACTGTAGGAAATAGATTTTACCTGCCCACATTGTCTAAGCAGTGACTGCAACTGTTTATGGTATATATATCCATAGGGAGGCATGTTCTTCAGCTGTTAAGAAAAAGAGGTTAAATGTGGATACATTCAATTGCTTTAATGCACTTTCAAGTTCACCTGAATAGTTAGCTTTCTCTTTCACCTGGGCTGCAATAATTATATACAATCTAAACTCCAACATATTCCAAAAGTGTTAGATACTATAGTACATTCAAAAATCTCAAGAGACAATAAAAAGCATCGTTTTGCTGCTAATAATGCCCTACTGCTTCAAACCAGAATAACCAGAATAGTAGATAAACTATAAATGAAGCAAATTAATTTGTAATTATACATATTAATCTGATGTTTGTTCCAAAAAGCTGACTGGTGTCTCTGATTTTGTTTGTAACAGAAAACCACTGGAACGCTACAATTTTTGTCCACAATCGAGAACTATATCCTATAGGGTGTGCACACACTGGGAAACGGAAGGACCTCCAGCTCCTGCATTTCCTGGCAGAACTGTCACATACTGAATTACTGAGGTATGGTGGGACAGCTTGCACAACTGAAAAAGCACCCTCACATGGCTCCATCATGTCATGGATGACAAAGAGCAATCTCCCGGTCTTCTTTGTGTAGAGGAGTAACTCCAATGTAAGCTTTCACAACTATTAATATGCAACTGTAGCCAGACGTCCATTTGTCTTTTTCTTAATAATATCTCAAAAGAGATCTTGATTTAATATAGAATCATGAACTCCTAGTTAGCAAGTTCAAACTTTGAGACTTTGAACTATTTTTCAGGGCCCATCCAACTGTCTATTCCTTTTCTTTGGCTCTTTCAACCTTAGACAGGAAAAAACAGATTATTTTTTCACAATGCTCCTTTGCCCTGAAGTTATGGTACTAAGATCAGCTGCCGATCAAAACCATGCTCTAGGTTAGATTGCAGAAACTGCCTAAAGGGAAGATAATTTAGAGAGACCAGAGAGTGGGAGGTTTTATTGTCTTTTATATCTTCAGCACACCATTAGGAGCAGTATATGGCTGCAAGAGTCTCTCCAAGTGACAGCCTGAGGAACTTGCAGCCCTTGTGCCCAAGATGATCATTTACACTGATGAAGACACAGCAGCTATTTCTTCCTTCTTCAAGAGAACAAGCAGTTGATGATGAGCAGATCAGAAGTCAAACATATTAAAAGTAAGTAGCTCTTTAAATCTACCAGTTTACTATTAATCAATGCTGCTGTGGCAAGACTCATCTTTATTCCACAAGATTGAGTCTAGTCTGATATTTTGCTTCAATATCCTTAAATAGTATGAAGCACAAAAAAATCCCTTGCCAACGAGATTTTCTGACTCTCTCTCCTTTTCATCTATTTTCTCTTGTGCCAATAAAAGTCTGTTCTTGGAGGCTCCTTGGTAGGTTTGGTTTCTTTAAACACAGGTCACGGTTGCCTTACAGTGTTATACCTAGTTCAGATACACCAAATATTTTCTTAGTTCGAACCGCACAATTTTGCAAAATCAACACAGCCATTTTAAGCTTGCACTTATGCAATCAGATGAAAAGCAGTTCTAGAAGATAAAAAAAAGCCCAGTGCAACCCCTGAGTAACCTTAAAGCAACAAGCACGTATGCCATGCACGGACAAGCAGGAGATTACAAAAAAAGGAACACTGAAGTTGCAATAACACATTACTTAAGTGCTCATCAAAAAGTACCCTCAATAGTCCTGTTCTCTTCTTCCACATATTTTACTCGTTTGATGGAAGTTGTTTGCCTGTGCAAGACTAGCAACCAAATGTATAGAGGCAGCTCTCAGGAATTCCTCTAAAATTTCCCACCTACGCAATGTTTGTTGTATTGAAAGAATGGGAGGTGGGACAAATGTCACCAAGTGAGGACCAGAGTAGGTAATTATTTCTGTCCTCACCCAAGACACAACAGAACTTGAAAATACCACCCAAACACTTCAGATTTCTTTCTATTACTTGATTCTTAATCAAGTCATTCACCTTCTTAACATACCATTACAGTGGTTTTTGGATCTTTGCCAGCAAGGTCTTTCATGGCAATTTCTTCCTGACATTTTCCAAAAGTACAGTAGTTGGGATAGAAAGCACCAGCTATTACCACCTGAAATCAAGAAAGTATTTAGTGAAACACAGCAGATTATATTCAGTTTCTTGAAATGAGATACACTAGCAACATGAAGAGATACCAACAGATCTTCATATGAATAATTTTTCCTGTCTCTGTCCAGGAATTACTGGAACTGCAGCCTTAACATGAATTCACGCAAATTCTTAAAAATATATTTTTGTGAAAAGAATTCAATTTCTGGAACAATTCTACAACATTTCAATTGTTTTGTATGCAGACTCGCTCTATTCTATTACTTGAAAATTGTAGTTGTTAGTTCTGATTTCAAGAGCCTCAGTTTAAATAAATTCACTCAAAATAGCTACAGGTAAATTGTTCTGTTTTCAGGCTGCATCTTACAAGATCTAACAATTCAGTTCCAAGAAGCTCACTACTTACACAGTTAAACCAACTGCCACTGAAATGATAAACAGGTCTGTGAAAATAAAATCACGGCTAATCAGTCCAAACAAGACAAGAAATTTAACTGGAAATTTGACAGATTTAAAATAGGTGGAAAGACCTAAAATTCCCAGCACCCCCTCCACACTAACTAACCAAGCCAGAGTTCAAATAGAGTACCTCAAACAAGGGATATTGTAATTTTCAAATAACTAACATCAGCTGTCCTTCTACATTGCCAAGACACTGCCAAAAAAATTACTTTTTTTCTACCCAAAATTGCAACATCCACAAAGAATTTTGAAAAACTAGTGTAATACTAGTTCATCAATATTAGTATATGAAAGTTCAGCTGCAATTTTGGAAAACAGCATCTCTTTATGACAGTAAAGCATTACCTGCAAAATGAAGCGTTGTTTGTGCACATATTCCTGGTCCATAGCAGATGGCTGAGCTTTAACATGCATGTTAAATGCACTAACTCGCCTTTTCAAGTTGTGAAATAACTCTGCCACCTGAAATTTGATCTCTAAGTTACATTTAAAGTAGATCAAACCCAACCATAAATTAAAGTAAAATCTGTTAGTAAAGGTTTGAAATAATTGGGCAAACTCCCTTCTCTTTTCAGGTGACTGGTATGCATTTCACCAATATACTGCTTAGCACCTCTATGTTGGAAAATAACTTTAGTACTGTGACTCAATCTGTTTCCCTTATGAAGAACAACTCTGCAGTCACAAAGTGTATTATGCACATATGATACAGAACAAAATTAGGAAAAGAACTGAAACAACCTTTTACAAGATGATATTCTATATTTAAATCATTTTAGGTTTGTACTTTAGGAGGTAAAAATCAGCCTGAACTTCTGCACCCAGCTGCAGTGGTGATCATGCTGCACCCTCAGTTTAGCAGATAACTGGGATTACTTTGAGAGACATCAAAATTATACCCTCCAGCAGAGCATATTAAACTTTCCATCTGTAGCATTTCCAAGAAGCTTCCCCAAGCAGCCACTGGCCCTCTGACCAAACAGTGAATGCCTTCACTCTCCCAACTGATTCTGGAGTAAATACAGAAAGTAGTACAACTTCTTTGTACCGACACTTCCCTTTCCTTTCTACTGCTGGCAGTTTTAGGACACTACTAGAACAACTACCATTGCCAGAAAGGAACCCAGTTCTGCAAACCCACTTCAACACAAGGGATGATGAAATCAGTATCTTCAGGTGCAGCAAATAAAAGCCCCCCACATCTTACTAAGTGTTAAGTGAAGGTGACCATTCTAAAATCCTTATATGTCAGGCACAACCTCTTCTGGCATTATCTGAAATTGACCCAAAAGAGGCTAACATGTGGGACTGATCATTCCACTGTCCAGTTTTACATAATTTGCTTTTCACTCATCTTTTTTTTAATCATCATCACATATCCAAGTCATAAAACTATAGTCATTTCTTATCCAGATGGTTGCTCACTATCAAAATCTTTTTTATTTCCTGTGCTTTTTGAACACAGGCCCTAGCTCATGCCAAAGGTATGAACTGGTGAAATCATGGCCAAGGCCATTCTGCTCGTCAGTTACTCAGGAATTTTACTTATTTCCCCCACAATATATCACATTAAGCTTGAAGCCCATTGTGATGAAGAGTTTTCATTAATTGCTGCAGTAATGTTACCAACAAAGCCCCACAAATTCTCAAGTCCAGGCCTCACTATGTAACTAACTAACTGTATTTGCTTAGAGTTTTCCCAACCAAAATACAGAAGATATTTAACAACAGACAGTAGTCACACCACAACCAGTGATCTGAGTAACCTATAAAACTAGCAAATAATACTGGAGGTTTCTTGAAAGTATTAAAAATATGTTAAACAGTTAATCATTTAACACCACTTTGTTTATCCTAACAAAAGGAAAATTCCTTTCATCTAAGTTCATACTTCACTTTAAGAAAATATACATATATATATCTATATATCTATATATCTGTATCTCGATAGATACATAACACAGTAGTCTTACCCGAGATCTTAACATTTACAGAGAATGAGGAAAGTTAAGTCCTTCTGCTTATAAAAACCTATTTAATCTTACCTCTTTGATCTTGTTTATATGGACAAAATTTGATCGACCCCACTCAAGCTCTTCCTGAAAAATAAAGTTAGAAACTTTCTTCTTCTACTGCTAGTAAATTTTCTCTCACATTCTTCTGTGTGCACACAAATAATAGTTACATATAGGAAAAGAAGAATTTAATCACATTTCACAGCTTTCTTTGCATTCATATTAAGTATTATGCCATGTATGAAGATAGAAGTCAATTTGACAAAAACTATATTCTGGTTATCATCAATGCAGTTGTGAGTAATCTAAACTTTCCATATAAACCCACAAGTCCAACTCCTCTGTGTTGCTACTACAAAACCTACTTTAAGATCCACACCTAGAGAATCATAGGAATGTTAAGGTTTGGAAAGACCTCCAAGATCATTGAGTGCAAACATTAACCCAGCACTGCTGTGTCCAGCACTAAACCATGTCCCCAACTGCCACACCCTCACGATGCCTTTTGAACCAATCCACCGATGGTGACTCCACCACTTCTCTGGGCAGCCTGTTGCAACGTTTCCAGTGGAGAAATTTGTCTTAATTCCAATCTAAACCTCTCCTAGTGCAACTTGAGGCCATTTTCTCTCCTTCTGTCACTTGGGAGGAGGGGCAAGGTGCCAATCCCCAACTCACGATGATCTCTTTTCAGGCAGTTGTAGAGCAACAAGGTCTCCCCCAAGCCCCCTTTTCTCCAGACTAAACACTTCCAGTTCCCTCAGCTGCTCCTTACAGTACTTGTGCTCCAGATCCTTCACCAGGCTCCATTACCCTTCTCTGGACATGCTCTAGCACACCTCAATGTCTTACAGTATTTTCTACACAGGACTTGAGGTGTGGCCTCACCAGTGCCAAGGACAGGGGGAAAAAATCACTGCCCTGGTCCTGCTGGCCACATTACTGCTGACACAAGCCAGGATGCCACTGGCCTTCTTGGCATCCAGGGAACACTTCCAAGAAACTCAGAGCTTCTTTCTTGAATGCCTGTTTTTATTAGACAGATTCTGGCCATCTTGGCTAGTTGTCATAATTCAGTCCTATCTTATACACTGGTGTTCATGAAAGATACCACATGCTGAAAGAACAGGGAAAATAAAAAAGGTTTTATCTTGTACACACAAAAGAAGGACTGGAGGCAGTTATAGTGTGCATGCTACCGATTTTTGTGACTGATGCACATAAACATCTTCCATCTTTCAGGGTTTTCTGAGGGGGCAGAAATCGGTGCGTTTAAAAAAACAGAGATACTTATGTGTATTAGAAGTATTTCTTTCAACTACAGCTCAATTTCACTTTTTAGGTTGGATTTCAAACCCTCTGGCCACTGTTGATTCATCTGTGAAAGGGACTACATAAGGGATTGTCTTCAAACAACTCTGCACTGGATTCAAACACTCATTTTCTCTCAAAGCCTATCCTATTTATGTATGAAAAGTCATAATTATTACAAATAAACATTGCTAGCAAAACCTCCTTACTTTTCATATTTACTATGAAAATAAAATATTCCAGCACTGAAGTCACCAACCTTGAATAGATAAGAAATAAAATTTAACTAACCATGGGATGTCTCAACTTTCCTTGTTGTTTGCAGGCCTGCCATGCCTAAGAAAAAAATGGTGTAGTATTCAGACAGAAAATATAGAGCTTTAGTAGTAATTTTTACAAATATTCATGTGACATTTTAAACTATTAACTTTTTTTTCGTATCAACACTGTAGGTAATTTTTTAACAGGCTGTCCACCTGGCTTTATGAGAGGAAATGGATGGAGTGTTAAAGCACATGCAAACATTCATAAATTAATTGAACAATTTGGATGCTTTAATTGGACACCATAATAAACCAAATTACTTTCAAAACCTTTTTCTTTTCCTTGCTTTGAGACAAAAGGAAGTGAACTGACTGATTCAGGTAAGTTGTGATGCAAATGCCTCCCAGAACACAGGGCTGGAAGAGAAATTAAAATACCCAGCATATTAATGAAAATAACTTCATTATTAAGCAGCTTATGACAGATGCCTGCAGAATCCATTTCTTCTAGTTTGACAGTAAGTCATTTCATGATATAATATCCCAGCTTACTGCGGACACTGACTACTAGCAAAGGTGAACAGCCAGACTGCATTTCCCTACCTTCCTAGAGGCTACCCTGAAAGAAATCTGATCTGAACCAAGCCAATTTGGAAATAAACTTTCCTGAACTTAACCTGTTATCTTATCAGCCATTCAAAACAAAGCTTTCACATCACTCACACACAGAGATACTTCACTGGAAGCTCTGTCTGAATGTTCATGTTTTTTCTCCGGGACAACATACTGGTTTATAGAAATATCATCTTCAGATGAATAGGTGATAATTACCAGGTGACACAAGGGAAATATGATAAGGGGATTCAGAAAACATTATTTCTGAGCCTGAGAATCAGTGGTTACATGTGGCATACATGTCCATGTGTGCTTCACAAGATGCTGACAGCAGAGTAGAAAAAAACAAGTCCATTTTGGCTGAAGGGCAACATGTTTTAAAAAAATGAACAAGCTAAATCAGCAGCTGAAGATTTTGGACTCTCCAGAAGATTACAGAACACACAAGAGCATGCATAATATAAAATGCTGGAATTTGAACAGCAAGTTCCTCTAGCAGAAGCCTTTGCTGCGCTGTACCAGCTCTGCCTCTACATGGAGGAATTCACCCCTGTCCATGGTACCGAGCCACCAAACAGCCAAGAGTACCAAAAAACGGCAGTTGCACAAAAACATCACAAAGCCAAAGCTAAGAAGTCTGGAGAAAGGTCACCAAACTCATTCTGTACTAGAATTAACCAGTCCAAACTGCCCTCGGTTAAAAACAATGTACAAACATCATCACATCTCTGGCATTTTACTTTTGGCTATTACAGTAGAGACAACTGGAACTTCACACAGTTGGACAAAGACTGCCAAAAGCATCAATAGCTGGCAGTAACGTGAAGTTTGTAACAACTGCAAAGCACAAATGATGCACTGATCCTACAAAGGTGAGACTTGCCATCTTGGTCTATCAGATTTCACTGTAATCTAAGCTGGAAAAAAAGACTTACCCTAAATGCATTCACAATTGCAATACAGTCACTCCTACTATTACCAGCAAAAACCATTTTTTTCCTGTCAATACAAACAAAGAATATTAGCAACAATTTTTTTTTCAAATACTGCCTGTATTACACAGCTCAGAATGCTACATCATTAACACCCTCCATGCCTTTAATAAACATGATCAATACACTTATTGTAATAACTTGCTCTTATTCACATCTCCTTGCTGAAGGAGATGCATTGTATGAGCAGGATAATAATAAATACTGTCCTTGCTATTTTAAAAACCGTTTTAATAGACACTGTCACATGTTCACATGAGAAAGGCAATGCTGAAGAATCAGGCCTTGTGCTCAGGAAAGGATGAGTCAGCTCTGTGATTTATGTTCCCAAATAAATACATTCCAGTATCAGCTACCTGGAAAAGCTTCTTTTTGCACTGCTTGGCACTTTAACAGAAAATTAGACTCATGACACACAAAATTATATTAAGTGATCAACTTTGCCCTCTGCTCTCAAATGCAGTTAGGAAGTTATAAAACATCTGGGGTACTACCTGTATGCATCAACGTGCTTTTTGAAAGGTACTGTAAAAAAATTCCGCAAAGACAGTGCTGCAGCTACAACAAAAACAAATCAAAATTAAAACCTGCAAATCATTTGGTTTTCGAGAAGTGTTCCCACATGTTCCTTCTTTCAGTTACCTATAATAAGGCATTCCTCCAAGCAACCAAAGACATGCCCAAGGATTATCAATTTTCCAAGATGCAGGTCCACTGGCAACTGTGTCAACACCGTTCCTAAGAAAGTCAGCTCACCATCATGCAGATTTTCTTCTGTTTGCACACAGGCTGTAATTGCTCCCAGCTAGGGAAATTAAAATGTGTTCACTTGTAAAAGCTGACTAAGTAAACCTCAAACAATTTTTAAAGCCTGGTACTTTTGAAACCAAAGCTACTACATATACTGGATATAAAAACAAGCTACAAATGATGCAAATATTATTTCTTATGCACTTTGGAAAGGAAAACATTTTAATGCAATGAAGATTCTACTCCTTATCAACTTCATAAATGAAAATCAAAATCACAATCTTCCTTGTACAGGTGAGAAGGGTATCTTCAGGCTGACCTCTAAAATAATAATACAGGGTAAGAGTGTGATTTATTACTTATTCATAAACACTGTCGCTTAGAGAGTTCAAGTTATTTTTTGTCTATTTTTCTATTCTTTCTCACCACAGATGCTAGTCCTCAAATAGTATCATTACTCTCTGATGAAATTATAATCTCTTTTTAAGATGTAACTACAGAAATGATGCTCAAGAGGATGGTAACCCAACAACAGACCAAGGTGTGAAAGACTATCTAGACAGAGTTTATATTTGAGGTTCCAGTTAAGGTTACTACTACTTTAACTACATAGAAAACCACTTCTGCAGTATGTTCCTATTACCTTGATTTTAACAACACTAAAAGGAAGCCTACCTCTTTCAGCTGAACTATTGTACGTTCAATGTCACCCACACTGGGGGGGGAAAGAGCTGTCGCCAGCAAGGCTTTTGGTTCCCCTATATCAAGCTTCTTTAATTTTAAGACTGTAGCTCCCAATGGACAATGCTGAAGGGAAGACAAGATTATTGTTACTTTCCCCCCATGGGAAGTGTGACAAAGTGTTTTACATTAAAAAATACATTAAAGTTTACAATTTAGCAAAATCTGAAATTAATTGTTGTACAACTAGGTTTTTTTTCCTTTTAAGCAGATTGCTTATTTTTACTCCACATTAATTTTACTGCTATAATGCATCTCTTTCTATAAGGCAACTATGTGGAATGACCTTTGTCTATTAGTTATCACGTTCAATTCTAGTCATTGCTACAGCAATTAGTAACTATTCCAATTGTCTTCAGGGAAAGTAAAGCAAAGCAAAGCTTCTCTGCTATGACTACATGCATTAAAGAAAACCTAACCCTAAACCCAAAAGCCTTACCAGCAGCTCAGGTTCTGACTTCTCTGGAATACAGTCTGCCCAGAAGGCCTTGTGTACAAGCCTGTAACAATACCCTTTGGAAACACGTCCAGCACGACCTTCACATAGAAGAACAAATCACCAATTTGTGAAGTGCCCAAGTTTTTTCCAAACGCATCCATCTACAAACCCTCTGGGCAGCTGAGCAGCACACGACAGCTGATGCTGCAGGCTGAACTGTGTTCTGCTCTCTTGCAGCAGACAGGCCCAGCGGACACATAAGGGTAGGACAAAAACATTTTGCTTTCACAGGAGCAGTAACTAACAAAAGACTTACGTAAGTATTTCACTCAAATACCTCTTTCGCATAACTGCCCCCAAATCAACTGCCATTTTTCTCAGTTGAACAGGCATTTCCAATTTGACTCTATAGCTAGAAAATAATCTTCAATATAAACTACTTCTAAGATACAATGATAAACAGCAAAACATCTTCATGATCTACTATTTACAGAAAACACAATGATTCAGAAGTCTATCTTCACAAATCCAAACACCATTCACTCCAACCAACTAAAGGGCACTCTTCTCTGTGGGATACTCCACTAGAGAATCAGGCCATATTGTAAAATGACATGCATAACAAGTCCCAGTCTTCTACACGAAATGCTACTTCTACTGGTTGTACATTGCCTGGTTGCTGTGACCTATGCTGACCCTGAACCAAATAGAAATAAATCTGTATACTGGGGTTCACAGTGAGGTCTTGAAAGGGGGTGGCTATAGGGGTGGCTTCTGTGAGAAGCTGCTGGAAACTTCAACCAGATCTGACAATGCAAGAGTGTGAGGAGGAAGCAGCAGCAGAGAGAATGTGTGATAACTGGCCAAAATCTCCATTTTCCATCCCCCTGTACCACTAGGGAGGAGGAGGTAGAGAAACTGGGAGTGAATCCAAGCCTGGGAATGAGTGGGGGGAAGGTGTTTAAGACTTGGCTTTATTTCTCATTACCCCAGACTGGTTTGTTTGGTAATAAAATTAAACTTATTTCCCCAAGCTGAGTCTGTTTTGCCTGTGATGGTAACTGCTTAGTGATCTCCCTGTCTTCATCTCAAACCTTGAGCCTTCTGCCACCATTTTTCTCCCCCTGTCCAGTTTGAGGAGAGGGGAGTGATAGAGCAGTTTGGTGGGCACCTGGCACCCGGCTGTAACTGTGAAGACTTCATAATACTTAAAATAACAGTACTTTTGTATCTGAAGATGTCACTGCTATTAATTTATTTAGTACTATTTTTGACTGAAGCTAAAAAGATTTTGATATTTAAGCGGACTGTCTTACTTGAAAAGCCAACAGGAAATCTTATTTATCCTTGTGCTGTGAACACTGGTGTAAACTAGAAACACTGCTGTGGATATTTCAACTCATTTAAGAGTGACATATACACATGAAAGTTTTTTTACTGCTGAAACTCACAAGCAGTTAATAAATACCTAGCAGTACTGACCTCTCCTTTTTAAAGTGGCCCATGACAAAAAAATTGCTATTAAATAACAAAGAATCCATGGTCTGAAAATCTTTTATACTTTTCAATAAAATACAAAACATGCCTCTGAAAATATACTTGAGGGAAAAAAACCATTCACTCATAGTTTTTTAATCACATTTTTATATCCTGACATGGTGAAGATTTATCAAGTATTAATGGCCAAAATAATCTGTTCTTTTTACTATTAATACAATAAAAAGCAACAAAGAATTTTTCTTGAAGGTCAGCTTCTAAAATTCCTTTGCATTACCTATTGTAATCTTACCTTTTCTTTGATTACAGTTTGTTTTAGATGCCCAGCAAAGTCTCAAACTTTGGTAATTAGTTTCCTTATCACAAAACAAAATTTTAGTTAAGCAGAAATCTATCACTGCAAGGAAGAAAAAAAAAAATTCCTCATGGCAGTGGAAAGAAATACACAAGAATAATCTGTATTATCAGAAAAGTAAAGTCTAAACAACTTGAATAGCAATAAGGAGAACATCAGATTTATAAACAATCAGACACAGGATATTCTGAATACTAAACAAAGTGCTAATAGATTTTACCATAAATATAATAAATCATTGTAGATGACAATCATTAAAAGGCAATCATTTCTGCATTTAGAAACTCTGTATCAAAATTTACTTAAACTGATGCAATTATTTCAAAACAGTCAGAATGTGATTAAAAAGCTTAACTTGTGACATCAGGTCTGGCTCTGCTTGTTACTGCATTTAAAATTACCCCTTAGTGAAGATTTAAACCAACCTCCCACTCAGTAGCTGTATTTGTTCATATATTCAGATTTCTCTGTTGTGAAAGAAAGAATTCAACACTCCAACAGCAGTGCTTTGAACAGTAACACATCACTGAGACCTAAACAAGCACAAGTATGGAAAATATTACAAATACAGTGTATACAGAATCACAAGATTTAGACAACTTACCATACTTAACATCAGGAACTGTTACAGAGCTCTCAGCTATGTTGGTAGCTAAAATAACCTGAGTTTTGAAGCAAAAAATAAGCAATGAATGCATAAACAAAAAATTACTCACATTAATGTTTCTACATGAAAAATCCAATTTGCTATGAGAAATATAAATGTAATGGCAACACAGCATTTCTGCTCTGCATATTAAAAAAAGCAATACCACACAAGGCAATACAGTACAAAAAAACTGGTGTTTTCTTGTTCTGAGCTCAAAAAAAAGCATAATAAAAGTAGTATAGCATAGGACAGTATCAAGGAAGAATGGAAATATTTCCTGGTGCTTTTTCTGTACAAAAACATCACACTATTAGCAGCAATACCCTCTTAGTGATGACAGATGAAGAAAATCAAGGCAGCAGCCAAAACCTGGGATACAAAGTGGGTCAGAGTCTCCCGTACTGGGGGACTACTTTGCTATTCAGTGCCACCAGCAGCACTCCCCTGTCATGCAGGTGCAAGAATCAACATGCTCAAACCATTCTGAAGGATAAAAACAGCATCATGCAATAGTTTACGGGTAACTTCCAGTTACTGCACTTCTCTTGAGGTCTCAATACCAGTTAAAACAACAGCTTGGTAAGAAACTCCATCAGTTTACACACTGAAAAACAAAAGTGCTTTGTCCTCACAAAATGGTTTGAGCTAGAACAGCTAATATTACTTAAACACATTACTATTTGCTATTACTACTCTAGCAAAGGTTTCACATACTTTAAAAAAGTAATGGTTTTTAAAATATTTACTTTTCTGTAGCCAGGAACTGTAGCTGAAAATACTTTACTTTGTTCCTCCAACGTTGCACATGCGTGAAATGGGTACACTTGCCACCTAAAGAAAATACATTCGTGAAATATTTACTGATGCAAGAATACTGAAGTTGATTACACTTCTGTGCTAAACCTTATTATGTACTTAGAACTCATACAGCTGAAAGACTCATGTTCAGATTTAACTGAACTGAAACAAATTTCGTCTAACTTACCTTTTATACTTCTGTGAGAGGCACGAGTGCATGTATCTTATTTCACCTAAACCTAGGGAAAAAGTAATCATGAGTTTATTTTTCATTTTAGTCATCAGGAATAATTCTAAATCATCTATTTCAATTATTAATTGCTTGTCATTATTACCTCTTTTATGCCACATAATAAAATGGTAGAACAGTTGAACAGCAAATGTAGTAAGTCACTGAAACCCAGTGAGTCAATTTTTCAAGAACCATTTGGCATTGATTTTACATTTAATAAAGTGAAAGTGCAACACCAGATTTAAAGGCCATTTGACAATATCCCATTATTACCCCTTGTTTCAGTTTCTCACAACTGACAGTGCTCACCACATGCTGAGAATCTGTCTGCTTTAGGCTAAAATTGGGTATTTCCACCAAAACAAGTTCTTTCAAAGAGCAGGGCCAAGGGGGAAAAAAAAAAAAAGCTATTTCTGTCTTAGCCACCTCACCTTTGGCCATTCCAGTGCCCATTTTCTGGGGCATGCATTTCTCATCTGCCAGAGGAAATCTTATGACTAAGGGATTTTTCTATCTTCCTGAATACCTCCACAGACACAAACCTTTCTGAGCAACTTAGTTTACTTCTTATTGAGACTTCAATTCCAAAAGCCCCACTTTCAAAAATCTGTCCAACCCTGGACTTTCCTGGAGGTTGTTTTTATGATTAAAAAGAACTAAAAGGTTTGATTCACGTTTGGCAGAGCAGACTGTGCATCATCACTGTTAACAGTAATTATTGATCAGCCTAGTAATTACTGACTAGCCACAGCAGGCAGTATCTGCTGACCAGTTTTTAAAACGACAAGAGTTGACTGACCATGACACCTACAGAACACAAGGATCCCAATAGGAAAAAAAGGTCTGGAATGAAACAGGAACTAGTAACAAATTTTGTCTGGCAAACATACAAGGACAATAAGGAGAGCAGGGCATGGAGAAGTGCAAAAGAAAATATAGAACAGACAAAAAGAGATCAACACAAGTACAACAGAAAATTAGATCACTTGGAACATATTCATGCCTATGAAGATGTATGTTAAGAAAATTACAGTGTAACATAGCACTTTCTACCACCTGTTACCTACAGAGACAAGCTCTGGGAAAAAAGGAGAGTTGAATACTGAAGGGTATTTATCTGTAAAGAATAAGACTTGGCAGCATTACAAAAAAAAATAATCAGTGAACAAGACAGGCAATTACAAGGGAAAACATGGCATCCTGCTTCAGACAGCTGCAACTCCTTCTGGAAGCAGATTCTGCCCCATCACTGAGTTCCTCAAAGACAGTGGGCAAAAATCACTTAACAGCATCCTGAGCAGAGCACTGCTGTTTCTGGCTGCTGCTGCACACTTAACTTGACAAGTCCGTGGAAGTGTTATTTTTAATGTTCAAAATGCTATGTAATCCTTAGCACTCAAAAAATCTAAGCATCTCAAATCAACATCCTAAATGTGGATGTTAAATGTGTAAAAAATAACCCAAAGCTCTGTCTCAGCTGCCATCTTGTAAACTGAGGGCTCTCCTCCCCTTTTCTCCAGTATTGTATAAAAACATTTGCGAGGAAAATTTCAAGGGGTATTTGCTAACCCTGTGTTCAGGATCAGTCTTAAGTATCCAGTTTGAAACCACACAAGGTCAAACACTGAACAAATAAAACACAAACTTGAGTGTACCAGCTCATTCAGAAAGCACTACCTGCACAGGTTTCCACAAATTTACCAAATTTATTTAAACAAAATAAAAATCAGTGTATAACTGGCAGTTATAAGCCATCAGGGATAGCAGCACAGTAAACAAAAACAAAAAACAAACAAACAAAACCCACAAACAACCCAAAACAAAACACCTCAAAGTGAAAGATAAAGACTTAGGATTTGAAAGTGCTAAAGAGTAATTTCAGATTGAAACGAAGACCCAGAGGGCCTGAGGAAGTCTGAAAACACACCAGACAAACACCAATACCAGAGGCCAGAGGCAACAGAGATGGTCTCCCTAGACTATTAATCACAAACTGGAATGGGCCTTACACTGACACAATGAAATAATTCCTTCTACCCATTAATTTTATAGAGAAGGTGATTCTAGGAAAGGCAGCTCTAATACTTTTCAGCTGATGGGGAACACTCGCCACTGAAAGCTACTCTGCAAGCGCAGTGTATCTTGGAGCTGGTGTGCTGTACTTCCAGCTCTAGCCCTGGCCTGCCTATTCCTGAGCTCAACACAGCAGAGAAACGACATCCATAAACACTTTACAGAGTAAGAAAGTCCTGGTAGGGACAGACTTTGCTGTGTCCAAGGAAACAGCTACTCTGGAATTCAAGGTGACTCTGAACATAACCAAGTCTTTTCAAAGTTTTCAACTAACAAATTTTCAGCTCATGAAGTAAAAGAATACCTGAAACCACCAGGTAACAGATTTGTGATGTTCAGGAAAACTACTCTGCAGGCTAGTTACACTGCCTCTAAAATCCAGCTAATAGGTTCAAATAAGAATGACAGTCAAAACAAAAGCCTACAATAATTTTTATGCAAGACAACTTAGGTTTTATTCTTTACAGAAGACTCTAACTATGTGTAGCCAGCTTTTTGATCATTAATTGCTATGTCATCACACGTGATTATGAGCATGCCAACTACACCAACCAAGGTACATGGAAAGAAAAAAGTGAATCTGAACTTTTACAGTAACAATCTAAATAAAGACCGCACTATATGCGGATAAGGAAACATCTCTAAAAGAATCCTAGGAACTTCCTACAATAACAAATAATTGCATCAAAAAACTGAGCAACTCCATTTCTACAGATTAACTACAGAACTAATTTTATTATTTTAAAAATACATAACTTGATTTTTGACTCACAACTTTTGCAGTTACTGCCACAATTAAAAAAGTTTCCAAGAAAAAACGCCCAAAGAGACCGATGAACCTCATTTAAGTATGTGTTTAATAAATCCCTGGAAGAAGTGCCAGAAGAAAGCTCATTAGATGACAAATAACAAAAAAGAAAGTTATTAAGACAAATATTCACCTGGTAAAAACACAAGCACGCTGCCATGTTCTAATGTGCCACTCAAGCTCTTTTTCTCCCTAAGAAAACACAGCTTCATTAATTTTACAATCTCATTCTGCTTCACTACCCCAAGTTATTTCATTCTGGAAGAACAAGCAGAAGTGCACACTTTTTGTAACATGCATTATTTAAACCTCCTAAGGAAGTGAAATTTCAACCATTATTTGCAGCTATGCCTTCTGAAAAATTCAGTAGATAAACACTGGAACCAGAGCATTAAGTTTAGTTTTTTTCTTCAAAACTATGACAAAAAGAAACATTCTCATTCTGCAATGGAGTTAGTCATAATCAGGTAACTTTTAATACACACTCACTGTTAGACAAAGTTGTAGAAGCACCTTTATTACATTTTCAGATACTAAACATCAATTTACAAAACACAGAGCAGCAAAATCCAGTATTTTCTTATTTCAAATTACGTTAAGGCATTAAACAGACAGTGAAAATTAATGCCTAGTATTTATCCTTTTTTTCCATGAAATAATGTATGTTTTAGGTTTTAATATAAAATAGTAGCTCTGGTTTAATTCTTGACATAAATACTCCTCAGCTCTGGTCTACAGAAAGAATATAGTTTCCATATGACATGGCTGCCTTTAATAGTCACACTCCAGGGCAGGATGTGCACTTTAAGAACAGAGGGTACAAATCAAACAAATATATAAAATAAAGGCAGAAATGCAAGTAAAATTAAGTTTCCACTAATAATCATGGGCTGCTGCTGTTGCTTAATTAGCTTCTCATTTTCCCAAGAGCCACTGATTCCAGATCTTGAACTATATCTTACCTATTGCTCCTCTTTTCTAACTCATCAAATGACTGAATCAGAGACACTGCGACTTGATACATTTTCTGTTCTATCACTGGTTCCCCAAGGCTCTGAGGATGAAGCTGTGTGGAGAAGGTAATGAGGTTAACTTAGTGTAACAGGCTAAAAGACTGAAGTTCACATATATATTTCAATTTGTCAAGTGCTTGCAATTAAAATTGATCCAGTACAGAAGCTTGTACAAAGAAGTAACTTCATCTGATACACTCATTACCTTCTAAATAGACATCTTTCTTCGAGCATCCTATCATTTTAATGCTAAAGAAATACTTCTGATATTTACCTACTTAAGGACTAAGCCACCCTCCAGCTGTTTGCAGGACATACTCCTTATTCTGAAGTGTCAAGCACATGGGACTGATCACAACCAGTGGGAACAGGATGACAAGGAGGAATGGGGACAAGGACATTGCAGTGCTTCTCACAGCTACTATTACGCAGCTCTCTCTACCTGCCCACACACAAATCATATACCTCTTTCTTATTTAAATTGTTTTTCCACTTAATGGGTCTTGTGGTTTTGGTCATACCCTGTCAAAGAATTACTCTTCTGTTGTGCTCAACAGAACCATGATTATTCTGTCTACACTGTTTCCTTGCATTCTGTACAAACTCAAGGCTTTAGTATTTAAGAACACAAACTATCAAGTACTCAGAGCAAAGACAGTAACTTAATCACTTTCCACTTTTAAAGTAAAACTCTTAATAAACTAGACCTGCTTTGAAAAAGGTCTATAGTATTACACATTTTTCCCTGGTGGGCAAAATGGCTTTTAATCATTGCTCACCTTTCATTCTCAGAGCTTCTCCTCATGGTAGTACAAACTCTTTACTGGACCAAGTGTTTCAGAGAGCTAAAATCACAGACAACTGAACTATCTAAACTATTAAAATGAAATCAGTTATTCTTCTACCGGTTTCCCTTTGTAAAGGAGCTCATAACAATCACAAAAGCACTGCTCCTAGCACCAGTCTGGCAACACTGATTCAGATCAGCATTTGCTACTGCAACCTCAGTTCTCAGTTTCATTAGCCCATGAGAAACCTCAAAAATACTCAATTGTTTTCTTCACAGTTATTTTTGCCCCAGTATATGTGAAAAATCTAAGAAAGTTACCTCTTCTGGGCTGCTTGAACATAAGATTTTTTTGTTTTATATTATCCCTGCTTAAATAACTGTCCAATTTGTCTTTTCAATTTTGCTACTGATTGTACCTTTAGTATTCTTTAACACGACAAGGCTTCCACATCACTCCTAATAAAAGGTAACAATGTGACAAACAGCAAATCCAAAAGCCCAGTCAAACCTGACTGAAGTAATACAACATAATCAGAACAGCTTTTGACAGCAGCTCACTACCTTCCATCAGGACTCTGACTCCAGTTCTATGGATATGAAGGAGTTTTCACCCTTGCAAGCCAAAAATGGCTTGCATTTTTGCACTTTGCTTCATTTTTTAAATTTGCATTTCATATCTCCAACACCATCCAGAACAACAGGCAAGCATTTACACAAGTAGCTTTAAAATTGCCTATAGATAGAGCCTTCATGCATTTTTCATGAAACCTGTGTTTCAATGATTCTTGGGGGTTAGAGGTTGCTGGTAGGACAGAATCACAATTCTGTTAAACATCCAGAACAACGTGCTTACGAAGTCCATTACACCAAAAGAAAAATAAACTACTTTTTGTAAGCCAACACTCACAAATTAAACAGCACAACTATAAATGACCCAGTATCTGGGCAAGGGTAAGCCAGTGCTACACTGAAAAATGTTCCTCCCTTCTTCCCCTCTTATTTGTATTCTTTCCTACAAATGAAGTAATTCAAGTAGAAAGCTTTATCTTTGATTCAGCTAGATGTCTGTCTAGCCACAGCAGAGGGTTTACTGCAAACAGGCATACAGAAGAAAAAATGATGACTGACACTTTTATTCATCTTCCAAATCACAATGGCATCAATGAATTGACAAATTATTCAAGTCAAAATGACTCTCCAAAATTTTTATTTTCAAGCACAGTTTTAAAACATTATCCCATGCAGAAATGAGTGATGTATTAAAGCCAAGAGGTCTGCAGGATTCACAAAAGGATTCTACACTTATAAAGTAACATCAAATTATTTTAAGATTTTTTGAAAAGGGACAAAGGTGCACACCTCACAGCCCAGAGACAGTTAAAAAGGACTTAACTGATTTTGACTGAGATGCTTTAATAAATGAGTTTAAGATTTACGTAATCTGGTTTTATAGTTATTAATTTTAAAATCAAAAGGAAACTTAGAAAAATTCTGCTTATCTAAAGACCAAAGACTGCATTTACTTTTAACTGCTGTGTTCTTTTATGTAAATTTTACAGGCTTTTAAAGATGAAAATAAAACATCAGGAACTAAAGTCTGAAGCCTGTACCTCAGGCAGTTATCTAACTGATTTAGATTTTAGCATGATGAAAGATGTGCTCCTGCCTCCATATGGCAGCGTTAACTCATTAACTGCCTTAACATTCACATTCCACTTCCATTTTATTAGGATGTTACACAAATCATCTTAGACCTTCCACATTTTAATTTTTTAATTTTAACTAGTATTTAGAGATAATCTTCACACACAGCACCATAAGAAACAAGACCAAGACTAAGAATCAGTGCTTTAGAATTCAATTTCATCCTTTTTTAATATATATTAAAAAAAGAAAATCAAGAGCACTTATATGCTTCTATTGTTGCCCTAAGGCACAAGAAACATCTTGGACAAACATACTCTCCCCATCCTGCTGAGAAACAGAATGGCTATAGATAGGACAACACAAGATAAAGAATCAAATGAAAACTTTGAATAAAAAACACAGAGAAAATAAAACATATAAAAAGGCCTAAGTATTGAAAGCAGTTCCTTTGTTCGTGGTCTCTGAGGTGAAAGGTGTGCAAGTTGACATTCAGCTCCAAGTGCAGCTATGACAAATCCAACTTGACTGAACTAAGCTTCTTACTCAATTTCCTGGTTATCTTTTTGTTGTGATCATCAAAAATATTTTAAAAAACCCCATCCATGTATTACATAATCTCTTCCATATTATCTGTCTGAGCTGCCATACTAATGTACAAATACTGATGGGCCAACTGCCACAAGCATTGAGTTTATTTTTTTGTTTGCATTAAAACTTCAACAGTTAACAGCCTTTTATTTCAGCTTGCCTGTGTTGAGGCATAACCAGTTGGCCTGTGCTGTGTACAGCAGAAGCAATTATTTTCTTCTGGTTTCTCCAACTACCTATTTTATTTTGCTATTTTATTTTCTGCAGAATTGATGGATGAAAGCTAAATAATAACATTGTGTTCACCCACTGCTGCTTTTTTAAGTGCATACCCCATCTTCTTCATTGTAATAACATTCTAATAGTGTTTTGAATTATCAAAACTGACCAATAATTATACACTCACGTCCCAGTTATTTTTAGACTGGGTATCATAATACAGGTCTGAGTGCATTTGTTCTACTCTGCTTTAACCTGTTTATTTTGCCTTGAACCATAATACTGAAAGAGTTCACTCAAGTGAATTCCTACACAGCTGTTTTTCAAATGTAAAACAAACTCCTATTACAAAACCACAGAGAACAGATTAACTCATATTTACATTCATTCCTTTATTATCTGATGTCTACATAAATACTTGCTACAATGTCAGGAGCCTTACAAACAGAAATATACAAAATACATTTGGTGCAGCTTATAAGCTAAAGATTGATAAAGCAAACATGTTCATCTTCAGCCAGTATCTACCCTCCTCCTGAAGCATCAGAGAAGCAGCACTCCAGCACAGCGCACCAGGGAACTGAGAGGTATCTGTTATTCTAACACATTTTCATTACTCAAAATTACACATTTGCCATGGTGGCCTCCATAGTTACAACAGAAATAGGTTCAAAACTACTGTATAATATCTCTGGCTCTACTAAAAAAAAAAATAAAGAAAAAAGAAAAATAGGAAAGCCTCAGCTGATAGAGAAGCCAACTTGATAACACTGAAGTTCTAATCATAAATGCTTGTTTTCTCTTCATTTCACACCACTTTCTGCCTTTTTACATAATAAACATGAACTAACCCAGGAAATATTCCCTGATTTTGTCCGCTATATTCAAAGAGATCTCTAAGTCTTTTTATGTTACTTTCTGCACACACTTTAACATTGTTCATCTTGAACGCAAACTATCAAACAAAATGCCTCATACTATTGAAACATTGCTGTTATGTGAAGGGAACTAGTTTGCTCATAAGAAGACTCTTGTTTCATCCTCATCTATTAATTCTTACCTAGAATTGCAATATAAAAGTGGTTATACGTCATTTTATTACACAGTTGTCAATTGACTGTTCCAATTTCTTATTACGTCCAAAGAAATGAAGTTGTATTTACAATACCTGGAAATCAAAATTTTCCTTCAAGTCATCAAGATAATATTCTTCAACTGCAAAAGGTCTGCCTTCCACCTTAAATACACAGACTGGATTCAGACCATTATGAACTGGAAGTGCAAAGTAATCAGCTAATTCTTTAGAGTTGATGGAAGCAGACATCAATATTATCTGTTAAAAAAAAATGTACAGCAAATGTAAAGCATTAATTTTAACACAAATCATCCTGCTACATGGGAATCTCCACTTCCTCTTCATGCTAAATGGTCTAATTCTGGTTACTACAGGTATGCGACCTAACTATATTGAAGATAATCAAACTAAAGGCTTAATGTACCCTAGCTAGCATGTGGAGAAAGGTAAGCACCTGTAAGAGAATGGCTCAGGCTAGAAACCTAGGGCAGGCAACATGGTTAAAGTTCAACCAAAAACATACAGTAATCTTGATAAAGATATCACCACCCAAACCAGAAATGCCATAAAACACAGGACCATCCCCCGTACAAAATGCCAGGAAGACAAACTAATGAAGTGGGCATTGTACCACTGTGCTCAGCTCCAAAGCACATGTAAAGCACAAGAAACACATGGAGAGGGCAGGCTAAACCATGAAGTTTTCTAACATGATCCTGAAAGAAGAAATTTGAAAGGATGTAATTCTGCAAATATATGAAACCTGTCCCGCTACAGCATGGACTGCCTCATGGCTCAACAGACAGTGGCTCACCTACGTCAGTCTAATGGGCTAAATCTAACCTCCCATGAAGGCTATCAAAACAAAATCCAATCTAAATCTGCAGTTACAGGCAAGGAAAACTCCTATCCCTTCTTCTAGACAATCTTTGTAATCTCAACTCTAATCTGCATGGAATCCTTCCAAAGTAGAAAGAAATGACAGATTCTTAACAGAGTGCCTGAAGGATCACATAACTGAACCAAGAGTTTTATTTACTCCTAAAACAGAAATTCAACAAGCACATACCACCAACACAGCACATGAACACATCAGAACAGAGGGTAATCAAAGAAGACAGTTCAAGATCAAGCAGTCCAAAACCACTTGTACAGCATGGATACGTCCCAAGACCCACTAGATGATACCAAAAACTGTTACTAGTCACTATGGAAACTAGACTATTTGGTCTGACCCAAGAGAGACACTCTTTAACAGGTTCTCTTTCAACAACCCTATCCCAGTCAGATCAACCTCAGAACAATCCAGTGTCTGCTCTGTGACCTAAAAATAATAATCTGCAGCAGCCATCTGCCAGAAAATCCAGCATAGTTTAATAGTTTAGATAGTTCAGCAGGTAGATCTTGTCCTCAGTACATCAGAATCACTCAACTAACTCCTGTTAGTTGATGTAATGTTGAATTACCTGTGACTTCTGAGGTCTGCAACAATCAAACCAGGAAACAAACAGCTCACATGTATTTCATACCACCCTGAGTTAAAAATGCTTTGTTTCCTCTCTTAAATAGGGATCCTTATACTCTTTTGTTTCATGAATCCAGGGAGGATTGGAGGAGAACCTTACATTTTCTAAATGAATTTGCCACATCAAAGCTCCCCTTCTCTACAGAAAAGGCAAGAAGTAGGAGACACTGGGCTTAGTACATAAATTCAAACTGAACAGCCCATTCCACTCTGCTAAGGGCCAGCAAGTGAGATCAAGAGTTCACCCTTCTTCGACATGAAGAAAACTCGAAGGGACATCCCCCCAGCTCTCTCAAATACAAGCCTCTCTCAGGTTTGTAGGATATTAAAAAACTGTCATCTGCAGAAACAACTGCAGAGAATAATATAAAGAGAATAAAATTTTTCAGTGACAATTTTGAGATTGAAACGGAACTATAGAGGAAAATGAACAATTTTTCAGGAACCTCAAATGGAAAAATGTTTTCTAACAGAAAAGATGACAGGGCCTGTAGGGATCCCTGCCATTGAAACCAACCGGATAATCAGCATCAAGGGCAAACTTCTCACCAATTCAGTTTGATCAAATTATTGCTCTTCTCAGTAGGCAGAGCCAAGTGCTAAAAAAGGCTGAATAGTTTCACATTACTGTCTCTGAATTTAAAGACAAGAGTTTTCTCTAAAATCTAAATCAGCGTGAAAAGGGATAAAAAGTGAAAGATGTGAAGTCCACAGCCCTATGCCAGGCCCTAAGCAAAATGAAAGGACACTTTCAGTGACAGCATGTTTGGAAGATCTAAAGACTGAGTTTGGATCAATGTGATGGACTGCACATCAAAACACACATTCCCTTCCAATGGCAACAAAACCACCCAACCTAGACTCTATTTTGAACAGAAAAATTTACATTAAACAACTGAAGCACTTGAGAGACATGTAGTCTCACAAAATATCTGCAGTCCCAAATAGGCTAACTCAGTATCTTTCTGTGCAGCTAACTCCATCATGTGTATTTCGTTTCTTACATTTCAAGAGTTCATTACTTTGGGACCCCAAAGACTAAACACGCCATGCTAAATGTCTGCAAACTTTGCTTTAGTACAAAGCAGAATTGCCGAACATGCAGGAAAAAACCTCAGCCATGTTTTACTACCAGTTCTACCCAGAAGTTGCAGTACAGCATTTCTGGTCTTTTACTATTTCTTCAAATATGTTGTCCCACTTGAACAAAAAGGCTCACTTATTTCCAAGAGTTAATGCTACCATTTTAACCAAGGATAAGCACTGCCCTCAATACCCAATATGTAATTCTAGTCAAATATCCATCGTGCAGTTTTTAGCCTTAAGCAGGCTTTAGAAACTAATGCATTTTAACATGAGGGGAAAAAAAAGAAGTCTCTCAGAACACATTACAGCAGCCAGGAAAAGAATGCCCCTTAGCTTGCTTACTTATGAGGAGTGGCAAACTAAATAATATTTTAGTAAAAAGTAGTAACATAGTAATTGGTTGCAAATTCTTTAGAAATAGGACCCTCATAGATAAAAGACATGCAAAAATTTTCTTGCAAGAAAAAATAGCAGAATTCAGTTTGAACCCACCTTTACAGACTGTGAGTTTGTACACAACAGTTTACGGGTCACCAAGAGCAAGAAATCAATTTCTTCTGTACGCTCATGCACCTGGAAGACATTGTCAAAAAGAGGAGGATGAATTAATGAAAATTAAATCGTGGATAATCTCTTACTTTTCTACTCAATTTTATGCCTTATTTTACTAACTTGGAATAACAGTATGTTTTCATAAAAGAAAGCATACCTTTTGAGCCTAGGCATGTTAATAACACCTTGAAATCCCAAGAACAGTCTTCGGATGACTACAGCACCCTTTGTGAAAATCATGTCACTATTAATTTATGAAAATCTAGAATAATGACTAGAGAATCAATCCTGAGCTCTAGCCACTGGTTCTACTAGAGCTGATAGTGACAGATTAAGTCTATGATACAGATGCTGGGTATATCAACTGTACTGGTAAGATCCCAAATGATCCAGGGACTGTTTTGGTTTGTCTGAAAACTAAGCAAATCAAACAGATGTGCCTCATTCCCAATGGCTGCCAGCTATGATCCAAATACACAACTGCTTTCTAAAACATTAATTTATACCCAATTCTTTATAGATCCTAGCACCTCAGCCTTCTGACTTCTCCTTAGAGCTCAGCAAATGCTTCTTCCCAACACTACCCATGATGACCATAACCCTTTCTTGAATTACAGTTTAAATATTTTAAGTGCAGCACCTTTTTCTGGAGTTCAGCCTTCCCAAGTCAATATTCATCTCCTGCAAACTAATTAGCCATTTCTAACATAATATAAAGATAAGATTTATACTCAATACTGTCCCATTACAAAACCAAACTTAGCTAAGGTAGTTTTCAGGCTACCAGTAAGGTCTCATTGTAAGATGTCAAGACTTTTGGTCCTAGTTTCTTTAAGTATGTTCCTAAATGTCTGCAGTACTCTAAGAGAGATGAGACCTGCAATTCTGTCATGGAGAACATTCAATTGTTAAAAACAGTGACTGTGGGCACAAGATCAGAATCTCTGTAGTAGGTGTGGGGGAAAAGCTGGCATATGGCAACAGGAGGGACTAGAATTCTGGCTGGGGAAGCAGAACACACATACAGTCTTCACAGATGAATGCTGCTGAAACCAGTGATACAAGCCAATAGCATCAGTTCAAATTACAGCACCCAAGAAAACAAAGTTTTAAAAACCTCTGCATAAACCCATTCTCCTACGTAAGGGGCCAGAAAACCTCACTCATTAATTTTTGCATGTAATTAATAAATTTTAAAACTAAAGGAATAATAACGCTCTCAGTGTATACACCTTCTATGGTTCAACTTTTGAATCTACATTTAACCTGCATTTCCTTATTAAAGGAAACATTATGGTTTCCAACACTCTGCTAATACTCTGGAGTGCTCAAATCTTTTCCAAGACCACTGATATGATTCTTCAGGCTTTGAGGTTTTTTTGTTCTTCTGTCTGTTTAAATGAAGTACTAAATTTCTTCATACAAAAATGTAACTAGTTGCCTAATCTTTTCCAGATTTCCAATGTACTATTTCAAGTGCAGTCATGACAGTCTTGTTACTGTAATAGTCTAATGGTACACTAAGTACTGTCTCCCTGATCCTCAAATATCCTAGAATTAAAGTAGCTCTCAGCTACAATACCAGTAATAAGATAAAAAAGAAAAACAGCATTTATAAAAAAATACAAGCTAAAACAAAACACAAAACCCCCCCCCAAAAACAACCAAAACCAACCCCAACCAAACAACCCCCCTCCAAAGCCCTCCCCTCAAAAATCCCAAACCCGCAAGTCCTCTTCAGTATCACTACACCCCAAGATGTCACACATCTTACATGTGATTTACATTCCTGATTTGTGACCGCAAAATTTCACACCTGAATATGATTAACAGTCAAATATTGCTTTCCACATAAAATAAGTATATACATATGTAAAAATACACAAATTACAAGTGTATTTTCTTTAGCTTTTTAGTGAAGTGACAGCAACAATAATGAAATCCACATGAGTGAACTGTACCTACAGCCAGGAGACAGAACTTTCACAGAGATATTTTTCGGGACACACCTGAAGAACAGACTTTGTAATATCCAAGTAAGTGAAAACTAGCTGCCTCCCCCTGACAGGCCTAGCTGGACAGGTTCCTGAATTCCACAAGATGGATTTCGAAAAACATTTCAAGGCACCTGTATCAAAAGTTAAGCATTCCCAAAAACCCTCCCCCCACCCTCAGTTCTAAACTTGTTTCTCAAAGGAACGCTGACAAGCCTATTTCAGTTACCTTAGACAACTTATATAAAACATCTTTAAAAGAAAATGTCTGCATTTCTCTTTTCTTGTATGGTAAGAGACAAAAGAGAAGGCTTTCTTAATATGAAAATTAAACTTACTTCCAACAACTTACTTCATCAATGAAAATATGTGTGAACTGAGTGAGACTCCTGGCAGAAACTATTCTCTGAAGAAGAACTCCAGTTGTCATATACAGCAACCTCGTCTCCTTCGTTGAAACGTTCTCTAAACTTAACTAATAGCAGTAAGAAAAATACATACTAGCTGGAAACAGGTATTTAATGTAGTTACAGAAACATGCACCTGAAAGAACTCTCAAAATGAAACACAGTGTAAACCCATCAAATTACTTACTCAAACCTGCACAAGTCTCTGTACAGAAGTGTTATTACCAGAACCAATTAAATGGTTTTTCTTAGGGGTAAATTTTTAAAAAATTTGAAACTCCAAAGTTTTGTGAAGTATCAAAATCCTTTACTGGGGACTTTGGGCAGAGAATTCTTCAAAGGCTTCTAAAGGTACAACCATACACGATTCTTGCCATCGATATGAAGAGCAAGAAGAAGATTTAGCCAAAATGTAGCTACTTACAGGACAGGAAAAGGGAAGAGGTTTAAGTTATCACAGAGACCAGGCAACATATTCCTGAAAGTTCTACAACCCTATGTTAAATAGCAGATTTTTGAATTCTAAAGTACTTCTGTAATTTTAGCTCTCTCACGTGCAACCTGCCCAACGCAGGAAGAGCTGTGACCATTTTTTCATGTGCAGCTTTACATCAGCCTAGTAGACATATCTGTGCTCCACCATTTCACTCTGTTTCTGCTCAGCTCACACAAGTGCTGGTGAAACAAACACAGCACATCCACATACACTGTCCTGAAGACAGTCTGGAAGCACCACTTTATATGTCTTGGACACTCACTAGCCTAATGACTCAATTTAGCAATTTTATGACTAATTCAAAGCATCAAAAATCACAACAAAAGCTTTATACAGAAACTACTTTGAAAAAAACATTATACATAACTGTCCTTGTTTTCACTGGGATAGAGCTAATTTCTTCTTAGTAGCTGGTACAGTGCTATGGTTTTGGGATTTAGTAGGAGGATAATGTTGATAACACACTGCTGTTTTGGTTATTGCTGTCGTGTATAAGATGTGGCACAGAAGAAAGCAGATATGGGTAACAGATGAAGCAGAAGCCTGACGCTGAAGAGCCCATGCAATGAACAACTATCACAGTCAGTTAAAAATCAAACCCCCCAGATCTGAAAACTGTACAAAAATCAGATTTAAGGGTAACAAAGAACACCTAACACACATAAATGGCACCACATGTAGCACATTAGGAAGTAACCTGAAGTTGCAGACCCATGAAGAAGAAGAAAGCTCTATATGCATGTCAGCAAACATATATATATTACCTTAAGTGGAAGAAAGAAAGGAAGAAACAACAAGAAACAGAATGAAGCACAGAGGAAGAAAAACCCAGCAAATATTCCTCCCAGTAGAGGACTCTAGAAGCAGACAACTCTTCAGGAACATCCCTCCCACTGTCAACACCAGTGCGAACGCACTGGCCTGAGGAACCAGAGCAGCTCATCCAGAGAGTTGTGGCCCAACTAACAATGAAACCACCATTCCCACAGCTTAGTGTGGGTACTGACAAGGAGCTGATCAAAGCACCAGGACCTGTGACAAAAGAGGAAAGTGGCATCAAGTTTACAAACAGAGGGACAGACCCGATCTTGAAGCTGAGTTCAACAAAGCAAAAAGAGGAGACAGATTTAAGAGAAAAACACTAGTTCGAGTTTTTCTACACGTTAGAAAGGAACAACAGGATGTTCACAAAACAACCTAATCATAAATGCATGAAAGTTTTGACAAATCTGACAGGTAAATGTAGTGAAGTCAGATAGATAAACTGTGTTATTCAAGGAGTTCAAAGGAAAAATGACAGAATACAGTTCTCCTGCAACAATTCCAGTGATTAATAATGTAGATGTGTCCAATGCAGACAAATATTTCTGTTGGGAGTGCCACCAGGATTTATATCTGTTCAAATTTACAAGTTGATTACAAGCATTTAGCAGGAGACAGATAAAAAATAGCAACTCCACTTAAAAAGCAGATTCTCTAATGTTCCTTTAGTATGCTAGATTTGCTTACAAGCAATCAAGAAAGAATACACAGTACGTTTTAATGCATTTTAAAACACAATTCGAAGGTTTCTCATACCTGGTATCCTACAAATCCACCTAGTGTCCACGATCGCTCCTTGCTAATCCACCTGGCAAGGCTGCTGGCACTAATTTTCCGAGGCTGGGTAACAGCAATGTTGCAGGGCATAGACTGGCTCGTGCAATAATCCAAAATATATTGTGGAATCTGTGTGCTCTTTCCACTGCCAGTCGCTCCTTCTACAATCACAACTGAATTGTTCTGTATCAGAGACACTATCTGAAACAATTTTTCAAGAAAACTCGTAAGTCTACAAAACAACTCAAAACAGGGTTTTAAACAGATTTGAAATAACAACAGCTTCCAAGCCACAAAGCAAGTTTCTCCAAAACACTGTGCCATCTTTTCTATCATCTTGTAGGCATCTGGAGGTAACTGGAATCCTAAAACACATTAGAAGATCACAGAAAAGAATATGGGCACGCACTCACGTACATATTCTACATGAATGCCTATAAACAGAAAATTTAACAGCAACATTTATTCCTCTAAGAAATTTTATGCAATGGTTTTGTAAAAAACTCGAGTTCTGTACAGCGTTTAAAACAGCAACAGAGGTTTCCTTTTAAAAAACAACAATAACAACACCAAACAAACAAAAAACCCACCCCAAAGCCACAACAAAACATTACTTTCAGATTTATTCCATAGGAGAAAGCACACTGACATTACCTTTTCCCTGTGTTTGGCTGTAGGCATATCCAAATATTTACACTTACTTATTGGTATAGAAGTTGAATCACTTGATTCACACTGAGACAATGAAGTACCTAGGCACAAAAATAACCAAGAGTAACTTACTTCAATAGAGAAAGGGAAAGACCAGCAGGAGATTATGACAACAGTATTCGGAAACCTAACTTCTCTAAAATGTGAACCGCATACTTTAAGTATTAATAGAATTAATATTTTTTAGTATTAGTAAATTGAAGATATTTTGTGTTTATGCAACTGCTGTTTTACTGGAAGGAGCTCCGAGAAACATTGCTTCTATGTGTAAACCACCATCAGTGAAAAGGATGTATACAACTCTATATGTTTTTCTCTTAATTTAAAAAACTGGATTTTTGCAGTTTGCATTACAACTGCCAATTCTACCTGTAAACCTAAGAATTTTTTACAATACTGAAAAAATATGCCTTATTCATATTGAATTGTTGTTCCTCTTGAAGTCTACTAGAGCCACAGTACAAAATAAGCCATTTATTGACAGGAAGACCATTATATTTCTACCACTTAGCAATTAAAATAAATCTGGTTTTAGCACCATGATAACCTTTCAGTGTGGTACTACACTCTGCAGTCTCTTGGCAGGAGTTAGTCCCCATTGTCACTAGGTAATACAGGATACAGACCCTTCAGTGCCAGCGTGAGCTTCTGCTCAGAGGTCTGCAGTTGGTTTGACCATGAAAAACAAAAGAACAGGTCTGGAGGTGTAGAAGGGGAAAACCTGGACAAGGCTGTGGTAAACAACAATTCTGCAAGTTACAATTAAACAATTTAGCTAAAAAACCCACAGCATAATGAAATCAAAAGTGGAAATGCTTTCCACTTCAAAAGGGTTTCACCAGGTATTATCGTGAAATGGATACTTACATACAGGCAGTAAAACCTTCTTTTTATGTTGTTATTTCTCTAAGAAATACAGTAGCTAGACAGAACTCTATTATTCTTTTTACAAAGGCAATAATTACTTCAAAATAAAGGCTACAGCCTAAATACTTGACTGCAGTTACAGCTCCCTTTCTTTGCAAAGGTTCTAACAATCTCACACAGCAGTGAAGCAGAAGCAGGCAGAACAGCATCTTATCTCTGTGCCACACTTCAATGTGTTCCAAGCCCCCAAATTGTCTCAAAGTGTCAAGGAATACAAATTAAGTTATTCTAACACTAAAAAACAAAGCCCCAAAAGCTGGACAGCTTACTATGACAGTTTAATAATGCACTAAAAAACAGAGTTCTCCTAAAGCCACATTCTGCAACAGGAAAAATTCTTTTACCTGGACTCCATAATGCAACAGTGAAAGGTGATCACTGCACAAGGATCTACTTTGCACTACTGAACACAAACAAAACCAGAACCTGATAGCACCATCCTTTCAGAATATTAACTGTCATTTAAAATACTTTTGGTCAAGTTTATAAATATATTCCCCAGAAAAATTCATATATATAGCATTCTGCCACAGCAACTCTGTACAAAGGCTGAGTGGCTTCCCTCTGGCACAAACATGTCACAAGTGAGACATCCATAGCTGTGTGTGATTTGACCAACGCTGGAAGAAACCCCAAGCTGCTAGGGAACAGATCCTAGTGCAAGCAGATTCCTGCTAGAGCAACATAACCTTCCCACTTCTATCCGGTTTTCAAAGAAACAACTGGAATTTCAAAAAGTTAAAATGTTAAAAGAACAAAGTAGCAATTTTAAAATAGTGCTTATAAATAAGGAGGGAGGCACAAAAAATTCAAATGGTAGGATTCATGTAATAACCCTCTGTAATTTAGTACAAACCCCATTGTATCAGTAAGAAATCATTAACCTAAAATTCAATTAAGAATTTTATTTAAAAACCACAAAGGAACAAACCAGAAGTAAAGAAACAGCTGCTAGTATTCATGTACCTGCTGAGAAACAATTTAAC
Organism: Corvus hawaiiensis; assembly: GCF_020740725.1. Classification (NCBI taxonomy): domain Eukaryota; kingdom Metazoa; phylum Chordata; class Aves; order Passeriformes; family Corvidae; genus Corvus; species Corvus hawaiiensis. Next base: position 9,799,600 of record NC_063218.1, read on the forward strand.
TTTGTATATATCATCTTTTTCACTGACGAAACCTAACTTTTTTAATACTGCTTTTTATATAACAGTTCTAAGACAGCAATATCTTACCCTCTCCTAAGTACAGGAATTTGTAAAAAAAAAAATGATACCAGAAGTAAATGGTGATTCAATGTTAGCCACAATCACCATATAGAGTTTAAGAACTGACGGCCATATAACCATGCTTCAAGTACTACACACTGTGTGGTTTGGGGTTTTTCTCTTCAAGACAGGTCTTCTGTGCTTAAACTGAAAGAAACATTACTGAGTTTGCCTGGGGAACTAATACCATGACAACTGTGAGACTTCTGCCTGGAGAGAGAACAGTTTTGGGCCTCAGCAAACTGGCAACTTGAGATGAACACTGGCATGACCCAAGCAGCAATGAAAATACCCCACCCTAACAAACTGAGGACAAACTCCACCTGAAATCTATTATGATCCTTAGTAAAAAACGTAACAAAATGAAATTGGGATGGGAAACTTGAGTAACCATCTTAAAAGACCTTAACACTTTCACCTTTATTTTTTAACCATGAAAGTCACTGTTCTGAACCATGAAGACCTGCTGCAGAAGAGAACATTTGAACGTACACCCCTATGAAAAGTTCCAAGGTTATTCTACTGATTTAAAAAACCATTCAACTGTGGACTCTATGCCATACAGTGGAACTATCTTCAAACATTTGGGTTTGCTTGGGGTTTTTCTTTTTGATTTTTCCTATCTAATGTGTAATAAATCCACCAATGAGAACTGGTCTTCAGAAAAGCAGGTCATTCCTGCCAATATAGATGCACCTAAAAATTCAGCTACAGGTCTACAGAATTATCAGCAGGAAAAGCACAAACTTTTGATTTTTCAGTTGCTTATACTTTCTGAAAAGCATTATTACGACCAGTACAACTGACCCAACCAGTGCACACCTTCATAAGGCATCATGCTCTAACCTGCACCTTGGATTCTGACATACAGAGAATGCAGTATTCTTCCAACCTGAAAACAGTAAATTGAGGAAGCATGCAACTGCCCCCCATGCTGATTTAGGATAAGCAAAATATTTCAGTGTCTAAGAAGCGTTAGTGCCAGTCCAGAATGAATAATATTAATTTCTCTATCCAGAGTCAGTGCAAAAAAGAAACAGAAAAGTTGGTTATGGGGAAGACGAATTTGCCTGTTCACTTCCTTTTCAAGTACTATGGAAGTCCTGTAGAGACGTCAACTGCCATGACTAAAACAGCCTAGCGCCTAGAGCAATTTTTCAGTATCTCAGTAATCACAGCAGATGTACTCCCTCTGGTACCCATTTCCTGAACTGAATTTGAAGAGATCCTTTAACATAAGATTAGATTTTTATATTCACCAGTTCTGGGAGAAGAGGTTGCACACCTGTATTGCTATCTGCCACTAAGCAAAGTAAACGAGATGCTTACAATATACTTGAAAGTACATGTTAGATGAATCAAATGAGATGCTTGTTAAATCATTCATCATTCTTCTGCTGAGCTACCAACACACAAAGTGATTACACTTTGCAAGGAAGCTCATAGGAAAGGAAAGCTACACGTAACAACAACTGGCTGCCACACTGAGCCAAAAAGCAAAAGGACTGCCCACAACATGGCGCTACCTGAATTAAACACCAAGTACATGAAGCTGCTGCTGACTGATCCTTGATGAGCTTAATCCAGAGAATTCCTAAGAAAATACTTGTCTGGTGAGACTTCTCTACTGCAATCCTCTTTAATTTGAACATTTTATATACAGAAGGTTTTGGGGGTGAGGATCTGTCCTACAATTAATCCTCCTGGCATGCATCTTTTCTGAATTCAGTTTCTTATATATCAGAAACAATGTTTAAATTTCTTCTTTCTCTCTGAAAGCAATTACTTCAGGTGGAACCTAGAAGGCCTCCAGGAAGACATCCATTTAATGGCATGAAAATCATGAAGACCAAGAACAGAAAAATAATGCTGCCACCCACAAAGCTTCATGAAAATAATGCTGTGTCCTCTAAAGAAAGAAAAAAAAAACAAAAAAACAAAAAACAAAACAAAAAAAACCAAAAAAAAACAAACAAAAAAACCACACAAAAAAACCCAAAAAAACCCCAAAAAAAAAACCCAAAAAAAACCCCCCAAAAAAACCAACAAAAAAACCCAAAAAAACAAAAAACCAAAAAAACAAAAAAAAAGAGAACTAAGGATTTTAGACGCTTTCTGAAGTGCAAAACTCTAGTCTGTACAGCTCAAAATTCCCAAATTTGGAAAAAAATATTTTCTACTAGGTGGTTAAACTGGTAAGTGTCCCATACATCAAGCTCTGGAAGGTTTCTCTCTGCACAACACCCTAGGACCCCACTGAATCAAAAGTGTGTGGAGCCTGGAAGAACCAGTACCAAATGTGAAATGAGCCTGGTGGGCCAGGGAAGAACTGCTAATGCTCTACTTGTTTTGGGTAACAGTTATGACAAAGAATTTTCTTCTGCTTTTATTTAATCACTTCAACTTTCTTTTCACAGCAGTATCATTTCTACCATGTTCTGCAAAAGCAGAACTCTAAATGCAGTTCCCTGATGATCTGTTTCCCCAACACAGAAGCAGATCAGGCATTTCTGTTTGTCCTCTCAGTATAAAAGCATATGCTCTTTCAAAGAAATTGGAAAGCACAAGATTTAAACTCAATAGAATTTCGTCAAGTAACAAGGCACAAGCAGTACAAACACAAGCAGTTTCAGTAACTGCAAGACTTAAAACAGGCTATCAATTTGCACAGAAAATATTGCCTATAGTTAGAACAGCAACTCAGAGAGAAAGAAGCTACAAAAGGGATACCAATTCAGAACCTTCAGAGCAAATCAGTTTCTCATGTCCATGTGAAGGTTATTTCTTGACTACATTTGTACTCAACACAGCTCGACTCACAGGTCCTGGTCTAGATAAATCCTTCATCAATTATGACAATTCTCATGTTCTTGAGGAAAACATACCCTTCCAGATCAACATAGCTGATAGTTACAAATACATCTTGAAACTCTTGAAATCTGAATGATGAGCACACTACATTAAGAGAAGAGCGGCCTCAAATGTGGAACAACATACACATAAACTATGAAATTAACAGTACAATTCTTATGCTACTTATGCTTTTTATTCTACTATCCTAACACAGTATTTCTGAGTCTATCTGTAAGTCAAAGCTAATAGCAGTAAGAACCAGGATTTTCTGAAGTTTTTATGTTATCTAGGTGGGATTTGGCAGCTCAGCCTCAGAACGCCGTAGGAATGTTCCAGTCCTGTCACTATCCAGTTTGCTTAAGAGTCTGCCACTGGATCACATACCGCTGGGAGCAGAGAGCACTGATGAGAGCAGGCAGGCATCAACACTGCACGAACAGCTCCTGAAGCAACTGAGACTCCAGACAATGAGACAGACAAAGAACAGAACAGGGAGAAGGGGGGCAAGGGACTGAGGAAAATATCTAACAGATTAATAGTAAGAGATTACGTAATATGCCAATACTTTAGTGGTTTTTTAAGGTTCTTTGCTAACTAGATGCTGTTTCAGTAAGTTACAAGTGGAAGGTGAGAATAAACATTAGAAGGTATAAATTTCAAGGACAAATATTTTAGGGTAGACCAAAAAAAAAAGGTATTTATAAAATAATGTACTAGGATGACTACACAGAAGTATTTCCTAAAATGCCTAAATTACAATCCTGTTTCTTTTACAGAAGGAACACTGCTAGCATCAGTCCCATCCAAAGTCATGCTAATGACTTTGGCTGCTAAAGTTACTAGTCTATTTTTCAGACAGAATTCTGATTTAATAGGTAAAAGGTATTGAATGAGCTATGGTATTTCCTTGCATTAATCAATACCACTGTATTATTAAAGAAACATCTACAAAACTTAATCAACTTGTTGCTATCTCTCCTTACCTAGCAAAGCACATGAAGGACTAGGGAATACTACATTCCTGAACTACAACATGGGAAGCTCCTTCCAGTCTCTATTCCCCCATTTCTACCTTTTAATACCTCCTCTCCCACAGATTTTATGCAATGTCAAGGGAACAAGAGACAGTATTTTGTGGTTAGGACAGAAGATGAGACGCACTGCACGTGGTGAACTGGACAAGGGCCCCTACTGCATCTCAGCTGAGGACAGATCCCACAAGCGGCTTCATCAGCCTGAGTTCCAGAGGCCAGAGAATTTGCAGATGCACTGAAGGACAGTAATTTCTAGAAAATTTCTTAATTTGTCACATTTTGGTACGCCAGCAAAGGTATACAGAAAGTATTAAGAGAACGACACACAGACCGATAAAACATAAATGTCCTTTTCTCATGAAATCAGCTACATTAACAAATTTGGAAATTAAGAGGCACAGTAAGAGTTTGAAGCTGAGCTGCCCTGACAAGTGAGTCAGCCTTACATTGCTTTTACCAGAGCTCCTAGAAAAGAAGTGCAATCTAATTTCTCTCTAAAGGCAGCTCAAAGCAACAATCAAGAACATAGAGAAATACAAATAGAAAATGGGAAAACAGAACAAAGGCATGAATCTAGTGAGTAGTGTCTTTTTCTTGTAGATTTATTTCAATCACATATCTACATTTACCAATACAACAAGCCAGATGTGTGCACATTTATCTATGCAACAGCATTATACATTGTGGTTTCCAGAGAATGAGGTGTTTACTTTTTAATACCATGCTTTATATATAACAAACTTTATATAACTATATAACAAACTATATAACAAATGCACATACCTCATTAAGCTAACAAATACATTCATAGTTTTGTTTAGAGAAGGAGATAGGGTAAAGACAACAGGGAGAAAAAGGACGGGTTTATCTGAGTTTGTAATAGGAAGCAAATAATTTAATTTCTTTTTTTACCTGGTTTATAGACATACTGATCATTTCCAGCTACATTCAGCTCTTGTTCCTCTGCTTGTCTGTATTTTTTAGTATATTCAGTTCCAACGCTCTCTGAGATAGGCAGTCTGAAGAGGAAAGGAATAATAAATCAATAAATGCTTCCTAATCCAAGTCTTTGGTATCTCTGGAAATAACAGCATTATACAGGAAGTTCTCCATGTCATGCAGGAACTACTTCAATGAACAAACTTCAGAAAAAAAAATTAGTCTATGCATTAAGATACTAGCCTGAGGAAAATGCCATATTAAATCTTTTTGTTTAGACTCAAGAAGACTGAGCTCCCAAAATACCATCCTTTAAGTCTTCAATACCGAGGAATTTCTCTTCTAACGAAAGACTACAATTTCTTCTCAACAAAGATAAAATAGCTCCGTTTCATCAATTCTCGCCACATACAATTAGGAAAATACATTTAGTTCTTGCATGATTCCCTGTGGACAGGGGAAGAAGACAGGAGGAAACACAATCATCTCAACTGCTTTTAAGAATAAAATTTTGACTTGAAGCCAAGAAATTATGGTGGTCAGGGAAAAAAACACAATCACCTGATCACTGAATTTTATGGAAATCTATTACACACAAGAAATGTTACTCATGATATAAATGTAATGAAATTAGATTTTAAAAAGTCTCTTCTACATAAACAGTGTGAAGAAATCCACATGAAATTCACTAGAGAATAACATATCATGTAAACAACAATTAACTGTATGGTTATTAAATCACAGATGAACATAGAAACATAGAAGACTTTTGAACACATCAAAAGTAGGGGTTTTTTAAAAAAATACAAACTAGGGGTTGCAATTACAGTTTTGCACATTAACTTAAACGGGGCCCTGTGCCTTTCCTAGGCAGCAATTCACTAAGGCACAGCAAAACCGTTTCTGTGTCTTATGAAAGGACAGTGCTGTGGAAGTCTTTATTTCTTGACCCAAAAAACAGGCAACGCTGACTCCAAGGACAATGACACTGAAAGCTACATGAGATTTTTAACATGGCACTATGTCACACAGCCCTCAACAGAGGGAAATACCCATGATTCTGATGCCACAGAGCACCCACCTTCTCTGCCAAGGCAAACTCTGTGCCAGCTTGGCTCTGCTACAGACAATTCACTCAGCCCAGTTCAGAACAGAACACTAAGTACTTATCACCTACTGCTGCCAACACAGTAGGAAATAGTTTCTGATCCAATTTTAACAATATTTTGGGCACAGATCTACAGCAATTTCCCCCAGACCTAAAGTATTTCTTAATGCAAGATTCAGCAGCCATCTGCACAATGGCTACGTGAGCAACAGCTACCTATTTCCAACACTTGCATAACTCAAACCCTTCTGAAACACTCCTCAAAAGGTCTGAATCTGAGACAATATATACAAAAATTCATATACAGGATATCAGACTGCTTGCAACGTAAGTTCTACCGAGTGTATATTTAACACAAATAAAACCCAAAAATTCAATTACGGTATCAAAGTCAAGCACTCAGTAGCTGAAAATACCATAATGAAGCTTGGCTGCACAATCTCACTTGAGCAGCATTGTATGCACACACTGTACAGATTCTACAGATCTAACCAATTATTTTTTCACTTCCATAAACCTGCAGCCTCACTGAGTGCACTGGACACACATATTCTGAAAATAAAACCTGGTTATACAGTAAATGTAACTTTTCCTTAGACTCTCCATGAGAGGAAAAGCCATCCAGTGCAAGCAGTCAGTGCTGTCACAGAGGAGCAGGTACTGCTTGTCAGAGCCCTGAGCAACAGCAAGCAAATCACTGCAATAGAAAACTCCCACTGAGGAGCTAAGGCTGGGAAGGGTGGGACTGTGCACGTTGCTTGCAGTTAAGGCCTTGCAGATGCATCAGTATTAAGCAGCAGCTGAAATCAGTTAAGGAATAGATAAGGAACAATAATAACTAAATAAATAAACAAATAGACATATTAATTAATTACATCTCCTGGAATTTTAAGACTCTTAAGCATTTCAAAACAGGCTCCCAGAAGTGTGTGTGTGTATATATATATATATATATATATATATATATATATATATGTGCTTTCAACCTTTGCCTGTACAACTTTCCTGTACAACAAGGAAAATGAGGACAGCATGACCTCAGTCATTTGTGAGAATAGGTGGTTTTTTTTTTTTTAAATATCTGAATATTTTATTTCAAGATTTAGGTTTTCTGTCTTCTGAAAACAGCACGCAGTAAATAAACCTCAGGCTACACAATGAATAAACAAGATATTCAATAGCCAGTCGTTAGGAATGAAAATTGCACACTTGACTTACCAAATCAGGCCCCAGTCTTGAGAAAAATAATATGCAACTGGAAAATTACATATGGGAACATGAAATGAACAAATAAGCTTTGCTGTATCATTTATTGATGTTTTAATGCTGTACCTTTCAGCATCAATAAAATTAAAAGCTTACAGAATAACGGGGGGTATTAAGCAAAATGGAAAGAAATCCTTATGAAGCCCCCTGGAGCTCCCCTACATCACCAGAATGATAGACTCCTTCTAAGTAATCATTAATATGCCATCAGTGGGAGGTATCATCCTATATACCTGGAGAAAGAAATTTCCCTTAGGTGGAAATCTAATGATTTTAAACAAAATTTGCTGACAGCAAAAGAATAACAAGATTCAGAAATTCAAATCAATTCCAGGCTAGAGAACGGCTATGCTAATGAAGGCACTTTTCTGGGTTCTACTTATGAATCCCCTGTCTGTTCCATACACCAGTTATTTCTTCCCCATTTCTATTCTTCCTGACAGTGAAAACCTGCCTTTGGTACACCTGCCATGTTACAGTACCTATTCCCTAGGCTTTCCAGTTTCCAGCCTTTTCAGCTGCACATACAAAACAGCCAAAATTCTACCAAATTAAGAAGCAATAAAAAGCATTTTTGTGACTAACACAATCACTGAAATTTCAAGTCACAAACTGAAGGAAATGCAGGAGATTTTAAAATGAGGGGCAAGGAAGAAAAACCAGAATATTTAAAAAGTAGGTGAACTTGATCTTATGCATATCAAGGGTGTATTTCTTTCTCTAAAGGAGCCAGATTTCTATGGCTGAACTTGCAACCATGTGACACTGTTCACCCAAAGTGGACAAAGGCAAACAAAGTTATAAAGTGCTGAGAACACAATCAGTCAGTGACTTCACTCAACAAGTAACTCTTGCTACATCCTCAGATCTACCCATGAAGGTGTGTACATTTCAAGACCTACCTATTTTCAGAAACACTCTCAGAAGTAGCAGACAGAACTTTGAGCCTGACAAGCAGTGGCTGGCAAGACCCCTTCCATCCAGGCAAAGAGGTGCACTCCTCTGCTTGGAAAAGAATTAACACTGTCTTACGAGGTAACAGGATTCTTTCCTCACTTCGTATCATGTGGTTTAACTACGGTAGCATTTTTCTGAAATATGAGTAATCTTGGTACACATGCCCAGTCAAACTAATTTTGAGCATTTGATTGAAACAAGGTATTTTTAAACACAAAATTAAATACAAGCTGCCACTTCAGGGGAATTACTAGAAGGGAAACACAGTTTGACACCAAAAATTGTTGACACATTTGATTGTAAATGCTTTCAAATACACTGACGGTGCCTTTCTTTAAACAAATTCAGCTAGAGAAAGGTCTTTCTTTTCTTCAAGCTATAGAATGACCTCTAATAAATCAACAAGGCCATAAGAGAGTATACTGAGTAAATAATTGTATTTGAGCTCTTGAAATAATAACCACCAAAGCATTTTTCGCATACATTCAAGTTAGAATCAACAGCCCAATCTCAACCATAACTATGACAGGTAATTTGTTTGGCCCTTTCTGATGACATAAATTAACTACAATGCCAATGCCTACACTGAACACAGTTAATGCTTCTGGAAGAAATGCTTAAAAAAAGCTTTATTAAACTAACAGAGATATGTAATCTTATTCCCTGAAAAAAAATAAACATTGCTTACGCAGCACACCTGACTGTATGAAGAAAATATCCAAGCATGCAATGAAATTCCAAGGATTAAGATGCTTGCTTATCCAATTTCAAAAAAATTTCTATTAACCACCTAATTTCAGGGTAGAAGCTCCTATTCAAGGCCATATAACTTCTAGAATATGTCCATCTTAGAGACAAACCTGAAACATCAAAGTCTTCTGGGATTGCGTTTTTAAAAAGTCTTATACATGAACTTTCTACTCATTTATGTTCTGCCTCATTTAACACAAAAAATCCTATGCACATGGGACTAGGAGTTGAACATAAAACTAGTGTCATCCATTTCACAGATGACAAGGGAAGGACTGCCTCAAGTCATGGCTTCTGTCACGCACACGAACTGCCCACCTATTTACAGATCTTTGGGGAGGGGGGAAATCACTTGAAAAAAACACTTAACCTTGTAACATACAGAGCAGTATTTTGCCATACAATTTTAGTAAGATATATACAGTAGACTGTTTCAAAGCTTCTCTTCTGAAACTAAAGTAATGTGACACTTTACATAACTGAACATTTGCCATGACAGTAAATAACCTTCCACTGGGTTTACTGAAGGACATATTAAAAATTACTTTCCTTTTAATTGGAAGTTGGTTTTCTATACAAAAGATCAGTCCTACCTGCAGAAATACACTAACTTCAATGAAATCACGTACTGTCATTCAAAAGCCATGTTTCAGCCACAAAAACGGACTGAATTAATAGAATTCAGAATAAATGTAACCTATTAAAAACTAAAATACAGATTTCACAAAGTCACTATATATTATTTCAAGAATCTACGAATCAGTAAGGTGCAGAGGTTTTTCCCAGTAAGAGAGCTGTTCTAAAATGTAATTTGCTAGATTTAGTGACAAAGTCTTCATATATAAGCATTTTAAAAGGCTTGCACTGCTCTTACTCACAGGTGTTATTCAGATTGCCTGTTTTAAAACCTTAAGTAGGCTGGGGAGTGGGGGGGGCAAGAGCACTAAAACAACTGTGGAATCCCGAAAAACTCAAATGCAAATGTTTGGAATTGGATAGACTATGGAAACTCAACAACTCAAAAATACTTCACATATATCAAACCAGTAACTCTGCACCTTATTCACAGTTAAAATCCAAGAAACATAACAAGCACAAAGGCCAGGATGAAACAGCCCAAATCCTCAAATTAACTGTCTTCTGCTCCCGGATTCCATCAGTAGGATGAATTGCTGGGCTTCAAAGAACTGGACTCTTCTAGATGAGCTGCTGATGGACTTCTCTTTCTGCATTTGGTCACCAACTTGGTAAAATCCAGATTAAATAAATCTCTGAGAAAAATAAAATGCAAGTAAGAGACTGCTCTGAATTTAGAAGAATGCTCCTGAAGATTAGTATTAAAAGCAGGATAGCCTCAATTTCAAATTGATGCCTAAAACTCCCCTGCCTATTAGTGAAGTGTCATCAGCACCAGAGACATTAACGTTACACAGTCCAACTGGAAGAAATCAGCTTCAAACATGTCCTGGTTTTATTCATCTCAGCACCAGAAGTGCAATGATAGCTTACTCAAACTTCTGTCAGTTAACACTGCTAAAAGAAAATTATTCTGTTCTTCACTGTCACAGCAAAGGACCAAATGTGGAGTCTTACCAGGAGGCCTCTTGTGTAGACTTACGGCAAATTAAGCTCATAACTGTTAAAAAACCAAAAGCAGTAGTCAAATGCTGTCTGAAGTGATCAGAGGAAGTAGACTCACCATCTGTCTGCAGCCCAAAACAGCCTGAGCAAATTGTTCTGTCAAATCAAAAGAAAATACACTACAAAGTTGATTAAACCCAAAGAGTGGTGCTGCACTTATAAATGGAAGGAAACCATCCAACCTGCTAGCTATGGATAAATTATATTATGAAATCTCTCTCTGCTCAGATGATGGGAGCATTGGTAACCTTTCTTTGTAACTGTTCTGGAGCTGGCTGGGATAGGGTTATTTTCTTCATAGCACTTTCATGATGCTGTGTTTTAAAATTGTGACTAAATCAGCACTTCTGAAAACAAATGTCTTAAGTTACTGCTGAACAGCATTTGCACAGCATCAAGGACCTCGCTGTTTCTTACACTGTACCTTCCCCGCCCCATAAATAGGCTGGAGGGTGCACAAGGGTTTGGGAGGGGGCATAACCAGGAAGGCAACACAAACAAACCAGAAAGATGCATGTAGCGTCATGCTCACCAACAAAAAGGGAAAAGAGTGGGGTTTCAGTTCAGTTTACCATCTATTGTTCATAACTTGGCTGGACATTGGTCTGCCCATGAGAGGTGATGTGTGGCTGCCTCTGCATCACTTTTTTTGTTTTTCTCTCTTGTTCTACTTCTTAAAACAGCTTTTATATTGAACCCAAGTTTTTCTTTTTCTTTCTCTGTTCCATTCCTCATCCCCTATTCCACTGAGGGGGAGCAAAGTGTAAGTGAGGGGCTCTGTGGTGCTGAGGTGTCTACGGAGCTTAACCCACAAGAATCACCAGCCCTTCAGACAAAATCTATGGCAGCAAAACACAGTATATGATTATTAGCAAAAGATAGTAAGAAAGAATTATGGAACACATAACACTACACCAGGGTGTTGAAATGTTAGCTAGGCAGCAATGATTATGACCTGCTATCAGCACTTTTGGTCAAGTAAGAATTAGGATAATAATTTCTCAGTGTCACGCAGTCTGTGACATATGCCTCATTCATAAAGAGAGCTGTACTTCTTGTCCCTTTCAACTACAAGAGCCAATAACATCTCAGACGGTACAGATGCCATAAAATTTTCCAAAGAAAAGAGTAAGAAGCTTCTCCTCCAACTATTCTCACCATTTATCATGCCTGGATGCTCACCTCAGTATAATATTTGGTTAAATGGAGCTGGTTTTGAACAAACTGCTGTTCAGCACCAACTTCTCAAACTGGCTTTGTCAAAAAAAAAAAAAAAAAAAAAAAAAAAAAAAAAAAAAAAAAAGTGTGTTGTCCAACAGCCACGTCAGCACAAGTAAGTACTGAATTCCTAGACCTTAAAGACAGGCACAGCAGCAGCCCCAGGTTTAACTAGACTGCCTTTTTTATAACAGGACCTGGATGTCAGTTTAGGAACTTTGTGTATGTGACGTTGAGGCACATGTCTTATGACTAGTCTTCTTGCTGTACTCAGAGCTGACTTTAATTTGCAGCTTTTTTCTCCCAGAATACAATTGGAGCGATAGTTGTTCATAAGAAAACACTACACTTGGAAAAACAGCTGATCCCTAGAGAACATTTATTCTTTGTGAGTAGCAGATTTGCAAGCATGATAAGCCTGTTTCAGGAATATGCCTTCTGCATTATTACAGTAAGTTCCTCATTACTGTAGTGTTGAAAGGTCATATTCAGAATGTACAACTTATTTAATCACACATCACGTAAATATTTAAGTTTCCTCTGTTAAAAGCATTATTTTACTTTGTGGGTTTTTGGGGTTTTTTTTAGAAAAAGCTCTCAAGGTATTTAAAAAAGCAGCAGACAGGGTAAAATAAACATCTTGTGTCATTTCTTTCTAGCCGAGAAACATTATCTTGTCATAAACAGCCACATCTTCTCAACGTAGATGGTATAGATAGTCATGATGATTTTCAAGTAAGAATTCACTCATTTCAAAGGCTAATGTCCTGCAAATATTCACAAAACCACCCCACTGTCATTCTTAACGCACTCCTTTGGAGTTATGCTTTGCTTCTGCACCAAAGAAGTCAAAATTCAGGCATATTCAGCACCCCCAAAACATGCATTCTCTATATCCCTGTGGTAAGTTTCAACTATTTAAATCTGTATGTTGTCTGTTGTACTCACGTCCTAAGTGTACATAAATATCTTTACTCTGTAGCTGTGCTATGCCTTCAACATAAAACTTGACAGAAATTTTAACTTTAAAAGAATTAAAAGCAACCAGTATTTCTAAGTTACATCTTAATTGTCAAGTTCCCCCTTACATCTGTGATATCAAACAGGAAAAGACAAAAGAGGAATTACTTGAACAGATGAGATTTTGAGTACCAGATATTTTCAGGTTAATAGAGCCATGAACCATACCTGCACTCCCATGAAACATCCCTGCACACCAAGCCACCCACATGGCAGAACAAAATCACTTTGAAAATGAGGGTTCTCCCAGCAATGCTGGGTTTGGTTGCAGCTCTTCAGTACAAACCATACCCAGAACACACCCATCACCATGGGTGCAAACACCACCTTTGGAGGAATTCTTTTAACATGACAAGTACTAACACCACACTGACAATCCTTTCACCTCAGACAAATTAAGAATTAATAACAGACTCCCTAAATATACCTTGGAAAATCAAGGAGTAAACGGAACTGAGTGTAATTTATATTCAGGGTAAAAGAAAATAACAGAATAAACCCAGCACATGACTATAGGAGCTGTTCTGCATATGCACCAGGGAACACTTGTTATTCTGACTGAGGACGCTCAGAGCTGGGCACTAAGACATTATTAACTAAGTTACTAATAAAGACAAACTCCACAGTGCCTTCAGGGAACAGACCCACTATCAGCCTAAGTCAAGGCAAAACTTCCACCCTGACACAGCACTGCAGATCCACAAATACATTTAGGGACAGCTGGGTAGAATTTTAACTCTTAAAAAAGCTTCCAGGAGATAACCATGGATAGAAACTGCATAAACTACTGCTGTACTTTTGAGGTCCAGTATCCAGTGCCAGCCCCACATGAGCAGTCATCTTTTCCTGAATACACACCTGAATTGCATACAAAAGTAGAAGCAATACAAATTTTCAGCTTCAATGCTCTCCTATCAATTGAAAGATAAACACAACCCTCAGGATCCTGCCTTGAATCTTCAACGATGTAACCAAAGATTAAGTTGTAGGTTTCTCATTTAATTACTCTGCACACCTTCCAGTAGGCATCTCTAATTTACAAAGATGCTGTAATGGTTTTACACTGTACAGCAGTTTACTTGCAGATTGATACAGTGGAAAAAAGTGGTGACATGTTAACTGTGCTGTAAAGGAGGTGGCAAGGAGCATTTTAATTTCATCTGAAAATCTGTCAGGACAGTTCTGTCTTCATAAACCTAGCTCCCTTCCTTTTTCATAGTACCACATACAATGCAATGTGAAAACCTTCCAGTTGAAGAGGATTAATACTGACATTTGAATTTTTCCAATGTATAAGTAGTATCAGCTTTAATAACAGCCATACACGTCATCCTTTATGTTGTATGACATCTAGAACAAATTTAGAGAACCTTTGTTCTCCCAACAGTTCAACACACCAGCGGAGGGAAAAAGGTAAGAATGAAAAATACTTAGGAGAAGCAAAGACAGTCATTAGAACAAGGGGAAGAAAGGCAGCATTTCTTAAACCATGGCTACTGTTTAGATTAATAGGAAGAGACCGGATAACTGGAACGGAAAATGGCTCCTTCAGCGACCTTTGGCGTGCACAGTGCCATCCCCGAGAATGAACCTTAAAAATGGATATGCTCAAAATATTCATCAAGGAAAGAGGGAGCCGGCAGCTGACAGCCAGTTCAGAGAGAAGCAATGTCTATGGTAAGACTTACAATTCTGGGCTTTTTACATCAGTTTGACCTCAATTTGCATCTCCTTATCATTCTATTCCTTTAATTAGATTAACGTGTCTTTCATGGCACACTGCAGGTGTTACAGCCTGGCTTCTTTAAACACATTTGAAATGTTAATTAAAAATGCTAACAGCTATGCACAGTAATGAAAAAGTATAGAACCATGAGATTGATGAAATTCATCTGAAGAAGCATTTAATGTAGCGACAAAATCCTGAGCAACTGTCAAATACATCTTTTCTGTCAACACTCACTTAACAAAAGCTTTAGATGATCTTTACTAGAGAAAAACTATTCTTAGCTGTTTAAAAATGACAGCAGAACAGCCTGATCCCCCTCTAATGGGAGATAAGTCTTCCAGCATCTCAATGGCCTGAAAGTTTAGTTTGATGATAAAAGCAACGTAGTTATTTTTAGCACTCTACGGGCATAAAAATACAGCTCTAAACTGTGACCTACAGCTATGCACAGCCAAGCATCACATCATACGACAGCCTTAACTTTAGCTACAAGCACGTCTGTAGCTGCTTCAGACTATCATTATTCATCTCACTGCCAACAATACATTTGGATGGATTTAGCAACAAGCATTTGAAATTGTTACCATCTTTTTTCAAACTGCTGCCATCGGCAGAATTCAATTCAAAGGTAGGAGATCTTAATGGACTTGGTAGAAAGTATTTAAGAGACCATGTTAGGTTAAATGGATTACTGCTTCTCTCCAGTACAGAGGATGAAAAAGAACCTTAAAAGCAGAAAAACTTAAACTGCCATATTCAGTACAGAAAGTAATTTTTTCTGAGCACAGTTTGAGTAAATGAAAAAAAAACAAAAAAAAAGGAAAAAGAGAAAAAAACCCCTTGTTTTCTTCCAGCAGTACTAACAACCTGCAAACGGGATATGCTAGAATAAGAGACCTTCAAGCAAACTCACCTGAAACAACACTGTTGACAGACAATTGCAGAGGTAATTTATGTTATTTTATTCCAATTTGCATGCTTGTGTGTGCATGATTTCTTACAAACTGCAATTTAAAAGTCTATTCTACCAGATTTCTGTTTCCAGATTATGTGAACAATAATTTAATTAAAATATTTAAAATAAAAATTGATACCTACGTTGTAAAACCAGATCTTGCAAAGTTCCAGTACTTAACTATCAATTAATTAATTTCATTTTTAAATGTATGTGTAACTTCAAATTTCGGAGGTTTGGGGCTTTGTGTTTCGTTGGGAGGGAGTGTTCTTATTTGATTGGGTTTTTTGTGGGGTTTGGGGGCATTTTTTGTTAGTTTGTTTGATGGGGTTTGTGGGGTTCTTCCCTGGTGTTTTTTGGTTTTGTTTGGGTTTTTTTTTAATCATATATACTCTCAGGATAAAATATGAAATATTTCCAAGACGATAGATATACACTTTCAAATGCTGTAAATTTCACATAGTATGTTAACTCAGAAAAGAGACAGGAAAAATTATAAGGTGTGTAAGGCTTGTCGTATTTCATTATAGCCTGGTGATTTTGTACAGCAAACTATTTTACAATCATAAAAAAGTTTCATTCAAACATTCAGTTCCTAAGAAGGAAGTCTACAGGTAAAAAGAACTAAATCAGTTGGACACACACAAGCAAAACTCTTTTTTTCTCTCTCCCCTTACAGCTTAAAAATGCCACTTTTTGGCTGGATGAAATGGTCAAAAACTGATTCCTGCAAACCCACAAGATGTCCTGGATCAGAAGTAGTTACAAAAACCCTATTGAGGGAGTTGAAATGGCACCTGAAAGAGCGTGAAAGACTAGTGCAAGAGATTGAAAATGAACAGAAAGTCCAGAAAACGGGCATGGATTACAACTGGCTCAAGAACCAAAACCCTCAAGCAACAATTCCAGCTACTGAGCAACGGCAGCTCGAAGTTCTGTGCTCACAAATCCAGCCTTGCCAAACAGGAACTGTTCTCAGCAGGTAATTGTTTTGTATTTCCCTGACTCTGAACTCTCTATCACAAGTAAGATGTTTCTCTACCTAATCAAAGTTTGTATTTGGCTCTGGTCTTCAAAAGCGGCAACGACCAGCAACTGGAGCGCATTTTTACAGGTGTTTTAGAAATTACATCATCACTTTAATATGTTGCACTTGAAGGAAGTTTTAAATCAGGATTTTCCTGGTCTAATCCAAACAAAGGAAATCTCATATGACCTTTCGATGCTTCCAGTTTTTCCTGTTTCTTATCCCTATTATTTATTAAATAGCAACCCAGCAACTAAAAATCAAATAAAAGGACTAATGCAATGCACTACTAGGCAGAAATCCAGCCTTGCTGCCCACAATACCAGAAAGCTCCTAAAAACTAGAAAATCACTGTAAATTAATAAATTTAAAAAAAAAATCCCTCCACACATTTTATAAAAAAAAATTCTCCTATCCCTGCATTTTAGGTACATTTTCTGGGAACTCAGAAACGACAGAATAAGTCCATTTACCTTTTAAAGCCCAGAATATACCTAAGGGCAAAGTCAGTTTAAATCAAGTTACCCAGATGGACCCAAAAAAAAAAAAAAAAAAAAAAAGAGCCTACCCAATCACAACCATTTTCAATCCACAATAGCTGGAGCACAGCCAGTGCATTGTCAAGAGCTCTTTTCCTCTTACAATCTTCTGGGGGAGGTGAGTGGGGAAATGTGGCAGCAAGGAAAAAATGACACCAGAATGCAGTCACTTCCTCCTCCCCCACCCCCAAATGAGCAGAGAAGAAAAGTTTTCAGCGCCAATGATTAGATTTCAATTTTTGTTTGTTTCTAGATTTCGTGAAGTTTTGGCAGAAAATGATGTTTTACCCTGGGAAATAGTCTACATATTCAAGCAGGTTTTAAAAGATTTTCTTACCACCACTGAGAGAGAAAACCAAGCAGAGCAGCTGGTAGATGCATGGAATACAAATTGCTCTGAACATTTCAGTCCGCATGGCAACAGCTCCAACAAGTCGGACAAAGATGAAATCCCCACGGTTTCAAGTTATGTCGACAAAAACACACAAAGCATGTTTCCCACCTTCTCTCACAGAATCTGGAATCTACCCTATTACTACCCATCAAGTTAAGTTGGTTTGTGTTACTTTCAAAAAGTTATGTAGCCACCCGCATTCCTTTCTTGTAATTGCCATCCAGACACATAAGAGTAAGAAATGTGACATGCTCCCCTTTTTATTCCAAGTTCAGATATTAAAATCCTTTGTAATAGCTAGTATGCAGTAACTTTAAGTATCAACTCACCTTTTATTGTTATAGCTTCTTAGAGCTGTTGTGTTTGAAGCCATCTTTTAATCAAAAATGTAGATGTTTCTGAAAAAAACTCTGAAGCATCTTAATTTTTAGCCACATAGAGCTAGAAGTATTTAAACAACAAAAAAAGATTGCTTTCCATATTTTGAAACAGCATCAATCCACAGTGTTAGACAAAAACTTCTGTGTTTGTCACATAGCTTTTAGGCTCTATAGGAACTTTATACTGTGTAAAAGAAATGATTTAATATAATTATCAGTTGTATCAAATAAACTGGTAAATACTTTTTGGAGCTGAGTAATTATTTCTTAACGTCAAGAATAAGTTGCATGAAAACACAGATGGAACATATAACATGCTGCAGGTACTATTTCTATATTTTTTTTCTAAACTATACTTTGCACATGCAAGTATATCAAGGTGGACAACTGAACAAAACTACTAGATACTTAACAGCATTTAACAACTATCTCTCTATTCTTGAAAAAATTATTGAATTATTTAATTTCAAATAGCCATTTTTCATTTGACTTATTGAAAGCTGTTCTGAAATCCAAATTCTGCATTAAACTTTCAACATTTTGATCAAATCAGATGGTACTTCTCTAGACTATCCAAGGAGTCAACAGATCATTTCCAACACACAAGGTGTTCATTCTCAATTTACACATAACAAAATTTAATGTTTTTCAGCTGCTATTATCTATCACTGGGGGTACACAAAGTTTTACAAGATTAATCACATACGTAGCAGTCACAGTCACAGCAGGCAATTAGAGCAGAAAATCAAAGAAAACATATGCCAGAACTCAGTTGGCTACATTTCCAATTGTGCTCCCATCACTGTATGTAACGCGTTTTTACGTCTTACATAACCTCTTCTTCTCCGTGTTTCCTTTTAATCTGTCTGCCTGATCAGAAAAAAATGGGCAAGACTCACATGGCCCAATGCACAGACTACACTATTTCATAAACAAAACTGCTTCCTCTGGTATTTTCTTCAGACATACTGAAGAAGACATTCAGATTTCATCGAGCTAGTAACACAACTTCAGGGCATCTTATGCTCCACAGCTGTATCTCCCACTCCAGAAAGAATTTACTAATAATGCAACATGAAGTGGATAACAAATGGCACAATCTTTTACTAGACACCTTTAAATCTTTTTAAAAACACTGTTTAAGAAAACCTTTGAAAAGCTTATGATACAGAGAACATTTCATGTAGGAAAGTAAAACATCATATACACAGAAGATAAAACAATGAGAACTCCTACATTCACCTGAAGGACAAAGCACTGGAGGACTAGAGCAAAATACTTCCAACAGGTTTAAAAAAAAAAAAAAATCTGCAGCTCAATGCCAAAAGTAACTAGTCCCTCCACTTCCCATAAACTAAATACACAAAGCTTCAAAAGCATGTGCAAACTCGTTGAATCTGCACTCAGAGCTGCTACAAACTTTTGGCCCTCTTCTTGTCAGTTGTCAGTTTGCAGACTAATTACAAAACCCCTGTTCTAAAACTTTGCCCTACTGATGCACCACCAGGAGCTGGAGATTCTTCTCCTGAAGTTCTAATCTAATCCCTGCATGAGGGCAGCAATGGATTCAAAGATTTTTCCTCAGTGATGAAACTCTCCCAAGTATTAAATGTCAAGTACCTTTTCTACATGAAGGAGGTTAACAGGTACCCAGTATTTAAAAGGCATTGGCAGAATTAGTATTACTCTAAGAATTAACATCCATAATGCTGGTTTCAGATAGCTTTTAAGAGGTCAAATATGCAAGATTCCTGCAATGGCAATTCACTTAAATTTATTTCTTAAAATGGTATCCTCACAGCTTTCTATTGGAAAATAGGTTAAAAAAACCTCTAAAAACGAGGCTTACAAATTTTAGTTCATGGAAAATGGAAGGCCAGTACCATGGAAGATCCACTTACCTTAATGATCACCAAAAATGGGTACAGAAAACAAACAAAAACAACTCCACAAGATAACCCCAGATACAACTCATTTATTCTTCGTAAACTTCAATTTCACTTTAACATGAGCAAATGCAGTTTTCTAAGTCCAGAAACAAGGACTATCCACTACACCATATTGTAAAAGGCAGTTGCTGCATAATAGTTTAAAAATAAAGGCAGGCATCATAGCTAATTCAATGTTAAATCCCTATACAATGCCAAGCAAATACACAAAAAGGTTCATCTACTTTTATATGGATGTTTTAATGAGGCTACTGCATCCAGTTCTAGTGTCCACACTTGGGGGGAAAGGAGGAGGAGAAAGCAAAGGAAAACTGCACAAGGTAGAGAAAAAAAAATTATCCACCAGCTGAGAAAATGCTATCCTCTAAGGCCTCACTTTGTCCATTTCTTCAAATACTGAAATGTGGGGGGGTAATTTTGTGGAGCACAAGCACTTCCTCCTGACCAAATTGTTATATACTCTAGTTAAAAAGCACAGAAAAGCATAGAAGAAGCAACGGTGTAAGAGCAAGAAGCCAAACTAAAAATGTTAAACATATTTTAAAGAAATCTCTTAGGTTTACTGCAATATGCTGCCAAGAAAATCTGTTCCTCAGCTCATCAGCTGAGACAAGCCATTTTCTAGGATTAATGCTTACCCTATCAGCTACATGAGACAGGAGTAAGACTGCTGGCCAGTCACCACTACCCTGTGGGAGATCACTGTCCAAGAACTCTACAACTGCTTCTTTAAGTATTTTTTACTTATGCCCTATGCAATTTGCATGAGGTGTTCTGAAACTACATTGTCCCGTACACTGAGCCAGCAGGTATTTCTGAAATAGGCAGGCAGCCAACACAAACCACTCTGGTAACAGAAAGGTGAGTGGTAGTAATTCCAAAGGACAGCAGTGTCTCCCACCTGCACAAGTGCCAAGCAAAGCAAACAGCATGCAGTGTTTCCAGCCAAATAAGTAAGCTTCAAAAAGGTGCTAACTTGGCGAATGTACACCTATGAAATGCAGGAAATAAAAGAGAGAATAACCACCTTTCCCACACTTAAGCCTTTAACTGTCTTAATGTGAACACAATTGTGTTGATAACAAGGAATGATTTAAGGATCTAAATTTCTTCTCTTTCAGCCAAACATAATCAAAGGAATTAAAAAGTTAATCAATGAGCTATTTAACGATCAAACTTCCAGCCACAATTTCTGTGGTTTCTATTTCTATTACCTTTACGTAACAACCTCAATTATTAACACTGCTATTCTAGAGGTAGTTCAGGAAGCAAAATAATCTTAAAAGCCTTGGAAAATGAGGCATCACTGGTAAAGGAAGAGAACACATTCCACATCTCTTTTTAAGGGAGACATGAGGCTTTTAGATCCCACTAAACAATCTCAGTAACATTTTTGTAAAATATTACTTAATACACACACTTGTGTACAATAACACACCTGTTATTACCAATTTGGCATTAAACCCATGCATTCTTACATATAAATTCAGACAACAGTGATAGGCAGACAAGTCTCCATCAGTAAATGTAAATCTAATTTCAAATAAATACGAGTAAGTATTTAAAAAGTCAGAATAACTTTGGTTTTGACTTTCCCAAGAAACAAATAAAGAATTCTGAAGGAAATAGACAATTATGCTACAAGCAGCCTCAACAAACAAGGAGAAATTACTTTGTTTTCAGCTCTTCTAACTCTTAAGAAGTCAGTGAATAAAATACAAGCATTTCCTTTCCTTCTAACCACTTGAACCTAAACCTCCTACAGAGACTTCAAGTTTTGCAAAAACACTCTAAATGTAAGCACATTCCCTGTATTACAGAGAGCTGTGAAACAGAAATATGCATGGAAACAAAACACACCTAAGCAAACACAGCTTCTCATAGAGATTCCTTGCATTCTGTGGCAGCACACACATACACCCATCACCTATGCTCAAAGATTTTATAGCTATCGGTAAGAAATTCTGTCCACACTTACACAAGGTCACTTAGGATGCATATCACCTCTGTCCCCCTTGGACGTGGGGGAAAAAAAATTAAAAACCCAAACCTGTAAAAATAATTTTTCCCTACTAACACAACTGCCAAACTTACAATTAGGTTATCTGCTAATACTCGTGAGTGGGAAGAGGTATCTGTCCAACCAATAAAGATTTGCCTCTGCCTAGGCACACAAGGCTTGATGAATCTTGCTCATTTCTCCTGTGTACAGGAAATGTACAAAATAGCTTTTGTGGCTTAGTGCTCAGCTGGGTCCAAGAATCTCTTGTCAAACACTTCGTAAGTACTACAGAAATGTTAGTGTCACCTAAATGAAGACTGAGAAATCACAAACACCTTTTGCATACTGAGTTGAGGAATCACATTCACAGAAGTAACTTTAACACCAATAGCCTAAACAGTTTCTGCTGAAATATCAGATTGCCTGATAGCAAGATGTTATGCAAAAAGTTCATTCTTTCTCAGATGCCTATGTACACCTTTTAAGAGAGTTCCTGAAATACTGCAACCTCTACTGCTGTGCATCACACAGGGAAAAATAAAACCCAAAATACTCACTCTAGAGCGTATACCCAGCTCATTTCAAAAAAAATACTTTACTATGTGGAAGTGCATACAAAACACTTTTCTATGGCAACCACAGATACACTACCACACCTGGCCTAAATACCAAGATTAGTATGCACTGCCACAGCCCAGGCAGCGTTCAGGAGGGGAAAGTAATTTTTGGATTTCAATATCCGGACTCCAATAAAAACCAAATGTACGTGGCTGCTATGCAAACACATACACTTCTCGTCACCTGTAAACTCTGCCATCTGAGAGTAATGCATAAGGAGCAACATATCAATATACCTCTGCCTTGCTTTACTCTGGTAACTTAAATGCTTCAGTTAGGTCACAAGAGCAACGAACTCGGGAATCTCATTTGTCACTTGCCACTGATAAAATTTTAAGTTAATGCACCTGAATCAGAATAAACTGAGTCTAATACAGTTCTTCAACAGCACTAGGTACAGCTGCACGCCAGTGCTAATGCACTTCAGAGAAAGCAAACCCTACACGCAACACACCTAATGATGATGGAGACAACAGAGCTAAATAGCAAATCAGAGAATAGCATTAAGTATTAAACGCACAAAAATACATCAACCACAAACGCCACCGGGGGTGTGAGGCTGGAATCCAACAACTGCACATGCTGGGCCCACGCAGAGCAGGGGAACCAGAGGAGGCTGCCCTGACTCTGGAGAATGCCCGGCACACCGAAGCCACGGGCACACAGCTGAGAGAGGGAGGCCATCAAGAGCAGAGCGCTCCGCACTCACCCCGCAGCCGTCAGTGGTTCCCGTGCGGGGTGGCGGGGGGAAGCGCCAGGGCGGCCGAGCCGCGCCTCCTGGTCCAGGAGCTCGACGGCGCTGACGGCCCCGCCGATGGTGAACCAGTCTCGGCTCTGCTTCTCGGTGAGTTTCCGCAGCATGGCGGCGGATGGCGGCGGATGGCGGCTCCCGGCACGCGGTCCCGCGCCAGCGCCCTTCCCGGCACGTGCGCGCCTTCCCGCCCTCCGCCCGACCCCGCCCCCGGCGGGAGCGCTCCCGGCTGGGATCTGCCCTCCCTTCCCAGCCAATTCACCTGTGGCTGCGGGCTGAATTCCTCTAAACCGACCCCCAAAACTTTTTAAAGGCTTGCTTAGAAAGGCAGGACATACAGACGCAGACCAGAAGTATACTGGACGGTCGAACACTAAAGCCTGTCATCCCTATTGGATAAATTTCAAAAGAAGAATAGGAGCTAAAATAAACGTGTGTCACTTGAATTTCCCTTTCATCTGGTCATCCCCTCGTCTGAAATAACTGCAAACATCTGTGTGTAATTTGTTAAATAAATAACGAAAACCAACACAAACACAGGGTAGCCCCTTACTTTGTCTAATAGGATTTATTTTCTCTACACTGAGTACCTGATCCAGTGTAGATATTGGGCTGCTTTAGAACTGTTACTGTCAGGTAAATACAAATCTAGGGGATATGTAGAGAGATAAGGATACTAGAGCCCCTGGCTGCTTAATGTATCAGCCTCAAAATCGTAAATTAAAGAAGAGGATTTTCCTCACTAAAATTTCAAGCGGTTTTGAAAGTTCTAAATGAAATAGGTGAGATACACGTAGTATTTCATCGACATAAGTTATAAGTTACTCCTATATTAAATCCAAAAAAACCCCAGGTAAAATCCAAGAAGTCTTGCCCTGTGCGACAAAGCTCATATGTAGCAAATGTATACACCTGCAGATTATGCAAATCCCTCAGTAGGAAAGTAAATGCAGTCTATGATCCCACTAAAGCATTTTAACACACACAAAAACGATCGGAGCTCTGCTTTCCTTTCAGAGCCACGGGAGACCTGGGCGGTCATTCCCCCCCTCACCCCACAGAACAATGCCCGAGCACAGCTCTGGAATTCCAGTCACCCAGTCCTTCCCGGCACCTGGAGGAAATAGCCTGCCAGGCATATGGGTGCCGCAGATCTCCTAAATACGGCCCAGCGGGTGCCTCCCACTCCTCCGGGACAAGCTCTTCCCTAAGGGATACACTGCATAGACTGTCAGAGGCCCTTCCCAGCATTGTCCTGCTGTGCTTGTTCTTGGGAAGCAAGACTGAGGTGAAGATCTGCATTAGAAGAGCACTGCTAGCAGGTCGAGGGAGGTGATCCTGCCCCTCTGCTCAGGCTTGGAGAGGTGAATGTGGAGTTTTGTGTCCAATTCTGTGCTCCTCAGTCCTAGAGGGACGTGGAGCTCCTGGAGCAAGTCCAGTGGAGGAAAACAGAGAATGACTGGGGGACTGGAGCATCTCTCTTATGAGAAAAGGCTGAGGGAGCTGGGCCTGTCCAGCCTCGAGAAGAGACTACTGAGAGGGGACCTCATCAGTATATATAGGTGTCTGAAGGGAGGGTGGCAAGAGGATGGAGCCAGGCTCTTCTCGGTGATGCCAAGCAATAGAACAAGAGGCAACTGGTAGAAACTGATGCCCAGGAAGTTCCACCTGAACATGAGGAAGAACTTTACTGTGCAGTGACCATGCACTGGAACTGGTTGCCCAGAGAAGGTGTGGAGCCTCCCTAACTCGAGATATTCAAGAACTGTCTGGACACAATCCTGTGCCATGTGCTCTGGGATGACCCTGCCTGAGCAGGCAGGTTGGACCAGGTGCCTCACTGCGGTCCCTTCCCGCCGGACCTATTCCGCGATTCTGAAGGAAGCGGGGCCGGCACCGCCGCGGCGCGGAGATGCTCTGGTCCTCCGCGGCCATAGGGGGCGCTGCTGGCCCCGCTCGCCGCGCGTCCGTTCCCGGCGCACCGCGCGGCGGCAGCGGACCCGTCTCTTTTCCCGAGTGTGACCTTCGCCGCTCCCCTGGCACGGTGGGTCCGGGCCCGGCGAGCCCCGGCCGGGTCCTGGCGGGCACCGCTCGGGTGTGTCTCGGGTGGGGGCAGCGCTGGTTCAGGTGTGAAGGGAAGAAGGGAGAAAAGGAATGCGGCCCGTGGCGCTGGAACTTGGCCGTTACTCGCCCGACCCCGTGCAGCGGGTCGGGCCTCGGGCGGGCCGCAGGTGCCCCGGGCTGCGGGGGGCTTGTGGCGGGGAGGTCAAGGAGGCAGCAAATACAGCCTTGTTCCGGCTAGATTTCAGACAGAAAAACCAGAACGACGTCGCGCCAGTGCAGGCCTTGGGGAAAAGTCTCTGCTGGGCTTTAGCACGGTGTTAAGTGGAAACAGCACTGTTTATTCCCTGTGTTTTGCAGCGGTGGGGAAATCTTGCTTTCCTGTTCTGTTCAATGTTCTTGTTTGTTAGTATGTCTTGATATTCTGCTATAGCAGAGTGACTGTTTGTAGTCTACTGTTCATTTGAAACTACAAACAGTGGAAACTTAGGTGAGCAGTGTCCTTAATAGTGTTGGTGAAAGCACAAAGGTGTTTCAGGAACTTTTGCCACAATAATAAATGATTGAAATGACTGTCCATAAACAGAGATAAATGTGGGTTTGTCCGTAATTACACATTAATTGCTTCAAAGTTGCGTTCATTCTTTAAGAAGAACCTACATTTTTCCAGTTGTTTTGACACTGGCTGCCCTTGTTCCTCTTCTCTTTGAGGCTTGCCAAACGATGCTTTACATTTAGTAACAGCAGACAAGCAAGGGAGCATTACCTCAGAGAAGTTTAACTCTGCTTTTCTTTCCTCGGTCTCTGGTTTACTGTACACTGTCTATATGTGTGCATAGCTCACTTTATTGGGTTGTAATAAGCATAAACAGTGACTGTTGGGTGAAGTGCTGTGCATAAGACAATACAACATGGGGCATCTCAGTGCAGTGTGGTGCAAATGTGAACTAACATTTATGGGAATTAGGATAAGCTTTATTTTAAAACCTGTAATTTTTCTCTTTGTCTAACAAAGCTACATGGAAAGGAAAAAAAACCACCGACACTGACAGGTTTCTTGCTCTTGGGGTGTATTTTGAAAGTCAAATAGTCATGATAAAGCATAAATTCATTAGCTTAACATCATTTATTTTGCTATTTTGAGTAGAAATTACCATGCTGGGAGAGACAGCTGCAAGGGAGGGAAGATAAATTGGTAGTGCAAGGAAGGAGCCTCTCTGGCTTACCTGGAATGAGACTTCCTCCTGAGGAAATCTAGAAACATTAAGAAAAAGCCGTCACTGATAGGCAGAGAGAAGTCTAGCTATTGCTGCTCTGTAAATGTTCTGTTGACTCATCTTTGAACCCCTTAATCAGCTGTAATTTTAATATTGGTTTTTTGTGTTCGCCCATAAATTGTAACTTTAACTCTGAATTTTCATTTCTTTGCCTTGGAATAAGTACTTTGGCATGCTTGGGGATTTTTTTTTTAACCTGTAAACTGCTGCTGATACGTATCAGGAGCGTATGTATGTTAAAAATCCAGCAGGTAAGAATACAGCTGCAAAACTTTACATGACAAAACTTCTTATAATTTTCAGATGGTGCAGGCCATGATTCCAAAGTCATGGAGACCCATGAAATTCTACTTCTCCACTGTTTATCAAGAAATATGGGTTGGTATAGCATTAACAAGTTATGCCTACTACAAGATTTCATATGGGGGTAAGTTACACATTATAGTCTTCATTAGCTGTTACCTTATAGATCAGGTTTATAGACGAGAATACCCCTAACAAAAATCAGTCGTTGAAGATACCTAGCAAATAAGAAATTAACACTCTTACTTAGGGCCAGGTCTTTGCTATAAAAATTTAGATGTTTTAAATGCTCATTGTAGAAGGTTCCACTATCAAAAATACTCAAATATCAGTGTAATTGTACCTACATTATGAAGATCAGGTAATGTAGGAATTGATTTTTAAAATGCAGATCTAACTTACTTGCTCAAGATTTTGAAAATAAATAGTTTTTAAAAGGTTTTTTCACATGAACTTGTGAAAGTGTATTTTAGGATGATGGCACCTCAAAATGTGATCTACATCACTGAACATGAGAATGTGTGTTACTTGGTGACACTGGATGACTTTCTCAGAGAAAGAAACAGAATATCTAATATAAAAATACTGAATTTGAATGGGCCAGGTCCCTTAAAGCAGAAGGGTGCAACAGTTTATGGTGTCTTAAAGGTCCTGTTTGTCAATTTAGGCTATGTTAAAAAAATCCCAAGTCAAACCCTTTACTGACTGTCATGAACAATGAAGTGTTTTAAGTTGTAGACAAAGTTTACAGAGAAAGGAACCCCTTGCTGTGGGAACAGCTGAGTGGTATTACCTCAGCATTTCTGTAGCTTTGTCCAAATAATGTGTAGCATTCCAAAACTGATACACTGCACTTACAAGCTTAAGTAAATATAAGTAGTTGAGCTTAATGAGTATTAATGACTATTAAGTAAATATGAGTAGTTGAGGTAGAGAGGAAGGAAAAATTTAACTTTTGCTTTAACCTTTTATTTCATGGAGAGTTCAAAATGGACAGACTATTCCAAATTTGTGTTTGTCTCATGCTACTTTAATTCATGACTTAGACAAATGTCCTGGTGTCAGGTTTTGAGGGCCAAAAAAACTGGATAAATGGCAACTTGTATGCTAAGCTTTATTTGGAAGTAAAAATAGTTTTTATAGCTGTAGCCCTTTCTGCACTTGGGGAACAACTTTGCAAATAATGGAATAAATTAGGATAAATTAGATTGGAGGGGACCTCTTGAGCTCACCTGGTCCAAACCAGTGCTTAAAGCAGTTAGGTCAAAGTTACATCAGGTTGTTTATCACCTTATTCATAGTTTAAGTGAGTATTTCCAAAGATGGAGATTGTACACTCTCTTACACCTATTTTCATTACAAAGAATTTTATTTTTGATCACCGTAAATCAGTATTTTAGGTGAACAATTACAATGGGAATGTAAAATACAAAAGAAAATTTTAAAGCAAACATTTCACTTCAGTTTACATCCATATATTGTGTGTATATATATCCATATATTACGTAAAATAGTAACATTCTGTAGATATTTCTTTTGAATTGTAGTAGTAGTCTTGATGCTTATAATTTCTAAATGCATGGAGTCTTGGTTAATTAAAAACAAACAACTTTTGAAAATCAGTATAATGTTTACAGAGATGTACCATGGAAAGTATATGTTGTACACTTACAATTTTTGTTTAAGCTAGTAATAATAAAAAACTAATTAAAATTTATCTATAAAAAGTAAACAGGAAAAATAGTTTTAACTGTCATTGTTCAGCTTTTTTTTTTTGCTTTTTTTTTTCAGGCAAAAAATCAGCAGGAAATAGTAAGTATTAGATATCTAATACCTTGGTGTAATTTTTAAATGAGTGCAGTAAAAATTAGCTCAGAATATTTTACATTACATAAGTTTGGGCCTTAAGTTACAGATTTAGCAAATGTTTAAAGACTACTTCAAAATGAGTAATTTTGGTTGTATTGATGATTTTGTAAGCTAGAAACATTTGTGGATCTGCACATAAATTGTCTTTTGTGTGGGTTCTAGGAGTAGAATGGAAGTTTTATATCTTGACTGTGTGGGTGAGGAATTTTTTTAAATAATAGTAACAACCATTTAATGGAATTATTTAAATCAGCATACTTTCAAGAGTACCTGCTATTTTAGCTGTCAAGAAACTAGAAAGTATAAACTTGTGTTTTGGATTTGTATTTTTGTATCTTTATAAAGTAGTGTTTAGGTATTTATGGACAGTTTCTTCTGACATCACACTGGAATTTACTTTTTTATGAACTGCTGTATCTCAGTTCACTTTTTGGACCATGAGAGAGAACCCATTTGCTCCCAGTTGAATTTGTACATGCAAACATTATTTGCATTTTGAAACGTGCAATTAGAGAAAATACTGCCTAGTAAGCTTAGAATAATAGTGTAAATAAACCTCAGTTATGGAAGAACCATAACAAAACCAAGGAAGAATGGGTGTTTGACTGTAATAGTGCTTTAAAACTTGCAAAAGAGGATTTTTAATATTTGCTAAGTTTACTTCCATATACATTCTGAGGTTATTGCTATATTTGAATAGCCAATTCTTGTGCTCAGATGTAAGTACAGTTGTCAATTCTAGGACCTGCACTACATTCCTGAATTGATTTGCTCTACTGTTCCAACACTCTAAATTGTGTCTTTGTTTCAGAGTCCTCTGGTTCTGGCCATCATTAAAGATCTCTTCTCTTCTTGGAATATGAATTTGGTGGTTCCTCATCTCTACTGCAGATGAAGCAAGTTACAACCATAGGGAAATTAATGCTAGAACTGTACCTGATCCATCTGCTGTAATTGGAAAAAGAATAAATCCATTGAGCAAAAAGTAATTAAAGATGTTGAATATATGCTGGACTGCAGTGTTAACCTAATTTTTAGAATAAGTTCTACAGTTCTTCTAAGTACCATGTTAAACTTTTTCAACAGTACTTTAAAAGGGACCAAATCTTTATAACTTAACTTCTTCATAGAATTAGATTCCTTTTTCCCCCCTAATAATAGCTTTTTTGGCTATTTACTTTTAAAATGTCATTTAATAGGATGCCAAGTATGAGGACTTAATTCCCAGCTTTTTGTCAACTTGTGGTGCAGTAATCAAGGTACCAAAAATTATATCCCAAACCTTATGTTTTTTTAAAGCGTTCTTAGTTCTGCAAGGTTTAAAAGCAAAGGTTTTATTGTTATGAAAACACCAGTGAAAACATTTACAGATATTTTTTAAAAGTGCATTATTCACAATTATATTTTTTTGTTCTTCATATTCAATAGAGCTAAGGAATTATTCTGAAAGGCTTTTTCTTTAGTCACAAATTTTGCAAAGGAATAAGTAATAACATGCCCATATTGTATAAGAAAACTGGTATTACATGGACTTTTATTTGCCATTGGAGCTTACGAAAATATCAAAATTTAAAGGGAATAATGAAATCATGTACTGGCAGCACTTGGTATGAGCACAAACATTTACCTGACTTCAAAGAGTTTTCCTTTTTCCTGAAAATGTAGAAGTAATACATGTATTATTAGGATGGGTCATTAGTGGTTTTTGCAGATAGCTGTTAGAAAGATCTCTATAGCAAGTATATTTTGGGAACTGTAGGAATATATGCTATCTTACGAAGCTCAGTGTTCAGAACTACACATACTGAATTCTGTACCAAGGATACATAGTGTGTAAAACCAAACCTAGACTTCATGTCATGTTTTGTTTAAATGTAGCCTAATCTGCCTTTGAGAAGATTAAAAGGCTTAAGTCATTTTAATGACTTAATGCTTACGTACATCTTTTTAACTATTTCACTGAAACATCTTAAATCTTTCAGCTTGATTAAAGTTTTGCTTTTCAATCTCCTGAATGCAGTATCTGGCCATAGCTTAAATGTTTTGTATTTGAACATTCAGGAACTTGATAATCTTACCTGCTGATGGTAAACATTCCAAACACTGTTGCCTTTAATTTCTTCAAAATTTATGCTTAATAGCTGTACCTACTGAATAGACTAAAATTACCAGTCTTACTTCTCTGAAAGCTTTTTTTAAAGAAGGCAAGTATAGCATCACTGAATTTGAAAAGGTGACATCTGTCTTTCATGTATTTTTGCCATTTATTCCACCTTCCACAGTGTTCTTTGTTAAACCTTTCCTTGATATGTTTTAGCTGATTGTTTACTAATTTCTATATGGGTTTTTCTGTTTCCTCACTGCAGAAAAATGAATGAGAAATCGGAACTCACTACTTGATTTTTTTAAATAAAATCAAAAGCATCTGAAAGAAGGGAATAGAGAATAAAAACTAGAAGAAAATGGAACTTAAATGAACAGATATTAGGCCAGTGGTAATTACAGGGTGAGTGAGTTGTGGTATACTTAATAAGCAGTTCAGATTGAAAATTTATGCCAAGTAAGGAGCTAAAAGAGCATTTGTAATGCAAATTTATGATCATTAAGTTATAGTTCCTAAGATACCACACATACTTCAAATGACCTGCTTTAGCAATTTTCAATTACAGAGCTCAGGCAAACAGACCAGGAAAAAAACATTAATCACTGCAGGATTTGCTTCACCTTAGCCAGACCATTGGCACTGAGGTACATCAACATGCTCTTGTGATCTTCTGGGTTGGAAAGCAAGAAGAGCTTCTGCTGACCTGCCCTTGGAGCACACTTAACTGCACTTCTAGGTAAACTTAACCTATTTCAAGTCTTAACGCTTCTTTCCATCTGACTTGCTTGATTTTCTAGTAGGGAAAGAAAGTACATACAGGCAACAGTGCGTGGGTTATAAAAATGACAGTTTTTACTGAAACAATGCCATATGCAACTGGTTCTTCATTGGTGCTTCTCAGTCAGGAATTTCTATGAAGGCTACAGAATATTCCCTCCTTTTTGATCCTTAACACAAATATCTACAAAAGATAGGGGAAGTAAGACTGGTGTTTATGTTTAAATAGATGTTTTGTTTTGGTTTTTTACTTGTAGCATACAGGAGGAGGAAATTCAGTCAGTGGCTTGATTCAAAAGTAGAAATCAACACACCCACAACATGTAACACCTGTAGTACTATCTCTGTACTTCCTGCTCTTCTATGGTGAAGTAATGTAAAACACAATAGAGCAAAGCAAACCAAGGCATTGTAAGAGCCATTTCATATATACAGTGAGGTGTGGAAAGAGTAATCAATTTTCACTGCAGCACTAGCACCTGGAGCACAGCCCTAGGTAGATAAACATTTCAAGGAGTACCCACCCTTGAAGTGAATATTCTTATTGTAGAATATGTGCCTTTTTTTCTTTTATAGTAATTTAGCTAAGGTGATTTCTAAAGCCAACTTAAAAAGATTTTCTTGTTCCAGGTAAGTGTCTATACAGACAATATGCAGCTCCTGAACAGACCCATTTTCTATGCAGATGACTATGTAAGATCAGGACTTTAATCCATGGATGTAATATTCATCATGATTCACAACTAAACACTGGTGAGGGATATGCTTACTGCACATTGATGGATCATGTTGCTTCCCTTTAGCTGCTTCCTCTTTATATTGCTGACATTTCTAAAAGAGGATTACATTTAAAGTTTATGTAGTGAAATAGTTAAGCAACTGCATTTTTAATCTGTTGCCTGTGACAAGGCATCAGGAATGACAAAAGCTGTTTACTGCCTTTACCATGTTGGTAGAACAACAAACATCTTCAGGGGTTGAAGAGCCTCATCCAATTACTGCAGCACCCTCTTGACTAAGTTTTGTTGTGGCACTGGGAATTGATTCTTTTTTTACTCAATACAGAACATGAAAGCTCAGCAGGAGGAAAGTGTATTAATAATGGCAATACTAATGCAAGATGTCTCTTTAAAGTATGAATATTTCTGTATGTGCTGGGTCTTACTTATGACTGGGATTTCTCATTTTGGAGCTTGGGGATTTCTCGAACATTTCAAGTGCTGTCCTACAATTAGGAATCTCAGAGTTTCTCCTGCATGCTAATAAAGTATGATAGAATACGGGTGCAGCAAAATACAGTCAGAGCCAAGGAAACATTAGTCATAAGGCCCAACCTACTTAACCTCCTTAATGGCTAACTTGGAAAAAACCCAAATGTGTATTCATGTTAATTGGGAGGATGAGTAAAGCTGCAGGAAATGATCCAAAGTAACTAAAACAACTGAACTAGTCGTCTGTTTATCTGAATCATGATAGCAATCCACTGTTTGTAGTACAAATGCCGATACAGAGCTGGTATGTGCATACATCTTGTACTTTGGAACAGTATCAGGTGCTTGTTAGACACAGGTGATTGTGTGTGACATCACCACCAGCTGCCTGAAATGAAACGGAGGAAATCAGTGTGAAACCTCTATTGTTTCATTCACGGAAATCTGTAAAGTTACTAGGAAGGAAAGAATAGTAAGATGGAGATTCCCTGAGGCATTAAATATGTTAGTTAACAATTCATTAAATGGAGGAACTAGAAGTGACAAGATAGTGCTTGAACAGCAAACTCTTCCAACTGCAATTCTATGACCTTTAGCAACTAACATTTAGCAGCTAATATTTTTAAGAACATAAAGCCACATGGCTGATTCGGTAATCTATTAAAAACTCGTAAATAAGACTGGCTTGTGTAGTCTACTCCACTGCTGCAGGCAAAGTACTTGGAAACAATTACTCTTTCCTAACTCAAAATGAACTGACCACCACAAGAATGGATGATTTGGACGTTTTAATTAAATTCTGCTAAGGGTGTTATGACGTGTTTAGTTGTGGTTTAACAGTATGAGTACTCTGGCAGCTACACCAGCTTGTAGAGTTTGCACTCTCACCACAGTGCCTTGCTCCTCACAGTTGTGCTGCTACAACTATTTGTGAATCAGATCAGGTGATTTTTCATAATTTTATGGGTTTTTCCCCCTCTAAAATAACAAAACAAGCATTTGTTGGGGTTTTTTTTTCCATTTGAATTTGGATCCATCTGATTCTGTTTACAGCAAAGCTGCTTTATAACTAGATTGTAGCACAACAGTTTGGGGGAGGGAGGGGGGTTTGCAGGAAAAGGGCAGAAGAATCAGAATTTCTATCTTTGCATTCACTCAGCCAAGTTCCCTAAGTTGTTGTGTCCCTTGTAATAAGGCAATACTAGTTTCCTCCTCATCCGCAGCTACGCACATGATCAAAGCACTGTCTCCCCTGCAAGAACTGTCATCAGTGTCAACAGTCGGAGCAATAAAAAGAATGCAGAACTCCACCCTGTATACAAATCAGGAATGACAGCTTGTGCTCCTGCAAAGGCAGAGCCTTGCTTCCTTCCTCTGGGACAGCACATCGCTTTCTTGAGTTTGTACTATCGTTTAATTAATTGGGACAAATGAACAAACAAATAGGGAACAGGGAGAACCACTGGATAATGACATCCTAATGCTCAATACTAGCAGGAAGAATACTTTTACTTATAAAGGATAAATTTAGTAGTGGTTCATCAAATTATATTGTTGGTTGTCATCAAATGAAAACATGCTTAATTATTATGACCTTCTAAAGGATCCTAAAGAAACGGTTTTTAAGTGATATGACCTTTAACTTTTATATCCGTATCATGACAGTACCTTCAGTGATCTGCTGGGAGAGACAACAGAGATTTCTTCAGAGCTAATGAAGTGTGTTTGCTAGGAAATAATGGGGATTATGTGGGTGGTAGAACTTAGAGCAGTATACTGAATGAATCCCATCTGTGGTGACTGCTGCCTACACAGATTTTTTCTGCAGTATTAGTTGTAGTCTTCATTTCTTGTTTTAACCTGTTGTGTTTAGCATGCTTTTGATAATATTAAGAATTGCTGCAATTAAGGGGGAATTCTTTAGGTATGAAGTAGAAATTGTTGTGAGGTATTTCATATGGAATGCTATGTAAACAAGCAACATGGCAACAACTGAACTGAAAAGAAGCAGAGTAGTAGGGGAGGAAAAAGGAGGGATTAATAAAGTGGACTAGAATGTGAACAGCCATTTGATAGAGGACCAAGAATACAGGGAGGGATACCTTTTTGGGGGGAGGTCTAACCAAAAGCACTTCCACTTTTATAATTAACTCTAGTGTTTATTTTGTTTATATATATATATGTTTCAAGCTATGCTTTTTTCAGCACTGTTACTGACTCTTCACTCTTGATGCTTCAGGTATACCCTTTAATTTAGGGCAGTTGTGCAAAGAAATAGCCTTGTTTAAATTCTCTAATACTGGACATTACAATTCTCTCCTTATACTCTGGATGTTGTATTCCACATATCACGTACAGCTTGAAAAGAAAATTCTTTTGGTCTCAGTTAGTATCTCTAGACACTTCCTTAAAATAATTAGCTAAAATTTAAACTGCATTTCTTTCAGTAAGCTAAGGATTTGAGTCATACTGATTTTAACAAAGGACCTGACTCTTGGTTTAAGTAAACACTGAGACATAACACTGTTCAGCATACTTTGATTTAGGTAATTCCTTTGGAATTAGAAAAGGCATCTTACAAAAAATATTTTTACTTTGCTTTCAAATTATGTATTCTTATTAATGCGAACTGTCACACCTCTTTTTAAATTAAGGCTAGTAAGTTAAACATGTACTCAGGCCTTTCTAGAAGGAAGAAAGACAGAAGGCAAGAAAAAAAAGTTTCCCATAAGAATTGGAAGAAATAGAAAAAAGTACCTTGTGCTGTAGCTTGTCCATTTACAAAATAGAAATACTGGTTTTGAATTTGAGACATAAGCAGTAGTCAAACCTTTAAAGTAGCATCTAATCATCCCTCAGCAAGTAGGTTATTATTGGGTGTACTCCTCCGTGATGAACACACTCCTTTCCAGCCTTTTAAATATTCTCAGGTTCAGCTGCATATTATGGTATCTTCTTTGAATAAGTCAACCTAAAATAGATTCTAAACACATACCAGTGATACATTTTCTACTGTCACTATTTCTAGAGCTTTTCACTGAATCATTTTCAGTAAGGTTCCATCAATGCCCTACACAATTCATCTGCCTCTACTGTTGGCATTCTTCTGTTTATGTAGCTAAGAATTATAGTAAATCTTGTTGTAGGATCACAGTAGTAAAAACAAAAATTATTAAGAAATGTATTTCTGGAAGATTACAAAGCAGGGCACTTGGAGACAGAATCAACTTGTCTCATTAATGTTCCCTGAACTAGAACATTGTTGCTTTATGTGGAAAAGGAATATTTACAGAAACAGAAGGGATGAACCTTAAGCATCAATAAGGTACAAACCCATTATTTTC
The DNA here is from genome assembly GCF_020740725.1 of Corvus hawaiiensis. Lineage (NCBI taxonomy): Eukaryota > Metazoa > Chordata > Aves > Passeriformes > Corvidae > Corvus > Corvus hawaiiensis. Next base: position 9,835,796 of record NC_063218.1, read on the forward strand.
ATAATATGCAAAAAACATCATTGCAAATATTAGAGTACATCTGCTGGTCAGATCACCCGAGTGCAGATGCTCTTCTATTAAAATGCACTACTAAAATAGTGTTTGTGACTTAAAAACTCGGATTCACAATAAATTGTATACACCTGTATAGAAGAAGACAGCCATGCTCTGACAATTTTTGGTAATCAAAAAGCCCCAAAAGTGACAATTTAAGGTGGTTTTTATATATACACATATCTATATCTGTATCTCTGATTATATAAGTATATACATGAGAGAGTGCAGAAATGTTTTCCATAGGAGATGTATGTTAAATCAGAACCTGTTTCAAATCGGCAATGGTGTTTTATTTAAACAGAATCAATACTCTGTACTGTAATTTTGGAGGAGACTTACCTTGTGTATTCTAATCTGTAAAATCTGTGATGAGTACATACACAAAAAAAAAGGTAAATAATGTTATTTCCAGTAGTCTAGTCTTATTAATGTAGTTGTTTAAATACTAAGTATAAACAGATTAGGGTTTTTTTAAATACACATTTAATTTGGTTTATATTTTTTTCTCCTGCTCTACATGAGCATTCTTCTGCTCAGAGGCATGTTTTCCTGTCTAAGCCTCCTTTGCACATCACTTTGTCAGTAATTGCTAGAAAATACCTTTCAGTATATCCCAGATTTCAGAACTGAGCAGAAGACTTTCCCAATCTCCCCTTCCAAGCTGCAATCCTTCACCCATTACCAGGTACAACAGCAGGAAGCATGAACTTCATTACATGATACCCCTTCATGTTTGTTCTTACTAGATCTATTTATCTCAAGAAAGGTAATTAAGAAAAGGACAAATTCTTGTAGGAGATGTACATTTCAGATCAGGAATTACTCCATTTGAATACTGCAGTAATACAAATCTAATATGAAAACAAACCTGCATCTGATACAGCAGTAAACGTAAGAAAGGAGACTGGTTTCAATTATATTAAATAAATAGTTGGCCATCTAAAACAAGGGAATTATGTGGTTAATAAAAAAGTTGAAGACTAACCACCCACCTTTTTTGCAACATGAGGGAAAAACTAATCATATATCACAGACTTCTGCATGAGGCTTTTACTGAAAGTATTTGAGATCACTTCATACAGAAATTGTTAAAAACACTTAAGTACTTAACTCACTAAATCATGGGTGAGATACATGAGAACAATTTTAGTCTTACAGTAACAAATTAAATAGCTGGACTCAAAACATGACCCATCCATTTTCCCCTCATATTAACCAAGTGGTACACTCAAAACACAGTAGCACATAAATAAAAGAGGAGTAACGAGTGAAGGATTGACTGTCCTCTTCCTAATTAATGTTTCAACTAATAACCCATCATCTGGCCCATCTCAGATACTTGCACTCATCATAGGCATACAGAAAATTTTAAAAAGGACTTTTATAAAGAGAGCCCAAATGGCTATAAGGACTAAGTACAAGCAGAGAGAACTTCTCCCAGGATATTCAAGGTTTTGTTTTCTCCACCTTTTTGCATATAGTTAATGGCTTCATTGTTATAGGGGAGCAGATCAAGACTTTCCATCTCTTAAGGTGATGGCATGTCATCTGTCTTACAGGATTGTATCTTCTGTAGCTACAATATAAAACAATACCTTTTAGTGTAATAATTTTACAAGAGTGGATAGCAACACAGTCCCAATGAGACCACAGCATTTTCCACTAAGTACGTCCTTTTGCATCATGTGTATTGGATTAAGTGTACAATTTCTGTTATTGTTTAAAGAAATTACCTCTAATCCACCAAATGCAGGGCTGGAACACATGACATACCAGGCACCCAAATCCCAGGAAGTGCACACAGCTATGCTACACACACATAATGCTTCACTCCTGCTTTAATTGTTACACTTCTCAGAATGATGCACCGAATGCTGGGCTATGGAAACTTCAGATCATGACTCACCTAGTCCAGCATACATTACTTTAGAATATTACAAGGCATCTTTCTCCTGTTCACGTGTCTTAAATACTGTATACCAAACAGACATCAAAGTGTTTCCTTTAGGTTATTATTTGTAGTTTATTTATCTCTGAACAGGTTTGGTGGGGTTTGAAATGCATTGACTGTATGTGAATTCAAGCATGGCAGCGCATGACTATTGTTCAGTACAAATACTTTATTGCTTAGGAAGTCAGCTTGATTCTGGAATGAAAGGCTACTTAAGGCCACAGTAACAAATTAATATACCTTTCCTTTAAATATACACTCTTACTTTACACTGTATTTCACTAAAGATTTTAGGCTTCTGGTGTGAAACTCCCCTTCAAACTAGGTCTTTTTGTTTGTATCACCTGTCACATAGCACTGCACTGTAGCCACATTAACTTCCTGGCAAGTTAGAAGTCCTTCTGTCATTCAGCTTCTTAAATTGCTCACCTACTCAGAGCCAGTTCCTCCTGCATTGCAGCAAATGCAAAATACAATTTTTGAAAGGAGAGTTGTATTCTGTAATAAAGTAACCCACTCATTCATTTAACAGAGACATCATTTTCTTTTAATACACACATACAACCCCAGTGCTCCTACCCATACTCTTAGAAATTTTATTCTGCCAGTTGTAAGGGAACCCATCTGAACTGTAGCCATCCAAAAGTCTGCTCCCTAATCAGAGCTAGCCATCCAGGCTCCATCTTAAATCAATACAGAGATAGGCACCTTCAAAGACCAAGAGATTTAGATAGTGGGATGAATATCTCGACGTGAATGAATTACCTGCAGAACTGCCTCTCTCCCCTCCCCGTCCCTATTTATCTGTAGAAGCAGCCTCAATAACTGATTGAAATGACACAGCTAACTCCTACATTAGTAAAGTTGGATAAGATGGATCCCACCCTAAATGTTTGACCTCTGACACTGTTGCTGGCTATAAATAGCAGTATCTGTTACTTAAAATAATACCACATGAAAAGAAAAAGTGTTACATTAATTCAAAATTATTTTCCTGTGACACCTCCAAAGCATGAAACCATTTTCCTATGCTCTAGAAAATCAACAAGTGAATGCAAAACTGGAGAACACTTGAATATCAGAAGGTAGGAAAGCTGATTTTCCTCCTTTCATCTATGCATAGAAAAGAAGTAGGAGAGATACAGACATACTAGTTTTTAAAATTTTAAAAACACCTACATTTGAAAATCTCACTAGAAGATACTTAGAAAACACAAGTAGGATTTGGAACTTCAGCAGGAGTGCTCCTGAAAATTTCATTACTCTCCCATCTGTATCTTTGGGAATCTCTGCTTGTCCTAAGAATAATAATGATCAAATAAGATGCCTGGCGATTTATTAACAGCAGTTAAAACCCCCTTTTCCAATAAACCTAGGTTAAATACACACCATGTTTTGGTCATTTTTCTCTATGTACACATAAAGTCCAAGTGTTTTAACAAAACACTAAATGACATGTATTTCAGTTTATGTATTTCAGTCAAATTTCAGTTTCTTGGTAAATAAGACTTCTTCACGTCTCAAAAACTCACCATACCATGACCAATAAGCACTAATTCGTTTTTTTGTATATATATTGTTAGTTGAATAAATGTCTATTAAGCTGTAGTGGTTTCATTTTGTAAAGTTAAATAGAATTGCTGGGGTTTTTTAAGAACCAAGAGGAGAATAAAAGATATTTGTATAACATATTTTAATACTTACACCAACAAATAAGCACAAACCCTTTCCTTTAGAAAGAGGTCAACAAAATTAGAACACCTTTCACAAAGGAAATGGATTTGGAAGCACATAGTTTGGGTTTAGTACCTCAGGCTTTATCTGCTTCCATAACCAAATTCTCTTCCCTTATCTTCTTAGGCATTCCCCAAATCCTGGCTGCTTTCATGCAACCTCGGTTATCCAAGAAAGGCAACTAAAATGTAGATATCACTGGTCCCTTGGGCCAAGCACCATAATTTTGACAAAATTGGACCAGGCATTTGGTATGGAAATGCATGGGCAATGGGGAAAAAAAAATCTCCATTATGGTAAGTGACCATTTTTCTGCCCACAGTAGAGAGACTTCTGGTTTTAAGCTGGAATAAAAAAATGTTATAAAGGCTGCTTTGTCTCTTGACTGCTAAGAGAGTGGTTCCCAAAAAGATTTTTCTGTGGGAGAAGTGTTAAATAATTTCGCATGCTGCAGGTAGAATTTTAAGTCTTATACTTGGTAAATATTGGTGAATATTTTTTTTTTCCTCATTTCTATAGGAAAATGGAGATGGGAAGAGATGAGCCAAGTGGTGTTTTCAAAGGAAGCAGAAATAGGAGTAGGAGCAGACTTGCATATAAAGTACATACTCTACCTTTTGAAGACATTTCCTCCTGGCCTTCAGTATCCAGTCTGTCTGGTTGCTGCACTGGCTGAACCGTCATCTGCCAAAAGCAACACAGTGTCGACAAACTTTTATACTACAGGCCATTGTTCCAACAGAGGAGTTGCGTGGAGGAGTGTCTGCATCCCCAGCAATTGTCTACATCATATTCTCCCACATTTCATTTTGTAGGCATTCCTGCTGTTGCAGTGGAAAAGTAATAGTGGGATAATATTTACAGTATTTTGTTTTTTATTATTATTCACTGAATACAGGGGAAAGTTAGCTATTAAGTATACCTGAAAAAAAAAAAAAGAAAAAACCAGACCATCGTTCAATAATTGCTGGCAATGAAAATTAACCTGCTTAATGAGAAAGAGTAATTTTTATAGAACAAGTGTGACAAAAGGTGCACAATGCCCTTGTTAAAATTAGAATTTTAGAATTTCTAGTTTGTTAAAGTTAGAATTACTGTAAGTAGTAAGAGGACAAGTAAGTTTCTACTCACTGTCACTATTTTTGTTGATTAAAGTTCAATGTGAATTTGATGAAGATAAATTACTCCCCCCTATTTTTTAAGATAGATGATTATGAGCATTTTAGAGCCCATTTTATTCAGGTCAGTCTAATTTCAGGGTTAATATTCTTCTGAGTAGATCTGGGAGTTCTCTATGGGGTTTGAAGTACCATAGTCTAACCTATTTCCAAAGCTCCATGTGTGAGCTGGAATCACAGTCTACAAGAACCTGAGGATGATACTACTGTGATTTACAAGTACTAATTTGAGTGCTACTTGCTGGCAAATAATGCTAAACTGACAAAGTACTATCTTGTGATGCTAATACATTTTCCTTGTAGGACCACTTCAGTAAAAGAGGCAGAGGCTTTGACCTGTCACAAAGCTTACACCAGAGCCTGCAAATGCACTGAGAAGGATACACAGTGAAATCTCAAGCATGTATATATTAAGATAATTTACACAATTATCTGTTACAGAATCTTGCATGAATAGGTTATGCTTACCATACAGGCTCATACATTGAGATTATTATGCTATTATCACTTACCCTGAAAGACTTACACAAACATTATCTAAGCTCCTCAAAAACGTGCCAAGTTAACATTTTTTTCCACTCCTAGCTGACATCTGTCACGGTGTTCAGCAAATAAAGTAACAAAGACTGGAAACCAGCCATTTTCAGAAACAGTTGGAGCACTGGGTAGGTCCATGTATGCTGTAGATTAGGATTTAAGACTCACAGCAATATGAAATTTGTCTACATTGCATGTGTTGCAGTACTAACATATGGTGATGTTTTGACTTCTAGATGAGCTTGGCTTCTTCCAAGCTGTTAACTTTCATCTTGCTGTTGTAACTCTACAGAATGAGAGACCAGAAAATGAAGGAAACTGAACCTTACTTTCAAACACGAGACCAGATCTCATGAGTCTGACATCAGGACAAAAATACCTTCCCCTCCTGCTGCTAAACAGAGTTGCGTACATCAGACAGATTTCACAAGGAAGGAACGGTGGAAGGAAGGTGACGCTAAACATGACGCTATCCAAGGTGTATTTCGTTACACCAGGACAAGCCGTTGGGAAGCGACCTCAGCTCACAGGCACGGGAGACCACCGAGCTCCGTGCTTACCGCCCAGCTGCCCCCGCACGCCCACCGGGTCGCGGGCAGCTACAGCAGCGGGGCCGGGCCGGGCGGAGCCTCCCCGCATTCCCCGCATTCCGGGGGTTGAGAGCGCCCGAGGCCGCTGCCCCTTCCTCCACCGCCCGGGCCCGGCGGCAATCGGCCCCGGGCAGCCCGCCCGGAGGAGGCGGCGCCCGCCGGGACCCGGCCCGGGGGCAGAGCGCCGGGAGGAGGAGGAGGAGGAGGCCGCGACAGGGAAGAACCGGCGGGGCGAGCCTCACGCTCAGCACGGCGCTGGGGGAGCGAGAGGGTCCCAGCGGGGACGGGAGGCGGGTGCGGGTCCCGTCCCAGCCCGGCCCGGCGGTCACGTGCGGCCCCGGAGCGCCTCCCCGCGCGGCCCCGCCCCGGCAAGGAGGCGGTGGCGGGGGTTAACCCGTGGCGGGGCGGCGCGGGCGGAGCGGAGCAGAGCAGGAAGCGCCCGGGGAGGGAGGCGGGAGAGGCGGCCGTGCTCCGGAGGAGGAGGAAGGGGGTTGGGAGCCCGGCCGCCGTCGCCGCCTTCGCCTCTTCCTTCCGCCCGCTGCGCGGAGCGAGGCGCGCGGGAGGCACCTGTCACAGCCGCCAGGGCGAGCGCGGCGTCCTCCGCGGTGAGAGGCGGCGGCGGCGGCGGCAGGAGAGGCCCGGCACGGCTCGGCGGGCCCGGCGCGCGGAAGGCTGCGGAGATGATGCCGGTGAGTGAGAACGGTGAGAGTTCGCGTCGTCGGTCCCTGGCCTGGCGCCGCGCTGCCGGGCGCTGGGACGCCTCGCCTTTTCCTGCGGGGCTGCCGGCGGCGGATGGAGTGCGCGCCGTCATCCCTGGTGGAGACCCGGCCAGCCGGGGCAGAGAGCTGCGGAGCTGCGGAGACGCCGGCGAGTTCCGCGCCCGGGGGGTGGGGCAGCGGGTCACCGCCGTCCCTGGCTGGGGGGGGGCACGACCTGCCCCTGCCCCTCCGCCCGCGGGGGCTGCACCGGCCGTGACAGGTCGGGGGCCGCGTCCCCCCCGGGTCGCTGCCGGCAGCCGAGGCCCGCCGTGAGGCGTGGGGGGTGCGCTGTGTTTGGGTGAGTGGGTGTGCGGGGGGTGTGTCTGTTTGTTTGGGGGTTTTCCACCCAAACCCCGATCGCTTGCCGCCCGGGTGCGGGGAAGGGCTGAACCGTCCCGGGGCAGGCGGCTCTGGCCCTCCTGCCGGGGTCAAACGAGCGCAGGCGGCAGCTCCGTGTCAGCCTGGCTCCCTCCTCGGTTCCTGTCACCGCTTTTGTGAAGCCGTCGCTTATTTATCAAAGACAAACCCTTTCATTTTCCCTCAAACAACCTTGATTGTCTTCTGTGACAGAATCCCTGTCCGTTTCCTGCCCCCCGCTTCCCTCCCCTGTCGCTGTGAGCTGATGCAGTGGTCAGAAGAGAGTTGTTCCTGATGACTGTTCGTTTTATGACAAGATCCTTTGGGACGGAGTAATAAACAATCACATTCCTTTTGTTGATTTCTTTCAAACTCTGTTTGATCTCAAATGTGGCTTTATGAGATAGTCCCTTATATGGAGTATCTCCCATGTTTTCTCTAATTCCAGTAGAAATTAGCTTTTTATTTCCAGTTCCTCTGCAGTGTTTGCAGCCAAAGCACTGCAGCAGAATGTTTCTCTGTGAGAACATTAAAGATATCTTTTACAAAATTTTATTGCTCCAAATTTGTTTAATGACTGAGAGGAGAATATAAATAGCTTAAACTGTGTGTAAAATTTCAGATTGAAGAGTACAGGTAATGTTTTAAAGCCAGGTATTATGACAAGCTTTTTAACATCATGTGTGCTTTAACTTCCAGCTGCTGGGTGCTAAAATATTGATACTGATGAAAATTGCAGTGCACTGGGTACATTAGAAACCAGCAACAAAGTTCATGGAGTTACCGACTTATGCCATGAACATATGAATGTTACCTTGTAGAAACAGAAACAAGGTGATAGCTTCATCTTCGATCTCAACCTGGGTTATGCTTTACATTCATAAAATTCCTGTTGAAAACCCAGCATGCCAATGACATGCTAAGTCACAACAAATGTATTTGCTTGCGATGTGTGGATTTCAGGTTAACGTCATAACTTGGGTAGTGCAGTGATTGAGTTCTAAAAAGTTTCTTTTTACCTACTTGAGTGTTTCTGCAGTGTCTTGTGTTACCTTCTTGTTCAAATGTGGTAGTTGTTTGTATTTATTGGCAGGTGGTTGAAGATTCAGACGTTTTTCTATGTTTTTGAAACACACTTCAAAGCATTTTTAAATGACAGATGCATTTTAATAAAAACAAATTACCTTGCTACAGGGGTAGTAATGTTGCAGATTAGAGCTTACTGAGTCCAAGTCCTGAAATAATAAATATTTTATTTTTCTAAGGACATTTTAGATGCTGTTATGCACAGTATGTCAGTCAAGAATATGTATATTTAAATAAATATGTATATTTAAATGGACTCATGACAGGGGCTTTAGTCTTTTAGTTTTTCACCCCAGCTGGACTACAAGGATGAAAATACCCAACACCATTTCCTGGACTCATCAATGTATAATATCAAAATAATGTGAACATACAGCTGTAGAACTGGACGAAGTCTTTTAGGTTTTTTTACTCAATATTTTGTATTCTGAGAAGGGAAAAGTTAGTGATCTAACATTTTACTGTAGAGAATTCCTTGACTTCCTATTCATGGAAGCCTTTTTTTCCCCTAAACGTGTTGGGCTTTTGTTTGTGGGTATTTTAGGCTTTGAGTTTTTTAATATAATTAGCAAAAGCATAAAATAGCAAGAGGAGAGATTTTAATACTGCTAGACTTACCTACTTGTTAAACAGTTCATCACCATAGTTTTGCGTCAACAAATCAAAACTAAATGTCAACAAACTTTTGTAGTTTCTTAAAATTGACATTTATTAGACTTGAAGTAATTGATCTGGGCCATTTTTAGATTGGTAATTTTTTTGGCATTTTGTACAACCATTTTAAAGAGTGAAGTAGTATCTGAAGTCCCTGTTTTTCTCCTTTTGTGTGTTGTGGTTTTTTTTTTCCTCCCCTCACATGGGGAACAGTGTTCCTTCTCAGAGGTTTTTATCAATTACAGTTTCTTTTGTGAGTGGCATACCACTGTGTTCTTCGGCATCCTTTTCTTACAAGGATTTTATTCATTATCCTTTTTCGTATTGTTTGCTCTGTTCTGAAAAATACAGAATAACTATATTCTTGGTCCTGAACCCACTTGGTCTTGCAGAAGAATTAATGATTTAGACTACAGTTTTCTCACCTGGTTTTTTTTTTTCCTTTGTTTTGCTGACAAGAGATGTCAATCGTAAACCCTTTCATCGCCTTCAGGACATAAGGGCTATGTGTACGATGAGCTTACGATGCTACGCTGAATATCACCTCTGCTAAGTATTCCTATAAATATGCCTTGAATATAGGGATATTTTTTCACTGAAAAATAAAGCTTAGTGTTTGTTGCATTCTTGAAATAAAGTGTGCAAACCTGGAACTATGTGGTATCCTTTCAAAGAGGAAATCTTTTGGGTTAAAACAACCACAGTTGTATTTATTTGCAAAAATATTGTGGATATAGCTCCTTTTTCAGCCACATAATCTATAACCTGTTTGGAGGAGCCTAGTTATGTATATTTTTGTCTATTTGCCCCAGTAGAGATGCTTTTTTGCATTATACTTTAGAGTTTGTGTTTGAAAGAGTATTGGAAACTTCCGTAAATAATGCAAGTAATGCTTTTTCTGCTAGGATGGTAATTCTGGAACTACATCTTCTGTCAAGTATTAGCATTTTCCTTGGGCACACAAGGGTGCACACAAGAAAAAAGTAACTTAAAAGGAGCACTGTTTTCCCACTTACAAAGAAATACAATGCAATAAGGAACTGATATGTTGGAGCAGTGTGTAACGCTTCCCTTTTTTTGCCTTAATTTTGGGTATAATTCTTTCACAGCGTGTGAGCTAACACCACATGAAAGGCATAGAACTGTGTAGAGCCTGTACACCGTCAGTAAAGTGGTAAGACAGGTGATGGTGGGTACTGTGTAAGAAATTGTGATGGATCAAATCTTTTAGGAGGAATAGTTGGTATTGCATGTTCTCCTAGCAGAGCTTTTCTGGTTTTGCCTTTAACTTACGAATATCAGGGAGGTTGCAGTTGTCATTCCTCCATCTAGGAGAAGCCTTACAGGACTTTGTGTGAGGCTTAGAGTTGCTGGACACATCTGTGTGTGTAGGATCAGGTAGTTGGGATGGTTGTTTTCATAGAAGGGGGAGTGAAAAGTTCAGAGAGTGTTTAGTGGGTTGTTTTTTTTTTTTTTCTAGTTAATTTTGTGGGACACTGCAAGTCTTCTCTGAAGATGCCCATGACGGATGCAAAATTTATGTTTGATTAGAGGATTTATATGTAAGCTCCAGACCTATGAAGATGAATAATATGACTGGTAAAATACAAAGCAGAGATGGATATTTGCAGGAGTTATTTTTCAATTAAGCTGGTGAATTAAGAAAAAGTGGGGGGTTTGGTGGGCTTTTTGTTGTTTGGTTGGGTAGTTGGGGTTTTTCTGTTTGTTTTAAAATGAGTATACATTTGTCCTGTGTTCAGTCTAAAACATTTCCCAAAAAGTCCAGAGTAGGCATTGTTTATTATATTGCTTATAATTTAAAACCAAAATATTCTTAAATCAGTGTCCCCTGTTCTCTTTCCCTCAGAAGGTTGCTACTCATATAATTATACACTGTAAAGGAAGATGTGTCACTATAATACACTTAAATCAACATTATGAATTTTCATTAAATTAATATGAGCAATTTCCAGTGATATGGAGATAAAATATATTGTGATTAATTCAGAACTGTATAGTTCTCAGCAATACTGATATCCTTGTTTGCTGAATAAATCTGACCTGACTGTAGAGAATAATTTGCAAGTTTACCAGCCATTATTAATGGAGTTATTTATTGCAACAAAGCTTAAAGGCCATTTCATGTTTTTTTGGATCATGTCACTGTTTTTTTAGGTTGACAGAATATGGCCTATTCTGTGGTAAAAATAAGTTCATCAGCTTCACCATGTCAACAAAAAGTACTATTCACGTGCTAGTCTGGTAATAGAATATTTAAATATATTTATTATATATATGTGAGTATGTTGAAATGAATGAGTATTTTGAGGGAAAGGATACTCCCTCATATGTTAACATAGATCAGTTTGTTGTCCATTGTAGACTCCAGAGAAAATAAGTATTTGTTTGACAACAGAATTCCGTTCCACCAGACTGACTTATCTAACAAAGCCAAGTTTGATATGACATACATTATTTAAAAAACCTTGCTTATTCACATACTTACATTTAGATGCATACAGCTGTGGAACAGCCCCCATTTTGCCAAGAGTTGCCCATAGATAGAATAAAGGCAGTGCTTTTTTGTAAAGAATTTGAAGTCTAATGCTTGGTATTAAAAACAGAGCTCATGTTTATTACCTTTTTAAATGTCCAGAGGGGGTTAGATAATTTTTTTTTTCTTTATGAACTATAGGCATCTTTAAAAATAAAAAAAATCATTGCTGAGTGTCATGGTGTGATGCCAAGACACTGAGACTAGAGGTTTGAAGAAGGAAACAAATTATTGCCTGATTAGGGGAGTGGGGGGAAGGCATCTTGCTCCTTTTCCCTCATGACTCACTGTTGGAATTTACAAGTCTTATGTGTTTGTCTAAATTAAAAGCTTAGTATTACCATATATTAATTACTAGCACAAGATAGCTCAAAATACTTCACCTCTTAAATGAATGTGCTAGCCTGGGATATAGGAGGTTCATTCCTGGGTTTGTATCAGACCCCAGCAGAAGGAGATTTTAAAATTCTTTTCTTAAAGTGAAAAATGATAATAGGTGATCCCAAATATCTTTGAAATCTTTCTGCATTTATGAACAGTTTTTCTATCAGTCTTGAATCCCGTGTCTCATTTGTTCTTAAATTGTGGTAAGATTTTTAAGTAAACAAATATTCGAAGATACGAATTTTAACACTTCAGGCTGGTACATTTTTCTGGGAGTTGGGAAATCTGCCATTATAATCTATTAGACTTGAAAACATGTAATAATCTTAAATGTGTTAGGTAATTTATCAGTGGAGTGTGCTCAATGTTCTGAGGTTCTGGAAGCAATTTTTTTATGACAGACAATAATAGAATTCTATTGTGCAATAATAGACGCCATCCTTCAGAAGCAGATTTGTGTGTCAAAGGCAACAATGGTACCTGGAGGACAAAGCCTAAATTCTACAATAACTCAAAGGACCAGCAAAAATATGAACTGCTTAGTGGAGGAACAAAAAATGTTTCGAACTTCAAATTTCAGTCACTCTACCTGGGTTTTAGGTCACCCTGTTATTTTTTTTTAGATCATGCTTAGAAGCAAGTACATGTGCTGTATTGGAGAGCAGGTTTAGCATTGTGGTGCAGTAGGATGTCGGAGCAGCTGAATTCCTTTCAGGGCTGAGGTTTCACAATGATGAGCTGGGTTAACCATTTCCTGCAGCTCTGGAAGAGGCTGCTTCCTCTTCCTTGCTGCTCATTCCCACCATTGGCTGTGAATGGGCTGCACTGTTTGTCTCAGTAAGCTGATCCAGCTCACTAAAATCAAATGTAAAAATAGCTGTATCCAAAGAACACTGAAGAGATTTATGTACACATGTATATATGTGAGTATATACATGTACATGTGTGTGCATATTGCATTATGACTGTTGTCTTGTCCGTGTTGGTACAGGAGGGAGCAGACTGTTGGGCTAAGATTGATAACAGAGAAGGGGATGGGCAAGTGGAATCTCTCTCTTCAAGTATTTTTATTTATTCAGTTTATTGTGGAGCTCTACCCCAGGCAGTGTATTTTGAACAGGTGAGTAGAACAGCGAGGTGAAACTAAAGGTCTCTGCAGTGCGGTAATGTTGTTACTTCAGAGATAAGTTATGGTTTCACCAATTTCCACTCTTTATTGCATACCCTGTAACACTTTACATTTTCTCTGAAATGGGAAAAAGTAAGGGATATTGGTTTTTTGGTAAAATATGTGGTCTTTGAGGAAATCTTGAGAAACAAATATAAAATTGGGACACAAAAAAAATGGAAAACCAGTAAAACTTAACTGGTAGTTGCTAGTCTGCCATCATTTCCCACTCCTCACTTTGCAGTATTGCATTCCTTCTAATTTCTGCCCATTATTTCCTTATTCTCTAGATTCATAGTGTATTCTAGCCTAGTTCTTTGGTAGTGGAAGTACAATTAAGATTTTTGTTTTAGTTTCCATTCTGCTTAGCAGCAGAATTCTATTTATGCGTGAAGAGTCTGTAGCTATAAAATACTTTATTTAAGGAATTCCAACTCCAGCAGGAAGCAATCTCATCTAAACTTGCATATGTTGCAAACACTGTATTTAACCCATGTATCCTGATACCTAAGTTTGACGAAAGGACTTCTGCATTCGCAAGGTTAAACCTTTGTTTATAAATTGAGAATAGGGGAGGAAACTGAGGCTTCACTTTTGTGTAGGTGAAATGGATGTAACTGCAGGGGTTGCTGAAGTCCTGCATCCCTGCTGCCCCCTCTCTTGGCTCTCTCTGGTATTTGTCTGTTTCTGTGCTGAGCTGTTTGCAAACTCAGCAGGAAGTTGTTTGCCCTTACTTTTTTTTTATTCCTTTGTTTCTTTCCCCCGCCCCCCCGGGATACTTCTCTGCCAGCTGAGCACACTGAAACTGGCTCGGTGCAGGGTCAGATAAGCACTGGAACCAGCACAAGAAAGGGCAGAAGTGTGTAGATTGCAGGAAGGATGTAATCAGTTTTATCAGTTTGGGTTTGGATTTTGTAGCCTGAAACGACTCCATGGTGGTGAATGAACATGGGGAGATGGATTCATACCAAAAGCATCTAGATCTATGTCCAAAATGGCAAAGAAGCATAACTTCCCTGCTCTCTGAAGTCAGAGCAAGTAAACAGTGAGTTTCCAAGGTCTCTGCTAGGCTGATCTAGCAGAATCTTTCCAGTCCCAAATCCCATGCTCATAAGCAAGGGGCATTGACTAGCATCTGGATTAATTCTGTGTTCTAATCTCTTGGGAGCCAGTTGGACTCTGGGAGACCAGAAAGCCTTGTTTTCCTTAAATCCAGAATGTGTCTGTCCAGACCTACTAAGGTGAACAGCTGAGAATTGGTGAGAGTTCCCGTATTAGATGAAAAAAGCAGACAGAGATGCATAAATGTGTGGAGAAAAGCCTTGCCTGCGTAGCTCTCTGGTATTGAAAGGGAAAGAAACAGAGTGGCTTGAGAATAGCAAGGTTTACCACAGCCATTAAGTACAGGCTTATCTGCATCAATTCTTTTTTTAGTTTCTCCATGAAGCTGCGTAAAGTCTTAGTTTATAGTAACATGTACAGTTTAAGTTGAGAAGACATACTTTGAATGCATTTTTGCATGAGAAAATCCTTTTCTAATCCTGTTTCCTAATGCAATTTGTCTAATTTATGTTTCAAGACAGTGCTGCACCTGATGGTATTCTTACTGCTGCTCTGCAGGTGATACTTTCAACATACTAATGGTACTTTCAACATAATTCAACTTTTTTTTTTCTTACCTCCTCCTCCTCCCCCAATGCTTACTACTTTATAAACAAACAGACTTCAGAAAGACTGAACTATCTCACTATCTTCTAAAATCTTAACCAGGGTGTTGGTCAAAATCTGTCCTGAATTTATTCTACTTAGCCAGAGGGGTTTCAAATTACTTAAATCCAGAATGTTGTCATACTATGTTTTTAATAAATGTTACTGATAGCTCAATCACTTGCTTTGAAAAGATAAAATGTAAGGAGAGGATATTTTCACATTGTTATGGTATAATTGATGTCTGTAAAATGGTCATCAGGCTGTTAGTGTTTTGTAGAGAAGATAATGTGATAGAGCATAAACCGTGTGATGGCATGGACAGCATAGGAAACTAGTATGCCTAAAAAGTTTAAACAGTTCAACCAGTGGTTATTGGACTGAAACTGTTACCCATTGACAGCTTAACTAACTTGTTTGGGCATCTGAGAAAGCATCTGTGAAGCCACTGCTTACAAATCATAGAAGATAATTTTTATACTACATGGGTATGTTATGTATCCCAACTTATTCAAATATATACATTGAAGTAGACAAACCGGGTTCTTAGTGTTAAAGTTGCTATTCAGATCCCTCCACAGAGAAGTGGTTAGGTTTTACTGCTGTGTATTTAAAATGCAAGTTCTTGGAATTGAAATTTTGAATGATTCTGCAGGCTAGTGAATGGGTTAATTACTGTCCAGGCACCAAACAGTTGGACTGTAGGTACACTTCGGGAGATGACTGAGTTCGTGAAACAGTGTCTTGTGAAAATAAACTATGAAACTCATCTCTGTGTACAGCTTTATCTCTGCATGCAGCTCTGAATGTCTCAGCATGCCTGATGCTTAATTTCCTAATATACTGTTTTATTGTCCCAAGTCATCTAAGTTTCAGTCAATTTTAGCTGCAAGTCTGAATCACATACTTCTGATTATGGAATAAAGATCTGTAATGGTTGACTTCCTTTACACTTCTAGATCATGTCATGATCAACGCAATTATTTTAAAACCATATCACATGGATTAGAGTCTATCCTAGCCCATGTCACCTGGAAATCTTTTCAGTCCTTTTTCTGAATAGCTTTTTTGGTGTGCTAATAGTACAGTGGAGCTGTCATTTTATTGTTATTTATTAACACTTCAGCAAGGGCTTGTTGGATATGGGAAGATGCTATACATGTCCAAGCTTTACATGCAAACAAATAAATTTCAAGTCTTGTTTGCAGTGCTCTCCCCCTGCCAAAATCCTGACTGCAGTACTTTATTTTTACCTTTTTTTCCCCCCCCCCCAGATGGTGGAAAGCACTAGTATTTGTTTTTGTTAATCAGATAGGAGGTGAAGTGGTAAAGGAGGTTTAAATCAATTTAAATTGTGAATTATAAACTGTTCTGTTTACCCCAGTGTGATTTTGAAATCCAATTCAATACTTACATTGGAATAATTTAATTTATATATCAACTATTTTAGTTTTGCTCATTTTTAGCTAAACATAAAGTACTTTTGAATTGGATTCACTTTCATGTGTACCAACCATTAGAATATTTTGATAGAGGAATTTTTGTGTTTATGGTTCAAAATTATAACCTGAAAAAGCAGTTTAAGGGACATAAAAGACACACTAAATCAGAGGATTTACTGTACAGTGTTTCTAATATGGTATTTTTGTGTTTCTGGGCGTTTATGACATTCAACCTGAATGATCTTTGGGATTTGAGTCTTCAAGGCATTACTGGATTACCCCCATTTGCTGCTGCTCCCTTCCCCCAGTCATCTGAAGCTACCAAATACTGCTCAGTTCCCTTTTTGAAGAACTGAGAAGCTTTGACACAAAATTACAAGTAAGCTTCATCTGGAGCGTGCGTGTAGTTGCCCTTATCTTTTCCATGCAGGAAAAGGCTTTTGGTCAGCTTTTTCTTATTATCTCTCCAATAATTTAGAAATTTTTTGAGCACTGGGGTTTCAACAGCCTCTTTTCTTCCAGTGCTCAGGGATGAGTGTTCTGATGTGTCTGAATTTGTCTTCTTCCCCCCTACCTGAGGTGGGGACCAAAGTCTTTCAGTGATCCTTCTTGTTAAGTAATGCAGTTTTCTTGTGAGACAAGATGTGTTCAAATATGTGAAAGAAAGGAAAAATATGAATATTGTCATGTAGATATGTATGTTTTTATATGTAAGTGTCTGTAGTCATACTGGAATAAACAGTTTGATTTCCTGGGGGCTTAGGGGTACCACTGTATTTCTTAACATCTTTTGGCGAGCAGATTGTAAAATCCCTTCCGTATACTCCAGCCTCATATGGGAAAAAGGAAACATGCTCCCCAAAAATGGCTCTCTCTGTAGGTTATTGAGTGTGCAGTTCTTAGTGTAGTGGAACATCATGTTTTTTACCTCAGTGAAACAGGTTTAAGAAATGCATAAACTTAGTTGTCCATTTACTGAAGTGGAAGTGATCCGTAAACCTAGATACCTTACAATTAGTAAGTGTTACTAATTTAAAATGGTCTGTGAAAATACTGATTTTGTTGTTACTGTTGATGGGGTTTTGTTTTTATGGGTGCTTTGTTTGTTTTACTTTTCCCAGTATAGTCCATGGATTTTTGATTGATGCTACTGCAGAAACAGAACGATAATATATAGAAAAAATCCAAGGTGTTTTGGTTTTTTAAATCTTGGATGCAAGTTATAAGACGTTAATTTTCATCTGGACGTAATATTAAGGTGTCTGTTTAGATTCATTTTCCACAAATATGGAAGAACTTAGCGTCTGTGCAATCATGTGTATTTGTAGTTAAGCGTGTCTAAATAAATTGTACATTTGCACATTAGGCATTTACAAAATGGCTTATATAGCAAGAGGAGAGAAGTGACAATAGTGAGAGAGTAAAATAGGGTGGCAAAGTGAAACAAAAGTTATTAAGACAAATAAGCTGTAATTTAAAGTTATTGCTACCCTGCATGCAGTATGGTGTTATATTCCTTCTGAACTCTTGCTTTTCTTCTTACTCTTTCATTACTTCTCTAAGTATTCTTAGCTGCTCACATCTATCAGTTTTCATCTCTAGCTTTATATTCAGTAGTTTTCCGTTTTGTGTAGACATTTGATGTAAAGTTGTATACATTTTAGGGAATTATACTTTTGAATTTTCCTTTATATCCTTTTTTTCCTATGTCATTCCATGTAGTTTTCAGAGATCAGGAGTGTCTTCATATTAAAGTACTTTAGTGGGATCACAGACTGCAATAACTTTCCTACTGAGTGTTTTGCATAATCTGCAGGTGTTTAGATTTGCTACATATGAGCTTTTTCACACAGGGCAAGACTCCTTGGATCTTATATGGGATTTGTTTGCATTTAATATAGGAGAACAACTTACGTCAGTGTGTCAGTGAAATACTGCATGTACCTCACCTCCTTCATCTAAAACATTCAAAACTTCTTGAAATTTTAGTGAGGAAAATCCCCTTCTTGCTTTAATTTAGGATTGTGAGGCTGATATGTTAAGTAGCCAGAGACTGTGGTATTCTTATCTCTCTACATATATTCTAGATTTGTATTTACCTGACAGTAACAGTTCTAAAGCAGCCAAATATCTGCACTGGATCAGGTACTTAGTGTGGAGATGATCCTTTCATAGGGCATAAGGGGCTACCCTGTGTTTGTATTGGTTTTATTATTTATCTGATTTACAAATTACACACAGATGTTTTCAGTTATTTCAGGAGGCATGACAGGATGAAAGGGAAGTTCAGTGACACATGTTTATTTTAGTTCCTATTCTTCTTTTGAAAGATCCCAATTATCCAATAGGGATGACAGGCTTTAGTGTTTTACCCTCCCATATACTTCTGGTCTGCATGTCTGTATTGTCTTCCTAAGTAAGGATTTTATAAGTTTGGGGGTCAGTTTAAAAGAATTCAGACCATAACCATAGTTGAAAGAGCGGCGCAGTAAGTGTTAAAACAGGCCCAGCTTTTCCTCTCAAACATTTATTCGTGTGATAGTTTGTTTTTCTGGCAGATCAAGATACAATCTGGTTTTGGAGAACAACCAGATTAGACTTTTTCCATCCTTCCTAAAGCAAAACAACCCTTCCCTTTTAAGAAATAACCTTGAGTTTCTCATTTATTTAAAATGTTCTCAGTTGCTAACAGGTAAATTTTTTTGAGTTGCAGCGTTTTAAAAATTTGACACTATTCTACCAATGTTATTCTCAATAAATCTCTCAACATGGTACAAGTCTGCAGAGGAGGAAGGAAGAATACTGCATGGGATCAGAATGTTTTTGTTGGTGACAAAATGCCTTATGGGAGGACAGTACTAATTCTGAATGTTGAAGCATTTTAAATACAGGATCTTGTTTGCTTTGTCTGCTCTGCTGCTGCTGGTAGCGGAGGGTAAAGTAAAAATGCTGTGGCTCACAAGCGAAGTTTAGAGCTCCATACTTTCCTCTTCTTGGGTAGCACTGTAAGGTGCTACACAAAATGTGGCTCATAGCTCTGAGAGAGATGGGTTATCTGGTTCTGCTGATCCTTCATAGCGTGGGTTGGTTGGTTTGGTTTTGGTTCGGTTTTGTTTTTACCTTTGGGTCTCCTCTCTCCATTTGCTCTAGGAAGGGAATGGATCAGGCTGGAGAATTATGCTTTGCTCCTGCAATTGTAGAGTAAGGACTAAATGCACTGTTGGTTGCCATCGCTCTGCCTGTTCCCCACTCCTGATCCTGTATAGCGTTGACAGGAATGATGATAAACATTTGCTGTCCCTTGACATGACGAGACAGTCAGAAACATAGTTTACAGTTTATATTCTCTGCTGCTTGAATTATGTCCAACAAGAAGACAGACTTTGCCAAGAATGGAGTAGTGCTTGAACTATAGTACTTTTAGGCGTAAATATATGGCGGAGTTGTTGTTTTTAAGCTGGTTGTTCGATTTAAAACATTTCTTTGATTTAAGAAAATGTGCCATGGAAATGTCTTTTGACAGCTCTTAGGATCATTTGCTCTTAGGACTTCTGCTCCTGTCATGGCCCTCTTCAACAGGAAAGTCATTTCTGTGTCTTTTGAGACAGAGCCTTACATGTAAATTTATTTAAGATAAATACTTACTGTTCATCATTATTATAATAGCAACAAAGACTACTATTGCACAATGAGAGGATAGCAGAACTCCCCTACTGCAACCTTGCCTAATTAGGTGAAACTTGATCTAGCCTATCTTGTTCCTGTCACAACTGTGGCCTGTCTTGTTTCTTTAGAACATCTTATCACTGCTCGTCATTACTGCCTGAATTCATGTGCCAGTAGACCAAAAATACTCCATTTAAGTAGTTTTTCACTGTAGTTGTTGCACAGAAACTGTTATTAGGTTTTAGCTTTACACAATATTTTTATATTCACTGCTATTTACAACTATCCACATGAAGAATATTTTAAGGATGGTTCTTCAGAATATTGTAAAAACATCAAAAGGGAAATCCTGGCTACCGAAAAAGACTGGACTTAAATCTAAACAGTGGACCAAGGACAGAATTATAAAAAAGAAGGTGGGATAACATTGGGTTTTGTTTATTTGCTGTAATATTAAGCTTTTTTGGATTTATTTTTGTAAAAGCGAATAGTGAATCTTTATAATGGATTAGTGTGTGTGTGTGTATGTGAGATTTTTACTTGAAGGTCAGGGATTATTGCCTTATATGATTTTCTTCTGTATATAAAATGTCTGAAATTTTAAATTTCACCTTGCATAGCTTGGTTTATTATTATTAGTAGTAGTAGTAGTAGTTTTGATTCAACCAAAGTGGACTTCTGAGTGTAAAACAATAGCTTTTAATTTTTAGATCTGCGACCTTAAAACTAAAGAAGTGTTTTGGAAAGAATTATTCCACTCTGATGAAAGGAAAATTCTGCTGGCTTGCCTGTTGAATCCCCAAGGATGTATTCATTTTCACTTACAATTTTTTACCAAGCCAGATAACGTCTTTACATCTAAGATTGAATGGCTAGTACTCCCTGAAAGCAATGCACTAAACAATCAGGATTTTGTTAATACTTCCTGCTTAGTGGGAGAAAGCTGTGGTAGTACTTTCTGCATTCACTCTATTGAAAATGAAGAAAGAATGGTGCTGGTTCCATTTGCAACACTACATATGGTTGTGTGTCTATAGATTTTGTAGAAATTGTTCCTTGTTTGTAAAATGAAAAAATGATGTTCGTTGCTACAAATCATGTTTATTATTTGACAAAAAGCATGATCTTTAGTAAAAATGCCATGTTGGTTGGTTTTGTTCTGGTTGTGATTTACTCTTCTTTGTTTGATGGGGTGTTTTTTTCATATTTTGTTAAAAAGTTTGTAAAAGAAAAGATACAAATGCCTGTCTTTGTATCCTATGCTTTTTCAATGAGATGATTTTTTCTATGCAGTAGGTAGGTCAGGCTTTTCTGGAATTCAGTGGATTTTGGATGACTTTGCTGTAGTTGTTGACAAGGTCGAACACAAGACTGTAGAAACATCAGCACCTCCCTGTCCTTAACCTTAGCCAAAATATTTTTAATAATTTGAGAACATTCAGTTCTGTGATACAAATTTGATGGGACACTTTTGTTGCATGTGGATTTTGACGATTGTTTTCTTTCAGGAAAATTGACTCGTACCCTCATACTGAACTGTGCTCGTCAGCTTTGCCTGGTGTTGTCAGACTGAGCTTTCTTTCCAAGTAAATTGCAGTGTTGCTAATGCCAATATACAAAAAAGCTTGAATAGGACTTTGTTCCACATCCCCACCTAATAAAAGTAAAATACTAAATTTTTTGTCTGTCTTATCTGTCATCTGGTTCTTGAGTCTTGATGGAGGGTGTCCTTTTTTGTAGAGTGTGGGGGTTCAGGTGTGTATGGATTTTTTTGGTGTCGGTTTGTGAGTGGTTCTTTGGTTTAGGTGGGGGATTTTTTTTAAACCTTTCATTTTAGTGAATCCAACTTTTTTTTTTTCCTGACTGGAAAGCTGAGATTATTATGTAATAAAAGGACCTCTGAAGCTGAGTCATCTTGAATTCATTTAGTTTTGATTTTAATTTATTGCCAGTTCACCCGCGTGTACTGTGAATTTTACAGCACTACAGTTGTGTTGTTCTTCAGCCACATCTTCCTTAATGATTTAGAGAGTAAAATATTTAAGAGTATTTTTTAACAGTTATTCATATCTCATCAGCTGATGAAATGGAATGGGCAGTTTATAATTTAGGACTGTTTTCTCAAGCTTGTCATGCATTTCAGGTGTGGCATACTGGTTACCCTGTCAGATATGAAAGATTTAGACCTCTGAACATTAGAACTAAGTTATGTGTGCAATGCTGTACAATGAGGCGCAGTTGTAGCGCCACAGTGATTCCTCTGTCCTTTTCTCTAGTGGCTGTGGGGCCACACCTGTACTGGGGGTCCCCACTTAACTCCGAACCATTTGGTTTGGAGGACCCTGATCTGAAGATGTGAAGAATAGTAGAACTGTGAGCATCATGTTCATATTTTATTAAACAGAGCTGTTGGAGTTTATGGACAAATGGAAAGATCACTGCACCACTGCAGCTTTGTTTTGATCTGGAATCTTGATGTCCTCTGACCTTCTGACTTTTCCTGTGTATTAGTAGTGTTTTGTGCATTTGCAAATGCATCAACTGCTGGAGTTTTCTGAGCGTTTGATAGGAGTTCATTATTTAAGGAATTCTCATATTTATAGGCCTAAACAACTACTAAAATCCTTCATTATAGCTAGGCTATTTGCTAGTTTCTTAAATAGATCAGATTTTTTTAAAAGCTTTTTAATTAATCAGCACAAAATTTTGCCAGCTGATTTTTATTGGTTTGTTTCAAGGTGCTTTAGATAAATCTCATTGAAATTAGGCAGGCAGTACTAGATGAGGTTTGTCATTCTAAGATTCACAAGAAAAAATAAATTCCAGAAGATAAAAAAATGTCCTTAGTGAAGACAGCAAGTATCAAAAAAAACTTTGGAACTTCTTCAGAGCTGCTTGATTTGACTATCAGTCTTCTGCTCTTGGTTGATAGATGGTAATATCCATTTGCAATAACCCTATAACAAATCATATAATGCTAATTTCAAGGTGAGAACTTATGTACTGAGTTGTCATGAACATTGCTGGTTAGAGCAGAGAGTCTTTCAAGAAGTCTCCAGCTTTCACCCTTTAATAATAGTTGTGTATATCATGAAAGACAGCATATGGCCCACTGATTTTTAAACAGTGAAACAAAGCAAGATTTAAGAGCCTTGTTTTGGGAAGAATAAAAGTCTTCATTTTTAATCTATGTTGCCTGATGGAGAAATGTGCTCAGCAAGAACTTATCAGTGTACCTAGAATTATCCCTGTATTCCAGAGTCTCTTATGTGGTAACTGGTGTCTTGACAGTCCTTTGGTAGAATTATTTGCGTCAAGGAGCAACAACAAGATCTCTTGCTGGTTCTCCAGATGTAGCAATTTAGGAATCAAGCCAACAGATAATATAATGCAGGGATGTTGAACTCATTCTGTAGCAAGTGCCAAATTATATTTTCCGCTAGAGAACATCACAAGAGGCATGTTTTATAGATTTCTCTAACTTCAGGCAGTGTTGCTTTAGCTGATGAGGATAAATATTGCACTTGGACAGATATTCTTCTAAAAGAATAGTTTTATATGTAATGCAATCTCTTTGTTGTTTTCGTTTGTCCCTTTTAAGCTATACTCATTTTTCCCTTCTGTAGCCACAAGTTAACTGCCCACCTTTTAAATTTTATCTAAATCTCAGCTCCTGTTTGATTTTAGCAGAACTGTCCAAATCTAAAAGAAGGCGTTTCAGTGTTTTAATGAATAACAAACGGCTTCCCTAAAGATAATGTCTGGAGATCTCGCAGTGGTTCACTCCCATGGATTGACTGTGACTTCTAATATACTGAAATGTAGTCTAAAATCTGATATAGGATTATAGTGTCTAAATGATCATGTCACTCTTTTGTCCTAGGCAGATGCTAGAAACTCAGTATTTGTTAGATAAGTTGTTTTTTTAGCCCTGTTGATATCTTGGTTCTCATGGCCTGTAGTCTGTGGGTTGTTTTTGTTGTTTACACAAGTGAACTCTTAGTTGCTATTGTTTTCATTAGGTATTGTTTTCCTAGAGCTCTGGAAGTCTTTCAGTTAACTGCTGTGTACTTTTCATTTAATAGTTTGTGGATCTGTCTTGCTGATGATAGTTGCTGTTTCCTCCCTTTAGCAAAAATATTAGCTTATTTCCCTGTGCTAGAGAAAGCCTGCCACTGCAGGAGTAAGGGGCTTCAGATTCCAGATATACAATGATGCTGTAGCACTTTCTCTGTCAAAGAAAAGAAAGTGTCATAAGTATCCCCTCAGCAAATAAATATCAGGTAGTTGTAGGTTTTTGAAATAGCCTGAATCCTGTTGAATACCTGTGGTCACATATGACAGCTCGTGAAGGGAGCAAAGGCAACAATCCTGGAAGTCCTGAGAGGAAATCTCTGTGGTTCTGTCAATTCTTTAAGCCTTTGCAACTTGTATGCCTTAAACAAGATTTTACTACATTTTTGTAATATTTCCTTTTAAATTTATACTTCTGCATTTCTGTAAGAGGAGTTAAACTCCTCTATAAGAAGAGTTAAAGAATTAAAATGATTTCTGTGCTTTAGCAAGAGAAGTAATTTTATGCACAATTATTGTCTGACAAGTTCCTGGTTGTGGTTTCTGTGGGTAAGTTGTCTAGTGCAGAGCATGGTGAAGGTGGAACTCAAGGTAGATCAGTGTTTTTTTTTCAGTGATTGCAAAATAGCATGTTAATGTAACTAGCATATGGGCTGATGCAAAAAAATGCTTTTGTGAGATAAGTATATTGACGTACATTTAGGCAACATGAAAGTTTCAGATTTGATCAAAATCAAAAGTGTTGACCATAAATAATATGACCTTGTTCATATTTTTGAGTAACCTCATGAATGCTTGAGTTTACCAATAGTAAAATTTAAGGTTTTAATGGTTGTTAGTAGCCCATAGCTGAATATTTTACATTTTTAGAGTCTGAGATTTACTCCCAGTTTTGTGGATTCTTTTGCAGGCCATATGGAGGCGGTTGGCTTCAAATTTGAAAGTGTAGTAAGAAATTATTGGTTTCACAAGTCTACATTTTGGCAGAAAACTTTGCTCATTTTTGTATTCCGTGCAAACCGAAGACTGTTGGTTGCATTGCCTTTGTGAATTTTACTAATGCATTCAAAAGCATCACTGGGCTTTAAATTTTGTCCTGAACTCAAAGTTTATACAGCTTGAATGTGAGTAGGATGTGAGGAAGACTGTTTAGAAATATGGAAATTGATTGCAGTTATTTTTCACCCCATATATGGGGAAGGGAAACAAGATATTAGAGGAAAGAAATCTCCTGGTGAAAACCACAGTAATTGGTAATAAATTTGCTGTATGTCTTGATCCTTTATTCAAAATAAGACTCACAAGCATACTGCAAGAAATTCTTCAACAGATTCATTTTCAAAAATAACAGCTTCGATCTGAAGGTAAATAATTGTTGGCAAAAGCATGCTGCTGTGTAACTTGTTGCTTAGATGGATTTTAAATGTTTCTTATTAATACAGAGAAGTGAAATTGTTTAATCTTACTGCTGTTTGTCTGGGGTTTGCACATACTAACATGAGAGATTTATTTGGGATTTGTTTGTTCTGAAATTTCAGTAGTATAAAGAAATACTTGTGATTTGAGTCAAGAAAGTATCTTTAGATGGCTTTAATTCAAACAGTTCTGTGGTTTTAATTTCATAGTCTCTTATTTTTTTTAATGTAATTGCTTAAAGCTTTACCTAATTAAGTCTATCACCATAAAGAGGGGCTGTGTTCATACTGCAACAAAAGTTAGAACTCTGATTTAATACTTGAAATGTACAACTACAGTTTCTACAGCTGTAGCTGATGGAAGTTTTATATAATGGCACGAATTCCAGGCAAGCAAGCTTGCATGAGACAATTAATAACTTGTCACTTTTTTCTGACCATTCTACATGCAAAGTCATGCATATCGATGTATCTCATCACCAAAGGGATGATTTTTTACATTTTCACATTTTGCCTGCCTCTCATTCTATAATTTTTCTAGGAGCTGAAATCCTTAGTCTTACTCAAAGTTCATGTTTGATTGATGGGGCTATGACATTTCAGTAAGAGAGGGCTTTGGAAATTTCAGTTAAAACTATCGTAGTAGCACCTTGAATATAGCAAACTCCTGGGACTCCCAAGTTAGCAAAATCAAAAGTTAAAATTCTTGGCAGATGTTGAGGTCTCTACTGTTCAAGAGAGATTCACTTTGAACAGGTCTTTTCTTCGCTGATTGTTCTCATCTTGTAGTTGTAGGCACCTCTAAAAGTTCTGAAATGGCAAAGCACAAGATCATGAATGAATGTTCTGGAATTCTTTGTTAGGGGAAAATGTATGGTGAGAAGATAATGCCTTCCAGTTCCTGTGAAACAGAAGGATTGAAGTTGGGATTTCTATTAGAAACAGTTTGGTACTTTAAGTTGATTGTGTATCAGCTTTGTATTTGAAATGTCTGTTCACTGATCTACTGGAAGAGAAGGGTTTTTTGTTTGTTTTTTTGTTGTTCATTTATACAGTGAAATTTCTAGGCTGGTTTAAAGACCAAAAAAGGCAAAGAGAGAGTCCAATATGACTAAACAGTAGTGTGTGAATTTAGCCGTATTAAATACCCAGTATATTTTTAACTTGCAATCATATGTTTGATAATTCTTAAATTGACAGAAGTTATTAAAAAAAATTCTCTATTATCCACTCTAATATCATGTAGGCATTCTAAATTTGGATAATGAGAGTAATGGATAGCACAAAGAAAAATTCATGGTTTTCATTTTCTTGGGTTGCAGGGTTGTTTTTTTCCAAGTCTTTGGTCCTCTGCTTGAGTGATCTTGCTTTTAAACTTTCCTAGATGTGTCTTCCTTTTTTAAACTATGGACATAAAATTACATGCAGGAAAAGTAATGATTCTCAGATCAGTTTTTACCAGGAACTCTGGTTTTGATTGGAAACATGGGGTTTAGTTAAAAAATGGTTGTACATAAAATAAAAAGCCAACAAAGTAGTTCCCCATCTTCATCGACAGAACTCACTTTCATTTTTTATAGTTGAATATGTCAATATTACTGTAAGAAAATAATCTTAAACTTGTTTTCAATTCTAATGTTTCACATTGTCCTGAAATAGTACTTGTCTGGTTCCTTTCTGATAGATCAAATAACTCAATTTGCTGTAAGTAGGGTATCAGGAAATACCTACTTATGTGGACTTTGTTGTTGTTTTTACAATAAATATTGTTATCAGCTATCTGACTTAGTAAATTAGCTTTGGCATAAAGCAATGGAGGTGTGGGTGTACAATTTATTTCTTCTCAAGCTGCAGAGTTTCAGGTCTTGGTAGCTTAAGGTAATAATTGAGTGAGATGTAGTTCTTGTCTCCACAACAATTATTAAAGAGGATTTACTTAACTGTAGACCTTTTTAATTCACTAGCTGAAGATTAAAGAAATGTTTGGGTTTTTTTCAGTAAGACTGTAGAAAAACGGTGAGGCAAAAACTTTGTTCAGCAGTTGGAATTTTGGCTTTCTAGACCATATCTTAACTAAGAATCAACATGCTACACCAGCTGTTTTGGTGGTGGTGGTCTGGTTTTATTCCAGTCATAACTAATTGCACATTGTACTAGGGGAATGCTACTGAAGTAGCACAACACAAGTAGTGAGGTCAAGGTGGATTCTAGGACAGCCTGACCAAGCTCATTTAGAGCAAAGGCCATCAGACTCATTTGAAAGATGGTTTGTTTCTGTATAGTTGTGTGTAAGGCATTTGTGACCCTGTGGGATCTCTGCTGTGGTAGACAAGTTGAATGCATCTCTGTTGTGCAGCTCTTGGAATCTTGGTTAGGGATGAAGAAAGACTTCTGTAACCATCCAGTTCATCTCTAAGGAGACAAAACAGTATTTCTCACCTCATTGGCAGCACTTTTCAGCATAATAATGACTTAGACTTGTGTCTTAAGTGTTTAGCCAGAACAGCAAAGGAGGGTCTCCAAGGGAAATAATGAGGTTGCTTTGCAGGTGCATATAAGGCATGGTGGACAACAGTGAGGAAACCATAAAACCACCTGTTAATATTAAGCACATGGAGAGTAGAAACAGGTGTAAAGGGCCAATTTGACATAAATTTCTTGATAGAGTGAAAAATGATAAGAAAGAAGATTGCACTTCCCAATGGGGAAGTGAAGACAAATAAATTGTGCTTATCAGGACTGACACAGAAAGGCAGCTGGGTCAAGGCTGCAGGCATGAAGGGTGATTTTTGTTGTGGTAGTTGACACGAGTGAAAAAGGCACACCAGTGAAAAGCTGGGAAACCTTTATTTGCAAGTTTGCAAACTGAGAGCATTAGCTGGACCACTTTATGGAAAAAACACCTTTCTCTGTTTTACATATCGTACAGGAAAAGTAGAGATAGATCTGAGACACAAGACTGAGGTTTGTGTCAGAGATGTCTATACTACAGCTCAGGGTGATGGGTACCTGTGTGTTATGATGAATGAAATCTAGGGAATCATTGGTGAAACATGGCTAAGGACTGTGTTACAGCCTTGCGGAACTTGAATTGACAGCTAGGCATTCATAAGAGTCAATCGAAGTTGCCAACATTTCAGTTTCCTTAGCAGGAGATCAGGTCTAGATAGATAAAACTGTCATCTCTCTGAACGATGTCTATTGAAATTTTTGCCGGTGACATTATTCAGCTGTAGAAAGAGGTGAGATAACAAGCAAGGAAAATGGTCTTGTAGATTTATCTCTACTTCCACCTCCTTGAGAACTGCAGGGATGATAAAATACGTCCTTTAAATAATACAGGAAGTATGCTTTGAAGAGGGAATGGATCAAGGGGAGACGCCATACTAAGAGGAATATGTGCAACTATTAGGCAAGGATCTGTGGGACAGAGAAGTTTTGGGTAGAGTACTGTTTCCAAATCTGTCCTAGGAGGAGGTCATCTGTAAGCTGAGAAATGAGATGACAGTTTTGAAGTCAGGTTGGAAGGTTTGCTGTAGCTTATTTGGTACGGAAAAGACATGAAATTGTGAAAGTTGGAATCAAACCATTGGTTTTGTAGCAGGAGCCATAGAGGAGAGTAACAGGTAATACCTATGTGTGTGGTGAGAAGGATGAAGTGTAAGGTTTGGAGCTTGATGTTTATGGTGCAAAAAATACATGATTTAGAATCCCTGAGGTGATTTGCTCATGAATGTTAGGCTGATCCTGTTGTGTGACATTGTGTTCACATATTAAAAGCTGTGAGTTGAGAGACTATCAAAGAAATGCTACAGTGATTATGATCACATTTTTACAAGATGGGTTTTATTTAGTTGCTCCTATTTAGAAGTCAATTTAAAATGAGAAAGGATTTATCAGTTCGTTTGTGTCCTAATCTTTGGCTAGGAATGTTTTTTTTCTTGTAACTTGTTTACTTCAGTGGGTATACTTGGGTATTTCACATGTATGCTTCACTTGTGTTTTTCAGCAGCAAATTTCCAGGCTCCATCAATGCTAATTTGTATTTTATCACTATGTAATACCTCTGATTCTTATCCATTTCCACCACAAAAATTAATAGCTATGATACTGCCTTGAAAATCTAATATTGCAATATATTAATAATGTGCAATATTTTGAGTCTTCCTGTGTATGTTTCAGGATATTTGTTTTGCAGCACAGTGTTTCAGTTCCTTTAGTATTGCTCAGACAACCTGTTAAAAATAAGTCCTTACTTAATCAAATTTCCTTGAGGAGTGTTACAGCAGTAGTTGGCTGTGGCACCTTGCTTCCTCATTAGTGAGATACCTTTCCCTGGGCTGAAACTGTGACACCCAGCTTTGTAGAAGACGATACTGATGCCCTCTGAGCTGAGGGAGTCAAGTGGTGTGGTTGAGGTACAGCAAACTTTATCCTGGTGTTGCCAAGGGGACTGTGAATTTGTGTAGTGCTTGAGATTGGAATTTATGGAGAAGTGACTGAGATAAATAGGATAACTCACACCTACAAGGCTTTTCTTCCTCTTTTGGTCCATCTGCAGAAGCAGATACATAATCTTGAAGACATGAAACAAGTTTTCTGGGCCAGTGTGACTTTTACAGCAATAAGGAAATAAAAACTTGGAAACTATGTAAAATCACATGATGTTAAGACATTTTATATATCCTTTCATACCAAGAATATAGGTCTTTAATGCAAATGATTGAGGCTGTAAAGACAGGGTCTTTTTGTATTCTCAAAAAGTTTCAGGAGCTTGGGTTTTATTTTGAAACTGCTATCAAGTGTTATGGGAAAACTGTTCAGAATACTGGCACTAATAACTTCATTAAACTGGTGTCGTTTAATTTAAGTTACTTAATTTACTTACATATTGCATGTTCTTTAAATTTAAGTGCAGAGGGAAAAAGAGGAAGAAATATGTTTTCTGTTACCCCTGTGGCTAGAAGAACTATGGGGTTTAAATGGTGGTAAGGCAAACTCTAGCTAGACTTCAAGAAACTTCCTCTTGCAACAGGAATCCTGGATTTCTGGGGTGGATGGCATAGGGAAGTGGTGGAATTTCCATCATGAAAGGCTTTTCAGAACAGGTTAGACAAGCATCTCTGCAGAATAATACAGGTATAGTTTATCCTGCCTGAGGCCAAGAGACTGCATTAGATGACCTCTTAAGGTTTCTTCTAATCCTGTTGGTTTATGTTCATGTATGTGACCCTTTCTTCTTAAATATGAGGTCAAATTCCACTAGTAGATTCCACATCAGGTACTTGGTATATAACCACAGCCACTGAATACTGAGACTGTCTGAATCTTCTGTTGGGGGAACAATAATGTTTTGAGCTGCTTACAGTAGGTGGTTACAGGCACTTTCATTATTATCTGTTGGCTGTATCCTGTAGCTTCCTCCACCTTGTATTACAGCTTTTACTATGGCTTCCTTTATGCTGCTGTTGGAAAAACTCAGGGCTGAATTCTGGTATATTTTCAGTTCTGTTTGACTGCTTCTTGTGTTGATGTGTAGGTACTTGAATACTTCAGGACACAGCATGCAAACTTGGCAGGTTAAGGGAGAGTAGAAACCTGGACTGAAATAACCTGGAGGACTGCTGAGACTGAGAGCTTGAAGCCTGGGCTTTCTTGGAATTTGTCCTGTGTCTATTTCTAAAGCAGACTGCTCTCACTCATTATCTAGCTGTTATTAATGTCAGTCTCCAGTCTGGCTGATGTATGTGTCCCACAGATAAAAGTATTATGAATGTTCTTAAGAGTTGCCTATGCAAATTGAAGCACAACTTTTATTTACCTGAAGAGTGCTTATTTAATGAAGAGCTGTTATTAGGTTCAATATGTGACACCACATTTTATTTATGGGAAAGATCTGGAAGAACTTTAATTGCAAGCAAAGTTATTAATTTTATCATGTTATTTAGGGCCATTTATTGTTACGGTATTTTTTGCCTTCTAAAATACGATGTTCTCTCTTTTCCTTCCCCATGAGTTTACAGAACAGTGTTGTGACTACAGATGGGAATTAAGGTGCAGAGAGAATGGATAAAATTATTCATTTAATTTTAAGCAGGAGCTTAGGGTCAGGTGTCTTTCAGAGGATTTAGTGCATTTTAGGAATATTTGTCTTTGAGTACATCCTGAAGCTTGTGGTTACTCTGCCAAAGTGTGCATTTATTTTCAACATTTAAATGCTATGATTTCAAGCATCTAACATAGCTGAAACTTGTTCCTTTCCTCTCAGCCTTATTTTCAGACAGAACTAAAGCATTTCAACTCAAGCTTTTATAAAAAAAAAATTGTCAATTCAATGTACTGTCAAAAAAAATGAACACAAAGGACTAAATCTTTGTTAAAGTTACAGGAGACTGAAAACTACTTTGGAACATAGTAGGCATACATTTCCATTTACAGAGGGGAAAAAAATTACCCGTAATCTTATTTTTGTCCTTTTTTTAATACTCTGCTATTTTTCTTTTTATTTCTTTCAGATGATATTAACTGTGTTTCTGAGCAACAATGAACAGATTCTGACAGAAGTTCCAATTACACCAGAAACAACCTGTCGCGATGTGGTGGAGTTTTGCAAAGAGCCTGGAGAAGGAAGCTGCCATCTGGCTGAAGTATGGCGTGGAAATGGTAAGTAAAATGTTAACTGGAAATGGATTTTAATATGTGCACCAATTATAAAAAAAGAGTGAATTCTCAATACTAATTATTTCAATTACATATTGTACTCTGATTTTTTTCTTCTAGTAGTCTAGTAATTCTTGACACTTTTTTCTTTTCTGTTTTATTCCTCAGTCTGAAGCATTTGATAAAATGCATATGTAAGGTCTGTTAGTGTTCTGTATTTCTTTTTTTGTAATAGGATGGGAGGGTATTTAAATGACAGTAGGGAATCTCAGGATGAGATCTCAGTCAGTGGGTGCAGATCACCACCTGCATTCTTTCCAGTCCTATTTCTTCACTGTTAGCATGTGAACACAAACTGAAATTTAAGAAAGGGTATAGACTTTTTTTTTCTTTCTGTGTCATGAACAGTAGATGCTCTGCAGACAGCATTATGCCAGAATGGAACATAGTTAGTATCTCTAGCCTATTCGTGAACATTTCCTCTCAAAGATTTGTCAGCCCCTCTTGGGGCAGGTAGCAGTGTCCATATCCTATTTGTGTTGCAATTATTATTTAACAGAATAGTGAGGCAGGTAGTTTTTTTCAGGAATGTGTCAAAGTGCATGCATGGTGGATTCTGTTTTTAAATGGATTCTTGCAATTGCATGTAGTACAAACCTTATTAAACAAAGTTTATCAGTGTATGGATCTAAGTAGAATTGGTGGATGGATGAGGATAACAGACATGTTCATAGAATCATAGAATAGGACCATGGAATGGTTTGGGTTGGGAGGGACCTGACAGATCATCTAGTTCCAATCCCCCCTTCTTATCTCTTAGTATTTAAAGTGACCCCTGTTTAATGTAATTTCTTCTGTATAAAGACTGATGAGGTCATAACTGGATACTGAATTCTTAAATTTTGCATTGAGGTGTTTTATTTTGATTGGGGCCTTTTTGCCAGGCAGACACAATGGGTATTATTCAGATGCCTTTGGAACTTTTACATATTGGCAATCTAGAATATTTTCCTCCTAGGAAAACTATGCCTCATCTTTTTCTAAACTGTTCTAAGACTTTGTAAAAGGAAAAGGTACCTCAAGAAGTTCTTTCCTACCTGGATGGAAACTCATAGTTTAGGCAAGAGTGAACAGGGGAAAGGTTAAGAATTGTACGCCTGCAATTCTAGGAATACAAAGTCAGTATATGCTTAGTTAGAAACTTGTCTTTAAGGATAGAACTTGAAGAAGGGTTAAAACTTTTTCAGATTGGAAATTTGGATTATGGAGTCTATGATGCCAAGTGCATCATAGACTTCTAAAATGGATCTGCAGACTTTAATGACACTCCAATCTTCCTAATATTTTCCAATCACTCATTTGTGAAAGTGTAACATACATGGTATTATTTATTCTTCTGCTTTCACAATACTTTTGAAGGTGTACTTCTGAAAAAGGTGTAGGAAAGAATGTTGTCAACTAGCTTCAAAGGGTGACTGGAAACTGGAAAAGTGATCTACATCATCTTCCTGGAGCACTTACACCTTGCAAACCTTGGACCTTAGAAGCACAGGTTTTCTGTGATCAAATATTTTCTCAATCTTAAATGTTATCTGGGGGTATAATACTTTATTTCTCAAAGTGTAAGATATCTAAAGATAAAAGCTTCTATAAAGTGGGAAATCGAATTTATCCAGGAAGTTGCGATGCAGGCACTAAGACTAAATTTTGGGCATCTGCCCTGAGAGTTACCTGTCTTTGATCCCAGTAAAGTCAATGGAGATCTGGATATTACTGTGAATAGAAAAAAAGGAGATGACTGATTTCAGCTGGTTGTTTTCTTTTAATTTTGAGCACTGGAGCTCACCCAGTTTTCTGAAGTGGAGATCTTCATACAGACACGTAGGTGTAGGAGCAGAGGCCTGCCCAGAGCCCATTGTTAGCACAGAGATTCTGGTAAAACTCGCATGAAGGTGTTTTCACAAAGGTGGCTTTGCTTTCTGAATTCCCAAGATGATAACTCTGTAGCTCTATTCCACTGAAAGTGTAGAATAGAAAATGGTGGAGAGAATGAAAGAAAAAATAGAACACTCACGTATTTTTTTTGGTCTTTCAAAAAGGCCTGTAGTGTCAGCAAAAAGGGTATCCTGCACCCCAAACTCTGGTTTTAAGGTTCTCTGACAGGAATTTCAGCACAAACATTTATTTTGTTGTTCTTAAATACAGGATACAAAATCTGCAACCTCAGCTTCTTGACCCAAAGTCTAGGGCACATAGATGTCTCAGTGGAACGACGTGGGCAAAATTTGATAATTTTTCCTTCTGCTGCTTCTGAGAGCTAAACTGAACTCTTTCCACTGAAGTTTTTAAAAATAATTTTGCCTGGAGTAGAGATCTGATGTAGAAAACAAGAGTCTGAACAGTTAAATGCGACAGTTAAAACAAAAAACTTTAAACTATGGTTCTGAGTGGGAAGTGTGAGGCAATTTGCAATAAAACTGCTGCATGTTGTGCCAGTGAAAAAGCATATTTTATCTGTTCTGTTACACTGTCTCTGATCCCTCACCCTTATCCTCAAGAGTTCCGCAAGTGTTCTTTCCGAGGACATTTTGGAAAGTAAAATTCAAAACAAAAGTTAATACAGAAAATCATGGGCTGAAAAAACACATTACATTTCGTCACACACCAGAAGTGGTCTATTTTCCTGACAGTCTCTCCATGTGGCACAGATGACAAATTGCACCTCTCTCCATAAGAGAGTGCTGTCTACCTGGCCTCTTGTGAATGTGCTTAACTCCTCTGCTCTACAGGTAGCCACAGTTTCTTTTAGGTAGCCCGACTGAATAATATATGTCCATTCAAATTCAAAGCATTGGGACTTGTGGACTGTAATCTTATTATCAGGTACAAATAACAGTTTGCATGCCTAAAAGCCTTTCTAATTTCTATTGCTCTAAGAAAATACTGTCTCTTTTAATAGCGTTCCTGTTTTGAATGTGTATGTACAAGTAAATGAGAAACACTTCATTTTATATTTAGAGGATGAGAGACCATTTTTCTTCCAGAAAAATGTTACTAAAATCTAAAAATTATGTAAGATTTCTACAGTGCAGAAGATGACAGTAACTTAGCTGTTGGAAAATACATTGGTTTATTTATTATTGTAGCTTTTATCTGTTTGCTTTTGTGTTTCTTGAGATGAGTAGTAGTTGAAAAAGTCAGTAGCATTTGTGCCTGATATATTGGACTTTGTACCACCTTGCGCTTTGTCAGTTTGAAGCTTCCTCTTTTTGCAAGGATTTCTCATGCCATAAGAGGAGAAGAAACCAGAATGTTCTTCTTCATTCCGCTGTTACTGCAAATAGCAGTCAGTAAGGAGGGTAAAAGACAGGTCTGATGCCAGGAACTTGTAATATGTTTAAAGAGACAATTGATTCCAACCTTTAAATCCACCCAGTACGAATTATCCAGTTCATTTACACCTGGAATGCCCTTCAGCAATTGGTTATAACTGGTATTCCTCAATGTGATGGTAACATAGGAGGCAAGAGAGTGTGAAAGAAATGGTTTCTTACTCGGAGTGTACTTCTGCAAACCTGAGCAGGGAAAGACTCAGTCCAGATCTCACAGCGAACTACCCTAAGGAGATAATCTATTACTTTTTATTCTGGGTTCATGTAGAGGAGGCATAAATATGTTTATTACACATAGCAGGATCCTTGAAGTCAGGAAAAAAATAGATTTTGAAGACTGAAACTTACTTTTAAGTCGTGGATTTGTAGCTCCACCAGAAGGATTTTTTAACTCTTTTCTGAAACATGGGTGCAGTATTTGTGTTTCAGATTCACAGGGTGTTTTGTTTTGGAATCCTTAAAAGTAGCCTATCCTCAAAACTTCTACTTAAAAGGAAAGGAGTATAGCTCATTTCTCAAAAATGTTTTAGAATCTTGAGCCAACTTAAAATCTAAGGCAGTTTTTTCAGATAAGTATGAATATATGCATTTATCATGGTTTTCTGCTTTATTACTCATGAAAACAAATGTTCTCTAGATCATGTTTGATGTGTTAAAGTATAAGGATCCAACCTTTTTATTATTACTCTACACCTATTCTCCTCGTAACCTTTTCTTCCTGCTCTCAGAATGCTCTGTCCTATTTAAACTCCTAAAAAAATTAAAATTGAAGTTTGAAATAGTTTTGAGAAACCAATTACTGACAAATATTTCTGAAGCTATAACAACTGGGAAAAATTTAACTGTAGCATTTCTCTTTGTTTTGTTTTCATTTTTGTTCTTAAAGAACAGGGATTTTCAGAAAATATCTCTTTGTACTATTATACTGCAAATATAAGATCATGCTTTCTTCTTGCAGTTCTTGTAGACTTAAAGGATTTAAACTGAGGGAAGCAATGGGAATTTCAATTCTCATCATGTCTTAAGTGTTAATGTCCATTTTTCTTCCTCTTTGTTTCTTGAATTTGTTTCATGTAGTACAGAATGGTTAGTGCTGCTCCATATTTCTTTTCTTTGTTTCAGTGATGTTGATGATGCTGTTACTACTTCAACCTGTTTTCTGTCTACATTAGGATAACATCCCAAACTGGTTTTGTGAAAGAACTGCTAAACTAGTAGAAAATGTCTTTGCCATTTCTTTCCATTGTCATGTCTGAAAAATATTAGTCTTAATTATTGAAGGTGCATTATGTAAATGAAACCTCTTACTTTGACTAGCTCCTGGGATCAGGGCCTTACTTTTAATGGGAAACCAGCTTAACCAGGAGGGAAGC
This sequence comes from Corvus hawaiiensis, assembly GCF_020740725.1. Classification (NCBI taxonomy): domain Eukaryota; kingdom Metazoa; phylum Chordata; class Aves; order Passeriformes; family Corvidae; genus Corvus; species Corvus hawaiiensis. The sequence goes on from NC_063218.1 coordinate 9,872,533, forward strand.
TGCAGCTACTCCTCACCATTCCAGAATTAGCCCTGCCCTGTTCTAGTGGGGCTTACCTGGCAATTTTTCTGTTCGAGAGAAATTCCTAAAGATTCGTATCTTGTGTCCTAAAATTGCTGAACTAAACCACTTAAATATTTTTACATTCAGTGATCTTTAGAAGACTCATGCTGCAATTTTAGTGGATATGCTTCAAAGCACTTGAAACCTTACTTCACTTTAGGAGTTGAAAAACCTGAAAATCATGTTTTTAAAATACCTTTTCAAGAACTGAGTAGTAATAAGCCACTGACCTTATTCTTGTGTGCTCAAACATTATTGACAATGTTTCTGGGATGCTACTTGAGGAACAGGAAGAAGTTAAGAAAATGATTTATTTTTCTAATGCAATTGTTGTGTTTTGGTTTAGGGGGGGTGGTTTGTTGGTTTGGGTTTTTTTGGAGTTTGTTTTGTGTCTTTTTTTTTTTTTTTTTTTTCCTTCAGAAAGATAAGTAACCAGTCACCTGATGAATATGATTAGCTTGTGGTTTAAATGACCCTTCCCTACTGAAAGCAGCTAGATCTAACTGTGACTAAATTATGTTAATCACATACCTATTTGACATGACATATTTTGACAAAACAGTTTATTGTATTAAATGCATTGTGAAACAATTGATAAAAATGTATTGTTTAAGCACTGCAGTTAAGTATCCCAAGAGTATCAAGACATGTACATCTATGTAGCTGGTAATGCATATAAATTTAGGTAAATTTTATTACATAAAGGTATATTTGTGATTTGGTTTTCCCAAGCTTTCCCCAAGATTTCTCTTAAATCTTTGTATCATTTTGTCTTCTCATGTCAAATGGGTGAAGTATGAAATGGATAACAAATTGTTAGTGGTGCTTTTCCTGGTAGGAGATAATGTGGTTTGGGTTTTGAAGGCCAAAAGCATTTTGCTTTTAACAACAAAGTATAGTATATAATATAATTTTATTCTGGTTAGAAGATGTAATTTGGTGCTTAGTATTAAATCTTAAAATGGAAATTTTATTATCTTAGTAAAAACATCTGGTAATAAATGCAAGTGTAATTATGGAAACAGGGAAAAACTTGTCTTCTTAAATGTATTTCCATTTTGAAATACTAAATATATAGTGTGCAGCCTCCTACTAGTATTTTTTTTGATCAGTTTAGAAGAATTAATTACTCTATGAGAATGTCTTCTGTTTTCTTGGAGAAAAGCAAAGAGACTGACTGTTGCATAGAAGTTAGTCTTTATTTGTTCAAAGAGTTGCCAGTAATTTCACAGATACTGGAAGTTAGTGTCTAGCAAAGTGTATTAGAGTGGGAGTACCTGCTCAAGTGCTTAGGAGATGAAATGTCAATAGAATGATAAGGCTTTTAGTCTGAGTGGAAATCCAGAGGCTCAAACTGAATGAATCGTTTTAATAATAGAACAGATTGCCCATCTGGTGGTGATGGGGAGCAAGGTTGCTATTTCCTAAGTTAGGGTTTCTGAACACTGGTATGGTTTTGCAAGCTGGTTCTGTAGTGCTGTGTTACAGTAACAGGCCAGCTTTTAATACCATCCATCCAATGTCTGCTGGTGCCTGTTTTTTAGACTTCATGTAAGACAAAATACATTGGATATATTGAATTGCTACCAAAAAGGACATTCTGATCATTAATAAAAGTTTGGTATAAACCTGCTTGATTTTAAGGAGTTGTGATGAGGTTTTTTGGTCTGGTACTTTTAGAGCGGCCCATACCCTTTGACCACATGATGTATGACCACCTACAGAAGTGGGGGCCCCGCAGGGAAGAGGTGAAATTTTTTCTTCGTCATGAAGAGTCACCAGCTGAAAACAATGAACAGAGTAAGTATATTTATCCTGTAGTGCTGTTACTGAAACAGATTTAAAAGATTTCTGAAATGAGTTTTGCTTTCAGTTCATTCAGTGAACTTCAGTGGTTATATGTAATACAACTTCCTTATACCTAAGCCATTTTGAACCTTCCTCAGGGGCACCTTTATTCTTGTTCTCCAATTCTCTTCTTTAGAATAATTTCTGCTGGTCTGTTGAGTAATAGCAAAATCCATTTGTATTTTGCTTAATTTGGATCCAAAAAAGTTGGTGGATATTAGAGACTTGTAGTTTTTTCTTATTGAGAGAAAGTCCCTACATTTTGAGTGGGTGAAATGGTTCTTTTTGACCTCCTGTTCTTTCAGTTGCACAGAGAAAGACTCGGTAAATTCCTTTGCCTCCTTTAAAAACTCAAATCTGCCAGACATCACTGGCAGAGGTTTCAGTGCCTTTACTTTCTCAGAACTTCATGAAGGTATATTTAATAGTGGTGATAATTTACATCCTGAAAAATTGCTGGTCTGCTTGGTTCTATAGGAGAAGCCTTTATATGAAACAGTGCCCTATGAAGTGGGCTTTCTTAAAAGTCTGTATTAAAAAAATAGAAGTGTTTTAGTTTTCTGAACTTACTGGTGTAGACTGTACTTAATCTATGAGAGAGTTTTGAGGCTGTGCATTATAGACTTAATGGCTGTCAGACTGTCTGAAGGACGGGAAAGGTGTCTCGGTGAGGTGTGTTTGCATGCCCAGATTATCCCGACTCATTCATCTAATCTGACTACTTTTAACAACAGGATTTCAAGTCTCTGCTGAGTCCTTCCTGCTTTCAGCTGAGGTTTCTTCTCTTATTTTTAAGTGGTTCCTGCTTGTTTTGAATGCAGAAGTAGCAGACCCAAAAATGTGTGAGGGAATTTTGTATTAATTACGTACTTTGTAAAATAGCCAGCTATCCTTTGGGCAATACAAATATAAAGTATGTTAAGAAATTTAAGATACACCTAAAGCCAAAGAATTTCAGTGTACAAGGAAAGCATTGTTTCTGAACCATGCATGCAATGCTTTTTAATTCGTCATTGATCTATGGATCAATTTGTAGATTAAAGTTGTTTATAAGTTAGAAATTAGAAAAGCTTCCTCTACTAATACTAATTTGTAGTATTCAGTTGAAGCTACTGCTTCTCATGGGCACAAATTATAAAACTTGAGTACATTGCCCTTCAGGACATCTTTGCCCAAAGAGAAGTTAGGAAAATAGAGCTGCATGTCTGTACTTTTAACTGAGGAAGTCTGTGAAGTAAAAGCTTTATTTCTGCTGATTCACTGCTTACAAAAAGTAACTTCAGTAAGAAAGAGTTGGAACTAGCAGAATAAAAACCCACAGGTAAAAGTTTCATACAAATTCTTGAACAGAATTCTCAGAACATTGAAGAACAGACTCAAGACTGAAAACTATTTGTTTTGAAAACTGAACTTTGCACTAAGAGTGATACTTTACTTTTAGGTGGACGTCAAGCCCAAAATCAAAGAAATGGCATAAATATACCTGTGGAGAAACGTACAGAGAATGGGGTATGTAATAAATCCTAAAGGTTTGGATCAACACCACTCAAATACTTTGTGTTTTAAAAATTATTACTTTTCAAGGTGTATAATGATGGGAACTGGGGAAAAGATACATTGATCTTGGCTTTGTTTTGATTTTGTTAGAAAGTGAATGGTACAACGTGTCTTTTTCATCAGCTACTCTGAATTTTCTGTCTAGAAAGAAATTACGTCATACAAGAAGCCCCAGAGTCTTATTAATTCATGTTCTAATCTGTTTTATTCATTCTGTGTGAAGTAAAACCAAGCCACATTATTCTTTCACACTTGTATTGCCTGTCCACATGTCTTTTCTTTGATTTATCTCACTGGGACTGATTCATGACATTCCCTTATATGTTGAAACATGAGGATATATCTGTGGATCGGGATGTTTTCAGATGCTGGTAGAAGAGCTTACATACCCCTCAGAGCCATCTTTTTATACTGTTTTTATGCACTTAATTAATTTCTACCTGTGGAGTTTTTTAAACTAGTATATTACTAGGTTTCTAATTTAAAATACAAATTACATACCATAGGCCACCTGTGACTCCTGGCTTGAACATTTTCTCTTTTACACATAAAACATAGTATATCTCTTTCAAAACTGCCATGGCTTAAAAACCTCCTACTCCTGAGCTGAAACTCTGCTTGCTGTTTTCTCGTCTCATCCTCAACACTAATGAAGATTCTGCAAAGCATAGTCTGTTCTCATTTGCTCAGGACCATTCTGGTGCCTTTACCAGGATACTCTAGCTATAGTTGGCTATTTTTAAACATTTTCAAATTTCAATAAAAACATTTGACCTCACCAATTCATAGTTATATTGTCTCTATGAAGCACTGTCACTTTACAAATGTGCATATGGCTCTTTCTCAGAGTAAAATAATACTTGAAGTTTAGAAGCAAACAAATCAGTTTTTTCAAGCCGAGAAGTCTTAAATAAGAAAAACCCCCTAAAATGTTAAAAGTAATTGTGCAGATTCAACAATTTTGTGCTTGTGTACTGCCTGATAATTATCTAAAATTCACACACACTCCCATGTAGCAACAGAGTTGTTCAGTCAGTTTTCAGCTCCCTTTGCAGCTTGTTTTATGTATGGCATGTGGACCTAGGGGAAGGAATTTTTTCCCCTATTCAAACCAGTTAATCATGTATTGCTTTCTACGTTCCTTTTCTGTAGAGAGCACTGGCTGATATCCTGTGCTGCATGGATCCGTTTATCCAGCTGCCATTGTCATATTGACAATGTAGTGAGATCATGGTGCTTAAAAGTGCTGGGGGAACATAACTCTTTCATGACCTCCCCTGATCTGCTCCTCCATGTGGGTTGTAGCTCATATACTACATTTGAGATATACTATATTTGGAAATTAGGACTGGCATGCCTTAAAATCTCACTTCTTGGCAGAGCTAAGCTTTATGATAGCATGGCTCTGTACTGATTTGAATTTGCTGTGATTTTTTATGGGTAAAGCTTAGACTTGGTAACTTGAGTACCATTGTTATCTTCATGCCATTCAGTACATATTTTTTTTCTTTTTTTAAATCCCGAAAGTTGGCCACAAAATTAAAATTTGTTAGGGAACTGATCACTTTAAAAAGGACTTTTACCAGGTTTAGGAAAGTGTATTAAATAACAGGTTTATTAAAATAGAAGACTAAAACCTGAAGGTGTTATAGTAATGTGAAACTGTAGTGGGTTTTATGCTAAAAATGGTACAAATTAGGTTTTGGAAGTGTTTAAAACTAAGATTTTCAATTGTGCTAAGTTTTAAATTAGAGGGGGAGGGGGGGAAAAAGAGGTGGCTTCAGGATCAAGGATTTAATCAGCTTACACTTACGTAATGCATTAGGCTTATTCATTGTTGCTGGCATGCTGAATGTTAGACTGGCCCTAAAATCAACACAAACCAATGGAACATTGAAGACAGCTCAAATCTTACCAAATACTCTGCATTCAGGTATATTTTTATTATGTGTGCTGCTTTAATGATGAAATAGTTGATTTTTTGCTTAATGTCGGGTAGAGCTGTAAGTTTGACATGCATAGAAAACTTTAAGATGAATGTTAGTTTTACTGATTGAACGAATAGTCTCGGAAAAATTCTGGACAATCTGTCCAATTAAATTTAGATAATTCTATTAATTGGCATTTTGTCATATGCAGTAAGATTTTTTTGGTTGTTCTTGGAAACTATATGTGCTTGATCAGCAATTATTTAAATAATGGTTAGCTTAAAATCACATTATGTAAATGATTAAATTTAATTAGACTATCTTTCAAGTTAAAAATAGAATAGGCTAAGTCACTTGGAGCAGTGAAACATGCATTGTTGTAAAAAGAATACTTACCTGTAACTATTCATCTGGGAGCTTTGCATTCTGCATAACAAAGTCTAAAGGAAAACTCTGTGAGGTTTTGTGAATTGACAAGTGCTGTTATTCTGGAGGTGAGCTTTTGGGGTTTGCTTTTGTTTACAACTTTTTTTCTTGGAAGTGGAATTATGCTGTAATCGGGACCTGATCCCTTTCAGTACACAAAGGTATAGATGCGTGAAGATCAGACTTACGTAACTAAACAGTTCCTTTCGCCAGGGAGATTGGACAGTGTCTCAGGAGGGATTCTCTTCTCTGAGAACAGCTGCCTCTTCTTCCTCTTCCTTTTTTTTGCTTGTGTGACTGAGCCAGTGGATCTGAATGCAAGTTGTAACAAGGGGAATTCTAAATAAATACGGGGAAAACAATGTTTTATCATTGAGAGTAACAGACATTGGAACAGACTGTTCAGAGTCTGTGGAATTTTGATCTAGCTGAATGAAGTTCTGAGCAGTCTGAACTGCTCCAATCAGGGCATACTGAACCAGATGACTCCTAGAGACTCCTTTCTGCCTGAATCATTCTTTCATTCTGTGATTGGTGACTGTGAAACAGTGGTCATCCAAGTGCTGGGTCTTGTTTGCTTCCAGATGTCCTAGCATGATCCAAGCATCATTCCATAGTAGCAGCAGCAGTCTGTGAACAGTGAGGCAGAGCAAATATAGGTGAAACCACTGGGGGTCAGTGGCAGACAGGGGAGGGACTGGGGAGCCCCATCCCGGTGCAGCTGCCAGCCCTAGATAGGAGACGTGGATCAGATGATGCTCTCCCAGAAAGAGCACTGACTAGATGATGACAGTTGTCCAGATGAAATTTCTTGAAGATCAAGAAACAGGAAAACAGATGTAGCTCAGGGGGAAAAAACAGTGTGGTACAGGAACATGCCAGAAGTCAAATGTATTGGACTGAATAAAAGTAGATTAGTGTAATGAAAACAGTGTGTATATGAAGAAATACTCATTTGCTGTAGTTGCTTATATATAAAATAATATTATTTAAATAAAAATTATTTTATTCACTATCATTTACTTGAGGAGCGTAAAATGTCAGTTTGTGGTCTCCTGTGCCATTTTCTTTTTAACTTATTTTTGCTGTTTCAAAAATTGCTCCTTCGATTTAGAGAGAGTAATATCAATAAGCTTTTTTCCTAATGGATGTTGACTGAAGTCTTTGCCAAGAAGTACAAAGTGGAACCTCATTTTATCTCACTACAGAATTTGTGTTAACATTAGTGTAAAAGAAATTTGTGTAGAGGAAAAGATCTTCACCATCATCCCAAACTGGAGACATGCACTCCTGCAAATTTTCTTAGTCTTGAAGCTGTGACCAGTAGATGAAGTTGAGTGTTAAAGTTTTGTGCTGATTCAATAACAGAACTCATCTTCACTATTTCTGTAAAAGTGTCTCAAATCAGGCTTTTAGCAAAAATTACAACAGGTAGTCCAGCTGTTTTAGTATCCCTTACACTGAGGGAATTCTTAGGGAAGTTCCATTAACAGTCGCTTCTGCATACGTGTATACACAAGGCAGATTTTCATAGTACTGATTTAATTTCAGAGAGTGTATGCTTGCTGATAGAGGGTAGATACCCTCTGATGCAGTCTCTGTATTCCACTCCATCATGACAGCAGTAAAGCTACGCTGCTTTTGAGTGCCTGTGGTGTGACTTGTCCCATTCTGTGGTTAGAGATTAGATGGATTTACAAGTGGTGCCAAAATCCTTGAATAGAATTATATGTTGTTCATTAGTTTTAACCATTTGATTCATGTTAGTGTGACCAGATAAAAAAGCATTAAACATCTAATGTACATTTTGTCGTGGGGGGGCATTTACAAGTATTCTTGCAACAGACAAAATAATTAAAAGGTTTCCTTAACCTGTCAGGCAAAGATACAACAAAATCTAATTGTGAGGAAAAAAGGCAAACAAGTCAGATGCTTAACAGAAGTAATAAACTCAGATGAAAAATACATTATATGTACTTGCTTGAAGTTTCTCATTTAAACTATTGAAGGATAAAGAGCTTAGTCTGGATAGAAGTTGTTCTTCAAAGCTGAGCTGCAAATTCAATTTAATATAAGCCTGTAAGTATTAAGCACTCTGTTTATAACATTTAACGATGTGCTTGGAAAGGGCTGCCATTCATATAAGACAGGTTTTAGTCAAATTTGTTTGAAATGAACAAAAAACTACGTCACTCTTGAAATCTCGATTCAGGGGTCTCATAGCAAAGTCAAAGCAAAGTAATTCCATTAAAAGATGATTTGAAACAATTTAGGCATAAAGAATTCTAACAGTTTGCAGGAAAGTATTTTTTTCTGAAGCAATATTCATACAAGCTTCTTGGAACATTTTGACCTTCTAGTAAAAGAGTAATTAAATCAGATTCAAATTTTCCCAGTTTTCTGCTGAAACTTTCTCTGTTGTTTTTGTTAGAGACAAAAAGTTATTTTATCTGCCACTTCTGCTGTCAGAGGTGTTCCCTCATGTAAGACATAGATTCTGGAAATTGTTTACCTGTCAGAGAGGGGAGCCTTGCTGTCCCTACAGCAGCTTTCTGCACCATCTCCTAGTTCAGTTCCTAGGTCAGAGTTAATAGAGTTTGGATTCTCCAGAGACTGATAACAGTTCTTAAAGTCTGTCTGAAGCATTTTCCAGACAGCTGGCAGTATGTTGCTCTTGAAAAAAATAGAAAAACGAATCCAACTAAAGGATTTAAGGGAAAAAAATTAAATTAGGAAGCAGAAAAAAATATTACAGTGTAAAGCTAATTTTAATACATACAAATAGCTTTTGAATTCTTGCTGGACTAGAAATCCGAGTCTTTTCACACCTCAGTAAAGGATAGTTATGTAGGGGTTTATAGTGTCTCTACAAGACTTTCTGTGATCCCACAGAAAGAATTTCTGTGAAACTGTAGGGAATTCAAATGCTCTTGACCTCTTATCTCCCTCTGAGGCCTCTTTTTATGAGAATAATTTCATCAGTTTCATTGCACTTACTTTGTGATTATTTTCCTGTTACAATTTTAGTTATGATAGCATTAGTTTATGACTAACACTCACTTTTAACATCTGACTTAATTTGGTTTGAGGAATCTAAGGATTGTTTGACTAGTTGGGACCAGGAAACATTCTTGGAACATTGTCAAAGAACTGTTTTCTTCTGTCTTCTCCATATATTTACATAAATTTTAATCTCTGTCAGTCTAGATGCCAGATATCTATCTAGATGGCCATGGATATGAGAGTCACAGTATACAGACTTGTGTTATACAGACATTTACACATACTCACTTGGCAGTGTACAGATTTTGTAGTTCTGCTGTTCTTCTGGGCATCAGAGAGAGTTCTGTTCAACAAGTTATAGGCACTGAATATGTGGTTTCCTAGTCCATGACAACCACCAGATGGGTTCCCATTTTGCAAAGGAGAAAATACCTAAACTGCACCACTTACTGTATCTCTACCTCTAGTTCCTGTTTTTACAGGTCTAGCTTTGCTTTTCCTCACTCATGGCTTTGCAGTTTTACAGCAATACTTGGTTGCAGATATCCATGGGACAGGGAGGAGAAGTCTGTATGTTTGTTCAACCCCTAACTATGGTATTTATTTTCCTATGTTTGTGTTGTGGACGTGGAGCAATACAATTCACTCTTTAACCTAGATTTCTAACTAAATGAAGCATGTGAAGAATTGCTTCCAGTTGTCACTGCACATAGAAATCCTGAGCTGCTTGGCCCTTACATAAAGTTAGAACAATTTAGAATGAGTGTTTCAGCTGACGTATAACATTACACACATTAACTCATAAAGTAAACGTTACTGAAAGACTTGTTATTTTTCTGAAGTGTTGCTGTGCAGCCCTTACACCTGGACTGTAAACTTCAATGCCCGTTGTCACAGCTGTATCCTTTTGCAGTCACATTAGTATCATTTTTAGTTAAGCCAAATATTTTAATATCCAGTTATTTTAAGGAAGATGGGACTTGTCCTTTCCTTTATTTCTGTAGATCTTTACAGGAGACAGGTTATGAAATTCACTGCATGGCTCCGAGAGGTTAAATGTGGAAGTTCGAGAGTTTGGACTGTTGCTCTGTCTCTGAGTGGCTTTCAGTTCAGAGCAGGACACACTACTGCTCCACGCAATGCCAGCTATTCATTTTCAGTCCACCTTTCGAGCTCTGTGTCGTTTGCAGATCAGTGCTTTCTCTCATCTTTTCCATGGTCTCTGTGGTGTTTCTTACGCAGTGCTGCTGTGGCCTCCTTTCTCTGATGCACCTTTCCATGTTCACTGACTTGTTCATTCAGTTTCCTGTCCATCTCGCCTCTGGACACCAGGCATACCTATTTCCCACCTGCATGTTTTTCCCAGGCGAGTGAACCTTTCCATTTCTCTGTTGTTTCTGCAGCTGCCTCCAGATCTAATTGTTGTTAAGTTTGTTCCCCCTGCAGTCTTCCTCAGATCAAAGCTGAGAGAAATGAAAGTCCCTCTAGCTAATTTAGGAGCAAGGGAGTTGAGCTTGTTCTTCTTCTCGTATTCCTAGTGGACGATCTTACTCTACAGCTCATACCTTTACTCACTTGCTAAAAATAAGCCTGTTCTTTATTCAGCTGGATTAGTCACTGTATTGTGCTTGGACATAGAGTTCTTCAGTGTCCTTATGGAGACCCATTTGGCTGGATCTCTTGTGTAAGTGCACTGAATCATGCTCAAATTATTTTCTTGAAAGAAGGAAGAGAGGGTGAACTTGCATGTCATTCCTGAGTTTGACAAGGTAAATTACAGCTTTTTGTGTTTTGGGGTTTTATCTTCTACGATATCCTGATTTGTAGATACATAAGAAATTGTTAATGGGGTTTAGTATTTTCTGTAATGTTTAATATTTAAAAACCCTTAGGTCTAGGTTTTGGCTTGTTCCAGTCTTCTCTGGCTTGCAGATTCTTGATTTATGCTATTGCACACATGCTTTAGCTTTATTGGTGGCTCATGTATTCATCTTGTTGCATGCAAGATTTAAGAAAAATCTGAATTATGCAGGAAAAGCAAATAGCACTGGAAAGGTTATTTGCATAAGATTGTGGTATCTATTCTGACTGTACTGTTTACCTTTTATTTTAGGCAGTCTCTGTTAATAAAGAAACTCTGTTAAGTTTCAGGTGGTATGGTTTGCTGTCACTTTAACCAGTAAAATTACATACAAAACCCAATGATTTTCCTGATCTCTTTGGTATTCAGTTTTGGCCCAGCATTGTTAATGCTACAGAAATACAAAGGAACAAATAATCCTTGTGTTTTTAAAGCTAAATTGTCTATATTCTTACATTTTCAGTTTAACCTGATAACTGCAAAAGAACTGTGTATTGCTCAACATTTTCCATTGAATATGAAAAGTGCAATGAATCAAGCTGATGATAGTTGACAGCTGGCTTGATCTTGCCGTGATTAGGTCTTTTACTGCTGGCAAAATCCACTCGCCTTTTCCGTTAGCTGATTGCTGATGAATGCAGAGAGACAGCTTTTCATATCGATAAAGAGTTCAGGGAAACCTTTATCCCATATAGAGTAGGATTAAAAGGCATCCTACCTACTGTTGATTGCACTGAGCCAAAAAACCATGCAGGAACTTGTAAGATGTGCAGGGTTGTTGATTTGGCTTGTTCACAACAAGCTGTTAAACCAGTAGTGTAGACAGAAAATAGCGGAAAGATGGAGCTGAAGCGTGTTGAAGCATCGCAAAGGTTTACAGCTGACGGGCAGTGCTGCGAAATAAAGATGTGCTCTCTTGCAATTACATGGGAAAATAGTGAACAGGTAATTAATTACTTTTCAAAATTTGTTAGTTTTACACTTTGGTGGACATGTTATTTAAGTACTGTGTAGCTTTTGAACTCTTAATTTAAGTGATTGTGGGTTTAGTTGTCACATGACCGGAATGCATACCAGCTCAGGTTTTGTAACTCCTTATCTCTGAATTGAAATTCTTAGTTAATCAGATTTTCTTACATGCATTTGCTATCCTTCTTACATTTTAAGACCTTATCAAAAGCTTGTTACTTCCTAATGTCATGGTCCACTTTTGCTTTTGACAGTTTGGTTTTGTGGGAAGTCTTACACTAAGGTCACAACATATCTTTCAGTTACAGGATACTTATTTTCAGTGCTTTTGTGTTTTAGAAATGTTTTATTATACTGTTCTCATATGAACAATATTACATCAGTACAGAAAAACTTCATATTGAAACAATTACTTAAGGGAAGAATAAGCACAAAATTGGTGCTAAACATGTCATTCAGACTAATGATAAGTGCATCTTAATCACCTTTGGCAATCCTATCAGAATAAGCTGTTGCTTTTAGAAAAGACCCAGAAAAATATAGTTCTAAGGCTATTTCTAAAGGATCTAGACAGTGTATTTTCAATGTGTATTGTAACTTGTCTATTACTCAAAATCACTATGAGTGAAAGGATTGCGGTTGTGAAAAGGTCTGAGATTTTGTGCATAACTGATATTTCAACAAGAATGCGTTATCTCTTTTAAGATCCTTTTTTTAGGAGTATGAGGTTGATGTTTTAATTAAAATCAGCTACTGGGTATTTTAGCCAACACTAAAATTAATATAAACATGCTTAAGATTTTTGTGGCTGTTTAAAAGTGGCTGCAAGGACAAGGAAGAAAGTACTGCTTTAAATAAGCAAGTTTCAGATGCTACTTTCTTAGAAGTAATTTAGAAGCAGTCTATTTCAGATGTAGCAGATGTTCAATATATGCTTAAATCCATTTCTAATTTTGAAAACCTATTTTAGCATTGTTTTAATTTTTGTTAAGTTCTGCCTTTTCTTAGCTGTTCTGCTTAAAATAGCAGCCTTACTAAGAAAGTAATATGGGAAAACAAGAAATCTGGAGTCTGTAGCTTATACTGAGTAGACTTTAAACATTTTGTTACGGAGTGACTCAACCATCAGCAAGTTGGAGGAATTACTAACAAGATAGTATAGATTGAGAGAGGTTAAGATTTTTATCAACTGTAGATAATGTGACATTTTTCAGCAAGCTGTGATGCAGTTGAAGCAACTTTATTGTAAGAAACTGTTAGTGTATTTATTTGCATGATACAATAATATTTTATAATAGCATTTGGAAGTAAAATTACCTGATTCTGTTTGTGATGGTAATTTCAGGATTATTTTATTATCATGAGATAGCACACACTAGGTAGAGTTTTCTTTATTCCCAGTATTCTGGGTATCTTTTCTGGGTATAATTAGCTTGTTCATTTCCATTAAGCTAAAAAAAGGCACGTGCTATTGTCATTGGATTCTTTAAAATGGATTTCTGCTATCGGCATGTTTCTGACCCAATTAAAAAAATGCAAGGCTGAGCTGTGGATAAAGCCACTAAACTGGAAATAATGTCATCCATGTCAAGATCAGCAAAAACTCTATTTCAGTTTAAATAAAAACAGATGCTTTCTTTTGTCTTTTTTATAGCATTACACATGAGTTTAGATGAAGGATTTTCAAGTTATCTTTGTTGAGCATGTCACTAAGATCAGGTTTTATGGAAAATGTGGTCAAAAATCTATTAAAATTCTTGAATTTGATGATACATAGGGTCAGTATATTTCAGAAATGTACAGAGGTCAGAATCACTAATCTTCAGCAGATGCTCCATCTCCTTGATAGACCTCAGAGAGCATAAGGAGGTCACGTACTTTTCACCTATCTGATGCAGGACTGGCATAATAAACTCAGATCATCTGTTTTCCTCATCACTACTGAGATGCCAAGGACAGGCACCAAAAGTGTATGTAGGATATTCTCACTAGCAACCCTTAAAGCTTTGTTGCCACATGGGCTTTTCAGAGCATCCCCCAAACTTACGTTATTTTGAATGCAGCATAAGGCAAAGATGGTGCACGTCTGAGTTTCTGCTGCTCATGTCCACATTAGCATTGGAGAATTAGGAAGTCTTTTGGTAGGTTCAGCAGGAAAAGCAAGCTGTTCCTTTCTTTCCTGCCCTGGCAGTTTGGAGTTCTTCAGCCAGAGTTGCTGTTCCTTTGCTGTAAATGCTGCACAGGGGAGGAAATGTGCGGATGGCCCACAGTGGTGACAGCTCCGTGGTTTGGGGAGGCTGAGAATTGTCAGAGCCCTGATCCCAGTCTGAATTCACTGGCTGGAGAGCACTCTAACTGACCCCTTTTCATTTTATGGTTGTCATTCTGCTTTGTTCTGGGAAAATGCTTGTTTATATAACACACTTCACTCCCTTTTTGCCCACATGCTCGTATACCTAGTTCCAGACCTGTCAGTTCTGTTTGTCATGTAGCTCTGTAGATTTCTGGGGTTTGACAGCTCTGCAAAGGTAAACCTCTAGTCTGGAGATGAGTTTTGTTTTCCCTCCTGTGCCCTAGGAAGTACTAGCAACTTAAAACTGCTATGGATCATGGAAAGCTGAGTCTTTCACTATGTGTAGTAAAACCAAAGCATTTACTTTGCATTTCCATGTAGCCATTTTAAGCCTTCTCAGGAGCAACTTGCAGTATCTTTCTAGCCTCTGCTGTCCTCTCCTATTAGGGTAGTGAAGATGTTTTCTTTTTGCCATGGCAAAACTGTGTCTCTCTGTAATGAATCCCACGTGGGGGGGCATAAGTTCTTTCATGAGCTCAAAGTTGTTGCTTCTTGGATTTTTTTCTCTCTATTGCAGTTTCTGCCTCTAATAGTACTGTGGTGTTGGGGGGAGGTTGGGGTTTTGGTTTGGTGATGGGTGTGTGTACCCCCCCAGCCTTTGATATACTGGTGTTGTCCCCGTTTGGATAAAGAGAGTTTCTTTCACATTTTTTCTCCTTGAGGATATGGTTACTTTTACCATCATAAGAAGGGAGGTTGGAGGACTTCAGAGAAAGTTTTGTTTTGGTTTTTATTTAGTTTGTCTATAAAGGTCATGTGGCCAAAATGTTCCTTATCTGTACAACAGTTTTAGAGTGGCAGCTTATATAAAGAATAAACAGTGTAGCTGGGCTGCAAGGTGGGGTATCTGCTGCATTATCTTCAGTAGCTGCTCTGTATTGACTTTTTAATAAATAGATGATTGAAAGTAGTGGGATACAAGAAAAAACACTATGGGTTGCCCTTTTGATGGCCAAAGTCAGAACCAGCCCTTCTGGGCTCCACAGTAGAAGCTAAGGCACAGACTTTCTTGACTCTCTGGATCCTGGTTGTTCACATTTTAAGTTACATTGACCTTGGCAATTGGTGCTTTAACCTCAGATTCATTTCTGACTGTGACAAGAGAGGAACAAAGTGGTGGAACAAAGTACAAGAAGAGAAGTAAAATGAGGGAGTAAGGATAGAGGTGATAGGGGTGAATGACAGGAAGAAGAGTAGAAAATACGTGAGAGTTCATAGTACATGATTGAGTGGACCGGAATATGCACAGGAGAAGGTGGAGCTTGGCCAGTTTCAGGATGCTTGAGTGACTTGAACCTGTGGTTCCTCGTGCAGGGTTTTGGGAAGGGAACTTCAGAAGATTTGTGTGGGAGATGGGTGTGAACTGAAAAGAAGGAAGAAATAGATAAGGGAAGTTAATGACATGGTGCTTCTTGCAAACCTAGAAAAAGATCCGAAGAGATAGTATGCAGGAAATTATTAGTAAGTTCTTGTACTACTCTGCTTTTCTTTTTCAATTAATTGGTTACGTTATGCTTTACACTGGCTGGCTGAGTGGCTGGGTGTTGCTGAACCAAAGCAGGAGACTGCCAATCCTTATGGTGGCCCATAAAGCTTTTGAATATTTGGTTTTTCCTTTAAAGCTTTTTTGAAATCATAACAGTCTCAGGTGTGTATTTAGTGTATGTTTCATTATCATTTTTAAAATAACTGTTCTTATTAGTGCAAACTTAGAAAATTATGAAAAATAAATATCTTCATGGGTTAAGCATGGAGGCAAAAAAATTCATAAAATCAGACCACATCCCAATTACCATCTTTTAAAAAATGATCTATTCAAAAGGTTGGTCTCATGGGGTTTTTATTTTAATATTGACATAATTAGATTCCTCTTAAAAGAGAGTTTTCTATTGGGAGTAAAGGCAAAAAACCACTGGAATCTGCCCTTATTGCTTCTATCCCTTGACTACAGTACATCGTGCTCGTCAAAGAAATATTTTGAATTCAGGTGCAATTTTTCATTTACCGTTGCGAGTTGTCAATGAGTAAGCCATTCATAATAGCCCAGAAGTATGTAGTCTGAGGAGCTCGTGATCTTCAACAGCATAGAAAGGAAGGAGGAATGAGAAAATAAATTTTCAGAGTGACAAGACTAATATGTAGAAATAAATATTAAAGGAAATTCATTTCCTTAATTAAATGCCTAAGGTATGATTTGTTTTGAGACTGCTTGTAAACTGGTTCCCAAACGATTTAATTACTACTGTACTATTCATCTCACCTGTCTCAAAAATATTAATCATCAAATGGTAAAATATTAGCTTGTAATAGGAGGGTGATGTCAGAAGCTGAAACTCAAGTTCATTACAAATTCTATCTTTCATCATGCCCTTTTAAAGTGCATGTTAAATAACATAAATACAATTTTTTTAAGATCCCTGTCAATATTAAGAAATTGGTGAATATAGGTGTAAATTATTCTTATCTATATGAGACATACATAATACTTCTTCAGTGCCTAATAATGCAGTGTTTGCTCTATGGCATTTCATTTAGGAGTTCATCCCTGTGTAAATGCTGCTGTGAATCAATGAAAAAAAATTTACAATTCAGCAAAACTGTCTGCTTTGATGTATCACCATGTAGCAAATGAATCTGTGGAATCTGGAGGAGTAGGTATTTGTAGTGGCTTTTTAGTACCTCCTTCAGAAGTCAGTTCTGTAGGGGAGGTCTGTTTCCCTTGCTGCAGGAGAAAGGAGGAGGTCTGGACCTTAAATGTGATAGGCTCGTGTTTGTTATGAGAGGTGAGTGTCTTGACTTCGTGGATGGAATTAAAGAACTGAAAACGCAGCGCTGTCTTTGCCTGGCATAGCCTGAGGTTTTGGAGAAGGGCTGAGATGGACTTTTTTTGGGGCGGTGTTTGCATATAGATTATTGCAAGCAGACTTAACTAATATGAAGTGCTCTAAACTAATTGATTTAACTAGATCTAGACAAGAGAAGGATTCAGTGTTTTTCATGCTGTTTCAAAAATGAAGCTGTGCTGATTTGGAGACCTGAAACCAGCAACGGTCTATCTGAAAAGAATTTATTTGCTGTTGAAGAGGAATTCTGCTTGCTCTGTTTACTGCTTTTGCCATGTGGATGAAAAGGAGAAAACGGAGAGTGAAGTTACAGGTTCAATGCTTTGTTTCCTCAGCTGTCTTTTTTTTTTCCTAAGTGTAGTGTAGCTCTTGGAAGTGAAAGGGATACTTATTGGTATTCAGTGAGGTGAACGTTAAGAGATTTCTCATAGGGTGTTTATATTTAAATTGTTAATTATCACTGTTTCCCATGTTATTGTGCTTTGCCATTTATAAAAGGTTTTTAGATATTACACTTTCTAAATGGAACATTTTGCAGTAGTTAATAGCTTCTTCAAGGAGATGCTAATATTTGCATTAATCTTGTAATTAATCTTCTATATTTCACATGATGCAAAATAGTACCGTACTTTTGCCAGGCATTATGAGAGAGACTTTCAAATATGCTTGTTTAAAGCAGTAAAAATTCTGAGCTCTTGGGTTAAACTGGGTTGGGGTTTTTTTGTTAGTTTCTGGTGCTTTTACAAACCAGTTTCTTATTGCCATTGTACATTCCAGGTTTACATTAGCCATTTAGAAAATCTTTAATTTTCACGTGGTGAAATGGCTTTTTTACCTTGAAGTTCTTGCAACCACTATACAGATACCACCTCTGAGTCTGGATGTATTTTTAACAAGATTACTTAATGGAATAAAAGATCTCTCTATTTCTTGGACAGTGTTATACTCAAAATTTTTACTGGAAATACTGGAGCTATGAATGTTTTTAACTTCAACTGGCAATCAAAGCAGAGAGAAAGGAAGCACTGGGAAAACTTCACATAGTTTAATGCAAGTTACATATTTCTGAGAAAGCACATGTGTGTATTGTGAAAATACTTTCAAGTCACACACATTCCCCCTTTAAATTCTAAAATCAGCGATCCAGAGGGAAGCCTTCATGCTGTTCTGAGCCCCTTGTAAGAATTGCCTGCAGAGCCCAGCAGAAGCAGATGTAGAGGTTTATTTTCTTATGGCAATTGGGCATGCCAACTGAAGTCAGCAGAGCCTGAACATGTTCTGGGAGCAGCATCTGGTTTCTGTGTTGTTTTCTTGTCTCAAGTAAGCACATTTTGGTTTGTGGATGGCACTTGGAGAAGCTTCCTTACTTTCTTAGCCAATTAGTGCCTTTCAGTCTGTAATTAATAATAAATGTCTCTTTTGATGGCCACAAGTGGGTACAAGTTACTTGCCCTGAAAGAAGATTGGGAAGGACTCTTCTCTGCGTAAGTCATGCTAATAAAAAAAGTGCACACTAGTAAGGTCTATTTTTTTCCCTGTGTTGAAATAGAAAATTAGTATCTTGAGTGGACTTCACCTCTTTTAATTACTTCTCTGCTATAAAATTTTTTCATTATTGTTGACTAGTAAGAGGAATTTCAGTTGTTGTTTCCAGTAAGAATTATAATTTCACTTCATAATTTATTCAGTGGGAAATGTTCAAACAGAGGCAATAACTTAATCTAAACATTTTAGCTGACATGTCTATATCATGTGTCCAAGATGCAGCAGCTTTAAAAGTTAGTGATCCAAGTCTGGCTCACTTTAGTGATTGACCTTGAGGTCTTTGTCTTAAAGAATTATATGCAGCAGCATAAAATTTTAATTCAGGTAGGAAAAAAAAATCAGTTACTTTAAAACAAATTGTATTTTCCTTTCCTAAATGATGCTTAAAGAAACAGTTCTGTATTGTGCACTGGTTGGAGAACTGATACTTATGTAGGAGTTTGATGTAGAAATATGAAAAAAGCCATTCAAAGTGCTTGAGATACTGTGGTGTCAACAAGATGTTTCTGGGAGTGAAGTACAAGTACTTCAGGAGATACATCACTGGACATTAGTAGGGTGGGCCCAGAAAAGCAGAGCAGCTAATTCAGTTTTCCTGTGGGATCAGATGTGTGATCAGATCTGTAATCTGATGTGGGATTGATTTTGGGCACTGGGGGGTTGTTTTGGTTGTTTGGGGTTTTTTTTCTGTATGTCTGTAAAATGTTCAAACCTCATTCCATTTTATAAGCATTTGAAACAGTTTTATTCATCAATATATCCAAAATATTTAATTATGTTTTCTTTTTCAGTGGTATTGACTATATTGGGGGTAGCAAGTGATGTAACTTTTATTTGGTTTACTAATAGTGTAGTCACGTAATTTGGTGAAAAATTTACATTGTTTACTGAATTATTAGAGTGCAGTAGTCCAGCATTTACATTGATCCAATAAATTGACTGAATTATGTGTAAATACTTTGAAACAGATGTTGGGCTATTCTGAACTTCGCAGCATAATTTTTCAAAGACTGGTATTTTCTTTCAGTGGAAATTCTGAAGTTGTGGTTAAACCCTGCAATTCTCAGGTTATGGGTTTTGGTTTTCTGAGTAGCAAGTGTCAGCTTCTGGAATTTTTATTGGTACATTGCACTCTCTTGAGATTGCATACAAAAAAGTGTGCTTGAAGTAATTTAGTGTATAAATATAAATTGTATTTGTTGATAGAACTATGGATATACTGAAACAATGCATTCATGTTTTAAAACACATGAGATTTGGTCACACACATGGTATGAATTTTAAAGACTTTCCATCAATTGTGTCTCTATCCTCATTTTGTAGCTTGTGTTAGTTTTGAAATGCAAAAGAGTGAGAAAGCCTTGCTAATACTTTGCATTTCATTCAAAGTAATAGCCACTTACTTATCTAAAGGGGATCAGCTTTACTTTGCTTCACTTCTACAGACATCTGTTTTTACAGATTCGTACCCAGTTTATCAGAATTTTCACCATCTTTGGATGTGAGCTTAGTGACCCTTTATCTAAGAGTTCTCATGTGGTCTTGTCCTGTGCCAGGCAAATATGAATGAGCAGTTTAAGCTGCCAAGACAGTTATGCTGAAAATATTAGGAAAGGAAAGCAGCTTCAGATTCTCGTACTGCCTAAAATACCTGCTTGCATGTGTGTTCTCATGTGCTTTACGAGGACTGTATGCCAGTGCTACCAAACATCTGAACAGAGAGATGTTAAATGTCAGATAAAGGCTCTTTTCTCTCTTCTTGTTTGTTTTGTCTCTTAGTGTTTTCCTCTCCATCCACTTTTCCACTTTTTGCTTTTTCGGTCCCTCTGCATGGTCTGTGCCCCTCCTTTCTGCTCTGATGTTCCTCACTGTTTCACAGGTGCGCATCATTCCTCTGAGGACTTGGGAGGAGCCTTTAATCTTCCTCTGAGGAGTGGGGGTTTAGCTTGTCTGGTCAGAATGCCTGATACACATCAACACATTCATGTAACATTTTCTGTTCTGCAGGTTGGGAATCCACGTGTTGAGCTCACTCTTTCTGAACTGCAAGATATGGCTGCCCGACAACAGCAACAGATTGAAAATCAACAGCAAATGTTGGTTGCTAAGGTAATAATTATATACAGACCAATTTTTTTGAACATATGCAAGCATAAGTTTCATGGATAGAGAAAAACACATTAAGTTACTTCAGTTAAGCTCAAGAAATAGCTTGAGAAATCCATAATTTTACCAGAATAATGTTACCTTAGGCAATGCACAGTCTTTCAGCATAAATACTACTCGAACAACCTGTGTGTCACTATAAAAATATTGCTAGGGCTTACTTGTCTCTCTTGTGTGGCCCCCTTCATGATCTGTGGCAGAACAAGCTCAACTCCATGCTCATCTTTAGTAGCTCATTCACTCCACTACAGTAATAGTGGTGTGAGATGAGGATATGCCCAATTCATAAATATTCAAGTATTATATTTCCAAGTCTTGCATATGGAAGAATCTAAGTATGTTTGCAGAGTGGGGAGGGGGTTTAATGGTTTTGATGTTGTTGATGTTGTTCGAAGTATTGTAGTATACAATATGCCTTCAATGCTTGGAGTACCTAGGAGTCAACCTAGGTACTGATTCTGTTGCTCTTTCTTCATGGAAATAAGTTTTTTTAAAAAAATTTTCCTTGTGTGCCCAGCAGAAGAACTGTTATTTAGAACGGGACCATTATTTTACAGCAGGTCATCTTGTTCAAAATGTTCTGTTGGTCATGTTTTGTCATCTTTGGGAAGCTGGGTAACAGTGCTGGTAATCTATTTTGCCAACAGCAAGAAAACTGTTAATAGTGTCAGAAAACAAGTGCTAGAAGAAGCATCACAGATGTATTTGAATGAGTGTTCCAACTAGGGCTGTATTTGCGTATCTGTGTAAATATGATTTTTTTTGTCTAAAAAAATTTTGATTCTGTGCTCTAAAACAGATTTATTAACTTGATGTTTAAGAGTTTTTTCTAGGACTCATGCATATTTCAACGAAATATATAACCTTTTCTGATTTGTGGAAATAAAAAACCTGACCAAAGTGATATGTTTTTCTAAGTTAATATGGTGGGGGCTTTTTTAAATAAATGGGTAACAGGTGCCTCGTGTTTAAAACCTCCTTTTGTCAGGAACAACGTTTGCGTTACCTGAAGCAGCAAGAGCGTCGCCAGCAGCAGTCTGTTTCTGAGAGTGAAAAGCTTCAAAAACTTAAAGAACGTGTTGAAACCCAAGAGACAAAGCTGAAAAAAATCCGTGCCATGAGAGGACAAGTGGACTACAGCAAGATGATGAATGGCAATCTGTGTATGTGGAATTCTTAATTTATTGAATTTACTGTTCACCGCCTGACTAGTAAATAATAAGTCAGTATAGCATTGAAGCAGGTTTTCAGATAGAACCCCCTTAAGAAAAAAACATTCTGTGTTTCCTTGAAATTTGTATGAGACAGAACTTGTTGTTAGTTTTACATAGTCAAACAAAGTCAGAATAAGTCTATTCTCTAACTATTAGGAAATACTATGGCTGTTAGCAAATTTGCAATGCAAGTATTTTATAGGTGCATACATATATTAAATGTAAAGCTAGTGTGGTGTGTTTGTTAATACTTGTAGAATTAAAAAAAATAACTTCTGCTTTATTTATTATTTTTTTGTTATTTTTATCTTGTTAATTTTAGCAACTGAAATTGAGCATATAAGTGCCATGTTCCAAGAAAAGCAGCAGGAGCTGCAGGCTGCAGTGTTAAAAGTGGATCAGCTCACTCAGCAGCTGGAGGATTTAAGGAAAGGGAAACTGAATGGGTTTCAGTCTTACAATGGACAAGTGACAGGGCCTGCAGCAGTAGAATTAAAAAAGCTGTATCAAGAGCTACAGGTAAGTAACAAAAAGATGCTATTTGAATTACAGCTGTGGATTTTAAAAGTTGTATTACTGCTCTTATGAGTGGCAATTTGTTGTGTTACACCTCAAAAGCAGTGTCTTAGAATGCTGTTAACATGTGAGGTTGTAGTTGGCATACAGCCTTTTTTCAGAAAGAACTTCATTAGCTTTAAAAACGATTTTGTTTCTTATACATGTAATGATACAAAGTGTGCAAGTGTTTTGAAGGACGCTTCTCAGCCCCTCAAATACTGAATGTCCACATAACCTATTATTTGTTTTAATCTCTCTCAAAAATTTTTTTCTAAAACTCATTTTGGTACTTTTCTAGTTTGCACTGAACTGGGTATAGCAAGCTCACTTAGATGCCCTCTTAACTTGGAGACATTACTGTAGTTTTAAAAGTGTGTTGTGAAAATGTAGCTATATTGTCTGGTGTAAATAAAATACATAAAATAACATATTTTAATACAGTAATCAAAAATACAAGCTGCACTATATTCCCTGCATTATGTAGTGCAGTATAGCTGCAGTGTATTCACAGAGTATTCCCTGCATGAATACCTCCTCTAAGAAGATTGTTATGTCTAGAGTGTAGCTCTCACATGAGTAATTAAATATTCAGTTTACATTGGAATTTTGTCCAGTTATGTGCTAATGTATCAGGATTTTGAGGGCTTTTTTTATTTACTCATGTACTTGATTGTGATCAAGGTAACAGCTCTAATATATTTAATATTTTAAAATTAATTTAAATTTCAAAATTAGTCTCATTTATATAGATGAGCAAATACAACATACAAATCAATCAATCAATCGTGTTTTCATGCATTAGGAATAAGGGTCCCTTTCCCCCTTCCCCATTTATACAAGGCATGTCTATCTGCCTTTGAGTATTTCTCTTAAGTATTTCTAAGTACTAAGATGCTCAATAGATGAAGATTTTTCTCTTGTGCTTCACAATGATCCCGTATGTGTTTATCAAGACTTAAATTTGCCTCAGGTGTTTTTTGCTTGTAACATTACCATGAAAATTGGAACACTGAGACAATGTTTGAGTTATTGAAGGTATGAAAAAATGCCAATGGCAAAGCAAGAGAAATAATTATAAAGAGTGTCATGGTTGATTTAAACCATAAAGGTAATCCACCTCATCATCTACTGGAAAACCGCTGTGAAGGTTTCAGTTTAGTCCCCATGCAGAGAGGAAAATCTGTGCCCAGTCCCTGCAGTAGCAGTTCAGTTACCCCTGCTTGACATCATGAAGTCTCATGAGGAACTGCAAACAGAATCAGAGTTTCTATTACAAGTTTGGTGTCACTCAGTTTTCGTGACAGACAAGCTGTCTTGGGTGAGCATAACTTCTAACAAACATTTTCTGTGATTTAGTTTTTCACAGTAGAATTCAGTTCTGAAATGTCTTTATGCCTAATTCCTCAATCCATTTTCTATAAATGGGAGGCAGTCTGTATGTATTTAATAGGCATCCACTAGGTTTTTTAGGATATTTTTTCACTGTTTTCCTCCAAGAGTTGTTCATGATTGCAAATGCTAACTTGACAGGATGTGTGTAAGCGTAAATTAGAGACACCAGAACAAGTTGTTGATCCAAGTTGCTTTGGGTTTTTTAACACTGTATTAAAAACCAACTTGCCAAGAGACAGAACAAGAACTGTCCCCTAACAAGTGGGGTTTTATTTTTCATTTTTTTATTTTTGAAGATCCGTAACAGGCTTAATCAGGAGCAGAACTCCAAGCTCCAGCAGCAGAAAGAGCTCCTAAACAAACGCAATATGGAGGTGGCTATGATGGACAAGCGAATCAACGAGCTGCGCGAACGACTGTACAAGAAAAAAGTTGAGGCACGTCAAAAAGAAAACATTCCTGTAAGATAAACTGTTAAAAGGGCCACACTTCAGTTTATCAAGGGCCTATAAAAACTACATAGAATCTCACTTTTTCCCACTCAAGTAATACATTTACAGATAAAGAACGTATAATAAGAGTAGCAGGTTCTTTAAAGCTATTTTAAGGTTTCTCATAGTTATCCAAAAACTTCTGTAAGACAGAATATGTTTCCTTTCATTTTTCTTCATGGCACAGACAAGACTATATTAAAAATCTGAAAAGTTTATATTTCTAGGAAGGAAAGTATGACTGTGTGCTACGTGTTTAAAAGCATGGATGCATTAAAAATTGGATTTTATAAAATACTGATCTTCCAGTATGGAAAATGGATAAAAATATAAATGGTTTGATAAAGTTAGGCTTAATAGTTGTCTGGACCTTCAAAAAGATTTTAGAGATGAATTTTGGATTTCCATATGTATTAGTAGCTGGAGGTATTGCTTTAAAAAACCCCAACCCATACATATTGATCATTTAAGAACTCATTTTAGACCATTTGCTTGAGAAAGGCACAATGAAAGAGGCCTTACAGAGATAAAGGTGTCTATAAGAGATTTATATGCTGTGACTAAGAATTTTTGAGGTGTTAAGTTTAAGGAATAATATTTGTGCTTTCTACTACTTTTTTTTCTCTTTTTGTAGAAACGTAGAGCATGGTAACTTAATTATTAAGGTGCCTTAGCTACAGTGCATGGTTCTAGATAATTAAGTTTAGACCTCCCTGTTCATGCAGCAACGTCTAGATTAAATGGACACTCACGTTTCAATTTGTCTGATCGTTTTCAGTTAAATCGTATTAATGGAACTTCATCACCCCAGTCATCCTTGAGTGCTTCAGGAAGGGTAGCAGCAGTAGGACCTTACATCCAAGTTCCAAGTGCTGGCACTTACGCTGTTCCAGTAGATCCAGTTAAGCCACAGTCTCTCACCATTGCTCCTAACTCAACACATGGAAGATCAAAATCTGGTAAGTACTTGTGTGATGTTTATTAATACATACGGTTTGAAAAGGGGCAATAAAGAAATGGAGCAATCTTAGTGTTGGCATAATTTCTGTAGTGGAAGAGGCAAGTTTCAGATGTGTTAATACTGTTGTGTGAATTGGACATAAGTCATTTGATATGTGGCATTTTTGCCTCTTTCCATGAATTTTACTTAGGCTATTGAGTGTTTTCTTTGAAATTTTACTGGCTGGTACATCCCTAAAAGGAGCACATTTTCTTCACAGATCCTATGTTGTGTCTTTAATAGCTTTCTCAATTAGTTCGTGTGTTTGAATACAATAATGAAATCAACTTTGTGGAAAACTGTATTATAAATAACTACTTACAGTATGTTGCTTTTTGTCAAGTAAAGCTAGTGAGTAAATAATAACAATATTACTTCTTAGAAGGAGACTAAATAGGAAAATAGAATAAAACTATGGGAGGTTTTTGCTCCGTCTAAGATATGGGAGTTTGTGGCCCTTGAAGCATTTCTGAAATGGAATAACCTTAACATTGATGTTGTTTACTTGTTTCTGCCCTGTTTAGTGAAGAAGCTGCCCTTCCAGAGTAGTCTCCAGAACTTTGTCTCTGAAATTGGCTCCCAAGTCTCCCATCAGTAATAATACCATCTACATTATAAAATAGAATTATTATTTAATTTGCATTGGAGACTAAATGAAGCAGGTCATATTTGTGCCTGAAATTCTCAATTCTAGCAAATCCCACCTCTCTGCTCATATCTTAGAAGATTCAGAATTCTTAAGAAATTATAAGCTAGGAAAATACGCATAATACAAATAAAATTGCATGATCCCATTCGTCTAACCACAGGACTTATTTTACCTGGTATCCTAGGAGACATTAAAAATGGGATAAGGAAAATGAGTAGGAGACGAAAGCTGTTGCAATATTCACATACATTCAAGTACTTAAAACTGAATATTCCAGTAAAATTTGCAGCAGGCTTTCCAGATGGGGAGGAAAAGATGGAGGGAAGACAATCTGAACCTCTCTGAAGAAAAGAATGTCAGAAAGTAAAACTAGCCAAACAGAACTTAAAAAAAAAAGACCCCAATCTTTCCCATTGGTATTAGTGATTTAGCAATACCTTTATCAGGTAAAAGTATTTAAAATCTCTACAAACCCCATCGCTGTGGATTTATGGAAAAGTCCCAAGAGTATGGAATGACTTAATTGTAGGGTGAAGGTACAGATTTGCAACAGTTTAGTTTTCAGATTTGTGGATCCTTCTTCCACATACGGAAAAGGACAGTTCCTAACTTTTAAGTTTACCAACCAAAAATCAAAATTTTGTAATATCAACCTCCCAAAATATATATACCCACTTCTAGACCTACCTCAGGACTTTTAATATTACAGAAATAATTATACTGCCTTAGGACTGACTTTGTATTTATTATTTTGAAGGTACTTGTTCTGTAAAATAGATTTATGTAAGGAGAAGCTTATATGCTCCCAGGAAGGAAGAAAAGAAATTGAGAATTTTTTTCAACTGTCATGCTTTTATTTCTCATTATCTGAGTGTTCCTGTTCTAATTTTCTCCATTGTCATTGTTATAATTTTTCCACCACTTTTTTTCTTTCTTTTTCTGTGTAACTGGATCTGCCTTGGTGTGTCCGGTAGAGACAGACTGTGGGTGTGTGAAAAAATCTCCAGACACCTGGAAGGTTTCTGATTTAGACATAATAGTGGATCCTATTCTGTCACCTCCCACTTCTCTTCAGTCTGCTGTTCACAATGTCATCCGCCTGGCACCTACTCTGTTTGACACCCAGCACTGTGAGTCCGTAGAAGATCTCTGCCTAGCTAAGAACTCAGTTTTTAATATGGTCATCTGAGCTCTTGCACACAGATGCATATTAAACAGCATCTTTAGGATTTGTGTTGTGGTCTGGCATGTAGAAGATGCTGTTGAAATGTAAAATGGTTGAGAAGTTGCTTTTCATCTTTGAAGGAAACAGATTTGCAGCAAATTCATCCCAGGAATACTAGAGTAGTGTACCTGGGATGAGTTTTCTTCACTGCAAAACCTCAAAATTTTCAAAATGTTAGAAATTTCTGGCAATCACTAAAGTGTGTTTTAGTATATCTTGGATTGGATAGATGTATAAAATACAGGCTTAGTTTGAGTTACTTTGTGGAAAACTTCAAGTTTCCACGTTGCACTGACCCCAGAGTTGGGATAAAAGCTCACGCTGTCAAAGTCAATACCCAGAATCTTGCTGCCTTCCATTGGACTGGGAGTGTACTTCAGTTGCTATAGTAAGTATCCTGGATCCAGACCTACAGAAATTTTAGGTGAAGTCAGAGAAAATGCACAAAACCATTTGTGTCTGTGTGTCCCTGTCTTATTTATGTAAATGCACAATGGCCTGGTGAGAGTTGAAGTACACTGGGTGTTAGTTTACAGATACAGGCAAGAGGGTGCATTTGGAGGGGAGGATGGAGCCAGTTGGCTATGAGGTGGCTGAGAGCAGGAGCTGGCGTGGCCTTGTCAGGAGGGTGTTGGCATCAGATCCCCCTAGACCAGGTTGCTCAAAGCCTCATCTAGCCTGGCCTTGAACATCACCTCAGGGATGGGGCATCCACAACTTCCCTGGACAACCTGTGCCACTGACTCCCCACCCTCACAGTGTAAGTTAGAGAGAGGAGGGAGAATCTGAATTTACTTCCAGTCTGTTACCTCAAAATTTGGGCATAAACATGCTGATTACAATAAGTTTTTGTGTATCTGTCTTTTTAATAGAAGAGTGTGGGTTGAATTTGCAGGTAAGATGTTTAAATTTGTCAAGTCTTTTGGTGTTGTTTCTGTAAGTGCTTTCCTCATAACTAAACTTACAGATCCAGATGCTTTCATGTTCAGCATGAATCAATTATAACACATTTTGATCTTCAAAACAAAGGTTTTACTGAACTGTAACCTTACTGGAGGTACAGAATGTCGTGTGTATTTTGTACAGTAAACATTTAATTCAGTGGCATAGTTGGAAAATTTGCCATTGTTTAGGGTCTAAGTGCTTAGATGCTTTTTTGGTCTCGCTCCTGATAACAAGATGATGAAAACAATAACAAACAAAACCCACAGCATTTTCAGTTCTTGGATGTTGCCAGTATTAAAAGCTGGGCCTCATTACTTTGCTTCCCGACAGTTTGCAAGTGCGAAAAGTGATTTCTGGACTATATACTGTATTCTCAGTGTAAAAATATGCAAGTGTTAATCCTGTTTTGAGAGATACTCAACAAAGAGGGTAAGGCTCATGGATAGAAAGTAGAATGGTGATGGAAAAATCACTCTCGTTAGAATGTTCCTATGCAGCTTATTTTGAGACTATCTACTATACTAGACAGAGAATTCTAGAAATAGCTCTGCTGATTCTGTTTCCTAGAGGCTTAGAACTGAAATGGGAAACTTGGCCTCTAAATACCTGGTT
Source organism: Corvus hawaiiensis (assembly GCF_020740725.1). Classification (NCBI taxonomy): domain Eukaryota; kingdom Metazoa; phylum Chordata; class Aves; order Passeriformes; family Corvidae; genus Corvus; species Corvus hawaiiensis. The sequence goes on from NC_063218.1 coordinate 9,901,181, forward strand.
TTCATTTGATACTGTATTACTGTGGGATCCAGAAATATCATTGAATCTCCACACGTGCACAATCCCCCTCCATTTTAGCTGCTATCCTGTAGTAAAGTTAATTGTTACACATCATCTTTGCTGATTTAAGTGCTGCACTACAACAATTACAAGCCATGGGGATGGAGAAATGATCTCCAGTCTCCTTATAGGAAGAGATGCCTGAATTTTAATCTTTTAAAGGCAGATCAAATCCTTAGGCTCTAACATTGGATGTATTTAGTTATTATAAACCATATCTAATTATTAGGCTACTGAAACTCTTTTGCTTATGTAGAGAACTGAAACTAGTCTCACAGACTTTATAAAGTAACATATCAATGCATCTAGGACTTCTTTAAGGATTTTTTGCCTCAGTTTATGTGCAGCTATGTATGATTTTTTGCATATGATGAAGATAAAAGCCCATGACTTGTGTCTTCACGCTGAGTTAAAGTTGTCAGCTGACTTTATAAATGTATTTAATATTAAATCTCTGAGGCAATTCTAATCGGGTGAGTGTGTTGAGGAAAAACAAAAGGTGAGTTAACTACCACTTCCAGCAAAGGAATGTGTGCTTTTGTTCCACCCTGCTGTTCAAGGGAGTTTTTACATCCTGTTATGGGTGAATGAATCTGGTAACCATAGTTTAAATTTGGAGCAAGTCCACTCGGGGCTTACACAGACTTAACATTTAGTGTAATTTGACAGTGTCTCTGGATAGTACCCAAAGAATTCTGTTGATGAAGTGTTTCTGTAAGGATTTTTACTCTGAGTTTGTTTGCCTTCTAATAGCAGAATATGCAACACTCAAGCCAAAATTTTAATTACATTTTTTCCACAGAAATTTTCAGTGGATTTGAGTGTTAAAGGGTAGTGAACAGCACATTGTATGCAGTGATTTGGCTTTCAGTATTGATTTCTGAATCAAACGTTAATTTATCTCACTTCTAGAATAAAACTAATCCCACTGTAATCGAAGTTGTTTTATTTCATGTGTAGTTTTGCTTGTTTGCAATGCTAGTATGGATTATCTTAAATCTAGTATTTTTGTCTGTTTTCAAGCTAATGATGGAAATTGGCCGATACTAAAACAGAGCTCAGCCCCTGTGGTAAAACCCCCTCAGATCTCCAACACAGACTGGAAAGAATCAAGCATGGATACTGCTTTAAAACAAGGAACTATATCCAGCCAGCCTTTGCCAACTTCAGTATTAGGAAGTACTGATAAAATGGTGGGTTTCATCTGCGATATATTTATAGATCTGCTTTGCTGAAATTATGAACCTTTAGTTTTCATAGCTGAACTCACTTCAGTTAGATATACATTCCATTTCCCTGCTGCTGTTTATTTAAAAAGTCATAAAGAAAATTACCTTTGTATTTCATCTGTTCCTTTCTGTTCTTATCACATTAAAATGTGTGGGGTTTTTTTACCTTTAGTAGTTTGTATTCCTTCCTGGTTTTTTACATATCTAGTCTCCCCTTTTCTCTCTTTGCTTCTCATAATCCTCTCCCCCCTCCTTCATGTTTCTCTAATTCATATCTTTGTTAGTCTTTTTCCTTGGTATAGATTATTACTTTTTCAATGTACTTTTTTTCTCATAAAAATCTCTCAAAAGAAGTTATTAAATCTATCCTTAAGTGAGTCCACTAGTGGTGTCTGTCTGGACTGTTATGCTAGTACTGTATGAATTCTGTAAGATTATAATCTTTAGAGAATAAGGATTTAGTCTTTAAATTGTTTCGGTAAACTCTGACAGTATATGTTGTCAAGTATGTTATCAACTAGATACTGAGATCCAGAATCCAGAACAAGTTATTCAGGCTTTGCATGTATGCAGATAGTTTTGAATTGATATGAATGTGTTACAGCTGAAGGCGCCTTTAAACAGTGGCTTTTGTCTGGAGGTATGATGGGATCCTGTGATAAACTCAGGTAGAATCATATCTAGTGATAAAGGAACACACATTGTTTACATTGAATCCTTTCCTGTCTCACAAGATAGCTAGTATGGTATGTTGAAAGAGGAATGTTCTTGCTCAGAAGTCCTTTATTTAATTAAATGGTATATACTATTTATTGTTCTTACACAGGGTCTTGACCTGGGGAAGGTGCCACCAACAGTTCCTGGTGTAAGCAAGCAGTTGCCTCAGAACTACGGGACCTATCCAAGCCCAGTTCCTTTAGGAACAGGTTCTACAAACTCTCTAGAAAGAAGGAAAGATGGCAGCCTTCCCAGACCTGGCACCAGTATAGCAAATCGGCAAAGGCCGGTTCCGCTCCCACCTCCCAGCAACATGCACCAGCCCAGCTCTTCACAGCAGATCCAGCAGAGAATTTCTGTCCCTCCCAGCCCCACGTATCAACCCTCCGGTCCCCCCTTGTTCCCAGGAGGAGAGGGCAGGCCAGAACTGCCTTTGACTGTGGCAATCAGACCTTTTCTCGCTGATAAAGGATCCAGACCTCAGTCTCCCAGAAAAGGGCCACAGACAGTGAACTCCAGTTCCATCTACTCAGTGTATCTTCAGCAAGCAACACCACCAAAGAATTACCAACAAGCTGTGTACAATACCTTAAATAAGTCGGTAAAAGCAGGTAGAATATATTTTGCTTTTTTTTTTCTTTGGAATCCATTAAGATCTACTTGTTTGGCTTAGTTTGCTTCCCATATTGGTTTGGAAAACTTGTCTAAATCTGTGAGGAAAGTTTTTTTTGTGTATGCAGAATAGGAGCAAAATCATTCAATATATTTTTGAGGTTATGCATTGATTTACCTTTTTAAAACAACATGCAATTGGAACAATATAGCCTGGATACTTTACCAGTACTTTGATAAATAAGTTGAAAAAACAGAGTCTCAACAGGAGAGTTTTTCTCCTCTTGTTGTTTCCTCTTGAAAGAGGAAAAACAGTCCAGATGCTACTTGTAGCTTATAATTGTAAGAAGCATCAGCATCACCAAGGTAAGTATTTATTTCTGTTTTGATAGTCCCCAGAACATTTTTTTTTCTGTAGTAGTGTCAAACAAGTAGCAAGAGTTTATTTATAAATATTTTATTATGTAATTTGAGAACAGCTCTTCACTGTTTTCCATCTTTCTTTTCTTCAGTTTATGGAAAGCCTGTATTACAGTCTGGTTCAACCTCTCCCTCACCCTTGCCATTCCTTCATGGTTCTTTGCCTGCCCAGTCTCCCTCACAGCCACAATCTCAGCCTCAGACTGAGGTCACTGAAAAAGATCAAGAGCTGGAAAATGCTCCACCACCCACTGAAAACAGCAATGTGGAAAACATTCCCCGTCCTCTTAGTCCTACTAAGCTCACCCCTATTGTGCACTCGCCCCTACGGTATCAGAGCGATGCTGACCTCGAGGCTCTGAGGAGAAAACTGGCCAATGCTCCGAGGCCGTTAAAGAAACGCAGCTCCATCACTGAGCCAGAGGGCCCAAGTGGACCAAATATACAAAAATTATTGTACCAGCGCTTTAATACCCTGGCTGGAGGGATAGAAAGTGCTCCTTTTTATCAGCCAAGCAATCCACAGGACTTCATAGGCAACCTAGCTGACGTTGATAATGGGAACGCCAGCACCAATGGCAATATTGAAGAACCAATCCCTGTGCAACCTACAGTTCCTGTCCCTGATGAACCACCCCCTTCGTCAGATGCCAATGATAATGAATTACCTTCTCCCGCTACCGAGGAGCTGATAAGCACTGAAACCACGAATCAAACACCTGAGACAACTGAAGACAACAACAACAATCTTGCTATAGTTCCTTCTACTGAGCAGTCACCCAGTCCCACACCAGAGGTCAGTTCTCCAGTAGAAGATGAAGCTCCTTTGCCACCTGCTCTTCCTCCTCCACTGCCTCCAGTAAGTAACAAAGCAAAAGAACAACTTTGTGAACTACACAATTAGCTTTGTGTTTAAGCATAACTGGAATATGGCAAGTTTGTGCTCAGCAGTATCTTTGCACTTGAAATCTCCTGATATTAAAAGGAAAGAAAACCAGGGGAGTTCCAGGGAGAATTCTGATGGATTAGTTTCTTTACTACTCTAGCTGCTTAATAAGGAAAATATGCAAACAGGTAATGGGAGGTGTATGTATTTTTCAACTTTTTGGAGATTCTTGTAGAACTTATTCTGGAATTTGAGATTCCATTAATTTTTTTTTTTTTTTTTTTAAATTTGTCCAGGCCTCCAAAGATAACTATTTGTGTAAAACTAAGGGTAAGCTGTGTCAGTGGGAAGCTTTTTAATTTGCAGGCAAGCTGAAATAGCTGTTCTGGGGAAAATGCACTCCTTTTGCCCTCTCAGCTTAGAGGAGAGATGGACCAGGGCTAACTCCAGCAGCAGCACAGCTGGCTTGTGATAGCAGAAATGTTCTTCTGATGGGCTTGTCACATACTCTGAATTGCTTCCAAAGTCCCTCCTCCAGCTGCACTAAAATCTTTTAAATACTTGCCATTACCAAAATCTACCACATTTGGAGAATTGAAAAATACAGAAAAAACCTGAATTTTATTCTTTGTTGTTGTGATATCACTCTTTGAAACCAAGGTTCATCTCCACTTTTTGATTCAGGTAGGAACCTTGCATTCCTCTGAGAATTTGACTGCAGTGTGCACAAGGGTTTTTATATGGTTTTCCATGAGCATAAGGGCCAGGGTACTTCTGGGAGAATGGGATATGCTAGCAACTAGTATTATTCATAACGTAAAGGGTTTATTTTCCAAACTGAAACAGCCATCCTATATAGGACCATAAGTGAAAACAGATCTTACAGAGCTAGAGACTAAAAGCATTCTATAAAAGCTGTAGTTAATAATAGATATTTTTTCCCCCAGAAAGTGACAAGGACACATATAAGGCATTCAGAATACTCTTGAAACACATTTAAATGTGCTTCAGATCTTAAAAAAAAAATGCTGCTTCTGATAACACCTGCTAGAATGTCACATAAAATAGCTTCATGTTCTGTTCTTTTTGTTTCTGCAACAAAACTCCCAACTTGCCAGGCCTGATCTACAACAGAGACTCCTGCTAATTCAAGGCGTTGATTCCTCTAAGTACAGACTCTGGCTTAATTGTGTCGTGCTTTCCAGGCTAAGCAAAAGTTTTCACAGTGTCTCAGATAATCCACCAGTAATACACACAGCTTCTATTAGATACAATTAAGATGATGATGCTTAAAACATTCACTTAGATACTTCATTCCTTATACTCACTATCTTTAATTAGAAGCTTTGAAATTATATTGGCTTGCTTTTTCATATTTTAACTACATAAAATATAGTAATGTGTCAAGCCTTCTACTTAGAGACTTTTAAATAGAAATGATTACATAGTTCTGAATATCATCTAAGGAAGATGAGATTCTTAAATGAACAATTTTTATACTTGTACAACCTGAAATGATGCCTTCCAACCTTCATCTCTACTCAGACAAAACGTACCAACTTGAAGAAACCCAACTCAGAAAGAACAGGCCATGGTTTGAGAGTGAAGTTCAATCCCTTGGCTCTCCTCCTAGATGCTTCTTTGGAGGGGGAATTTGATCTGGTACAACGAATCATATATGAGGTAAGCTTTTAAACAATGGCAACCTCATTCAGTATTCAGGAAAAAGAAAGTGCTGAACTATTTTTTTTGTTTTCAACAGGTTGATGATCCGAGTAAACCAAATGATGAAGGCATTACACCTTTGCATAATGCAGTGTGTGCTGGTCATCACCACATTGTGAAGTTCCTACTCGATTTTGGTGTAAATGTAAATGCAGCAGATAGTGATGGGTGGTAAGTGTTAAGATTTTTAACCTAGTGTCTGGGAGAAACACCATTTAGATGCACATTCAAAATCGAGTTGAGACCTGTTTTGGAAACAATTTCCTTCCCCTTTATCCCCAGTAAATGAGCATTCTCTAAGCTCTAGGTGGAGATGAACTCAAATGCAAGGTTACAGTGTGTTCAGCTCCCAAGCAAGCACGCTTAAACCATAAACTAGATTACAGTTTGGCTTTAATTAGTGGTACAGTTGCATTTCTTGTTCAGATGCTGAAATAATTAAAAGCATAAATAACAAATGACAAAAGTTAATTTGTTTAAGTTTCATCATGGTAGAACCCACCACAGATGTTGGTGTTCTTGAAGAATCTCACCTTACAGGTAGCCATAGCATTCCTGAAGTCTTTGGTGGGGATGTGAATCCTCACCTTTGTTTTACCTTCCAGGTTTCCTTCTACTGGAAAATACCCTTTTACACCCAGCAGCTTTGTAAGCTGTGAAAATTACTAGTTTTCCTGTCATCTGTTTTATAATGCTTGGCTTTACTGGTATTTTTCAGGTAAATCCTGAAATCCACCCCAGCTGCTTGACAGGTTTTGGACAATGCGTACACATACTATAAACACAAAGAAAAATCTTCTTTTAATATAGACAGGCTCTACATAGCAAGATGAAAGTTAGGATTCATGGAAGCTTATCTTTTCACATGCACTTTTTTTGCTTTATTTCAGGACACCCTTGCATTGTGCAGCTTCTTGCAATAGTGTTCATCTCTGTAAACTACTGGTTGAATCTGGGGCAGCTATTTTTGCTTCAACTATAAGTGATATAGAAACTGCTGCAGACAAGTGTGAGGAGATGGAAGAAGGTTATATTCAGTGTTCCCAGTTTTTGTATGGTAAGCTGTGACACCTACCAACTCTTCTCTAAGATTCATCCTGATTTGTCCCTCTGATCTGTGTGTAACATCTGCTTAGGCCCCAGACTTCATGATATGGCCCATCATGTCCCTGTGCTTTCAAAGTGCTAAAACCAGAATCATCTTTTCACTGTGATGTTGGTCTTAGTCCTCCTGGGTTCTGAATTACTTCACAGGCTCCTTCAAATGTTAAGATTTTTAAAGTTTTAATTTGGCTGTATTTCAAGGAAATGCTTCTACAGGGAGGTTTTGACAGTGAGTTGTCAAGTATTTTGACAGAGAGACTCCCAACTTCCAGATGCACAAATTTCTAGCAGATCACACAAAGAAAGAAGTACACTTTATGAATACTTAACTTACAGAAGGTGCTTAGTTACTAAAATGTATTTTGCAAGAAAAGCACTTGGATGGAGCAGACAACTTTTTAGTTTTCATCAGAGAATTTAAGCTTCATTAAGGCTCTGTTATATCTGACATTGTGTGAATTCCGAAAGCCTCGGGTGTCCCTACAAGACCTGCTGTACGAAGCAGTTTCCATTGCATGTATAATAAAAGAGAAAACCTCGTTCTCTGAATTATTCTTAAGACTTGGTTTTATCATGCAGTTAAATTTCTGACAGGATTTCATAATGGAAAACTGTTCATGAAATGTTATTAACAGGAGACTAATACTTGGGCCACTGTGTCAATAGTAAAAATCTCAGAGGGGAAAAAGAGGCTATTTTACCATCTGGTGTTGTTAACAGGCGTGCAGGAGAAGCTGGGAGTGATGAATAAAGGGGTGGTGTATGCTCTGTGGGATTATGAAGCCCAGAACAATGATGAGCTGTCATTCCACGAGGGCGATGCCATCACTATTCTGAGGCGCAAGGATGACAACGAAACGGAGTGGTGGTGGGCCCGCCTCAATGACAAGGAAGGCTATGTGCCTAAAAACCTCCTCGGGGTAAGTTCTTTCACCCTCTCCCTTCTATTTTTCACATGCACCTGAAGTAGGAACACAAGATGGATCTTTGGTCAGAATCCCTCTGTACACCATCCAGACACAGCACTATGAAGTGGTGTAAAGGAGGCTATCCTTATGCTCTCTCTGGCCTCTGTGCCATTGTAAACAAAAAGGAGAGGCTACTATTAGGAGATTAGTGCTGGTTCTCATTGGGCAAGTTAGTATATTTAGTATAGCAATATATTTAATATTGTTTATGCTTTATTAAGACTTTTTCCTCCCCCTTGTCTAAAATATAGAGCCCTTACAGAGAGCATGGTGGCTCTATTAGGCAGCTTGAAGCCTTGGCCCAGAAAGTTCTTTGGGAATGTTTTTAATACCTGGTACAAGATAAGAACACAGGTGTGTGTGAGTTTAAAACAGGAAAGAGCCTTGAACATGACAACTGTGGCACATCATTTATGCTGCTCTGACAGATGAACACTGTTGTCAGGAGAGGCCAGAGATGTAAGATGACTAAATAGAGCTACTGAGGACAAAATGCATAAGAGAACCTTGCAGAGCAGGAAAGAAGCGCTCTTGAGTACTCAACAGGGAATTTTTGTACTTATGTAAAAGCATCCTTTGTCTGTTCTGGATCTTGAGCTAAAAGCACCATGTCATTTTCTGAGCAGCCATGTTGCTGCTATTGGCAGGAGTAAATCAGCCCTCTTCTTCCTGCTCTTGTTGTTCAGAAGTTGCCTAAGAACATGCTGTGGCTTAAAAAAACCTCTCCCTCCAAAACACTTCATCACCCAGTTCTGCCTAATAAGTATCCCTTAGTTATAAATTATTTAAGTTGGTATTAACCATGCAAAACCTAATACTGTTATTCTGTTTTTTTAGTTATATCCACGAATAAAACCTCGACAGCGAACCCTCGCTTGAATTCAGTTGAACAACAGTGCAGTACCATGCTGGTAACTGGAAACTTAGAACATACACTGGAGCCATCATTTTTGATCATTTCACACAGAGAAATAAAACTATGATATTTAGTTTTAATGGTGCTTTCTCTTGTTAAATGGACAGCATCCATGAGTCCCAAGATCTGCAGTTTGTAAATGAGGATCGTTTGTGTGTGACCCAGCACTGATGAGGAGAGCGATACCTCCAGTACCGACAGTGTTGCGCCAACTCTCATCTAACGCAATGTTTTGAGTCAAAGTTCCATGGTAGGAGCTTTCTTGTGTTCCATGTTCAGAGGTGTCATTTGCAGATTGCAGATGCGCTGTCCAGTTTGCTCCACCCCCCCACAGCAACTGTCCCATGTCGGGATTTTGGGTATTTTTGTTTGATACCAGTGAATGTTGAGTTCTCATTACCGATCAACATCAACTCTTTGGGTTCTAGGACAGGAGATCTTCACCTGTTACATGTGTAATTAAGTAGTTACCAAAGCTTGGTGAAGGCTAGGATTTTAGGTGACCACATGCTAAACACTTAAATCCTAGTCTGGACAACCCCAACAAAAGCTTTACCTAGTCTAGCATCTTGCATTATTTGCATTTAGAATCAAGCTAGAGAACTAACAAAACCAACAGTATTTGTACACTTCTCAAAGTCCCTACACAGTATTTCACTTGGTGTTTTATTTTCTTATTATTCAGCCTACAGCACTGGTGTTACCTCTACGAATGTAAAGGTTCCCCTACTAACCCCCTGAGCTCGTCCAGCCTGGACACAACAGTTAGTACTGAAGTTGCAGCAGCCTAAGGGATTTGTATGTCTGCAGGGATGAAAGTGCAATAGTTGAAAAGGGTAAGAGTCTGGTAAAGGTTATACTGTGTCACCTGAAGTCTGCCTGAGTCAGTCTAGAAGAAAAGATGAAGGACTGGATAGAAGTAGAAAGAGGGTCGTGTAGATGCCACGTCGAGGAGAAGAAAGAAACAAGGTTTAGAGAAGGATTTAAGAAAGGCAATAGCTTATTTGAGGACAGTTTCTGTGGTTCTTGGCAGCCTATACCTGCTGCCAAGGCAAGTTATGCAATAACCTGTTCCACTACGTTGTAGTTTCAAGCAAAAAAAAAACCCCACAACCAGGCACTTCACTGGAATTTTAATTGTACATGATTTTATATACCAGAAGTATATTTTGAATTTCCCATTATAAGTTTTAGCCATATTTCTTGTAATTTTCTCCCATTTAACAGTATGCAATTTGATTAACTCTTCATGTACAAGTTCTGTGTATAATTTATATATCCATTTCTGCAGTGCTGTAACTTGCTTTTACCACAGGTCAGCATTAACTGTATATATTGTGGTGAAAAGTGAAAGGGTATTATTGTTGAAGAATTTGCTACATGAATGTGATGATTTCAAGAGCCTATGATACACTAATTCAGAGAACATGTAAATGTGCACAATAAAGTACTGCTAAGGCATGGCTGCATTTTCCATTCTCTTTATAGAGGTCTCAATAGCAGATGTGGCTTTGGTCAGTCTGCAGGAAAACACTAATTGTAGCTTGCCAAAGTTCCAGCTGTCAACCCACCTTTCTTCCTTATCAGCTTCACTGAAAATGTGCTGCTTTTGGAACCTCCTTACACTAGTATCCGAGTATTCCAACTGGGACAAAGTAACTTAGAACTAAAATTCAGGTGCTCTTTAGAAAAAATTAAAATTTTCAGAGTTCAGAGACCATGGTGTCCATCACTTAAGAAGTTGTATATTAAAAAATTAAACAGCACCTAATTTTTTTAAATAAGTGAATTAATTTATTTGTATTTGTACATTAAATTGTATACAATTTCAGATAGCATTACAGTTAAGAGTAACAAAAGCTAGTTACCAAAAAAGAAAATAAAAAACTAAAAATTATTCTGGAAGCTTATTACAGAAGTGAAGTTTCAAGGTCAAGTTCATGTAAGTCAAATTTGGTGGTATTTGGTGAAATATTTAGATGTTTAAAATGAAATGTTTAAAAAAACCCACATGATTTCTATAAAATCATATCTAAGGCAGATTTTTTTTTTTGTACATTGATTTTAAACATTTGGATAGAGGGAAAAACCTGAGATCTATACCCAAAAGCTATTCTCTGCAGAAGAGACATACACCTTTGTTTGCTTCCTGTAGCAAACAGTATATATATATATAATGGTTACTATAAAAGTTGTGCTGTACATTAGCTGTAGTGCAGGTCACTTTCATATTAAGTGCCAATAAAGGCTTAACAAAATATACAAAGTCTTAAAAGGTGAGGCTGTTTAAAGCATTAACTGTATACATATTGCACACTACTGTGAATACTCATGGTTCAAAGAAATACTCACATTGCATTTGCCAGTTCTTACATAATGAACCACACTGGAATGGGAGAGTCAAGAACAGCAAATATTTCCAGGTGTCAAATCAGCACAAAGTGAGAGGCAGGTCTGTGGAGGCTGGTGTCCTGTGTGTGCCCTCAGGAGGCCACATCTGCAGTTCTCACTGGTCCCGAGACTCATAGAGAAGTTTTGTTGCCTAACAGAAAGGCAAAAGGGCAGCATTAACTGAATTTTCACTTGCAGCCACCTTATCTGCTTCCTACCCCTCCAAAAACCTCCTTTAAAGCCAGGGCTTTAAATTCTTCCTCTATTTTCCTCCATCTGAGGCAGGTACTAGCATTCAGGAAGTGCTGAATGCACTTGCATGGTGATAGAAACTTTGAGCACACTGTGCTGAACAGAGTTAAAAGCTGGGGTAGGGGCCCCTGGGGAGCTCCAGAATGACAATAAAACAGCAAAGAGCCACAAACCTGCCCATGCAGGCACATTATAAATTACAGTTCTGATCAGCAGTTGATCAGGTGAATGATTTGAGTGTGGCTTTTGGCTTTTTCCACCTTAACTTTGACTTGGGAAATACGAACCTTCAGTTTCATTACCCATACAGGGCCTAGCACCAAAAGATTAAAGTCTTTCTGTTCCCAAAACTCAACAACTTTGAACCTTTGTGAAGTAGTAAAAGCAACTAGCTGAATTTAGGTTCAAAAGCATATTTCATAATGCACATTTTTTCAGTCAGTAACAAAAACCCAAGGAACGTTAAAGTCATCTACTACCATAGATAAGATCTTGGGACACCCTTCAGAGTGCATAAATTCTTCAGCTCTCTGAGCATAAAGCTAAAGTCATGTTCACTACAGCCAGGCACAGCTTCTGTTTCCTAAGCAACAAGGCCCTAAAGACCTTAATAAAAAAATAATATAAATACTAAGGCTGAATGCTCTCTTTGGTGCTACTAAACACGCCATGTAAAGATTTTCTTCAGCCTTGTCTAAGTTTTGGCTGCTTTGCTTACCTTATGCATAGCTGCCAGCCAGCTTGCTGACAGCTTCTTGTTACAACTGAAGTCTTCACCAGCAGTAAACTTCATCTGCATCACCTCCTCCGACCCTGGTACCTTGTACTGCAGGATCATACCTATGGCACGAGTGTTGCCTCCTGAAAAGAGAAATAACATGTGGACCAGCAGCAGGTTTTACCAACCTTTTCCAGCTCATGAGCATGTTTGAAGAAGTGTGCTCATTGCCCAGTGCAGAGCACGAGCAGCTGCTGGATCCAATGAGCTCATGACCATGGCTCATAGTGCCAGGGCAGTGGAACCTGCAGCCTCAGTATTGTTTCATCCTCTCTGCCAAGCACCAAGGCAGAACCTGCATCAGCCCTCAGGTAAAGCCACACACATCTAGAACACCCTCGTTATTTACTATCACCATGTTAAGACATTGATACCACACTTTCATACTGTAGCCTCGGTCTGTAGGCTTAGTGTCCAATTAGACTGATGGCAAAGCAAGATCCTGCTGGATACGGAGTCTGGCACAGCAGGCAGCAGTCCCTCCAAACCTGGCAAAGGTTGGGAATGATGCTTAAATAAGACTAGAGAACAGCTGACAACATCATTTACTTACTGAAGGAAATTGCTACAAAAGATGCTGCTCTGACAGTGCAATAGCAAGGTGTTTGTATCTCTCTTACTGAGGCTGCAGACAAAGATAAACCAAAGCAAAAATACAGACCTTAAACAAGAACTTGTAGAATGACACGTTATTGTCATTACTTCCTGCAGCAGTGGAGCATGAACTAAGGAACAGCACTAGCCCTAGGAACAGCACCAGCATACACAGGACACTTTTTGCAAAGCTCTTTTTAAAAAGTGTCTGCATGAGAGGGCTCCTGGAGGCTGTTACTGCAATATCTGAGGAGCCAAAACAAACCACAATCTAAGCCAAACTCAATCTAGTTAGTGCTGGTAGTGCACCTAACCCGGTCAGAAGCCCACAGTAGGGTTTATAAAAGAGCTATTTTCTACTCTCCTAGGATAAATGGAAATTCATCAATTGCTTCCCTGCACCTACTGGTCAGAGTAATGGATTAAGAGTCTACTGAAAGATAAACCAGTGGAAATCAAACACCTACAGCCTTGACCAAACGTTGCCCATGTCTGGCATTACTAAGGCAGAACACACCTTGCATAACAAAGAGGCCTTTCATTTAAAGTTGTGTAAAAGCAAGCCATTAATTAACAGTTTCAGTGCAAAGCCTTTCCACACAGCACACAGGGAGTATATTCATTTCTAGTATGCCCAATTCAGCAACCTGCTGAAGCAGGTGATCTGTAACCCTGTGTAGCACTGCAGATACCATTTCTCATCTCCCCTTCTCCCAGCATGGACAACAGCACATTGGTCTAAAAAAGGCCTTGAGTGTCTCAGTTCTCCTCCAGAGTGTTACAAAACATTCACTCTTGGTTTATTAAACAGACATATGGGAAGGAACAGATACATGTCAGACTTGAACATAACTCAAGTTGAGCAGCAATTATGGATCAAGCAAATAATCAACACTGCAGAGAAGAAAGATGTGAGGGGGTCATGACATGCTTGGGTGAGTCATGCTGAAAGGCATTGGTGATACCTTCAGTAACAGGCTGGCTCTCCAGAAGGCTGGTGTAAGTGTGAATATCTTTTCCTACCATCAAGAAGGAACGCAGGCAGAAAAGAGATAAAGCAGTCAGAAGAGTGGTGAACAAGAAATTACAGGAGCATTAAGTGACCCAGCAATACACCTGGTTGATTTGAATACCAAGGTAAGTTTATTCAAGTTAACATGCTATACTGACTGAATATTGCACAGATAGGCTGTGCAATTAGAAAAACCCAGCAGTGACAGAAGTGTTGATAAAGAACAATTATTGAAATTCCTGACCTTGTTTGTTCTCATTTCAGTCAAATCATATTCAGGTTCATCCTGAAATACTCTAAAATCTGGTAAGAGATGGGGCAGTAAGTAGCTGCACGCCAGTTTAGGTGTTACCAGTTTCATTTGGCCACCCCTTAAATCTTGAATGAAATTAAGAAAGCACAGTTTAATTATTTATTTCCCCCTCCCCCATTTCATTCTGTTAATGTTTGCACCACTGATGGCAAAATCCCAGCTGGATTCTGAAATGGAAGCTACCAAAGACTAACAGTTCCCTCCTATAAGCTCTTAAATCAGTAAACATCTGTGTTTACCCAAGAGAACAGATGACAACCACCCATACTCAGGTTTATCTAGAGGCTCTCCAACATTAAGGCTGTAGGGGAACTTCTCAATCTTCAGGTGTTTCCCCAAATCCCAGTAGCCACATGGACAGGGTCTCACAGACTGCTCTATTCTGAGAGCAGTTGTAACTAGCACAGTTACACTGAATGCACTGTCTACCTCAATAACTGCAGCTTCACATTTTTTTTCTTAATACTTCATTTATAGTAAAAGAAAAATTTACCTCCAGGAGTAAATCCCTCTGTAAGTATCTGAACAGTTGAAATCTGTGTAATTTCAATTTCATAATGGCTGTCTCCATCCAAAACCAGGTATCTACATAATAGAAGGAAAACTTTTTTTATCTAAATATCAAGTCCAAATCAAAGGAAAAAAAATAAAACAATCTCTCAGTGACACTGTTTATGTGTTCTTTGGGGTGAGGAGGGATAGAAATCAATCAGAAAATACTACTTTTCATTGAAATTTCACCCTTCCAAGACATTCTGATCCACATTGCTAGTAAATTCAAACAAACATTCCAGTATTGTTGGATCTATCAGTCTGATTACTCTCTCCAGTATCCTTAGGGCATGTTCGTCACATTTTTTTAGGTTATTATGTAATAATAGAGCTGTAAGGGCAACAATTCTATAGTTTACAAGTGCAATTTCTATCAATCAATCTTTCTCACCTCTGGTTGGTGGAAAGTCGACAGACCATGAGCTCAGATTTATCAGATGTTCCCAGAGTTACAAAGAATGCAGCACCTGGAAAGAAATGTTTTAGCATACTAATACAGAATTCAGTAAGCAATTTTCAAGTATCAGGAAGCATAACTAACCTTTACTTACTAATACTATTACTGAATTGAGTGCAGTAAGAGAATAACTGAAATGCTAAACTGATTAACATCAGCAAAACACTCAAGTATAAAATGCTGATCTTTAACTATCATGTTCTGAATCACAGGACCTTATCACATGTGCTATGTGATTTCTCCCACATGTAAAAATGCAGATGATATCCAAGAGGAATCTTATAAAAATGAGAAGAGATTTGGAGGTGGCAAAGACAGGCAATTAAAGACCTCTGTGGTCACTGTAACACAAACAACTGTTTCAGCATTAAAAAAAGAGAACAATTTTAATAGCAGGACGTGACCTTCAGTTCTATGCTTAATAAACAGTAAAGACATCTCTTTTTCATTACTGAAGACTGGCTCAGTCTTATTGTGAGGCCAATGAACTTCAGCCTTCATGTTGTATTTCTTCCTCCTCAAAACTGCTTTGGCATGGGGAAAGTCACTGTTGCTACATTAGACAAGTGACTCAGAACTCCAAGCAGCCCTACACACCCTACCCCTTTACTTCCTCCATGCCTCATGCTCCCTGTATTACCTAATCCCAATACTGCTGGCCTGGGAAAGGAAGAAAGTAACATCCAGCCCTGCCAAACGGTCTGCAATCCATCTCCATGAGCTGAACCTCACAGCAGCCCCAGAATTTCACCTCGTTACTTCCCAGTTTAGCCGGGTGCACTGACCCCCAGCACAGACCCTGTGCTGCTGCTGCTGAACTGAGACGCAGACAGAGACAGCAGCACCAAGGCTGGACAAGGACATCACAGCCACCATCCCGTCTCTCTGGCCACAGTCTGTGGCTCTACAGAGCAAGTCAGGAACAACTTCAGAACATGAATGCAAACAGGACAAGCTTTAAAAAAAGTCTTCAGTTTAGAAGATGCGATTGAAAAACTCCTCTACACCCTCATGGCAAAGCAGAGTGATGAATGATTTATATGCTCCAGGAATTAACACACTCCCTTCTGAACCCAGGATCTCCCCAGGAACATCCATGCCCATGACATGTGGGGCTTAGCGGACCCATATGCACACCAGCATCATGCTGAGAGACCATCAAAAGGCACTGAAGGATCACAGAATATTTTAAAAACTGAAGTTTCAGCTTTCTTAACGTAATTGGAACATGAATTACTGTATTGCATGTAGGTTTAATCCTATGGAAAATTGAGTACTCATGATGATCTACCATAAACCACAGCTGTAGGCCACAGACAAGATCAAAGCTCTCAGATGAAGCTTGAAACAAGCACTGTATCTTGTATGAAAATACTAAAATAGTCTCTATTTTTCATCTTTATTTAATGTAACAGGAATATGGCTAAAAGATGCATTATTTCAAGGAAAATGCCAACTGCATGCACATCTGTTCTCACAGGCATTAAAAATTTGTCTTTAATTAAATCACTCTTTGTAAAGACCAAGGAATACAAACTGAGAGGTGTAAACATTAACTAAGAAGAGTGAACCTCTCTCTAAATAAACCAGTAACACAGAATTATTAACTGAAAAACAAGAGGCATGACAAAGAGGAGACAACTGCAGCTTGTTGGACACGAGGCATCACTCTTGCTGTTCTTCAGAATTTGAATAAATACAAATGAGAGAGAAACAGCCCATCTGTGCATTCAGTGCTTACCATTCATGAGCACTTTGAGCTGTTTGTCGTAGAACTCTGTCTCTTTCTGCGAGACCAGGGCACACTCCGCACACTGGCGCACAGGGTCCACGAAGCACATGCGAGGCAGAGGCACTTTTTTACTGCAGCACTTGTCACAGAAACACTTCCCACACCTTCGGCAGTGATGCTAAGCACAAGAGAACATTTCCTTTATTTATTTACAAAGGAAACTGGTAGAGAATGATTTGATAAGGTTGCTACAACAGTTTCTCAGGTGTGAAATGTGCAAGTTGAGGGACAGGTAAAGGAAATTAACTGCTACAGCGGCAGACAGGAATCTCTGAAGGTTGGATACAAAGGACTGAGTACAGTATGAACAGCAGCAATCTAAGCCTTTGCTGGCACTCTGTAAAGATGCTTCTGAAGCAGAAGAGACAGGAAAGGCCTTATCTGGTGTCCAGTAAATCCTTCACCTCATTGTCAATAAAAACGCAAGAGAAGAGTGGTTTCCAGGTCCCTTCCCATTTCTGAAAAAAGATCTTGGGGAACTTCAACTGAAGTTTCTAATCGTCAGCTGAAAATACTTCTCTTTTAAAACATATTCTCAAGTTTCTCCCAAGGAAAAAATATAAAAATTTTCATCCTTATAACAGAGATATTGCTCTTATCAGAAATATCAGGCAGCGCAGCACAAATCCAATGAAGTTGCGAAACCAGAACAAGTATTGCAGTGTGTTTCACAGCCCCTAAATCTGCAACCAGTGGCCTGTGCTCCAGATCACTGCTGGGGTGTGACAGTGCCAGATCTTCCTGATGCAAGTTCTCATGACAGAACAAGTACTCACAAGCAAGCAGGAACTAATTTGTGGCTCAAAGCAAGCCTGCAAATTTGATACAAGTAACTGACAACACTGCAGCTTTGGTCAGTGTTCGCCTTTCCTACCAAATGTTCTGCAAAATTCTCTGGAGTACCTATTTCCCAGGGCTACCTCCAATTGCTTTCCAAAGCTAACACAAGGGAAACAAAGAAACCTCTTTTCTGGTATAAGACATGAGTGTGTCTGGTTTAAATTTCTCCTTCCTTCTCCCTCCAAACAGTTAAATTAAAAAACATGAACTATGTCACTGCACTACAAGACACACTTCCACATCTTTCTTCACTTTCACAAGCCTGTGCTAACAAATCGTCAGTGGAATTATATGAAGGAATGATATTCCCTCCTAAAAATCATTGTTGGCCTTCTTTGGGAGGGTGCTTTGCAGAATTCTCCATGTCATATTCTGCACACCACCATGCATTCCACAGTGACCTCTTACCATTAATAAACATAATTTAATGTTAGTGTTTTCTCTTCATCCAGTGAGCCTAATTATGTAGTTTACACTTTCTACTTCAACCAGAATTTCTCTCTTCCAAACTCAAGACAAATCCTTATTTACTTTTCAAAAGATGTCCATTTTAGTATTTTGCGACAGTTACTAGTTTATATCTCATTGATTTCTCTTACCTTTCTAGTTATGAAGTCAAATTTTGTATCACACTGCATACATCTTGGGCACTAGAAAACAGCAGAAATTAAGATTAGTCTATGAATTTTTTACACCTTTAATTCTACCACCATATACAAAGAACAAGCTTTATATTACGCCGTATAAAGTAACACCTCCAACAAATTTCCATCCATTATCTTTTCACCTGGATGGCTTTCATTTAATACTGATGTAGCAAAATAATGTCAACTCCATTTGCAAGGCAAAAAAAAGCTGAAAAAAGCTGCCAAACTTCCCCCTAATGAATAATGCATCTTGCCAGCAGGCAAAACTACATCTCGGAAGTATCCACCGTTCTTGATAATGTTTGGCTATGCAGACAGTCCTATATGCCAGTCAACTGTTTTTCTGTAAGTTGTCCTCGCTGTATTCTGCCACGATGCTCTGCTGACTGTCTAAAACATTGTTTACACAATTTAATGCTCTCAATACTCACACATTTTTGAAACATGCTATGAAATACTTGGTTTTCTTCCAAGGCACCAAGACCTAATGTTTATTCCAGCTACAAAAAGTCACTTCCTGAAATATCTCTTTCCTAAAACAAACTTACACCCACACTCCTTTCAAAAAATGCCAGAAAAAAATTGAAGGAGTTTCTCCCTTGCAACTAAGTAGAGTTTAAGGGGTGACAGTTTGGATTGTGTTAACAACCAGAAGTGGTCAGTGACTGTTGGACAACGAAAATGTTCTGTATAAAAAGTCACCTACCAAAGGGCTGATACTTAGCACTTAGATCACTGGGTTTTCAACAAAGCTTTACCTATCTTTATCCACCATATCAAACCCCAGTGTCTGAGGCTTATAATGCAATTTTTTCTATATTTACTTGCAAATATTAATGCAAAATTATGCCTGACATCTTACTCAGGAGAACATGGTCAGATCCTGTAGTAAGCTTTGTAACTCTAGAAACCGAAACTCCTCAAACCAGACTAACTCAGACTACAGCAGAATGTCCTCTTGAACACATACCCTAAGATGAGCAGGTGTTATTTGCTAAGCACACAGTAATCATCCTTTGCCTTTAATTAACATAGTTCAATACTTAACCCTTTTTCTTCTATAAATCTCCTCAGGTTACAACAGCTTCTGTTCAGGGACTTTTGCTCCAGCAGATACTCAATCACTGTCACAAGTTCAACAACTGCAGCCAAGAAAATATTACGGCACCTAAATGAAAAATTCCCCAGAAACTTTTCATGTCCTTTTGAAGTGTAAGCTTGTTAATAACTGGCAATAGTTTATATGAAAGGTTCTGCTGTCTAAACAGACGTTTAACACATTAGAGGGCAATGGCAGTCATTGTAGTGAAACGTAAACACCTACTTGCAGAATTTGTTACAACAAACTGTTTCTAAATCCCACAAAAAAGAGCACTAGAAGTGCTCCTGAATTGTTTTAAATAACACTGAACTAAGGTATCCAAACACATCTTTTCACAATGGCTGCAGAAAAGCTTATTTCAACACTCACTGACAAATAACCTTCAGCATGAAGCAACTTCAGCATTCACCAGGTTTCACCTCTGTAACAAGTAGTACTCTACAGCTAATATCATGCCCTACTCTAATGTTTTATTTTTTGGACATGTAGTTAAATAGCTTGCCTGAGAGCTGCACCTGGCAATAATTTTGGTATGCCCAGAATTTACTTGGGTTCTAATTCATTTTCTTAATGAAAACACATGGGAATTTTTTTGTTGAGTTTTGGTGGTGGGGTTTTATTTTAGCTGGCCTGGGCTGGGTTTTTAGGGAGACTGGGGTTTGGGTTTTTTTGTATATTTGTTTCTTTGGTTTTTGCCAAAAAGCAGAAAGCATAAGTCACAAGCTAGAGGGAAAAAACAAATCAAACCCCAAACTCTTCTAAATACCCTCCTACACAGACTTCATACAGAATGCTATGCTAAACATAAAAGTGGTTTTTAGGAAGGAACAAAATTATCCATCCTCTTATTTAACACAAACTATAGAAAAATATTTCTGAATTCCAGACCCGAGATGATAGCCCTGCCTGATAAAAAGAGCAGTCCTAAATAAATCACAAGTCAAGCTGCACATGGTAGCTGGCACTGCAAGATGGGTTTTTTCTTCATCTAGCAAGAGGAAAATGGAAAAACATCCATCAGCTGATGGATCTTGCATTAATTTTAAAATACCAACAGCTGGCTCATTGCAAACTTCTCATGGATTTGCTCAAGTATGATAATTTATTCCCATAATCCCATGGATCCAGCCAGAGGTGAGAACTCCATTGATGGACAGGAATCTATAGTTACACTCCACATGCTTTATTTGCATAAATAATAACAGAGTGATTCAAGAAGTGATGAATGGGAACACCTGGCTAAGCTCCTTAACACAGTGAACCTTTGCTAACAAGAAAGTTCAGGAAATCCCACCCTGGAACACACCTGGCCAAAGCAGCTGAGGCCAGAGGGGGAAAGGGCAGGATGCAAAAGGGCAGACACAGCTCACGGTGCTGACACTGCAGCTGCCCAGGCCAGTTCACTGCCTGAGCCTGGATTTTGCCAGGAGTCCAAGGGCAGCTCTGCCACACAATCAATGCCCCTCCAAGAGCCTGAGCCAGAAGAGGAGCCAGCTAAGGAAAGCTCAGTTCCCTCCTGCAGCCACGGAAGAGCCCCAGGGAACCCCTTCCACCACATCTGTCAGTTCCTCTGCAGCACACAGTGTTCCTCAGCCACGGAGACATCTGGTACACAGCTGGGTATCACGAGGTTTGGCCACCTCTGCAGGAAAACTGACACATTTTACTCAATTTCTACTCCAATATTTCCTTAACAGAAATCTCATCAATTAAGCTCTGCTGGTGATTAACAAAGAAATTCTGAGTCAGACAAGGCACATGCAGAGACCAACATTTTAAGGTCTGTCTTGAGTTTAATGATGCTCAGCACAGACTTTCACAAATACACCTCAACTCATTATCTGTATTACAAATAAGACTACCAAAAGTAAAGTTTTCAGTAGTCCTGCTTCAGCCTTGCACTTCAAATTCCTCATAGTAACTGATATTTTAAGACTGTATAATCCTGTGAACTAAAAATTAAAAACCGAATTATATTTCAATGCTGCATAAGCATCACGAAACTACTAACTGCTGTAATTCTTAGGTGGCCTTAATTTTAAAAAATAAGCCAGTAGACTCTTCTTGCATAAGAGAAATAAAGCCATTGGATTTGTGAGTGTTTCTGGCTGCACAGCAAAAGCCAATGGAATTGAAAAGCCAGATCAGCATTTGCTAATACCATTCAAGGTCTCGTCTTGGACACAGACACTTCATTTTTAATTATGTCTGACATGGTAACAAGAGCACACATTCTCAACTAATTCACTGTCAGGTAACACTGTCTCTTTAAATTTAATTTCTTAACAAAACATGGAGTTTATAAGCTTCCCTGTGTATCACATGCCTGCTTTATTTAAGGAAAAAGTTTGTAACATATTTGGCAGTTGTTAACCAAAGGGATGGCAGAACTCTAAAATACTTCCAGAAATTTAGTAAAATAACTAGCCACAAAATAAGAATTCATATTCTTAATTTTGCATTAACAAATGCATTCAAAATATTTGCCTCTATCACACTTTCTCTCAACAGCAAATGTCACTGAGCACATGCAGTCACAACTCAACACCCTCAGCCTACTGACCAGAAGACTACAGGTGAAAAGTTGAACTTTAAGAAGAAAAAATACCTGCAATACAACTGTAATATAAAATTCAAACTAACAACACACATCAGCCCGATGTATCTAAAATATACAGACATAATTATCTAAGTATATCTAACTAGTTTAAATAAATCCTACCACAACCCCCAAACAATCTTTAGTTGAATTAAGATGGTTGTATATATTAGAACTGAGTTAAAGGTACTTTGTTTTCCTTAATGAAACCAGTCTTCTATAATCAAGGACTACTGACACGCTAAACTGCACTTCAGAAGGTCAGGGAGAAAACGAATTTCAATTGAACTGTTACACAAACAATATCCCCCGATGAGATGATGTCAGGAATCAGGTTTCCAGGTGAGTGCACGGGATGCTGCAACTCCGCCGGGCAGCAGAAGCAGCACAAAGGGAAACCACTTGCCCAAGAACTGCTCAGACGTGGCTCACAGATAAACACACATCCCACGAGCGACACACCCAGACGGCAGAGCACACGCGGTGCCAGCTGGGGGGGACAGGGGCTCAGTCCTTCAAAGGACACTCCACCGAAAATTTACCTTACCCACACTTCACGTAAGATATGCAAGAAACAGCTGCTGATGATGGCTGGGAGGTTTTTCTGTGTATGGAAAAGAACAACTTGAGAAAACTCTCACAAGATACAGCAGCAGACGGCTTGTTCAGAATGAGTTAAAAACTCACTTTCCAAAAAAGAATTGTTCTGAACAAAGCCAGCAAGTGACTTACGACTCCCACCCTTTATAGCAGGACAGGCTGGCCGGAGCTGCATGAGCTGTGCTGGCAGAGCGAGCCTCCAGAATTATTATTACTTTTACACAGAACTTTCAGCATCAAGAGATACTAGGTAGAGGAAAAAATTTTCTTCCTCCTTCCTAACCAAGGGAGGACTCAGTGTTCCCACACAAACAAGCAACCACGTCCGTATCTGCCAAAGAACGGCTTTGTTGGATGAGTCCCGGCTTAAATTCACATTGGCTCATCTAAAAGAAATCCTCATTCCGGTCACATTTAAATGCACTGGCGTGTGTCCACACCACAGAACGCTGGCAATAAATAAATAAACAATGGATTCTATGTTGTATGAGCATCTGGCTGCAGGGACTGGCAACAAATAGCTCTCATTACATGAAATTAAAAATATCACCCTTACGTTGTTTACTTGATAAGTACTGAAAGCAAAGTTGACTGAAATAGACGGAGTTGTTCAACGATTGTTAAACACTACGAACACTCACACCAGGAGCCAGGAGGGCTGCTCTAACTCAGCCTTATTGCCTCAATAATGTGTGCAATTAGTTTTAAACTTGCACGGCTTTCAGAACCACCTTAATAAGCACTTAAAGCAACGCTGCACAGCTCGCTACACTTCTAAATCAGCAAATCGCTCCCCAACTTTCGCGACGGGGCCGTACACCCGTAAAAAACGAGTGATAGACCTATCCTTGCGCCCTTTAATCCATTAAGGTATGGGAAATAAAAAAGCGAAGGGAAAGGGAAGAGAGAAAGGGAAGGGGGAAAGGGAAGTGCGGCGCCCCTGCCCCCGGCGGTACCTCCTTGTCGGGCACCCAGGGCGGCTCGTCGAGGCCGAAAGGGCTGCGAGCGCCGCGGTGTTCGGGCACCATGCGCAGCCCGCTGGGGGAGCGCACCAGCTTCTTCGCGTCGCCGCCCGACATCTTCCCCCGCGCGCCGCCGCCGCCGCCGCCGCCGCGGGACGAGCGCCGCCGCCGCCCAATGGCCGCGCGGCCCTGCGGGACGGACACGGCACGCAACCAATGGGAAGCAGCAACTCGCCAGCCCCGCCCACCCGCTCGGGGCGTTCCAGCCAATCCCGTGCCCCTTGGCGTGTTATTCCCGCCCTCCTTCGTGCCCCGCAACCCGGAAACGAAGGGCGCAGGCGCCACAGCCGCGTCCCCCAGCTCCGGGAAGCGCCACAACCGAGCCGCGGGCGGGCTCAGCCCCCGCTGTCCCGAGGGGCGGCTCCGCAGAGGGCCCACGGCGGCTGCCGCGGCGCCCACCCGGCACTCGAACCCAACTCGGCCCCGCCGCCCGCGGGCAGCCCCGGGGAGGGGAGTGAGCGGCGCCCCGCCCGCGCGGCGAACGCCGCCCTGCCATTGGCTGTACCGCCGGGGTAGTCGCTCAGGGGAGTTTTGATTGGCTTGCGGCGGGCTAGCTGCCCGCTGATTGGCTGCGGTGGCGGCGGGGGATTCGTGACGGTGTGAGGGCACTGTGGCGGCCCTGCGCTCTGCCCGTCCGTGTGTCTGTCCGTGTGTCCGTCCGCGCCTCGCTCCCCCCGGCCGGTGCCGAGTCCGTGGGACACCCCTGGCTGCCCCGTGACCCTCTCCCGGTGTTTCGCTCTCCCCTGTGCCTCATCAGTGGAGCGGCTTCCTGTGAGCGGAGGGTGCGCAATGGTTTGGAGCCCTTCAGTCAAAGGTCGTCGTAATCATGATTGATTTCAGTAAGTTTCGGCTTCTAAACTTTTTCAGAATGTTGCTTTAAGTGGGTGTTGCTCAAAAGTAACTGTTGCCTCTCTTAGATGTATCCTTTCTTTAGCACCCATGACAACCTCTCGTCCTCATGTTGGAAAAAGGATTGTTCCTAAAGTCATGTAATCTCGTATAACTCCTGGGTCTCTGCAGCAATCCTTCATGAAGTTTGTCAGACTAATGCTAAGAACCTCACAATACTCTTCCAGGCAGCCATAGTACTGAACTATTGTGTTTTGGACCAAAGCGTTAAAAGAGCTGTTTAATGTTGCTACAATAATCAAACAGATCGTAACGATTTAATACTAAATTTGCTTTTAGCTAGTAATTGTATATTTGACTGTCCAATGCGTGAGTAATTCTGGGTCATCCCAAATTGCTCGTATGTGAGATTTTTTTCTGTTTGAAAATGAAAGCCTCGTGTGAAGACTGACAGGTTAGAAATGACTGTCCAGCTTGTGAGCTGCAGTCCAGAGCAAAAGCACTATGCAGAGTTACAGCCCATTAAAATTACCTGTAGTTCTTCCCTACTAGAGGGGGAGGGTCCCCTCCCTCAGCCTGCTGGCCACACTCTTCCCATAATAAAATAATATCAATATATAAAATATTACTACTAGTAGTGATAACAACAACAACGATAATAGTAATAATAATATAATCCCAGAATAATTATTACTTCTCTAAGATAACTGATAAATATATTGTTAAAAATAGAAAAAAAAAAAAAGTCCTGGAAACTTTTGACACTGATTTATGCCTATTTTCTTCTTGCCTGTGTCTGTCATAAAAGCCACTTTAATCACAGATCATTACAGGATGTGCTGCTTGTTGCTGTGCTGTGTTAGGAGATGGATTGGGACCAGTTTGATTTGAACCCTAAAACAATTGCTGCCCTGAAAAAAGGTAACTTAATTTGCCAGTGTCTCACTAACAGATCTGTCACCACAGTGAAATTGTGTGTTTGTGGGTATAAGCATGCAGATGGACACTAACATTTTAGAACTGCAATTAAATATTTCATAAAGAAGATTTTTGAGTAATTAGAAGTGTTGGGTTTTGCCCATGCTTCAATAACCATTTTCCAATTTTATAGCTTGTGTTGGTACATTCAAGGTGAATGTTGCCTTCCCACCTTACAAGAATGCAGCATAGATAAACCTCAAGTAAATGAGAGTTAGAAATTGGGAAAACTTTTCTGTGTAAGACTGTAATCCAGTTAAAAGTATTTTTAAAAATTCTTCTTATTCCAGCTGATATAAAATCAGTAAAAGAGATTTTAAACCTCTCTGGAGCAGACTTGCAGAGACTGATGAAGCTCTCCAGTGCAGACATCCAGTGCCTGCTGAAAACAGTCTCTCGCACGCTGAGGGAGAACAGCATGCTCACAGGTAATGCAGTGAGGGCATAAAAAGTCTTCTATCTAAAACTCAAAATTACTGTCACTGGGAGAAAATACAGTTCTGGCTCCTCAATGACACGGTAACATGGGTTTAAAATGAAAATGCAAGTGTTTTTATTACACTGCAGTGTATTATTTAACTATACTGAGGACAGCTTCCCTGACACCTGGGGGTAAACGGAAGGGGATGGGTGTCATTTTTCAGGATCAAGCCTACTTGAAACGGGACAAAATGATTCTCCAGTCTGAAGAACTTAATTTCAGGAACAAAATATTTCCTTTTTCTTTCACACTTTCTTCCTCTCTCTATTTTCCTTTTGTACTAAGACTAGTTGAAAATTTCGTATCATATATTAAAAGCCTTATAAATGGATTTGTCATAAACGCCTCATTCCAAACCAAGCAGCACCTAACAGCTCCTCCTGTACAAATTCTTAATGACAACTCTGTACTTAAAATCTATTTTCTTGTGATTGCATGTGTCTTCAGGCTTTGACCAGATGCCTGCTATGCTGTTTTATACTCAGCTATAGCTTTCCATTTCCATAATTGCTGTGCTTGAACCTTGCTGTCAAAGTTTTCTCAGAGTTAACTTTCCACAGGGACACCTTAGAGGCAGAGAAATGAAAGAAGTTTGAGAGGAGGAAAGAAATCAGTGTAAATTATCAATCTTTGAACAGACATTCAGCAGTAGGTCTTGTGGGGAGAGGGAGGTGGGGAAGATCAGGCTGAATCAGGGAATTTTTCCATCAACAAAGCAAGCATCCTTGTATAAACCTTGTATACAGCATCTATTTTGTATCATTGTGTGTTAGAAAAATAATAAATGAAACTATTTTTTTCTTTTTTCTTTTTTCTTTTCCTTTTTAATCATTAAAAAACACCCCCAAACCCTGCAGCACTTCAGCTCTACCAAGACAAAGATCATCTCACCTCCCAACACCAGAAGCTGAGCCTGGGATGTTCAGTGCTAGACAACTTATTAAGAGGTGGCATTCCTTTGGTGGGAATCACAGAGCTTTCTGGGGAAAGTTCTGCTGGGAAGACTCAGATCAGTTTACAGCTGTGCCTGTGTGTGCAGTATCCTTACAAGTACGGTGGATTAGAGTCCGGTAAGTGCTGAACTGTAACTGTGGATTCATTTCCCATTTGGGGGAGTGTACTGTCTTTAGGAACATCCTTAAAGCAGGTGCACGTGTTCAGTGCCTGTCTAACTTCAGTTGGAAGCCAGTTACTGAGAAATGTGTCTTTACAGAGACAAAAGCTTGCTGTGCACGTCCTGCAGCACAGCATAACTTAATTCAGAATTCCTGTTGGCTGTTGTTTGCCTGCTTGCCACTCTGGGTTAAACACACTCAAACAATGTAAGAAAAGTGTTGCTGTCATAAGAGCTCATTGACTCCTCAGGTAACCACCTCAGCAAAACAGCTCCCCAGATAACTTTCCACGAACATCTTGGGTATATGGTATATATTCCCTACCTGGGGATTTCAAATTTCAAAGATTATTTGTTTTGATAACAATAATTGTATTGATTTACAGAGTAAAATTGATGGAAATGTAATTGAAGAAAAGTGACATTGGGTTTTTTTTATCCTGTGATTTTCCAGGGTTTGCCAAAGTATACAGGTTTATTCTTTGCTTTGAGTATTCTTTTTTTACCCTTCTATCACATTAATCTAACTCCTAATTTTTTTTTTTTTTTGACTATTCTATGCTGCTGTAGAAAGGGAGGAAACCTGTGTCACTTCTGAATTCTGGTAGTCTGCCTTAGGTGTGTTTTGCCTGTGAGCTTGCTGTTCCTTCCACACAGCACTGGCTTTATCTGGAAGCTCAGTGGTTCGTTGTGGGGAAACGTACTGATTTCTTGACCTATATCCACCCA
Source organism: Corvus hawaiiensis (assembly GCF_020740725.1). Taxonomy (NCBI): domain Eukaryota; kingdom Metazoa; phylum Chordata; class Aves; order Passeriformes; family Corvidae; genus Corvus; species Corvus hawaiiensis. Next base: position 9,928,920 of record NC_063218.1, read on the forward strand.
TGTGGAAAAATCGTGGACTGCACAAATTAAGATCTTGCTTAAAGGGCTGTGAGTAGCCTGTGGCTTACATTATGTCATTAATCAGAGCAGAAGCAATTACATTATTTTCTATTCCATTGTGTGTTGCTGCTAACTGCTGCACATAGTTTGAATGCAAATACATTTTTATCCATCCTCCAGCACTTCTCCCTGTTTATGTTGAAATCAAGGAACAAACCAGAACAAGGTACAGAAGAAGGTGCCCAGCACCCTAATGGCACTCTCATGTTGAGCCTCTGATAAGAAATACAGCAATTAAAGCTTAGGTTAACTGTGAGGAGTTTTATCCTTTAGGAGACTTGAGGAGAACAGCAATGCTCAGAAACTCTCACAGAACTCTGGGACTACCAGTGGAAGATTAATCTCACTGCTAAGACTTGGCTACTGATATAAAATTATGGTGCATTGTATTTTTTTACTGCTTAGAAACTTCCCTTCTCATAAGTGGTGATGTTGAAATACATTTCTTTAAACATTTACTTCATTAAATTTAGTGCTAGTCTTGTTTGTAACTGTCAGTGCAAGGAGGTTGGCAGCAAAGCAATCCTGAAATTAATCAAAGACCTCCTTTGCCTCCAGGATATCTTTCTGCTGTTCTAGGGATGTCAGTTGTGTTCAGTTGTGTGTTGGCTGAATTTATTTTATATGCCCATATTCATAAGCAATACATGAATATAATGTGACAAATTAATATCCATATTAGAATTCTAAGTTAGGAAACAATGTTTGCTACTGATTCTTGGTAACAAACTGGTTTGGTGCATGACAGATTATGATCATAGGAATCAAAATTTGTCCTTTTTGAGGTTGAGGGGTTTTAGTGGGTTTTATTCTTGTTTGGTTGATTTTTTGGTGGTATTTTTTTGTCAACAACCAGCATAACACATTTATTGGCCTGAAAGACAGATTTGAGGAAATGCTGATTTTTTTTTTTTTTTTGGACCTGTGACTGTTTTCAGCATCTTGAATGTTGCAATAACTCTGGATCAAAATACAATTATTTAATCCATGGAGCATTGATCTCTCTAGAAATGCAAATCTGCTTCTGAAAGAACCCCAGTGACTATGAAATATGAAGTAGCAGACATTCCATCCTTTTTAAGTAAGCCAAGGAGAAGACAAGGGATGTCCTGCTTAAGGCAGGTCTGGTTTTTAGAAAGCAGATGATTTCTCTGGGAGCCCAAAATTCATGGTCAAGAAATCCCTCGCTATTAGCATTAAAGCAACATGTGCAAAAGGCAGTCAGCTTGAATAAGAATGGTAGCTGAGAAGGCCAGAGTGTTTTACTTTAGGAACTGTTGTCTCAACACAAGTTAGCACAGCTTTTTTTAGCAAGAAATTCAGAAACCACGTGGGCTTAAGGAAGCAGCGTATCTTAGTGGGTTGACTTTATTTTCTGTTTGTTTACTTGGGTTTGAATTTGCACCATTACGATTTTCGGTTTTGTGGTGTAACTGTTGTACTGTGTGACTGCCTTGTTTCAGTGAGTGTTTGTGCTGGGTATACCTCATGTCAAATTTGTGCTTAGAAGTTTTTCTTGACTTACTGGCATTTGAGAAATCATGAAACTGAATGTTTGATAGGACTGCCCTTAGTAAAGATACTCACCTGCCTGTCTGATACTCAGCTGTCACTGTTGAGTTGGAAAGTGATATGAAAATTAGTCCAATTAGGAGAAATGAACCTAGGGAAATAGTCAAGAAAATTAAGGTTCACCTAATTACCTGTTTGGTAATTAGCTATTTTTAAAACCTTAAACAATTAAGCAATTTAATTAATAGTTTACTGTGTTTTCCTTGCCTGAGCTTCATACAGGTTCGGATAGTATTCCACAAGCTGCTGATGTCATTGTAAACTTAATGGATTTGGAAACCTGTGGAGTCATTTTCTCTTTTCTTTTTTTTTTTTTTTTTATTTTCTTCCTTTGCTGATGGAAATTTCTTTATGTGCTCATTTATGTCTACAAGTATTGTGTATGACTTAAGTAATTGCAATTACCAGAGACAGCATTTATGCCCATAGTTTAAAATTCACAATTCTATCCACTCATTCTAGGAAGAATGTGGGATAAGAATAGAAAACATTTGTGGTTCAAATTTGTGGTTTCTTGTATGTTGTAGTTCAGTATTCATAGTCAGATCATGACTGCTCTGATCACTAACGCTTTATTGTAGTCCTTTTTCTGTGTCAAATGAAAACTGCAAACAGCCCTCACTCAGATCCCTCTTACAGCAGTATATACATAATGCAGTTGGGGAATTAAGAATGGAGACCAAATTCTAGTGTTAAATGCTATTGGCTGCCAAGGCCAAGGAAAGTGAAAAGGAGCCAGAGTATAATTTGTACCTGTTATTAGGTACAATGGAAATAGAAATTCTAGAAACATTTCAGTACCTCCTATGAATGATGATGTATTTTTCCAATCTGTTAATAATTGGGGAAAGTCTTTAATTTTCACCTGTCAAAGACCATTGTTTTAATTAGTGGGCACAGGTACGTTTTTTTGCATTATCTGATAGGTATGAAGGGTGTTCACAGGTGAATTTACAGTGTGTTGGGGAGAGCTAAAATGAAGATGCAATTTCAGTCCTAAAATACATTGGGCTTAGACCCCTCTTTGTCTCATATGGAAGATTTTCAGGATTCAATACCCTGTCTTATACAGGTGTCCATCAAGCAAAATATTTTTATTAATAAAATAACCATTAATTTTTACTTGATCTAGTTCTGCGATATTTCCATTTCCACTTGGATATAGTTTCATATTTTTTTCAGTGGAGTAGAGGATTTGGAAGTTGTAGCTAGAAATGGGATTCCCTGGAGAGCTAATTCTGGGATGGATCAATGGGGTGGAAATGTTCAGGGAGTCTCGTATTGCCAAACACAACATCTGCCAAGCTGTGTTAGCAGCCTCAGCCACTTTGTGAGTGGGCTCAATCCTTAGATGCAGCCCTGTATGTCTTAGCTGTTAATTCTGGTCAGTTGTGCAATAACAGTAACACTTTTTTAATAAAGAAAATATTGCTTGTATTTGTGCTTTTTTTTCCCAACATCTTTGATGCTTATGGGTAATTTTCTCTGTAGGAACTTGTTAACCAGGAACCACAGTGAAAATCTACAGACATCACTCACAGTAATATGATTGAAATATAATGTTTTTTATCTAATTACCATTTTCAGGAAGAGTTAGTTGGAATGAGGTTGGATGAGTGATCCTCTTAAAACTGGTGTAGAAATTGTGGTGATCAGTATCCTTCCATATGTAAATTTAAAACCAAGAAGCTTGAAAACACTGAGTGACATGAATCAAATACTAGCACTGGTTTTGGCTGGCATAGCTAATATATTTCATAGTGCTGTGTTTTGGATTTCAGTGCAGGGTCACTGTATTTGTGGGTTGGATAAACTGGGATACTTCTGATCCCCAAGGGCAGGTTGTTGGGTGTTCCACAGCTGTGCACAATGAGTGTCACCCAGTGGAGAGTACAAAATCCAGTTTTCCCAGCTGGTGCTGAAAAAGGGACCAGGCAACTGCAGGAAAGTCACAGGAGTGGAGTTTTTGTTCATCATTGATTCAATGTGGTTGCAAAAAAAAAAAACCAAACCAACATGAATTTCCAGGTCCATATGTGTAGCTTTTGATGCAGTTTGTGTGCTGTTAAGAAAACTGTGTGTGTAAGAACCCTGTTGTAACCACAGTGGTTTCCTTGGCTGCAGGAGCTGTCTACATTTGTACAGAAGATGTGTTCCCAAGCAAACGCTTGCAGCAGCTCATAGATCAGCAGCATAAGCTGCGTGCAGATGTTCCAGCTGAAGTCATACAGAAGATCAGATTTGGAAACAGTATTTTTGTTGAGCGGGCAGCAGACCTGGTAAGTAGCAGCACAAAGTAAGAATGTTTCTAAGACTCTTGATCAATATGGATTTGAGGCAGTATTTTACTGTTAAGGGGTCATTAGTGGAAGAGCAACACAGTCTGTAACTTGTTTGGAATATTTAATGATAGTCTTGTGTCCTGAGCATTTCAGTGAGAATCACTCCTTCCCCAGGCAGGCTGAGAAAGTTGGGGCTGCTCAGCCTGGAGAGAAAAGGTTGTGTGGGGACCTCATAGGAGCCTTCCAGTGTCTGAAGAGGCTACAGGGAAGCTGGAAAGGGACTCTCTGTCCGGAACTGTAGACAGGGCAAGGGTACAAACTGAAAGAGGGAAATTTAGATTTGATATTAGAAATTCTTTACTGGGACTGTGCTGAGATACTGGAACAGGTTGCTCAGAGAAGCTGTGGCTGCCCCATCTCTGGCGTTGTTCAAGGCCAGGCTGGATGTGGCTCTGAGCCACATGGTCTGGTGGGAGGTGTCCCTGCCCATGGCAGGGGGGTTGGGACTGGATGATTTTTGAGGTCCATTCCAACCCCTTAACATTCTATCACTCTACAAAAACAGGAACAGTTTAGAAATACTACACCCTTGAGATTTTGAAGTATCAGTAAGGTCAGAGCTGCAGGTAAATGCAGGTTGCAGTTTGGTCTCTTCAGTTTTCTCCACAATAAAACCACCAGACGTGGTTACTGGCGAGACTTAGAGATCCATGAGCTGCCTTCACGACTGGAAACTCCTTGAGCTCGTGTTGCAGTGGTGATTGCTGTAGTTCGCTGTGCTGATGTCCCAGCAGGGCTCTTTGCCCTGTGTCACTGTGTGTGTGTGTGGCAGGACACCTTCCAGCAGTGCATCACGAGGAGGCTGTCCCTGCTGCTGGCTCGGGGCATGGTGCGGCTCGTGGTCATCGACTCCCTGGCCGCCCTGTTCCGCTGCGAGTTCGGCCCTTCCGAGTCTGCACTGAAGGCTCGGTATTTGCAGACCTTTGGGGCACAGCTTCACAGCTTGAGCACTAGGTTCAGGACTCCCATCATGTGCATTAATCAGGTATGATATCAAATTGCTCCTTATTCTCTAGGGACTGTTTAATGAATGGCTGGAGGGTGATGGTGCAATCTGTGTAAATGCAGATTTCATGGTGGTCTGTTTACCGCTGTCAGCTGACTATTAATGACTGATGGAAATTGAAGCTTCCTTAAACTGATGTACTTTAGTAAATGTTAACTACTCAAAGTTTATTATTTAAAATTTTATAGTTTGTTAATGTTCTCAAAATTGTCCACTAAAGCTAACAAAAATAGGTATGTATAGCAACTGCCCAAAGCATCAAACCAAAATAAGAGTTCTTTCTTATCACTGGCTTCAAATGCCATTGCCAGCAGGAATGCTCTGGGAACTCTGCAGGCACAGTTCCAGGAGACAGTGAAGGACCAGGGACCTTGCTGCATTTCTGTGGAGCTCAGCATTTTTGTGTAACTGCTGAGATTGCTGAGGCACTAAAGCACATGTACTGACTTGAGCTGGACCAAAACAGAGCCACAGTGATACTGGTCAAAAAGAGTGTTCTTTTGAGGAAACAAGGCAAGACACTGCTCTTAGTCCACTCACAAATTGAAGGAGCATATAAGTGCCAGAGTTGAGGCATTCACACTCCCAAATGTGGCCTTGGGAAGGGCTAAGTCAATGTGCAGGCAGGCCACTGGGAAACTTCAAAGGTAATGAAGTCGTTGAGAACAGGGCACCTTTGGGAGATCTGGGCTTTTGTACTTTTTATCTCCAGATACAGCACTGAAACAGTTTTGTGGTTGTGGGGGTTTTATTTGTTTTCTTTTTTTTCTTAACAAATTAAGCATCTAGAAGTAGTTTAATTAATGTAAGCTGTAGCTTGCTGAATAGTTCTAACACTGTAAACATCAGCTTGTAATTCGCAACTCCATTTTAGTTTGCCTTGAAAGAATAAGTGTTTTCTAACTTGGCTTAATATATGATCTGATAACTTGGATTTTCTTGCCTTGGTTGCTTTCCCTGCCCCCCCTGTTTGCTAAATACAAACACAGAACCCCAGGTCAGCTGCAAACCTTGTTTTTGTGCTTCAGGTGACGGATGCAGTGAGTGAGTTGGAAGCTGCTCAGTGCAGTTGCAGGTGAGTCATCCACACAGAGTGTGACAGTGTCAAACACAGCAGCACTGAACCACTCTGTCCTTTCTCACTCCAGTGTAAGCTACGAGATCATGTGAGCAGCAGTGGGGCATTTACCCAACAGTGCTGGATTTGCTGGAGATCAGCACTAACTCGTGCTGTGAAGGGGAAGAAACTGTCATATACACTTACATCGTAATTCCTAATCACAAATTAGCAGGGAAATTTCCCTGGAGTTAATGGCTTGAGTACCTGCTTACACAAGAGTATTTTTCCATCTAATCTTTTCTCTGATATAACTGAGTGCACCTTCTGTCTGCTTAAAAAATACAGCAACCAAACCTTAGCAGGTGGCTTTGTTAATGAGCTAAGAAAAAACCCAAAAAAGTATGTTTTGACACCAATATATTAACAGGATTCAAATATATGTATTTGTTGTTTGAATCCTAACTATAACCTTGATTTACTACATAAGCTGGGTGCTACGTAAATGGGAGTTTGTGAGAAGTTCACTGCGTCCTTCAGATTCTGAAACTGACACAGAACAAGGATAAGGTTCAATTATTATTTTTTGCCTGGTTATCTTGTAGTTCTTTTACTGGAGAAATTGCACTTTTTCCAGGAAAAAAAATTGTTTAAACATTGGGTTGAAAGTCACACATACAGTGTTCTTTTTACCCAACACTTCTAAATATACCTGCAAATGGAATCCAAGGCCAGCAGTTACACACTTCAAATATTAAAAGTTCAACCATTTTTCTCTTGTGGTTTTCCTGTTGCAAGAGGGGCCTGTCCAGATGGAAGTAGGTATTCCCCATGGCTGTAGTTGAAAGAATGACACTTACTCTGTATAGAAGCACTTCTCCTCCAGGTGTTTCCTCGCCACAGGGAGAACCCAAGTTTTGTGAGTAAATCCTGTCACTCTGTCTTCAAAGACCTGTAGTTTTCAATACATGTTAGAGAAATGGTAAATTATGTCTTCTAGTGCCATTTTGTTACAACAGAAGGTATTTCATATGAAATCCAGGCATGCAGAAATGTGTAATACTTTCTTTATAGGGCAGTGGGTAACAGAGTCACTCCAGCACTTGGAATAACCTGGTCCAATCAGCTGCTGATGAGACTGATGGTCAGCCGGGTCTCCCTGCCTGGACACTCATCTGGAGTAGCATCACACTGCACTGGAAGCATGAGGACTTTAAGTGTAGTTTTTGCTCCTCATCTCCCTCCATCCTTTTGCTACTATGCAGTACAGCTGGAAGGTGTAAAAGGAATAAAATAACTCTCTTGCATTAATAAAGCATCTTGCTCCACAATTGTATCAGAACTTGGCAGAAGATTTCTCAAGGGACAACAGAGTATGACTCAAGGAAAAGAGACCCTGTGTGACTGCCTTGGGAGGTTCCAGAGGAGAAGAGGCACAGCTTGAAGCTGAAGGAAGGAGACTAAACAAGCAGAAAGGATGAGTTACTCTCCATGCCTTCTGCAACCCCTTCAGATGTCGTAAGGGACCTTGTGCAAATAGCACAAGTTGTGTTTAAACAAAAATAAATTTCCCTAAAATGTCTTAATTCCCTGTATTTGGAAATGACTGCACAGTGTTTTTTAATAAAATCCAAACAAGAAGCTTAGAAGCCTTTGTGTACTCTAAGTAAGTGCCCCAGCTCAGAGGCAGGGCCACCTCCTTCTTCAAACCCTGACCTTCCATCCCTCCTCCCTAATGCCGAATGGTAACACTCCAGTTCTTCTCTTCTATTCCTGGCCTGTGTATCTGAGCTGGAAAAGCAGCCAAGATAATGTTCATCCTATTGTGCTAATTGGGAAAAAAGCAGCCATGGAGAGATGTAGCTGATGAATGGGTCATCAACCCCTACCTGGATATTCATTTACAGAAGAGCCTCATCCAATCCTGGGCTCCAATCCCAGGAGTTTGCCTCACTGTGCCCCATGTTCAGAACAGTGTGAAACATCTCCAGGCTCAGTCTGTAATATTTTGATCACTTTTTTGCAACTTGACTGCTTGCAGGAACAGCCCTAAATAGGTGTTAAAAGTCACAGATGGGTCTGTAATCAAAGTTCCAGTTTACCTGTTGAAAAACGCTTTTACCAACACATAGAAGTAACATTTTACCTGCTCAAGTGTTCTGTCTTTGCCCCTGCTGGTTTGTTGGTTATTTCTCTCTCCAGCTGTGTCAGAGTACATTAGTTTGTCTCCAGGCTCATCAGCACACACAAACCTTAAAATCCCAAATCCAGCTGAGCCCCACAAGGCTCACAGCCAACACTCACTCCAGTTGCTGCCCTGTCCCTCAGTCCCACCCTCAGACAGCAGCCCAGGATCTCCATCTGACCCAAGTGCAGCTTTGGGGGCTGCAGACCCTCACAGGAACCCAACACGGCACCTGTCTTTTGAAGCCTTCTGTCAAAAGTGTTGAACCATGGTTAAGTTTTAAAAAATGCAATTTTAGAACCTTCCCTTTATACAGTTTTATTGATCTTTGGGTTTCACAACTGAGATTTTTTTTCTATACAAGAAAAAAATCAGTTTTTACAAAGAAGATTTACAGTCTAGAATGTATTAAGTCTTTATCCTGCAAGACTACGTAAATATTTTTCTACACTTTGAAATGTTAAATGACACTTGAGAAACTTCAAACATTTTCAAATTAAACTACAAATCTGTGATTTGAAGAGGCCTTTTTCAGCAGAAAGCTCAAAATAGGATTCTGGGATCGTTGCTTTGAAAAGAACCAAATTAATTTCTACTGAGTAAAGCATTTATACAACTGACCTATTAACAAAACATGTAGTAACACACGCTGAACAACTTCATTAATTTCTTTTTCAAATCACAGTGCTTTGCTACTGTTACAGGTAACATTTCTGGAAGTTTATTTTCTGCAGTTTTATGAGTAAGATGGGTGAACTCAACGGGGTTTCAGACATAGCTGTGAGGAGCAGCTACAACTCATGGAAACCAAATGCAGCATCTGAAAGCCAATCTTGGAAGGGTTTTTTTTTCTTTTAATCAAACATTGAAGTCATGATTCAGGGGCTGGGGGGGGGGGGGATGTGTGCTGTGTGTTCTCCTCAAATAAACACTGACATTACAAATGATTTTCTGGTTTTGCTGTTGAGTTTTGCGTTTGTTTTTTAAACCAAGTCCTAGAAAACAGAAAATACCATTTCCAGTTGCATGGAACTGACCTGACTGAATGATCCTGTAACCCACTGCCACTAGAGTAAGATACTCCTACTACTCAGATTACAACTAAAGACTCAGTAGCTTTCCATGCTTGAACTGGGACAACAGTGTAAATACAGGGAGCCCAAGGATAGATCTGGTGTTAAAAACACTTCACTGTGCTTGTTCCATGCCATACCCACATTTTCGTCTCTTCTCTCCATTGTGTGTGCCAGCACAATGTAAGAGCAGCTTCAACCTGTTGGATGGAGCTGGAACATTAAATGAACTTCCAGCTGTGGTTCCCTAAATATTTCTCATTTTCAAGCAGCTGTAACTAAGGAAGGTTTGCAACTTCTCTGTGAGCATAAGCACCCTCCCAGCTTGGGCCTTCTGACCTCTACCAGACCCCCACACTCTCTTTGGCTTCTTGCTTTGTTGATTCAGGCTTTTTTTTTTTTTTTTAACTACTGACCTTAACTATTCAATGTACTGGCACAACTGCGAATGGTTTTAGGGGAAAAAAATAATCCAGTGTAGATGTTTGAGATTTTCCTCAATTCTAAACATTTACACCCCCCCCCATGTATTTCTGTAAATCGATGACAAGGAAACTAAACTTCTCAGCATCACATCTGTTAACATTTATTCTCAGTACACACTTACATGACCAAAAATGCCATTCTCTTAGCAGCCCTCACACACAACACGTGACCTGCGTAACGAGAACCAAAGGAACTTCAACTCAGCAACTACTGTAAACACACTGTCAATGCAGCACTGCACACCCCTTTTAATAGATATTTACAACAGAACCACACCATTTCCAAGATCTCTGGATTCAAATGATACAATTTAAGTACAATTACTTTTCAAGCTCAAAACCATTTTAATTTACTACGATTCAGGAATGCTTGGGGGACGAGGGTGTCATTTACTGTAAGAAAAAGTACGAATTGTAGGTAACTGACACTTTCTGCATTGTGTAAGTGCAGACACACCACAGCAATAGGTCAGTTACTCCTCTAGGAGAGGAGCAAATCATGAAACAACTACATTTTACAAGACTATTTAGTAAGATCTAAACTCAAGACCAAATATTGCCAATAGAGCACACAACCAGAGACAGAAGGGCAACAGGCACCTTCTATCAGTAACATTTCCATGTACAATTCATCCCACATCCTGCTGTACACCCACTCACCACTGTTTGCAGGAGAATCTGAGGCCTAACGTGGAGTCCTCATTATGTTTTTATTCAAGTTCACCCTTCAAATTTTAGTCAAGGACAAAAAAGCCAGATTAAAAACAACCTGCACTACCAAGGCTGCAGTTTTCCTAACAAGGTATCTGTCAATTCTGAAGGTCTTTTCCAGTTTTCTGTTTCATCAGAGCTGTTTAGTTTGGTGCTGAAAACATCCCAGAAAGATAAAATTGGATATTTTGGATATATTCTTTATGCAGACTCTTAGCTACAACTGGAACCTTACAAGGGGAAACCCAGAAAGCAAATCTTGCATAAAAGTGAACTGAGAAGCCTGTCTGAAATATAAATGTATACAAACCATGTCCTGACAGTAACTCATTCATGATTCAAACACAGGGAATGTTGACTTTAATTTGGTTTTTCTTTTTTTACAAGTTCTCAAACTGCAAACAGCTCACTGGCTCCTAACAGTAAGGACCTGGCTACTATTCTCAGGGTTTTATGGATTAAAGAAGTCTTGAATTTTGTTTCTTCTCAGGAAAAAAAAATTAACCTCTTAAATATAAGAATTGTTTAATAAGCATTAGCTCAACAACTTAAGCTTCCATCACACTTTAAAATACTATATAAAGGATTAAAACATTTAAAAGCACAGTATTAGTAATGCCACCCACAGCAAGATCCTGACCAATAAAGTTCCCTCACTATCACCATCAACATACCACAGTCTTGCACTTTGAAACTTACTGTACACTGTCATTTGGCATGGTTACATAATTTATTGCTATTTACACAGGGTTGGGGTCTTTTCTGAAAGGTTGCAAAAAATAATTTTCCTTCAAAGTTGAAAGACGAATGTGGGAATCACATCTTTCAGTTTAAGTAATTCCTTATTACCAAACCAGTTCTGTGTCTGAATAGTTCTGTGGGGTTTTTTGGAAGCCAGACTTTTGTGGGTGTCTCCAGCACCAGGAGCAACTGGTGCGGAACAGGGACTGCTGAGGGCATCTGCAGGGAGCAGCTCCTGGCCGGAGCAGGGGCTGGACATGGGCACCCCCGGCCTGGCAGCCTGACACGGTTCTTTAGCAAAGCCAGCTCAGTCTGCCTTTGTGCAGAGAGCCCAATTCACCAGTGGGGGCATACAACACATTTTACTTTAGGGGGAAAAAAAGAAGTATATATATTACATATTTTTTTAATATAAAAAGCTCTTAATAAAAAGATTAAAACTCAAGAGTCAACATTATATGAGTATCTATTGTTAGGATAACCGAGCAACAACCTGTTCCTGCTCAAGTTCATTAATGAATTGCACTATGTGCTAAAACTTCTACATAATTATTAGCAGCATTGTCTCTCACCATTCCTACACTGTCTCTAAAGCAGGTGCACCATGCGCAGCTTCCTCTGCAGAGATGCTCAGACGGTACCTCCTGGTAAACATTGTTAAGTGCATTACACAGACAACTTTTTGCATCAGTTACTGTAACCAACTTAAAACCAGGTGCAAACCCAGTCAAATACTCCTATTAAGTACTAATTCTAATGACTTTTCACAGCCTGTTCAAATACTAAAACTTGCATATGTTCCTATATTTTACCTCCTTCAGCTGGTGCTGACCTTGAATGAATTTTCCAGCTTTTCCCAAAGTTAATTTTGTTCGACATTTTCCAACTCGCAACTATGACCACAAATACATTTGTACACACACTGCTTGGTTTTACTTTCTCATCCAACTTCACACAAATAAGAATTTTTACAAAAGATGAACAAAATTACAAGCTTTACAGAAAAGCAAAAGGAAATCCTAATGTCTATAAAATCCTTAAAACATACATAGTTCCAGCAGCAGTCCTGTATACAGACAGCATATATATATTAACTAAGTGGATTTAACATGGATATGTGGTCACACAGGTCACTTGCCACTTACGGCCACTGAGCGCTTCCACGAGGGCCCTTAGCACGGAGTAGTCCTTGCAGAGCAGCCACTCCGCAGTGTGACATCCCGACGTGCAGGTGCCTGCTTCTGCTGTCACCAGCTGGTATGGAGAAAGGCAGGATTTGGGATCAGCACAAGGAAACATTGGGCACTTTCAGCAAAGAGAGAATGGGATTGTGAATTCCAGTGGACAAGCGAGAAAGTCAACCTGAGGCTCGATGTTTCCCTGAGAGCAGCAGCAGCTGCTCTGGGACAGTTGCAGTCCGAAACTTGAGTATTCTTCAATCACACAAAGTAAAGGGTTTTTCCATTTCTCCTGATGTACACAAACCGTCCTATATCCATTGATTATTGTGCCCTAAGACTTACATTATCAAAAGCTATGGTCACAGGTGTTGCTATTCATTCTATCTAAATGTAACTTACCCCCAACCATCACTTCTGTAAGATTTAATAGCTCAGTCTAGTGGTTAAGTCAGTCGTGTCTAAGTGCTGTTTTGCCAGCCAAGGCTTCTACCATTACAAGGATCAGTGGTGCAAGGGCAAACCCCACCACTACTGAATGCTCAACTGGAACTTCTACAGTAATGCACATAAATTTATCCATTTCTCATTCCAGCACTGTATGTATTTACTGCCACACATTTAATTTTGCTTGCATTTGCCAACACTGTTGCATTTTGGTATGCTTTGAATGTGTCTGCATTTTTACTTTTTTTTTTTTTTTTTTGGCTGCTGTAATAGTCAGATCTATTAAAGAAATTTATGTAAGTAGCATGAACAGGAGCAGTGCAATGAGCAATATGTTTCTATAGTTTTCCCTTAGAAGAAAACACCCACTAATGCTGTGTTTAAAACTGTCCCTATTTAAAAAGTAAAAACAGCAGTCCATTGGGAAAAAACCAACATCATCTATAAACTAGGTGTCCCTATACACAAGGATGAAGAACCAAAGCTTTGAAGGTCTCAGTGCTTCTTTATTCACACAGGAATATTAGCTAGCTTCTGTCCCAAATCTCAGTGCGCCAGATCAGAATGACTGACACTCAGAGCTCGCGAATCTGTCAGACAATTATTTCGTTCCTGCGTGAAGGGGAAAAAAAACAAACAAAGAAATTAAGTAGATGTCCAGATAGTTCAAGCAAACAAACAAAAGTACTAGTTTTAACAAATGGGAACAAACATGAACTACTGAGAACCATTCGTGCCGGACTGGGGATGCTTTCTGGAGTCCAAGAAACATCTTTCCCCCCAATTTTTAACTAGCAATACTGTAAAGAACACACACTCTTACAATCCAGCCCAAGCCTTCCCAGAAATGCAAGAGCCCATTTATGGGAATTGCCATGGGTGTCTATAATGGAGGAACTACAAAAGTTTGCAAGAAGTGAGAACCAATTTTGCTACTGCGTTGTACACACCAACAAAAAACCCCTCTTCTGGAAGTCACACCAATTAAAAGCACACAGAGGATCCATCCAGTCAGGGGCACCTTGGACATGGCTCTTTGAAACCCTGGCACTGTTGCTGCAGAGAATTGTGCTTTACCCTGCATCCGTTTTGGCTGAAGCTCACCCTGAGCAAAGTTTTGCTTACACTTCCGACCACAGAGAACTCTGCAGCACATTCATTAGGGATCATACAGTTACAATCCCTGTACACTACTGGGAGGACAGGAGAGCCACAGTTGGGGCTTTCCTGCTACTTTAGGACACATGGTGGTGAAGATCCTCACCTACAGTTTTGTTAGTAGAGAAGCAATTTTATCTTCCTAAAATTAGTAGCAGTTACTGTGTTAGTAAAACACACAGCAGTGTTTAGAAGAACATTGCTCGCTCATTTGACAATTTAAACAGTGATTTGTTAGGTAAAAACAGGCAATGAGGAGTAGCACTTGGGCACACCATGAACAGTTAAGCGAAATAAGGTTTTATATTAGCAGAAGCACAACACAGATCAGACAAACTTTTGAGACTGCTCCTGTGCCACCTCAGAAACAACTTAAGTGTTTAAGGGAACCTGGAACGTACAGCAATTACAATGATAGGGCTCTTTGCAATAAAGGGGCTGAAATAAAAAAAACAATGAACTGGGCTTTAACAGTTCTTGCATTTTTAAGTTGTTTTTACAAGAATGCAATTCCGTAAGTTTTATATCCAACGGAAGTCCAAAGCCAGAGACTGCTTGGTATCAAAAAAGCCAATGCTCTTTACTGGCTGAACTTGAACCCTTTTTAAAATTAATAATAATTCACAAGTGTGTCACAGAATGATGCCTTAAGCACACGCTTCAAACACCTTAGTGAAGAAGGATCTTACAATCACTGAGTTGGTTTATTATTTATCACACTCTTTTTATCCCAAACCCTACTAAACAGTATTTATTTTTGTAAGAGTATTGTAGGGCTTCTTACTTGAAAATGATCTTCAGTAGCCTTGCCACCCATGTTAAGAACATTCAGAGAACTGGCACGCTTCATGCTGCAACCAGGACAGTGAACATGCAAGGATAAACCAATCAGAATGGCTGAAAACTACAGCTCTAAAAACACAAGTACAACAACGAGCAATGCACAGTGAAGGGAGGGGGAGCAATGTCCCAAAACTGATCTGAGGGATAGCCTTTAATGTAACAAGTACAGAAGTTCAAATATGTTTGTACTCAGTTCTAATTACATTTAAACCCCCCAAAATTACAAGCTCCTTAGAGCTTAAACATTTCAGGCAACTGATTTAACTCAAAATCTCAATTTTTAAAGCGCATCAAATTAATACAGTGACTTACACTGAGTTTTAATTAATCAATTATCAGTTTCAATTTTGTGTGGCTTCTTACAAAAGCATCAAAACATGCAGACAGTTTAGGAAAAAAACATCTGAAACACAAGTTTGTTGTGCAGGCAGCATTTACCTTGAAAAAGCTACAACAAAAAGTTAGTTTGGTACTTTCTGCCTCATTGAGATAAGTCTTATCAATCAATTCTTAAAAGCATTTTAGAATGTTTTATTTTAAATATTTCAAAGTGAAAAGAAACAAGATGGTTGCTGCTGTTAACTTTGGTTGTGCTTTTGGCTTTACAACACCCCAGGCAGTAGTAACAAGCACCCTGGAATATGGTATGGAAAGCAATGGAAGAGGGGAAAAAATTAATCACCTATCCAGGAGATACTGACAGTCAAAATATCACTGCATTAACTGCAATATCTGCTGCTGTTTGAAATGAGGATTAATAATTTACCTCCATTTCTCAAATATATACAAAATTTAACAAAAAATATTTTCAAGTGTGTGTAATGAAATTCAGGATCAGCCCTAACACTTCTATCATGGAATGTCTGATGTCCTTTACACCAGTGTCTGTCCATTCCTCAGAATATTCTGCATTTGCTCTGATTTTTCATGAGCTCTTTAACTATTTCAGAACTAAATGAGGGCTTTGAATACATATTTGTTGAACTGGTCACAAGAGAATGAGCCCTAACCCTGCAGTGCTACCTGCAGCTTGAGACAACTGGCTGATGCAAACTTCCCAATGCCTTCCAGTAACATGGAAAGGTTTATCCATACAGATCACGTTAGATATTAACCAGCTTTTCTTTCTACTGAAGCAACACTAACAGTCAAAGCACAAGTTTTAAATGCTTTGGTAAAGCAAAAGCTTAGCAGGACAATGAACCAAAACACAGGGCAACAGCTGCCACACAACACAGGCTGGCTGGTTCTCCCCAGCACTAAATCTGGGTGTTTCGAAAGCCAGAAGCACACAATTGAAAATATTTGACATGAGTGTTAGCAACAACAAAGCAAGGACTCATGCATGGTGTACACCTCTCATTTATTCAAGGAAACAGGTACAACAAGGGTTATATATGGAAGTCAAAGGAAGTTAATCTGTAAAACAAACAAAATGTTACAGAAAACTCTCCAAAAAAGCATAAAGGTTTATGGAAAACATTCCAGGGAAACAGAAATTCCACCAGTAAAAATTCACACGCACATTTTAGGTTCTTGCTAAAGTGCCAATTAAAAAAAAATTATTCATACCTGAGATACTACTTTGTTTGTGGGTTGGTCTTTTATTTGTTTGGGTTTGTTTAAATCAACATTTTTAATAATTTTAGTCTGGCAATGCACTTTTAGTTCCCTCTGTGTTACAAACACAACTGGACAAAGAACATACAGGTTTTTTTCTGATGTGTAAGTAACAGCAATAATTAAAGATTGTTTTTTCCCTTTTAGATTAGAAATCTTAACTGTTCTGCTGTATGGTCAAAAATTTTTAAGTGAAAAAATAAAGAACACTAATTAATCAAAGTTAAATTATTACAGAACTGAATTCTGAAAAATGATAAAGAACTGATAACTTGCTTCAGGTATAGCATGTTTCAAAGATGAGTTTTAAGATACTTGTTTGTCTAAAAGGCTTTTGTAAGATTGTAAAGAAACAATTTCCCTGATGAGTTTTCCGTTTTAATCTCTTCAACCTTCTGTATCAAGCAACAACATGAACACTAAGCCCTTCCTTCATCCTGTGATGTGACTGTATTGCTATTCGAGTATTTCTCACTCAGTGCTCACACCAGCACCATCAATTCCTATTTACAGAAGCAGAGTATAAACAAGAGGTGTAAATCAAGTTCAAAGTAAGGTCTTCCTAGAGACACAGGCAGGGAATGCACTAGTAAGGACGGAGGCTCAGAAATGTTCTACCTAAAGAGGCTGCCTTCACAGCAAGGAAGATTTGTATGTGTGCTGTATTGTAATATTCAGCTATCAAAGAAAGGTCTGCATGGTAACCACTGAATATCCCTTTTGTCGCACTCAGAAGCGGAAAAAAAAAATTAATTCCATTTACTGGAGTTTCTTTGGAAAATGAAATCAAAATGATTTCTTGAAATATCAATATGTACAGCTATGCTTTATGACCTACAAAGCTGGTGTTTAATACCAGAAATCTCTGTTATTAAAACAAGCTAATATAAATTAGGATTTAAAAACTCTATTACAAGAACAGAAATTATAGTATTTATTGTCCTATACACTGAAAGTGCCTATCTACATAAAAGCCTGTCAATGCAATACACTTATTGCAAGCTTTAAGAATAAATTATTCCTTGAGAGCTATAGTGACATCTAAAAACAAGACCATTTTGTCAGAAAGGGAGAGCAAGGAAGATATTGCTTTGCTTTCAATTTTGTTTCACATTTATGCCTTCATCTGAGGAAACCTCATCTGGTGCTACAGACCCCACAGTGTTACTCATGTTAATCTGGGTAGATGACTTCGGTCAGGTAACACAACTCAGGTGCAGACAGTAACAAGGCAGGTGAGTTCTCACAGGCGTTGCAAAGCCAAATATCTTCAGTTATATGTAAGCATAATTTTCTACACTTATAAACACGGGGTTACTTTACCTGCAGAAAGAGTTAGCTATAAATACTGCAGAAAATAAGAAATAAACCTCCTTTGTGAAACTGAAAACCTTTCCACATCTTGCAAAAATGAGGAGAAAATTCAAAATTAGCTATGGATATATGTATCTATTCATACAACAATATACCTGAACTATGATGTATGAACTCTGGACAGAATTGAATAGACACAGAAAACCAATGTATAAAAATGCTAATACTGAAGAAAAAGAAGGAAATCTCCCTTTCATTCTACTTTGGCTTGCCTTTGTTTGTTTTCCCTAAAGCATTTTACATTTACACATTTCCTTCTTCTGATCCCATGCTTTCCATGTTTTTTTCCCAACCTCTTACCTCAGAGGTAGTTCTTAATGATGGACCAATAAACGCAAAGGAATTTTGACCTTGAATTCTATTCAGTGCCTTCAACATCAAGTGTCTGGCAGTGAAATTTTCAGTAACAACTCTAAAATTCAGATCAGGCTGAATTTGAAAAAGATATGTGAGGAAGCTAATTCTACATGTACTGCAGCTGTACTTTATGTTTTACAGCCATAAAAACAGTGAGAAAAACTTCACTAGAGCATTTCCAGAAACAGAGTGAGACCCTGCCTCCAGGTCACTCTCTCAAGTAATACCATCATCATCATCACCAACTACATTACTCAGATTCAGTTTCTCCATCAGAAGTCACCCCAAGTTCTCCAAAATGACTGTTTCAGAGCACAAGTTCACACTGTCATACGGTTTCCTGTCAACTAAATGAGTTCCAGTTTTCCACAGCAAGGGAAAAAACCCCTGAAAAAATTACTGCAATCATGAGAGGGAACACTCAGAAGTGCCACTATGAAAAACAGTAGGTGCACTTTAACACTTCCATTTCTCTGCAGCAGCCAATAAATGGTCAATGATTTTAGGGATTTATGAGAAATATTACATACATTCAAATCCATAATACCGTGGTAGATTGGGAAGAGTGAGCAGTCAGACTCATTAAATGTGAATTTTTACCACTGAAGCCAAATTTTTTCACTGAAGCCAAAATGTTAGTAAGATGCACAACTAGGTCTAAGTTTTTCAACATTCTCCTCTGCTCTCTGACATCTGAGCTTTCCAAAAACAGAAACCAAGAGGGGCTTCATTTGGTAATTCTCTTTATGCTCACAACAATATATAAAGCTATATCAAGAATATATCAAGATACTAAGCTATATCAAGAATGTTAGTTGTGGGTTTACTGTACTCAGGCTTTTACTATAAAAATCAGTAACATTTATTATTCTCCACTGCTGTGTGAAAAGGACAGTTTTGCAGATGACTAACATTTATCAATAGTTGTATGAAGCTTTTCTAATCTTCAAGTAGGTAAAGCACCAAAAGGAAAAAAAAAATTGTTTAAGTAGAGTTAATTCTTACAAGCATATATAAATCCTCAGCTCTTACAGAACTTACAATGGAAGTTTAAGAAGTTATTTCCTATTTTATTCTTCTTTAAGATATAGCTGTGTATGATATGCAGTTAGCTAAGCAGGGAAGGGAACACTGCCCTAGGAACTACCCTGGGCCACACTGGGGCACAGACCAAGGGACACCAGCACAGCTAAGAACAGATAATTACCCTGGGTTCTTTGGTTCACTGTCCCGGGAATTTCCTCCCTTCAGCTTCCTAACCAGCTTCTCACTGCTGCGTCTAAGGGAGGCTCGGAGCTTGCTAAAGGAACCACTGCGCTTTAGAGATCCAGTGCCATCCTGAAAAAAATTGAATACATGTGATACTGCAACAGCTTGCTGCCCACCCCCAAGCCTGGCTTGAAAACACTTCAGTGATGAATTATTACTTTTTAATTGCTATTAATATATACTTATACTATATACATTTACCTAAACATGTAATACCATATAGCTACAACCTTACCAAAGCAAAAGGGTTCCTTCCAACGTGTAACAAAGATTTCTAAACGTGAAGACATGCCCAAGCCACAATTCATCATTAATAAAAACCCACCACAGGAGTCCAACAATTCACCACCACCATTTCATATGAGCATACCGTGGTTAACAGAGTACAAGCCCCAAGCAAAAGCATTCCATCAGTCTAAGAAAAAAACATGTTTTGTTTTTTCTAAATATCTACATTACTTGCAAACATGTTTAATTAACCCTAAAATCCCTAAACAAAAATAGTTCTGTTCAGGAATACTTATGGTCAAATTCCTGTGCTTAGTTTTTAACTTTTACCAAAGAAAATGCAAACCACAATGAAATTAATTTTTCATATATTGCATTCATGTTTTACACTGCTGTGCTGACCCAGAGAAACTTGCAAGGGACCACAATTCTATTTTTAAATGTTTTACTCTTACAAAAACCACAGTTTAGTAAGATTAGAAGTGACCACTTCCCAGTCCACAGAAAACCTACGTGATTATGAAAGAAGAGTTGAAAAAGAAAAAAGCACTACTAAGCAAAGACAGACACCTGAGTTGGAGTGAGTTTATTAGAAGTTAGAAAGACAAATACACAAATCACTGAACACCAAGATTAGTAGAGAAAAGCATAATTGCCAAAATCTCACACAAAGACTAAACAGCAATGCTACTTTAGAATAATTGTAAGTGAAGACATCCAGAGTTCCATATTGATGTTAACCATATAATAGGTCTCTAAATACATTTTAAAGCACTTGGAGAACATGCTTTACTTTACGGGTTTGGTTTTTCTCCTGTAAAGATCACCATCATGCCATTTCAATAATACCTTGTGTGATACTTTTAACTACCTTTATTCCATAGTGAACAGCTACTTATAAAGGTCATTGTTACTTGTTTGGTTTTTTTACTAATGTATTACACAGCAAATGGTTGTAATAACATTTGGTATGACTAGGTACATATCTGGCAAAGCTACACAGGTACAGAAATAGAAAACCAAAAACGACACCAGCACTGAAGGAATGGCCAGTTTACAGGGAAGTGTAGCTCTGACAGGAATCTTAAGGGGTTTGCTAAAACACAGCAGTCAGTACTGAAGAGAGAAGTTAAAGCTTGAAGATGGTGCACGCCCGTCATGCAGGAGACAGTATAAGAATCACAAAAGGCATCTAGGCCTGTCAGAAATGGAGAGAGAAAAACTGAATGAAACTGTTGGGAAAAATTCAACAGTTTTCAATTTTGAACAGTTAGTTTACAGTATTTCTAGGTCATGTTCAAAACTTTTTTTTTTCCAGAGTAACTATTTGGACAGCCCTTAAGTACAAAGTGCAGGCCTTTGCAATTACCAGAACCTACATCTTCATGCAGTTTCACCTACATCACTGAGATGGGACTGACAACTGAGCATGACTGATGCTGTGCATTCAAGTCAGAATTTGTATAAAATATGAAACACCTTTAACAAGAAATAGCTTTGCTGTTACATTTCATAAACAAAAAAAAGGGATTTTTTTTCAGATGATGTTAGCTCAAAATAATAAAAAATAAATAAATAAATAAATAAATAAGGAGGAATAGAGCAAAGTGCATTCATTTCAGCTTTAACTTCTGTCAGGAATTTTCCTTGAAACAAAAGTGCAAGAAGAAAGAGGTCTTCACCTAACCTCCAGACAAAATTCTCTTCATTCCCTTAAGGAACTAGAATCCAACTGGCCTGGGTCAATTCACTTTCACAAGTATAGAACATATCTCTGTTTGTGTCCATATATACAATCCAAGTGGAATTTTCTCTACTCTCCCTAATGCAGTGAGGCAGCTGAAACAATCCACCTTTAAAATAAACTGTGGTTCAATTTGCACACTTTCCATTCTTTGTGCAAGTACAGAGACCACTATTGATAGGTTCATGATACCTGGAAATGGCAAAATGCCTTGCTACAAGTGATTAGAAGATCTAATTCTAACTGAGTATTTATGTTTCAAACTAAATTGCATATGTTGTTCACACTTAAAGACAGACTTCAGCTTTGCAGGATTAAATAAACTGAAGTCTAAATTCCAGCTAGAAGTATTAGATCAGTGAAAAGGCTAATATTCCTGTGGTCTGAAATCAGCAATACTAGAGTAATGAAAATGATCCAAAGGCAAGACAAATTTGGTAGGTATAGAGTATAACTGTTCAGTAAACCTAACCAGAACTGTAGCAATAAGCAGACAAGCTTTGGGTACTTCAAATCTAAAATAAAAATATCAAACTCCTAAGTTAAACGCTGACTGCTTCATTAACAAAACACTTCTAAAACATGAGCTGAGGATAAAAAAAAAAAGTTCCTGAGTTCAGAGTAATCAAAAACCAAAATCACAAGATGTTTTTATGGCAAAGTTTAATTGCCAATTTTTATGTCATTCAGAATGAGAATCACCTTATTGCTGCTGCTTACACCTTCCCACCATCACCACCTCCTGTCCTTTGTCTGCTACAATGTCCCCCTGTCTGGCACCTACTAAACAAGAGTAACTCTCGTCTGTGGTAGTGAAATCCATAGTTTTCCTTTCCCACCTGAAAGTGGACTTACATGCCCAAAAGCCTGTCTGTTTGAAGCATATGGCTTAGAGTATGAAAAGATACTTCCTCACACTACAAACATTATAATAAGTAGCACAAAGATTTTCATCTGTCCTGCAGCATTCACAAAAATGCCAGGGACAGGTACTCACTGCTTTTTTTTATAGAAAAAGTATAAGGGATCCAAATCTTGACCTTTCCACCTTATATTTCAAAGACCAAGTATTTCCTTGCATTTTCAATTATCTTCTGTTCACTTTAAGGCACAAACTTTACAAGTGACATGTAAACATGCACTGTAACACCTCACTTAACATGTCTAATAGTTACTGGCAGATTTACTTCAATAGATATTTCAGTTCTTTTGTAAGAGTGTAAGACATTACATCAAAGCCTACAATGCTTAATATGGATTACATGTGGAAGGCCCTTAATTACATCTTCCAACAAAATTTTTTTGTTGAGTACCATTGTCCCTTTGCATACTCCACCTTTCTCTCTGACAGACAGTCAGCTTGACCACTTCCGAAGAATTTAAATGGAAAAAGGCAGGCCTCTCTGCAGGCTCTGCAGACACAAATGAAAGATTCTACTACGTTTTATGAATCTGAGTATTTTGTCTGGAGGGAACACGCAAGGGTAAAAAAAACTACACCATATAAAGTAGAGGGAAGAACATCACTGAGATAGAAACACTCGCAGAGGGGAGGGAGAGTTGCCCACTTCACGTAGAACATGTAATATAAAATACCTTCTCTTAAGAGGGGGAAAAAAAGAAATAAGGAAGATGAGAATGAAGCAATGCCACTTTAGCACACTAAAAATGAAGTTTGCTTATCCTTAGAGGTCAAAATTTAATTTTTCAGACCAGAAAATTTATCACTGAGTTTGATTCAAATATTGACCTAGAAATACTGTCTATTGCTTTTCCCCAGAAGGCCCTTTCCATCCAAAACCTGCATGCATTAATGTCAATAACAGAAAAAATGTAATCCATTTAGAACATACAGTCATGCAAAGTATAGTGAAAATTAAGGGAGGAGTACAGTACACAGTTCTAATGCTGAATGGGCAAAATGAGAATTAAAAAGAGAGTTATCCAATCTGACTTTGGCTTTATTAATGATGCAGTATTAATTCACAATAGATGCTGATTGACTGTCTTGGCACTGAGAACACCAATGCCAAGAAAACAGTAATAAAAAGACAAAAGCAAAGATGGAAAGAACATTCTCCTTTAAGACTAAAGCACTACGTGTTTTCTCAAGGTTTCTTTGGAATGCTAAGCTTTGTCTCATGTGGCTTACAAAAAGATGGGGGGAAAAAAAGATTGCTATTGTAAGAGAAATGAAGCTTCAGAACACCCAGTATTGCAAAGTAGGCTACTTCCCCTCCCATACAGCAAAAGCAACACCACTTTTATAATCTAAGAGAGTATTTTCAGCAGAACTGCAGCTGGGAGTTAGTTAACAGTGCAATATGTATCCCATTGCCAGCAATGGGATAAGGAATGGGAAAGCTGGTGACAGAAGCAAACTACATAATCCAGATAATAACTGAAAGCTTGCACTGTCCTTCAAATTAAAGAAAAACAACGGTTAGAAAAATGCATATGTCATCACATTATATATATATATATATATATGTATATATATGTTTTTACTTTATGACAATCAGTGTAATATAGTGAAGCCAATATATGGGAAACTAATAGGAACAAGCCCTGTCTCCAGACAAATTTTAATATGGGAAAGTCATATTAATTTCAATTAGGAAACATGAAGTCACCATCACATTGTTATGTGATGGTACTGCCTCTTGAAATGGACTGTACAGCAGTTTGAAAAGCTCTGTTCCTTCCTCTAGCAAGCTGGGTAAGGAGGAGATTAGAATTATTTTAGTGTTAGACTGGTCATTTTAATTTACTCCAAAACTGCTAACACTCAGTATACCTCCATAGCAAATGTTCTTTGTGATTCCAACCGATGGAGTATTTTTAAAGAAACATTTACATCAAGCAAATATGGCACCAAAAGGAAAAAAGCAAAAGTGAGTTAATTGCCAGAATATTTCTACCAGTAAAAACAAACCACTGACAAGCAATTGTACACCAGACCACAACCAGGACACTCAATCAGCATTACACAACTTAGCCTTAAATACCACTCCTTGGGATTCTTGCAGAAATGTCACCATTCAAGACAACAACAGAAAGGATGCCTTAAAATTTTAAAATATTACTAGGTTTTTAGCATGATGATAGACAAAATGTTATTCCTAATTTCTTAATTGGTTCTGCAAAATTATAAAATACAATGTAGATCAACCAGGAAACTCCTGAAAGCACAGCAGGCTGGTGGGTGGACAGCCCTAGTTGTTAGGTGATGATTTCCTAGGCTACCTTCTCCAACTGTGTACTGTACTTACCCCGTTCCACTCTACGCTCATACTCACTTCCTCGCCGCCATCAGGGCCACTCTCGTACTTTACCACATCCACGTTGAGGCTTTCTCTGCTCCGCCGCTTCTCTACGCTCTCAGGGTCATTCAGCACCTCAGCCACTCTCTGTTTGTGAACATTGTCAAGACCCTGAGAATTTGATAAAATGGGAAGAGGCTTTACCTTGTTACAAGCTCTATTAATCTACAACTTACACACAATAACTGCACCAAGCAAGAAGTAAAACCAACCCACAATTCTATCAGCCCAATTCTGCTTTCAGAGAGTAGCTGAGTTGCTCTTTATAAATTGCAAGAATCAATACAGCATGAAGTGGACAGTTTGGCAGTTTGAGAATTCACTGACTTGCCATTCTTTTCCTCTTTTCTTATCGCTTATCTAAGCCTTGTGGTGTCTGTGTCACTTACCCGAAGCAATCTGGCAACCAGCTAAATATTTAAGCAATTTACAGATCATGAACCATCAGTGTAATTCTCAAGTTTTCCACCCACCAAATGGTGCAGTGTTCACCTGCCTTTGGAGAGGTGTCTGAATATCTGATACCTCAGAAGCAGGTTGTGTTATTTAAAATGTTATTTAAATATACTGACTTATTTATTATTTATTTATATTATATATATATATTATATATACGTGTTATTTAAAAATACTGACTTACAACACTTGGCATTAATGCAATTTTCCCTCAGAAAGAAATGAAATAGAATATAAGCTTATAATAAGCATACTAAATATATGGTGAATATGTTCACTTTGTTAAAGAATGCCTATCAACTATCAAATAATCGTTTAAATATCTTAAAAGTGCTAAAGTACCTTCTACAAAAACCCTGCACTAAAGGCAAAAATCTTTAATTTATAAACTAGAAAATATCAAAACTCAAATTATAATTATTTTCAGTTTTGTCTTCTTTATAATAAACCTACTCCACATCATAACCAGTACTTGCTGACAGGAAGAGATCCCAGATGAATGCTTTATACTTCATAAAATATTCTGCAGCTTCTACAGTACAGCACTAGCAACAAATACAGCAGGGATGTGTGTGGCAAATCCATAAATTTAACCACAATACAGAAAGTGAAAAGGATGCCAAAGTTCTTAAAAGTGCATGAATGAGAAAGTTGTCTTAGTGGCATGGAGATACCAGGTTCTTGGTTCCCACACAGATGTTCTCCCCTAAGTGAAGAGCATGACTTGAACGACCCAGAATGAAAAGGTAGTGTTAAATGCTGCTGTAACACAGCGTTGTCTCCTACACATCTAAATCTAGGGGTGTGTATACTGCTACATATTACAGATTAATGGTATATAGGTGGTATACGATGCACAGTGAAAATCTGAAGCATCCTTAAAAATAGTCGGCAGCAAGCGTCTAGAAAAAATACAAGCTTTATTCACTCATATAAAAAATGAAATTAAAATTGAACTTTCATGTTGTTTTCTTGTATTTTCTTACTTTGCTTTCCATTTTAACACTGACAACCCACGTTTTCTTGTCCAGTCTTACAAGCTTTTTTATAAAAGACATTGTATCAAACCATCCAAAAGGGAAAGAAAAAACAAAAGTCAATAAACCCCAACAAACCCAAACTCTCTTCTACCTTCTAAGAGAAGGGAGAAAGGGTTACTTGAACAGTAGATCTGAGAGCACAAAGAGACCACATGAAAAGAAAGCCCCCACTGACACTGTAATATCTATCCCATTAGTTTACAAAAGTAACAGGAACCAAAAGGTTTCTGTTAGTCAGTCAGTTGCATGCAGAAACTGAACATTTTTGACAGCTCCTTATTGAAAATAGAACGGCATGACTGGCAAAGATTTCCAGCAGAACCTCTCCATTTTCCCCCAGCTACAGTCTCTCTCCCAGGACAAGCAGCCAGTTGAGGACTACTGGCCACCACAGTGTTTTCTGCTCTTTCATTTTCCATATAATTTCACCCCCAGTTTGAATCATGTCCCCAGTATATGGTGCCACTGCCCTAACAATTAACCAGACTGCAAGTGTTAAGATGGTATCAGTTTTTATCACCAGTTCAGTCTGAAATTAGAAGGTGACCAGGCACTGAAAGTTTCTATATTCTGCATGCACGAAGTTGAAAATCTGCACGACCACAATGCAGAAATATCATTAAGGTGAATTTTCATACTTGCCTGTTTACGAGATCTCATTGCTGCCTCTTCTAATGTTTCAGCAGCTTCAAATTTGCCCTGTCGTCTGTAAAGTGCCCCAAGGTTCTTTAAAGTAGTTGTTACTGTTGGACTATTGAAAGAAAAGAAAAATAACTCTATGTAATGCATATACTCACACAGTGAACTCTTCTCAATTCACTAAAAAAAGCTTAAATGAATATAGTACTTAAAATCTTTTTGTAGTAATTTATTCTCTCTTGAAATACACTATACTGTACTTCATGTACACCTGCTGACCGCTTTCAAAGCATATCAACGTCTCATCCTGTGACCAGCCAACATCCCTGAAACTGGAATGCTATAACCTTGTACTCAGCTGCATCTAAAGGTGAAAATTTAGCTCTAGATGAGTCTAACCAACTGAATAATTGTGAAGCTTCCAAAAAATATGCTTATTCGTGCATAGAGAGACCATTACTGTAGTATGCGTTAGTCACAAAAGTAATTAACAGTTTCTTTCATCAGCTTTTACTTAACACCTATTTGCAGTTTCTATGCATTCAAACCATGGTTGAACAAAAGAAAAAAAATTGCCCATTTCATTAACAAGTCTCACACGCCAACAAGACATTTTTGTTTCAATGGCACAAAATCAGCTCAGTCACAGTATTGTTGAGTGAAGTTTTGCTCCAGTAACAACAGAGAAAAGATTTTCTCATGCATTAGAATGAACAAGTACATGAAAAACAAACCAACAAAAAGTATTGCACACAAAACTCAGGACGGAGAAGAAAAGAGATTTCAACAGTACAAAGGCTCTGATGCTTGTTTAACACGAGAATTCAAATACTCAGTGAATGAAAAAACCTCACTGACTATCAGTACTAGTTGCAGGTTTATTAATACATTGTACCACCAACATGTTAAAGAAGTTGCATTAATAACAAAATTAGAACAAACAAAAATATTTCACCAACTATAATCCAAGCTGAAATCCTTGTTTCTCTTATTTCACTTTAAAGTATACATTGTCATTTACAAAAGTATATTCTTCAGACTTCAGAAATTCAAATAATGCTTTGTTGTGACAGTTTAACTTTGTTTTCTTGTGCCAGCTAGGTAACTAAAGGTGTAGTTGCTTGCAGTGTCATTTTTGGCCCTCTCCAGAGGCCCTGCAGGGGCAGGGAGGGCACATGTGCCAAGTAGTGGTACAGAAGGAAGGGTGACCTACACTGCCACCTGAAGGACTGCCAAGAACACAACTGGTGCAATTTTATGTCATTTACTGGATCTAACCAGCCCAGATTAAAAGCAGCCTCAGGACTTGAAAACTGCTGTTGTATTCCTGAAAACCAGTCCTGGGTCTGGAATTTTTATTATTATCGTTTTTATAGCTCTAACCAAGGTTGCTTTGGTTTCGTTCTTAAAAATGCTTTAATCTGAGACGCTGAGCATTGCTGAGTTGCTTGTCCTGTAAAGAAATTACTCACCTGTCAACTTTGCAAGCTTTGTACCAGCCACCATACTCTCCAAAAGATGTGCCATCTTTTTGCTTTCCCTAGAACAAAGGTATTGTTGAAAAAAAGTACCTGATTTGCAACTTAAACAAGTAAAAGCATCAAAAAATATTTACAACAATGGTCTTACTTTGCATTCTTCCCTCTCTTCTGCATGCATCCAGATAGGCTTATTTTCATCTGGTGAAACAAGAAAGTATTTTATAGAAGAACAAAACTACAAGGTATTTATTGTTTGATTTTCACCACTCTGAAACGAAGTTGTGAACCAGGGAATTATACTATTACCACCACCAAAAAACCTTACTGTCCATACTACAAGCAGCAGATAAATAAAACATGCACCTCTTTTACAGTTTTACAATTCTGCCTCCTTTTCTTATCTGAACTTAGAAACAGTTACTTCTGAGAAGCTTTGAAGTCAGTATATACTGCCACCCATTTGTCATGTGTCTAGTCCTGCGCTAGAAAACATGAATTTATTTCTTTTATCGTAACAACTACTTTGACATCTACTAAGTGGTGCATATGCTACTGTCATGGAATGAAAAAAAGAATGAAAACTCTTTACTGGGATTTTTAGTTTATAAAATGCACATGACTTCAATGTACAGTGTAATTCCCAATTTAAAGGTATTTTCCCCATTCTTTAAATGTGTTAATGGAGGGCTTGCATAAACAATGTCTCTATTCATGTCACTAAAAATCCTGCATTGACTTTTTTCTGTGACTGGACAGTGACGTACATTCTTCTGCCTCTATTAAAATACCAAAATTTGATTTAGTTGGGCTTAAGATAAATTATACCAGAAATAAAATCCATAAAACATAAACCCACTAAGTCTACCTCATGTTTTTGAATCAAATGTTTACTGCTGTATCTAAAAGCTTTCTTATGATGAACGTACTTCCAACACATCTATCAGCTCACCTTTTAAGTCCACCTAAAGCAGAAAACAATTTTAATCAGGACACTATTGACTTCCTGCAAATTTTATTTCATAGCTACAAAAATAAAACATAAATTCAAATCTAGGGACTCAGTTTCTTACCATCTACAGAGCCAAACTCCCGTTCATGAGCGCGAGTAAGAATCTCTTTGTATAAGGTTTCCGCTTGCTTAAACTTGCCCTGTTTTAGATAGCAGGATGCCTAAAAACAAAATACCCCCCAAAAGTTATCAGCATAGTGATTTATTTATCTTTATAAATAAGAAATACAATACATGGCGGATAAAAGTGCATTTCAATTAATGAGAAATCTTGTCTCAGATCTACTTTGGGAAAGGCTTACCAGATTGTTCTTTGTTTTTGCAACATTTGGATCATCTGGTCCCAGCTTAGTTTGGTAGATTTCAAGTGCCCTCTGATAGTAATATTCAACCTCCTCATATTTACCCTGGTTCTGGCATAGCAAAGCCAAGTTATTTAATTGCTTGGCAACATCAGGGTGATCTTTCCCCAGGACCTGAAAATGAAATACACTGTATTAAAACATTCTGTAATCATCAAGTCAGGGTTTAGAAATAAATATTTTAGAAACATCCTGTTAGCTTTATTCCTCCTCAATTCAACATGGGGATGACAAAAGCAAAAGATGCATTTGAAAGATATGAAAATGATTCAATTCTATTGCAAACTGAGAATGATTAAGAACAATCCATAAGAGGAACAAAGTAGTAAAACAATATTATATGGAGAGTATTATATAAACCTGAAGATGCAGTCTCATGGACTAAAATATTCACATAGAGAATAATCAACTTAAATTTTTTAACTAAGTTTCATTTTTTAATTCCAATGCTCTTGTCAAACCAAAGACTATTTAGCTATCTCAGGGGAAGGCAAAAGGTAAAGAAGGTTACTCACAAAATACAGAATTTAGCATATATCCAGAGTGCTCCAGCAATTCTGTAGCACTACTGGAATTTCCCACTGTTTTGAATTTCAGACACTCCTAACTACTAGGCACAGTTAACTCTGAGGTTTATCTGGCAGATCTACCCAACCACAACATAAAAAAAGGAAGTGTTTAACTTTTCCTTGTCCTTGAAAAAGTCCCTTCAGAGCCACTGTATTTGTCACTCATACCTTTTCTCTGATTTCCAGAGCTCGCTTACACAACGGTTCCGCTTCTTTGTACTTCCCCCGTTTACCGTAGAGTACTGCAAGATTGTTAAGAGTTGCTGCCACCTGTCAACAGCAGAGAAACATTAATTACACTGAAAACTGCTGATACAAAGACTTGACCAATGAACACATCTGCAAGGCATTGATGTTTTCAAATTTTCCATGCAGGGTAGACCTCTTGAAATTTGCAAGTGAAGAAATTATTATTATTATTATTAAATGCATACATACACAACAGAGGAAAGAAAAACCTAAATCATGAAATAATTTTGCTTCATTCGTGGAAATGTCATTTAGTGCACACATCTTCACATGTTCTTCTCTTACAAAGGTACCTCTCACATCTATACTTTGAGCTGTCCTGCGTCCCACAAGGCTACAAAAGTATCACATGAATTTTACGAAAGCTTGATTTACGTTTCATTTACAAGCAGCAGTAAATCAAATCAGAAGTGCCCCTTCAATCTGAGTATAATAAAGTGATTTGAGTAAGCAAAACAAAATCTTTCTTCACAAACTGATTTCCCGTAGAAAATCCAGGCAATCCAAAATCAAGTAAAGGCAAATTATTTATGGTGAAACAGCACTGAATATAATGTGGCCTCCTACCTGTACTGTTTAAAGACAAGCCAGGTCTTAAAACCTTTCCTGTTGAGTTTGATATTAGAATTAGTTGAAAAAAAGCTCAGTGAAAAACAAACTAAAATTATGATACTGCATGTATACAAACCGCTGGATGATCTTTGCCCAAAGTCTTTTCACGGATGGCCAAGGCATCATTCAGGAGATTTGCTGCATCTTTGTATTTGTTCTGGTCTCTGAATTGTAAAGAGATATAATTAATACTGGGGATTCAGGAACAAAAAATCATAAAAATTAGGCTGACTTCACTACTGACATGAAGATGCTACTACAAAAGAATAATAATTGAGAATATATTCATAAATTAGGAAGTAAAACCCTGAAGCTTCTAACTGTAAATAGTTTGCTAGTTGAGGACTGTACTGAGCATGTTCTATTTCTACATTAATGTCCAATTTCTACCTCTGGATTATCTTGAAGTGGGTAATCAAGACATGGCCCTTCAGTACACAAAAAAAACCCTATCAAAATCAGCTCCATTCCCAAAGCAAAGGCATAGGCTTTTGGGACAGCAACTTGTTTGACTTCTACGTACAGGCAGACACACAAGTATTTTAGGACCCTCTTGAGAGTTTTAATAATAATTTAAGAAGGAAAATAAATTTAATGGAAAATAGAACAGGGAAAAAAATTCTAATCTTGAACATTATAAGGTTGTAGCCAAATACTAAGTATTTATTTCACGGGTATTTATCTATGCCAGTATACAAACCTGTACACCAAAGCAAGTATGTTCAACATAGTGGCAACATCAGGATGGTCATGACCTGAAGTCTTCTCCAGATCTTCAAGAGCTTGTTTACAGAGAGGTACAGCAACCTCATATCTACCTTGGGAAGCATACTGGATAACAAGATTATGTAGGGTCCGTAATCTCGCTGGAATTTCATAGCCACCTTGTTGGGCAGCAGCTGCTGCACTGCTATGCTGCTGTTGAACTGAAAGAAATGCGCAAAATTTCAACTTGTATGAAAGATGACTGTACATAAAACATCTCATGTGAGTGCTCAGTGGCACAGAATGAGACTCACTGAATTTTATTTCTTCTATACACAGAATTAGCATTAGAACTTCACAGCAGTCAGGCTGTCTTGAACAGAGACAGTGGAAATATGACTGTTTTATTCCTCATATCCTGTCCAGTATTTTATTACTGTTATTTTTACAGTTCTAGTAGCTCAAAGGGCCAAATGTAATAAACTAATGAAGAAAGTAGGAAAATATTTCAGCTCAGCAAACCATTAACATTCTCAAGATTGTATCATAGTTTTGCACTTACAAATATCCCTGTTTCCATACGGAAAGGAACACCAACATAGACAAGCTGAACACTTGCAGGAAAACTTTTTCCTTTATTCCCCTTCTCTAAACATACTTTTTTTTTGTTTTGTTTCCTATACCCAGGAGCACTTAAGGTTAGCACATAAAGGATTGAAACACCTTGGATGCCAGAAATAACAGCTGCAAGACAAAAGGCTGAGTCAAAGCCAACCTTTGAGTTTTACTAACTAACCCTTAGGCTTAGCCACTTATTTTACAGTAGCTCTTTAACTTTTGGCTATTGCAACCCTCACTCTCTCTCTCCCCAAAACAATTTACTACCCCTTTTCTCTCCACCTGGTCAATTTCTGAGATTTAGAAAATTCCCTCTAACTCATTTTCATTAAACTCTGGAGAACACACAAGGTAAGGGCTCCAGCCAAGAGCCCGACTTTATTTTCTCCTTCCTATTAAGCAAAAACCACAGAAGGTGGGAGCATTTTTATGTCACTGGAATCACACAAGTCCAAGCCTATACCCAGAGTCACTGTCTGCCAAAGCACTGAAGCATTTCAGCATTATTTTAGAAGGTCAGAGAAATCACTGACATGTCAACTTTGTCTTTTGCAAAGCAAAGTAAGGGAGCTTGGCCTCTCAACCTTCCTACTACAAAATTCTAGGGAAGCAAGGATGAGCTAGGAAGGAATTCATAAACACTGACCTACTGTAAACTCTTCAAGTCTTCCTTACAGTGCTGGCTATGGATAGCTTTACTATGCTGCCAAGACTGTAGTGTACCTTATGTGCAAGCCCATAAAGGAAATTTGAAACTGCTAGTTGCAAAGGTGGGTCCCTTCAGACATTTGCCCTGAAGTCATTTGCCTGGTAAGAACCATTCTGCTCCCAGCACACTGCACTGACTCTACAACATCAGTATGTTCTATGTTTACACACGTAAAAAAAGCACATGTCACTTAGCAAGGCTTATCTATTAATAGCTTTTTTCAATCACACTACGAAACCTCTACCTCAAGCTTCACTGCATATTCCTCAGTCCTTCTCACCTGAAGAGAAATAATACTTCCACAACTATTATTAAAACTAATGTAGACAACATTAGCAAAGGACAAAAGACCATATGAAAAAGATTTCATATTGAAACCTACCACAAAAATCCTAGATCATTAAAAAGGTCATTAACAGAATTCACCATCTGGTCAGAATCTGCCTCAGTTACTTGCAACTAACCATTCTGAGGCTCAAAAGAAGGATAATGGCAAATTGTGAATTTAAGTCAGTCTGAAGAACTTTCCAGCAGCTAGTACACTCTCTTTAAAAACCTAGGCCCCAGTTCTGTACATACCAATGTATAGAATGTATATCAATGACTGGATTCCTTAATCTAGCAGAGGCATTCATCACTCCAGCCGTGTCCCAGAGGACCCCAAGCATTTTTGTAAAGAATATGTTTATATTCTGCACTGCAGAAACACCCCAACCGTGTAATCTGAAGTACACTTACTTCCTTGTCCTTGGTCATCTTCATCATTGGGAAACAGATCATCCAAGGGCTCTTTGGTGGAATCCGTATCTTTATCCTCCTGCAGAACAACCCCAAACCCAACAAATTAAATCTAAAGCATAGAGGACAGTCCAGTTAATCAGCAATGTTAAAGAAAAACTACACATTCAAAATTCAGAATTGAGAAGAATAACATTTCTCACTGAAGTTTTATAAAGGTCTTATATTTAAACGTATTTACACACTCTGCCCCAAAACAATACAGGACACCTTCAGAAGGGCCAGGAATAGAAATGAGGTCCCCTAGATTTCAGTCTCAATTTAAGCACTCAAGAACACATCTGCTATTCTCACAGAGGCATCAGACCTGATGAAAGTACCTAGTGAAGAGTAAGCACTACTCAGTACAGAATTGTCCATGGTACTTTCTTTTAGTCATAAATGCAGTTACAGTTGGGCAAGGGAGAAGAACAACTGAGGAGACCTAAATTTCTGAGTACTCAGCTTCTGTACAAATAGTAAGATTTTGCAATTATAATCTGTAAGGTTCAAAAATTAAAAAATAAAACAAAACAAAAAAAGAACACTTGAAAGGAAGTTCATTTCCAAGAGTCCCATCTGGAACCGTATTAATTTCTGCACAATCCATCAGTGTACATTGATTTTAAGCATCCAAAGATCATTTCAAATGTAAAACAAAGAGACAGAGCATCCCTCAGTCCTGTTTCCTAAATGTTGAGCCTGAACAATATAAATAGTTGAAGTTCTCAGAAATTATGAGCTCAGTAAGGAGAAAACCCAGAGGCAGAGCACATTTTTCTGGCTCTTCATCCAACACCTTTTTCCAGATGAGAAAAAACCAACTGCTGCTGCTGGCATTCAAATTTAATGATGGCAGAGCAGGGGCACTGCAAAACCAACAAACTGATGGGACTAGATCTCAGATGGGAAGCTCATAATTTTAAGTGTTGATTCCAACCTCATACTGAGTCTATACAACTGACTATTTCAAAGGCTAGAAACAGAGACTGCCCATATGGTTAGTAAAATTATAGACATGCTTAGCTTACTTGGACTCTATTTGTTAATTAAACTTCAAATAATGGAGATATTTAATCCATCTGCAGATTACAGATTGACAATATTGACAAAACCCCAATATTCCCTCCTTCTGCCCCTTTTCTGAACAGGCTTCACTGGCAAATTCATCTACAAATACCAAATCATGGAACAGCATTGAAAAATTCCGGGTGTAATTGACCAAAATAACTCTCACTATGTACAATATGCTAAAAAGGATTAGTCAAGCAGTCAGTTAAGCATGACTAAATCACAGTCATTTTCAACCATTAGAATTGCTGAAATAAGTAGTTATGAAAAACTTCTCTTTCCAAGACACCACTGAGAAGGTCTGAACACACAAAATGAGATGCTTCTCTATAGTGCCACCTAACCTGAGGAAGCAATTATAAAAAGAAGGGCAAATAAATCAGAAGGCTTTTAAAGTAATAACCTCCTTCTGTAAAGTTGTGCCCATTTTCTCTCTGAATCCAAGAATACATAACACAATGGGCTTGTAAACATGCAGATCATCACAATGTCTGGCAGATAGTCCTGAAAGAGGAATCAATAACATCCTTGTGTAAACTCTCTACAGATTCAAAAGCTATACACTGATTTCACTAGAGAAAAATTAAGTATTTTTCCTGCAGTCAAAATAAGGCAAGTCCTCTGGGTACTTAAAATCTCTCACAGCTTAGATTTCTCACTTAACAGCTGAGTTTATAGAACTGAGATTTTTGCTTTGGTCCAGTTCTTCACACTTTTAAGTTTACAGGATGCTAAATGAGTATTTATCAGTTTTGTTCCTCATGTATCTTATTATCTGCAGACAGTAAAATATACTCTCTTAAAATAAGAATGAGCTCCCAGAATCATTCTGCAAACTATGTGACACTAGTACAAGGCAGTATTTTAAGGACAAATATATGTTAGGGACAAATAAAATGTATCTTTTATTTCTTGTTAAATAGGCAGATTACAACACATGTAAATGTAGGGTGCTTTTACTGTTTTACAATACAGGTACTTACTGATGGTGAAATATCATCATCATATTTTTTTAATTGATTCATGAATTCTAGATGTTTCTTTTCTTCCTCCAGCTGAGCTACAGACTGCTCACTTTTCTGTAGTTTCTGCTGTGTATTGGCCAGTTCATCCCGTAGCCACTGATTTTCCTGGCATAGCCGGCGAACCTGAGCCCGCAATTTCTGCTTCTCTGATTCCACTGCATTTAAGTGATTTGACAAGGCCATCATTACCTGAAAAGCAAAATGTGTCACATGACATACTTCCCTGAGAATGCAGGCTGTACATAACATACAAGGTTTTCATTTTTTAAACCTATGTCAGCTGTGAAATCTGGTAAACATTCACATTTCTCTTCCTTTTAGATCTGGTTCTCACTTTTCCTCTAAACCTTTTTACCATTTAGAATCACAGAATGGTTTGGGTTGGAAGGGGCCTCTAAGATCATCTCTTTCCAGCACACTGCCATGGGCAGGGACACCTTCCACTAGATCAGGTTGCACAAAGCCCCATCCAACCTGGCCTTGAACACTTCCAGGGACGGGGTACCTGTTCCACTACTTCACCACCCTCATAGGGAAGAATTTCTTCCCAAATCCAATCTAAAACTACTGTCTTTCAGTTTGAAGCCATTCTGCCTTGTTTTATCACTACATGATCTTTGAAAAGTCCCTCTCCAGCTCTCTTGTAACCCCTTTTAGCCCTGGAAGGGGCTCTAAGCTCTCCCTGGAGCCTTCTCCTCTTCTCCACCTCTCTCAGCCTCTCTCTCCAGAGCAGAGGTGCTTCAGCCCCCTGATCATCTTCATGTGCCTCCTTGAGACCTGCTCCAACAGGTCCTTCCTTTGCTGGGGTCCCAGCCTAGAGGAACTCCTTACAAATGATTGTTTTCCATGATGCTATCAGAAGTTAAAATTGTTTCAGAATTCCCTGAAGATTAAAAATAATCTTAAAATACATTAAAAATTTGAACTAGATTACTGAACTGGAAATCTTTGTTCCACTAACATGAAATGGAGCAGTAATACTTTTAACTTGCAGGATCACAAAAATAACCTAAGAACTAACAAGGAGTTCTAATTTAGCACCTTCAAGACAAAAAAAGGATTTGTATACATGCTTATAGTTCCCAAAGATGAACACCTCAGCATAATGATAATACTTCAAAGGGACACTTATATGACTGAGATCTGAATGTGCAACTGAACAAACAATTTATAGATGCACTTCATATTATTAATCATAAGCCTGGGTGTGCAGACATTCAAACACAGTCACATTAAGGACAAAAAATAGAACACCCATAAAAGCAGCTTGCTTGGACTAGGGCTATTTTTGCTGAGCAGAGTCAAATGAAAAAGGAGCTTATTAAGTGAAAGCCAAACACTACCAGCAGAAGATATTCTCCCTTCACTGTTTATGCAATCTCCCACTGACATATGTAGAACCAGGCAGCAGTCCCAGGAAGCACACCTTGCAATAATGGACCACTGGTGAGAATACATAGCTTTTAGATCAGTTAGACATCCCCAAGTCACTCGTATTTCATCTCCTCAATTTCATACTTTTTTTTAAATCAAAGTTATCTTTAAGTGGTTTTAAATTAAGTATTTCATGTGAAACAGATGGTGTCCTTAGCTGAAATTTCAGGTGTCAAAATATTCATTAAGCCTTTAGAATTTTTCCTATAAAGGTAAGGAAAACTCCAGGCGTAATTTCCTAATACCAGTCCAAAGCTACACATTTCAGCACCTACCTATTTACATATTAAAAATTGTTTTAATATTTTTAATTACTTGGTAGATTCAAACAGTGGTGTTTATATAATGAGAAAGCATATTTAAGGAAATTGTGATAATAGGGTCAACGTATTCAAACACTGAACAAGCTACAATGGCAAACTAAAATCTTTTGTCATCTTACTTGCTAGAATTAACTGAAAGAAAAGTCTGATTACTTCTTCAGCAAAGCTAGTTTCATTTTCATGGAAATAACACATCTCCAGCCCTACATGCATGCCACAAAAACCATCTATTTCCGTATCTTAAATTTTAAAAATTTTTTAAAATTACTACATTGTTACAACTCAAAGCATGAAGGAAGATTAACCTTATCAGGTCTGAGAGCAGCAGTCTGAAGTGTAATTGGCTTCCTAACAAAGGCAGCAAATGCAGACTTCTTGGCTCCTCACCACCCCAGTTCAAAAAGTACCATGTGAGGCAAACAAGGCAGGAACATCTGCAGCTGAGGCTCCTGATAGAGCCAAGAATCAGAACTAGCTTTTCAGAGTCCTAATACTACATAGAAGTTACTTGTTCACTTGCACATCCTCTACGAACAACAATTAAAGGTTGTTTAATCACTCAACTATTGCAATTTTATTCCATGTATCTTCTAGCCTTTTCTCCCTGTACAAGGCATCAAAGTTTGTACAACATACACACTAAGGCCTGACAGTCAGTCCAGGGCTTCTACATTCCCCTGTCTGATAACCCACATTTCATTCTCTCAGTCTCAATTCACCATGATCCAATGCACACAACTTCCAGATCACCACACAATAATAGCTTGATCCAGAGGAGAAGTCTGAGCACAGTTACAGACCAACAGAAAGCCTATTAATGTAGAACTAACTCACTGGTGTTTTCAACTCATTTGCAAATACTCGGCCATTTTACCGTGATGACTGTCACATCACATTGTTCCAGGTTTTTGACTTAGTACAAAATACCATAAAGTTGTACTATAAATATAGTCCTGACGACCTAATAAACATGCAACTTTTCACTCATCTTCTGCAGATGGGATCTTCATTGACTAAGAGTCCACAGAAATTAGCTCAGAGTCCTCTCTTTAATGCACCAGTGAAAGTTGTTCAGATTCTGTGCTCTGTTCTTAACCTTTAAAATGCCTTTAGTTTCAGTTTTGGTTTAGTAAAACGTTCAGTAAACATTAGAGACTCTTAAGCTCTAAGAGCATCATGAGCTACTATAAAAAATCTGAGTCAAGGGAATATAAACATGAATTTAAGGCTACACCAGAGCTCAAAGGCTGGAGCAAATTCATTTATATGTGTGTTTGTGTGAGACCTTCCTATGCAATCATTTAGAGCTAAAATACCACTGCTCAGCTCTTGAGCTGCTTGAACATTACCTGCCTAATGCTATGGAAAAGTCTAAACAGAAAATGTTACTGTCTCACTGATGTTAAGTGGAGTCCAGTTAAGAGCTTCAGTACTTTAACACTGAATGCATAATTAGTTCTGTAACACAGCACGATGGACAGTAACTACCTCTATTAATTACAGTTCCTTTTGTGCTTACT
Organism: Corvus hawaiiensis; assembly: GCF_020740725.1. Taxonomy (NCBI): domain Eukaryota; kingdom Metazoa; phylum Chordata; class Aves; order Passeriformes; family Corvidae; genus Corvus; species Corvus hawaiiensis. Next base: position 9,968,292 of record NC_063218.1, read on the forward strand.
ACACAAGAAAAATGCAAATGGCCCAGCATATTACTAATATCTGGAGGGAAATGTCCAAAATGCTTAATTTTTACCACAACTTTACCTGTGCTTCACTAAGGCCAAGCTCCAGCATTTCCAGTGACTTTCGAATCATGTTTGATTTTTCTTCAACCAGATTAGTTTCATCATCTTTCTTCAAACATTTCAGCGTTTCAAGTAAGCTCTGTAAAATTGAATTATGTTCATTCTTCAGTGCCTCTAGTCCATTAATCACTTGCTTAGTTTTGGCAATGATTTCATCTTGAGTAAGCTTCTCCAACTTCTCTTCTTTTAAATACACCATTGTGGACATGTTTTCATACATTCTGAAATGGAAGAATATGCTAGTTAATACAAAAGGAAAACTTAAATAAGCATATAGCTCTATAACTGAATTTTGTTTGAAAGTTTGAAATGTATATTCAGAATGCAATTATATTTGTGCACAACGTTTACAATGTTTAATCATCTGAGTTTGAACGGTTTCAAGTTTTCCAGTTTCTATTTCCAGATTTAATATTAACACTGACTGATAAACCAAAAAACATCACATAATGAAAAACAGACTACAATGTAGCATTAGAATTTGTAGCAAGTGCTGAACAACAGGGCTGCATCTCCACGATTCTGGTTTGTGCAAAAGCAAAGTAGCTGGTGTATAAAATACATACTATAATAAATACAGCTATTTGCAGATGCCACTGATCTGCAACTGTTAAAAAAACCCCACAAAATAGAGCTTGAAGAATTTGAAGAAATACCATCCAGCCTTCTAAAAGAGTTGTCAGTCAGTCATGAGAAAAGTTACCTGTTTCCTGTAAAAAGGAAACACCATCCTCATTCTTTCCCAAGGGCTACAAAAGCTCTTCTCACGATGTATTTTGAACATCACAACTACCCCCTCAGACAACTTTAATTCATTATTTTAACTCTACAGTTAAAACATAGACAGACATTCAATTGCCTACAGGTCTAGATGCAGCTGTTTTGATGAAGATGCAACACCTGTCTCATGCTGGAAAAAAAAGTTTGTATAGCACAACCCTTGCAGCAAGAAACATTTCACTGTGCTATTTTGTCAGTACCTAAAGCATTACATTAAGGATAGTAAATTTCTGGATGCCTTTCACCACCTCTACCAAATGCAAATGAAGACCCAAAAAAGTTTAGAAACTCACATATTCCAATTATCACACATGCTGTTACTGAAGTCACAAACAAGTTTAACAATGTAAACATGGAAAGAGAAGACATACAAATCTTTTATATGTCACCAGAAAAATGTTCTATAATGAAAATAAAGACTTGAGGAATTACTCCTCTATACCTCAGGTATTTACATCTTTGAGTGAACAAGGAAGTATAAGTTAGAATAAAATAGGAAAGATTTTTCAGAAGTAATAAATTATGACATCTATGTGAAGACACCTGGGTAAGCACTGATAAACTAACATTTAAAATTAATTAAAATAGTATTAAAACTTTGTACTACAGAAGCAAGTCTAATTTTAGAAGAAAGCAAAAAAAATTAGAACCACTTAAATCTTGAATCAGAACTGCTATAAGAACGTGCATATATGCACATCATGACAACAGCCAAAGGATGTGCTCTTATGCTTTTGTATTACATTAAGAATAAAAGGTTGCTCTTTCTTCCTATATGTACTCAAATTACTCTCTCTGTTATGATCTCCTGCAGTGCTATACCCAAAAGGCATATCCACGTTACCACAAAAAAGCTATATGACACTGGTTTATTTTGTAATAATTGTCTGAAAACAGATAATTTGGGGAAGTGTGAACTTGGTTTTACCCAGATTTAATATAATAACTTCATAGTCACAAAAAAATTAATATGGAACATATAAATCTGTATAAAGCCATTCATCTAGCATGGCATAAGAAATCAACCCATGAAAACCTGATGACGAGAATGATATTTACACATTTCCCCTTTATAACCTGAGAACTACTACCCAGAATGCTTGAAAAAACAGTTTTAAAGTACAGACTCTCTGAAGTTGTGTGGAAAAATGATCTGCAATTTAATGTGGGCCAAATTTGTAAATGAATGCTTCTAACACACAGTCATAAAAGAAATTGTTATGGATTATGCTAACTTCAGCACACAACTCAACCCTAATTACCCACGGCACACTTTCACAGCCTCAATTAACAATTTCCATCCTGAATGCAAAGAACTGAACCTTTGATTATAAGGAAATAAAACCAGCAGAGATATCTAATGAAGTGACCATTTGTGTATGTTATGGAAATTCCTCCTGCATGCCTCAGTATTCTGCCATTCTAGAGCAAAGATGAAAAGCAGGTGTTTGCAAACATGTATGTAATGCACGTATAGATGATAGTTTTAAAAAAATTACACATCTGAAACACCTCAGTAGAAATAAAGTTATTCTAAGTGATGAATACAGATAAATTAACACCCATAAATTAACAGCTAAATTAGATAAACAGGCCCATAGCTCTGGCTGAATACAATGAAGCTCCAACTAATGATGGCTTAAGATAGCACAGCAGCTTTTGAAGAGAGGAAAAGCAGGTTTAAACATGATGGGGGCAAAAACATATTTAAAACCATCCCAGCAGCAAACCTGTTTTATGAATACATGCCTCCTGTCTCAATCCAGTGTGCCAGATTTTTTAGCTGCCTCATTCCAACCCAAATGTAGCTAAAAGCTTCCACTGCCTATACACTACCAGTGCAAGGAACCTACCGGAGCTGGAGCCAAGCCAAAAGCTGCATCAAGACACAGACTGACCTGAAGGTCCTTGCAGCCTGGGAGAGGGATTCTCAAGTCTCCTCTAGTGAACACTTTTAGAATCCCAATTTCTCCCACTGACAGGAAAGGAATAAATCTTTTGGGATAAGTTTTGTGGGGTGTCTGTTGGTGTTCAACGTTTTATAGATTGTGCTTGGGAGAATAATTTAGAAAACAGGAGGATAACAAACATAATTTGTCCTGCTATCAGATCTGACTCTTTGTAGGAGCAAAATTAATGAATAAATATCTATTAGCCTTTAAGAGTAGTGTGGAGGTGCAGTGCTATTTCCATGATTTTTTAAAGATGTATTTTACAAAAGATCATTACCTGTTCATCACACAAGCCCATATTAGAATACATAATCATTTAATTGGGGATGGTTTTGAAAAGGGAAAGGACTCTGATTCAATCATCCTTGTGGGTCCCTTCCAACTCAGCATATTCTGTGATTCTGTAAATTAGATTTGAATGCCCTGAGGCAGCAAACCCCACACAGGATGCAAAAATAAAGTTTGTATGCAGGATGTATACAGGGGAAAGGAGACAAAACCTACCCAACCTTTCTACTGTCACTTTTCAAAAAATGTTAACTCTTTCTTCCTATACATCTTCCCTACAGAAAAAAAGGGTGTAGGCAAGGGTGTCTTAAACTTCTTAAGTTTTGTCCTGCACTTCCCACTGCACTGCAAATTTTACCTGTTGTAGAGCAGGAATTCTAGATTCAAATACTAGTTTTTAACTTGGGTGTACAACTGAAAACAAAAGAAAGAATTAAGATGCACAAAGGTTTGTATGTTAAACAGAATTTTGGATGAGGAAAAAAAAATGCAATGCAGACAGAGTTACAGACTCACCAGCTGGCTTAAAAAAATTACCTGTTTTATTAAGCATTTGTCTGTGTAGATCTTGAGAGTATTACCTTCCCTGCTTGTTTTCAACAATATAGACTATGCTAAAGTACAAAAGTCACTTAATGCTTTCAAACTTTTAGAAAAATCAGGTCACTGTCTTAAAACACACAAAAACTAGTTAACTTTGACAGCTCAACATAAAAAGCCCAGCAATATTTTCTACTCAAGAGGTTTCCAAAACATTTTATGACCTAAACTCAAAACAGAGAAATGGACTGAGAATAGCAAGAGTCTGAACCAAAGAAAGCACAAAGAAAGCAAAGCCGAGTCTTTCAGTCGTGTAACCACTGGGATAATCTGATCATATACAAACAACTTAAGTGGCTGTTATCTTTAATCACTTTAAGTATTTTGTTATACATAAAACTTTCAAACCAGCTACACTAGTAATGCTGACATCACAAATTTGTGCCTAAATTCTCCCACAGACATACACGCATCACTGCCAGCTACCTAAGCTCTCCAGCTCATATCTAAAGATCTCTTCAAGAGCTTTTCCTACTCAGCTGCTGTTAAAGAAGAGTCATTTTCCTGCAGATCACCTCAAAATATTCTTGAGCCAAAACATATATGAATCCCTCTTTGCATAGGAAAACTAACCGAGGAAGAGTTTTATTCTAAAAAAACCCAGGAGATTTTTTTTTCCTTGACTAAAGATTAGCGTGGATCCTAAAAACAAATAAAAAAAATCATTCTAACTTTTCTTCCTTGTTAGGAATCCCTAAGGACTCCCCCTCTCTGTACTGGTATTTTTATTATTTAATGGGTTTCAAGTACTAAAAGCTTGGAAGATAAATGTTTAATGTATCTAGGGTCTGATCATTACTGTTTCAAAATACAATTTTAAATAAATAAATTTTAAAACCCACGAAGTCTAAACTGCTTTGTCAAGCCAAATTCTCCCTAAACTTTTCTCTCTGAATATACAGCTAACAGGCAGCAGAGCTGAAAATTAAGGAAAAATATGTTTGCATATAAAAAAGAGTAAATCATCTTCCCAACAGTAAAAGTTGCTACAAGGCTGGCTCAAGCCATACCAAGCCATACGTCTGTCACCTAAATGCATGGCAAATTCCAGAGTTATGGTGGAAAGTTATACTAATTTGAGCTTTTTGTATCTCTAATAGGGACCTATCAGTTCACTGTTTCCTAACAATAATCAGTCTATTCAGGGCTTTTAACCCTAATTTCACTCTTAGTTCCTCCTTAATTAAATGGCAAGGCTCAGCATCCTACATCTGCCATGTACTTGTTTCAGTTTTGTGTGAGCTGCAAATTACAAGTCATTAATTCCCTGCTCAGAGCAAGAACAGGTCTCATTACATCATGTAAGGCACCATCTTCAAATACTACGAGCTGCTTTAACTGCTAATCTTCATAATGTGGAAAACTGCCTTCTCAAACAATCCTCAAAACATCACAGGCTGTCCAAGCACGAAAAGAAACTCAGCAACAAAGGCAGGAGATGAAAAACAGTTTGGGAAGGACTGAGTAGTGTGTCAAACACTGCATTAGCCGCACCCCTCCCGCAGACAGCTCAGCGACAGCAGAAATTACAAGGATGAATCACTCACGGATGCCTTTCATACGCTGAGAAAGGTATTTGTAAAAGCACTCAGATAACAAACACTCTAGTTTAACTGTATTACTGTTATGGTTTACAGTCAGAAATTTCAAAGTCTGAAAGAACAATGATTACCTGTTTTTTTAATTTAATATGTTAAATTTCTCTTTAGCTGTGAGACTATTTCTGCTGTCACAAGTCATACTCCGAAAAGGAATATTTATAATCTTTACCTTTTTGTTTGATTTGCCTTCCTTTTAGTTAAAATGATTCCTTATACTCAGGAATTTTATTCCATTACATGATCTCTGAACTCCCAAAGGAAAGCAGCTTTTCCCTCTTGACATATTCAGGACTGCAGCTTTCCCGTCAGTGCCAGTCATCACTCTTCTCATCATCTATATTTGAATCCGCACAGAATAGAAAATCTGGAACTGCACCTGCAAACAGCATCCTGGTGGAGGTCAGACTTAAAGCACACTCGCTGACCCAGTTCTATAAACAGAACACTGCTGCACTTCTGCACTGCCTCGGGTTTCCAAATGCGTGAGCTCACAAAGCATCTTCATCATGCAGCACACAGGTAGAGAGCTACCTTAAAAATAACTCGGTGAGGACAATTAGCAGCACATACTGGAGGCTGTAAATCACTGACCAGAAGCAGGTAAGAGGATGGAGTTGCACATGACCTAACGACCAATATTAAGCTACAGAGAAACTCCCCCTCTCCAAGGGGAGTCACTTTTCTACCAACTTCCAGGTAGTAAACATCTGAATTTAAGAAAAATCTTACTGTGCTTCTCCTGCCAGCCTTCAACTAGGAGCTAGCCCTAAATGTAGAAGTCTGCCCTACCACATGGTTTAAAGTGAAGGTATGCTAGGTAAATACTGTAAAAAGGACATCTGTAGTCCTCTAATGTCAAGGGCACATATTCCAAGAAAAGCTCAGAATCACATTCATAATTTGACCTACAGCCTTAACATCACAAAATGTCTGTGTTGGTAAGTAAACTGGACAAACACTCAACCTTTGCCAAGTTTTAGCATTTCTAAAGGCAAGCCCAGAGGTTTCTGAAGAAATGCACAATAAGCAAAGGACAGATTGACTAAAAGGAGTAAAACACAAACACCCCTTGAATACTGGCAGAAATTTCTGCGTTTCCAACAAGGCTGTTGCTTTTCTCCTATGACTGCCAGAAGCAGCCTACTCTCCACATGGCAGCAGTGGGAAGAGGCTGTATGGCCTCACGTTCTACCCTTGCACCACAGCAGCATCCATCTCTGAAAAACAGCACGTCAGGCTCTAGGAAATCCCAATGGCTACCAATAAGCCCATGCACTGCATTGATCATGCATCACTATGTTTAAGTGAAGAGGATTATGTACTTGTTTAGCTGAAGAACACAGCTGCTGTACATCTATCTTGATAAATCTTGGAATCTTTTAATGTTTGGGCCTGCTATTAAAAAAAATAAAAATCATACCTTTCAGGAGAAATCTTCAGATTCTTTGAAAGATGAAAAAATTATTATGGAGAAATGCAGGCTAACAAACCATATTTGCTAAAAAAAGAGATGATAGCAAAAATAGCTCCTATAAAACCCTTAGCAGGGGTGATGCTGACAATTCTCTTTGAGAAAGCACAAGCTAAGATGATTTGCACTGCTGAGAAAGTACAAGCTATGAAGATTTGCTCAGCTGCAGAGTCCTTTGATTTAGTTTTCTGTAGCATGCTACTTCAACACTAATGAACACTGATTCTTAGCAATCATACCTGGATACTTAAAGGTAACAAACTTAGCACAATTTGGAAATAAATACTTCTGCACATTTTAAAGACAACTGGCAAAAGTGCCTTGAAATTTATTTCAACCCTCAGCCTTCCTTCTGTAGCAAGCAAACTATTTTCATTAAATTATTACTTCCTGCTGAAATAGTTAATTGAGTTAAAAATCTGTATACAGTATAAAAATATTCCATGACATAAAAGCGTTCTTTAACTATACAGATTACTCTTCCTCTTAAAGAAAAGATTATGGTGTCAATCCCTTGACCGTACTGCATTGAACAAACACTAGCTACTAGCTAGCATTTCAATTATCATGACACAGCAAATCTGTATCCTTTTAACTGCAGACATTCCAGATGACCTGCCCCTCTTAATTCCAAAATCTCTTTTAGACTCAAACATATCTGGAATTCCATATTGCTGCAGGCCAAATCCCATCTTGCTCTTCCTGTTCACATACTGCAGAAGACAGAAACCCTCAGATGATGTGACTGCTCCATCCACATTATTATGCCTATCCCAATTATTTGTGTGAAAGGAATCAAGGCTAAGTTCCTTTCTTGTATATCTCACCAACTGCATTTTACCTTTCCCAAGGTCTAAAAATATAGTAATTAAAACACAGAATAGCAACATGTCCTAAAATCATTGCAGATTTTCTGAGAAGTGTTAGATCCTACAGTCTGGATGTATTGTAAGCATATAAGAGAAAAATTCATTCTCTGTATACATTCTCAAGCCCCTCTAATATCTCAGATTTCAAATGAAACTGGATGGATATTAAGATCCTTCTATGCATTTGTTACTACATCAATGACTACTCATTGTCAAAGCTGAAGCATGTGCAAAAGAAATCTGACCGCCATGTGTGTGTCTAAGGCAGTTCCATAGACTCAGTCAGGAGTCCAGAGGAGCTACACTAAACGCCAGACTTTCAAGAAGGTACAGCTTATAAATGCTTTGTTAATCGAGGCTGCTATCATCTGTTACAAGCTGGTGGTACATAACTTCCTTCCTCAACATCTGGAACAGCCCTGTGGCAAGATCCAAATCCCACTCTTTTCCAGAATAATAAAACTGAACACAACCTCCTTCTCTTGTTTAGTAGTGTTGGGCCAAATCTAATGCTGATTTTTTTAATGTTAGTTACGTCCATGGAATCTCTGAAGGCAGACAGACTGCAAATCTCCAAGTCTCCCACCCCTTGGAGCAAGGGAGTTGTCTCCCTTCTGTACCTCTGTTGTGTCAACAGAAACAGCGTCTGTTGGTCTCCTTCAAAGCAGACGCTTCCTTAGTTTCTGTGAGCACTAATAAACACTTCCAAGCAGCCACTAGTGGATTTTGAGAAAGGAGAGCTTTTTGCCTTCCCTAAAACACTGACACAACATGCCAGCTCAGGCCACAGGGATCTGCCTTTTGCATATGACAACAAAGGCCTACCTCACTGGATCAATTTAACAAAATGATCATGACTCTATTAAGAGCAGTTACACAAAGACAGAATAAACTTACTTAAATGCATCAGAAGGCAGAGGTGTAATGACTTAAAAAGTAGTTATAATTACCCTTAGTTATTAAAAAGTCTTGTCACAAGAATCAAAGATACATCAAGAAAAATCTAGGCTAACTGTTCAAAACGGTATTGTGGTTTAGTATTTTGTAGTTACAAAGACATGCTTCATAAATCATCTACTTTAAGTGGATTGAAAGGAAATTTTGACTGTATTTTTAAATAAATACTGTCAAGAAAGTTTGAGTAACAGATCCATCATCACTATCAAATTCCACAGTTTTTACCCTCACTATTCCAAGCATCTACATTTATTTCTGTGTGAAAATGGCACTTGGCTCTTCATGGACTGGCCACCTTATGCAACCATGTCTTCAATGAACTTTGATAAATGTCTTGATAAGGCTGGTTCTTGCTGGTGTGAGAGCCTTTGAGACTGGAATAGGGTTAGGGTACACAGAGTGATAGACGAAATACAGAAACATCAAAAGCTACCAAGTCTTGCAATTTGAAGTTGTCAATAGTGTAGACAAAACATTTTTCAGCTTAACTCTAGATCTTTCATTTTGAATTGTTATTTTTGGACAAGAACTGCTTTATTGACTAATCAAAGTAAGCATCCATTTATGTTATCTATTTATCTAATCTCTAAATAGCACTTAGGTAGAAGCACAGGAATGTTCCCATCAAATCAGTCTTCCAAAATACATTAAAAACTCCATCAGCTTCCACTTACTAACATCAGATCTATTAACTTAACCAAATCTACTTTTTATAGCATACCCATAAACATCTAGAAAATGCATTCAGGAAGGGCAGAGAAGGCCACAGCTTGCCTCATACCATTGGACCTATGTGGGAAGCTCTGCTGACAATTTACTGTGAGTACTGACTACAACACTCTTACATGCTTGATGACATTGAAGAGAAGGGCTATTCGGACTGCAACAAGAAAAAAACACTATTTCTTCTGCAGACATAAAAGGAACATCCACTAACATTGTTTCAGCACACAGCAGCCTTTAGGTTTAACAAATCCTTACATCTGGTTTTGAAGCTATTTAATAGTTTACATTAAGATGCACAAACTGTGCAGAGTCTCCCTTCAAGCTTTAGGAAAAATATCTTCCTCCTGCTTATCCAGTAATTTAAAAAAAAAAAAAAAAAAAGCAAACCCACTAACCCAATTACCCAATTCTTGCAAAACATTTCACAAGTAAACTGTTCAGCCATAATCCTTAATATTGAGAAAGAATTAATGCTAACCCATTACATCAAAATCGGTACTTTCAATGGCAACTACCATTATGAGAATACCATTATGAGAATAATTCTTTTTTTATACCTTACATATTTAAGTTTATACAAAGCACAGCAAATGATGCAGCCATCTAGAAACAGCTGCATATCACTCACCGTTTCTTACCTATGACTGCAGAAAGCTGATTTAGCTGTAAGATTGGAAATAATTTCCTTGTTAAGTACTCCATAATCTGTAGCCCTTACTCTGATGTTCTGAACTCTTCTGGGTCAGGAGGTGCTGAGCAGTACAGCAGACCATAACCCAACGCTTCACAAAGGTACCTTTACATTCTGTGCACTCACACCTGAGGACCAAACCATAGTTCCAGCCCCTGCTCCAGTGATCTTTCACATTTCTGATTTATCTTAGCTAGTGCTGGGCATGGGGTATCCCTTTGGGACTCCTGAAATCCTCGCTGTGGTAACACCTCTCGCATGACAGTTCCCACCACCCTGCTGCAGGACACCACTCGTCTGGTGGACTAACACAGAACAAGAGCACCGGAAAATAAACACAGAAGCTAAAAGTTTCATCTGAATATTATTTTTTAAACCATCTTGCTTGGATAATCTGTTTTGAAAGCACCCCCCTCCCGAGGATGGCAGAACAGTGGCCTCCTAAAACAACCATGCCATTAAAAGCACCGTATCGTGTGCTTGCAAGCATTGTTCCATGTGCAGCCAGACTACAGGCTGCAAGACAAAAAAGGAAAAGAAAAAAAAGAAGTCAGCAAGCATATTTTCAGGCTATTTGTTATCCTAACAAACGGGTGTGGATCAAGATTCAATGGCCACACAAAGTACAAGCAGTCACTGTAATTCAAACCCCACTGACTGCTGCTTTCAAAAATAAGCTGTGCATCTTTGCTCTCCACCTGCATTCAGCACAAATTCCAAACCCAAGAACTTTTTTCTTCAGGTAAACAATGTATTCCAACAGCAGTATTTTAAGTGTGTGCTAAAATCAACATGCAGGATATGATTTTTACTTAAACTCCTGGGAGAGAAATCGATACTAACTGAATAAAAAGTGCTTAAAAGCAAAGTAATCGATTCATTAATCTGCCTTTATCTGTTTTCTAAACAATGGAAAGAAGATAAAACTTAAGTAACAGCAAATTACTGTGACTAAGACAAAGACACCCTGTGGTGCCTCTTGTCTTTTCAAAAGGTATAGAATGGATAACAAATTCTTTAAAAACTAGGACGTCTGGCTATGACACCCATAAGTACCATAAGAAAACATTACATATCATCTCTGCACGATTTCTTAAGCCCTTGGGAGTGCCAACCAAGGACCAGTATCATGTGTTCCAGAATGCTACCAGACCAGAATCTTACGAAGTAGTTTTATTACATCCTCTCTGTTAAGCATAATTCTGCCTTAACACAGACATAGTCCTCAGGTTCACACACCAAATCTTCCCAAAATACATCATTCCCCAAAATTAACATGTCTTTCTGAGGATTCATTCCCTCATACCTCTAGTAAGACCTCTAGGTCACTATCATGCAAGCTAACACACTGCCAAACATCATCATGACTTCTACATCCCTCCATGTTTCAGTACAGTAATATTCATCATACTGAATGCTACGATACTGAATTGGGCTACTTACACCCAGGGAAATGGTAAATATAAACAATAGCACATTCTTTTATTTTCCACACAGTATTGCCTTCTACGTTCAGAGGAATTTAGAGACAGAAACAGCCACTGAATCATCTGGCCTGGCTTCCTGCAAACACCAGACCATGAGCATTCATTCACTCACCAAGACTATGGCTAGACATAGCAACCTGGCAATGCTCCACACCCAGCCATACATTTCATTCCCATTCCTGTCCATAATAAATCAAAATAAAGATATGTGCCTTTTACTGGATTATTTTTCCACTGGAGGTGAGGGGACAGAAAAGAAAAAAGGTTCAGGCCATAAACACAACCAAAATTCACGTATTTCCCCAGGCTGCCATGCAGCAAGCTGTGTTGATAGAACGAGGACAGGCAACAAGCAGCAGGACTCTGGAACTACATAAACCAGCACGGAGATGGAAGAACATTTTATCTACATCCATAGAGATCAATTATATATTCCTATTCTATCAACAGAAGCATTGTAGGAGGTTGTAGTCCCCCTCCTAGCTCAAAACTATAACCTCCCCTGTGTCCTCACAGACTACCATCCCACTAGTTGCATTAATTAATTACACACTGCCACCCTCTACACTATTGGGGAGAGATGAATCCCACTTCTTTAATCAACCCTTCTCCCTCTAAACACACACAAAATGTGATTGGGAACTGGGGGTGAACAGGGTGGAACATGCAGTTTAAGCACATGAACAAATGAAACATTAAAGATGGGGACATACTAAAATCCACTCATGGCAAAGAAAGGAGGGATGACAGAGTAACAGCAGCCTCTCTGAAATGGAAGCTGCTCAAGCCAGAAGAGAAGGACAGAACTGTGACTTCCCCACACTATTCAGGCTGACATTGTTTCATAAAGGAACATCCATAAAAGCACTTAAAACAATATTCTATTCAGAAGAACAAAAAAAGGCAGCAGAACCACACCAACACACACCCTGCTCCTCCCTGCCAGTCCCTAATCTGTATGACATGGCTTGCAAATCAGTCAGCTGCTGTCAGCTGGAAGGAGCAAACGCAAGATATAGTGCAGGAATAGTTACTGCAATCCCTTACAAAGCTCAAAACCACCACCCTCTGCACTGTGGAATGGCACACACACTTGAATCATAGCACACTGCCAGTAATCTTAATTTTTTGTTAACATTAACTACTTAACTACTACATACAAACACAGATAAGAATGAAGGTAATAATTTATCTGGTAATTCTGAAAAATATATGTATTGTCCTTTAAAAAGACTAACTTGTAGATATAACTTTTTAAGAAGTATCAAAAAGTTGGTTTATGTCAGACTTTTCTTGAACCTCTGAACATTAATAAGTGTAATGTTAACTTTTCAAATGGTTTGCTGGGATAAATCACATAGTAAATGTAACATAATTAGCCACCATCCCAACCCTACAGATACGTAAGGAAGCCAGTACTATCCACTAGATTGGTTACATCCTTTGTTTAGTCACTTTAAAATTAAATAAAATCAGCTATGTTTCTGACATAATCCCCAAAACAGAATCTAAACATGATGAACGGGGTTTATGGCAGGGATTTACAAAAGAATCAAAATATGAAACTGCTCACTTTTAAGTCTACCAACAAAAGATATCTTACCGCTTTTACTTGTAAGGAAGACTTGATATTGAGAAACCATGTACAAAATATGCCCATTTCAGCAGACAACAGAAGGAAAGCATATTGGAAATATAAGGTGGCATGATCCCATGCTTCCTCATTTTGAGCCAGAATCATGCCCAACAATAATTATTTGACAAACTAAATTAATTTTAATTCTACATACATGCCAAAGGCCTAAACATAGCTTCCAAAGTAAAGATTGTTTCTGACTGCAGTTAAATAGCAGCATCCCTGGGAGATAAACTGGATTCAAAGAAACAAACAGTTATTAAATCAACACACAGATACTATTACTTGCATCTGTTTTCTTAGCCGATGGAATCTGAAGAAACTGTTAACTATCAGAGAGTGTCTTTATACATTTTAAGAAATTAGCATCTCTAATGTTAACTTTGCTTTAGTGTTCATCCTTTGTTCACATTCCCAAATATATTATGGTTACCAGAAGCATACATACACCCTCAGTCCTCATGCTTGCCCTTTCAGTATGACCTCTTAAGTATGTTAATTGTCTAGCACAAAAAAACCCCGAGTACAGTGTCATCTTGTGCCTGATGACTACAAAACATAAGTTTTGTACTTTATACACCTCACATAAAACCCTCTGGAAGTAATTCCTGTATCACTGAAAGCATCTGCAATTCTGGCTCTAATCCTCGTAACAAAGTGCCCAATTTAAATCCCTGAAGATGACAGCAACAAGTATCTCAGCAAATCTAAGTCAGAAAAAGTGCACTTTTTTCTGGTCAGGCATTTATTTAGTAATTTTTCAAAGGAATGACGCTTTCTTCTACATCCTACTTTCAGAAAGGAAAACGTTTAATTAAATAAAATACTGGGAAGACTTTAATACCTCAGAAACACCTGAAGCTGACTGTGACTCAGGATAACTACTACAATCAGTTCTATTTTGTAGTCAAATAGGATTCTTTTTAGAGTGAGCAAGGTGTCTCTGACTGCTACTTGGTTACAACAAATATGTATTAGACATTATGTTTGTCATGCTTCTGCTTGAAGGAAAATGAGGGTTAACATGGAAAAGAAATGTTTTTCTAAATTTTGGTCAAGGTAAATACTGTGTTCTTGTAAAACAATTAGAAATACTCTGGAAACATGAAGTATTATGAAGGCTGAATTAAGAGAAAAGCCTGTGGCTACCCACTTTATTGCAGTGATAATGGAACTGGTCCATTTTTACAACATTTGTGTCACGCTGAACAACACCCTGGAGGGACATTGACTACAAAGGATGTTTATTTGACTAGACCTAACATGCCTGTCCCCATCACTATCTGCTACTCTGCTCTATAACATTAAATAGAGAAGTACACTTTGCTTATTTATAAGTTTACCCAAATTTCTGTATTTTTCACTCCTCTTATAAAAACTTTATTTTACAAGTATTTGTACACTGAATTGAGTTTTAAAATAATCATGAGCTATGCATCTGGAGAGATGCTATTAATCCCAGAGTAAATCCAACTGCACGTCTGCCACAGAAGTCAAACAGAAGAAGAGATGAAAGAGTAACTGCACAAGTCCACATTTCAAGAGAAACAGAAGCTGCATTAAATGGACTCAGAACTGAATATGAGGCTACAATATTTCCCCAAATTCCCAATTAAATAAGACACAAATGTAGGTATGTGTGTGTAAACAAAAAGATACAGAGAGAAAGAGATGTGTACTGTATGAGTAGCACATGAGTGAGGGGTTTCTGACATTAGCACAGCAAGCTCTCCATAAACACAGGAAGCAATTGTTCTTATATGCCTTAAATGTTTGTACAGTATATTTTGTTTTGTCAAAAACATTCAGATTGTGTTCAGGACTCCTGCATATTTAATTGCATATTATGTGATTCCTCTTTTGTCATACACAGACATTTTAAAAGAATCCATTTCCATTCATAAAGCACTATTAACTATATCATAGGAATTTGACAAACAATTCATGAGGCTATTTCACAGGGCCTTTGGGGGATAACTTTATTTACTCTTTTTAAATATATATGGTAGCAAGTAAAGGGAATCTATGCTCGAATTGCTGCTAGAATTTCTGATTACTGGAAATGTCCAGCTCCATCATCAGCCTTCAGAAACATGAAGGTTGCCAAACTTTAACTGCAACATGATGCAGAAGTGATACTGCATTAATGAGTGAGTCAGGAATGGACAATTTAAATTCCCTGCATTTATCCACATGCTTCTGCATTATGTAAAATGCCTACCTAAATGGAACTGCTAGAGTTTTCCACAGCTGCTGTAATTTCATTGAAAAGGTCCTCCTAAACCATGTGGTCACAAAAATAATCGTGCAAGTAACTTACAAGGTCTTCTGCTCAGCCTCACCAGATGGATCAGCTTTCTCTCTGCTGCCAGTAAATGCTGAATGTGTAACTCTCAATTGTATCTGTAATCCTAGGGTTATAACATCCTCTATCATGTTTCGCTGAAGCTTTGGAATTCATACTCAATTAAAATAAAGATATTTTCCAAAAGAGTTTTAAATCAATTGTGCCTTCAAAAAGGTGTTGCTTTCAGTTTTGTTGGTCTTTTTTTTTTATTAAAATGCTAAGCTATCTAAAATCTCGAAGGTTCCTCTTTTGCTTCCAATGGACACCCTTTGTGCATAAGTTTCCTATTTAAGTGATGAGCAAATGCAAAAGTGGAAGTGAAAGAGACAATTATTCTGCAGAGTAACTGTCGCTAAATCTTCTGCCAATCACAAAACTGCTAAAAATTAATTTTAACTGGTTTCGTTTTTTGCATTTTTATGTGTAAACATGAAAGCATGCTATATGATTGACAGTGGCTCACAATTTTGCTGTTCAAAGCAAACTATAAAAAATGACTTTTGCTTTTTCCCAGCTGGTTTTGTTTTCTTAATCTGTATTCTGAGTTCAGGACCAGTATTTTGAGTACTGATAGTACATTTACATCATATCCACTAATGGAAATGACTAACATGGGGAAAAAAAAAAGAAAAAAAGGAGTAAGCGCACCATCATTGATTTAGCAGCCTTCGAAAAGCGAGGCAAGAGCATTACACTACGTGATGCCACCTTGGTCATTAAAACCGGTTTCAATATGCTTAGAACACAGAATTCAATAAGGTGTCAAGAAGTTTCCTTCTGATTACATACAAGTGCTATGCAGATCTACAAATCTGGCATCTCGTTACTTAAAATATCAGACAGACGACAGCAAAATGAGTAAGGTTTTAAAATGTCTTTCTAATAAATCTCTTCTCTAAAGATAAGTTATCAATTAAATCAATTCCGTATTTTTGCTAGAATAACGTGTTTCTAACCAATGCTTTCCTTATTTTGAAGGTGTAGAAATCCGGGCAAGTCCTAAGTCTATGAACCGTCTCCGACTACAGCACGGCAGGTGACCTACAGTGTACAAATCCGGTCACTATGTACAAAGCCCAAAGAAGACCTCTCCTCGCCTCGCCTTCCACCAATTCCGAACTGGCAGCAGCACAGCCCCAAAGCCGAGGGGAGCGCAGACAAAGCGCCGCACGCCCGGAGCCGCAGGCCGGCGCCTCCTCAGCCCGCTCTGCCCGCACCCTCCCAGGGCGGCGCCCGCCGCAGCACCGAGGGGAGCCGGGAGAGGAAACGGGGACAAAGCCGAGCCGATCCCCATCCCGAGGGACGTACCCCTGCCCGCAGCCGAGCGCTGAGCACAACTGACAAAACGCCCAAAAACAGCCTCCCCAAAAACCCACCCCGCCCTGGACGCGGGAAAGGACGGGGCCGGCTGTCAGCGGCGGCGCTGCGGGGGGACCGGGCGGCCCGCGCAGCCTTTTGTTGTTCGCGCAGCGGCGGATAAAAAGGGAGAGGAATTAAACACCCCATGCATCCACACCCAAATACACACGCCCCGGGTCCCGGCCCGCCGGCCCCCGGCCCGGGCGGCTTCCCCCGCTCACCGCTCGGTGCTGCAGCTCGAGTGATGTGCGCAGCGCTCGCTGGGGCGGCAGGGGCCGCGCAGCCCGGGGCGGGGAGGCGGCCGGAGGAGGATGTCAGCGATGGGCGGGCGGAAGGGAGGAAGGAAAAGGGTTTTTTGGGGGGGAGAGAGGACCGGAGAGAGGGAGGGAAGGTGAGAAAGAAGCGAATCAGCACCACGGCGCACTCAGTGCCTCCCGCAAGGCGCTGGCAGGGCCGCGGTGGTCGGCGCCGGCAGAGCGGGCGCTGACAGCTGCCGGCAGCCGCCACCACCGCCCGGCTGCTGCTGCTGCGGCTGCGGCCGCCGCCCCTGTCCCGCCCCGCGCTCCCCTCCCTCCTTCCCTCCCGCCCCGCCTGACATGGCGGCGCCCCCCCTTCTCCCACAAACGCCCGCGCGCCCTTCTCTCCCACCGCCTGCCCCCCCCATGGCGTCATCCGCCCCTGGGAGGGGGGCAGCGCCGGGCTGGATGCTCTGGGCGAGGGCAGGCGTTCAGCTGCATCCCCGAGGCTGCCAGTGCGGGCCGCGCTGAACCTTGCTAAGATTTGCCTCGTCTCCCTCAAGTGGGTGTCAGTGGAGAGCAGAACCCGGCGTTTCCTCAGGGCCTCTCGGTGACACTGGGGTGGCTTTGCTCCAGGGGGGGCACCACTGCTGATGCTCTTGGCGCTGGTTTGACCTACTGTAGTGGAAAGAAGTTCAGCGTTATGGTGACTGTACGACTCGTGAAACTCATGTCTCCGTCTCACTTGAATGCCTCTGGGAAAATCTTCCCCTCGCTTTAAAAAGGACATTGAAGTGCTGGAGTGTGTCCAGCGAAGGGCAACAAGGTTCGTGAAAGGTGTAGAAAACGTGTCTTGTAAGGAATGCCTGAAGGACCTGAGTTGGTTTCGTTTCAAGAAGAGGAGGCTCAGGAGGAACCTCATTGCTCTCTACAACTACGTGACAGGAGGGTGTAGTGAGGTGGGGGCTGGTCTTTTCTACCGTGCCTGCAGTGAGAAGGACAAGAGAAAATGCCCTCAAGTAGGACAGGGGCGATTCAGATTGCATATTAGACCCCAAAAAATTTCCCTGTTAGGTGGCCAGGCATTGGAATAGGTTGCCCAGGGAGGTGGTGGAGCCACCACCCCTGGAGGTGTTCGAGAGGCATCTTGATGTGGCGCTGGGCAACGTGGTTTAGTGGTTATGGGGTTACAGGGGCAGTGCTGGGTAGATGGTTGTACTGGATGATCTTGAAGGTCTCTTCCAACCATGATGATTCCACGGTTCTGTGAAATGTGCATGAAAATCTCCACAGTGTGCAGCGGCTCATGGAACAAGTCACACAGAGAAATGAGCTGAAGGGTGAGTTTCGTGGTGAAGGTCGAGCCCCCCTTAGGGCTCAGTGTGTGTTGCTAATATATTTTAATGCCCTTGTCTTTGTTCCCCATGGAAGTAAATGAAAGATCCCTGCTCTTACACAGGTTTACACATGAAAAGTAAGACTTCCATGAGATCTCAGTGACACTTGTCGCAAGAACTATTTCTTTGCAGATTCCAATTTCATTCCCACTCTCACTAGAGAGGAAGGAACAGCCACAGTATTTTCTTCATGTTATTTTCCACTAGGTAGAAGTTAAGCCCAGAAAGGAAAGATGGAAGGAATTGAGGTCTAAGATAGAAAAACAAATTAAAAAGAAGAATTAAAGAAAAAAAAGAAAGGAAAAAAAGAAAAATAAACCCCCCAAACATTAAATATAGCAAAGCAATAAAATGTACATTGTAAATCATCAGGGATTAGTGACAACCTAACTTTATGAAAGAGTTATATTGTGCATTATCACCTGAGCTCCACATAGGATAGAAGAGCATCATTCAGTTGGAGGGAACCTGCAATGACCATCTAGTCCCTGCAGTATGTACAGGGTAGGAATCATAACCTAATAGAAACACACAGAGGTATAGTGGCAAATCCAAATATGCAGCCTTACCTAAGTGGTAACATTTAAAATATTCAAGGAAAGTAGAGCTTATGTATGTTTGCCCTCACGTACAACACTGAGCAAGTCTACAGACTGACAGATGTGAGAACAAGAGTTGGGTGAGAAAGCAAGACTCCTAAGAATAAGCAGGAAGTTGGAAGAGGAATCGAAGCTAATGCTGCTGTCAAAGAAGCAGAGGAACAGGAAGAGTCACAGAAGCCCACAAGAAACAAAACAGAGTTAGGGGAACATGGATAGTCTGCAGACTGCAAATACAGAGAATCAACTGTTGGATGTGAAAAGCTGAGGGAATTAAAGTATACTTACTGAATTCCACTCTGATTGATATCTTACACAGACCAAGCTGTCCAGCAAAACCCAGTTTTGATACTAGTATTTCAGAGCAGCAGTTTCTTGCATTCTTCATCTCCATTTAAAACTTTTCCCTAGCAATTTTATATTAATGGTTTAATTAACCGCATTTTACTTTTGACAGGCAATACAGCCTAACTATAACAATGTGAAATATGTGTTTGCACAGTAATATGAAAGGGAGAAAAAAGATTGAAGGGCATTCCTTTATACAAACTACGTTTTAAAGAGTTATGCCAATTGGTCCACAGGTTCAGAGTATTCTCATGAATATGCAAGAGATTTAATTAAAAATAGAACATGCCCTAATTACATAGTTATGCAAGAGAATTGATTCAAAGGAACCACTCCTGCCTTTTGAATAAACAATATTCATTGCTTACTTCCTATCACAGATTTGCTTTAAAAGATTTCCTGCAATTAGCTTCTTACCTCAGGGATGTGAGCATCTCTGAACAAAGCAACTACTCCAGCTATGACCCTGATTCATAATATGCTGGCTAATCAAGTATATGCATCCTGGCAATTTCCCACATAAACAGCACACACTATAAGCTCCCTCCTGCAGCAAAGTTGATTAGCTCAATGGAGCTAAAGTGCAGTGTTACTCCTCTCTGTTTATGGCACACAGCAGAAGATAGACACAGGAGAGACTTGGTGAACGTGATTTTTCCTGAAGCTACTGCCTGACCTGAAATATCCGAAGAGTTCTTCTTCATTTGGATCTTGTTTTTCCTGTCTCATCTACATGAGAATTATCCAGGTTTATCTAGCAGTAAAAACTATTCACTACCCACATTTCCATTTTCTCTTAAGGAACTAGTTATGCTGCATGCCCTGATTTTTGGATTAAATTATCGAGACATGCTGTCTCTAGTATATTACAGAATCAAAGAATCAATTAGGTTGGAAAAGACCTCTGAGATCATCAAGTCCAACCTATGACTGAACAGCACCATGTCAACTAGACCGTGGCACTAAGTGCCATGTCCAGTCTTGGTACCTTCCAGTCTCTCCACCTTTATGGATGGCGACTCCTGCAATCCTTTGTCTATCACCAGCAAGGTCACCATGGTTTTCTGCAGACATCTGAATACATATCAAAACAAAACCCCAAAACACCTTATGTACAATGCTGAATTCTTCAGTCTCAATATAACGATTTCCCTCTTCTCCTGGAAGAGAGAGGGAGGTTTGTAATTCACAGTGGGAGAGCAAAAAGCAAACAATTCAACTAATGCAGCACAAAGCTCTTAGATTTTTGAAGTGCAACAGTGTGAGAAATACATACAGCAAACTGAGGTCAGCTAAACTGACATCCACAAACGGGGCAAGCCTCTAAAGAAATTCAGGTTCACTTCATTTAAGAAATGTGGGTCATTTTATTTTACCATTGTACTAAAAATATATATATCCTTCTGTCTTAGAGGATCTTCCCACCAAAAGAGAATTTTATTTTCTTCAATCTAATATTATAGTCTATAAAATCTATGACTTCATTTTAGAAATATGGGCCACAATAAAGTACTACATTGGAATAATTTCAGCTGCTGCTAAAGTGCTGTTTAAAAGCATCCTGGCAATAATAAATATTGAAAGGCCAGATTCAGCAACCTGTCTGGCTTTTCATCACAACCACTTGACAGCTGCATATGTTTTTAGTTTGTAATTCCTACAAGAATGTCCTTTATGGAAAAGAGGAAACATAAAAACCAGTGCTCAGGACTCAGAAGTGTCTAGTACACACTCCTAGGCACAATTTTAGCTCAACTCTTTTGTTCATATGTGCAATTACTGCATGCAGAGCTACCTTTTTATCAGGGAGTTCAGGCACTTTGAGGTAAAAGGACTCTGTTTTGCTTTGCTTGACTCATTGTCAAATGCCTGAACTTACCATTGGGAACTCACTGTCAGGCAAGGCATTAATTCCGAGTAAAATAAACACTGATCTTGAGCCTGCTTCCCAAGTCAATAAGTTTTATTTACATGCAAGTGAATTCTCCTTTTTCAGAGTCACAAGGATTTCTAGGATGCTGTAACAAATGAGAGCCAGTTTGCTTTTCCCTGCTGTTTTCTATCCACAGAGAAATAACAAGGAAATAAAGCATGCAGAGTTAATTCAACTCTTAAGAGTTAATTTCTGTTATATTTTTCAAAACAGAGCAGGATGCTTGCACTGGACATTAACATTTTGTTAACAAGATTTTTTTCATCTCTCTGTTATTACAGAGCTATGCTGCTGCTAAAGAACAAAACGTACTGACTGAAAGGTTTAAGCAGCACATTCAATTAGCTTTAAAACAGTTCTGTAAGGAAAAACAGACTTCTAAGCCTCAGGTAATACAGTTAAAATAACCACTGGAAAGTTAGAGAATTTGCATGTCAATATTAATGTGAACATAGAGAAAAATACTAGACAATTTCAGCAACACAGCTATATTTATATATCCCAATTTCCACTGTTATCTTCAAAGTAGTAAGTGATCAAGGAGCTAAGGATTGCACCCTTTGACAAGTTCTGATACTCTATGCTATATGAGTTTACAGACACTGTCAATATTTTCCAAAATCCTATTTCTAAACATCAAAATTCTGAACAGCTAAAGGGTTCACAGAGGAGAGCTTGTGATGATAATTAGACTTGTATTTTTACTCCTTGCATTCAAGGAGTAGGTTCCTACCTCTATGAGGGAATGTTTACACCACTACATACTCGCTATGCTCCACCAGCAATTTCTGTTCTGTCTTTACTTCTGTCATACCTCTCATTTCATTGAAAGATGAAGCAACTTTCTTCCTCACTTGTTTCTGTGTTCCATAGTCAGCTGATGGTTGACTACCAGCACCTTTCTAGCTTAGGAATACTCTCTTCTCCATATTCACTCTGCGTGACTTTTAGTGCTTATGCATGAAGAAAGATAACATTCCATTTATGCTCCTCCTTTCCTTCCTCCATACTCTCACTTCTCAGTGAGTTTATTTTCTCTTGGGGTTTCAGTTGGTCATTCAAGGTTATGAGGATTATTATGCTGCATATGAGTCACAGGAAGTTACATTTATTTCTGTATTCACCTACCTCAGCCACTGAACCATTGCAGAAGTGTATTAGATCCTCCAGAGGAAATAAAAACCATGCTGTTGGTGGAATATCAGCCTTGGCCACTACTGGAATAATAACATTCAGTCTGTGGTACAGTACTCTGTTCACCCTCCCACATCCTTACTTCCCAACTATGACTCAGCTCTGTTTTTTACCTTTATATTGGAATAATGCCTAGTATTGATAGGAAAAAAGTTTGTTCCACAAACACAACAAACAAACTCTTCCAAACACAAAATCATGTGTCTTTGTTCAAACCCAGGAACATGTAGGTAAAAGCAGGGGGAAAAAAGGGTTGCCTTTTCTGATTTCTAAGTGCCTGCTTTCCTACTGCTTCCATTATCCCCTTCCCTTTCTGAGAACACCAGCTCTTTATTACTTACATGGTTTGTCAGCATTCCTTTAGAGATCTGCTAATTCATCAGGCTTGGCTGTCAGATTACTTGCAATTAGATTAGGTGAGACTCTTTCCTTGGTAATCTCGGTAGTCATTGTAGGATCCTTGAGGATCCTACAATTCCTCCTCCTGGCAAGGGAGACATTTAGATAACCTTTTCTCATTAAATCCTCCCAAGTTTCATTATGAAAAATGCTTTTTCCTAAAAAAAAGCCCCAAAACAAAACAAACAACCTGTGAGGGCTGTGACTGTAATTTCAGTCACACACCAGTGTAAATCTGGGATAATTTCATTAACCAGTATGAGATTTTTCTTATTTTGAGAAGTGAATCTTTGAAAATGTAGGAAAAGCACTAATTTTTTTTCCAATCAACATGAGGCAGAAGCACAGACTAGAACATAAACTTGCCTCAGCACCAGGAAAACTGGTGCTTCCTCACACAGATATAGGAGATCTATTATCTTTATTCTCACTGAGGTTCCTACATAAAGCTGTGGTTTTTCAGATGCTGCCTTTTATTAAAGTTCATGCATAAGCTAATCACAAGAAATGCTAATGCCAGTGTATGCCTGTGTGACCTTTTCTAAGCAGAAATTTGCACCTACTGATGAAAGACAACCAAGTCTCCGAAGTCGAAAAGCCATTAAAGGTAACCACCTAATCTGGTCTTTTTCTAAATGTAATTATCAAAGTCTATTGGAAACCAAGCAGGTATCTTGCCCTTCCTGCCCAAGAACATCACTCCTCCAGAGTGCAGTCTCAAGGGTAATATATACATAAAGATATTGTGCCAAATTATGTTATTTTTTTCCTGGCTCTTTCCCCTGGCTAGTGATTGGCCCCATTTCTCCATGTGTTGGCTTTTCTAAGGAAGTCCTCACAGGTAACACTTCTCTTTTATATGTTTAATTAAATTATTGTAGAAAAAGAAGATTCTTCCCTGGGCAACTCTCTTGGCTTGTTCTTCCTCCACTCTCCTGTGTAGCAGATTCTGCACACCATTCTCCCCTCATGACCATCAATTTACTTGGCTAAACAAACTGAACTCTTAATCTCTTTAAAAGAGATTCTACATCTCCCTGATTATTCAATTTGCCCTTCTCTGCTCCTATTTGCTTCATCTTTCTTGAGCCTAAAGAGCTGCAATTGTTTGTGCCATGGTCACTACCCAAAATGCTTGCTCCCAAGACAGATTTATCAGTAACCTCCCTTTCACTTGATGTATTCCTTTTCTGCACGTGGCACAGTAACTGCCAAAATTTTATACTTCCTTCTTCCGTTAAATGCTTCTCCCTCCTCCTTAGCTAATACTCTATATGGAATTATACCAAATTCACTTGGCATCCAAGGTTGATTGGAATTTCTCATTTTTTATGGGAGGCTATTTTGATCCACTTTTCATTGTTGGAGCTTGCCTTGGTTAAGAGGGTATTTCAGGGGCAGTACCCAACTGCACTGGACTGGGGACTTCACAGTAATACAGTTTGCCCCAAGGGAAAGTAAAATGGAAATATTTCTGCTGTGTGACAATAGTTTCTGTCGTTTCTGTGCCAATGACCAATTATGTCTGTACAGAAAATGGCTTCTCTGAATATGCCTGTGGCTAGATGGATGGTAGACAGGACGTGGGGCTTAGAAGGGCAGAGTCATTCTAAAAATCAATAGCAAACAGAACTGCCTGTGCTAGATATTTTGTTCCTCATCCTGTCTCCTGGGAAACAGAGCAGATGCAGGATAAGGACAGATGATCTTATTCCCAAGGGTTTGGATATGAGTCCTCTCTCCTCTCTGCCTCCTTCTTCCTACAGCAAGTATGTACTGTGGAGCTTTTGCTTAATTTTCAGATGCTGTAATTCCTATATTTTGTATTGGAATTCTATGTTTTTAAATCTGTTTTAACAAGACATTTTCTTACTTGTTCACAGGTAAGTCCACTGAAAAGTATTAGGCTTAAAGACATTCTATGGACACACTCTTCATTTCTTCTGTATCTTCACAATGAGAGAAGAAAGCAAGATATGTACATCACTGGTATCAAGGCTTACACTTAAAACACCAGTGAGATGATTGCATAATTCACTCCTACCGGATGGACGGTGTGTCTTAGCTCTGCAGGCTTTTCTGTCACTTACCTGAGAGCAAATATTCTTATGAACTCAACCTGTGGACAGCCTCCAAAAGCTCTAGAACTGAGACTGATAGCCGAGATGAGAAGAGTTTGAGAGAATGGTTTAAAATCAACTTTGTGCCTTCTCAATCCTATACTACTCCCTGCTCCCTGTGTGATTTGGACAACCTCAAGTACCTGTCTTTCATGTGATAGTTCTGCCCAAGACCTCCATGGGGCCCATCTCTAACCTAGCCTACCCACACTCAGTGTACCCCTTATATTCAGGGGATGTGAAAGGAGGCCTTAGAAAGCAGTCTTGTAGGTGTCTATTTCTGAGGAAAGCAATTCCTCCTAATTCCACCTATATTCCTAATAGGTGTTTTATTGACCAGTATAGGTATAAAAAAAAGTGAGGGGATGCTATTAGTTTGACAAGTTTGGCAGACACTGCTGCATCATATCATGTTCTGAAGGTTTTCCTCATGCCAAAAAGACTAGATTCAATTTAGGTAATTTAGGTAATTTATGCAGCAACTGGCTAAGAAGGCAGTTACCTCATTGGTATGTAGGTCATTACAGACATTCTGAGGGTACAATTTTGCTTTAGAGGGCAATTATAAATAGGAATTTAAAGCAGGACTCCTTGGCCTTTGACTTTAGCAGCCAGCTTGGCATAGGAAAATTCAGAGTAGAGATTGTAGTAATTTTTTTGAAGGAAGAAATCCATGCTGCCATGGTTCTCTACGACACCATTCTCACCTAAAACAGCTGGACTGTTTGAGGTGTTTTGATTACACAGAGCAGCTCACTCTGCCACACCAATTAACTACAGTCTCCTGGGAAAGTTCAGAGAAATTGCTGAAACATGCCATACGCAATACTTTAGATTTTGAATCTGTGTGTTTTAACATAAGGTTATTCCTTAATATCTAAAAGAATAATTATTTTTAATGAAAGCTGAAATTCAAATATACTGAAATTGTTGAATCTATTGAAATTGTTTCAAAGACATATATAGTGCAGTTTTGTATCAAACTCTACCTATTGAAGATAATGTAGCTGTAAACAGGAACTGACACATGCCTCAGTAAACACTAAGGGAAAGCTGGGAACAACTGATAAATATAAATTAGCCATGAAAGTGAAATGTACTGCCTACACAGTGTTACACTTCATATTACATGATGAAGGGCCACAAAGTACACCATCACCATATGTTTGAAAGCTGCCATGACTCACAGAGAATAGGCTGATGAATAACAGTATCTTCCTTCCTCAGTGTATAACACTGACCAGAAATCTACCCTGTAAATGGTTCCATTGTGGGCAGCAGTTTAATGTGCCCCACATCCTTGTAATTAACTACATAACTGTAAAATGCTGCTGCCAGGTTTATTGTGCACCAATGCAGAAAACACTCTAAATTCCTTTAAAGGGTGATTTACACATTTGTCATTTCCCATCCCACTCATTTTGCAGTCAAAGGAGGCTGGAATGCTGTTTTAACCATCTTTCTCATTAATTTCATTTCTTTTCTATCTCTTTGAATTTTTGGTTATCAACTCTGTTGGGTAGTGCCCAAAACCAAAGTTCATATTGTAAACAAGTGAGATTGCTTTTCTAATTTACATGTAAACATATAGTAGCACTAAAAGCTGAAATGACATTGTTAATTACATATGAAATTGAACATTGAGTGCTAAGTGACTGTTTGATAATACCTATAAATTATAGACTCAAGATAGTAAGTAATAAGCTGCTTTGCTGCTTTTAGAGAAACTGTGAACCTCATGATTTAAAAGCCTGAGAAAAATCTTCATGTGATGGAAACGTGCTCTGCCCAGTGGCAGCTCTTCAGCCACATTGTCCCAGCACCAGCCTGTTTGACTCAGTCCTGTGGTACTCAGATTTATGGCTGAGATACCGTGGTAACTTAGACATGCCCAGCAAGCCCTCCAGTGTCACACTGAATAGACTCCCTTTTTCCCAGCAGCAGAAGCAGCACCAGGGGAGAGAGACAGCAAACGAATTAATTTTGAGCATCTCTTGTCAATTCAAGTTGCTCTGTAATTTCCTATGGCAGAACTGATTTTTTCTTTGAAGTGAGCTGGAATTCTTCCTTGGCACAAATTGGCACCTGTGGCTATTTACTCATATGTCAGCTTAGTATTTTGTTCTGTTTTCCAGGGTGGAATTTTTCATGAGGCCTTAAGAAACTGGAGGTTTTCCAGACATGACAGTAAAAGTGAAATGCTATTTTGGTAAATGTGAAAAGAAGATTGATAAATTCAGAAGACATTTTCTTACATATTCATTGGAACTGAGTTTTCATTTTGTTTTCCATTATTATACAATTTTGAACAAGTAAGTGTTTTCTATCTAAGTATTTATTGTAGAGCTACTAAGGTCAGAACTGACTTGACTTGGTTTGTTGCAGAATATTTATGCTGTGTCATACCAGCTATTTTCTATATGACACGACAGGATAATACAATCACTTGGAAAGCAGTCAAGGCAGTCAGTCTCTTCTGAAATTTGAAATTCATGGATTTTGTCTTCTTAAATAGCCTTAACTACAAAGTCTGTTTTGCAAAACAACACATACCCCCTCTGCTCTCTCCCAAGAATTTAGACTTCTAATTATTCGAGTTATTCCAGAAATTAAAGTCTGTAGCTTTTCTGAAACCCTTTAAAAAGAGCCAATGTATGCTACACCTCAATCATCATATGAGATTTTTTCCATGGCAAGGATTTCTTACAATTTGTCAACAGGAAGTTCTTTTACAATGAGATATGAATAGTGACCTGAATTTCTTATGATTCTGAAACTTGTGTTTTGCCTGTTAATGCGTTTTGGCTCAGCTGATGAAATTATCACAGCCAAGTCTGCAGCTGAATCATATCAGTGGGCTCTTTGGAGGCAGCGGTGTGAACAGAGCACTGCTGAATGCCAGAAAGCCTTGACTGGCAGGGGGGCTGCTGGAAACTCATGCCAGACATGGTCCATCACAGTAGCTTCAGGGCTGCTCTGGCTTAGGCTGGTGCTAATTGCCTCTGGGCAGCCTCAGGAGATGCATACAGTCATTTTTGCTGCCTCCTGGTGTCTCAGGCCCTGGTCACAACACACCTGGGACCACCCTAAGGTAGGTAAGTCACTACACAATAATACTTCTTCTGAGTAAGATCATACTTGAAAAGGGATTGTGTATTTTTTTGCCTTTACTGTTTCTAGCCAAATGTACTGCTTTTGCACTTCCACAGCATCTGCTGTTTGAATATATCAGTCAAGTAAATCTCACAATACTTGGGTAAATCTTAATCCATTAATGAATGCAAAGCTAAGGCACAAAGAAGTGATTTATATAATTATGAATACTAATGAGTATGTACTTCAAGATGATTACATTCCATGCACTTATAAACTCTTCTGAAGACATAAACTGTTAAGAAATAAAGTGAGCTGTGCTTCCCTTACTAATTTTTTTTGAGAAATGAACTTGAATATTCAATATGGGTTTATTATTCTGTGAATCAGTTTACAGTGATCAGTGGATATAATTTTTAGTATGAAAATGTTATTCATGCATATTACAGTTCCAGGCATATATTATCCTTTCATGAAAACATTTAAATCTTCCAGTCTTTATGCAAAAGATTGGCCTGTGGGCTCTGCACAGGATGTAAATTAAGTTCTTGTTTGGCTAAATCTGATTACCCCTGTAGGGTACCAATCTTGCTTAGTGACAGTGGAACCTAAAAATTGCAAGCAGGACAGTCCACTTGAAATGGGACCAGGAAGGGTAAGCTTCTAAATAGCAAATCTGAGGTTTGAACTAGATTTTAATATTATCCCCAAGAATGTTCAGTTAAACATAGAAGCTGTCTCCTCCATAGCTGCTATCATTGCTTTTAAATCTCATCTCATGAAATTGAGAAAAGCTCTTCTTTTTTTAAGAAGTACTGGTCTTTATTAATCATATATAAAGATGCTGCAATCACTTTAACCCAGCCTTTAGTCAGTCAGTGGCTCAATCCCTATTTGACACTTCCTCTTACTCCTCTCATATTCTATCAAAATTAATGCTCCAATAGAGAAATTCAGTGAATAGCAAAACTCCACACATATTATCCGAACAAAACCACCCCAAGTCAATACAAACTAAAACAACTTAAATATTACCAAAATACTGTTGCTTTATTATGGACTTACTGAGTGCATGAGAGACTAAAAAGGCACATGCTGACACTACTAAATATGAAATACTGCTGTTCCTTTTGACAGGATTAGCTAAATACTTAAATGATAAGAAGACTCCCCTGTATTTTTCCTATACTCAGAAAATGTGCACAGAAAAGTCACTCTTTGATCTATTTCACTAGCTTCAGTTACTGTAGCAGGCTTTTGTATTCATAAAAATTTTATTTTTAGTAGTCTTTAGCATCTCCTTGGCTTTCCTTTGATGCATAAAGGTTTTATGATCAATATTATCTGAAAGCAGCTGGTGTTATTGCAATTGCTCTCAGTCAAGAAAAAAACCCAACAAAAGTAATGCAACACTGGTGAAAATGATACGGCTTTTGGCTGTTCAGAAAATGTAATTATCTCAGTAAATGCATGTGGTTTTTAGTAATGAGATTCAAAATTTTGGATGGATTATTTTAATAACATCTTTTCACAGTGGTTCTATTAGGTATTTTAAATCAGACCTCAACACTTACCTAAAAGATAAATACCTCACTCCCTCAATAGGTTTTAGATGAAGGGACTCAGCACTCCACACAGAATCCTAATGAATCTGAAGGGGGAAAAAGGATAAAACCAGGCCTGGAGATAGCCTGGGGGCAACACGCCAGTGTTTGAGGGATGGTGTGCTGGGGAGGTCCTTTCATCTGCTGTCTCAATGAAGGTGGGGGATGGAGATCCATGTGGCAGCAGTGACACAAGGGATATTGATGTGTTAGAAACCATGGAAGTGCCGGAGAATGATCACATGGGAGGTCCTGCTTGGCTGACCCAATCTCCTTCTGTGACAAGAGGACCTGCGAAGAGGATGAGGGAAAGCCTTTGACACTGTTTCCCACAGTAACCTCCTGGAGAAACTGGCTGCTCATGGCTTGGATGGGTGCACTCTTCACTGTTAAAAACTGTCTGGATTGCTGAGCCCAGAGTGCTGGTCAATGGTGCTGCTTCCAGCTGGCATCCAGTCACTAATGGTGTTCCCCAGGGATCAGTGCTGGGGCCAGTTCTATTTAATATTTTTATCAATGATCAGGATGAGGGGATTGAGGGCACTCTCACTCTGCACCTGACACCAAGCTGGGCAGGAGTGTGATCTGCTGGAGGGCAGGAGGGCTCTGGACAGGCTGGATTCATGGGCCAAGGCCAATGGGGTGAGGGTCAACAAGGACAAGGAGAGGTCCTGTCAACAGTATCTGAACACGAGGCAACAGCGTGCCCAGGTGGCCAAAGCCAGTGGCATCCCAGCCTGTATCAGCAATAGTGTGGCCAGCAGGATCAGGGCAGTGACCACTCCCCTGTACTCAGCACTGGTGAGGCCACACCTCAGGTGCTGTGTCCAGTTACGGGCCCCTCAATTCAGAAAGGACAGGGAGGTGCTGGAGTGTTACTGCTCTCTACAGCTACCCAAAAGGAGGTTGTGGAGAGGTGAGAGTCAGTCTCTTCTCCCAAATAACACCACCACGAAGAGAGGAACCGGCTGCAAGTTGCGCCAGGGGAAGTTTAGATGAGATACTAGGAAAAATTTCTTCACCAGAAGGGTTGTCAGGCAGCAGAACAGGCTGCTCAGGGAAGTGGTTGAGTCACCGTCCCTGGAGATATTTAAAAGACAAAGCAGCTTGCAGCTTAATCCTAGCATGATCCATTGTATGCTGATACTGTTTTTGTGTGACCAACACTAAAATTACATGTTCAGAAAACAGTTTTAACTGTGAATTTACTGAAGCACAATCCAAACCTTCTATTTGAATTCCCACAGCTCCCCCATGCCAAACAACACGTATCTGCATCATGAGGCACATAAACGCATCTGACATCGAAGAGTTTTTTCCTTGGGTTAGTTCTAGTAGTGAATCAATTTCCTGATCTGGTTCAGCAGGCAGACACAAAAATGTCTGTGTTAATGGAAGTGAGCAGCTCAGAAAATGAAAATGCTTTTGATTGACCTCTACCCATTTAAAGTACATGTGAAACTACCTTAGGGATGTTATACACAGGCTGTCAGAACATATGGCCATTAACCACCAGTCCACTGGTGCTCTGGTCTCTCCCTTTCTGGGATATTTTCTGGTATTATCTAATTATTGTTTTACATAAGAACTATCTATTAATGTGTGCATTCACATTGTGGTCAAAGCTTACAAACTGTATTATATGATTTACTGTAAATCCTTGAAGAATTACATTATATACCCACAGTAGTCTATTTCAAAAATTAATTTTCCTAAACATGTCATTTAAAAAATTTTTAATAAATATATACCCTTTACAGTACTGATGCAGTGTAACATTCACAAATATTTTCAAAGTGTTGGTTATTATCTCAGCAAACACTAATAATGACTGTTTTCATTTACTAAGAACACTTAAAATCACAATTCAGTGGCCACTTTAGCCCCAATAATATCATAGTTGTATGAAACACTATGATCTGCTACTGTATCAGTAACATTTATTTCATTTTGCAGAGGAATTATTATAGCTGATGCGGACGAAGCTCTTTTTGCTCCAGTTGAAAAAGTCTGAGAATAAATCATGTCATGTTTAGATATCAAAAATAGGTCAATGGCTACTGAGATGATGTTTCCAAAAGCAGAACCATCCCTACAGCACAGCTTTAGGAAAACACTTCATCTGACAGCATAGATTCTTTTTAACAGAATCCTCTTAGTAGGTACTGGATAAAAAAAATCACTTAGCTGTATAAATGGACAGAGAGAACATTCTGAGGAATGAGACCTCTTTTAAATTACAAATACATGGCATAACATTTTAGGACTTCACTTGAACCAACCTTGTTCCAATTGATGTTACCTACCTGGAGGCCACAAAAATCACCCTCAGGCAAGTAGTTTTCAGTGCCTTGGAGAAACTGGTGAGAACAGCATATTTTTTTGAAAGAAATGAACCGGAGAAAGCAGTGCATACTGGTAGTAGTGTTGTTCTCCATACAGCAGTTACCAGCTTTGTCTTCTACCAAGATTAAATGACTGGCAGCACATTCATTTTATTGCTCAGCAACTAAAATCTTTATCAATCATGGGTCAGAGGAGCTTTTGTCCAAGGGAGGCATATTTCTCTTAATTAAAAAAAAAAACCAACCTAGGAAGATCCTATTGCATTAGCACTTTGATGAAATCATCTCTTAAATATTTATTCAAAAGAGCATCTAATCACACTCCAGAGAGGATTATTCTAAATTGATGGTATATATACTCACAACTGGTATATACACTCACAAATCAAACTTGTTCCTTCACCCATGTTGTATTACTTATGGATAGGTACTGCCCCAGACAGGCAGCTGCTGCAAAATGAGGCATTTTTGTCTTTATATACTAATACAGTTGGTGGAGACATCATTCTGAGACCAGAGTTCAGGTACAGCACACTGAATCCCATGTTATTTAGCAGCCATAACTCTATAGCAGAAACAGGACAGTCATTACCCATTCCATCTGACATGAACAAGGAACAGTTTTAAAAGTTTTCTTGGTTGTGTTTTGGTGGAGAAATATTTTAGATATTCTTGGAATAAAGGATAAAGGAAATCTACACACTGATTATAAATTAAGACCAGTGTTGACTTTTATTTACATAGTTTAACAAACAAATTCAAGTAATTATTGCATCAACCATTCAGACTTTGAACATTACTATAAACCACAAGTTTATAGCATATAGTGTTGCATTCTTCATGGAGCTGTGATTACTGTTCTACATTTTTCTTTCTCCGACGAAGCCACCTCAGAGCTCTCACCAGTGCTACTTGTCCCATGAGGAATGTGATCCTAAAGTTACGTTTATACCAATCTCTAGGATTCCAAAGCCAAGAAGATCATCAGCACACAGAACAAGAACAGAAAAAAAGATACACAATTATATTACAATATCCTTTGGCATTGACAAATGACATTTCAGTGATGACTTGCATTTTCTGTTCTTTGTGGTAACACTTTTCCTGTCTAATAAGAGTTAAATAACCTATGAAAAAGTCTATGTGTATATCCACATCCATGAACAGATTATATATGTGGATTACAGGGTTGTAACTGTATTTGAGATGAGGTGAGATAAAATAGTTAAAACCATGTCTCATGTTTCAGAAGGAAAGCTGATCACCAAGCTATCTGGACTGACTTCCTGCCAGTGTTGTGCTTCAGGTAAGATACTTGTGTGTGGATGAAGATGCATGTGTTGAAAAGGGCAGAGTTGGTCTCATAGAAGGGTACGAAAAAGTAAAATCAAATCACACTTCAAAGACTAATTGTGTAACCCAATACGGGAAACATTATCTTTCTACTGCAGTATCTTTTAAGGATAATGCCTTTAATATTGCCAAAGTTAGTCTTTATATCTTTAAATAATTTAATTTTTATGAATCATGCACAGCTTCTGGAACCAATTCAAATTATACACAGTATAGACTGCATCAGCCCTTTTTAGCCTCTGAGAACTTGCTTCAAGTTCTTGCCCCTGTTACAAATTAAAACAATATCAAAATTTTTTTCTAGTTTCTAACAAGGATCTCATTCCCATGTTGTAAAATGCTCACAAGAAGCAATAGGATACGTAGAATTCTAGAACTAGAAAACTGGGATTTAGGTCTTCTCTTGAGATGTCTGGGGCAAACCTTGCATGCACAGATCTAACATAAGCCTGAGATACCAACCTCTCAGTAAGGATAGTAGCCAAATTCACACTGACAGGCAGCACTGAGCTACCCCTTCAAATGTCATGTTAAATAAAAATATCATGCTAACATTGCAACTGTTTCTTTTCTCCTTTCATGTTTAATTTCCTATAACCTTCTTGAATTTTTTTCCTAAACTAAATTGTATTTCCAGTCTAAGTACCCGGAACTAAATATTCAAGGCATCTATGCACAGTCATTGCTTCAATTTTAACTGAATTTTAGACATTGCAACGCTTTAGCTGCCAGTTTTCAGGCCAGCTGGCAATACTGCAAAAGAACATACAGCTAAATGCATAAACAGATTTTTATAAATATGACCCCTCAGAATGCCTGTAAAAAGCTCTACTGTTTTCAGGGCTGTGCAGTTCCACTTTGAAACTACAACAATGCAGCTGACACAACCTGATTTTACAAGTCAGCAGCAAGGAAGGTCATGTTTAAGCACAAAGCCTGAATTATCTTACTGTGAAGATGCGACACTTTCCTAAGGTCACTACAACAAAGGCAACTGGTGACCAGTTCTAAGATAAACCCTTTGCATTCCCACTTATCAGTTATAGGCAATTTAATGACAATCCTTTCACTAAAACCAGTTTCTTACTTTCCATCTTTTCATGCTGTTGCTTTGGATTATGATGAGGTTCCCCCCTACCCCTTTGTGGGCAAGACAAGATGTGCATATTTAAATATTTATTACAGTTAAATTGTTCTTACAGGATAGTATTTTATAGTTTATACACAATACATATGAAGAAATTTAAGCCATCATTTGTTATAGATCAGTTGCAGTGATGGCAGAATTCTCACTAGCATTACACCATTAGGAACCCAGTCACACTTGACACTTTTTTGCCCAATAACCCCTCAAACCAATACAGAGAGGAAACTGGAGTTGTGCTTTCATATTCAGTGGTCAGTATGCCTGGATTAACTGCTGTCTTCCTCCACCTTCCCATTCCTCCCTCATTTCTAGCCCTTTTTCAAGTGTGCACAGCTACTTGCAGGGGTATGTGTGTTTGCATTTTTCATTTTTCAGCCCTTTCAGATCCCCAATCCAGTTTATAGAGTTGTTGTACAAACAGTAACACTGAAACCATGCAGATGTTCTGAAGGGTTGGATGTGGGTTTTCCAAGCTGTAGCTGAGTTTCTACCAGGACAAGCTCAGGTGATCAATTTACTAATGCCTCGCCAAACTCAAAGCTGATCACTTTTACTATACACATGCAAAATAACAGACCCGAGATTATTAAATATTACTCCCATTAAACAATTTTCCTTTGAGATAAATCACATTTACTAGTTCTTCTTTAACAGTCAGCTAGAATCTGTTATACAGAACTTTCAACTTATTTGCATATTTATCAGTTTCAATTAGCAGCATGAAAGGACCCATGCCCTAGGATAATAAAATGTGCCTGATCTTGTCTCTTTAAATCTCAGACTTGAGCTTATCTTTCCACTAAAACAACAATAAGCAGCAGCAGCACTTAAATGATAATGCAAATTTCTGTCAAATGCTAGTAACAGCATGAAAAAAAATTCAAAAATTACAGGGGTTTGTGCTGTTTTACCAATTACAGAAAAAAATGTTCAAATTTTAAACTTGATCTTATACCTTTCACTTAGACTGTAATGTATAATAGTCAACATAAATACCTTCTACATACCTGTTATACTGCAAATGCTTTTTAAAATTTTTACTTAGAAAGTCCTTGTAAAAGTCAGCCATTTCCTCTGCATTCAGTGTTGCTTTTTGACCTGAAAATAGGTTTTGGTGTAACAAAGTCAAGGCAATTCTCTGGATTAAAACACTGGGTTCAGATGCTAGGTCTGACTCCTTGCTCCTACAAGCTTTCTGTGTAGCCCTGAACAAGTTATTATGCCTTTATCTTTCAACTTTTTAAAACTTATCGAGGGAGCACAGCAGATTAAAAAGACTGATCATCTTGAAGCTGGTATAGTCCTTAAACCCCTATTACTTGTAGAACTGATAAAGTTTATGAGCTCTTAGACAATTTAGGAAACTAGTGAACCTCTATGAAAAAGTGCATAGATCTAGGAGTATCTATCCTTTGAATAAAATAGTTTCTCACAGGGCTGAAGCCTTAGCAGTACCAATAAGAGCATTTAGTAACTTAATTTCCTCCCCTAAAGCAAGTCCATAAATATCAAAAGAACACTATCCAAAACTGACATGGTATTTTCAGATGTACTTTTTTTTCTGTTACTATTGATAAATTTCAAGTAACTTCAGGCAAAAAGTTTATGTTCAGTCAGATTTCTGAACAATCTAGTAGGCAATTATTTTGAGAAGCAAATACAAAAGATGATTTTGAATATGTCACTCATAACTAGAATATAAAGGAAGAATAAGACCTGTGGCTACAGCACAGATGTCTAACCCTGAGAAGCAGCAAATATTCTCAACTCTACCAAACAATTCCTACACAAACCTTCTGGCACAAAGTGTCCTTAAAATGACAGTCAAATTTGAATGCCCCATAATGAAGAAGATGGAATTGCAATATTCAACTTGTTACTGTTCCAAAATGCATTTTAAGGCTCTTGAGACTGATCACAGGAATGTAAATTATTGATTGGTTCTATTTGTCATTATTTACAAAACTAACATACTACAATGGATTAACATAATATGGGACAAATTAACTCTAAAACCATTTGAAGGTTGCTAGCTTAACACCTATAGTTAATTTGTTTCTTCATACTGGTATTAGCAAAACAGATACATTCTGTAGAAGTTAGTTTTGTTCCAACTGTTCATGTGTATTTTTATTTTTATATACACTCACAGCTCTGTTATAGAACAGTTAACCAAAGCATGCAGTTGATATAATTTTATTTTTAATGGAAGTATATGGTCATTCTCTTTTACTTCTAGGGTATAAAAACAAAACAAAAAAATCAAAATAGCAATATAAAAGAAGTGGTTTTGAAACAACATAGAACTTAATTTAAATTATTTCTCAACCACACACTGATCACCAGGATACAAACAGAAAAGAAAAATAATGGTCTGTGACATACAGACCCTCAGAGCAGATGCTTCACTGAACTCAAGCAGATCATTATTCTGCGAACAAAGTGTTCAACCTCATACTACAATGCCCAATTCACTATTATTATGAAGGCATTTTGTTTTCATTTTCACATAATGAATTAGAGAGACAACTATTTAACAGCAACTGTGCTCAGGCAGAGACAGGCAGATAGCAGTTGCCATCTCTCTGGAAGCTTTCTTACTCTCCCTCAAGGAAAAATATTGTACTCATTGCATACACCATGGACCTGAAGCCAAAGACTCTGAATTTATTCACCCAACCATAACAGGTACTTGAGGCAAATGCTCTGTATGTTTATCTCGGCTAGCTTACTGGGTTAGGAGGTGTGAAAGTAAAAAGCCCCTTCCTCCTTAGGCTACACAATTATTATATTACTGGGCTAGGATTTCAGCACATTCCCTCTGGCTGCAGGGAAGGAATTAGAGGGGGAACAGTGCAACAGATGATCTGACCCCCACAGGCACATCTCTGAAAAGCTCCTCCTCTCTTTTGTTATCATACTCCGGAAAACACTTCTAAATCCTACCTCTATGATTTACTTGTAACAGAATGCAAAGAGCATAAACTAACAAAATTCAAAGTTAAACAGAATTCAGAATGCATCCTAAACTATTAACAAAGATCTCACTAACCTGATTCATCTCTCATTTCCAGACCCTTGGCTTTCAGTCTTGAATAAATAAATTCTTCTTTTTCCTAAAACATTTTTCCACATCAGAATTGGAAGTAGTCAGTCCTTGAAGTTCACCATTGTTTTTAATTACATAGCAATGTGGTGTCTAACACCCTCTGAAATAACCAGCGATACTCCTTATAGCTGGAAGTGTCAACTAAACACTTTTCTTAATCCAGTGACTTAGTTAAACTGGTAACATTGTCACTTAGATCCTGCTACCTGCACACATCAATTAATTCATGCAAGTGTCCTACTGACACTTAAAAAACTGATTTGTGGAGTAAAGCTACAGCCAAACTTCAGTGTTGTTTGACAGGATTCAAACTTTTCAGCTTTTAAGACAAACTATAGGAATGTGCTATACTGTATAACTGAGATTTTGAGCATAGAGAAAAACATGCAGCCTAAAAAAGTTACAATTATTTAAATGGAAGCACAATAATCATTTATGTGTAAGTTTTACAGATGTAAAAAGCAGTTCTGTGGAATTAAAAAAACAAGCTTCATTTTTTCTGGGATCTTTGCAAGTTTTGAGAGGATATGATGTTCAACATCATAAATGATGGTGAATTACTGAACTATTACTGTTCTTCCAAAAAACGCCACACTGGTTGAAGATGCCAAAATCAGGAAAGAAGACAGACTCACTTTAGCCCTTCTGGGATACACTGCGAGTGAAATGGGACATATCATTTAATCTCATTCCGTCTTGGTAATTACACCAAATTTCTCTCACTTATGACAAGAGAAAAACCAGCCATGGAATCATTTTCAATAGCTGCTCTAGTCACAGACAGGTCTTGCATGTAGGGCAGCTACAACTTTATACTATCAGTGCAAGACAGGAAAAAGGCAAATATTCCATGCCACTAAACAGCAATAAAATGTGTGGGATTTTTAGTTGAGTGATCATTTAAAGAAATAACGACAAAAACATCATTTCCTCCGTGATCCCGAGCACATTAACAGCAAGCAGAACTGAGCCCCACCTCAGAGAGGCCAAGCCCCCCCAGTTTCAGGCAGGCAGGAGGGCGCTGAGCAGCAGCGGGTGCGAGGCCGGGCTCACCTGGTGGAAGGCGCGGTTGTGCCGCGCCCAGAAGCGCTGGTTGCTGGCCTGGGCCTCCTGCCGCGCCTCCCGCAGCCGCCGCTCCAGCGCCGACTCCTCCGGGGGCACGTAGAAGATGATGGGGCGCAGGTTGGAGTGCTTGTCCGGGGGCCCGATCCAGTCGCTGTGCGAGTGCGCGGGGGGGCGGAAACCCAGGCCCTAGGAAACACAGACACCACACGTTATCAGCACTGCAGGAGAATTTCTGAAGAACGTCTCCATTTGGAATAAATTCCCAAACGCCATGGAACCTTAAAGCATACAAGCATAGCAAGTTCAGAAATAAAGCGCATTTATTTACTGTGACCAAAACCAACACTGTACATTAACAAGTACTTTTAATTACAAATGCACTACAGAGAAGATACCTTTAATTCTTTTACCACAGGCGTGAATCACAGGGGTATTTTTTTAAATCAACTTTTTTTTTTTTTTTTCTATTACTGATACTCTGTTAAAATATTTCATGGAGAGAACTAGCAAGTATGCAAGTTTTTTATGGCGCTGATCTCTGCCCTCTGGTGACCAGTGACAGGACCCGAGGGAACAGCATGAAGCTGTGTCAGGGGAGGTTGAGGTTGGATATTAAAGGCTCTCCACCCAGAGGGCTGATGGTCACTGAAACAGGCTCCCCAGGGAAAGGGTCACGGCCCCAAGCCTGACAAGCTCAAGGAGCTTTTGGACAACCCTCTCAGGCACACAGTGCGATTCTTGGGGCTGTTCTCTGCAGGGCCAGGAACTGGACTGTGAGTCCCTTGAAACTCAGCATATTTTATGATTCTACGATTCTGAGTTTTCCTAAGACCGTCGTTCTTCCTGCATCCATGTGCCCACACACAGGCGTGTGCCTGCCCCAGCCGGGTTCGGGAACACCTGGCGTTACCCGACAGCTCGAAACTCAGCACCCCTCCAACACCGAACACCGAGGCCCTCAACAAACACATCAAAAACCAGAGGCGGCAGGGAACGCGGTTTGCTACCGGCCGCCCCCGCCCCGCCGGCGTTACCGGGGGGCAGCGGGGACGTTCGCCGCTCCGGGCTCAGCGAGGGCGGCGGCCCCCGAGGCTTTCCCCGCGGCCCCCGCAGAAGCTGCCACCCCCCGCCCGGGTTTACCGCGCTCTCCGGCCGCTCCCCGCGTTCAGCCGCGCGGCCACCGGCGGAGGAGGAGGCGGAGGAGGCGAGGAGGCGGCCGCGGCAGCCGCCACCGACCCGCAGCGCCCGGGCGGCCGCCATGTCCCGGCGCTTTACGACGCTGCCGCGCGGGCGCTGCGGGCGGGGCGGGGCCGGGCCGGGGCCGGGCCGGGGCCGGGCCCGCCTCCGCCTCCGCCTCCGCCTCCCTCCGCGCGGCTGGGCCGGGCGGGGCTCGGGCGGTTCGCGGCGCTCGGCCCGTGGCGCAGCGCCGGGCCGGGCAGCGGGTCCTGGGCCGGGCGGCCGGTGAGTGACTGACCAAGTGAGGCGGGGCGGGGGCGCCGCGCGGGTTCGCTGCGGGGCCGGTGGGGACGAACCTCTCGCAGGTGCCTCGGCGGTGGCCCGGTGTCATTTCCTCTTCGTGCTGCGCCGGGCCCCACCGCGGGGGAGGCGGGAGGTTGTGGCCATGGAGGGGCCTGGGGCGGCGAGTGATGACGGGGAGCGAGGTATGTGCGGGGAAGGCAGCGCTGCCCTGGGGTTGACGCACCCGGGGGCGGTCGGGTTCGGCCGCTGTTCTCGCCCCGCTCCGGGTTCTCCCCTGGGCTGCGGGTGCCCTGTTTGTTCTGCGGCGGCTTCA
Organism: Corvus hawaiiensis; assembly: GCF_020740725.1. Taxonomy (NCBI): domain Eukaryota; kingdom Metazoa; phylum Chordata; class Aves; order Passeriformes; family Corvidae; genus Corvus; species Corvus hawaiiensis. The sequence continues at coordinate 10,008,916 of NC_063218.1, forward strand.
GCCGCAGAGCAGGTGGGGAAGGCTTTGGGTGAACAGCCGAGAGAGCTGGGCGTGTGGCAACTAAAGCATCACCCCTGCGGCCCGACCGGGAGAAAGGTGTAAAAAATTAAAGGCCTGTGAAATATCAGCCAAGTGGTTTATTCGTATTGGTGAAGATACTTAAAATAGCTGTAATGTTGAAATGTTTCAGAATGTAAAAGTTGCAACGCGTGCTCATGTAGCACTTAAGCAAGTCTTGTTCTCATTTTCCTTGTAGTTCATCTGGAGCTGGACGAGAGAAGAGGAATGGATATGGGTAACCAACACCCATCCATAAAACGGTTACATGAAATACAGAAAGAAGTCAAAGAGATCGAACAGCAAGTGGCTGTCTTCAGTGGTCTGTCTACCGACCGAGATTACAAGAAATTGGAAAGGAGCCTTACTAAACAGCTTTTTGAAATAGATTCTGTAGACACCGAAGGGAAGGGGGATATTCAGCAAGCCAGAAAGCGAGCTGCCCAGGAAACCGAGAGGCTGCTGAAGGAACTGGAACAAAATGCAAACCATCCCCGCAGACTGGAAATAGAGGCTTTATTCAAGGAGGCACAGTCACTTGTGCAACGCGAGATCACACCTTTTTACAAAGGAGGAAACTGTAAAAGTGATGAATTTGAAGAAGGAATTCAGGACATTGTATTGAGGCTTACCCAGGTGAAAACTGGAGGGAAAGTTTCTCTACGCAAAGCAAGATACCGCACTCTGACAAAGGTATGTGCTGTTCAGGAGATTATAGAGAGTGGTGTAAAGCAACAGCTGTCCCTGCCACTCTCTAATGATGCACATCCTTCTGTCTCCAAAATTAACTCTGTAATGTGTGATGTGAACAAAGCCAGAGGAACCCTTATTGCGCTTCTAATGGGAGTGAGTAGTAATGATACCTGCAGGCATCTGTCCTGTGTGCTCACAGGCCTCATTGCTGATTTGGATGCTTTAGATGTCTGCGGTCACACGGAAATAAGAAATTACAGAAAGGAAGTAATAGAAGAGATCAATAAATTGCAGAAATACCTGGACTTGGATGAAGAAGCAAATTCTACTCACGCTTACGATTTGGCACAAAATCAGTCCATTCTAAAAATAGAAGAGATCCGCAAGAAGATGAAGGAAGTTAATTCTTTACTTTTAAAAACAGAGAATGCTTCTGATTTGTATCTGGGATCCAAAGCAGAATTGCAGGGATTAATTGCCCAGCTAGATGAAGTGAGTCCAGGAAAAAATCCATGTATTAGAGAGGCCAGGAGAAGAGCAGTAATTGAAGTTCAGACTCTTATAACATATATTGATTTGAAGGAAGCGCTGGAAAAAAGGGAAATGTATCCAGAGCAAACTGCTGCTGAACATCAGTCTCATAAAGCAGTTTGGACTGTTCTTGGAAACTTGTCTCAAATTCAGCAAGAGGTGATTTCATTTGATGGAAACAGAACGGATAAAAATTACATGAGACTGGAAGAACTTCTTACAAAACAACTTCTAGCCCTGGACGCTGTTGATCCGCAAGGTGACGAGCGGTGTAAGGCTGCCAGGAAGCAGGCAGTAAAGCTTGCACAGAATATTCTTTACTATCTGGACATGAAAACAGATGAATGGGAATACTGAAACAGCCATGGCCTGACACAGAAGAACATTTTTCCCTTTGGCACTTTATGAAGATCATTGGCAGCACATAATAAAGTGTTCTGTGCTTGCAGAAATAATGGAGATTGCATAAGCAGTTGACTTGGCTATATGTCTGCTATCCCACGCAGTCACCCACTTGCCATGGCAACTGTCAGTACACCATCAGCAATTCTGGTCACTGCTATAAGCAAAGAAGTGCAATTCTCTGAAGGAATAGCTTAATACTTGATCAAATAGCTTGGTTTTTTTTTTCTTCTTCCTTGTTTTTCTTTCAGTAGCCTTGTGCAATGTTCAGTGAATGCAGGTTTTTCAAAGACACAGAAACTTCCTTGTGGTATAGTACTGGCAAAACTATTTAAGGAGACTGGACATGAAAATTAGTATTCAGGCATTAAGCTCCATCCAGCAACTTCACAGCAGTCTGGATGTACTCTTAATGTGCTGTTATGACATAAAGTACTAAGGGCAAAAAGCCTGCTGGCTTTTGGATTTACTTGATTTATTCCATCCGTCATACCATCTAGATTTCTCTGTTAACAGACCTATAATGCCAGCTGCAAATTAGCATTTACATAGGCAAAACCAATTATGTCAATTTTTGTAATACCTGAGCCCTTTGATTTGCAAAACCAGGTCTTTTGTTGGTGGAAATTCTTTCAAGTTACTGCTTTAAGGTACTGAGACTTGGAGAGGAAAATCTGTACGTTTATACCGAACAGATAAAGGGGATTTCGAGGATTCCAAGCTGCCATCCATAAACCCTTGAAAACTGCACTGAACTTTATGTAGTGGCTGCTTAGGTGTCTTTTTAAGCTCTGCTGTTGCATCTGGTTTTCACATTTGACGAAAACAGAAACAGAGTTCACTTTGAAGTGAAATGTGCATTTCGGAATTATTTTTGTAAAATTAGGTAGCCAGCTATAAAGATGTCCCTGACGATGTAAGTGTGTGCTACATGGTCAGGTGTGGCTTCAAGCATGTCTTGGAAAGACTTGTGGGAAATGTCTCTCTTTGCAACTCATTCACTTAATTGTTTTAGTAGCATCATAAATAAGCTTGCTTGTATACTGTTGTATGCACCTACCTTTTTATTTGTGGCTGCTAGTGCCAATCACATTTCTACTATAGCATGTTTTTTGACTTTTTTTGAGAGCATGGCATTAAAATGAATTAAGTGTAAAGATATATTCAATCACGGATAATTTGCACTCAGCTCTTTCAGGAGGAACTAATGAATTATTGTTCTGTAGATGATGATTTGCACCTCTTTAAGGAGTAAAAACCATTTCGGATGTTACAATAAATATTTTTAAGATCTATTTTTGACTGATGGAGAAGACAGTACTGTCTGTGAGAGACAAGTGCCTTTATGACACTGCTAACTTGCACCGTCATATGTAGATATAGGAACTGTTTACTGGCAGCTTGATACATTTGTAATCTTTGCAAACTGGATTTTTCACGTATATATCTAATTCTGCTGTAGTATATGTCAAGTTAACATAATACAATAGGTGATAGTTGCCCTATGGAGTCCTGAGAATGAGTATCAAATTTGGGAAATACGGATTCTGCTTTAAAAACTAAAGCATTGGTGTGGAGATGGGGGACTTTGGACAGGTCTTCTGTGCCTATTGCTACAGGAATAATATATGTGTTCCATAACACAGTATGAGATGTTGATTGAAGGCTGCATACCTTCAGAGTGTGAATAGATTTTGTTTGTGATTGTACAGGTGATTGCTTTGCAAATCTACTTGCCTAAACCGACCTAATTGAGTACAGTGCCTAAGGCACAATTTGGCAATGACAGAATGTTTGTTGGAGGATTCTTCCTGCTCCTTCAGAGACAACACCATTGGCTTTATCTCTCCTTCACTAAAAAATATTTCCCCTAACTGAAATTCCAATCTCTATTTGAATATTATGTGGCTAACACAGAATATTAGTAGTGTTATACACCTAAATTATTTTACTCATTTCAAGCTCTCTACACATTTGAATTGCAACTTGTGATTTGCACTTGAATTTTTAGGAAAGATAAGGATTTGATATTGTAATAATATTATTAATTTTTCTTTAGTATTACTGTCGGGTCTGCAGTGGTTACTTGTAGTTTGTTTAAACAATGTAGTGTCTGTGTTCTGTCGAGGATACATGTAGTTTTATAAATGTTTGAGCCTCTAATGTAAAAATGAGTAAGTATAGTTATCATATCTGTTCTATTTTAAACACGTCTTTTAGTTTTTCCGAATGAATTGTTATGCCTGCATCTCTAAGAATGCAAATGTATAAGGTTAGTGTAATTTGACTAACTGAATAGAGTTCAGTAGCAAGATATTATGTGGATTAAGCTTTTTTCCTTTGTTCTGTAGTCTGATAAATTGACTATTTAAATTTTATGGTAAAATTCTCATCTGGAATGGGATTAATTCACAGTTTTTGCATGACTGAAAGTAATAAAATAAATGTGCTTAACCAAAAAAAAAAAACAACCAAACAAAAAAACCAAACAAAAAACCAGAAAAACCCCCCAAAAAAGAAGAAATGCACAAGTTTCTCAAAAATTTGCTTTTATGCTGAAGAATGTAATTTCTCTGTTTTTTGTATCCAAAGATTCAGAGACACACAACTTTTCTTTCCAATACAGCAGGCTAAAATAATCAACAAAATGTAAATGGACCAAATGGCAAAAGCCTGCATTTTAGTACTATACTAAAATAGAATAACTCTTCTGTGTGCTGTGTTATGTACCTTGGAGCAAAATAATCAAGTGGATATTTGGAGGAGAGGTAATCCTGCATCGTGATTCCTATTTGTTAACTGAATTTCTTTTTAAAATATTTTTCTTTAGCTATTTCAGTGTTTATTTTTTGTTGTTTGCCACTCAGAGTGGTGCCAGTTTGGAGATGATTTTTAAGTACAGTTCCTACTTTTTTAATGTAACAGAAATCAGTGTCTGTGCTCCTAATGGTGTATCTGTCTTCAGTTATTGCTGTGTAGGAGATGACGTTTGGATACACAGATCCAAGATTAAATATTGCAGTGTTACATTCTTGATTATTAATACAAATACATTACTGCTTTTACTAGGTATTCATTTGAATGTTATGCCCTGATGCCTTTCTCTGTTTTTGAATGTGAGTTATCAGAATGTAAATTATTTTTGTCTTAGAGCAAGTGTTTTTATTAAACATACAGACATAAAGCTCTCTTTTTTTTCCCCCTCCTTCTTTAAAAGTTTGCTTTTTCACTGCTGTATTGATTAAAATAAAGTTCTTTGTGTGGATACCACTCCTACTTGCTAAATCTGGTGCCTATTGGTTTTCTCTGCAATCCTCAGCAGTAGCTTTGCACCCTCCAGGGTTCCACTTGGATGATCACTGCAGCAGTGCTTGTGGCAGCGTTCAGATCTTGCCACCTTGCTGTTGAAGGATGCTGCCTGAGCAGATGAGCTGGCGAAACTGATGGCATGAGTCTTCGTGCAAAGTCAGCGTGGATTGCAGAGCCTTTAGCAGGAGCTCAGCTAACCTGGTTTTACGCTGTGCACATGAGGCAGGTTCCCTGACTGCTCTGTTGGCTCCGTGTGTTTTTTCGAGATGCAGTGAGCCACGTTACCGGCTCAGTGCTGATGGAAATTGGGAATTCTGTTTCTGCCCAGAAAGCTGCTGTCTTTGTGCAGTTTCTGCTGCTTGGCTAACTACAGTGAGCTGATTTAATCCAATAAAATGGGAGAAAACAAACAACAAAAATGGAGGAGGGGATTTAATCAGCCAAACTGGCTTTTAGAAAGGTATGTGGGCCAGAGCTACTGCAAAATGAAGGGGTGGGTGGTGCAGCCATGGGCTAGGGAGCGAATGGTGAGATTTTTGGTAGCAGCAAGTCATTAGATCAACTTGCATAGTTAAATAACTGGAGGAGGAAGAGGGAAAGGTGTCAACTATCGACTCCTACAGAGAAGTAGGAATTTTTTGCTTTACTAATGGGATATGATGAAGGGAATACAAATGAATCTTGTATGGAAAAGAAACCAGTAGCTTTCAACTGCACTTCCATGATCATGTCACAAGTGATCATAGAACCCTTATAGAATCATTAAGGTTGGAAAAGACCACCAAGGTCTTTTTTTGTACCTTTCTACCAAGTACAATCATGCCAAAGTGCTACAGGGTCTGGAAAAGTCTTACCCAGAAGATAGTGGATAAGGCTAAGGTTTATAAAGGTTGAGTGTTCCTGTAGGTAACAACTTCACTGTATCTTCTTTCCCTTTTAACAATAGAGCTTATTTGAAGGAAATACATTCTTCAAAGACAAGTAAATCCTCTGGGCCATGGCTCTAGATGTTGCCCAGCCAGCTGCTGACCTGTTTGTCTTGATTGCCTGTTTACTTGTCAAAGGAGAGAATTTACCTTGTAAGAATAATTTGTGTTTGGGACAGGCAGATTTTGGTGCCTGAAATGGTTTAACTGGAAGAACTCCATATTTTATTATATTTGTATAGTCTTGTATTTATTTTAGGTGTATCCTCTCCTTTGGAGAATTCTCAGCTGAGAACTTTAAGGAGTGAAAGGACATTAGTACTGAGCTCATGGATTGAAGGCCGGAGGGTTCAAACTGGCTGCCAGCAGGAGACATTTAAATGGCAGGATCCAGCAAACCATTCCTGCTAGGGGAAACTGCTAGAAGAGACATGACCAAATGTTTTTCAGAGCTGATGTTTTGAGTGAGCTCTGTGTCTGTTCCTCTGTTGCTTATGAGCTTTCATTGAGAAAGCGGATTCTTAGGGGAATAGTCCCTGAAACACTCTCGGGCTTTCTGTTTTAGATGAAGCTGAGAAATTACGTTTAAAGCTTTTGCTGAGCTGTGGTGGGGCTGACCTGGGTATCATTCTGGTTTGCTACATGAAACAATGGTGTCCATAATGCTTTCAGTTACATGGGTAGGCATGCACACGTCAGCTGAAAGCTGGTCATTAACTGAAGAAGCTGAGAATGAGCTGTGCTTTTGTTGAAGGCTTTGCACAACCCTTACCCTTTCTCTCTTCAGCATTTGGTTCTGGGGACTGCCAAACAGGCGATTGCATGCATTGCACTGCTTGTCAGCTCAAAAAATAATGAGGATCTTTTCTAAGTCTGCGAACTATTCCTACAGGACATAAATTGTTGCAGAGTTTGGCATTAGAAATGGAAAAGTACAATGAGTTTCTTAATTGGGCCATTTCTCCTCAATTAGTTTTGCCAGACAAACTTCTGTGCCACAGGAGTTCCTTGTGAAACCTGTATTTCAGGCAGCTAATCAAAAGCATCTCACGAGGGAGGAAACACAATGATGCAGTGCAACGTCCTTACTGGGGTCCAGAACACATACCCCAAACCAATCTGTGATCATGGCCACCAAGAGTCCGTGAGCCAAATCAAACCCCAAAGAAGCAGAGAGACAAGAAAGGAAAACAAAACGAAAAACTAGTGCAGTTGTCAGGTTTGATCAATTTAATCTGGTTTTATGACAAGAAAAGCAAGCAAAGCAAAGCTCCCTTTTGGCTTGCTGCAGTTGTACCTTGTCTACACCCTGCAGTTCCACATTGTTTTCCACACTATGTCACCCTAAGTGCTCCTCCTGGGCACGATGTAGCTGATAGGGGTTAACCTTGGAGTGCCCTTGGGCAAGAGGGTGCCACCCATCTCCTGGGATACCATAATTACCTTCATTCTCTCTGAAATGTGTGGTCGTGGCAACTCCTAGCACACTCTTGGAATATCAGCACGGCTTGCATAAGGCAGTGTGCAGCATGAAGGTTATACCCTATAATAAACTGGTAAGTGGAAGGGGTTGTATCATAACTGCTAGCAAGTCTGAGTAAGATAACTTTTGTGTGTTTATGCTGAATTTATTAGGTTTTTAAAGAAAATTCTTCATAACGTTTTATTCAAATAAACCTGGAGCCTGTGATCAAGTGTCTCTTACCTTCCAGATGCCTCATGTTAATACCACATGAAAAGGAGGTTTGAAGAGCTCCACCATCATGGATATTTATGAATGGCCTCTGCTCACTTTCAGACATGTAGTAAAAGCCAGATTTTCCAAAACACTCAGCATCCAAAGTTGCCACCGTGACAAGTAAGGGCATGTTTTGAAAAGGAGCCCATCCAGAGACCCAAACACTGTCATTTCTTGTCACAGACAACCACAGGATCATCCCTGCAGCTAATCAAGATGCCACTTAAAATGGCTTTGTCTCATTTCTCCAGTGAAAGGTTGTTCCTAAGCATCATTGCTGTGAGGACTGAGTAACCTTCTAATTTCCAGCATAAACATATTCATGAGAAGCTTTTCTTCTCCCCTAGCATGTAGTCTGCAATATATTTATAGGCCACCGCTGAATTGCCTCTCAGCTCCGGATTTGCTTGGCTACCAAGCAAATACACCCAAACAGGCTGAGCTCCTTTGAAAATCTCTATTCTCTGAATCCAAAGCAAATTATAAGCAGTATTTTGCAATTTTTCAGGAGTTTTTCCAGTTCTGACAAAAACTTCCAACTTGGAGTCCATACATGTACACTGTTTGATGTATTGTTTCAAAGGAAATTGAAAAATAATATTAATATTAGTTCTGTAGAACTGTAATTGTAAAACTGAATTACTTATTTTCAGTACTTTCTTCATGGCATCATCTTCACGCCCAGCTTGCTTTGCCGTTTGGATATTCTAGCAATCAATAATTTTGAGTGCAGAGGGGGATTAGAAACATTTTCAACCTCTGCTACGTTGGAGTGGTTTTGCATCAATAGTAGGTGTGTTGTTGTTTGAAGGAACTATGTGTGAGTGGTTTTCAGATCAGAACTTCTCGCTGATGCTTTCACTCAACTGGAATTATGAGTTTGCTTAGGCAAATGCAATAGGAGCCAAACTAGATAAAAAGGTTCTTCAGGGAGAGTCCACTCCAGTTCATGGCAAAGGTCTTTGAAATCATCAGTTAAAAAGGGAGACTGCTTAGCAAGTGTGTCCATAGTGTAGAAGAATGATTTACATTGCTGTCATATATAGATGTGTTTTCAAATTTTCATTATTAAGAGTACTAAACTCTAAAGAAAAAATACATAATAAACTCAAAAACATCTTGCTGCACATATATACACAAGTGGACATTCATATGGGTTGTCCACTGTGGTTTTCAACCTTCTTCAAGTTATAAACTCCAAAAATGCCTGTGGCTAATTAAAATCTGCTGACCACAGTTGCCTTTTGGGAGCTTCTAAAAGTGCCAGGGATCACTGAGAGTCTGCAGAACATTAGCTGGAAAGATTACTGACATGCAGTAAACCCAGTGGCTGTTTTAGAAAAACCTCAGAATAGCCTCATTTCAACTCAGTGTTTTGGAACATTTCTCAGCATCCCTGTTTTCAAAGCAGAAGCCAGTTTATTGTCTCCTTTGTTTCTACAGAGCTATTGTGTTTCTGCTGTATTTTGTCTCTCTCTTTACATTAATAACCATTAATTCAGTTTTGTGGCAAATTTCATCATATCTGGTCCATCTTGTTCTTCCCAAGCACAAGTTTCTTCCCAAGTTACTAATTCTTTTGTGGGCATTGTTTCCACCGCTTCACTGATGGCTGAGTTATTTCTCTGTCCTGGTGCAAACCTAGCAGCTGACATTTAGGGTGTATTTCTCTCGCAAAGATAGATTTTTCTCACTTGGTCATACCTGGAGACACTGAAAAAATACATGTTCTCCACATGAGTTACTGTGTTATGGATCTCTGGGACCAAGGCCCTGGTAGTTGTGAAGAAGCTGTTTGAGATACAAGACAGCTGGGAGGACTTTTACGAGCTTCAATCCTGGTACAGAAAAAGAGAGTGTTAGGAGGTTGCAGCAACAAATAAGAAACCATGAGGAGGTAGAAGAACAGCAAACAAGGTGACTAAAACCACAAATATTGCTGATATACTCAGCGGATGGAAGGTGGGAGGCAAAGTGAATAATGGGAGGGGGCTCCAGGAGGCAGCCTGACAGCAGGGCAGGGCAGGGCAAGTCCTGAGACAAAACCCAGGCTCTGCCAGGAGTCCAGATCACCAGACAAGGCTGGTGCTAAAGCAGGTCTGAAGGTGGGCCAGGAACTCAGTCAGAGGGTTAGGGTCAGGTCCAAATAATCAAGGATAACAGTCAAAGATGCCAGTGTTTTAGACAGACTCTGCTAAGCATTTAGGGGGTCACAGTATAAGGTTAAACCATAGGAAATTTGGTTTTGGTCTTAGGTCACAAGGCTGTATTCCTATAAATCCAGAGAGCAAAGTCAGCTGCTGAATATCTCAAGGACCTGAGTGTGGAAAAGATCTGGACCTTCAGCAACTGTGCAATTTCTGATCATATGATACAAGGTCAGCCACACACCTGCACATCCAAAGTTCATTATACAATTGCATACTGACTTGCTTACTATGGGATGATGCTATATGGGATGATGATTTATAGGATGACGCTGTATGACTGAAGACTAGCAGATGCAGTATTTGTATTTAATGCAAGGCCAATTGATCTTGACTCACTGAAGCTGTATAGAGCTTCACGTGGAAGTTTGAGTGGTCACTTCCAGTATCCTTCTCAGTTTTGACATTACCTCACAGAGAGCTTTCTGGAGTATTTCTAGCTATCCCTGTGTGGTATGGACATAAAGATAATGAAGATGTTCCTAGAATGCACCAGAGACAATATCTCCATGACAGAAAGGGAAACATTACTGTCATTGCACAGGGGAGTAAGGAACCCCCTTTGAGATATCATATGCACTTTTGGTCATTCCCACTCAGGGAAGCTTAATGACCACAAGAGGTGCAATAAAGCCCAGGAGTGTGAAAGGCCTGCTTTAGTGGAAGGCAGTAAAAGAGCTGGTTTTGTAGCCCAGAAAAATGAAAACTGAGGAAAAAAAATGTAAGATTGTTCTCTCTAAATAAGGTAAGTATCAAAGCTGAAAGAACAATTACTTAAGTTAATGGATGGTGTGGGCAAAGATACAAATAGATGGAAATGAGCCGGGCTGGAAATGAGAAAAAAATGCAATTTCTTAAGGAAGCTCTATGAGATGTTGCCTTAACTTGATTACCTCGAAGATGCCTTTGAGTCCTTGAGTATCTGCCTTCTTAAGTCTTCTGTGGATATGCTAGTACATGTCACATATTTCTCTTTAGCTTACCCTGTTTTGGAAATGTCCATTTCAGAGTAGCTGTAAGGTTCTGTTAAATTCTTATGGACAAGAAGCCATCCTATGATGGTAATGTGGCTAAGTAACAATGCTTAAAAAGTTATTCAGTATTTCTTTTGAAACTCCTTATTCTGTATCTGGCTTCACATTTAGATAATTTCCTGCAAATAATATAAATCCTACTCTGAGTATACCATTACTAGTTTTGTCACAGCCTCAGCAGATTTCACTGACATTGATGAGTTTGATTTCAGAGCACCTCTGGGGAGCTCAGGCTGTTATTGTTCCTTGTTCCTAATTGGCTTTGGAGACCAGTCTGTGGGATAGGCTGCACCATACCCAGTATGCAGGGTGTTAAAATTTAGATGATCATCTCTAACATGCCTTCACTGTCTGTGTGGGAGTACACTTTTCAGGAGCCCACAGCCACCAAATGAAGGCATTTTTTCATAGGAAGCTGGGAAGCAGAAGTCTGGCAGACATTAAGTCACAGAATTAGTGACTTAGACCACAGAAGAATTAGTAACTTGGAAGAGATGTAAGGAGAGCATTTAATGAAAACCTTTGCATTAAGAGAGGGGATTAATATCAACAGATCATGAGTGACAAATATTTGTGTAACCTTCTCAGAGAATCCACATCCTCTGCTGGCAGCCTGTTCTAGCTCTTTACTTCTATAATTAGCAAGTTTTTTCCTAACAGCTTGACTCTTCTTTTCATCTAAAGATTTAAATAATACTGGTTTTTTTCTTCTTACTCTATCTTGATGAGTCTGGAGGGTAAGCAATGATTAGTAATAAATAACTAATCCTTTATTTTTCACAGAAAGTAGCTGTTTCCTCAGCTCCCCTTTTAGCAGTTGCTTTTATAGACTAAGCACCCAAACAGCTTCAGTATTCCATCACAGAATAACCCCACGTTATTTACATTTCTCTTGCTCAGGTATCTCTCCCATATATGCTCACCATGGGTCTATTTCTTGAAGTACTATTCCCAAAAACGGACACAGGACTACAGCTAGGGAGTCATTGGCAATTAGTAGCACGGCATAATTGCCTTTTATATTTTAGCTATTACAGTCCTATAAAATACAGCCAGGAACACCTTCCTTGCAAGAGCATCACAGAGGTGACTCACGTTCAGCATAGGATCCTGCATAAGCCCCGACCTGTCTGATCTCACCTATCAAGTGCAGGACTCCTGGCACTGGTTCCTGCCCCTGGCCTGCCCGCAGCAAGGGTGAGAGCTGTGCTGGGCAGAGGCTCCTGCCTGCACCACAGCTCCGTGTGCCAGCCGTGGCTGGCTCTCACCATCTGGGATCCACTGCCCCAGGCTGTGCCCACTGCCAGCCAGCCCCCCAAGAAGGTCACTGCTCCAGTTGCATCTCGTGAATATGAGGTGCCAGATGGCTCCTGCCATGCCAGGCATCCTATGTGCCATTAACTCATGCGGATGCTTGAAAACCTGCAACCCCCACGTCCCTTCCTGTTCCACATCTGATTCTGTGATCTTCTGGAAGTTCAAAAGGCAGAAAGGATTCAGATGGAAACTTCTCTTCCCTGAGTTATCAAGGTGGGCAACTGAAGGGAAGGTCTCTAACCAGAAAATGAGGTATATTTCAGCTATTTGATCTGAAACCTCCAAAAGAGGCCTCATTCAGAGATAGTTCCCAAACATCTTCTGAAGAAAACTGCTCAGAGAGCTCTAAAAGGGCACTTAAAGAGATGTCCATACTCACTAGAAACTTGTCATTTTGCTAAGCCGCCTCCTTATTCCCACACCCTTCCTTAGTGTTACATGTTCAGCTGCTGAAAATAGGAGTGCCTTCTGCTTTCTGGCATGCTCATCTGCTCATGCAATCAAGGGCACTCTCTCTCTGGGGTTTTAGAGGCTTGTGTAGCTCTTTGGCAATGAACACATTCTCTTCCACATAGTCTGGATTAAGGCAGACAGTGCCTTGTATCACTTGCATTAGTGATTGCCAGGCTGTTTTAAGGTGAAGCTTTCTCTGTGTACTCTGTATTTCAAGGGAACAATATTTAAAAGGAAGAACATAGATGTGGGTGGCAATCGTTACCACAGGCCTGGGAAAGTCTTTTGATATCTGGCCCTTGAGTTGATGGTTCCTGAGTTACGGATTAGATCTTTCTATTTGTTCAATACCCAGCACAGTGAGGAATTAGACAGGTGACCCTGGGGAGAAGGGTAGATGTCTGTGCATGGCTTCAGTACCTGCCTCAGTCTGAAGCCATGGGCTGAACTGGAATTTCCAGCCTGACTTCAGAGTCCCGCCACAGCTCCAACCCTGGCTGCGTCTGCATGGAGGCACTGCAAAGATAAGCCACCACTGCAGAGATAAGCCACCACAGCTGGCAGCAGAGCAACCCTTCCCAGGGGTCAAGCAGTTCACAGATCACTGAACCTGTTTCAAATATGATTTTTGAATGTAAATATTGGGATGTCAGCTTTGGTCTCTCCAAGACCTTTCCATGAAATTCTCACCTTCCTGCACAAACACCTGCACTGCTATTCCTGCTTGTGATTGCCAGTTTTAATCCCGGCCTCTCCCTCACATGAATTCACCTTGTAGGAAGAAGCTCCTTCCCTCCTCCCATTGTGGATGCAAAGGGCATCAGCCCACCTGGAGAAACACAGGACTGCAAAAGGCAACCCCAACTCTTTTTGTGACTCAATCTGCAGAGCCTCGGTGCAGACAGGAGCCTCTGACTATGGATGAAAGCAACCCCTTCCCTCACATCAAAGGGTTAAAACACTTCTTTTCTTTGCAACAGGCACTTGGATGCTTCCAGGCATTGTATGAGCTGCTGGGTGTGTTGGGAGTGTCTGCTGTCTGCCTGGACCATTGTTCTTTTCTTCATGGCAGCACATCACTCTCTGCTGTAGGATATCTCATCTCTCCTCCTCAGTGTGGGTGGAAAACCCACCCTTGACAACACCTTGCAGTGTCTTGGGCTGCTCCTTGATTTTCCTTCTGATTTGTTATTTGCTGTGACCTTTTAATCTCACCAGGATGGTTCTACTTTGAAGCACGAAGCCACATGGTCCCTCGGCTAAGGTGTCACTTCAGTTTGGTGCAAATAGGTTTCGTTTGGGAAGGAAGGGGGAGGCACAGCACCAGCTTTCTCTTTCTGTACACTGCTCCAGATCCTTGCTCTCTACTGTGCACAGCTGCTGCCTTTCAGGGTGTGAGAAATTCCATTTCTTTACCTACCCATTTTGTCTTGGGCACCAGACTCGTGCCTGGTCCCCTAAATCTCATGAGAGTCTTGAAAGAAACAGGGCACAACCTAATCTGCTGCTTTCTGTCTATAACTGGAGTGCATGACACACTTCTCAAAATAAGCTGCAGTACTTATTGGCTGCTGTACTGTCACAGGGTGCAGAACAGGAAAAGCAGTTCCTCAGCTTTCATCAGGGCTTTTATTGCCAACCTGACTTGTCACTTTTCTAACTGAAAGCAGCAGGGCTTTTACTTCTTTGTTGGCTTTACCTTTTTGCAAAATAACTAGTAGAACAAATAAAACAAACATGGCATTTTGGCCGTGCAGGAAGTCAGAGAGATTATTGCATGTGGATTTGTAGGGAACAGGATTCAGCTCCTTCACTTGTTTAAAGAACCCAGCTCTGACTTTCATCCCTAAACACATGGTTCTCCAAAGTTATCTGGAATGCAGTCTTGCAAAGTCCTCAGCCTCTTCTCATTTCAAGTGCCTGGCCTGTGGAGAGGGAGAGGAGAACCTGTCTGCTCACAGTGCCAAGAAAGCACTGGCAGATGTTTAGATGGTGCTGATATGTCTTCAGCCACTGGTGTTAAATTCCTGAAGGCTTGAGGCTCTGAGGGGTCTGATAAATAGCTCAGACAGGGCACTGCAGCTGCTCTCATCGTGTGCCCAGTCAAGAAAATATTGTGATTTTCCGAAAATTAAACACTAAAGTGGAAGAAGATGAATGTGTCTGCATTTTTCAGACTGAGTATATTTCTTAAATACAACTCATCAACATAAATGCTGTCATGAAGGAGTTTTTAAAAAGCCCTTCACAAATGTAAATGGTAGGAGAAGCACTAAGCAACTCAGTGAGCAGAAGGAGGTTTAGGTTAATAGAGCTCCTTTCTGAAAATACCATGACACCAGTGCTTAGCCAGCTTTTTTTTTTTTTTGTCTCTCAGTTGTTTCTGGCTTATAAATGCAAACTCTATTACTTCATCCAGCAAAGTCATTTGTATGTGCAAACCCATGCACAGGAGGTGGCATGAAAGGCCAGATGGTAACAGCATTATGACCTGCTTAGCAGAGCAAACACTGCCTGGGACTGTGAGCTTTTACCTCAGGGTCAATATGAACTGAAGACCCAACTTAAGCTGGCTCTTCCTGGCCAAGAACCCCCTAGATCGATGATATAATGATAGAAGATTTGCCTTACAACAACAACAAAATAAATACAAGCATGGCCAGAACAGAAATGGGCCATAGGAAGTCCTGGTCAAAAATCTGATCCCAAGTTCTGCTTCGTGTGTACTTGTGAATCCCAACGTGCTGACCTAGGGGCTTTGTTCTTCCACTCCTGCTGGTTTAGCATATGGAGAAGGGCAGCACTTCCAAGAATTGCTGTCCATCTTGTTTGCATAGCAGGGCAAGCAAATGAAGGCAATCGAAGGCCCTTGGTGGTGAGATAGGCAGTGGGACACACCCAGGGCACCCTTCCAGCTCCTGGGCTCTATCGCCAGCAAACAGCTCCAGGGCTGCTTGGTGTGAGCACAGCCCCTTCACATGGAATCAGCCAGAGTGGGGCATGGGCTCGTGCCTGGGCACACAGCTCAGCCCTGGCCAGGCACCGCTGGGTGCCCTTCCAGGGACCAGAGCCAACCCACACCTGCTGGCTGGCACTGTGGGGATTGCTGCCTGCTGACCTTGGCTGTGGCAAGCACCACTTCCTACACATCCCCTCTCTAACTCATCAAACCTCTTCCCAAAATACTGCCATCGCCCTGGTCTCAAGCCTCCCTGCCAGCTGCAGTCTGGCAGTGTCCCACCTAAGATTGCTGACAATCAACCATTTGTCCTTGTGCTGGCTTTGTCCTTTAGATTCAAAATCACATCCTCCCCTGGGCTGGCTTGTGTTTGTGGCAGCCCGTCCCAGCATAGTCTGTGTAGGGTTTCCTTGGGGTCTTTGTCTTCAGGCATGTGGGTACATTTCACCAGCCTATATGTTCCTCAATAAACAACTTTCTCACTGTTTCCCAAAAGTCTCTCATGTTTCCTCAGAAAGAGCTTTATCTGTGCGCTAATTCATTCCTGGCTTCTTTGCCTGCTGTGATCTCTGGTCTGTCTGTGAGTTCGGGCTGTATCACAGTGGCCACCCGAGGTATATTAGATAACACTCACACAGAGGTATCCCTGCCCTCCACTGCATCCCCACTGCCCTGGGAGAGCCCCAGCCTTGCTTCTGTGACACCAACCTGGCTGCGCACAGCTACTAATGGCCAGGGCACTGAGAAAAGTCAACCCTCTTGCTCCTCCACAGGAGGCTGGAAAACTGCCCACTTTCTCTGGAGATGCTGAGTATAAGGGGGTAGGTGTGAGAGGTGCAGATGCTTTAACAGGAATGTTTTTTCAAGAACCAGCCTTACTGTCTGGAGACGGCGCCGGAGTGTTGTGTTTGCTGCTTCTGACTCAAAGAAGAGGGATAAAAATAGGCTTGTACAGGGCTTACCACAAAGGGTGTACTGCTGTCACACTGGTACCTGCACACAGCACTGCTTAATGTTCATTTACCTTTGTTGATATAGCATTCCCTAATTTTTTACTGCACCAGTGTCCACCCTCTCTAGCCCAGAATTTAATGCATGAGGTATGGATTTTTCTTCGGACCTTGTTCACAGCACAGAGTGCACATATCTGGTACCCTCCTGATGAGGTGAATCCAAATTTAGAAGCATTTCCTTATGAAGCAAATGACGTTTCCTTTGATGAGAAGTACCTGGCTGAATAGCTGAGTGATGGTTTCCTTCTAGACCTTTCTCAGAAGCAAAAAGCAGCTGTTATCCTTGTGCTGAGTAGTCTCAAACAATATAAAAATCTAGCAGTTATTGATCTCCTGTAGTTAACTCCACAAATTTTGCCAGTAAGCAGTAGAATTTTTTTAACAAATAAAAGCTAAGAAGGGAGGCAGCGATTTTCCATCTCTCTGCTAATACTGATCTGCCTCAGGGACTTGGCAGGACAAGTGACAGCCAGGCCTGACAGGCTGTTTGCCTGTCTGCAAACAACATGAGATAGTAGAAGGTCATTTAACACATTAGCTCCACCTGTGAGGAGAGAGGGCTGCACTCATGCTCCTGCTGTGGGCACCAAGTGGTTGTGGCTCTGGGCTCAAGAGGGAAATCCACATTCCCTGCATAGCCATGGAGCTTCTTAGAGCTCTGGTGTGAGATATTCAGAGCAGTCTGGAAGTGGGCAGGCATGGCCTGGCAGATAACCACTGGTTCACTTGTTTCCAGGAGTGTCTTCTGTGATGTCATGGGTCTTTCTGCCCTGGGTTTTAATTCTCTGAGTGATGGGTCTGTTCACTGTGCAAGCTGTGGCTCCATCTGTAGTCACACAGCCAGCTGAGTATTTGTACTTCTGAGTGCCAGGTAAGGGAGACTGGATGAATGGAGAGAGAGCAGAGCATTGTTTGTGTAGTTGGGATGGATATGAAGAAGAGAAGATGTGGCAAATGTCAGGGGAGAATGGTGAGGATGAGCAACCAGGTAAGGCTGGAAAGGAAAAACACACTCTTCCTGGATTTTTCCCCATGACTAAAATCTGAAAGCATTCACATTTTTTAATGTACTTTTGAGGAATAAACTAAAGGAATTGGGTGCCTGTCCTCTGCTTTACTGTGGGGTATGCCCAGCCTCTTGCCCTGGAGAGAGGCCTGCTGAGATAAGGAGACTGCACAACCTCCCAGCAGAACTCCCCTGGAAAGACAGCCACCTTTCAGTTATGGTGAGAAGAAGACAGACCCAGAATCCTCTAGGAGACGCTATGCAGATCCTTTGTAACCCATTGGCCTTTACCCCCTGACACCCACCCCTGTATCCCTATAAGATAGGGGATCAGAGAGAGCTTGTCCCTGGCCTCCCCTTTGCAGGGTGCGGACTAACAAAGCTACCCCATGCGGAACTGCTATATGGGTCTCTTGTCTCTCTCCTCCTGGTCTGGCTTGGAGATTGCCCTGCAGAGCAAAGAGCTGAAATCACGAGTTGACAATCTCTAAAGAGCTGAGAGCCTCTCTGCAAAGGCACTCCGGCTACGGCTGAGGGAAGAAGCTGGGCCCCGGGAAGACGGTTCTTCACGGGATCATCTCTCTGGACCGGTCACAGCTTCCTGGGTCTGAGCTACAGACCCCACTCCAGCCACATCACTTTACATGTATTTAATTACTTTTTGCACATTCAGCTGCTAACAAACCAGCAGGCTCAGCCTGGTGGCCCTGCTTGCCTTCCTGAGGACAGCAGCAGTGGCAGCCACAGCAGCAAGAAGCTGCCTGTTCCCCTTTGCACTTCTGCATTCAAGGATCTCAAAGCATTTTTGTAGACAGGGCACAGCTATCACTTCTCTTTTCTGAGGAGGAAACCACAATAAAAGGAGAGGAAGTGATGGGTGCAAGCTGATGTGGTGTGGCTCCATGACCCTTCAGCCCAAAGAGGGTGAGGGATGTCTGAGGGGCTTCCAGTGACCTGGGACACCCAGGCCCCAGCTCTCCTGGGGTGTGCTATCTGCTGCAGATGGCCTTTTCTGTTGTTCTCTGCAATGAGAAAGGGACTCAGAAACACCAGCTCTGTATAAAACCAAACTTAACCCCACACCCTGAGCTGCACCAATAAATTTGTGTTTCCTTCAATCCCACTACCGGCATTTTCTGCACTGTGCTTCCCATGAGGCAGCTCACACTTATGTCCTTGAGGTTCACTTTTTATCCACTGTATTTTCCAGCCTAAGAGCCTTCTCACTCCAAAGCCCCAAAGGAAATGATTCACAGCAATTCCTTAGTACTTCAAGCAACAAATGTAAGGTCTCCTCTGGTTTTGAGACAATGCCCTGAAACTCTTCAAGAGTCTGGCATTAAGCAGCCAAATGAGTGGCAGACATGACAGATGCCTTTCAGCAGTGTTTAATTAAGGTATTTAGGCCCATTAGACTCACAGCCAAGCAAGCCAGCACCCCACTGCAACCCTGGCCCCTCATCCACCTGTCTCTGTCCCCTCCAGTATTTCTACATCCTCCCAAAGCCCTTTTGGCCAGCATGGGGCTGGACAAGAAGAGCTGCTCCAGGAGTTACATGTGCCCTAGCAACCCCAAATGGAGGGACTGAGTCCCAGGTGAATTCACCCCTGCCTTGGTGGCGTGGTGACCAGTAGGGTCCATGGGGCCATTGGGATGCTTGAAGAAGGAGCACAAACTGTCCATGCCTCAGTCCATGTACACTTTGTACAGGTTATCAGCTCTTCCACAGATTTTTCAGAATTAAGGATTAGCAGGGAGCTTGCTGAAATAGTTTATGAACATGTTCTGTGGGTGCGTTAATACTCCTGCAGCTAGGGATTGCCTTTGCAGGCTGCCTCTGCCACCAGCAGCTCCTGAAGGCATCTCCCTCATTTCTGTTTCACCTCCATGGAAGTCAGGGTTGTGACTTTCAGAGATGGCTTGCAGCTGTTTGCGTGAGCTCATGGAAAGAAGTGAAGTCAGTTATAAAGTCAGAGCTTTCAGGGCTGGTACTGGTTTTGGCTTGCATGAAGGACACAGTGTTCAGCTGGCAGGTTTGTTTCCAGTGATGCATTGATGAGGAGCAAACACAAGCCCTCAGCCAGTCTGTGTCCAAGTGAACAGAAATGTCAGGGCACACGGGCTCATCCCCTCCCTTTCTTTCCCTATTAAAACCTCAAGATTTTTGAAAAAGAACAAGGTGTCAGCTGGTGGCTCTGCTAGTCACACTCTTCTCAGAGGGGGTAGGAAGCTCTGGTGCATTGCCAAATGCTCTGGTGACCTTGGTGAGGGAGGATGGTGACCAATGATACCATGACACGTTACTGGAGGTTGATGTGTCCCAGTACCTCCCGAAGATTTCTGCTGGCTGAGGAAGCTGGGCTGCTTGACACTCATTTAATGAAACCCTGAGCATGACACACAGCCCATTTATTTTCCTTATTGGTAACTCTACATGAAGCAGCATGTCATGAGCTTGAGTCCCAGCAGATACCTGTCCACATCATAAGTTAAAAATAATTCTTTGCTGCTGGGGTTAGAGGCAGAGACTTTGGTTTGGGCTACTCAGGAGTCACACCAAAGTGCTGCAACACTCCCTCTGGTTTTCACAGTCTGTGAATCATATCTGGCATCTTGAGAGTAATTTAAATAGCGTCATGAGGGCAGGCAGTGGATGCTGTTAGCCCAGATCTACTCTGATTCTGGGGGATCCTGGTGGCAGCAGAGTTAGGGAGAGGTCCAGCCTTCCCTGCTTTAGGCATGTGCCCAGCCATGTGCTTCATGCTGTGGGGTGCTTGCTCACTCCTTGCATCATCAGGCTGAAATCTGTGAGGTCAACCATCATCCATAAGGAACACTGAGTGCCTTTTCAGGAATGTCCCTCTGCCCCTTCTCAGGCCGTCTCCGAGGTTTTCAGACCTTGAAGGGCTTGGCAGTGCACCGCAGTTAACTCTGAGTAGCTGTAAAATCAGGCAACTATATAGTGAAAATTGAGCAGAAAAAGGTGTTAGGTCAGGAATTTTCCAATCCAAATCCAAAGTCAAAACACACAGCAAAGATCCACTGTGCAAAAGTAATTGTGTTCATAGGGTCATGTGTTCACTGGCTGCAGTGACAAAGCAGAAATAACTTAGATAATAAATGTAAAATTGACATGAAGAGAAACTTGGGAGTGTTTTCTGTAAGAGAATGGAGGGAAGGCGTCTCTTGGAAATTCGTATTTTGTCCATCTCAGAGGGACTTTAGGGCAGCAATCAAAACCAAAAGCCATCTGAGCAGAGGAAAGGTCCACACAGGCCTAGCAGGAGCTGCATTTTGGCCCATCTGAATGAGCTGACAGTTACAGTTAATGAAAAAGCTTTGCTTTTGGACGCTGAAAAGGGATAATTGCTGATGTATGAACTGGAGGAAGGTTTCGTGGGAAAGCTAGTGCGATGAGTAAGAAATGTGCCTACATTTAATGGGGATTTTCAAAAGCAAAGGGTGTGCTATATGGTCCCCGAACTTTGTTTTGTCAGCTGGATTTGAAACACTGTGTTTGCTTAATGGTAATGACCTCTGTGAGTTTACTGTAGTGTGGGACGACACACAGGCATGTGGTCAGCCTCAGCTAGAAGAGCTTCCCAAAGGGTGATGCTGCAGGACTTGACATGACTGCTGGGTGAATCAGCGACTCAGTGGCTGCAACCTTCCCATGGACAGAGAGGCAATGCTAAATTCATGGGCTGCTGATCAGAGTGAGAGGGTGTCTCCTTGTCCGCATCATAGGAACAGGGAATGATCTAAGTTGCAAGGGACCCCAGGAGGTCATCTGCCCCAACCTCCTGCCCAAAACAGGACTGACTGAACTCAGATGAAGGTGCACAAGGCATTTTTCAGCTGAGTTTTCTCCAGGAATAAAGAGTCTACCTGTTTCCAGTCCTATGCTCTAGTGTCCCACTATCGTCATAGTGAAATATTGTTTTGTTATCAGCTTGGATCGATATCTTCATCCATTATAAAGAATGATGCCTCTTCTGTTTTTCTGTAGAAAGTGTGAGATTTTAGAGGGATCTGTGTTTTACCCCCCAAGGATTAAAATAAAGTAAGATTGTCCTTGATGGTGGTTTCCTGCAAACAGTACCATAATGAATGCTTATTCTGAAATCTTATCAGATCGTGCCCTAGGAGAGGAATGAGAGACACTCTTTTAAAGACTAAATATAGTTATTTAAAAAACAATGATGAGCTTCTTTCTTGCTTCCTTCTGGGAAAGATAAAACCATGGCTTGCTGTGTGTAAGCTTTGCCTGCAGTTTCTCCCAAGAACCAGCGATATGTAAGAACACAAAGCAATATTTCAGTCATTTTTATTTTGTATTCTGGAAGCAGCCTCTGCAGCTGTTCTGCTACAAAGTCAAACCTCGGGCTGCGTTATGACTTGGCAGGTACTGGCCCATGCAGGTGGCAAAGTGGAGTCCCTCTACATTAAAACTGTGTATCAAACAGAATGAGATAATTTTTTGTAGAAATCAGTCAGAATTGTGGCTCTCTCTGGAAGAGGATCTGGACATCCTCTCCCCAGAAAGCAAGTTGATGCCTGCTGTCCCCAGTGGGAAGAGCAAATGCTCTCCTTCCCTCTCTCAAAACCTGCAGATGAGTGCAAGGGAAGGTGGGAGCATGGCCCTGTTTCCACCAGGCATTCAAGGACAGGATCATGTCTCGCTTCTATGTGGAGTGCTGAAGGAACAAAGAGGCTGCTCTTGCTGACTTGGCAGAGGTTAGGCCATGTCTTCTCTCCAGTGTCAGTAGAAAGGAATCAGATCCAGGCTGCAGCTTAGTAGATGTGACCTGGCTCACCCAGCATATGCTCCCAGAAGAAGTCATCCTCAACTGCAAATCTGGGGGAATTTTAGAAGGCAGAATGGAGTGTTACCTAAGGCTGTCTTTAATCCACAAATGTGGATTTTGAAGTGTCTTTTGAAATCCATAGGCCTCTGGTTCTCTGAAGCTTGGAGCTGTCTCCGTCCCATCTGGAGGTGACCTGGAGCTGTGAATGATCTCCCAGGCCAATCATCCCTGGATGGTAGGGTGTCCCCCACCTCAGTTCAATCCCTGGCCCACTGAGCCCCACTGAGTGCTGCAGTGTGTTCCCCAAATGCACCCCCTGAAGTGACGATCCAGAGTGGACCGGTCTACTTTATCAGACTGGCACTAGCAGGTGGGAATGTAACACCAAGGATACCCCTTCCAGAGCAAGGGAGCATTTGCAAATTAAGCAGAATACTTCTCTTGTTACTTAGGAAAACAGTGATGAGCCGAGGGATGGAGGCAGCTGGATGAGGAAAAAGCAGGGCTTAGCCATCAGGTGGCACTCTGAGCATGCTGTTCAGCAGAGATGTCACTCACAACGTTCCTGGGATGGAGGAAATTCCTTCAATTCAAGAATATGACATAAACTTCATGAGCTGTGATTCATTTCAGGTTAACTCCCTTTCTTTATTCCTGCAAAATTAATCATCCAGCTACTGCACTGTTTTAATGCACAGGAGTCCTAGGAAGAGAAGTACAGAAACTACATATTTTCCTAATATTTCTTTATCTAAATATTTATTATGTGGCTTAATATTTTTGCCAAAGTAGAATAATTCCACTACTTGTTCTCCTGTAGTAAAGTAGCATATCTTGGCATCTGTTCTGAATTTGTGCCTGCCTTTGTCTTAATCTCCTATCATCAAGCTGATCTCAAAATAGGACCCTGAATTAATGATCTCCATTTTTTTTCACATAAATCCCTTCTTAACCTTTTCATCCATTTAACGGTATTTGCAGTCTCTGCTATTGTTCTGCATGAGGTTTCACTTAGGAAGAATTTCACTTGAGAGCTTTTTTTTCCTAGAATTATACATCTAGATAAAAACATCGTA
The DNA here is from genome assembly GCF_020740725.1 of Corvus hawaiiensis. NCBI lineage: Eukaryota > Metazoa > Chordata > Aves > Passeriformes > Corvidae > Corvus > Corvus hawaiiensis. The sequence goes on from NC_063218.1 coordinate 10,032,446, forward strand.
TTTCAAATGCCTTCCTGGTTTGTTCCTTGATAATTTTTTAGCAGTAGAGCATTTTCAACTTTGATATAGCAGCAGTAGTTTATTGTTAGTATGTTGGTTCTACATTAGTGCTTCTACAGGAACAATTGTAGTGACAGCAATTGAAGGGTGAAATGAAAGGGCTCGTGGTTAGCACTGCAGAACAGCACTGCAGACTATAAAATCTCTGTTCTGCTGCTTGAAGCCAGGATTTTGTAACTGGCATCCACGGGAGAGAGATCAGGCTCTGTAGCAGATGGCAAATACTACTCACACGCAGAAGACAGCAGGGCTGAATGGTTTTTGCACAATATTCTCCCCTTCTGCCCAGCATATTTGTAAAACATATTTTTTAACTTTTCTGACCTACTCACCACAGAAAACAATTTAATTCCTTACTCCTGAGTCATCTGACCCTGATATTTGGTGTATTCCCTGCCATTCATGGCTCCCATCCCCAGAACCGTGAACAAAGCCGTGCTTGTTACAGGGAAAAGCATGAGCTCATCCATTGTAATCACTCGGCTGCTTTAGCTGCTGCTCCAAAGGAGGTTTTGTGGCAATTTCTGAATGCCTTCAGACAAGCCAGCACTGGATAAACTTTGGTTGAATCTTCAGGGAGCAAAACTGAGTGGATTAAGTGCTCGTAGCTGCCGTAAGAATAGGTTTTCTGAACGCAGGGAAGCCCCGGTTACTCAGATAATGCAGTGGGGCTTCGCCTCCAAACACAGTAGCTCCTGGAGGCTCAGGGAAACAAGGTCCCAGTGCGGGCTTCAGGCACCCCCGCAGCCGGTAACCCAGATAATCCTTTGATCCTCTGACATTCAGGGCTTCAGGGAAACAAAGGTGAGAAAATGAGAAATGCAAATAAGTAATTTGAAAGTGTGAACATTAAGGACTTGTTGAAGCTTAATCTTGCCAAAAATAGCACTGAAACAACTGCATTTTATGCAGACGAGTTATAATCACATGTAAATTGCATTTTTTTTTTTTTTTTCAATTGGATTCACTGTAGCTTTCAATTTAGAGACCTGATGGAGGTCCCTGAAGGTCTTTAATCTCTCCTCCAGCTTTGGCTTCAAGGCAGAAGACTTTGCTAAAATTATTAATGTGCTGCCTGGCTCCTGAAAAATCGATCAGCCCATACCTTTTGTGCATTAACTACCTGAAAGGGCTTGAAAGATAAACAGAGGCACTGTCCTGTAGTCATTCACTACGAAGAAGAGACAACTAGCTTGTAAGAGTTTTCCCGCTGCACACCTGGGCACAGTGAAGCAGCTCTGCCTCCATACCGTCTTTTCATTATCTCATAGGTTAAAGAATAGACCAAGTTCCGAATTTTTACTAATACATAATCTAATGGATTTATATAATCAAGTTAAGAGAGAAGTTCGATGTTCAACCTGTTGAACCCAAGAAGCCTTTACAGGTTGTGGGACCTTGAGGAATTGCTTTGCTCCTCTAGACATAATCTTCCCCAGCCATTACAAATTAATGTGTTGTTACATTCTTGGCCTCACAGTCTGCTAGTGACGGATGAAGGGCTGCTATAGCTTGTTTGGGATTTCCTACATCTGACTTGTCTCAGTTCATCGAGAGAAGTAAAAGGCATGCACACCATTTTTTCGTTGTAATAAGTTGTTAAACTTCCCTATAACTGAGGTGAACCTACAAAAAAATGTCACAGATGCCAAAGTCTTCACCCTTTTCTGATTTCCGTTTCATTACATGAGCCAGACTTTGAATCTAAAAATTAGGAGCTCAGACTCTCCTCTTAATGTTGCGAGGGCAGTAATCCCTTTACATAACATGGGGAAATCGTATAATTCTGCCAGACGGCTGCAAACTCAGTGGGGAGCAAAGCATTCAGACTCTTATCTATTGTTTTCCTATCCTGACTCATCCCAAGTAATTTTTTCTATGGTTGCTTCTGATTTTCAAATATAATGTAATTCCCGTTTAATTTTTTTTCTCCTGACCACACATCCGTTTTTTATAGTAAGTGCAGGTTTTTATTCAGCTAATGCACTATCAGTGTCCTGAGAGAGATCCACACTGGGATTGCAGATGAAATGGGAAATAGAGCTACAGCAAAAAGTACAGCAGCTTAAACCTAACTCATGACCTTTTAAGATTTGTGGGTTAGCTCTGTGCAACACATTGTGATAACGTGGAATTTCCTGGCTTTAGCAAAGAGATACTCGGCTCTCTTTGCTCCAAAGCGCAATGCATTTACTGCCAAAGAAAAGGGAAAATCTTCCTTGCCATATGCCAGGCTGGTGAGCCATTTGTATTTTCCCCAGCAAGATGGACACATAGATATTTGATGGTAATTTCTTTATTTTAAATTATATATTATATAACATCCAGTCAAGAACACCAAAATAATGAAATCTTGTAGTACCCAGAAAAGTAAATAACTGCTTGTAATATTACCAGCTTACAGGTGGTAGGGAGGGGCAGAAGCATGGAGGGATTTATGTGACTCGCCAGACGTCATGAAATGCAGTTCTGCCAGAGCCAGAGATATCCTCTCTCACAGTCTCATGTTTTAATCCTCAGTCTTGCTTTCTTTCCATTAAGATAAAATATGTTTCCCTAATCCACAATATTTAAGGGCTTTTCAGGTAAGCCCTGAATCACTGGAATTCTCTGAAGCTTCCTCTGAAAAAAGCAGTGTATTCAACTAGCATTCATGAATATTTTAGCTGATGCCATTATTTTTTTAATATGATAAATATTACGGGGGGAGTGGAGAGGCAGCGAAACTTTACATTGGGCATAACATGGAATGGAGACAGAGCATTCAGGACAACCAGCTTGTTGGTCCTGCCTGTTTACTAAAGCATCTCTCGGTGTGCCAGGGCGGATCACCATCGTCTGTGTTTTTAAGTCGCTCACAACGCCTGTGCTGTGCAGAGAGATTTGCCAGTCCCTGTGCACTGCCGCGGGTCCCTCTGCAGTGTCCCTCCTCATGTCACCAGCCACCGCTAGGTGATCTTCCACCACCTTCCTCATTGCCCTGCTTCCGAAGGGAGGGTGCAAACAGCCAACAAAATTTTCCACAGAGATTCTATTCATGAAAATATTTTTGCACGCGCCGCTTTGCAGCCTGTGAGCTGCAGTTTTGAGTTTCCTGGGAAGAAAGCCTATTAAGCTGCCTTTCTGCGGGATTGCCATAGCAACCCTCGCACAATGCCAATGGCCCAGATTCCCTTCAGCCTCTTCTTTCTCAACTGACAGCAGTGATTTTAATGCTCCTTGAACCAAATCTTTGCATGCGGAGACCGCTTTGGAGAAAAAAAAAAAAAAAAAGCTTTTAATCAGGGCTAGTTGTTCTCTTTTCTCTTTCCTTTCTTCCTGGGAAGCGAGTGGGAAGACCTTTAGCATGGCGTCCCTCTCGGCCCCTTAAAGTCGCAGCTGCATAGTGACCACAAAGCAGTCCCATGTTCAGGATTATTCAGAGTTGTGGGACACACTGGAGATGATGCCTGCACAGGGGTTGCTTTTTACAGATATTTACATCTTCAGGCAGGGATGCTGGAAGCATGGCAGGGAAATAGAAACAAAGCAACCACAGGAGCAAGGCAAATTCCCAGTTAAGCATGAGAGCAGGACTGAGACTCGGAGCAGCAGCTCTCTGTAAAACAGGCCAGGCTGCTCTGCTCATTTCAAGCATCCCAAAGAGGCCAATATGTGATTACTGCCAGGTCTGGAAGCTGTAGTAGAGTCCCCCAGTGACACTTGGTAGGGCATAATGCCATAGTCAGGGCTGGCTTGTGGTGAAAGCTGGTGACATGGGAGATGGGAAAGCAGACCCAACACCTGAGGATGGAGCTGAGAGCCAGCTCCCCGCAGGGGTAAAGCCACTCGCCATCTGACCACAGGCACACCGCGCCCCAGGTGCCCAGAGCTGCCAGCGAGCCAACATATGGGCAGGCACTGAGACACAGCTCAGGCAGGAAAAGAAATAAATGTCACCCGTGTCTGACTAATGTAACCCAAGCTTTATGGGAAAAAGCCCTGACTAGAGCTGGTGCTGGGGTGCAAGGCTGCCACAGCCCTCAGGCACCCCCTTTCTCTTGCCACTGTCCCAGGCATCTCTCCTTTTCTCCTGCCTGCCCTCAGAGGGGCCCCATGGTTCATTGCCCACGGCAATATCACGGAGAGGGTGGCAAGGTGTGGGTAGCCTGGGGAAGGTCCCTGGAGTTGAGACACCAGGTCAAATGCCTGGTGCATTGAGCTGCAGCATCCCAGGGTGCTGCACCCACAGCTGCAGAGGGAGCCTGGGGTGCAAACCCCACCACATGCACCTTCTGCAAGGGGAAATAAATCAAAACTGTATATGTAATGCTATTCCTGCTAACAGACAGACTCCAACCCCTTCCTCTCAATGGCTCATCGTAACCATTGGCAGAATCCCCCAGTTGCTGTTTGCTGTAAGCATCTGGCCCTCAGCAAACACAGTTTGCTGCACATTTACGTACAGTGCTTAGTGCTTCTGGCTTAAAAGTCTGTGCAAACGTTAGAAACAGAGGGAGCTCCTCAGCCACTGAATCCAGCCCTGGGCTATCTCAGGTAACCATGTCATGTATGCTAACTAATCCTCCCAGCAGTGCCCAGATGGAGGGATGAGCTGCCTGAGTCTGCCTGGGGAAAGGAACCAAAGTGCACAGTGAGCAGCAGAGATCTGCAGGGATTCGTCCCCTCCCCATCTGAGCCTGTCCTGGTCAGTAAATGTGAGTGGTTACCTCTCAGACACGGTTCATGTCATCGGTCCAAGCAAATGGAGCATGGACACAGAAGTGATGACGAGTGGAAACATGCTTTAGGGGAGAAATAGAGGCCAAGTTCTTGTCTGCACGAAACCAAAGAAGCTTTGGGAGCTGCCCCAGACTGAGGAAGCTAAGCCCTCCCTGAATCCAGTGTCTCCCTGTGGATGCTGGATTGGCCTGCTTCAACCCCGCTGTGCTTCTGCTGTGTAGTGCTGGTATCCCACTGTCCTGTCTCCCCCCTGATGCCTTTTTGGGGAGAGGATGCCAGGCTGCCCCAAAGCTGACCTCTCTCTGCAGCCACATCCTCACATAAATCCTACTTTGGCAAGGGCAACCTCCCTTTTTGGGACCTGAGAGAAATAATCTCCCTAAAACCGGAGCCTGCAGAAAGGCTTGCAGCAGTGGAGGTGATGCAGCAAATTCCCTGAGCTGTAAATGTATTTATATCCCATCCCATCCGCTTGTGGTGAAAAACCCCTTACCAGTGCTGTGGACAGGAAGGAAACCGTGTTTACATTTATCTGCACTTTTTCCAGCTGGCGGTTTGATGGTTTGTGGGATCTTCTTTCCCAGCAATCCTCTGAGAGGTGCTTCAGTGCTGGGAGGGTGGGAGAAGGAATGAAATGCTCCCTTGCTGGTTTCCCCCTGAGGGGCAGAGGGGATGGGCATCCTCCCCATTGCCGCTCTGCCTGGGCAGCCCATTGAGCAACACTGAGGGCAACAGTGGAGGTGGGAGAAGGATGGGATGGATTGGACAGTTTGGGGAAAATGTTCATAGTCTTACATAGACTTAGAGACTTACAAGCTTTTCATTAAATTTCCCTCATATATCTGCCACTAATTCTGCCTGGATGAACTATAAACTCTTTCTTATTGTTTCTTAGCAAAAAAAAAAAAAAAAAAGGAAAATATAACCTTCCTCCCATTTGGAAAGATAACAGCCTGTACAAAATGAATTTTTACAGGATGGTTTGCCACTGTGGGAGCCAGGCTGGGTCCCAGTTTGACCGCTTGCATTATCTCTGTGCCCATATGGGGCTGGAGGTGCCATGTACAGGCAGAGCTCCTGGCTCAGCCGTCTGGAGAGGCTGCCTCACTGCTCTCACTCAGGAGCTCTCAAAGACAGAACAGCACAAATATTTGTGTGTGAAGTAGAAAATAAATCGTGCATTTTGCTGGAGGACTGGTGGCATTTGTTTTATCATGCTATGCCTGCAAATGCTTGTAAACACTGCGTCAATTTGCCATACTACAGCAAAGATTAGGATTCAGCACTTTAAAGCCTGTGTTGAGGCTTAAGATAAGTGTCTTTTTAATGAGGTATTTGAGGATCACTCATACTCCAAAAAGTATGGTTTGGGTGTGTGAGTCTGCCTGTGTTTTTGCTCTGAGCATGCCACAGCTAAGGGCAGTGTGGGACATGCACAGCCTCCTGAACATCTCTTTCCATCCAGGGACACACAAATGCCATCTCACCAGAAAACACAAGTTTCTGCCATCGCTCTTCATGTGGCTTATGCCACAGACCAGGCCAAGTTCATGGCCCCACACTGAAATCAAGGCTTTTAAGCAAGAACTAGATTAGAAATCCAAGAAGCTGGAGAAAGGCCATACTAAGTCCTTGTCCAGAAGGAGACACACAAAGCACTGCAATTTTCCCCCTGCAACAGATTATAAACCTTGAGATTTATAACTCAGGCTGCAGAAAACAACCCTTGAAATCCCATTTTTCCAGGCTGTCTGTCCCACTGGTGAGGTGGAGTCTCCAGCACATGCCCTGCTCTTTCATATGATGCTACTCCCCTTCCTACTCCCCATGCTCCCATATGTGCTCCACAAGGTGCACCCCTCAGCTGCTGCTGGGGTTTAGTAAAGATGGAAAACTGCCAGGAAGACAGGGAGTCAGCTCCATGAATGTGTGAAAAAACTAACTACTGCATGTGTCTAACCATTTGCACATGGAAGAGGAGATGATGGCCCTTCCTTGGGTAACCCTTCCACAGAGTGTGGTGTTTCATAGCTTGGAGCAGGCATGCCTGAAGGAGGAAGGAATCTCCTTCCCAAACCTCTCCTGAACTGATGTTTGGCCAGCATCCTGTTGGAAAAGGTGCTGAGCTCATCCTCTGCTGGGAATACTCCTGGCAACTTGCTGGCTCATGCCATGTCTCCTCTGCCAGGCCCTCGCCCTCTCACAGCAGCAGCAGAGGAAGCACAGGGCTTATTACGGCAAAGTCCCCCAGACTCATTGAGCATCTCCTTTTTGTGTGTCCAGCCATCCCATCTGGCATTCCAAGAACTAGTGCAAAGATGTCAGTCGGCTGCTGGACTGGCGCTACAACCTGCAGGGTGATAGGCCCTCATAAATACTGTTGGTCTAAGCTTGAGGGCCTATCTGTGTTTCTTTTTATTGTGGAATAAAGCTGAAGAAGCTGAGAGCTTGAGTCATATGGGCGTGTAATGCTACCAACAGTTTTTATGAGACTGAGCCTTTTGGCAAGAACCTCACTTCAACTGCTTGCTTAACCCAGCTGAACTGTACCTGGCATGCGGATTGCCAGAAAATCCCGGTTCTCCATGTTGAAGTCAGCACTTTAGATACAGCTACCCACCTCTCATCTCCCTGATTTATGACACACAGAAACCATGAGATTATTAATTTTGTCTAATTTACTTACATCTTTAAAAGGTGCCATGTATTTGAAATCTGATTGTCGTGTGGGCCCTGGCTTCACTTATAGGCTGAGGGTCTCACCCCTCTGCCTCACCTGGGAATTTTCTATGACTGCCAAGTCTGTCCCTATGTATTTTATCTTCCCCTTTAAAACTGGCAAAACCTAACTAACTCCACTGTTTGTTTGGGGTTTTGTTTTGCTTTTTTTTTGTTGTGAGTACTGGAAAACAGGCAGGAGGTCTGTTTATGACTTCTTGTTGGCCTTTAATTAAATACTTCACATTTTATGCCCCATTTTTTTCTACTAACACTAACTAGTGAAGCTTGCTTTAGTACTCCCAGCTGTTGGTTAATCTGTGAATGCTTCTAGAAGAGCAATGGAAGATGAGAGATAAATATATATATTCCCTTACTGGGACCTGCAGCATTTTGCCCGATTTCTCTGGTAGGAACCTCTCCTTTGTATATAGCTCTCATGTCTTGCCTGCATCCAGGACAGTACCCAATCCAAGCATACACTATAATTTGTGTCCTGTTGGAGCATGTTCCCAGAAAAAGCCCTACATGAGTCATATCACTCTTCCAAACTCCCTGCATGCTGCCAAGACATCCAGCTGCATGAGGAGGAAGCACAAACTGTCACATGGGGATCTTTTTGACGGTGGTGTCCTGTCAGCCTTGTGCTCGTCAGAGCCTCCTCAGGCAGTGCTCACCAGGCTGTGCTGCCTGATTTGCAGCAAGGCTTGTTTTGCCGTAGGAGAAGTGTGGTAACGAATTCCCTCTGGGTCACCTTCATCTGCAGCAGAAAACCAGACAGATGGGGCCTGAGGGAAGCATTTCCATAAGGAAACAGAGAGGCAGAGTACCTCCAAGAATGGCAGGAGTTCCCTTGTATTAATAATGTTCTTAAATAACAAGCATTTTGATAATTTTTTCTCACTAGCTACTCTGCTCAGAAGTCCCTTCATTCAGTTTTAGCGCATCCCCTTCGATGCACTTGAGTTTTCTCACAGCCTCATTCAGAAATTTTTATTGTATTTCAGTTCCTTTGTGGACTAATTCATTGTTTGCTGCAGCTCCAACACGGCTGTTAATGGTGCAGGTGCGTTGCCATCACATGTAGCAGTGGTTCCTGCTGCAGATGTTGAGTTTAGCCTCAGTTACACTCAGACTGTTGTTTTCCCCATGAGAGGAACTGAAACAAACGAGACACATTTGAGGTGCAGGGCAAGAAGCTGGAAAAAGGCAAAAGTGGGAGGAAACAAACAAGTGGTTTACATGGAAATATCTTTCAAATGGCTCATTTTCTATCATTTAAGCTACAAAGAGTAATGCACAACAGGAAATGCCTTTATTCCAGCAATATTTCTTGACCACCCACTGTCAGAAGTCTTCAGTGTGTCATGTCCTTCCATGTATGTGCATGTTTTCCATGGAATGGTATTGTTCTACTACTTCGTTTTCCAGTGATAAACCACACCCTAGGGGCAAAACACTTGGTTTCTGGTTCTTTTAAGAGTTAAGGGGATAATGTCCACCTGTGTAAATCACTTTGTTTCCTATGGCTGGAGTTGGCCTGTGTTAATCTCCACCCCAAAGTAACCCAGAGGAGGAGGCTGAGGAGGCTGATGCCATCTCATTAATTTGCCTTGTTTTGTGTTTTTGTGCATTTTTCTGCCGCAGATTCTTTGGAGAGTCATGAAACTTTTACAGAACACAAGAATGACAGTGAAGACTATAAAGGTTTGTTCATTGTGCTGCCGGCTGCACAGGGCTAGAAGTGAGGAGACTGACTTGAAAATCACAAGTCCTGAAATAATATGTATTTTTTCACATGTTTTCCTCTGCTACTTGGAGCCTCCAACTACAGCCAGTGCCACATATTCTTTTTTTTTTCAGCAAAAAGGGTGCAATTAAAAAGGAAAAAAGAGGGACAGGATAATTTTCAAGAGGTGAAACATGTAGGAAACCAGCAACTACTGTGAGCATTGATAAAGCCAAAGAAGGTGGTAATACTGCTTTAAAAACAGTGAAGGAATTTAATTTAATTTTAAACTCTGTTTCACTTCTTGTCTTCTGCCTTTACCTAATTTTTAGTCCAAGCTAACTCTGCTGTTGCTAAGACTTCCAGGAGAGAAATTCATGTTTCTAAGGGCCATTACAGTTGGCACAGCAGGACTTCAGCTGACAACTAATCTGAAGTGAAGGTTAGGTCTAGAGGACACCCTGGTGCTTATTGCCGTGCCCCTGGCTACTGGGTCACAGAGTATTCGGTGGAGCTCAGCTCGGAGTATAAGGGCTGCAATTGTGCTGGTGTGGTGGGTGGCGAGAGACAGCCTGTTCCTATGGGCAGGGGGGAGGGATGGGGGCGGAGGGGGCCGGGGGAGGAGAACTTCATTTGCCACTGCTCTCAGGGCTCTTAATTGCAGCAGCGTACATGGTGATAAGCTGCTGAATTGCCTTTCATCGGCCGGGAAACCCAGCATGTGAAAAAATTCGGTCTGTCATTGTCTGCTTGCACAGCTCGCTGCCTGACCCGCCAGTCTGCACACAGGACGGGAAAATAAAGGCAAATATTATTGCCACTCCAAGAGCCATCGGGCCGAGGGAGGTGGAAGGATCAAGGTGGTGGAAATCAGCTCACATTGGCCACGTTGCACGCGTCATTCGTGCTCCCTTAGGGCCGCCAGCTCCGAGGCAAAGCTGTTTCCCCAGCTGCAGGTGAACAGCTGGGCCGTGCGGCGCTCAGAGCGAGGGGTGGCACACGCGTGAGCCACTGCGGGTGGGGACGACTTCCCTCGCATTTTACAGTTCCCGGGCCCAACTCTTGTACACCGATTATTTGCAGGGAACCTGTAGTTTGCTTGTTTATTGATCTAGCTCATCCTGTGACTTCCAAGGAACGGTTTCCTTGTCATTATGCTAATTCAAGCCCTGCTGAATAAAGAGGCTTTTTCCCCCTCATCCCGTCCTGCGAGAGGTCATCTTTATTCAAGAGCCATGAATGATGTGCGCGGGGTACTGATCGCGCACAAAGAGCCCCGTCCCGAGCCAGCCAAGCGTACAGCTGTCCTTTTGTTCACAGGGGTGAAGAGGGAACCTAAAAAGTGCTCCTGCCCCAGGGACAATAGCAGCAGCTCGAGAGACGCCTGAGATTTGGCAGGGCCCCTCTTTCCTGGCGCTAAAGGGCCTTTATTAAACATAAATCATGTCAGCTGCTACCGCAGCCCTTTCTCAGCTTATAAAAGATTCCCTTTTACTGCTTAAATGACACGATGGAAAGGAAATGCTCTGAAATACCCCAAAGACCAAAGCAATGGAGCGGGTTGGGGACAAATGACACTTCTGATGGTTTAATAGTAATGCTGATCTGTCGCTGTTACACTGATGCTTGCAGCTGGGTTAGTTTTTTAAGCTGGCTGATGATTCAGTGTGCTTTATTGATTTTGTGTTGGCTTGAAGTGTCATGAGGTCACAAGGACAAATTTTATACCTGTGAGTTATGAAGGATAACATGGAGCCCTACAAGCCCTGGGATAAATACACTGCCATATGTCATCCCTGGAAAAGTGTGATGCCTCAGGCATAATAACTAAGTGTAGAGCATCTCTGCAAAGAGTGTCACACCTCTGTCAGGGGAATAATTATTTGATTTTCTTACACAGTGATGTATGACCTGACTGCAGCATTTCCCTGGGCTGGGGAGCAAATGCTCTTTCTTCTTCCCCTTGTAAATAAAAGGGCATTCTGAGTATAAGGAACCAAATTGCTCATGGAAAACGTGTAGCTTCAAGTACTGCTGTTGGCAATTCCTGTCCCTCACTAGGCAGCGGGTGCTTCTGGGCAAGGAGATGTCACTGGGAGTACAAGACATGGCAACTACTAAAGCTTTGGGCAAGATGAGGATGTGTCAGGAGGAGTTTGATGTCCCTCTGGAATTTCAGGCAACTGGATGCTGGTTGTGACTGGAATTAAGTAGTGAATAACTTAAAAGTCTTACCTGGAGGGCTCCCTTCAAGGTGTAATTGTCCAGACTCATCTTCTCATACAGAGATGTACCAGCCAAATCCAGGCACTTACCAGCTATGCTCTCTGTCTATAAATATGCATATCCACCTGTTGTTTAAATTTGCACTTTAATAACAGTGATAGCTGATTCAGACCATGCCCCGCACATCCCTCCTCCCCTCCTGCTTCGCCTTTGTTTCCTTTGAGTTGACACATCTGGCTGTGCAGCTCTCTTGCTTGCCACAGACAGCTGTCACAAGGACGGCATTTCTGTCCCATAGGCTCCCCTGCCCCTGCTGTGCTTGCTCTCATTCAGGCCAGGCATGGCAGGGCTGCACAGCCATGGAATCAGTCCATGCATCTGCACTGCACGCTGGAACAGGTGATTCCATAGGTGGCACCAGTCCCCTGGTTCAGTGTCAGTGCAATGCTCCAATCATCACCTCGTGGAGTCAGGGAAAGCATATTAGAGGCTTTCACAGGTGAGGTCCTGTTGGTACTGGGTAACAAGCAGAGCTCCTTATTTGTATAATGAGATCCTTTTTCATGTTTTCAACACATTCTGGGGTTTTGACAAGGATCCCCCCCCAACCTCCCAAGGATTCATAAATAACAGAGCCTACAGCTCTGTGCATCATGTCACAGCTCCTCTCTGCAGAACAAGACATTGTTCTGACCACCCCAATCACCAAGTTTGCAAAAAACTGCGTTGACTCTTCCATATTTTCCAGGCTGGATTTAGGTCTGATTTGGTCCTGCCATATTTTATTGCAAGTTATTCAAGTCAGTGAAGAGTTGCTTAGTTGCTTAGTTGCAAAGTTAGCAATAACTTTGGCCCTGAATCTGCAACAATTTATTCCCATTTAAAAAAGGAAAATGTATTGTCTGCACACCACTGGGACATTCACAGAGAATATAAAGTCCATTATCCAGTGGCTGTTGCTCCTTGCATTTGATAATAGCCTCGTGAAGATCTGGGTGACATGGCACTCAAAAGAAGATTATTCAGAAAGACACATTTTTCCTGACATGAGTAATAGGCTGGAAAAAGAGCTAATGGAGTGTTAGTAACTCAGAGACCATTCCTCATCACATTGCTGTCTTCACAAAACTCATCTGTATGAAATGCTCATCTTTTTTACAGGTGCCATGAAACTTCAGTTTTCTCCTAAAGAATATATCTCAGAATTTACATATATTAATATTTATTTATTATTATGATTTTATACACTTATTTATACATTATTTATCTCAGAATTTATATATATATAAATATATTGAGATTATATCTATTTGTATCTCAGTGCATATCTCTTATGCAAAATATGTAAAGCTGAAGTATCAAAGCTTAATTAACCCAAGTAAAGTTTAATGGAGTTGATGGCAAGGAAGAGCAGAGAGAAAACAGTGTGTTAATTGCTTTGGATCTTCAGATTTATTATATCCTACTTTCTGCAGACCAGAATAAAATTCATAATAGCACAGGTGAATCATTCTATTTGCTTTCTTTACTCTGAGAAGCCTTAACCAGTTTTTAAATGTATTTCTTTTCTTTAGAATACTTTTTCAATTGCTAGGATGCCCTGAGTTGAGTTTCAAATATCTTTCACTCGCTCATTAAACAGAAGAAGGACAACAAATGTCAAAGTGAAAATGTGCAGAGGATGGGGAGATGACGCAGCCTCACTGATCACTATTTGCCATGGCAATTTGCTTTATAAGTTGCAGATATAAGTTTTAGCAAGGCAGGATCATATTGGACTGTTTCTCCTCTGTGTCTTAGTGTCTCCATCAGTTAAAAAACTTTGCTAGGGCTGAATACATAACTTGTGGTTAGCCACACAAACACAAAGGCAGATTCTCACAGTTGGTGTGCACCAAATTCAGCCTAAACGTGGCCACTCACTCCCCCCACCCCAGGGTCTTCTGCATTCAGCACTCACCCTGGAAACATCTGAGTTGTTGGAAGGATGGGGGATTTGGCAGATTTTCCATGTTTGGGTCCCATCTGAGACTGCAGATGTCTGCACGTGTTGAGTTGTGTTCCTTTGCACCCACGCAGGACCACTGCGCTCTCTTCACATGAGTCACAGCCTCAGGAGCTGGCATGAAGCACTGACACTGGTGGCTTGCCACTGTGCTTCCCCAGCAAGTTCTTGGGAATTTAGTACCATGTCTCATTTCCAATGGTATCCACAGCTTTTTGCACGTGAAAATATGAGACATGCTTTCAGAGATTGCTTGAGCCAGTAGAGCACTCCCAGAAAACACATGGGGTGTGGATGGACTGGGCTCACTGCTTTCTGGACAAGAGCTGCCCTTGGCTTATGTGCAGTGCTGAAATAGCAGAGCATCAGAGACTTTTCTGAGACACAGTCATCCAGTTATTGGTTAATAAAAGCTTAATATTGCAAAAAGGTGATCACAGGTCAATAAGTGGTCTGTGCCTTGTGAGGTCCTGATGAACAGGGGTGTATCTGAGAGGGTGCCTAAGTTCTGACAGTGGCCTAAAAAGTGACAGGAAACAGTACAGGATTCACTACTTTTTTTTTTCCCACCCCCCCTCCTATTTTACCATAAGATGTAAGTTCAGATCCCTGAAATTTATAAATGTATAAATTTATGCCACCAGTACCTCATCCTACTGAAAAAGAGAACTGATTCTTGTCTGGTACCAGAGCACATCCCTTTCTCTAGATGGAAGATAGAAACTCACTACCCAAAGGTGTACTTTGATCTGCACTTAGGTGCACTGTATTCTTCTGCTGTCTCTGAAATGCTCCTGATAATTGGGGTCTTTCTACACCTTTAGCCCCAGAATAATTGAATTATGGACACAAAATTACCTGGACTGGCAGGGAAATGTGCTCCTATTGATTTTCTTTCCACTTAACTGATATGAAGCTCCATTAATCCTGGCAAACTTCTTAAACCATTTTCCCAGTCCAAGTAGCACATGCTTGATTGGCACTTCTGCAAAAAAAGGGATCTGAATGTGAAATCCTCGTTTTTTTAGCAGCATCATTCACACATTGGAGCTGCCAGATGGCCGTGCTCTCCTAGGCCAGCCCATTGAGGGAGCAGGGAAAGCGGCACACGACATTCTGGAGACTGCGGGCTCTCCAGTGCGTGGGCCAAAGGAGGCAAATCCCACCTCCTCCCCGCTTCAGGAGGCAAATCCCACCTCCTCCCCACTTCAGGAGGCAAATCCCACCTCCTCCCCACTTCAGGACACGCCATCAGCAAATGCCTCCTGCCTCTGCATGTCAGCCCTGCCTCTGGGCTACAGGCACCAGTGAGTTTGTCAGCGAGGTCTGGCGAGAGAGCTGCCACAGTGCATCGATGATACCAATGGGCATGGTGGAAAAGGGATCTCAGAGCCTGGATTAGGAGTGGAGCAGCTGGAAGGGGGTTGGCAGGGGCTGGGGGTTCATCAGTGCAGTGCAGGAGGGTGCTCCACTTGTTTAACAGCTGCAGAAATTCCAAGGAGCTGTTTTCCCCCCGTCAGAGCCCAGGAGCTCATCGTCCCCCCTGAAAGGCTGGGGTGTGCAAGCTTTGCGCAGCGCTGGCACTGAAAGGGGAAGCAGGGTTGTCTTCTGGAGCCAACTGAAGAAGCAGGCAGGGTTTTTGAGCTGGTGACTGGGAGTTTTCAGGGTACTGCGGGGAAATTTTCAGTATCCTGTGGCTTGTTCCCTGCCTAACAGATCAAAGCCATCAGCATTAATTTAGACACCACCGTTTATATTTCAGTCTATTACAGAAACTAGATCAATTTTTACCAATCCCTGCTGTCTGCAGGTGAAGGCACCAACTTCAGTCACAGAAGTGCTGCCTCCATTTGCCTCAGCCCTCCCCACTGCCCTTGCCTGCGATGGTTGCTATTTTTATCCTCTGTAAAGACAGTACAATCAACTCCCTTTGCTACCAAAGGAGCTCTGATGGATAATTTATACCAAACACTGAGATGATTAGGGGTGCAGAGAGGCTTTATTACAGTCAGAGAGAAGCTGAACAGGCAAAGGTTATGCTGCAAGTCTGAAATCTCCCAAAAATAGCAATATGGAAAGCCCACGGAGGGGGAAAAGCTCTACGTAAGTGTCAAATTCTGAAAGAACCTGGTGGCTCAGGGAAACAGAGAGGCTCCTTAGAATGGGGGCTGTTCACCCATTAAACCCCAGCCTGCAAAATGGGCTGGCTTCTGGTGTGGACAAACGAAACATGAGGTGGCTGTTCACGTTGTCAATGAGTCAAACAAATCAGGGCATGCCTTTAATTACACCCACTGCTGTTGGACCAAAAGAGGAGTAAACAACTCTACTTTCCCCACTGGACGAAAGACATGATTTCTTTGAAGCTCTCTTGATGTCAGAGGTCATCTGGTTCTTTTTCCAGCATTGGCTCTACTTGTTGTTCACCTCCCCGTGTTCTTGGAGGAAAGGGACTCACCGTGTCTTGCAGAGGAACACGTGTTATAGCAGACTGTATTTTCTCTGACAGCTTCTGCTGACTAGAACTGTGCACACAGTTAACATGGCAAAAGTCCTTTTGAGTGGGGTAGATCTGCTCTCTTGCAGATGTGCTGGTATAAATACATCTGTATTGGGATAGCTACTCATGCAGATAAATTAAATGACTTTTCTTGTCTAAAATAGATATACTCGTTATACCAGAACAATTTATGCACTAAGGGAATTAGTCATATAACTATATACAGTAGTTGAAATGGGATTTACCAGCTAGTGGGATGAATATTTATTCTTATCCATACAGAAGTAAGTACAGGTTTATTATTAATCTGTCCTATGTAGCAGACACAGTATGGACCCATATGGCTAGCAGCATGGATCCTATAACAGTGAACTTCCTATATAGTTTGTTTCCAGGATACATCAAGTAAAAAAAAAACAACACCTTGCAAAAATAATTATGGCAGGACAAAGAGTGTCCATGCCCTGTCTGAACAGCTGTGTTAAAATAATTATGGCCAGAGATGGGTTAAAATCCTTCCTTCTGTCCAAACCCCTTCTGGCTTTGAGATTTCAGTCATACCTGTATGATAAAGGAAAAACCTTTCTCTTCTTTGGTGACGTTTCAATAAGCTCCTCAGCTCATGTGAAGTCCACCTACACCACCTAACAGAGTGGCTTCTTAATGGGAAACCCTGTTTAAGCTTGAGAGAGATTATCATGGCACTGTGGGGAGAAGACCCATAATGGGTCTCCTGGTTCATGTTCCTGATGCACTGGGCACAGTTCCTTGCCCCTGGTCCTTTGCAAGGGGTTGGCACAAGGGAGACACCTGAGATTGCCCTCAGCATCGATGGGTGCCAGTCCTAGGGCCATGGCAAACTCGTTTCTTTTCACTTGGGTGTGATGAGGAGCAGAGACCAGTGAGACGTGAGCATTAATACTGAGTTGGAGCATTCCCATTCCACCCACTCCTACCACTTTTATCTTACACTGATATATCCCAGCCTTGAGGCTTACAGGATCTGGCCTTTGCTAGCATTTTGCTAGAGCCCAGCAACAATACTTCTATTTTGTCTGTTAGGGCTCATTTCAAAGAGGCCTGGTCCCTGGAGAGGCAGCTGACATTCTCTTTCTTCATTTCATCCTGCCAGCTGTCTTCTCAGTTCTGTCTTTTAGACCTGTTTTTGTTCCTGGGCAGAAATACTTGCGCAGGTCAGCACTGAGCTTTCATTCAGTAGCAAGCTAAGGAATTTTTCAATGGCATAATGTTAGCCTATTTTAATCCCTGAATAAATTCACTCTCCTATAACCTGGATACATTTAATTTAATGACAACATTGAGCCACATCAAGAAAACAAGTGGAAGAGGTAAAAAAAAGGTCCCAAACCTTTTCTTTTGGCTGTCTCAGACAGACTGCAAAGTGGATGAAGAATGCAGAAATACACCTTACACTGCACCACCTTGGTGGCTTTTCCAGGACACCAGAGCAGTTACTCAGTATCTGCTATTTCAGTTCCTAGCTCAGCCACAGATTTTACAGAGAGAAATTTTCTACCTTTTGCTGGAAGTTGCTGACATAAGGAATAAGAAGCCAGGTTGCAGAATCAAACCTTGTGTCTCCCAAGCCAAGAGGGAATGATGCAATGGTTCTCAGAGTGTTTGGCAGTTCACCAACACCAACATTTCCCAAGTATGAATGTCAACCAAAAAAGCCCTCTTCCTAGCTAAAAAAAAAATCTAAGAGCCATCTCCATGTCTGCTTCCCCAAGATCCCAATTACAGCCATGTAAGAAACTCTCCTCTCCCTTTCCTTTGCTTGCAGCCGTGTCTTTGTGGTGTGGGTGGAATTGCTCTTTGTAGGTAGCAGTGCCCCGGGGCTTCGTTCTGTGAATTTCGCTACAGCAGCCACTTCTTCTTATCTGCCAATCAAGGTATTCTCCCACTAGTCATTTTATAATCTACCATGTAATACTTTACAATCTACTGTAGGGTAGACTTTTGACAAGATATTTCATGGTTTATTCAGAGTAAATGCACACTAAGCTCATTTAATCGAAAATCCATGTGGTTTCCAAAATTTCCTGTGCTCTCCGCATCCTCTTTATAAAAATACCAGCTTTTCCTCCTGCAGCTTAGATTCTAACAGGACTTTATTTCATTCCTCTACCTTTTGTCTTTCTTCTTTAACTGAAAGTTGCTACCAGCTTCTCCTGAAGACAAGGGCAAAGCTGTGATGGACTTCAGCAGGTGAAAGGCTGGGTCTTCAGCTATCACGCTCATCTACCAGAAATGAGAAGACCAGCATCACCTCCATGGGACGTGAGGGCACCTTTGAAACACATTATCCACCGTAAAAAGGAGGCCGTCCAGCAGCACAGCTGCAGGCAGACCACTCACTCAACACCAGATTGAGTTACCAGAAATCAGACTTTTGAGTTACCACAATTACCCTGAGCTTTACACATTAGTCCTAGCAAATGCTAAGAAAAGAATCACAGTGTGAAAATCACGTTGTTGTTCCAAATGGATGTGCTCTGCACCAGCAAGAGGTTTGGTGGCTGCAAATATAATGTCTTTGGGGGGCATTCTTATGTCCTGACTGGTTGGGAGAGTTTTGGTGACAGCACGATTTCGCTGGACACAGCTCCTACAGAGTGGATCCCTGTGAGCAGCCTGAACATTCCCGGGGTGCCTCTCCAGTGCTGTGCAGGGCTGTAACTCCCCGAGCTGAGGGTACAACTTGGTGCCAGCACCTCTCTGTGACCAGGGTGAGTGATGTTATAGAGGTATGTATTTTCTCCATCCCTGTTGAGCAGTAAAATCAAGCCCTTCACATAGATGTGGGCTTGCCCCAGGGTTTCTGCAACTGGGCTCAACTGGTCCCATCTGTCACCACCAGCTGTTAGACACACAATGTGCCTCGCTGCAGGGTAAGTCCTGGTGTCAAGGGCCTGGGCTGCAGCTGCTGCACACCCAGATGCCCCTAGATCTCAGGTATCAGTTGGGGATTTTGTGGAGGTAAAGGGATACATTGACTGAATTCCTTGCCTCTCATTCCTCCTTTTGTTTTTGCAGAATATGCTGAATTGGAAGGGACTCCTCAGGATGAGTCCAGCTCCTGACCCTGAGCAGGACACCCCAAGAATCTCATTATGTGCCTGAGAGTATTGTCCAAATGCTTCTTGAACTCTGACAGGGTTGGTGCTGTGACCACTTCCCTTGGGGGTTTATTCCAGTGCCCAGCTACCCTTTGCATGAACAACCTTTTCTTGATATCCAACAGAAACCCACCCAACTCAGCTTCATGCTGTTTCCTTCTCTCCTCTTCTGCAAGCTGAACAGACCAAGTGACCTCAGCTTGACCTCAGCTACTCCTCATACAGATTCCCCTCCAGACCTGTCATCATCCTCATGGCCTCCTTTGGAAGCTCTGTAATAGCTTTATGTCTTTCTTATAATGTGGCACCCAAAACTGCCCCCAGCATTTGAGGTGAGGCTGCCCCAGAGCAGAGCAGAGCAGAGCAGGACAATCCCCTCCCTTGCCCGGCTGGTGATGCTGTGCCTGATGCCCCCCAGGACAGGGTTGACCCTCCTGCCTGCCAGGGCACTGCTGACTCATGTTCAACTTGCCATCGACCAGGACCCCCAGGTCCCTTTCCACAGCGCTGCTCTCCAGCCTCTCATGCCCCAGTCCATACACACAGCCAGGGTTGCCCTGCCTCAGGTGCAGAATCCAGCACTTGCCCTTGTCAAACTTCATGCAGTTGGTGATTGCCCATCTCTAACTTGTTGAGGTCTCTCTGCAGGGCCTCTCTCCCCTCGAGGGAGTCGATGGCTCCTCCCAGTTTAGTGTTGGCAAACTTACTCAGCATTCTTTCCAGTCCTGCATCCAAGTTGTTAATGAACATTCTGAGTAATTCTGCTCCAGTCCTGCATCCAAGTTGTTAATGAACATTCTGAGTAATTCTGCTGGAATTACTTCTTCCTCACATTTTGAGGAAGCCTCTGGTCTGTGGTAGATCTTCAGGACATCAAGCAGACACATAGGAAGCGAATGGCCCAGAATTTTGTGAGGCCACCATGATTTTGCAGATGTTTTTTCTACAAGAAGGTTTTGTGAGGAGTGACACGTGTGGGAATGATGAGCACACAGCAGGGGGCAGTGCTCTATGGAAAATCCATCCACCGTCCTTCAGCCATTTTGAGCATGGAAACTCTGACATTACAGGGCCTGACGTAGCAGCCTGGAGCTTCTTTAACGTCCCTTTTACTCCCTGTCCGGGAAGAATGATTGCAATGGAGAGAGGCTTGTGCACAACTCTCTCTGCACATCGTAGGCTTTGGTTCTGTCTCAGACACACACTTGGTTTTGAGATTTAAGAAAATTATCTAATGTTTCAGTGTTTAAACCCAGGCGTGTATTTCCCCAGATATATCTGGTGTCTCCTTGGGCCATTCCTAGAAAGAAAACCCAAAATGCCAAGCACCTCCAGAGCACCCTGAAAAGGGAGCCCTCGGCAGCTGGCCTGCCTTTATCAGCCATCAGGAATCACATGCTACCCCAAGAGGGGCCATTTTAATTAAACTTGAGACTATTGCCAGCCTTTCCACTTGACTCCAGCGTCAGCCCTTTTCCTGTGTTTACTGCAGACACATCCTGCCTGGAACTCTATCCAAACACAACAGCATCTTGCAAATAAACACTCAGCAGTGAAGTCCAAGCCTTCTCTCCTCCCTGTTTGCACTGCCCCGTGCTCAGGAGGCAGTGGCTGTGCTGTGGGATGACAGACCACTGTTTGGGAGGGAGCAGGGACGGGTGGCCCTGGTGAGCCGAGCTGCAGCTCACTTCTGCAATTAAACCGACTCAAAGCTTTGCTGAAGGTTTGCTGCTGCAATTTAGGGTAGAAAGTGGTTGTTTTCTCATTGTTTTGGACCATGTTGCCACTGGGGAGCTCAGCTGGAGGTAGTAAGGAGCTCTCTGTTCCCCTCTCCATCTCCTCTTGCCATTCTCCAGCGCTCACAGGTCTCAAGGGGATACCTTGTGTGAACCTCCACAGTACTTCCTGCAAGTGTCAGGGCAGTGAGAAGATTTTCCTATCTAATCTGTATCTAAGTACTTGCTTAGACTTGTAATAGGTGCAAGAGAGTGAGACTGCTCTTGCTGGTCCTGCCCTTCCCACCCAGGACGCAGGACCTCTGCTCGCTCTCCCGCTGGTGACATTTCCATGGAAACCACAGAAGTGGCATTCAGGGTAGAAGGAGTTTGGAAAGGATTGCACCTTTCACACCACAGGCTTTGTCTCCTACATCTTCAGAGGCCCCACAGGTTCCCAAAGCCACCAGAAGAGGCACGATGGAGCTGCCCAAGCTTTCAAGGGCCTCACAATGTTGGCCCTGTGCTTTGCTTTTTGTTTTTGTCATCTCTGCTCTCTGGCTTATCCCCTGATCCCTTTCTCCTCCCCTCTCTGACGTGCTGCTCTGGCTTTCCCAAGCACTATGCCAAAACACTAATTACATTCCTCGTGCTCCTGTTATTCCATTAATGGCTGAGGACTTGGACCCATTCCTTTTTCCTTCTCTCCTCCCAGCATACCTGCCCCTGGCCCAGAGATGGTCCTGTTCCAGGCAAAGAGCCGGTGCTGAGGGTGCCACATGGGATGGGGCAGGACTCCGAAATCCAAGCAAGCAGAGAGGAAACAGTCTGCACATTCCCCAAACACAAGTGTGAAGGTGGGACATGTCACCCCAAGGTTACACAGGCTCAAGAAACAATTAGACAAACTCACTGAAGGTAAGTATGCCCAGGGCTACTAAACACACAGACATGACCCCTAAATGAGAACGCCCCTGAGCTGTGGGTTGCAGGGAGCCAGGTGAGTGTTCTGGGAAAGGAACACATATTTTTGCTCTATTTGTAGCTCTTTTCAGTGTTGCACCAGCAAGTGCTCTGCAAAGTCAGAAAAATCATATGAGACCATAAATTCTCTTCCACAGGAATCTCTCTCAAAATATCCCCTGCCATATTCCCACTTGCTTGCTTGCAAGTTTTCAAAATATGGAGCTAATCGTCCAGCACAGGGAGCAGGGAACTGGCTTCACCTTGTGAATGGTGTACCAAGGTGGCAATGGTCTATCTGGCAAGAGAGAGCTCATGCAGATGGCTGCCTGTCCCCCTGATGGCGCAGGGTGCATCATTTTAGCACAAGCAATCCTCCTGGTTCACTGGCTGTATGCAAATAGAATTTTTTGGTATCCAAAACCAAGTTTTTGAGCCTTTTCAGTGATGTGCTGGAAGCCACACAGGACTTGATGGGAAGCTCCCCCAGTCAATCTCAGAGCTCAGCATTGCTGCTCAGCCTGTTGCTGTTCATCCAGGTGCTGCTGCTGCCCATCTTGCCTGCACACAGCCTGTCCCCTCTGCGGGCTGGGACCCTGCCCCATATTCATGATCACTATCAGGTCCCAGCCTTGGGGTGCTGTGGGGTTCCTGTGCCTCCCCTGCACCGTGCACCCTCCGAGGGGCAGATCTGGGTCCCAAATTGTTTCTATATAGAGGAGGGGGCAGCCCTGGGAGAGCTGTCACTGCATCACATCAGTCCCCCAAGACAAGCTGCACCAGATCTGCTTAAAGCAATAGTCACCCAAAGGCTGTGCAGTGTCGCTCCCAGAAAAGGCTCGAGAAGCTGTTGTGCAAAGCTGACCTAATTTACAGCTTTTGGTGCTATTCTAGTAGTTTGGGATGTAGTGAAAAGGAACCTGGCATCTATCCTCATTTAATACCCATCTCAGCCTGACTTTGAAATGTCCTACTGAAAGTGCAGCCAAGGGAAACTTTTTTTAAACAGACCAACAGCCAAGGGGGGAGTAAAAAGCAGGGAAGAGGGAGTGAGAAAGAAAGAAACAAACAGCAACCAAGGATTTGGGGACTGCAAATAGCTTCATGAATAATATTATCCCCTGGAAATCAAGTGGCTAGAAACACTTGCTTGACCCAATATGCAAATCTGTCCTGGGAAGGGATGGGGCAGACGGGATTTCTTGTATCCAGCACTGGGCTGTTGTGGAGGGAGGCAATCCATGAAGGCTGGGCGCAGCCAGAGGTCTCCACCATGTGTGCCACCTTTGGGGATGCTACTGTGAATGAGGTCAGGTCATTTTGGTGAAAACTGGGGGAATGCTTTGAGGAGGAAGGGAATGCATGTGGTGGGTGGGGGGGCAGCACTTGCCCAGAGGAGCTCAGAGCACCTTGTGGTGGGAGCCCCTCTGCACCCACAGATAAATGTGAATGTGCATTCAAGAACAGACAGGGATCCCTTGCAACCCCCCTGGGGAATGTGGATCTTTTCTGAGGAACAGCAAAGAGTCTCCAACCCCATGGCATGGCTGTCACTGGCACCGTGCCACCAGCACCTGTCTTGCAGCACACGAAGGGCGGATGCTCCACTCTCTGCCCTGCCAAGGCAGCTCCAACCGGCCCAGTCGGGAACACACTGCAGCAAACACACCTCTGTTTACAAAGTATTCATGGATAATGGCCCTGAGAGTGCACCAAGGCAGGCAACAGATCCTGACCAAGGCAAAGGGCGTTTGCTCGCCCTTGCCCTTGTCAGCCCGTGGCGTGGAGGAGCCTTTGCTGCTGTGTCCCTATTGCAGAGGAAGGGCCATCCCTCCTGCTGGCCTGCATGGTGCTTGCTGTGGGATGTGGCTGCTGGATCCAGGCCCCTCTGTTCCCAGGAGCCCAGCGCAAGACTGAGACAAGGACTGTGTTTTTTACCTGGCAGTTTCTCAGGACATTTTCATGCATGATAGACTTGGCTTTCCAAGGCTGAGAGGTCCAAAATCAGAGTGACTTTTGTGAATAGAGGTTATTAGGTTCCAATGACACATAATGTATCACTAGACATTTCCTCATCCCCAGTGCACACATGTGTACAGCATTCCCAGGACACAGTGTTTCACAGGGGCTGGCTGCTCTCAGTGACACACAGGGACTGGCATGCTGGCCTGGCACAGTAAGTAGAAACCACAATAAATGTGTCCTGGCAGAGGTGTTTGCACAAAACTGGCATTTTTGCCCTCAGAGTCCAGACACATGTGGTCAAACTGTAGTGTAGCAACGCTCTCGCTGTGCCATTTCAGATCCCTTCCAGGGGTGTGTCTGCTCCCAATGGCTCATCTCACTCTGAAGACTTTTTCTTCATTTCTAACAGGAACATTCTTCTCTTTTTCTCATGACTCTGTTTTGACTCCCTACCCTTTCCCCTCCCTGGATAACCTTGTAACTGTTTTAATATGGAGTTACTGCCTCTGTTTATGGCATGGAGCTTGGGGATCACAGCAGTGCGTGCTTTTTGTTTTCATGTGACACATCATTCCATGTTTTGCACTTTTTATGTTTATTTGGGGAGTTGTCCCCATGGATGTGGCTCAATCCAGCTGCCTCTGGTGCAAATAACTTTGAGCATCCCTTTAGCATCAACACCCCTTTAAAGTATTTGGCACTGGAGAGTTAAGAGAACTCCCAGAACCACGATACATCTTGTCAGTCTCACATGAGAGGCCAGGACATTAAACTTGAGCACAAGGTGCCAGGACTTGAATTAAAATTAATTTGTGTAGCACGTTGTTGCCTGCAGTGCACTTGATAAAAACTGGAGCCAGCAGAGACCACCAGCAATTTGCTGGGGTGCAGCTTGCTGACCTCTCTCCTAACAAACCCACAGTGGGCTCATTCCTGCTTTGGTACAAGGAGCAATTGCAAAACTTTTAAAGACTGAGTTCTGATCACTGCAGTTTGGTTCACCCTTTCATATGCCCAGGCAATTTGCATAGATTATGAAGGGTGAATCCTGCAATGGCTGCCTTGGATATCGAGGTACTGATGGGACTAAGCCTGTGTCAGTTGTGCTGTCTGGCACACAGCTGCAGTGGTTCCATGCTCTTACCAGGGTCTCTGTGCTTTGGCCTGCAAATTCACATGTGGCAGAAACCCACCCTTAAGCTACAAAGTGCTGTACTTGAGCTCCTTTCTCAACCAATTCTGTAGCGTTGTTCTTCATTTGTCTAGGATGGACTTTTTAATTTTAATCACTGGTCATGCAGCAGAGCCTGAAGGCATTAAATGGAAAAGGTTCTCCATAATTACAGTGAAATTGCTAATTTGAGGGTCAGTTTTAACACAAGCTTCAATTTTAACCACAGTTGCTTTGAAGACTGACAGACACAAAAGGGATCCAGGCCCGTTTGAGTTCAGATGTAAATTCTGCTCTGTAGTAGGACAAACAAATGGCAGAGCTCAACATCTCCAGGTGTAATGAAGTTTGATTTTCTTGATACCACAGCTGAAAATCTGACTCTGGGCTTTGCAGCACAGGTGTTGCTGACCCTGGGAATGTTTGCCGGGGTGTAGCTGTGTGGAATGGGTCTGGGTGAGGCTTGCAGCATAGTCTGAGTGTGGTTTGCAGCATTGCATAAGGTTTGCAGCACAGGCTACAAAGCCAGGAGCAACTGACCTCATGTATGGCTCCCTTCTCAGCCACTTCTATAGTGTTTTTCTCCATTTGTCTAGGATGGACTTTAATTTAATCACTGCTGTATGATTCCACATGTCTCCTCTGAGTTTGGGGCAGATTTTTGACTTCATCAAAATAAATACCCCAGGATAAAGATCTCCAAACCCAAACATACTGCTAGGGATGCATGGGATAGCTGTTTTCTTCCACCATCTTCTCCCCTTGCTGCTTCCACTTTTCCTCTTGTGCCAGTAGAGTGAGGAGGTTTAAGGAGATGGACAATCTGAAAAACTAATCCCACAAGGAAAAGGAGGATATCTGTTTGGTTCCTCCACATACTTGGAGAAACCCCAGTGCTTCATTGTAGGTGAGGGGAGGTAGGACCACCATTTTCAGCTCTGCAACCAGCTTAGCTGTATTGTCCTCATGCTTTCCTTTAATTTTCATTGCTTTTCCCCCCTCCCAGAGACGTTCTTGTCATTTTGTACATGCCACCAAAATATAAAGAGGCAGTTTCCAGAAGGCAAAAGACAGGTAGCATCAAATGACTCCAGAAAACAGATTAGGAGTTTTAGAGCATGTGCTATGATAGGAATCTTCTTCACCTGCTATTGGGAAGAAGATACTTCAGCAGCTGTGGATATAAATAGCACTTATCAGGCAGTGAAAGGGAAACAAAGGTTTGGGTAATTACAAGAAGAAATGTCTATGGGAAGATGATTTTTTTAAAGAGCGATTAAATCAGCTCCCATGAAGCTGGTGAAGGAAGGAGATGTTTGGCAGCATGGTACAGAACAGCCAGGTCTAAGAAAGGTCATTCATTAAAGGTCAGATAAAAGCAGGGGCTGGGAGCTTGTGCATATATTGGACAAAAAAAAATCAGAAGTAAAGAAAGATGATTGTGACTTTAATAACTAAGCTGGAATTTCTCTGACTGAGGAACAAGAGCCTGAACCTCTTTCAGCTAAGGGCTGTTTTTTTCACAAACAGCATTTTTCTTGTATCTTCACCTTCCAAAGATGGGCAGCACATAATAGAAAAGCATAATTTCTCTGATGATTGTACTTCCTCTTGATTTCTTAATTTAAAAGAAAGATCTTGGGAATGACTTGAATGCCAGCAGGCCTCTGCAGTGTGCACAGATCCTTGGCATCAGCAGACTTGTGGTCAGGATGAGGTTGGGAATAGGGCAGGGGGCAGGTGCAGTGGTGATAGAGAAGTGTGCTGCTGCATCCTTTCAACAAAGTGGTCTTGAGTGGGCCAAAAAGAATGTTCACATGAACTTTCATTTCACATGAAAGTTCACAGGCAGAGGGCGTTGAAACCAGTGGAGCTACAACCACGAAATCAATAGAGGCCCAGGTTATTAATTCAGCATAAACCACATGACCAGTGATTTGTTTGACTGTGTTCAGATTGACTGCACTTACCTCAGTTCTACCCAACCTGCCAGTTTTGCCCCTACTGGAAAAGGGGCCAGGAAATATTTTACTAGAAAAAGGAAAACCTGCAAACACACAGCCCTCACTCAGGCAGCTGAGGCTCAGTTTATATATGTGGGATTACATTTGACTCATACAGTGCTCAGATAAATGGTGTGTGCTGCTTGAAATGTCAGCAAGGTTGCCCAAGGTGCTGGATGTGACAGGAAGGAGAGCTGATACTGCAAAGCCAGGCTGTTACCTCTGCTGTTCCTGCTGCCTGGAGCAATGAATTTCTGTATTTTGGCTGTGCCAGTGATTTGTTGCAGTGCACATGCTGCTCTTCAGAGAACAAAATGGTAATATGGCTACATAGATTACTTATCTGCTAATAAACCTCTTGCAATGAAAATTGGGGGAGTGAAACACTGCTGATCATGTGAGAGTGAGCAAGCAAATGCAAATACCTCAGCCTGTATCAATCTTTGGAAAAAAAAATACATTCAGGGCCAACATAGTAGCAGGATTGTTGGTCACTTAGCTCTGCCCTGGAACAGTTTACTCCCAGCTTTTTTTGGTTTTAGTGACAATGAAGGACAAATTGCAGCTGCATCACGTGAGAAGGAATTACTTAACTGTGCTACAGTGTGTTTTTCATTAACTGTTGGGAGGCTGGTGCTTAGTGACTTAGTGGCTAAGACTCTGGTGCATTTTGAAGTCTCACAGTATGAGAAACATGAGGGAAATAAAGTTTCCCTGAGATCCAGTGTGAAGGCTTAAGTCCTTAACAAAACTTTGCAAACCCTCCTCTCTGGCCCTGCCACGCTTACGCATAACAGGGTCAAGACAAAACCAGCAAATAACAGTGAAACTTTTCTCAATTCTTAAGAACTGGATTTTTCAGAAGTGATGCTGGTATCTGGCTCTGGTCTTTGCTTGCCCATTTGGAAAGCCAACCCAAATAATCCTGCTCTCCCTAGACAAAGGGTCCTGCCTGTTTTTTGTTGCCCACAGAAATGGACTTTTCTTGAGTTGGGGATGCTTCTGTCCACAATGCCGAGCCCTCAGCCTCAGCTCCCTGCCATTGTTCTGATGTGCACTGTGGAAAATGATGGGGATCTCAGGGTTAAAACAAGTTAGGATCACTTTTTTTTAGTAAGGCAAACAATCCCAGGGCTGCAGTGCCTAGGAGAAGCTCTGCCTCTTTCCATTCTGAGTGCTCAGACAGCACTCAGGCGTGCCAGGCATTTTTTCCCTTTCTGAACTAGACACTACTCTGTGGAAGAAAACTTAAAGAGCAGAAGGAAACTCTGCATTTCTTGGTATAAAATACTATGGTAAAATTTCTTACTGATCTCACTGCATCTTGGGGTCTGCTATGAACGGGGCTTTCAAAGCCTCAATTCTCCTTGCAGGAGGTTGGACCCTCAGTGGTGTAGAGGCTTCAAGTCAGAGAGCTCGGTCACTCACTCTAGCCTTCTGCTAACAGCCAGAGGCAGCTGATGCTAGAGACATCCTGGTTTCCTTCTTTGGTTCCTGACCCCCAGGCCTGTGGGGAGGGGTCAAATGTTGCTATGTTTAGTGACATTTTTATGTGTGTTTGATTTTGATCAGTACTGGTCCTTTTGGAGTACCTAACAGCTTCCACAAGCCCAATCTGCAGCCATGGTGCTCGTTGGTACCAGGCTGGTCCTAACAAATCAGCTGCCAAATGGACTGCAAAGGTCACAGTCCACCTCCATCCCAGCTAATTTTTTCTGCAGACTAGCTGTGAGATACAAATCTTTCTGCAGGGAGGGCTCTTCTTGCTTCTCTTCTCTTCTCTTCTCTTCTCTTCTCTTCTCTTCTCTTCTCTTCTCTTCTCTTCTCTTCTCTTCTCTTCTCTTCTCTTCTCTTCTCTTTTCTCCTCTCCTCTCCTCTCCTCTCCTCTCCTCTCTCCTCTCCTCTCCTCTCCTCTCCTCTCCTCTCCTCTCCTCTCCTCTCCCCTCCCCTCCCCTCCCCTCCCCTCCCCTCCCCTCCTCTCTTCTTTCTTTTTTCCTTTTTCTTTCTTTCCTCTTCTTTGTGAGTGGTTTGCACATCTGAGATACCAAAGGAAGGCTGGTCCAACCCCATCTAAGCACATAGCAATGGACAGTGTATCTCTGTTCCTGGAGAGAGCATTGGGATGCAATGGGATGTGTTAATGTCTTGAGGCCCCTGAAAGCTGACCTGTTCAGGCCTAATGCAAGGAGGGTGCTTACCAAGAGCACCAGGAGAAATCTCCTGCTCACAAGGTAACATTATGGATTGTGCCCTGGATTCTTTAAAGCCCTTGACTTCTCTTCTCACTGCTCATCAATGATGTCAGTGAAGATTTTGTAAAACTTCAGCCTCCTCCATGTACACGTGCCCACACACCTGCCCTGAAGATGTGGGGCCAGTCAACACCCACCACTACTGAGACCACATCAGCACTTTGCATCCTGCGGCCCACCCTAACCCCTGTTCTGAATGCAAGTGGAAATAAGGAAGGCAAAAAAAGAAAGTATATCAAGGGAAATCAGAAATACCAGGAAAGCCTCAGGGGCTTTATCAAGGAGTTCAGTTCCAAATTAATTTAAAATTCACAGGGCTGGATTGCAGTAACAATGATTGCAGTAACAGTGATGGACTGTGATTTTCCTGGGTCTGTGCGTCTGCCACCTCCTCTGGGCACAACCGAATGAGAGGAGCTAATGAGGTCCAGGCTGATCCAAGTTGGAAGGAACACACAGTCTGCTTCTCAGAAGGATTAAGAATTAAAGAGCCACTGTCAGGTCCCATAAGTGTAAGCACGAGGTACAAAACCCAGCAGCCCTGAGCTGCTGAAGCCGAAAAAACTCATTGAATTCTTCACGGCAGGACGCAAAGGGCATCAGTCCAGCAGCGTCTGCAGAACAAGACCTGGCACTGTGTCAGGAGGAGGGGCTCTGCCAGGCAGGTTCTTGCAACAGGTTGAAAATGCAGTGATCGACAGAGGCAGATTAGCACCTATTTACCCAGGGGACAACTTCAGCCTGCATGTCCTGGTGCCATACTCTTCTCTGAACATACAGCTTTGTTGTACTGACCTGGTCCAAAGTGCATCTTGGAACAGCTCATCCCAAGTGCCCAGGCAGTAGCATGTCCCCCAATAGGTAGCAGAGGAGCAGAGGTGTTTTTGGAGAAGTTGTCCCAGCTGTGGTTCATGTGGATCCTGATTCACCCTGCTCTGAACCTGGAAATCTGAGTCTTGGTCCCATTTCCCTGCTGGGCCAGGAGGGTTTGAATCAGATCACAACAGTGTGAATCAGGACTGGAACGCGCTCTTCTCCTGAGTGTCAGGAGGCTCTGAATCAGGTTGTGAATGAGTCCTTTCCTTCCAGACATGGAGAACTTGAGTCAGGGTCTAAGCTGATGCTCCTGCTCAAGAGCAGAGGGTGTTTACAGAGCATGATGGCGAGAATCCCTGGCTGGCAGAAGAAGAAGGGGAATCGTTGCGTGGTTTGGTTAAAAACTGCCTGAATGCTCTCGTTCTCTGCCAACTTGCTATAATATCACAGGACTTCCGAAGTGGAGACAAGAGAGAGGAATACCAAGAGGAGTATTCTGGACCAGTAATGATGATTGTGTTGGAGAAAGGGCACTAAATAGGATACTTGCACTAAATAGGATCCTTACAGGGCTGTCCTGATTCCAGAGAGGACATCTAGTAGTCTTCAGCCCACTACAGAGCCTATTGCCTCACTGCCTCTGCATGTAATGCAGCCAAGCACAGTCTGTGCAGACTGTTACCAAGGTTTTGAGGGTTCCTGCCTAAATGTGGGGGTTCCTGTGTGCTGGGCAGAGGATGGTCACCTACCAGGGGAACTTGGAAAAACACCAAATCCAGACGATTAACAGTGCAGGAAAGGAGGCACCATCCATATTTTGTAGAATGAACATTGACATTATCCAAAGTCAGCCAAGGGCACAGTGTTGCCAGCGCAACTTCAGGCTCAACTTTTCCTACTGCTTTTGAAGCTTTGTTTTGCTGACACAGGCGTTCTCTCTCTCTGTCAGGGACTAAGGGATGCTTTCTTCAGCTTTACGCATTTTTGCACGCATTCACTTGCATGCTTTGGTTCATTGACTTGTTAGTGATGGGAGTAATTAGAGTGGGCTGCACGTGCTCTTCTGCACTCCTTGCTTTCTTTATTATTGCCCTTGACACTAATAGTGCTCTTGGGCTGGGATGGGGATGATTTATGTGACACATTTTATCATCTGGGAATGGAGTTTACAAGGTGTTTTTTCTTCTAAGCAGCACCATGGTAGCATCTCTCATACCTTGGTTGTACCTAAGAGCTGCTGCAGTGGAGTACTGCTGTTGTGTGACCCATCCAGGGAGATGGTTTGTTACAAGAGAAGATGGAGGCAGAAGGAAAAATTTATTAAAGATGTGGGCCAGTTCCATTTGTGCATGCAGCTCTCTGGTTTCAGAGAATGTATGGGACAGGACAACATGGACAGCCAGTCACTGCTGACAGCTGATCACTGGCAGACATGAGTGGATCAGGCAGGATTGCCTGAATGTTTTCTCTCCATCTTAGCAGCTGCAAATGTGACAGCTGGGTGCCTGCTCCCTGCTTCCAGTGTCAAGGCAGAAGATGCTGGATCACATTTGGAGAAGGAGGATAGAGAGTGGTGCTTCTTTAGTAGAAGACATGTTGTGGTTGGAGACAAGACTGACTAATATCTGGCAGGAATGAAAGGATATTTTGAGCAATCTGTGTAACCTTCTGTTTCCTTTACCCTTTTCCTACAATATTCTCCCCTTCTATTACTTGCAGCTGCTGCATGTTGTATCTACTTCTGACCTGCTTTAGCACCCCTGGGAATCCCTCTGCTGAATTGAAAGGGACTTCTCATCTAACTGTCTCTGTGGTTTGTAGGAGAATTGTCATGCTATGTTTGGGTCAACAGTGATGATCAGAGCTTAAGTATTGAATTAAAAATAAAATAATAACTAAGTGGCATCTGCCCCTGGAGTGGTTTCCCAGCTCCCATCACTGAGCACAGAAACAAGTTTGGTCTTGTAGTTAAGTCTGTACAACCAGGGACAAAGTGGCTGTGACACTGCTTTCTAATGCCATGCTTGGCATGTCCCAGATCATGCTGCTCCTCCAGCCCTGAGGAGTCAGTCTGGCACTTCAAAAGCCCCAGAAGGGGTAGCTCATGTCCCTGTTGCTCACCTAATGCCAGGTCTATGCCTTATGATGTGCATCACAGTAGCATTAAATGGCATGGAAACATCTGCTCAGGAGCTGAGGCCAGACTGGAGCATGGTGACCCAGACACTGACTGGTGGGAGCTTCAGCAGTGACTGAGAGCACCCAGGGACTGAGCCACCTATAAGAGTTCCATCACTGGCAGAATAAAATAAAACTGATTTCTACCATTTTTTTCACCCATCAACCCTTTATCAAGCAGTTCCTGTTTGTGCCAGAAGTGGAATTAACAGCTCTTATTTAGGTTGCCCTTTAAAGACTCACTTGGTGCCTCTACTTAATTGCCAAGTTACAACAGGAGGCAACTTCGCAGTCTGGACCATGACTTTGAATTTAACTGCAGTCAGCAACACTCAGGACGGATTTTTGCTTTTGTTTTGTTATAGTCTTGTGGTATTGCCCAATGTAAAATGCTGGTAAGAAGAATAATCCCTCTAGTTTCCAAAGGGATGGCTGGCAGGAGTGTAACAACATTAGTTTGCATCCAAAGAATCCTGACACAGGAGGCTGGGAGGCCAGGAGAAAGGGGATATTGCTTGCATCTGAGCAGTGTTTGCAGCTCTGACAATAGCTATGGGTCTGGAGGCTTGGGGTGCTGCTCAAGGCCAGAAAGAAATCCCTGGCTCCTGCTGATGAGCTGCACAGCAGGCAACAGGTGGGAAGGATGGAGCAACTTGGCACAAGCAGTCATGATGGAGAGGAGACTGGCTCCTCCCTGCTTCTGAAAGGGCAGCAGTGACATGCCAGCCAGTGCCAGACCTTCCCAGGTGTTGGGAATGGGGACAGGCTGCAGGCACCCAACCCTCCCTACAGAGAGGTGTCCTGGAGGTGTGAGTCCAGCGGGAGAGGAGACAGCTCAGCCACGGGAGCAGTGGTTGTTCCTGTGTGTGGTTTGCTCTCTCTCCTCTCACAACCCCTTTGCTTTGGGAACCAGAGCGTGTCTGCTAATGGCAAGCTGACAAGTGAATCAGTGCATATGTGCAATCAGCAGTGCTGGGGAAAGGAAACAGGGATTTATCCTCCCCCCGTTGCTTTAGACAATGCTTCCGCTTGCAGCCTGAGCTCTGGTTAAGGACATTTATTGATTGCTTCTCTGGTTTACTACTGGCTGCCCAGGGAGCAAATAACAACATTTTAAATGAACAGGCTGAAATATGGCAAGGCGGGAGCTGACAGGCAGTGATTAAGCAGCTCTCTGATCTGGAGGAGGGTGAGAAACAAATGACAGTATATATAGATGTATGACAGCTAATATAGCAGGGGAGAGAATTAACTCATTGTAGGAAGGTGGAAGATCTTTCAGCTACTCTTATTCCTGTCTGATGATTAAGCTGCTAAACAAGAGGTTGCCAGAGGAAGAAATTATCCCAAATACATTTTTAAAAGGCTGCTGCCAGAGCACTGTGTATCCCTGTTCCCACAGCACCCACAGGAAAGGGGCTGATTCAAAGGCTGCTGAAGTCAATGGGAGGGTTTCCAGTGATGTCTGTGGGTGTAGGACTGACCCCCACATTCTGAGAATGGTTTCATTGAGAATTACACTTACTACATGGCACCCTTGAAAACTGGTCCCCAAATTACTGTCATGAGAAGAAAGGAAGCATTGCTGGTGACCTTCTGGGTGCCACAGTAGCAAGCACCCTGGATCACAGACATGCAATTTGTATTACACACATTTATATTATTTTGCTAATCTCAAGAGTTTAAGGGATTAAAGCCATATTTTCCCCTCCCCCCAGTTCTGAACTGGCATGTATAGGCTACGTTAGAGGGTCCACTCAGTGGTGGTCTGTAAAGCCTTTTGCTCAATGGGTCACTTGTGCTTAATGGTTCATTCCTTTTAGTTAGAACAAATAACTTTTTAGGTGGAAGGAATCCAGCTGCTGTTCTGCATGGTACCATGTGCTACCACTGTGTCACCTCGAGCCCAGGTTCCCTAATCACGTATGTCTGGTGCTGCAAGTGCGTTATCTGCTGATAAGAAATATTTGCGTAAGGCAGATCGATTTTTTTTCTTAATATATCTATAACTTATATAAGAGGAAGTAAGTTCTTGGAAAATACTGGCAGAGAACTGGAGAGATACCAGAGTTCCTCTGACATCCGCCATCAGCCTTTAATCTCCCTCTATCACCAGTATTGCCATTTGCAGTGGGGCTAAAAGGCATTTCAAAGGGCTCAGGTGGTAAAAGAGCTGACTACAAGCTCCAAATCCACGGCTGAAGGTTACAGGCTGAGGTGGGGCCAGCAGTGGCAGGTCTGACAAATGGGTTGAAAGTCAGGTGCTCACTGTGCCATTGCTCTGTTAGACATGAACTCAAAAGCCCTTGAAGGTCACTGGGTGAGTTTTATAGCAGGCTGAGGGGAAAGGACTGTCTGCAAATCAGGTTTTCACCAAATGCAATGTTACTGTAGAATGAAAGTCCTCTTTGTTTAACTAGGACAACAGGTTTATAAAGATCTTATCATTGTGAGATATTACTGTCGCTCTGCAAAAGCACACAGCAGGGTGCCTGAGAACACAGGAGGGATATCATATCATCTTAAAACTTGTAATTAAAAAAAGAGTTCTTGTTTGGAAAAAAATTAACAGAGAATGCCAATTCTTCAATTTTTTGAAGGCAGGCAGAATTGAGAGAGACATCATGCAAGATGCCCATGTTACATTGCGTCAGGCTGGACTCCACTGACTGTGCTTTCTGGGTGTCCCACAGAACCAAGTGGTTTCCACTGACAACATAAGCTGGCTTTGACTTTTGTCTCTGGGCATTTTCTTTTCTTGTCATTAAAATTAACTTTCCCCACTGGCGCTTTCTCCTGGTTGCCATTTCTGAGTTGTTGGACTTTCCTCGGGGAGAAGCAGCTGCAAGACCATATCACGTATACTCCATAACATGGACTTTGGAGGAAAGTGGGAGGAAAAGAAGTTGCAGATTTGGAGAGATGCAAAAGACACATTTAAAGCTGTTAAGGAAATGGCAAGCTTTCAAAAACAAGGCATTTTTATGAATAAGGAAAGCTCATTAAGACTTTTTAAACATCGCCAGCTCTAAGAAAGGGGCATTTTCATTTACCTTTGCGTGCGAGGGAGAACTTTTTGAGATTCTTGATATTTACATTGAGAACAGGCTATATCTTGTGAAGATCTGGAGAAAAATGACAGAACACTTTCTTTACTAAAGGGAAACGTTGCCCCTGTGTAACCCAGGCCTATGGGATGCAGGTGAGAGGAGATGCCCCAGGGCTCCATCACATTAATCCCTTCATGATATGTGCTACCACAGGCTCATCTGGCTACCTGATAGTGTGTGTTAAAGCTGAACTTGGCTACTGCAACTCTATTCCAGAGACCTCCAAACACTTTGCTTTCTTATTAGATGAAGAGTAGAGTCCTTATTTTGTGCAGAGATGGGGCTGAATTATATTGGAACTTTCCCTGGCTTTCAGAAATATAAACTGTAGACCTGAATGATGTAATTATGAGAGATCTTTGCTTCTGTGTACATAAGAATTCTAAAAGACATTAATTTACTGAATAAACCCCTGATAAGCTGACTTTATAAAGCACCCTTCACTTTGCTTTTAGCATATAATCGATCATCATGTCCATATGGCCTTCGTAGAGTAGAAAGTAATATTATAAACAAGCATGTTAGAAGGCTTTATACGAATAATAAAAAACCAGTAGAACATTAAGGGCAGAGCCAGCAGCAGTGCCTGGCCCCATGCAGGCTGACTGCAGAGCTCTTGCCTGTGACAGTGCTGTGCTGGACCCAAATGAGCCATCCAAGGTCAGACACAGAGACCAGTCTGGCAGCACTGGCCCTACTCCATCAGCTGAAACTTTCCTGTAGGTAATCACATTTTCCTTGATTTCTTTGTTTTGAATTCGCAAGAAACTGCCCTGCCAATGGAGAGATTCATTCCCCAGAGAGGGGCAGGGGCAGTCTCCCTGCCTGTGCCCACCCCAAATCTGCAGTGGTGTTCCTGGAGTTTAGCATTTCCTCAGTGACAGGCCTGACTGGGAGGAGGAGGACTGGCAGAGAAGTGAAAAGACTAATTTCAGCAAGGAACATGGAAAAAGCCTTCCCAGTTCTGGGGTGTGAGTTTCTGAAATTGCCTCCTCCCTCCTCGTGAGCTCCTGGTGAGAGATGTGGAGGCAGCATGGTTCCTCCAGAGGGATAACATCCGTTCCCTGCAGTGTCCCACGAGGTGACAGGGACATATGGGCACAGTGCACATGTGATCCTCCTGCTCTTGCAGCTCACAGCAGCATTGCCCCTGGGGAACATCCACCTCAGGGGGGAGCTTTCTGTTGCTTTGCAAGTGCGGACTGATGGCTGAGTGGGATTGTTTGTGGTGGAGGTACAACTGATTCATTTTCCCCAAATAAAACCTTTAATGCAAGAAAACCCCATCCATAACTAATGTCTGAATTTGCAGCACATCACGCAGGCAGGTAAAGCTATACAGGTGATTCTGGAGATAAAGCAAAGGATGCTGACTGCATGGCCTTGGCACATGCTGAAGTGCCAATGTGCCTTTTGGGGCATAAAACAGCCTTTCTTGTGCCTACCATGATGTGCAGTGCCATGAAATGAGGATGTGCTGCTGCTGTGAGAGCACTGTGCACTGTTCCTGCTCTCAGGCATCAGCCCCAACGCCACCGCACACCCTGAGAGCTGCCTGAGGAAGGGGAAGAGATTTAAACTGACACATTAAAGAGACCAAAATGAAAAGTTGTGGGTGCAATTGGGAATAAACGCTTCAGAGCTGCTAGAGCTTGTGCTCGAAAATAGCACAGAGGAGGGGGGTTTAAGCCCTGCACAGTATTTCCAAGTAGCCCTTTGGATAAATTAACACAAATTCCAGAGGGATTTTAACTATTAGGACAAGGATCCAGAGCCTCTGCTCTGCCTGTGCACAGGCTTTAACCATGTAATGGAAAAAGCCTGATTTCAGTTCCATGGGGCAGGGACAGGAATTTGGGAAGGATTATTTTTAGGTGTATGTATTGTACCTGGCCAAAAGAGTATGAGCAACACAAGCTCCCTTCAAATACAAGACTATATAGTTTTGTGAGAAATGACAAAATAAACATGTACCTAGTGAAAGGCTCAGGAATAGGGTTATTTTTTATTTTGGCTTCAGCTTGATTCTCCTGTTAAATAAATAATACTGCTGTTAAAGCTTCATTTGCAGAGAAGTGTGGTCTTCTTTTGAAACCAACTTTAAGCTGCATCATGGGGAAAACATCTCTTGGAATTCCCAAATGCTTCTCTTTTTGTGAGGTGGTGGTGGGGGACGAGCTAGGAAAGTGAAGCAGATGTTACTAGGATTCAGTTTATTCCTGCTGACTTTCCCCAGCTCCTGTGCTGCAGTGCAAAGCTGCTCTGCTCTGAACTGCGCGAAGGCACAAAGCTTCGCTGAGCAGGTTTACTCCAAGGTCCTCAAGAGGTGAAAGAGGAATTTGTCCTTTCGCTGGCAAAACCCACTGCTTACTCTGTTGCCCCTGTAGTTCCTTATCTGTAGTTAAATACAGCAAAATTCCTTACAAGGCTGTTCAATCACCCACAGTCTGTGCCCCTCAGCCCAGTGCAGTGCAGTGCCAGAATTCAGACTCCAGCACTGGTACATTTGTCATATGGTTTTGAGGCTGCCTTGTCTCTTTTATCTGTATCTCAAAGATAATGAGCCAAACACATTTCTGATGTCATTGGTTTAAATTTCCTCATTAATTCTAATTGCATTGGGTATGGCATCAGGCTCTAATTGCACTGGGCATGGGGACAAGGGCTCTGGGCAGAGACATGGCAGCTTCCTGCTCTTGGAAGGCAAGGAAGGATGGCTTTAGGTGGTGATGACAAGGGGAAATCATTAGAGTCATCTTATATACAGGTATCTCCCAAGTAAGCATAGAAGGTAACACGGTCTGGGGTGTTTATCAGATCAGAGCAAAGAGCAGAGCCTGCCCAGCCCATTCAGCCCCCATGAGCAGCTTGATAAGCCCAGTGCCAAGAAATGCAGATGAGAGACCTCCCATAAAACTGTACCAATGAGATCAG
Source organism: Corvus hawaiiensis (assembly GCF_020740725.1). Taxonomy (NCBI): domain Eukaryota; kingdom Metazoa; phylum Chordata; class Aves; order Passeriformes; family Corvidae; genus Corvus; species Corvus hawaiiensis. The sequence goes on from NC_063218.1 coordinate 10,070,653, forward strand.
GAGGTCATCCTGATTGTGTGTGATTAACCAAGGAGGCAGGTAAAAACACCTCCTTAAGGCACGTAGGAATTAACAAGGTCAATTTATGCATGACAGGTTTAATCCCAGAGAGACCTTTCTGAGTTTGTCCATGTTATCCCATCAAGCCTGGGAAGGGAGTATCCTTCTTCCAGACCAGCGCTGAACCCACTTTTCCAGTGCCTGTTTTTAGGCTCTTGCCTGTCAGTGGCAGTTTTTGGACAGGGCTTGAATTACGGGGCCATTCCCATCCCCTCATTGCGTGAAACCTGCTGTTGCAGGCAGACAGCTGCTTTTACCTCTTCTGTGAAATTCTGTGAATTTTGGACCCTGTTCAAGACTGAACAAATCAACGGGGACTTTCCACTGTTTGCCGTGAGCTTTGGAGCAGCTGTTATTGTTCTTCATCATCTGCTGGAACATTTCTAATCGAGTTATTGTTGTCTCCTGAGGAAACTTTTAGAAGACTTTCAGAAACCTTCACATATTGGCAAAGCAAGTTTTTGGTTTCATTCCCAGGGCGATTGTCAGGCTTTTTCCTTTTTACTGACGTCATGGTTTTTGGATGTGCTCAGACTAACTCGTGGGTGAATTCAATATTCATCTTCGCGGCTTCTGCTACTTTTTCCTTTTTATCCCACGGTGGTTTATGGCCTCTAGTTCTTACAGAACCATGTTTAATTTCCACAAAAGAGTGAACTAAAGGCAGAAAAAGCCTTTATTCTTGAAATATTTCGGAAAAAAACCCCCAAATGCTGTTGCTTATTATCCCAATGTCTTGTTGTTGTTGTTTTTGGGTTTGTTTTTTAATCCTTTTCCTTTACAAAGATTTCTCACACATATGTCCATCTGTAGCCATTTTTCTTGTATGTCTGGGTTTTGTCTCTCTCTTGTTGTGTGAAGACTGATGGGCATTGTCAGCTTTTTCCAAAGCTGTGGATTTAGAGATCCAGAAATCTACTAATTAGTTCATATTTAATCTGCATGATCTGCAAGAGCAGTTCTGGAGTCTTGTAGATTTGTTCCAGCACAGTCAAATTATGCTGATTAGATTGGTAAAAAGCCAAAAAAAGGGCATAAATAGCAATTATTTTAAATAAATTCCAAGCACATAAAGACTGATTTTAGCCTGGGCTGTTGAAAAATTTTGTGTAAATTGTAGTGTGTGTTTATTGCCTTTTTTTTTTCCAAAAGAAGTGGAAGAGTTGGACCTATAGTTGTCATAAATAAGCTGAAATATGATGGGCAGCTGTGATCAGGAGCAGTGAAACAGATCAACCCCACAGCTGTGTGGTGCCTTGCAGGGGAGAGCACCGTCACCAGTGTTTGCTGCATTGCCTGTTCCCAAGGCAGAGCTGCCTCTTAAAAATCCTTGTAACATCCCACTGCCTGAAAACAAGCCGCTGCTATTGAACTGTGCTACCTCCCAAGGACACTGGAGCTGCCAGGCGGGGAAACAGGGCTGCTTCCTGCTGCAGCCACGGAGCCCAGCCCCTGGAGCAGGCAATGGGCTGGGAGGGGCGGTCGCAGTACAGGGAGGGGTGCCCAGCTCTCCACCAGTCACTGCAAACAAAGGTGCTACCTGGCAGTGCCATTCCTGGCGCTCAAGTAGCTGCTGCCCTCGTTTTTGGGGTGTAATGGTGTTTAAATAAGTAATATAAAAGTCTTACCCTCTGGTTCATCACAAATTCAAGCATGGGAGCCAGGAGGTTTAGCTCCCCAGGCTGCACTGCAGGTAGGAGGTTTCTTCTGTCTGTCTCTGAGGACTGCTGCACTTGCTAAACAGCAACACGCACACACAGAGGATAAATACAGGGTAGAAAACAAGTCAAGTATAATTTGAATGTTTATGGACACAGCTGAGCAAGCCCTCTGTTTTTCAAAGGCTTTCAAATGTTTAGGAAACAAAGTCATAACGAAAACCTCCCATCTTACAAGGGGGCAAATGTACTGTTAAGAACTACTAAAGTTGTGCAAGATAAATCTTATTATGTGATTGAAAACACAACTGGAACTTGACTCTGACTTGCAGCAAGCAGCCATTACATGTTTGGGAAGTGTCACAGAGCTTTAGACCATCACTGGCAGGAAAGTACAGAGGGACATTGGAGTAAATGGGAATGATCTCCTAGATTAGCTCCACTTAGTCACACTCTGCAAGGAGGTTTAAAACAGCTCCTGTGAAAAAGAACAAGCTTGTACTTCCCTCAGAGCATGACAGTGCTCCTCTCATGGTGTTTCTCAGCCCGGAGCAGCCAGCTGAGTACCGAGCTTCTCTGCCCTGGTGCTGCAGCCCCGGCAACCATCAACTCCCAATTCCCAACAGGGTTGTCCCGTGGTAACCCTTTGCATTTATCTGCAGGAGTTTCACCTGCCCTTTATTGCCCAGTCAGTCATTAGGCAGGAGTGACCTGTAAAGTCTTTCCATAGTTCCTTACAATCTGTCCCTATCCTAGTGCCATAAATAACTGTGCACTGTCAGCAGACTCCCCGACAAAGTGCTCAGCCCTTTTTCCAGGTCATTTATAACAACGTTGAGCTGCACAAGTACCAGCACAGACGCCAGGACGCCACTCGTGACCTCCAGACTCCTGTGAGACCCAGCTGGGACCTCAACCCTCTGTCCCTTATCCCTGAACTCATTACTCAGCCTTATTTATCCTACAACTAATGGCTTCAGAAAGTGCCTTAATTCTATTAGAATCCCTAGCTTTTTGCATGGGTGGCTCTGCAGCGTTACTCATGATCTTTTAATATTATTTTGGGGTGTATAATTGAATTCAACCACTCTTAGGTATTCTACAACAAAGTGGGGCAGGCATGGAGGAAAACACTGTGTTTTGAGCAATTAGCAGCCTTTGTGGTGTTGCTGCTTTGTTGATTTTTACTTGAGAAAGTATTCTGTAAAAGTGAAACAAAATGTGACTTGTTTCCTGCTAGTGTGACTGCTTTGGATCCAGACTATCCAAAACCAGTGCCATGTTTCAGCTGGTGGGGGAAGAGCACAGGATCTATCTATAGTCACTGATCCTTCTAATTCACAGGGAATTTGGGAGGTTTTTTTCAGCTCTGATAAAACTAATGCAGCACATAAGCCTCTTTGAGTCACCCTCTCTGCTATAAGAACTACCATAAACAGCTGATTTCTATGAGGCAGATGTATTTATAGGCTTGGGATAGAATGTAGATAGATTTTAAAATGCCACTTTTCTACTTCAAAGAGATTGACTTACATTTTTAATCTGTATAAAATTAATGCAGCTAATTAATGAAAATGGCTACAGAGTAAAATGAATTAAAGTTTCAGAAGATCATTAAGCATTGATATGGCTGCCTGCTCTGATTTGGTAATGAGTTGTGACACGAATCAAGACATTATCTGACTGTATTTGCATCCAGGTACTGTAAGAACTTGTGGGCACTGAGGTGCTGCCATGTGAGAGCTTTGCTCTGGAGGAGATTCTTGCTGAGCATTAGGAGAGCACTGTTATTTAGGAAGGAGTTGTGAGAAGATCTGGGATGTCAGGTCCTGTTTTACATTCTGCCACTGCCTTGCACAGTCCCCATCTGCATCAGCCTTTGAAAGGAGCACAGTGTTGTGTGATTTCCAAAGAGCCTACACAACCAGAGCCCAGGTGATCAAGGAAGTTGTGCTGAAATCCTACTGAAATAAGTAAGCAAGAGAAGTCAGTAGGAGCTGGGGCATGAAATCCCTTTACCTTCTTTGAGAAGCCTTGCTCTCTCTTCAGGCAGCCAGCCGCTCCCTAACGTGGAGGTACCACCATGCTCTCACAACAGCTGCGGGTACTTCCATCTCCTGCCACAGCCATTTTGCAAATCCCTTCCCCTCTCTGAGTAAATGTTTGCAGGATCAAAGTCAAACTGCATGAGAAATGAGGATCTGTTTCCTTACGAAGCAGAAGTCCTGCCTCACACAGAGTTACCATGAGGAAGAACTGCATTTTCTTCTCCTAGGGAAGCACACTGCACCCTGACTCTTAGACTACAGCTCTGTCAGAAGTGGCACAGAAGGAGCTGGCAGGTGCAAAGGCACTTAGTCTGAGGGGAACAGTGAGCCCTCCTATTCCCTTGGAGGCAGAAGATGCTCCAAGGGATAATGCTCAAGACTCAGCACTGTCCCCGAGGCAGGAGGAAGCCCCGGGCTCGCTGCGGTGCCATGCAGTCGTGCACAGGTCACATTTTGCCGGTGGCTTTCTCAGTTGTGACAGGCCCCAGGTTTATGTGTTCAGCCCACCTGGGCCTCTTGGTGCTGTTCTAATGCCAGCAGTGCACAGGGCTGGGTGTGATGCCTTCAGAGGGAATACAGTCCCATTTATAGTCCATGTAAAAACCTAAAGGAGTCCAGCGCTGCCATCCTTGCTCTGACGTGTGTCTGCAGGCTGGTAATCAGCTGTAACCATGAGAGTATCTGCACATCCTGCTGAAAAAGGGCACTTTCCTCTCTCTTTAAAGGGCTGTTAAGATCAGTGAGGAAATGTTGACAATGAAGGATCCTCCTGGGAGCACTGGGTGGTAAAATCTGGAAGTCAATCTCCTGTCTGGGAAGATTGATGTGCTTGTGGGTTTTGTATTCCACTCAAGTATTATCCATTTTCTTACATGTTTCCACCTTATCTGACAGAGGACACAAACACAAGAGAACATGCAGAAACTGCAGCTAGTTTCTTAGTTAAACCTGTTTTTTCAATGTAAGTAATCAAATCTCTCTCTTATTCAATGCTCTTGCCCAGTAATGTCTTGAAATGGGTGATTCTTTATTGTATAATATATAACATATATATATATGTCTATATATAGACATACTGTCTATTTTGCTAATGTAATTTAGACCATACTGAACTCCTCTAACAGTGTGACATGATGCACCTGTAATCCAACAGGCTGAGCTGACTGCAGACTTCTTTTCCTCTCCCTCCCTCCTTTCCACTCCATCAGCTGTAGATCCCACCCTACTTCCTTTGTTAAAACAGCCTGATTGAACCAACATCCTCACTAATGAGCATTTCTGATCCACGGCTTTCAAGAGGAGAATCTGGAACTTCCTGGGAAATTGCCTCTTTACTGCAAAAGGCCAGGAAAGGAAGAGCTTTCTCCTAGAAATCATTCTCTACCTTCCTACTGCTCCTTCCCCTTCTTCCTCTAAGCAGATTTGGTTCTCAAATCCAGCTGATTCCTACAAATCGGTGGCTCCTGATTATTTTAATTATTCTGAAATGGTACTTTATGGACAATCTCTAAGGGGATTGGGGACCAGTGTAAAAAGTATCAGAGCCTACAACTTCATCACCTTCCTCACCCCTCAAGTGGAATAGACTTCTGGGTCAGAATATTTTGACATCACAAACCCAGAATATTTTGGCATCACAAACTTTCATTCCACGTGCCCAGGGACCAGCCACGCTGAATTGCAGACACGTGGTAGGCGAAACTACTGCAAATGTATTTTTCACTCAGGTTAGGAGGGGGGACTACAGCTCTCCCAAAGCAACATGAGGGAGAGGAAAATCCCAGTGCAGACTTCCCCTTCCTGCACAGTGCCTAATACAAAGGGAGGTTGCTAAAGCAACAGTTTCTCTGAGCTGACTAGACCTAGTCATGCACATGGGGCTTCATGCTGAATCAAGATCAGCTTTCAGAAAGAGATGGAAAAGGCTCCTTCTTCTCCTTACGGAGCTTTGACTACTCAGCTTGTACCTCTGGGAACAGCAGCTCTGAATTCACTCGGTCCTGGTCTCTGACATATCCTGCAGCTATCTGGACCCCTGGGGAGAGCTCCACAGCTCCACTGGAACCACTCATGCAAATTGGCCTCTTAACAACTATAAAGGAGTACGATATTTAGCATCAACCCACTCAGCCCCCACCGAAATAACTTCAGGCTGAGGTCTTCAGCAGCTCAAATGCTGCTGTGCTGCTCTGCTGTCTGCAGGGTGCCTGGTCAGGAGCACTCAGCTGTACCTGCAGGTCCTGATGGGGTGGCAAAACACAGCCCTTGTCCTGCACTCCAGTAAAGAGGAGAGGAAAATGCTCTGCCCCAAAGCCTGGCTGTGCAATCTCAGCGGGCTCAGAGTGGCACGAAGAGCTGGTGCATGCTGTTGGTATGGCTGTCGGCTTTGGGTCTGAGGGCAGGAGCAGGGAGACGATGGAAAGGGACCACTCACAGCAAGGGAAGCCCAGCTGTGGGCAATCGACCTTAGCAGCCAGGGGGAAACACGAGGTACAATGAGATGCCCAAAGGATAGTGTTCCCAGCTGGCCTTTGTGGTTATTCCTGTCAGCATATCAGCCAGTTTACCTCAGAGTTCAAAGCTGTTGCCCTGCAGCAGAGGAGAGCCTGCAAGAGGACACAGATCTCCTGGGTCAGATATGCAGGTAAAGGGCTGGATACCAGTGAGGAGAATTATCTTTATTTCACTGTTTAATTCAAGGTTTCTCTCTTCCCCGTGTTGATGCTGATGCAGATTCATTCCAGTTCAGAAGCTGTCACGTAGGGAGAAAGGAAATAACACAGTCTGGCTCCCTTCTTTTGGCATCTAAACAACATTGTTCCTCAGGAGCACTCAAGAGTCCAAGCAGCATGTAAATGCTTTCCCTCATGGTGACACAGACAGAACTTTCTGGTACTACAGCAACCCCCTTCCTTCCTTTGACTGGTCACAGCTGCACGTACCTTTGGTGTAACATCATGGTTATGAAATGCTGACTCTCCTGCTTGCTCTTATCGTGCCTCTCTCCTATTTGTGCAAGCAGAAGCCAAGACGGAGCCCAGCAACAGCCTCAAAGAGCTCAGCCATTTCTCAACCTTCCCTTTCTGAGCCTGCACTGCTCCCACTGGCAGAGAGATGAGCTGGGAGCACCAAACACTCCTGAGCTGCAGCCCAGGAGGGCACAGTTCTTCACTCTCTGACCAGAAGGAACCTGGGAAGGCATGAACACACAGGCTGTCCAGCGCACTCCTGCTCCCAAGTGATGCAGACCCTGCTGGGATGAGCACTCATGTTCCCAAATACATCACTGCATCTCTGGGCCCCCCTCATTTCTAGGTCACCATGATTTCCGCAATCATCCCATTCACCACGACTAATGGAGCACAGATGTACTCTCAAGGGAGTGAGTGTGAAGCAGAACCCTCATCTCTGGAACACTTCCCAGGAAGAACCATCTCCTGACCATCACGTATCCTAAAGTACCTAAGGAGAAGGCAGAGCAGGAAGCTGAGCAGAAGAGTGAGTTCCTAGAATTTTTGCCACTTTATCCCTTTAAGGTTCTCAAGCAGGATTTATGAGCATCTCTTCTTCAGAGAAGAGTGTTGTGCTAACAGGTAGGCAGGAAACAACCACATGAGATGCAGATCTGTGATGCTTTAATTAAAGCACAGGTAAACTGTGAACAGCAGCAGAGCTCAGAGTGTTTCTTAGTCACTCATCTTAGTCACTGCCGTTTGCCTTGTAGGCTGCCAGGTGTCACAGCCTGCTCTCCACGCCAGTCTTCAGGGCACAGGGCACAACCGGACCTGGCTGTGGTGCAGAGCTGTGTCCCAGAGCTCGTCTATGACTGAGGGATCCCAGTGCATGGCAGGAGTGAAAAGGTGCAGCCTGAACAAGTGAGTGAACTGCACCAGGGCAGGAAGAAGTATTTTATTCCATACTGGAGACTAAAATGTATTCAAAGGAGAAATGAGTCTCTAAATATATGGCCCAGGCAGATTCCCCCAGTGGGGAGGGAAAGACCCATCTTTCTGATCTACCCGTTTTGGCAGGGAGTGCAGCCAGAATGTAGAACGCAGGTGACCATAAGCAGCATTAAACAGTGGGGGGTCTGGCAGCACAGTACTGTCCACGCTGGACAGTGTGGGATCCTCCCTGTGACCCTGACAACAAAGCAATAGCAGGAAGTGGTGCAGTGCTGCTGGCCATGGCTGCCATCGGCAACAAAAACACAGAAGCCTTTTTAATATTGCAAAGACAGAAATGAAATCCTTCTCTTCTTAAGCAATGCTTGCCCTTCCTCAGCAGAGATCAAATCAATATGGGACCAAGCAAAGTCAATGGTTTATTTCAAGGGGTTTTGAATTGGGCTTTGTAGGCAAAAAGGCATCAGCCTTGTTTCTAACTCCAGGAAGACTCCTTTGGTATTTACATTCCACATCTATTTGTAGCACAGAAACGTGACTTTGTTCCTTTTTAGTCCTGTTTAAATGTTACATTAGTTTAAAATAAGGTCTGTCAGGAAAAAACAATCAAGTTTAGGGCTGGAATTATCCCTGGAGAACCTTGGGGATCCTCCTTGCTAGTGAATGAGGATCACCTTGAAGGAAGTTAAGAAGAACCTTGTGGTTGAAATTCCCCCTGCTTTCTTCTGGAGTCTCTCAGCAGCGGAGCCATGCTGCTTGGTGGTGATCCCAGCACACACAAACGTGCACACACACACACGCACACACATTCTAACACAGCCACCAAACCCACACACAGCGTCGGCAGTTTACTGCATGGCCTGGAGAACATGAGCAGCAGCAGAAAGGGAACTTTCCCATAATTTCTGGGGAAATGCTGCAGTTGTAGGCCAACTTACATAACTGATTTAGCTGAACAGAATTGCTTTCTGCCTTTAATCTGCTCAACAGTTTATCTCTGCTGTCGTGATCGGTTGAGCTCTCTTTAAACCGTTATGGATTAGCGTTCTGCTATAACACGTTAAAAGCTTAGCTTTGTTTATTTTTGTCAAGAATGGGGGAGGGATATCAGGTTAAATGTTCAGGCAGCAGTTTGTGAATGGCTGTTTTTCTTGCACAGCAATCGATATGCTCAGGTACCGAATGCAAGGCACAGCTAAATGCTTTGAGTGGCAGCACTAGTGGCTGGAAGAGAAATATTTGTGAACTTACTAAATAAGGAAAAAAGAAAAAAAGGAGGAACTTAATAAATTTGCATAATTATTTTAATCTATAAATACAAAATGTAATCCAGCATTCAAACAGTTCATCACACCCCCCAACTCTGTATAGAAGACCAAAGAGTAAATGATCTGAAAACTTAATTAATAAGGCTGGTTGAGGATTTTACTAAGTTTGCATTATTGATGTAATTTGGAGACAGAAATCCTGCCAAAAGCAATCTTTCTGTCATTCAGCTGCAGGAAAACCATAATGGAAATAAACCACCAAATAACTGGAACCTCATCCACACCACTTACAAAGAGGTGTTCAGATAATATTAGCCAGCTGTTCAGTTAATTTTCACAGTGGATTCATCAACTATGCAAGTGGTTGTTCCATTAGAACATGACTGTATGGATCCAGGTTCAAATTTTGCTACAAACTGATGAGCACAATATACCAATGTAAATTAAATTCAACGATTACCACACTTCTTTGACCTCTGTGTAGTCAAAATGATTTGCAGATGCCAGCCTGGAATGAGTAAGAGGTTGCGTTCCTGAGCGCTGCCAATAATCCACTGGAACACTATCCCAAGAAAACACTGATTCTGTGAACAGTTGTGCTGGGAACCCTATAATCTTGGAACTTTCTTATCTAAAATGGAGGAAGTAGGCACTTTCACATTCTTAAGAGCAACATAGACACTAGAGAAATTTTAAAAATAGTGTCCAGTGGTGCTAGGAAAAAATAAAAACATAAACCCGGGAAAGTAATTCAGAAAAAAAAGGAGGGGAAAATCCAACTCTTTGTAAATTGTCTGTTGTTTGTTTTGCTCTCTTGTGAGAAATCTTAATTCTGCGCATTCCAGTGAGTGGCCATTCGCTATTAATTTATCTTCTTTCTGACAGCAAGTGGAGCACCATTCCAGAGTTTCAACATTCCCTTGATGCTGCTCTGCTTAATGCTTGTGTGCTATTTAAACAAAGCATATTCCAACCAAATCTGACTATATATGGAATTCCCTGACAAGTAAAACTTTGGATGCCATACAAAAAAGAGCCATGAAAACAGAATGCACACAAAAACCCACTCCAGACTGCACAAACTGGGCATGCACTACACCAGGCTCTTGGTGGCGAAGGTCAGGTACCCAGTGTGCCCAACCACCTCCCTCAGTGGCACGCCACTCTTGAACTGCACAGTCCCTTGCTGCAGATTAGCACACGGGCTACCTTGGTGTGATGGGTTGCTGCTGTCAAAGCCTGTGCTAGAATTATCCTCAGCTGCTTTTCCAAGGTCAGGGATTTGCAAGCTAATTGTCCTTACATTGTACACTCGGAGCAGAATTTCCAAGGTGTTAATTTCTGTAAAACCATATTCTTCCATTGCTAGGCAGGTTCTTTGAACTTGTTCAATGCAGGGGGAGAAAGAGCAGATGCGGCCACCTGCAAAATAAGACAGGTAGTGGAAAAGAGGGCAAAAGCCAAAATGAAGCAATTTTCATCTTTTTTTCAAATTCTCCCAGATGCCCATAGAATTATTATTATACAAAGTGAAAACATTCTTCAAGAAAATCTTCATAAGGCAACTTTGTTGGTTTAAAGCGTCAGCACAAAATCAAACACGGACACCTCTACAGGATGCTTCAGACCCTTTAAAAACACCAACAGCAACTTCATTCATCTTCCACATCCAATGCTGCCCTCGACATTTGTTCACAGTTAAACTGTTAAAGTTGATCCCTTTAGAGCAGTGGCTCTTTTGGAATCATTCTCCAGTGTTCTGGACTGAGGCACCAAACTGCAGTTGGCACGTACACAAAGCCAGAAGTCATTCTTTACACACTGCACAGGGCTAGAGCCCCAGCGTGCCTGCACACGCCCCTGACAAAAGGGGCTGTGTTTAGCTGAGGATGATGGTATGCATGGACAGAATAAAGGGATCTCTCCAGGCCATAGATGGAGTGCTGTTAAGGCTTTACCCTTTTAATCAAGCTGACTAGCATGTCTCCTGAGCATTGAAGTTTACTGGCTATCACATCATGCAGGCTTACAGTAAATGCTGTAAAACTCTAGGACAGGACTTTTAAGTGATAAACTAACACTTGTCTCCTTGTCTGTGCACAGTTCTGATTTTTGATTCTGAATACGGAGTATTAATAGGCCCCCTACACCTTTCTAAGTGATGCAATGTCACCTTAACAGCTGAGAATAGAATGATTCAGATTTACTCTGAAAAGCCACAGCCAAATCAGATCAAAGAATTATAAGGACACTGTCTGCCATAAAGCCAGGGCATGTGCTTTCACCCAGGACACAGTGTCCCCCGAGGCAACTGCCCTTCCTGAAAAGCTTTTGTGCAGGAGGAAGAAACACTGGGCAATGCAGCTTCAGCTATTGTTTCACTTATTACAATTAGATGAAAATGCCTGCTGACCTGATTTACATTCCTTCTCAGTCCTCTCCTGGGCTCATCCAGTCAAACCCTCCAACACCAGTTCATCTAAGTAGTTAAAGAACCCGTACAAGTCAGAGCAAAGCATCCTGCTAAAAACAGAGGCAATGCTGGGACTACACGAAGCCTGCTTTATCTCAAACTCCCCTTTCTTTCCTTTTTCGTTTCTAAAGTCAGATCTCTAAAAAAAGAAAGCATCAGGTCTGAACGCGTCACTGTAGCACTCTAGTTACTGTGCAGCAATGATGTGCTGGGTACTGCCTCGGGAAGAACACTTTCCACAACTACCATACACTACCATACACTAAGTGGGATTTAATTTTAGTCCTCAAATAAAGTCTCTGCACCAAGGGGTTCTTATCATGAATCTTCAGAACAAAGTACCCTGGACAAGTAATTCCCTGGAGTGACAATTAAAGCCCAAATCTAATAATCACCTGCAAAATTAATGCTGGTATGTGTCTTTATGAACCAAGTGTGTTGATGCTGATTTAATTGCACAGCCAGTCTATTAACTCCCATGAAATTAGATTTGTATGTTCATCAGGATGGCCAGCACTACCAAAATGTTCCGGAATCAGACAGCTAATCTTTTCTGGCCAAAGCACTACACACTTCTACCATGCTTGTAGATGTAAAACAGAAGAGCTCAGGAAAAAAAATCTGTTACATAATTAGAAAGCTACTATGATGCACACATGTTATAAAGAAAGAATTTATATTCTTATTGTGTAGGATACTGAACAAATGTCTGACTTAACTAAATGTCAGTTTACAATAACTCTTTGTCTGCAAAGCAAGAATCTGCCGAGAGACCAGAGACTTACTACTACTTCATTCAGGCTTTTTGGTTTTGATGTTTTATATTGCCATAAAAAAGCAATATATATTTACATTTACAGTACGTCTGTTCTTATTTATTCTGACTCTAAGGGTTTGAAGATATGTTTAGGCTTTTGAATTCACATGCTCTGGATTTACAGTCAGAAACTCAAAGCCTGCACACAGCTGTTGCCATACAAGCTGCAAAGCCACCTACGGTTCTTGTCAAGCCTTCAATTAAAGGCAGAGCACCCTCCCTCTTGCCTCGGGCTGGTCAGCTGAGCACAGCACGTCAACACCAAACTTGGTGAAGATTTATCAGGCTGCCTCCTCACAACTGCTGGGGGAAGTAGGGTTACAGAAAACAGGCTTTCAAGTCATTTGGTAGGAAGAAAGCTCTTGCTTGCAGTAGCAAATATCCAGAGGGGAAGCACAAAAAATAATGTTACTTTACTTCCTGTACTGCTGGAAGCTTCTCAGGTGTGAAAGAAGAGAAAACAGTGAACTGCTGGTATTACATCTAAGTGAGACCATCCAATGGGTTTTAGTAGATCTGCCAATTTTGTTTTTTCCCCCTTTCATGCCTATTGTTCTCATTATTTTTATACATCCCTCCCAAATAAATATACCTACAAAGGGCTTAGAAGCAAATCCATCAAGCATCTGTTCTTAGAGATCCTAACAAGTGGGAGAGGGGTCCCCTCTGCTTCTTTCTGTACACACCATCAGGCAGGCAGATCTGACTTGCATTACAGGCTGGAATTATTTGATTAAGCAGATATTAGGAGAGAAGATTGGAAAGCTACAATTAGCAAAACGTTGGAAGGCAAAAATGAAATTGCAGTTCCAGACTGTAAGAGGCTGTCTAAAATAGAAACATTTGGGAAGTTTCAATTCCTATGGTGTGTTTAGACCAGCAAAAAAAAGAGTAGAAAACCAGCACTCAGAAGGACATGCTCATCTGTCCTAGGAGCAGAGACACTGTCATCTTTAACAGAGCAGATGCTTCTGAATTCTGCACACTGTGGACTGCCCTCTGTACCCAGCTGGACTACCAGCTAGGCAACACCCCTTCTGTCACAATCACCAAACAGATATAAATCTAAATTTCAGCATTCACAGTTCTCAAATTCTTTGAGAGCCCTCTTGTCCTTTAGACACCAAGAGGCTTTTAGGGCTTAAAGGACTTGAATATGCATTACTTTGTCTTGCCATGCCAAGGATTCCTTAGTGAATGAAGAAAAGACCTGAACTCCCTCCCTCTCCTCTCCTTGCTAGGGCACGTTGCTCTGTTTGTGGATCACAAAGGGGTGGACTAGACTAGAGAGCAGTGAAAACATCTGAATGGAAACTTTTTTGTACAAATTGGGTTTGTGATTTCTCAGAGCTCTCCTTTTAGGAAAGCTACCGTTCCTATATTTGGTTAATGAGATCTGTGTGTCATCATAAATTGATATAGTAATTATGAGAGATTAATCCTGTTCACATTGGGAAGCTGTGTGAGCTTTTTGATCTGAAGAGCTGTCTAAAAATGTGTTTATTCATGTATAATGCATCTGACAAGTGCTACAGTTGAGGAGAAGAGAATAATGAGACTCTATGAAAGACTTAAGCTTCTTGCTACCTTCAATTTTACAGGGAGTTAGTTTGAAGCATTCAATGGAGAGGTTAAATATCCTGAATCCATAGCCTGGAACAAGCCCACATAGTCCTGGCAGTCATTGTAACCAGCAACAGAGTCGAGAGGATATGAAAATGGAAGTACAATTCAGACTGGAATGATTAGAAAAGCGAGCTTAAGGGAAGGAGGAAATAGAAGATTTTCATCCATATAGCACTGCACATTTCAACAGCCTGTATCTAATTGGTAATTGAGGGACACACCATTGCATCTCTACAAGAGGCCAGTGCCTCCGAAATTGCCAGAAAGTTCCTGTGCAACTCCAACAAACAATTTTGTTTCTGGTTTGTCTGAGCAAGGACTAACATCTCTACCAGCTCTATTTAGCCAGTAAGAGCATTAGCTTTCAAGTGTGGAAAATCTCAGTGCCACCAAATTAACAAGAACTCCAATGATATAGAAAACATGTCCAAGAAATGTGCTCTCACTTGTGTAGGTTATTGTACGTGTCACAAGTGCTCTGACAGGTTCTTTCATCATCCCAGTATTATTCAGAAGATGCAAAAAGAACACATGTAGCGCAGCACCATTAAGTTTTAGGGAAAAGGGCCAGTAATTTTAGAATGATTCTGTGACAAAAAGAATACAGAACAGCATTTTTACCTCTGGCAAAAGAACACAGCTTAGGTTTTGTGCCTTCACTGCATTGTCGTAACTGGAAGATTACGTTACAAAGATCTCAAGGAAGAAAAAAAAAACCACACAGGCATTATCTTTGTGTAGGGGTGAGGCAGGAGAGTCACTGAGCAGCATCACTGTGGCATTTACTCTGTGCTAGTAGGACACTAAAAATACTGTCTCTGCAAAAGGGGACAGAATGTCCTTTAAGTGTGTGTGCTCGTGGGCGATTTGATGTAGCTTCCCTGACAAGTGAAATTAGAGGATTTGGCTGTTGGAAGAAATTAAAGGATGTTTCTTGATTCAGAAAAGAGAATTTTCTCCAAATCACTTGCCAGCTCATTAATAGGAGCTTGATGTGATTTTCTGCAAATGTGACCTTAACCTCTGCACTTGTAGGTGCATCATTCAAAAGGAATTTATTCCTGCTCATTATTACAGGCTGGTAAAAGCATGTAACAAGGAAATTAAAAAATCAGTTGGCTCCATACCGGGGAAGAAAACCTAACAACTTTAAGGATCCTTTCTTTAAGGATCCTTTCATCTCGAACGACTTCCTTCAAACTCTGTAAAACCCAGTAGCTTTGGCTGGCATTCCACAGCAAGGATTTTGATACAGGAATCCTTCTGCTTGACTCTCTAAAAGTGAAAGAATCACTTGTACTTCAGGCCAGGCCCATTGTGTGCACCTGACAGACCCAAGCTAGGGCAATGCCCTCACACGAGATTCAACAACTGGGGCTGGCTCAGCAAACAGCCACTGCTTGGCAAACAGATGAAGCTACTTTGTGCGTTAGCACCTGGTCCTAGATCCCAGGGGGACAGCTCTGCACTAGACCAGATGGCCTCTCAATGTTGAGGGGATATGCTTCAATTTTTAGTTTGTGGATCTTTAACCTCACTTTGAGTTAATTCTCCTTCAAATCAAAGCATGTGCTACACTAGCAAAGGCTGGTGCTGACATTTTAGGAAGCATTTATTGCTTCATCCATTTATTCCAAAACAATATCTTGGGGACACGAGAAATGTTCCCACCAACTGGAGTACCACTCTCACGGGTGGAGAATGACAGCATGCTAGACTGTCAGGCTCCCCTTCCTGCCCCAACACATTCCCTGTGTGTTCCTGAAGCAGCCCAAGCCTGAAAAACATCAGCCTCGATGTCACTCTAGGTGCTCTCAGTGGGATTAAACCCTACCCAGATACCACACAGGTGAGAGCTGTGGCCAGGGATTTGCTCCTCAAAGCCACACCTCAGTGGTTTAAAAATAGGACCATGAATAACCTCTGAAGCTCAAGAAAAATAGCCAGTGGGACTTCCTACATGGACATGGAATTGCAGAAGCCCAAAGAGGGAGATGTTCAAAGCGAACTTTACCTGCAGAGTTTTGGGGGGAGAAGTGACAGCACCGTATTACCTGACTCAGGTGTTATTTAAAGGATCAAAATTCGACAAACTCATTATCTAGGGGCTTTATAATGCTCAAGAGGGAATGGAAAATCTGAATTTAAGAGTAAAATCTTTAAAGAAAGAAAGGAAGTAAAAGAGAGGTGGTTTTAATAACTTTGTGACTCAGAGTGTTAAACACCACAAGGAGCAACTTAAAATGCAAGAGGCTAATCCAACCTAATATATGGCTGTAATTTTCCATCCCCCTACCTGAAAATTTAAAATCTGTATGAAAATTATTGTACCAGTGGGTTTCTCCCTCATCTTCCACAGCTTTGGAAGAAATAGACAGTATTTATGAGAGTAGAGTAGGTGGGTGCAGAATTATATTCAAAGCACTACAGTATTCAGCTGTGAGATGACTGTGAGTCAAAAGTTTCAGGGCATTTAAGAATGGTAGAATATTGAGGATATTTTTGTTACCTCACAATTTTTTCATTTTCTTAATGTTTAAAAATTTAGCCAGAAGGGGTTAACATCAACTTTGCAAAAACTACCAAGGTCAGATATTGGGAACAGCAGCTATAACTACAGAAAAGCATTAATCAGCAGATGCTGCAGAAGAAAAACAGTGCAGGTCTGGAAATGAAAGGAAGTTCTGCAGTGCAGCAGTGCCTCAGAGATCCTTCAAGCAGCGTTTCTGCTGGAACTGTGACTGGTGACATCAGCACAAAAGGATGCAGCTGAGATGCAAACCTGAACGTAGGCAGAGAGCATCACCAGAGAACAAGAACCTTCTAATCACAAACCTACTGTGCCATTTTATTCTTTCAGCTCTTCAGAGGTTGGCAGTGCTTTAAATGGGAGGCCAAGCTGCTGTAAGTAGTGTATTTACAGCATACTGCAAGGCATAACTTGAGTGATAATTGTACTCTGTAAAGAGGATCATTAACACTCAGCCTACCAGGAGCTGCAACTATTCAGGATCTTGAGCTAAAGCAGGAGAGAAAACACTGATCTGATAAGGTTTTGTTAAGGTTGAAAACTCTCCCATACTGTCTCAGCTGAACTCTCTATCACTAGTATTGTGGTTTAAAGAGAGTACCTAACACTATGTATTGAATTTGCTTAGTTCTGATTTAATTCAAAATACCTTAAGACTTCAGGGACTAAATTACCACTATGTGGCATTATATTTGCTGGCTGTGATATTTGCAGGGCACATCACAACAAAACCCACAGTGTGAACGGTTCACATGTGACCCTATCCAGATCTGAGAGGGTGTGGACAGAAGAGAGTGAACGACTCATGTCCTGCAGTGATGCTTTTTCACTACAGGAACCCTCAACCCTTGGAAAGGGGTTGAATAACAGCAGAATGTACACAAGCTGTACTGCAGAAGAGCTTTAACTCTGTCAAAACAAAACAAAGGAGCACTGTTAAATTATCTGCCTGTGGTAGGGAAAGGCAAGCAGTTACAGATAACCTTCTGTCATATTTTAGATTTAACAGCTGTAAAAAAACCATAACAAAACTACCCACGTGAATAAAACAGGAAAGTGTGTAAGTTTGTACATATTACTACTACAATCAATTATATTTTATATGAAAACCAGTTTTTGTTTAAATGCAAAATAGCAAAACTTAAAAAAATGCCCTCAGTTAGTCAGGTACCAAGTTGGCCAAGAGAGGAGCCTTAGACCCGGACTAGACCTCAGACATGGGAGGCTGTTTGCAGCAAAAACTGCAGCAAGGATCAGCAACTTTGCCTTTTGAGTGGTTCATAAAGTGAATGACGCCACTTCACAAACACAGAAATGTGGGATTTTGAAGTCTTATTTATACTGCCTAAGCAGATGTAACCTTGTAGCATAGCACAGAAAAGTATAGCCAGATGGTATGGCCAGTTTGGGACTATAATACATTTTCTAGGATTTCAAATGCTCGAGTGAGACGAGGATTCAAAACTTGGAACTGTTCAAGCAGCCCTGCTTAGTATTCTAAGCATGCAACACTTAAATAATTCAAATTGGACTGCGCAATGCAGCGCCTTCTAAGCTGGGAAGTCAGCTGAGTGTTGTGCTCACTAGATTAGATAATTTGAGCATGGGAAGGGCATCGTACAGTGCAGTGATTTTTTTTCCCCCCTTAGGACACACTGGAAAGCTGCTACAAATTGAGCTGTAACCACTGCAGGTACAGAGTGCTAACAAGGCTCACTCTATTTATTCACTTTTTAAAGAAAGTGTGTTATGTGGGTATCACAAAGCTTTCTAGAAAATTTTCAGTAGTAGCTGAGGTAGCCTAACAGCGGGGCTGGTCCTGACTCAGCAAGGCAGTGCACATTCAGTGACCTTAAAGAACAAGCTTAAATCCTGTGATTTCAAGAAGACTTAGTGATTCACTTGAAGTCCAGCCTGTGATTATATATTTTAACAAAGAACTGGGCCTTAGCATGTAATTGAGTTTTTTTAAACTCATGTCCCTGCATGGGCACTGTTCAGCACACCATGCTTTCTTGATTAGAGAAGTCACTTTTGTAGATGGAAGCAATTTGGCAAAAGTTATTTCAGATCCATACTATTATGACATTAATTAGAGGAAAACTTATTCCAGGATAAAAGAATTATTTATTCACTGAAGCTTATTTTCCAATGGGGAAAAGATGTATAATAAAGTGATGAAATCTGTGCAAAACCTCAACAGCAGTTCTCACTTGCTGTCACAATCCCAGAGTAACTGGCATAAAATAGAATATCCTTTATGTTCCATTCCCACTGCATCCAATGGCAAACTTCTCACTAGCTCCAACCACAAAGATTTAGGACATAAACTAGCAAGCATATTTAAGTGTAACCACATTTTTTTAACATTACCACTGGGGTGCTCTGTTAAATAGGTACAAATCTGCAATGATGGATATGAACTGAGGCTGAACACCTTTTATACAAACACCTTTCCACTGAATTGCCAAAGAAATTTGCTTTCAGCATTTATTGTTACTTCTGCTTCCCACACACCTCAGATCTACCAAAATGCAGTGGTATTGACCACTATGGAACTTGACAAAGGTTCAAAGGAGTTTTCATAAACTGCCCATGCTAATTGTAGCAGCTCACATGGGCCTGTAGGAAAAAATTGTTCTTCTCCTTTCAAATCTTCCACTGTAAATTGAAGATGCCTTTTGAAGGTTTTACAGCCTTAGAAATGCCTAGAGACTGACATTTGAGAACAGTGATCACACAAAAGAAGGGAGCACATCTAGCGTATGGCTCAAAGGCAGAGATGTGTGCACAGCGCTTCCTGAACAGAAAGAGAAAAACGCAGTTACCTTCAGCTTTTAATGCTGACTTTGCATGTCCTATGGCTTCCCATGGAGATGGAATATCTAGGAACACAGCATCTGCAACGTTTGAGACCCCAAAGCCATTTTTGCAGACATCCTGGTTGGTCACAGTGACCAGGTGCTCCACCCCATGCTCCCGAAACTCCTCCCGCGCCTTCTCAGCCCTTTGTTGGTGGAACTCCACTGTGTACAGGTGCCCAGTGGGAGCCACTGTCCGGATGAGAGCATGGGAGAGGGACCCACTGCCTGTACCTAGAAAAGACAAACAGCTCATGAAATTGAGTTTGTCAGTGCCAAACACCAGAACAAAAGTCTTCTCCATTAGTCTTCCTGCTTGGAACACTTGTTCAAAATTCAAATGAGCACAAACCACTGGTTCAGCTCCTGAAAGAGAACAGTCCCTCCTTCACAAGGAGAGAGGGACTAGGTGACCTAGGAAACAGTCTTCTGAGTCCTCAAAGCATTCATGAAAAAATCTGGCAAACCCAGGATCTGTCCTATCTCCCCGGAGTAGGAAACTAATGCCAAGGGTCAGCTATAGCTGTAACAACTGCCTCTAGAGAACACGAGGAAGTAAATGCAACAGGAAAAATTCAGGGAAATTAACTGGAGAGGTTTTTTTCAAAGTGTCAGACTCTTCTGGGGTGAAAAGAGATTAAGGCAAATTTTAACGGATTTTCAAAACCTTATACTTCACTAAACAAAGAAAAGATGTTGGCAAGGGTCCGTGCTTGAAAATCCTATTAATATCCATGCAAATAAATGGCTGTCAGTATACAGTTTGCTTTGCACAGATCTCTTAAGAGACATCCTCAACTCCCACTGGAATTACCCAAAACTAAGGCCTCTTGGCTCCTTGCAGCCACACTGATCAAGCACCTGCTTTCACAGGTCACTTACACACATACACACCTACACAAGCTTAACTTAGTCTAACAAAATATACCACAAAATTGTAAGTAACTACAATTACCACATACAAACAGGGACTAACAAGACAAAGATTTTTTTTTCCTTATTTTAGTTTGATAATTTAGGAAACTTACTTTAAATGATCCGCTGGCATATTAAATAGATGAATGACTAATAATGAACATTTTCACTGAAGAAAACACCCATATACCAATTCCCATTGCAAATTACTCACTCAAGTGGCATTTAACAGAGTAACCCCCCAAATTCAAAATTCCACAGCAACCCCAAATTATCTGTTTATTGATTCATAATTCTGTGCTTGGAACACATTTCTCCTGTAGAAATAAAATCAATTTCTAGCTATTTTCAATAACTGTTCAGCCTGAGGCAAGTTCTTTCAGCTAACATAAATATTGAAGAACTTACAAAGGACAGAATCTGAAGTACAGCAGCTCAGAAACAAGTAGCAAGGAAATTAATTAGGGGGCACAGGGGCTGTCACAGCCGCTTAATTGGCACAGTCCTTTCCATAATCATACAGGAAGTCCAAGTTCACTGGCAGATCCCAGGTTCTTGCCCTCTAGTCACATTAATGGGAGGAACACTGTTATGGCACTGTATTTAATCTGACATCTCTGAAAGGGGAGACATTCAGACTGTAAACAGAGCTCAGGCCCATGTTTGCCACCGGATCAAGCGGCTGTACCGTGGAATCAGCACTGCTCCTCTGCTTCCCTCTGAGAGGGCTCTGACCCAGCGGGCAACCTGGCACCCCCCTGCAGCTTCAGCAGGGCAGATTAGAGGTGGGGGGGACCTACAGATTTTAGCACTGGCTTCAGAGAGGTCCAAGAGAAGAGAGAAACTTTTACACATATGTATTTAGTAAAGTGAAAATACAGGTATTCAAGGTAGTATTAAAATAAAACAAAGAAAAAGCAAAACACACCTACATGTGCATACCTCAAAAATTACCCTGTCATGGCACTTGTAGGACTGAAGTGTCAACATGAACTTTTCCCTGGTCAAAGGACTAATGGTAGCACAGCAGCCATGTGGTTGTGAAAATTCAATGATATATCTGCATAGCAAAGAATTAGTCCATTCATATGTTTTTAATGACAAAAAGCAGGGAGCTATTACTCACAGGATGCTAAAGACTGAAACTCTGCTTTTACATTTCATGCCAAAAGAGAGGATTACACAACTGAGAACTATTGTAAAATGAGAGAATTTAATTGTTTTAACCTCTCAAATGCGTAGTGCTGCACATCTCTCTCTGCTGATCTAAAGGAGTGAACAGGAGGCCTGTCAGCACAGCTGGGCTGTAAGCAGAAGAGGAAGGCAGCTTGCACATGTATCCAGTTTCCTTGTTCATATTCTTTTACATTTTTAATCACTTTCCTTTTAATTCTGCTCTTGAAAATACCACAGAAGATACCATTTGTCTCCTCCATAGGAAAACCCATTAAGTTTTTTGGCTTCTTTTCTGATACTCTTCTTTTATTCACAAACACTCCAAGCCAAACCCTGAACTAAAACCAGGATGTTGGGAGTCACCACTTGCAGGCGTATTACAGACAGAGCTTTTGTTAAACAAGGTTGCCAGGAAGTATTTATTGTTGACTGACTACCACAAACATGAGAACAATACACATGTATCACATTTTAACATATCAAATTCTATCACATTATTATTATTATTAATGGGAGTATTTCTGAAGATGCTGCCTCTGTAACAACACTCTCAAAACTGCAGGAAACAAGGAATAAGATGGTTATGAATCACCCACCATTGTAAAGTCTCTCTTTAAAAACATATTCTGAACCTGTGACATGATGATGACCCTTAACTTTCATGTGCCCAATAGATCAGCACATTCGATGTGATCCATTAATTTGAGAGTCTGGCATGAGTCCATACCTGCCACAAGCCCTAAAGCCCAATCAGCACTGTCTACCCAAGGCAGGGGGTTCAACCCTATGTTTTTGTGATATTGTAAAAGGGGAAATTAATGTTTTTCTTCACCTTCTTCCCTGCAAATCTGCAACATTCAACATTTCTGTCCTCCTGCCACCTTCTCAATTTCTCTTTGTCCTTATTTCAAAATCACTACTGAAAAAAAGCAAAATAGGACTCAAAGAGTCTTAGGCACCAGTTTGGACTAAGTTCTAGTCAGGTACAGGTTTCCTTGGGAATTGAAAGGTATCTTTAGCATGATACAGAATCAGTCAGGACAGCAGCAAAACATGAGGAATACCACTGCAGACATGTACTAGAATGCTACCAAACCAGAAATAGCATACCTGAATTACCTGTATACAAATGAAACAAAAAACTGGATACTCAAAAATTACTGTTTTGCATCAGAAGAGCCAAGACAAGAACTGGAAGAACATCAGCAGATTTTCATTCTCATAGAGGTGCAGTGAAATGCCTGTGTTCCTGATATGACCTAGAAAGCAGAAGGTAAGACAACTAGAACAACCAATTTATAATTTTTACACCAGGATGCTCCCTTTCTGACAACCTGCACTATAAATAGCCTTAGAAACTGTTTGCTCTCTACCACAGGATAATGCCCACTTACCTATTGCACATTAATCATGAATGGACTCTGCAGAAGAGAGGTAAAACAACAACAATTCAAACTGTACTGAAGACAACAGCACAGCTGCTCCTATAGAGCTCACCTAGGTGAGCACTTACGTCATTGCTAATTTTCACTTGGAAAATGTGATGCTCTTTCACATTGACTGTTCTGTGATCTCAAACATCTTAGTCAAAAAGCAGACATCTGCATTGCAGACATTTAATGAGACACCGCAGGGGCCCCAATATGCCACACAAAGCTCAACATCTGAGGAGGCAGCACTGTGCAGGGGCAGCCCAGAGTAAACTAGGAATGGGCTCCACTTCAGTCCAAAGGCAGGAATTAAGCTCCTGTGTTAAACCCACAGGATTTACGTAGCTAATGGCCCTGCACAGATGCAGTATCCTTTCCTTCTTCTTGGGCTCAAGCACATGACATTCTCCTTCTCAATAGGAGAGTGTTTCTGCTCCTCTCCCAAAACAAAGAGAATACTGCAGTTTTAGGATTTCAGTCCTAACAAGTGGACACCTATTGAAACACTCTAGATCAGCACCTACTGATATTTCCTTCTGATTTGCAGACAAGAAAGTATTGATCAGACAAACTTCTCGACTGCCCTGACCTCCAACAGATCTGTTCTTCTCACCCTCTGCTTATTCAAGTGACAGGTTTTCCACAGAGAAGCCTCCACATACTTCAGCCATCCTGAGGCAATGTCCACGTTAAAATAATTTCTCACCTTCTCAAAGTAGCAGTGGACAACATCTGAGCTGTTCAAAAATAAAGCATGTTCTTTCAGCATAGAATACTGCCAAGACTGAGCATCACCACAGCATCGTGCACAGCACTTAACTGATATAGAATACAGGGCACATTTTACACTGTTTTCTGTTTAGTCTGGTTTCCTTATTGCAAAGGATATTTGTCTAATCTCCTGGAATCCTACCCGTGCCATAAATATAAGTGACCTGATTCTGTGTTCCACTATGTTTTCTCTTTGCAGGCTATCGCTTAGCTTGTCTTCCCTAGAAATTTCTCATCATAGTGCTTCTTTTTAAAAAAAGAGCTACAAATTGTCATTTAGGATCTATAGATGTTTACAACTGTATGTAAGCAAAAGCATTTTGGAATAAAGCTGAATAAGCTCTTAAGTGCATAAAAAGGCTCATATTGCTTGCAAACGGGAAAAAAGAAAAGTATGCAAAGTGTTATTTAATACTGGGTTTCTAAAACATCTAGTAACATTTTAGTAGAACTTAAGCTTCTGATGCAAAATTTGGCTACCTAAGATATTCTGAAATGAGTAAATACAACAAAACAATCACAGTGTTGCTCTATTTGTCTCCTAGCTACGCCACTTAGCCCTAGCAAATAGTAAGATAGGTCATGAGTCAGCCATGAGAACGGAAGGAGCCTCAAAACCAAGGGAAAATTAATCTTGAGAAAGAGCTAACAACTCCACAGCTAAAATCTGTCAGGAAACACTGAACAGATGAAGACTGCTCGCTGTACATGACAAGTTTGTATAATGAATTGTAATGAATATATGAAAAGATATTAAGAATTTGATGGAAATTAATCCAAATATCTTACTGGGAAGAAAGTCAAGGGCACGAATCATGGTGGCAGAGGTAAAACACGGGAAGAGCATAGACAGAGAAGGAAGAAGAGAGGAGGGAGAGAATTTCAAGGAGATGAGGTGATGGTTGAAAGAGAAAACAGCTAATCAAGAAGTTCACTTTACAGTCAAGAAGTTCCCTTTACAGAAGATTAGCTTCTCTCCTGCCTATCTGTCAATGACACCATGCTGAAGCAGGCATTTTAGGCAACAGGCTGGAGATCAGAGAGGGCCTCTGCTCACTGACCAGACAGAGGACTTGAGGCAAGGATAGTAGGGAGGTTTTCAAGGCTAGCACTGCCTACAAAAGAATGTGAAGAATTAACTTTTTCTTAGAGATTCAAATTTTTCTTATAGATTCAAAAGTCTGAATTTTTTAGGGAGGAATATTCTACAAAATGGACATAATAGTGTTAAGAACATAGTTAGGTTTAGAGCTGCGTGAAAAGTGTGCTTCGTGGTCAGGTGAAATTACAGGATGAAAGTTGAGTCCAGAAAGTCTGGAAACAAAGGCTTTAGGGTATGAACGGCATTCCTCACCAGCTGCACGACAGCCACAACTCTGAATACATTACAGTGATGCCTCATGTGGTCAGAAGTTTGGTTCATAGAATCATCAGAGACTCATAGAATGGTTTGGGTTGAAGGACACCTTAAAGAGTTTCTAGTTCCAACCCATCTGCCTGGGGCAGGGACATCTTTCCAGTAGACCAGGTTGCTCAAAACCCTATCCAGCCTGGGCTACACCACCTCCAGGGATGTGGCATTCACAGCTTCTCTGGGCAACCTGTGCCAGGGCCTCAGCACCCTCACAGTAATGGGCTTCTTCCTAATATCTAATCTAAATCTACTCTCTTTCAGTTTAAAGCTATTACCCCTTGTCCTATCAGTCCATGCCCTTGTAAAATTTCCCCTCCCCAGCTCTCTTGCAGCCCCTTTAGGTACTAGAAGGTGCTATATGAGCTCACTGGAGCCTTTTCTTGTCCAGGCTGAACAACCCCAGCTCTCTCAGCCTGTCTCCGTAGGGAAGGTGCTCCAGCCCCCCAATCATCTTCATGGCCTCCTC
The DNA here is from genome assembly GCF_020740725.1 of Corvus hawaiiensis. Lineage (NCBI taxonomy): Eukaryota > Metazoa > Chordata > Aves > Passeriformes > Corvidae > Corvus > Corvus hawaiiensis. Next base: position 10,096,071 of record NC_063218.1, read on the forward strand.
TGGACTTGCTCCAATAGATCCCCATCTTTCTTACTGGCCCCTCTGTTGGGGGCCCCAACACCAGTTCAGTGCTTTGGTATGGCAAGAGGATACTGTGGTTTATGACATTTGTACTGATGAGGCCGGCCTTTCTAATACTTCAAGAGGTGCTATACAAGGAATGGGTTTTCTAATTCTTCTCTCACTCTAACCTGAACAGCTGCGAAGAGGTAGATAGGGAGACATTAAAAAACACAGACATAATTAGTTTGGGCACATTCCAGAATCAAATTAATACTTCCAAACTTTGGTCTGTAGTGTACACTAAAAACAAAGCTGCCAACAATTTACATGTCCTTATGACACAAAAACTGTAAAGACACGAGCAGTATTTGTCAAAAAGTCTATAAGCACTTCAGAAGAGTCGTAAGCATAAGGCTGACTTGCTGGGACTCCACAATAAACTCTGAAACATTTATTAAGTATCCATTAATCATTAAGTCCTCATTACTTTTTTATGAGTGTACTCTTTAACAAAATCTATACCCAGGCTGTGAGTTTGAAAATTTCGTAATTGTTTTTGAGAAGCTCTAGTGTAAGGCTGGGTGGGAGCTCCTGTTACTCCTTCTCTGAGAAACCATGAGAAGCCAGAACACCGCTCTCAGCCTTCAGAAATCCAGTCTCTGAGCTCAGAAACCCATTGCTGTGTGGCAATGAATAGGGTTTAGCAATTTTTAATTTGGGATTTAGCTGAAGGGAAACAAAAAAATCCAATTAACATTTTTGCTCATGTGAGTCCGATTTTGTGAATGCTGAAGGATCACTGGGATGGTGGTTAAAGTACTTTTGACTAAATTACGTTTTGTCTAAATACTCTGCTCCATCAAAGCCAAAATATTTTTGAGATTTATCAGATTAAATGAGGTTTCACATGCTGTACTATTAGGACAGTCACTCTTATGTCTCACCATGGAGAGAGGACAGTAAAAAAGCTTTGATGTGTGGGGACTGGAAAGAAGGGACTTTTTTTTGGAAAAAATATTTGAAAGGTTTCATATTGGTTCCCAGGTAGTATCAAAAATAAATGTAAACTCCTCAAAATCAGCTGTCAAATGGAAATATTATCCTACAGGGAGCCTAGCCTGGGAAGTTGACATCAAGACTAGATTTGGAGAGTGGGGTGACACAAAAGTGAAAGATTTAGCCTTTTCCATTATCTAGGCATTGCTGCACATGCAATAAACACAAATGGGATTATTAGAGTTACCTGACAAGAATGAAATTTTCATACTATTGGGCCACTCATAGCAGGAATTTAAGCAGCTATTTTGAGTCTCATAGTTCTGGAAAGATGGGGCAGTTAAAAACTGTATCCAAGTGGGGAATTCCTCAGAGCAGGGACCAGTATTTCAAAAAGATCTTAGCTCTAGTAACAGTGCTAACAGTTTTAAAACTCAACATACCTTTATAAATTAGAAATTAGCAGAAGACAGAAAAAGGATCATATTCCTACACCTCCATGTCATCAGGCAGATGCAGAGTCTCCTTATAGCCTCCTCAACAGAGTATGCCTGGGTCATTTTAATTATGCATGTACTGCTGACAAACTTGTTCTTTATGTGTTTATTAGAGAGGATTAAAAATAGTAAAAATTGTATTAATATGTTTGTATCTTCTAGGACAAATCATGACTAATCAATTTAAACTATATGATTAAAGTGATATAAAATCAAGCCTTCTGGTTACTCTACTCCATTTTTATTATCACATGCAGAGTATCATTTATATTCACAACATTTTCACATGACACAGAGGGTATTTCATCTTACTTTTTCAATCATTTCTTCTCACAGTTGTGGAGACTAATTCAAAATTCTGCTTGCTTACAAAGGCTAATACAGGACACACTTCCACAGTCGAGTTAGTAAGACAAGAGGAAAAGAGCCCAGCTTTTTTTACAGAGCCTGCTTTGCCAGTCAGTACAGCAACTGTGTATGTAAGTCCAAATAATAAAAAGGACAGACCTCTGTGCTAATTAATGCTCAAAATACACCTAAACCCAGCACCAGCAGGAAGCAGACTCAAGAGTCTTACTAGACCAGATTTCCTGTCGTGATTCTACTCATCATCACTGGGCTGGCTCTGTCTAGCCCACAAAAGGTTAATTTAGAGCTAATGATTTTGGATCACCAAATACCACCGAATTTAGGATGGCACCAAAGCAGGCTACATCACCACACCGGAGGCTCCAGTCAACACCTGTCAAGTTTTTAATTCAAAGTAGATCTGCAGTAAGCTCTATTGCTTCAAGGTTAGCCAGACGGATTTGTTGCAGTACTCTTTCTTCTTTCCTTTCTTTGTGGACAGTGAACCTTGCAAGCAATACAAGCATAAATACAGCAGTAAAACTGTTCACTTTGCCTAGAAAGCTGAAGTTGCAATACATTGATAGTACAGGCATTAAAATGAACCTGGTGACAGTTTCCCATTAGGCAAAAAGGATTGTTTGTGGCTACGACTTTTGACTCACAACATTTTTGGAAATGGAGTGTTTCCATTTCTTAGCTGTTTAGATAAGCAAGAGATTAAACATTTTCATCCTCTCTAGGCACCTTTGACATTATTGAAAATATTTTATGTACAGCTCTGTATGTTTGACTACTCCAAGTGAGACAGGACATGGAGCAATTAAAATTCCCCCCCCCCCGCCCCAATAATTTGTTATTTATTTTTCCCATCCTGTCTAAACATAGCAGGAGGGGAAGAGCTGATGAATACAGCAACTTGCCATGACAAAACTAAAAATGTCTGATCATCCTACAAACCAAACTACAAACTCATAGGACCCAACCATTTTCAGAGTATCAGAGGCTTCTGCACAGGGCTTTGCCTGCTTCAAGTGCTGCTGTACAGCAGGCAGCTCAACGCACTGCCTGGTTCTTAATGGGTGAAACTGGATGCAGAGATAAGTGGTGTTTCAGTTGTGTTGGAAAGTGGTCATTATGCCTGAAAAGCTGCCCAAAATTATGCATGAGTGGGAACAGTAAATGGTAAGCGCAAGAAAGTACAGTGCATCACAGTCCTGTCATACTGATCCTTTGCCATATCTAGGCTTGAGAAGTGTATGAAACTGCTTCATAAAAATGCTCAGCCAGAAAAAACAAGGGCAAACTACTTCAGTTCCTATTTCTCCAAACCACCGAGATTCACTCAAATCAAGCAAGCCTCACAGTGCCTGTAGTAATAGTTATGAAGACATTATTATAAACTTTATGTAACCAAGAAATCATTTATATTGAATTTCACTCCTTACTTCCGTATCAAGCAAAATCACAAAAGGTGTAATAAATTAAACCAAGTTTAGAAACAAAACACAGCCCTGTGGTGAACACATCATCCATTGTATTATATCAGGGATTTTGCATAAGGTTGTGGTGCTACAAGTAGATTACACTTGGGAAGAGAAGAATGAAATTCATGTACTTACATGGCAAATATATATAAATACTGCCAATTTATTTCTCTTATTAGTTCAGCACCCTATCACCAGAGTCTCTTTCACCAGATTATCTCAACTACGTTCTCTGAAACTGCAAATTCAAAGCTGGAATCTTGATTCAAATCATGTATTTAAAAATATTTTTTAAGTACTTAACAACAGTTTTAGACAAGCGAAATGAAAATGTTTACGTATTTCTTCTAAGAAGATGCATTAACCAAACACATGCTCAGAGGTATAGCCATACATGAGGCTGCACACCAAGACATCAATTTTTGAAGAAACAGCAGCTGATAACATGTGCACACGAAACAGAATTCTTCAACATGTGGGCAGGGAGAATTGTATCACAGTTGAAAAAAAGTGCAACTTTTTGCAAAATACAAAGAAAATCCTGTTTTTTCATGAAAGTGTTGGTGTTAGTTCCTAATAAAGGATTTCAACATAGTAATTGTTACCTGATTCGCATACTATGGAGCCTGGCTTCAGTTCCAACATCATGGTGATTAGAGAGATGTCAGTGGAATACAGAATCTGCGTCCTGTGCGGGAGATTCATGGTCCACAGTTCTGGAGTTGGATGAAGAATGAACACCCATCCTCCTTTACTGCAGGTCACTTTGGAGCCATACTTCTTGCCTATGAGGTCTGTGGAATGCCTGATGACCCCATACTTAGTCTGTGTTACAGTTCCATGCTGGACTTTCACAGGAAACATGGACTCGTGGCCCAAGAACACAATAGCTGTGTCACCATCCTTTATCGTATCTCCATATTCAACAAAACTCATTGTGACAGTCTTGTTGCTGACTGATGATTGTCACCTAGAGAAGAATAAATATGTCAGGATAATTTCACAGGACCACAATGGAGCTGAACCTACAGACACAAACCCAAGTAATTTTATTTTCTCCAATACAGAACAAAACCCCACTGTGCAAATAAGACGTTAGCAAGAGAGCTCCAGGAAGTTCAGAGACCTGCATCCACTGTACTCTTGATCCAATTACAATCAATGGAAATATCCCACAGATTTGAACATAACAAGTATTTTTCCTGGTTTATGGCACATTTTAAAGAAAAACCGAGAAATACATCATTATTTACTCAGCCTGCTCCACAATGCTACTGCAGGTTACCACCAATTTCAGCATCCTGCTCAATTACAGTTCATGAGCACTCAGAGCATGTTATTAAGTAGTAACTTCTATTCCCATCTTCTTGCTTATTTCTTGGTGATTTACAACACAAAGACATTCTGCTACTTGCCTGGACCTCAATCACCAGCTATTAGGAACACTAACAAAAGTATACTTGAAAGTTTTCCAAATGAACATTTAGAGATAGGCTAAAGGCATTAATTTATGCATACATTTGACTAACTACATGGAAAAAAAAAATTGTGGCCTTTAATTTGCTATTGGGGGTGCCAAGTAATTGTCTGGGAAGTGATCTCCGCTACAGCTAAATGTAAACAACCATTTGCAAGCTAATGCAAACAGCTGAATCACTTCAGCCCCGTGGTCTCAGGGCTGTTTTAGAGAATTACAATTAAATTTTGATGGCTTGAGAAGACAATCTAGAAATCAGAAGGCAGCTTACAATGAAACCTGAAGTTGCCTTTCAGATAACGCAGCTAACTATCTAAGCTACAGGTTGATCAGTTCATGCAAGAATTGTTTAATGAAGTAATAGGGATCCCAAAGTTAGAAATTAAAGCCTATGCCACAAGGCTTTGAAAGTCAGATTTTTGGTACATCATCCCTGGCAGAATTAAAAGCAGCGTTACTTTTCGTTTCAGAATAATTACTGAATTGCAGTACTTTTGTACTGAATATTTGACAATTTGGTCCTGCTTCACCATTTTAATTAAAAACGTTCAGTTCTCAAATTGTAGTCTGGTTTTGCTGACCAGAACTCCATGTACCTCAATTTGCTGTTAAGAAGCTAGATTTGTAATTTTTCCACTGCACTCACTGAGGTTGATAAAACAGATGTGCTTGTGGCCGAAACTTCCAAAGTTTATGACATGCTTATTGCGTAAGGTGTTCAGATGCCAAGGCAGAAGAGGCTTGTCTGGACATATGGTGAAATAGCAAAAAAGGCATCCCATGAATTCAGAAATGTATACATAAAGGACTTTGTGAGATAGAACAAATGCTGTGTTTTATAGCTTACACCTTATGATTATGTTCACGTCTTAATCTTTCATAAAAGATACTTATAGTTCTCATTCCAGATACTATTAATGCAGTGCAGTTTTCAGTTCTCATAAGTGTCATTTGAAAGGACCTCAAATGGAAGCCATTTCTTTCACAGTATTTACTGCACTTACACCCATGTGCAAAAGAACATTCCTGCAGAAGGCCTGCAGGAACACTGACTGAACTCCTCTCCCTATGATTACACCAACTGGCTCCCAGCTTCCTTGCCTTCCTTTGAGCCACTACACTTACCATAGCTAATTGTCACAGAAGTGAATCACAGAATCATCAAGGCTGGAAGGGACCTTTAAGATCACCAAGTCCAGCAAGTCCATCCATGTCAATGCACACTGACATCCCAAGTGACACATCTCTCAGGCTCAGACCTCACCTGGCACATTATATTCATACACTTGGGGTAAAATTGGCATCTGTGAGGAATTTTGGAAGTTTCTTTGCCTCACCCCTTGTCAAGGAGCAAAGTGAGCTACAACCACTTGAAATACTTCCCATTCCGTGGCAGTGCAGAGGCTCCCGCACTGTTACATTTCTCCCGGAGCAGCACACGCAGGGGATTGGTGCAGCACCGCTGTTGCCACACGCTGTGGGGGGAATTGGCGATGGGGGGGATGGCAGTGGCGGGAAACTGAGGCGGTGCCCCCCTGCCACGGGGTCAGGACTTTTCTGTGGGATTGCCACGGCTGCAGCGACCTAAACCCAACGCCCCAGGCCATCCCTCGCAGCCTCACAAACTAAACAACTAACACGATTCTGTGTTCCCACGCACACACCTCTCTCCCCTGACCAGATCCCAGAGGGAGCTCCCGCAGGCTACCCCCTTCCCCCTCCTGAAGCCTGGCTGCAGCCGAGGTAGGCACAGCCGGGGTAGGCACAGGCCCCTCACCGCCCAGGCACACGCACACTGGGGAGTCGCTCCCTGCCCCCGCTCAGAGCTGACCCCGGTGCCGGGGCCCCCCTCAGCCCCCTTCCGTAGCCCGAGGACGGTAACGCGCCTCCTGCACCCTAGCAGCTCCTCAGCCCGTCCCAGCGGACCCGGGAACCTCAGCTGCGGGAGAGTGAGAAGCACGGACTGGACAGGGAAGGGGTGAGAGGTGGGGGATTCGTCTGCGAGAGAGCAGCGTTAACCCGTGACGGCCGCGGGCGCCGGCTCCGCGGGGGAGGAACGCCATCGCCCCAGCGCCCCGTGTCCCCCCGGCTGCCACCGACTCTCCCCGTGCCCCCGAGCCGTTACCTCCCCAGGCCCGGCCCGACCCGGCCCGGCTCTCCTCACACGCGGAGCCCGCCCAGCACCTCCTTCCGCCCCGGTCGCAGGTTGCTGACGCTCCCGCCGCCTCCGCCCCCGTCAGCCGTGCCTGGAGCCGGGGACTCGCCGCCGCCTGTACCCGGCGCGTTCAGACCAAGTTCCTCCAGCCCCATCGAGGCGCCCGTTTCGCTCAGCCTGTCATGCCCACAGTCCCATCGAAGCATCCATCCCCCTCACCACACCCGCCCCCTCAGCCCCATCGAGGCGCCTGTCCCCCGCAGCCCTATGGTGACTGCCCCCGCCCCATCCTCTCAGCGCTCCTTGCTGGGTCCTGAGGAGTGCGGACGGTCACTGACAACCTTCAGCAGCCCCCCCGCCCCCGGCACCCCGGCGGGGTGTTCCTGGCAGTGAAACTTGAGGGGGCCCAGTGGGTCACTGTGAAAAGCCATGATGGGGACTGATAGCCCCAGGGGGAACTTGGTGTTTATCACCCATTAAACGTGTGGGGTGTTTCGAGGGCCACCGCCAGCAGGGCTGAAGCCCCTTCCCCTGGTAATGATTCTGCCTTTGCCATTGGCAGACCTGGGTCTTGCCTCCAGGGCCCAGGCAGGCAACTTCCAGAAAGATCCACATGCCCTTCCCCCAAGGCACCCTCAGGGAAAGGCAGCTTGAGGCCAAGCAAGCTCTTCACAGGGGTTTCATAAGGCTGGTGGAGAAACCACACTGCACTGAAACTCAGAAGCAGCAGAATTGTTATCTAACCCCCTAACAGCATGGTACTAACTCCTACTTCTGTCTCGTGTTTAGGATTGAAGTGATGTGGAGAGCCCTGCCTGCCCTGGTGGTACGGGGGCTGTAGTCAGGAGGCAAGGAGGAGCAAAGGAGGAGAATATCTCCTCATCTTCTGTTCACAACAAGCCCAGGCCACCTGGCATGGGAGCGGTATGGGCATAGCAGGGAGCATGTGAATCACCCTGGACGTGCAGGTAGTGTTCCCGGCTAAATCAGATAACACTTTGTACTGTGCTGCATTCACCAGTAACCTGCAATACACAGTAATGGAGAAAAAGTCATCCTTTCACAATCACAAACACAGTAACGGAGAGCTGTTTAGATGATGATCTGTGATTTTTTAAGTTAATGTGGTTCCACCAAGTATAAGAGGTTTTTTTCCCATTACCTTCAGTGAGAACATATTTTTTGTTATGGTGTTGACCTGCCCATAGCATAATTGCAGTAGTCTTTGTTAGTTATGAAACTCTCCTCCATCTAATCTAAACATAATGTATGCAGTTTCAGAGGTTTCTTAAACTGCAAACTCCTACTCAGCTGTTTTTCTGACTGGCAATCATGGCTCTACTGTGCCTTTATATTTGCACCCACTTCGTTTAATTTTCTGTCATTTTTAGTGTCATTGGTTATATTTGTCATTGTTTATGTTCTCATGTCCTTTCTTTCCCATGATGGGCTGCTGTTCAGATCACTGTGGGCCTGACGGTATGCAAGATTGAGACACTCAGCAACTCCTCATGTCCACAGGCACTCAGCTCACTGGAAACAATCAGTAATTTTCAACAGACTGCCTGCAGTGAGAAAAAATACACCAAGGATAATAATTAAGCAAATATATTTTAAGTGATAAATGGGAAGAGAAGTTTCATTTGACAAGTTAAGCAGATGCAGCTATGGCCAATTTCTTTAATCTACCAGTACATGAGTGTTATGTTTAATTTTCAAGTGGTGTTTAGTTGTAGATTAGGAATTGGAAACAATTCAGTTGTTCACAGCAAACCACCTACTCTTGCTGTTTCCTAATTTGGAATATTCTTCTGTGTTTTCAAGACGATGTTTATCCCCTAATTCTTCAGGTTCATATTACGTTCATGCAAGTAATTTCAGAAGACACATTCACTAACTAACACCCATCTCCTCTTGCACTTGTACACCACACAACATTTATAATTAAGCCTCTTAGGAAGTTAGCTGCATGGCCCATGATTAATTTCCCTTAATTCTTCATTGTTAAAGCTCAGTTCAAAGATCTCTGGAGTAATCAGCCCACCTTTCCATCCGGAAATGTAGCATATAAATCAGTATTCACTAAGATTCCATCCCAGCATGGAAAGCGAGTATTCGTGCCTTTATCACAGTCTAACAGGCCATACAGGCTTATCCAAAGGGAGTGTTTCCCAGCAGATGAGGCAGATAAAGCGGGTGATCAGAGGCTGTTGACACAGGGCACAGCATCTGTAATTAAGTCACTAGGGAAGCTGGCACTGAATGCTGTGACCAAGATAGCATCCAATTTACACACAGCTTTCAGCAAATCTTAAAATGCTGTCTGAGTAAAACCCAGCCACTTCTGACTTCCTGCATGCTAGAAATTTGTCAAATAGTGGTGAGAAAAGGGGGGTAGAGGGCGCATTGTTTATCAAACATGTAAATTGGATATATTTTAGTGGTTTTACGTTCGTGACTCTCTTTCCATGTCACCCAAGTTCTGTGAAGAAGAGGTGTGTGTTTGTGTTGGAAGTTTAATGTATGGCACACTGAGACTACTTACTACCTGCTTACCATGACTGGTATTCCCTGTTCTGCAAGACTGGGAGAGAAAGAGCATATCCAATGAATAGAAATGGATCCTTGGGTTTTGGATCTTGAGGTGACCTTGACTCCACAAATCTCCTGAACAATTAAATTACAGAACAGTTGATTGCTTTTTTGTTTGTATGGCAATAGATTACAAAATAAGATAAAAGGAGCCTTCAGAACCTACCCTGATAGGTTTTTTTTGTCTTTTTGTGGAGAACACCACCACAAAAATATGGTGTAAGAAAATGTTTTTAATATATTTCTGTTTCAAATTAAAAATAAAAAACACGTGTTTTACATTTTAAAAAATCCACAATCAGAATTGTGTTTTCAACTGAGGTAATCCAGTAATATTACATTTATATTGTAATTTATTGAGGACTCTAGGTACAATTTTACACTTATAATTAATTAATACTTATTTGGCCATGCATTATTTGCAATTTACACTATTCGAAAGCGTGAGCATTGTGTAAAACTAGTAGTGTGTAGGGGAAGATTTTGCGAGGTTAAAAGTGCAGAGGAGACCTAGAGAGAGGATTTGTTCTTTGATCCGGAAGCTAAGAGACTGGACTTGCACAGATGCCGAGCCCTTGGCTTCTCCTGGAGATCTGTATACTCAGCATCTCAGTCTACCAGACCTGGAATAACTCGGAAATCTGGATGGCAGCCAAACACAGCACATTTTTATTTGAAGCAGTCTAGGTTTTTTATTTTGCAATGATTTCCTCTATATGTGTATTATTACTTTTAAGTCCTAAGCAGTTCTGTAAAGTGCACATGCTTCTTGTTGTTAGGGTGAGGGTACTGGTCATGGTGCTGAAAGGATTGTGGTGAGGAAAGAGTTCCAGGTGATGTCACCTGACATTCATAGCTCATGTCAAGGAAAGCAACTCTGGGACTCAGATCCGCATTCTCACGGATAAGTACGCTCTATTTGGACAGGAGGATCAACATGGGTTCTGCTGTGAGACACACGTCAGAGAAAGATAAAGATACTATTATGTAAACGTGAAAGTCAAGACACTCATTCACATTGTTAACATGTATTATTTCTGCATACAGCAGGACTCTCAGCTGCATTTTAGCTTTGGGACAAACCTGCTCATTTCTACAAAAAGAGCAGTGGAAGTCCCTATTTTCGTGAATTTCAGGTGAGCTTTAGATGGGTCAGATCCCAGAGTTCCTGTGCCTGTCTTTAGCAGGAAATCACCCACTCTCCAATAAAAGCTGAAGACTTTTTTTTTTTTTTTTTTTTTTTTTTGGCACATGACAAGAGCAGAGGATTCACTGTGATTTACACAACCACCCTACTTCCTTTCAAATTAAACTGTAAAACGAGCCCACGGCTTTGCAGGTGCTGGAGGCGAGGTGCAGGTCCTCCCTCTGCAGAACCAGGCTGCCGGGGGCTGGGCGCCACATCCGCAGCCACCTCAGGGGCTTCTGCCAGCTCGGGGGCAGTTGCCACTCACAAGGCTCACGGCACGGCCAGTCTGCACACTACATAACCCTTATTTTGTGATGGTGCATTGTCACACCCGCGTTTGAACCTTCGACCAAGGCGTTGACAAAGGTGTGAAGCCTGCAACCGGCTATGTTGGTGTGCAATCGATGGCAGCCGCGGGCCGGTGGCACACGACATGGATTCCTGCCCTCCCGCTCGCAGTAACGGATGGCGCCGGGGCCGCCTCAGCGCCGCGAGAGCGCCCCGGGGGGTCCCTCCACCCCCACTCGGCCTCCCCGACGCCGAGCAAAATGGCGGCAAGCGCGGGCCCGGCCGGCGGCACAACGCCCGCCCCACCCGCCGACGCGCGGCCCAATGGAATGAATGGGCTATAAATAGCAGCCAATGGGGTGCCGGCTTGCGCTCTATATAAAAGAGGCGCGGCGGCGGTGCTGGAGCTTCACTCGGATTCGGGCGGTGCGGTCCGCGGAGCGGCGGGGAGGTTCTTGCTGTAGCTGCGAAGCCCGCGGTAAGTCCCGGGGCAGCCGAGCCATTCTGCAGCTTTAAAACGAAGGACTTTGGTTTTTTTCCTTTTTTTTTTTTTTTTTTTTTTTTTTTTTTTTTTTCTTCCTCCTGCTGTGTGGGGTGGAGCCGGTCCAGCTGAGGCGGGGCGGCGCGGGGCAGGGGCGCAGCCGGGGCGGGGAGCGGCGCAGGTGCTCGCCGGGCTGGTTAGGCTCTAAAACCAGATTAACCCGGTATTTAGCAGGGTAGTTACATACGTTTGCCCCGTCCAGGTTCCCTGAGAGAGCCGTTTGTTGTGCAAGGGCTTGTTGGATGCTGCCCTCTCCTCCCCTTCCCGGTCGGGGAGCAGCTGGGGCTCCGCGGACGCGGAGGGTGCCGGCACTGCCGGTCCTCGGGATCCCCTCCCCCGGCAGCGGCGGGAGGAGGCGCGGCCGCGCACTGAGGGCGCAGTGGTGCCGCCCCGCTCACCTGTCGGCCGGCCCGGGGTCCGGCAGGGCCGAGCACCCCCCGGCCCGCGGCGGCCCGGCAGCTCCCCCCGCCCCGGAGCCGCGCGCGGGGTCTGCCCGGTGCCGCAACGGCTGCTCCGCGCGACCTTGGGCGCGTCCCCTCACCCGGGCGGCGCCTCGGGAGGCAGGAGAACCTTTGCCCCTGCGGCCGGGGATGGTGAGCACGGGGCAGGGGTGGTGGAGGTGAAGAACTTCACATCTATCTTCCTCCTTGGCGCAGGTGGAAGGTGGTGTAGCAGCAAAGGTGTGAAAGACGCGGGTGGAATGTGAGCCAAGGTGACCTTCTGGGTGCCTGGCGTTCCCTCGGGCGGTCCGGAGGCTGCCAAACAAACCCCCAGTGATAGGCTTCCCATCTTTCTCCCCTAGTGACTGCGGTAGGGTCAGCCATGCCCTTCTCAAACAGCCACAACCTCCTGAAGATGAAGTACAATCCTGAGGAGGAGTACCCTGACCTGAAAGCTCACAACAATCACATGGCTAAAGTGCTGACCCCGGACCTGTACAAGAAATTGAGAGATAAACAGACTCCCAGTGGATTTACCCTGGATGATTGCATCCAGACTGGGGTTGACAACCCAGGTAATGGGATCATTAGGTCTGCATAATGATCTGTTCTCCCTCCTGACTGGAAGTGCTTCTTGACAATGGTACCCAAAGTTCTCGAGCTACTGAGGGACAAATCTTCTAAAACATTGAGAGACTGCTCTAAAGGCATGGCTGTGTTAGGAAGCCATGTTTCCATCACGCTATGTTCTATGCTGTGATCTGACATAACAATTCCCAGACACTTCAATTATGTAACTGCTCTGCTAAATACTTTCAATCTGAAGAGAAAAAAAAAAGCCAAACCAAATGCATTCTAATTATAACTCAGCTGGGGAGGGGGGGGGAAAAGTCAGTTTACCTGGCTGTTCTGGTCTATTCCTATTCCAGACTGTGGTTATGTGATGTTCTCTAGCACTTCTATGAAAAAGGGAGAGCAGATGTGTTTACATGTTAACATTACAGTATTTATTTTTACTCTAGCAATATCAAAATGGCCCAACTAAATAATCAGAGACTGCCTCCTGATGAGGAGTACCCGGACCTGAGCACCCACAACAACCACATGGCCAAAGTTCTAACCCTGGATTTATACAAGAAACTGAGAGACAGAGTCACACCCAGTGGCTTCACCCTGGATGATGTCATTCAGACTGGGGTTGATAATCCTGGTAAACTGCATTGAGAATATTCCATGTGAACCAGCTGAAGTAACTGGTGCTTTTGAATATGGTGACTTAAAACTTATCTTGTGGAGGTGGTATTTATAAGCAGACTACAGAAATGTAGCTCTGTAGCAGAAGGAGCAAAAGCAAAGCATGCTTGCTTGCAGCAAAGCATGATTGTTTAGACATGAAGTTCTATGCAGTGATCTAAATTAGCTAGTGAAATTAGATGTGCTGTGTAAATTTGTCCTAAACCAAGCTTGGCAAATGAGCATGGTTTAATGACAACAGCTATGGGTTTCCACAGCACTGCACTTGACTAACTGGATGAAATGTAAAATGTAGGGTCTCTCCAAATGTTTTCATGTAAGAACAAATTTCTAAGTGACTAGTCTTGCCACTAAAGAACTTGCCTGGTTAGTGCTGCACTGGAGTACAGCCAAATGTCACCCAAACTTAGCTTTTCTGACTTTATTACCACTCCAGGCCATCCCTTCATAATGACAGTAGGATGCGTGGCTGGTGATGAAGAGTCCTATGAAGTGTTCAAGGAGCTCTTTGATCCAGTTATTGAAGACAGGCATGGTGGCTACAAACCAAGTGATCAGCACAAGACCGACCTGAATGCTGATAGTCTGCAGGTATGAACTTCTGATCAGTTACAGATTATTGGTCTGAGGACTGTGAAGTTGTTGGCAGCTGCCTAAACTGGTTGCTCAGGCTCTATTCCCTTGCTTCCATTGAGCATGGACACTTGGGCTGTGAGTCTGGTGCGATTAGCCTGAAGAGCTTGCTGCTGTGGGATGTCAGTGGCTGGGTACAGCCAGGCAGCTGGTGTGCAGCAGGAGCTTTATTCAGGTGCTGCTGTGGTGTGGGTTGTGCCACACACCTTCAGTGTGTATTTCCATAAGCTGTGGGCTGTAATAGTCAAGCTGAACAGTACTGTCCTGGGAGTCAAGGACTACCATGAAACTTAAAACACTTTTTGGATCTTAATTACCAACTGATGGTGTCATACTATTGAGTAAGTATTTTTACAGCTAGGACTAAGGATTCCTAATAACTTTATGGATTTTAAATGTTACTGTAAACTCTGGGAGTTCCTAACTCCATGTTGATTTGCTATCCATAGATCATATTGAAAGTAAGAGGCTTGGGAGAACAGAAATGAATAATTTTCATTTACAAGAGTAAAACACCTAAAGAATGTTTTGCCTCATGTTGATATCTCTAGATTGCAAATCTGAAGGGGTAACTGAAGCCCAGACCACAGTCTGAAATGGACATAAAACTGTTGTTCTGGTGATGTCTCTGTCTTCTAGGACTGCTTAGTAGCTGTAGCCTTGGCTCAAAACAAGAGTCGTTACACAGATACTTGATGTAATGCTGAAGAAAATAGTCCTGAAGTGAGGCACTGGCTTACAGCCCAAGCAGTCAATACCTCAGGTGGAAAGTGCATTCTTAAATGCATGGGGGCTACACGTGTTTAGGGGAGGTATCTTGGTATTAGGGTCGTACTCACTGGTTTCCTAATCTTGTAGGGAGGTGATGACCTGGATCCCAATTATGTGCTAAGTTCCCGTGTCAGAACTGGCAGAAGCATCCGTGGATTCTGTCTTCCCCCGCACTGCAGTCGAGGAGAGAGGCGGGCTATCGAGAAGCTCTCTGTTGAAGGTAAAGTGAGAACTGGGTGCATCAGGGGAGCACTTCTGTCCTTTGCTCAAGAGGTGTCCTTTGCAGTTTGAAAATAGAGGCACTTGGCAAAAGCCACCTCCCTGGAGGCTTAGTCTGAACATGGAGCTTTCCCTGGAAAAGGCTCACTTCATGAGAGCTGCCTCAGCATTGGCAGCTTGTAGCTTGAGAGCAAGAGCACATGGCAGAGGGAAGTTGCACTGCATTAAGTTGACCTCGGCTGATTTCTCAAAAGCCCTTCTGTCTGTGTGGGGAAAGAGGTTGGTTCATCAGGGCTCAAACCTGAAATGTAACAGGTATGTAGCAACTACAGGTCTTGAGTCATGGGGTGCAGTATTTTGTGGCTGCTTTTAATTGACTTTCATTAATGCTTAGCTTGCTTAGAGAAATAGTCCTGCTCCAAATCTGCAGCTGACTAGAATAAGACTTGGTTTTCAGTGAGACTCCTCAGCTGGTTTTTTTTCTATTGCTTCCCTGTGCTCAAGGTACAGTTCTAGAGACTGAGAGTGTAGTTGTTTCAAAACCTCTCAAGGGCAGGGTAACAGTCCTTGACTAGCATAATACTGCTTGTTACATTCATAACCTTCGTTCTCATTGGAAGAAAAGCAGTCTCCGTTTTTACAGTTCAGCAGCAGTAGTGATTCTATACTGCATGTAAGGGAACAAAGGCTACTTGTATAAGCCTGGAAGGTGTAGACAAATCATCTGACACTGCCTCAAGTTCTTTAATGCCACAAGGGTATTGCCATTACAGATGAAAGCAAGGGAGGAACCAGACCCAGCAGATCAGATGTTGCTGTGTGTGGTCTCCAGAGTGCTGGGAAAGTCTAGCACCCTTAGTCCCATTCTAAAAAAGCCTCTCTTTTTCAGCTCTGGGTAGTCTGGATGGTGATCTCAAGGGGAAGTACTATGCTCTGAGGAACATGACTGATGCCGAGCAGCAGCAGCTGATTGATGACCACTTCTTGTTTGACAAGCCAGTTTCTCCTCTGCTGTTGGCCTCTGGGATGGCACGAGACTGGCCTGATGCCAGGGGTATCTGGTGAGTATGTGTGTGAGGAAGCAGTCATAGAAGTCAAAAAAGTCTAGCAGTTTCAGTGGTGACTTGTACTGTTGGGCAAAATAGCAGCTTGTATTGCTGAATCTGATGAGAACTTTCCATGGGGGAAGTTGCAGCTTAACCAGCAGAATTTGGACAAGTGTTCTTCTGCTGGTAAGAGAAAGCCAGCTTGGCTAGCCCAGAACCAGAGCCTGCCCATCCAACACAGGTTAGTGAAGTACCAAGCAAAAACTGAATGAGTTTATAGAACCTACATCACCTGTAAAGGAGCAGATGTACCACTACAGTTGGCTCTTCCCACAAGAGTTGAGAGTAACTTGTGGTACAAACCACAGCATTGTCTTAGCTCAGAGTTGATCCTGAATGCATAGTTACTTCCTTGTAGTCTTTTCACTTCTGCTTGCAGAAACTCTTGGTGTTGAACTAGTATGGCTTTACCTGTACCAGTGATGAGATTTCCCCCCTTGTCCCCAGAGACTTGGTGAGAGGAATTGACTGATGCAGGGGTGTGGAATGGAAGGATTCTGCTTGTTTTAGATGTAGGTCACCTACATAAAACTCCACATCTCAGGAGCTTCTGCAGCATAATTAACTTGCTCCCTTGTAAGCTAAGGGCTAGGTTTTTATCAGCAGGAATGCTCCGATCTTATTACTGCAGCTGTTTCAGTACAACCCAGAGGAAGCATGCTTTGTTTCTGTAGGTCACCTTTAAGATTGCATCATCTACCTGCAGATTGCCAGCACCAGATAGTGCTGTCATCTGAGCATGACTAATCCACAGGCTTGAAGTGTAATGTCTTAGTGTTGTCTGCATAAATAACTTTCCTCGGGTACTAGCTAATTTCTGATCCTAATCAAGTTCAGAAATTACCAGCATGATAAACACTGATAGTACTTGCTGTCAGCTGCAAACTGGGACAAGAGGAGCCATTGTTCAGAGGATTTTTATATAGCTTCTCTGAAGTGCCCTGATCTAAAATTAATAGTGAAACTAAGGTACAAAGTGCAGTTTGACAGAATCTGACAAAATTCTGCTGAAAAGGCTTGTTAAACCTGGTGTCATTATGAACATTATTGTACAGGACTCCCTCAAAGTCTACTGATCACCTTCCTGCAAATTGCTGAGCAGAAATACCTTAATTTGTCAACTGTGGTTGCAAGTGAACCAGGGAGATGAGGGGGTTTTAGGTTTTGATACTGTTAGACGAGGTAATGCCATGTTACTACTCACTCTGTAAAGGCCAATTCAAACTACCTCTTAAAAAGAGCAGGGTAACAACTATCAGCTTAACTCAGGTCCTGTGTGGGCAAAAGCAGGAAGATCAATCTTGTTGAAGCAGCTGAGTGATCCTCTTGAACTAAAAACTACAATGATGAGCAATTTGGTGCCATCTTCAAAATGTGAGGTGGGAAAGACAGCAGATTGATTGCTTTGTCTCCTAGGCACAATGACAACAAGACCTTCCTTGTTTGGATCAATGAAGAGGACCACCTTAGAGTTATTTCCATGCAGAAAGGTGGCAACATGAAGGAAGTATTTAACCGCTTCTGTACTGGGCTAACAAAGGTAAATCACTATTGTCTGAGCCATGGGTTCAAATGGCACATGGTTCTCTGGTTAGATCTGAGAACACAATTTTCAAGCCCCCTCTGGAGTCCTGTGTGGTGGTGTTTCATAGCCTGGACCTCTGGGAACACCCTGATGAGATCCAGAGCTGTGAGGGCTCCAAAATACCTGTTGTGGCAAAAAAGCCTTGTGGCTGTGAAATCTAGAATATATTTGCTTGATGTGGTGGCATCCTTATCCAAATGTCTCAACTGTATTTTAAAGACATTCTACATGATTGTCTAAAGCTTTGAGACACATTGGGGGGGAGGAGAAGTTGCTTGAAAGTGGATGGGCAAAGCTGGACTCAGCTGAACAGCTGGATGCTGTTCTCTACTTCTAGTTGTGATACAAGCTTGAGCTTTACCAGCCCTTTTCCTGATCCTAAGAGATGTGCCAGCTTGAGATGTATTGAGTCCAGCTTCCCAACACATAGTGACATATGATGATAGCTTTTAAACTTAGCCTGTCTCACTGCTAGGAGCAAGATGAAGGTCTTAAAAGCCCCTTGTTGGTGGCTGGTTTTTTCCATAGGGGAGGGGGCTTATGTGGCTGAAATAGATATTCTGAGTGTTGTGGCTGTTGCTGGGTGAGTGAAGCTGCAAGTGAGCACTAATGGATGTCTTACAGTCTTAAGGCAGAGAACAAACTCTAAACATTAATTTTTTCTATTTATAGATAGAAAGTCTCTTCAAGGCCAAAAACTATGAGTTCATGTGGAATCCACACTTGGGCTACATCCTGACCTGCCCATCCAACCTTGGAACAGGGCTCCGTGCTGGTGTGCACATCAAGATCCCACACCTTGGGAAACATGAGAAATTTGGAGAAGTCCTCAAGAGGCTTCGGCTGCAGAAACGAGGCACAGGTGAGAGTTGGTTACACTGATGGCTGAGTCAGTCTGCCCTAAGACACCGGCAAAAGCCTGGTTAGGGCCAGAGCCATCTCTTGGTTCGCACTGTCAGTGCCTGTCACACCATCCAAGAAGGTGCCTTTGTAAAGGAGAGAAAAGTTTTCTAATTGTATATTGAAGGAGTTGAAGATGCCAGTGCTTTATATGTTCTATGTCTGGTGATCTAGTTAGTGTCCTGTGTGTCATTCTGAGCACCAGATAAGGTGGACCTGGTGGCAGCTGTTCCTGTTCTAAGCAAGGATGGGAATCCTGGTTTAACCTATGGTTGGGAGATGGCTCCAGCAGGTACTTGTGACCTCAGGTTAGATTGCTCATGGGTCAGAAGAATAAAGAGCTGGCCTAGTGGCATGTTCTGTGGTTCATGTTGGCAGTCACACATGGCTTCATCCTCCTGCATGTAGGAGGAGGCACCAGTGGCAGCTTGTAGAGAATGATCCTGCTGTGTCCTTGCCTTAAGCTAGGTGAGGGAAGAAAGGCAGACTCACCTGCTCTAGCTGAGGTCAATGTTGTAACTGAATCTCTTGCTGCAGGTGGTGTGGACACAGCTGCTGTGGGAGGAGTGTTTGATGTCTCCAATGCTGATCGTCTTGGTTTCTCTGAGGTGGAGCTGGTGCAGATGGTGGTGGATGGTGTGAAGCTTCTCATTGAAATGGAGAAACGCCTTGAAAAAGGCCAGTCCATTGATGACCTCATGCCAGCTCAGAAATAAAGCACTTTATTCTCATGCTTCCTAACTTATTGGATGAATAATAAAAATGTCACTCCAATTCAAACCCTTGGGGTCAGAGCCCACTTAGTTACACTGTAGAGAAGTCTTCCATCCATCTGTGTTAGAGTTTATTTTTTTGATGGTTGAGATGTTGCTGAAAATGAAATAAACTATTGTTTGGCCTGAGATGTCTTAGATATGTTAACTGAATGTCTTTGAGATTTAAGTGGCTTGGTTTTCATAGTTATGCTAGGTGGTCTGGTTTTGTCTGCAAGCACATCTTCCTGGATGTGTTGCTGCAGACCAGCTGCGTTGAAATGTTGTTAAAGCAGTTTCAGAAGTTGAACCTTTTAACTTGATTGTAGTTGCTGTACATTTGAGAACTAGTGTTAAACATGAATCACTGCAAACATGCCCTACCTCCAAGGCTTTGACTTGTGCATCTGCTCATGCCAACTGTAAACTGTCATTATCCTGAGTACTGCAAGCCAGGCTGGCTCCTGTAAGGGGGGGTGGGGACAACGACAGGGCTGGCTCCTCTCAGATGGGCCCTCTGGTGCTGCAGGGCAAGGCTCTGCAGTCAGACTACAGCCCATGGTACCACTGACCCTGAGCTGGTTTGTGGGGAGTTGTCTTCAATCTAGGGTGGTGCAGAGAGCTGGTGTGAACAACCAGTTGCCCTTTTGAGGGTAAAGGGGGGAGGTGAAACCTAGATTCTCTCAGCTCATGCTTGTTTCTTAAGTGATTTCAGCTCAGCCAGGGCAGAGGTAGGGGCTGGAAGCTGCCACTTACAGGAACATAGCAGCTAATTAGCTTTAGTCAGCTGACTCTTGGCCCATGTACCAGTTGCCCCATGAACCTAAAAAAGAACAGTATAGTCAATTAAAACATGACAAACAGTTTTTTTTCCAAATTGGGCCTGGCTTGCAAGCTCAGGTAGTTCTCTGGGTGTGAGCTCAAGATTGCATCAAGTAGGTCTGTTCTCCAGAATGGCTGTACATGTGTGCTTGCTGTATGGAAGCATCACATTATTAACATAAAGAGCAGCATTTTCCATAAGTATTGCTAACTGGGACCATCAGACCCTTGGAATGAACAGCCTTTGCAGCTCATGCAGATGCACCTGTTCAACAGCTCTAAGCACTGCTAAAGCCCAGCTTTGATGGAGGGAAGATCATGAGAGGTTGATGCAGAGCTCTGTGGCGTGCAGCTTTATATAGGTTTGTGTAGATTACTGAAGCTTTCTTTTGTAAAGGCTGTGATTGCAGGCTGTCACTTAGCTGAAGAGATGATTCCAGCTGGGGTAAGCTAATTTAATTTTTGTGAGAAAAGGCTGAGTGAACATCTCAGATAAGATTTTTTTTTTTTTCCTTTAATACAGCTTTCTATGTGTTTCAAAGTTAACTGGGTGGAGGAGAGGAGATCACATGTAAGAGTTTTGTTCTGTGCTAGGTGTTCCTGTATTTGAGTTAATCAGCACAGGAGTTTTCTGTATGAAGCTTGTGAGAGCAGGGAAGGGAAAATGGTGCAAGAGACAACTGGTTGGTTCTGTATATTCTTTAGATCCCCCATGCTGTGCTTCGTGTCACTATTCACAGATGCTTGGCAAATAGCTGGTTTTGCTTCTTGTAATCAGAGAGTGTTCATTTAGTGGTGCCTCTCCTCAACACAGCGTTGTTACTGCGCTCACAGCAATTACCTAATGGAAGGAGTTGCCTGAAAACTTGTCTATTTTTTTCTAGCTATATCAGCTGGACTAATAAAAACATTTCTCTCTCTATGCATCTTGTTTCTCCTATGTTCTTAACCCACCAGAGCTGTTATATGTGTCTGCTTTCAGCCCCTGAGTCCCCACAGTCTGAGGCAGCACCTGTAGCTGGCTAAACAGTTGTGCTCAAAGCAGCAAGCCAGTCTTTAGTGCCTGCATCCGACTAGAAAATATTTGTTTTTAATTGGTTTTCTTTTCCACTACCTTTGCTGTGTTCCCTCCTGTTGCTGCCACACAACTGTGCTTTTGTACAAAGTGATTGCAAATATTCCAAAGAAAGAATGTGTCCTGGCAAAGGCTGGACACCATGACTGTTGCAGTGGGGATCCTGCAACACGCATATATCAAAACCAGGAGTCCTGTGGAAAGGAAATATATATGGACAGACAGATTCTTGCTAGATGTTTCAGAGATGTTTATTTCTCCAGCCGCATGGCCGGAGCTCTGCCGAGGAACTGTTCCAGTCACGGGACCAAGGGTCCTTCTGCCCGCGCAGGGAACACAAACCAACCAATGGGAACGAGGCTGAGCAGGGGCAGGGAAGCCCCGTGTCTGTGCCCTCAGGGCCCCTCTCCCAGGGCTACACGGCGGGGGAGGGACCCCAACACATGACTAAGGTTTTTAGCACGTCCCCAGGTGGGATGTGCTAAAAACCTCTGATCAAGAGAGAAATTAAACCTCCTCCTCCTTCACCTTAAAGCTTTGGTTTAGTTTTTGGCATAACTCACCATTGTGCCCTGGGTGCCCGTCCTGGATTCTATGGAGCAGCCATGTGCTCGTGCCCTGGGCATCCAAAATGGTGCCAAGGTGCTGGCAGGCTGCTTCGGGACCAGGGTGCTTGGCCTTAAACCCAGGGGAGGAGAGGGAGGTTATGGGTCAGTGCTGTGCTTTATCCAGGGAACCTGCCATTAGCCACCTGTGTCCAGTAGTTTTTGGAAAGGAGCCATGTGGCTCCTGCTCTCATCACACCCCACAGTGATGGCAGTGTTCCTCACCAGGCCTGGAGTGGGGACTCCTCCATGGTCCCACCAGTGCTGGAGGTGTGGGCAGGGGGAGGAGAGGGGCCAGGAGCCCTTTGGGCCACCTCTGGGCTTTCCTGTGACGTTTCAGCTGAGATTTTCTCCCCCACAGATGGGGGAACAGGGGTGGTTGCTGCTATCCTGCTGCTGCGAGGCAGCCCCTTGTGTTGTCCTCTTTCACTACCCCTGCTCCTACAGGCTGGCATGCTGTTCCTGGGGTGCTGTGAGACATGCACCACTTTTACAATGTTTTAAAGGGAAATTTCTGTTTGTCATCTTTTCCTCCTGACTTTCTGTTTCTCCTCAGGGAGCAGCTGCCCAGCCCTGGTTGGTGTGGTGCCAAGCCTTGCCTCTGGACACGCGTGGCACAGGCAGCACGCTGCCTGCTGGCACCCCAGGGTCCTTGCTCAAGAAATGAAGCTGCTTGGGAAACCATTTGCCTCTCGTGTTACACTCACAGGCAGCAGACTGCCCATAAATGCTCCTTATCCCACTTCGTGCTATCTACTGGAAAATGATTCATGGTGTCTCACCCTCTTGTGGACTCAGCACCATGGCACCCGCCCTGGGCTCTCAGCCCTGGCTTGGGAGGCTCCCAGCCCTCAGCGAAGTGGTCAAGCTCCCCACACGCTCCCTTGTGCCTCTGGCCAGGCGAGGGGACAGAATGACTGCTTCCCAAGCAGCTCCAGGTGCTGCAGGGAGGCTCCTGCTTCCTGGGATGAGGTGGCCAAACCGTGTGCCTCCTCTTTCACAAAAACAGGGGATGGAGCAAGGTGGTTTTACCTGCTGGATGCCTGGGGCACAGGAGGCTCCTGCTCGAGTCCTGCTCTCTGCAGAGGATTCTTGCTCAGCTCCAACCACAGCTTAGGGCAGGGCAGTGCTTTCTTCAGCTTTCCATTTTGCTCAGCATCCATTGCTAGGCCAAGAAGGAAAAGGAAGGTGCTATTGCCTAATGTTTCCTAAACCTGGGAGGGTTTAGGCTCCAGCCTGTCCTCAGATGAGCATTACCATATTTTTACACAACATGGAATAACTTGAGCAGAAGACTTTGAGTGATCTTTATTCTTTTCTCCACCCACCCACCCACACACAGAAAATGTGGTAGTGTGGTAGGCAGGGCACTCTTCTGAGGATGGAGATGGCATCACAGGCTTTTCATCTCCTGTTTGCTTTGCTTTTTCCCTGGGGAAGCAGCCGGCCAGCAGGCTCCTTTGGCTGCTCCGCATTCCTCTGGCTAGTCTGCCTTCCCACCTCCTAAAAAAACATAGTTACAAAGCTGGAAATAGCCTGGGTGACATTTTCTCCAGCTCTCCACCAGTGGGACAGGGCACTTCCCCACCATCATGGGGCTTTGTTGGGTTTTATTTGTCCACAGTGGAGGGGGAGCCCAGCCCAGCAATGGAGAGCACCCCACAGCAAGAGATGAGAAGCTAATCACAACTGGCCTCTTGCATTGCTTGACCCTCCTCCCCTGGTTATAACATGTTAGGATTTATTTTCTCACACAGAAATCACACAAGCCCCTGACCAGCTGCAGTCCCTGGCCAGTTCCACGCACAGGCCACTTGCCCTGGACTCCCAGTCCCCCATGACCTCACTGGCCACGAGCCGCTGGCCAGTGGCGATGGCTGCCTGAGGTGTCGGTACTGAAACACTGGGCTTCCCCCAGCTTTTGAAACACCATCTAGATTTTTTTTTTGTCCAAATGTTGCACAGAGCCAGGCTGAATGTGCCAGGTGAGAAGCAGTACCTGCTACACCCACAGCGTGGGTCTAGTGATTAAATTGGCAGTGTGAGCTCAGCCTGGGATTGACGATTGGGAAAGTCTGCAGTATCAGACAGGGTAAAAATAAACTCAGATGCATCCAAACCTACCAAAGATTTTTGTTTTTCTCCTCCAGCTAGTGAGTAAGACTCTGAGAAACTGTTTATATATATATATATATATATATATATATATATATGAATTAAAGTTTCAAAAGGGCAAAATGCCTCATGCTCAACACCCAGGAAAATGTGTAGAAAAATGTTAACGTTGAAGTTTTAATGAATGTGAAAAGTTCAGCTAAAAATATACAAGAATGGGCAACCCTGAGCTTTCTTCAATGCAATTTCAGAATAAAACCAAAATTGAAGTTTAATTTATAGAACGCATGCAACTCCAGATCTTTGCAAAGACCTCAGCTTTTCCCTGTGTTTCGTGCAGGTGGGTGTGAGGTTTGGCTGACAGCTGCAGTCTGGTTGCTTTTTCCACATCCATTATTGATGACCCGAGAGTGAAACTGAGAATAACCTGGAAGACCTTGGAAGTGTCAGCTTTTATTTTTGCAGTGACTTACTGTGATGGTGTTTGATGGTAGCACTCGAGTGCAGCAAAGCTTTCCTGGATTACTTGGGAAAGAGTGAGACTGAAAAATTACTGAATTAACTCACCTGAAACCCCATGCCTGGTCCAGCAGAACAGTGAGCACATACACCAAGGAGAGCTTTGCTGGGGTGTAAATAGTGTCTGTTTGCAGTTCAAATGGTGCTGCACATCCAAACTGCAGCGAAGCTGGAGGGAAAACCAATGGAAGGTTCAACTCTAGTGCCAGCTCTGCCCATGGGAGCTGATGGAGGTTGGGCACTGTCTTCGACACAGAGGTGACTTCTCCTGCTTTGCTGTCCCAGCTGGCCAGGGACAGGCTGGAGGCAGTGAGATGCAAACGAGGTGGCTTTGGGGCACGATTGGTGAAGTCATTTTGGGCAGGGAGGCTGGTGTTTCACTGAGTCCTTGTGGTTTGCCCATAGAAACTGGCCGGTCTCCCTCCAGGCTGTGGTGAAATCCCCTGAATCATCACTAATCCCTGCCTGGGCTGCCGGCGTTCCTGAGCTGCTGGGCACAGAGTGCCTGTGATTACCGGCACAGCCATCCCGTGCTGGCAGTGCCAATCCAGAGGACGTGTTGGAGCCAGTGACTGAAGATGTCCAGATGGGCAGGACAGGAGAGGCCTCCAGTGGGAATGAACACAGGAGGGCTATGGAACCACTGTGCTCCATGAGTGAGTGGGCTGTGTTCAGCAGAGGACATCAGGATAGCATCGTCTTGGATCGTTGCTGTAACAGCCTCCAAGCTGGAACTTGTCTGGGGAGAGATGGCTCCAGAAATACTTGTGGGAATATGCATGAGAAGAGGATTGCGATGGATGGGAGCACTCATGGCCCCAGAGTTTCAGTTCCTCTCCATGGGAGAGTCATGGCTGGCCTTTTTTTCTTTTTTTTTTTAAATAAGCCATTATTTTAAGGGAAAATGTCACTGAGCATCTTGAGGATGCTCTTTCCCTCATGGTTGGAAGGGGTACCTACCTCCTTCCCTCTGACTCTGGCATGTCCCCCCTTTGCCCCTGTCAGCCCCACTTCCCCTCCTCCATCTGGTGGGTGGCACAGGGTGCTCTCTGTTTCCACCAAGGGACGGCTGGTGGGGCCCCAGCAGTGACCCAGACCTTGCAGTTGCCTAAAGGATGGGAAGGAGCATGAGGAATCAAACAGCTGTTTCCTACTGCTGAGAGCTTCAGGAGAGGCTTGGGGGTTTCTTACAGCTGTTCTGGAGGCTGAGGAGGGAATGCAAGGTCAGGCATGCATGGCCATGTGTGCAGGGGCTGCAGTGTGCCCAGCTGCCCACCAGGTGCTCGGGCACCTCCCTAATCTGCCTGTGGCTTTCCAGAGGCTGATCCCCAGCCCACAGTAGCACTCGCAGCATCCCACAGTGTCCATGCTTCCCACCTCTCAACTCTTTTTGAAGCCCTATCCCAGCAGCAGGAGGTAAGTGCTGGGATGGGTGCACCTCCCCACAGTCTCAAAGGTCCTGCCAGAGTCCCTGGCCAGTGGTGACCGCACAGACTGTTTCTCACTGCAAGGCACCCCCTGACTGCATTAAGTGGAAGAGAGCCAGGTGGATGACTATCAGCAGAGGCTGCTGCAGCCAGCCCTGGGCAGGGCTGTGTGAGAGGCACCTAATGCAGCAGCTGCTGGGAATCACACCTTGCACCTGAGCAGCAGCCACCTTGTGCAGCAGCTGAGCTGTCCACTGCCCATTTACTGCTATGCTTGCTCCAACTCATTCCCTGGGGTGCTGTGAAGTGGGGCAGGGCTCACCCGGGCACAAGGCTGAGCCAGCAAGCAGGGACTGGCCAGCCCAGAGCCCCGGGTTGTGTGTTCTCTGTTACTTGGTCGTTTGGGTTGTTTTTTTTTTAGGTGGATTTTTTTATTTGCAATGAACCCTGTGCTTTGCAGAGACTTGTCAGCAGGACAGAGACCTTGCAGCTTAGCATGGGGGGAGCTGCCTGCCTTGTATTGCAGGTGGCAGCCTGGGTCACTGTTGAGCTGAAACAAGGTGCTGAGGACAACCTCAGCATGGGATGGAGACAATCCATCTCTGCCAGACCGGTTCCTTGCTGCAGTGGGCCAGCACCCCTGGCATGGGGGGCTGGATCCCAAGTATGTCAGTGGGGAAGGGTCTCTGTGGCAGCATGGGGCTCTGCCCTAGCTCATGTGCCTCACTTCCTGGCAGTAACCTAAATTTTGGACAGAACCAGGCCCCAGTCTCACTGGGAATCATCAGTCTGCCTGCATCCAGCCTCTCTCCCTGCTGGCAGTCACAGATGCTCGGCAGCATTTCGTGCTGGTGGTCACTTGTGTCCTCACACAAGCAGCAGGATTGAATGTTTTAGGATGCTGCCCTCAGCTGCTACCCACTATCAGAAAGAGACCGTGTCCCTCTCTCTGCTGGGGGTACCAGGATGTTTCCAGAGGTGGGGCACCCCTCCCTACAGCCCCCTCCTGCTCCCTGGAAATGCTTTTGAATTGACTCAGGTGGCCCTGCTGCTTGGGCGTGACACCCTAGAACATGTGTCTGCGAAGACCCTTGCATGTGGTATAAAACGCAGCTTTAAAAGCAGACTGAAGCTGTATTTTTTCCTCACAAGGAATAAAGGATTGGCCCTGTAACAGTATTTATGAAATGACACCAAGTGGTGGGTCAGCTGAAGAGGCAGATGGCCAGTGTATCTTTTCCAAATACTTTTATACAAATCAATGTCAAAACCAGCAATGACATGTTTTCGTAGGCAGTGTATATACCCTATTAGCCTGGACTTTCCTGGGGTACCTGTACAGACTTCTTCTTTTTTAAGATAATTTCCATTGCCATTGCCATGGCCACATTGAGATTATTTTCATACAATTTAGTTCAGGAGTGAAGCCTCCACCAAGAACAACTTGTCTGGAGAGCCATCATCTTCTATAGGAATTGTTTAAGTGCCCACCTGATGTGCCTTTCAGCTCAATTTATTCACTTCCAGTTAAAGCCAGCCTTGAGCAGGGACCACCAAAACCAGAGATTAGATTACCTAAAAGGCATTTGGAGTAAATGCATGCAAAAGATACAGAGAAACAATGAAATACATTTATAAACCCAAGAGCTATTTGAGGCTGAATGGGCATGGGAACACATATTAAAAGACTCATAAAACTAGCAAGTGAGGTAAAACAATTTTTAAGATACTAAGAAACATCTACCAGTGATGGGGGAAACACTTTGTTGTTTGCCAGCACTTTTAGTCCCATGACACTTCCAAACACAAACTTCCACCATTAAACTTTATTAATCCTCCCTTCTGATTTCTGTGTGGGTCATTTAGCATTGCTTAATACTTAGCTTAGGGGAAAACCTAATAAGCCAACTACTAATCTTTGAACTTGGCATAAATCTTGTCTCGCTATTTCTCAACATGTTCTGTCGTGTCCTGCCACCCCACTGAGAAAGCCCTGGAGTGCTGGCAGAGGTGGCCAGTCCAGGCTCACACCGGCACCCAAGACACAGCTGCAGTTTCCAAATGAGCTGTTGTGGGAGATATTTTGGGACTTGGAAATGAACCTCTCAGAAAGGGTAACCTGTGCTGAGAGACTACTGCCAAGCCACACTAACACTTGGATCCTTGGAAAGTAACACAAGAAAATTAGATATATTTGTTTTAAGCAATGGCACTACACTCTGCATGAAGCTAAAACATGTTTTAGAAGCAGATGAAAGCTTGACAGCATTTTCTCTCCTTTCCAAGGCAGAAAAGCCTCCTGTCACACTCCCAGGTTAGGGGACATGATGCTGACCCAGGTGAAGGAAACCTCCGGTGAAACCCCAAAGTCTGTCTTGGAAAAGAAAACAAGATTGCTCCTTCAGCTTATGTGAGGCTTAGTGCTAACAATACTTAGTGCTTCTGTAATATTGCATTAGCAAAGCATCATTCAGGCTTTTAACCAGCCCTTGGAGAGTATCTTAGCCCCATCTCACAGCAGGGAGGAAGCTGCTTTGCTGAGGCTTGGGACAGGGTGAAAAAGGTGGCTCTTGGACAAGATCCTCTGCTGTACTGCTTATCCTCTTCAGAGCTGAAGGTTAACCTGGTCACTCTTTTTCTTCTCCAGATGGAACATAGAGAAAAGATAAAAAATCCTGGTTTGAGACACAGAATCCTCCTCTAGCTGAGTGTCTCTCTCATGTACAAACTCAACCACAGGGCTGGGCAAGGATTTCAATCAAGTATTTTTGTACCAAATAGCTGGATTTTATTTATGCCCCTTTTAGTCTGTTCCTTCCTCAAGATTAAAATAAAAACAACAACAAAAGTAAAAATAAAGTACAAAGGTCTCAAGAGAGCTCAGCCTTTCCTCTCCCTGCTGCCTTTCCTGCAGAAATAGAAAATTCCTGCAGAATTTCTCTTGGGGATGGAAAACACTGTAAAAATCATGTTATCAGGGGTGAAAAGCCTTGTGGTCCACTTGCAACTGGAGATCTTGGTCCCTCCCACGGGTCACCTCCCACCAGCACGAGGAGAGAACCAAAGGGAACCCCATCCTCCAACCCAGCTCAGGACAAACCCCTGTGCCAACCTAAGTGCTGGCAGCAATATCACCCTACTAGAGATGTGGCTGAATCCTTGTCTGCTGCCCCCAGGCTCATTGTTTCAGGCACTGGGCTTTATCCTCCAAGTTTTGGCCATTTTGGGGGCGGGACCCCTTGTGCTCCTCACCCTGGGGTGCTGGTGGTGCCAGGATGGGACTTTCCTGCCCCAGGAGGGCTCAGAGGGCTTGGGAGGAAGCAGGAGAGGTTGCAGAGAGCAGGGGCCACAGCAAGGGTGCACCCAGAGGAGCCTCAAGAAGGAAAGGCGGTAAAAGCAGGGGAAAGCTGAGGAGAAATCTTCTTGCAGGGTGAAAGCAGGGTCAGAAAGCCAAGGCCAGAGCTGAGTTGCCCTGGCAGGCTGTGTTCCCTGTGTTCTCATGGAAACAGGAGCGATGCCCTCCAGCTTGGCTGTTTTCTCAGTTTATTTTTAAAGGCAGCCCCTTGCCGGGGAGGAGCAGGGCAGTGCCGGGGGCACAGGAGGGAGAGCTGCCGCTGCGCTGGGCGAGCATTATCTAATCGGGACGGCGGGGGAGCCCCATAAATGGCAGCACCAGCAAAGCCCGGCCCCGCGTGCCGGGAGGCTCCGGCAGAGCGGGGGTGGCTCCTGTGTCTGCTGTAGGTCACAGGCACAGCCGGCGGAGCCCCGGAGTGCGAGCTGTGTCCTTCGACTTCCCCTCTGTACTGAGCAGGCGAAGCATCCTCTAAATAAAAAGCCTCCCTTGGCCCCTGCGTAGGAAACAGCCGCCTTTCGAGCAGCTGGGTCGAGCAAGAGACTTCCAAATCAGGGCATCCCAGTCCTGCCGCAGCCCTGGCTCTGCTGGCGTGCCGGCCTTCCCTGCGCTGGAAACGGGTGCCTGCCTGCTCCTATTAAAGGATATTGTTTAATCTCCAGCTGGGCCAATGCTCATGCAGGCTGGAAGCTGCAGACCAGCAGAAATCCTTAGCAAGTGTCATTAGGACATCAGGTCTGTCAAACAAGCAGGGTGCTGCTGCTACAGCCAAGGGTGCTGAGCCCCCATCCCACTGCTTACGTGGTGCTTCCATGGGGCAGCACTCCCTGCCCTGCCCTGGGACAGACCCGCACTGGTGTGGGCTTGCAGGACCTGCAGGTCTGAGGGATGCTCTGTGATCCTGAATGTCACTCTGCAGGTGACCAGGTGAGGAGAAGGGGACATGGCACCCTGAGATCCTGCAGGACAACTCCACCACAGGGGTGACAGGTCAGGTGAGTGCCCACCAGATGCAGTGTACATTGAAGGGTCACAGCACACAGGTGCCCCAGGAACCCCAGCACCTGGCTGGATTTGGGCCGGGCTCAGGGACACTAGGCTTGGCAGGAGGAGGCTGCCTCCAGCACAGGCCATGACCAAACAGTGCCAGCAGGAAGGGCAGAGTTCTTCACTGACCAGAGTTTCATGACCTCCAATTGCATCGCTTTTCAAGCCCAGGCTGACCCCACAGCAGCATGGTGTGGACAGGATTCCACTTGCCTTTGAAGCTCTATTTCCAGACATTCACCCGTAGGCCACACACCCAGGGCTACCATGAGTTACTGCAATTTGTGACTGACCTGTTTTAAACCACAAATGGTCCCTGCTGTCACCTCAGAGTCCACCAAGCTGAGCAGGGCCAAACCTGACATGGTGTGTCCTGCAAAGCATTAGGGTTTCTGCTGATGTGTTCACCTTGCTGAGGTGTAGCTTGGCCCAGATGCTCACAAAAGCCACAGCTGATGCTGTCCAGGAGCCGTGAGAGGGGCAAAGAGCTCCCTTGCCTTTCCCTACATACACACCAAGGCATCACACTTTGCCTTTAGTTCAGGCACAGCCAGGTCTGGCCACCAGCACACTGAGCCACCTCCATCCCTCCTGTCTCCTCCTCCTCCTCCTCCTCCCAGCTCCCCAAAGGCAGGGAGGGGTGCAGGCTCATCACAGGAGCAGATGACTTTTTCCACAGAAACAGATGCCTGCTTCAGCCGACACATTGTCTTTGTGTTGAGCTCGATCCCACCTATTCTGATTGTCAGTGTTGTTGTTATTTCCATAACTGCTTTTCCTCCAGACTTCTGGCTCCAGAAACAAATTACTTCAGCCCTGCCTAGTCCCAGGGCTGTGAGGCTTCAAAAGATGTCTGAAAGACCTGTCCTTCCTGGTGACAAGTGCTTCTTCCTTTGGACTCTCTGGGGACAGTGTCTGCAGCATGTCACAGGTAGGGAGGAGCTGCCCAAGAGAGCAGGACCATGGCTGTGGCCATGGCAGGAGGGATGGAGTCCTGGCAGCCAGCTCAGGAACAGCTCGGTCTGGGGCAGGAGGGGAAGGGGTGATGCTCCTGGCTAGCACCAAACCAGAGGTGGCTTCGCTTCTTTGCCAAAGGAGAAAGCTTCTCTTGAATTCAAGTGTATGACAGTCTGAGCAGGAGCCAGTGCTTGAGATTTTTATGGATCATTGCAGGCTAAAAGACTCATAAAACAGCTTGCTGCTCCCTTCAGCAGTGGCAGTGAGGCAGTCAGAGTTGTCCATCCAGGGAGACTTCAGCATGGATCCCCAGCTGCCTCCCTGGGGCATGCACAGGATACCATGGGTCCAGATGACGCAGGTGGCCACGCTTCAGCCATAGCCAGGGCTGTCAGTGAGATCTGTCAGTGAGATGCAGAGTCCTTTTCAGCAGCTCCAAACATACACCAGCTCTGTACAGTGAAGATCCGAGGGACTTTCTGGCTTCCCAGAGATATCACTGGCCAACCCTCAGAGCTGACTGAATATTTATGACCTCCAGGAAGGACATCAGCAGCTTGTACACAGGACAAGCAACCACAGGGCTGTGGTATTGTGCTTCCTCCTAGTCCTTTGCTGAGTCTTGTAAAACAATCTTGAAGGTCCTCCTTGGATGCTGTGAATCCCTTCTCCAGGTGAGAAAATTTCAGGAAGGTTCTCACAGCACTGTGAAAATATATCGCCTGACTTTGCCGAGAAGAAAATTTGGGACCTTCTCAAACTACTCCACTTACATCTACCAAAAGAGATGTAAGTGGAGATTTTGTTGTCCTACACGTCAGCCTACCCACACTTGCTGTGGTGGCCAGAAAGAGATCTAACTTGAGGCTTGGGAAAGTCTGACTCCCACTCTTCCTGCCTTGTGACAGACACTTGCACAAGCTGCACCACTTGGTGTGAGAGAGCAGGACCTTCCCTTCCTCTTTCGCACAGGGACCAGCTTTGGCCATGTGGAAGGGCAGCAGAAGAGCATCCAGCCAGCCAAAGGAGAAGTTGGTTTAGCCACTAGACAAGAAACCAGGGCTAAGAGGCATCCTAAGAAGCACCCAACCCAGCATGTATTCAGATCAGAACAGAGAAATGAAACCAGCTGAGACAGGAAGAGACTTTTTGCTATCATCAGGCAGAGTTTCGTCCTTCACCCTCCAGCTCGCCCCTTTCCAGGGCTGCTACCACCCCTGCCAGCCAGGGCTCTGTGATTGAAGGTAAGAGAGCAGCAGACCAGGCTGCTCTTCTGTGGAAAACCACACCTAGAGAAGGATGTGCCAGTGGAGATCTTGTTTCTTGTGGTGCTCCCCCGGACCTGTCAGGATGGACCCTTGCTGGAGGCAGTGGTGACCAGTGGTGACCAGTGCTTATAGCAGGGGGTCCCTGTTATAAGCACTGGGAGGAGGAACAAGTGACTGTCCTATAAATTGACCCAATCCTCCAGCAGTGCCTGGAAGAAGTGTATCAAGGGAAGGAACTGCTGCTACTCCCTTTTCAAATCCATAGGTCTATTTCACCTGCTTGAAAATAGAAGATGAGATCAGATCGCCCCAACCTTTCCTCCTCGAGATTTGCCTCCATTTCTGCTCAGTCTCCTGACTCAGGACATGGCCTATTTAGGGACCTCCATCACCCTCAAAGACAGATTTCAGTACCTTTTCCTGAATCTCAGCACACTCCAGGATTTTCCACATGGCAGCTGGTGAGTGGGATTGCTGGCAGGCCTTTTTGTCTCCGGTGGCATCAAGGCTGAGCAGGGCTGTGTTCTAGCTCCCACTGGGTTTAACACCACATTTCCTTTGCTGTCTGCCCCAGAAACATGAGGAAAGGAGGCTCTGTGCCCTTCAGGCTCAACAGCAAGTTGTACAGCACCACACAAGCACCAGCAGCTATGGGCTGAAGAACTGGTCTGGGAGCCCAGGTTTGCTGGTGACTGCAAACTTTTTGCACATACACTGATTTCTAAGTGAGCACAAGCAGCTCTTTGAGTCCTCCCAAGCTGCACAAAGAGGGTCTATGAGCTGAAGAAGCTGCTCAGTGAGTCACAGAATGATTTGGGTTGGAAGGGACCTTAAAGTCCACCTAGTTCCAACCCCCTTGCAATGGGCAAGGACACCTCCCATTAGACCAGGCTGCTCAAAGCCTCATCCAACCTGGCCTTGAACTGTTCCAGGGACAGGGCATCCACAACTAGAGATAGCAACCTTTTCCATGGGCAACCTGTTTTTACACCTCAGCCTCTTGCTCTTGCACCAGAAGCCGGGCTGGAGGGTGCTCTGCAGCCAGGTGGGTGTTCAGTCCCCTTGGAGAAGAGACTGAGTTCTCAGCTTGAATGTCGTGCCAGCCTTGGTTAGTCACCATCAGGACTGGGGGTGCCTCCTCTTCTGCACTGCACTTCCACACCTACAGCCTGGCTGTGAGGCATCCAGAAAATCCTCCAGCACAGCCAGTGTAACAGGTGCAATCAGCATAACCACAGATTTCAATGCAACGCCATGCTGATCCAGAGCTTTACTTCCAGGCTTTTGGTTTTTCATTTAGCAGCATGTCTATCTTTGGTTCAGTCACAATTTAGGACTTGTTTTCATCCCCTGCCTTCCCTGAACTCTGCTGCTAGATCAATGAAACAGCTTTGCAATGAAATGTGGAATGCTGCTGCTCCCAAGACAGAGAACTGGGAAAAGGCATCATCTGAGTGACAAAAAAAGGCAAGGATGAAACATTCTTTATTCTCCCATGTTGTGAGAAGACAGAAGGGGAGGGTAAGGTAGAGGCAACAGTAAGTTAATGAGAAATGCTGGATGCTGGTTAAATAAACAGCATGTGTCTGTCCCCATAAACCTTGGCTCTCGTCCCTCTGCTTTATTTTTATCCTTGATGAAGGCTTTTGTCACTGTCTTTACTTCTACTGCTTTGCAAAGCAGTAGGTGATGTGGTTCCACATTTCCCCACTTCTTCAGCAGAATTAGCCAGACATAAGACCATTTTTCACTGACTATTTTGCATCATGCAACGCCCACCCTGGCAGACCCAGCTCATAATGTCAGCGGTAGACAGAAAATTGGAGAAGTGTCTTTGATATTTTAAGCTACCCAAGTTTTTTGGTGCACAAACCAGAGCTCAGCTCTCTTTTGTGTCCAGCGGAATTCTCCCCTATTCCATCAGGATTCACCCTGAGTGCAGCTCTGACCTAAAAAGTGACCTTTAAAGACGAGATGCCTCTTGGCCAGAAGCTCTGGTCCCTGCTGTGATCTGTCACAGTTTTTGAGCTGGTTTCCCAGAGAAACAAGCCTCATGTGGCCACACACCGTGTGTTGGAGCTTGGGCTCATGTACGCTCAGTCTGTGCCCCCTGGAGCTGTGGCACCTGCAAGTGAGCAAGGTGGATGGCTTGGAGAGAAACCTCCCTGTTTGTGCCCTGAGCAGAGCTCAGAGGAGGAATGAGCCCCTCCCTGCAGGCCCTGTGGGCTGCAGCTTCACTCCAAGAGCTGTTTGTTCCAACAGACTGTGAGACAATACAGGAAACAGTGCACTGAGCTCCAGACTCAAATCCACACAAGCAAGGGATCCTTTGAAGTGGGGCTTGCTGAGCTCTCTTCTGTCACTCGTAAGCTCCCACCATGTCTCCCTTTTCACCTTGCAACATTCCTTCCAATGTCTAAGTGGAGCCAAAGGGCCACCAGGGAGAAAAATGGATGTGGTTTCCCACAGCAACATGGCCAGGACAAGCTTTTCTTCCTGCTTATGGCAGCCTTGTAGTGAGAGCAGGCTGCTCCCTGACAGCCCCAAACAGGACAGCCCTGCCCTTGTCCATGAGCACCCAGAGCCCTCACGGCCCCTTGCTGAGCTGTTCTGGTGATGTGCACCTCGCCCATCACTGCACAGGCCCCCACATGGTACAGAATACACCCAATAAAGAGCATTCTGGTGAGGGGTTGGTTCCCTAATAAGAGCCCTGGAAAACACCCAGGAACTGAAGTCATCCAGAACTGATGACTCTTCTTCCCCCTATCCTAGGGACTGCTCTAAATTCAAGATTCATTACAGCCTTGACTTTAATTGAGCTAAGCCGTCCTGCAGGTCTGGATTCACTTCAGCAACCGAACACTGAGGATATCCCGCTGCACTTGCCATGCTCTGCACCATGGACCAGCATGGAGGTGCTTCAGGGGCCCCACAGCACTTGTACTCTTTCTCCAGCTAGAAGAGGAGCTCTCACAGATCTGGTCTGCAGAGACTCACGGAGCTCTGATACCACAGGAGACCTTAAAAAGGGACTGTCCCTTGAAGCAAGACCTAGCTCAGATGGGTTCAGCCAAGGCTTGTCTCTGGAGATAAGGAGAAAGCAACAAGTTTTAGAAGCCAAGGGGTCAGTTAGATAAAACCTCAAAATACATTTAACCCAACAAAGTTACTCTGGTGGCTGCTCCCAGATCAATGACGAGGAACAGAACTTCCCAACAGCAGAACTCTGCTTTTGCTGCTCCCACTGCAGTCACACACGACGGGGTGAGCCCTGTGCATGCCTCTCACCACAATCAACACTCCAGGCATCGCCTTGGGAGGCTCAGAAAAGGGCTCAGCAGCAGCCCATGGGTCAGGGACTGCAGGAAGGAGGGGATGAGACACAGGGCTCCTTCACAGAACAAACCCGAGATCAGCTGAAATAAACAGCTTCTCCATTCCCACTTGCCAAGTCCAAACACCCCAGGGATAAATATTAGTACCAGTCACTATTAATCCCACAACAGCAAAACTTGGATTACAATGCAAGTGAAAACTGGACCAAAATATATGATTTGAAAAAAGCTCCTGAGCAAATAAGGAAGTTTCACTTCTTGCCTACTTGAAGCACATGTGACATGATTTGTTTGAAGAATAAAACAGACTGCAGGCATGGAAAATGCCAGGCATAAAGCTTTAGAGAGTTACTAATACAGTGGAATATAAATGGCAAGTGATCCCAGATTATTTTAGAAAAGGCTGGCTGCAATTTACAGCCTTGATTAGACTGATTACTAAAGGATGAACAGCAAAATAACTTCAGTAATTAAATTTCCGAAGAGGAAACCAAAGATTCTTACTTGTAAAATGAGCTGCAAATGAATTTAAATATTCAATATGACTTTTGCCCTTCTCAGCCGAAGAGCATGCTGCCTGACACGGTAATTTTCTAGGAAAGGAGACTGAATAAGGCTTAACAAAGAAGTGAAAAAGGGCTTTGTAGCCCTAAAGGTTTTTCATGGCAAAGGTAAAGCCCACTGGAACTACACTTCAGCTCAGAAAGCAATACAACTTAATGGAAAAGTTAATGTAGCATTAGAGTGTATTTCAAGCTGAAAAATGCAGTTTCCATCAATATCATGTGGTCCATTTTCCTCCGTAATGCTTTTAAGTCAAAGTTGTCCGAGCAGAGAGTAACACCGATAACCGATGTGAAATCGCAGGGGGCGAGTGATCCGTGGAGCTCGTCTCTAAAAATATTCCACGAGAACCCCATCAGAGCTGTTTCTGCGTTTGGGAGACATCCTGTGGCCGCTGCTGACACTGCAACGTCCCTCTGCAGCTCGCTTTGCCGTGCAGAAGGGACCATCCATCCATCCATCCATCCATCCATCCATCCATCCATCCATCCATCCATCCATCCATCCCTCCCTCCCTCCCCAGTCCCGCTAGGCAGCCCCCGACATTTCAGCGGGCACCCCCGCCACCAGCCCCTGCTCCTCTGGGCACCACAGCCACGGGACCATTGTAACAACGCCTCCCAACTCTTACCAGGCCGTGTTTTTCTCATCCATGTGGAAACACGTGTGAAAACACTTCATTTCGTGCCTTTTGGCTGTGTGAGCCAGGGAAGGAAATTATTCCACGCTTAGAAACTTTGCTGTTTGTTGCTGGTTACGGTGCTCATGCCAAGCTGAGGTTTTGGTAAGAGGCACCTCCAAGCAAACAGGACTTTACCTCGAGACAGGCAAATGATTGAAAACCATGTGATTGTAACTCCAGTAGAATTTTACTTTCTGATTTTGCATCCCCATGTGTTTTAACAGAATTATTTTCGTGGTGAGGTATTTTGTTATCTGATTTTATTCACCTAATACATTCAATGTGATCAGCAACTACAAGGAAACACGAACTGTACAAATATTTTGGTTTTATGCCCTGAATTTTTTAAGGATGTTAAATGATAACATAAGGGTATAAATGGCATGAGAACTGCAACATTTCCATGTCTTAAAATTCCATGCTGTGGTTCCCACAGCAACCATAACCATGGCCACTCTGCATGGATTTTACATCCAAGTCTGAACATGCTGTTCCAAGTGCTCAACACACATAAGCAAAAACCAAGCAAAAGCATTTTTTTCCCCTGCAATAAACATCTTACCTGCTAAGTCACAACCACTACAAGATGTTAATGGCACTTGTAGGTGAAGGTGAATTCCCAATAGCTGACAATTAATGCCCTCAATGTGGCTTCTGTGCAGAGATATTTGCAGGATTCATAGTGGTGGTATTGACACCCTTCTGTTTTCTGTTATTGCTGGAACAAGAGCCTGCTGTTTGTACCAAAGGTTAAAAGCATTCTTAGAAGGCTAAAAGAGAACAGTTAAGGGTCTTTCAAATTCTTTTGTTTTGAATACCAAACCGCTTCAACTTCAGAAGCACTGAGTGGTCAAGAGACTGCTCCTCCACGGTTTTGCTAACTTTATCCAGCCCCTTGGCTTGTAGGCAGTACCTGGTAGTGCACTAAAGAGACTGGCAGAAACAGGAACATGAAAACCATCAAGTTATCCAAGTAAGTTTACTGGTTTGCCTTTTTCTGCTCATAAGTTTGCCAGAAGTAAGGAGCACACACAGACACAGCAATTCCTGTATCCCCTTTGTTCTTGATTTTCTTTAAGCATTTACTGCTGTTGTAATGCAGGACTCTGATAAGTCTTGGGTATGGAGAAGTTGAACTTCTAAAAAATTATTAATTGCACTAGGTTGAGCTTTATCCAAAGCTCATGCCCCTTCCTGCTGGATAACAGTTTATTCTCTGAAGTGATGGAGTAATGGTCAGTGGCGAAATCAATGAAATAATTCACTGCTACTGGAGGGGAAAAACTCCAGTCAGTCAAAGGAGGAATTTTCACAACCCCACTTCATCAGAATGTCAAATCAGGGGTTTAATTGGCAGTACCAGTGATCTGTAATAACATAAGCCTGTCTTTATTGGAAAGCTCCAGGGCTTTTCTATGAAAACTTACAGAAATGAGATTGTATAGACAGTTACAAGCCTGCATGTTTAAAATGAAATGTTAATCCACAGTGGTACCAGCTTCCCAAAACTGTATTTATTCCTAAACATCTGCAATGTAAATTAGAAACCAAAATTTCACATTAGTATGACCCCCTGCCCCTCCCCCCCAAATAGCAGGAATACCATCTACTATTGAAATTCTCTAAATATTTACCACTTTAGGTTACTAAGAAAATCCATGGCCTTGGATAGCACAGCAAGAAACATCCAACCAGCCCCTCCCTGAAATACAGAGAGTGACACTGGCTCACAGGGGCCTCTGCCCACACTCAGGGGGTACCTGAGCCCTTTGGGGACAGTGACCATGGTGACTGAGCGGGTTCCAACCCAGGGGGCTGTGCACATTCTGCTGCTCCAGACCAGGGCTGCACAGAGAGAATGACTCTCTGGGTTGGCCACAGGCCTAATTAAATTGCAATCCACAACATGGTCTGTGACACAGCAGCTGTGGGAAATACTGATTAAAAGCCTCTACACATTATCCCAACAGGCCCATGTATAGCTGAGCTTTTCAGTGAATTGGAGAGAGCTCCTATTTATATTCCAGAGATGCCATAGTTTCTTCATGTGACTAGGAGGACTCCTGAACCCCGCACTTCATTTCTGCAACATAAACACGTGGATATTAATTTCATACTCTTATAAATAATCTAATTTATCTTGACACAAAATTCTGTAATTAAAAAAAAATAGGATGCAGTATCTTGCTATATTTGATCTTTAAGCCTCACTGTAATACAAGAGAAAAAGCTACACCTTACCCAAATCTGTACTATAAATCTTTAAACCCACAAAGATTGGACCAGAGGCTGTAGCTTGAACAGAAGTAGTGTGCAAAACACTTAGCCCAGCAGGACTAGCTGTTCCTCCAGCCTCTCTCTACTACCTCTGTCTACTTCTCAACATGGTCAAGGACCTCAGGTCTTGTAAAGAAGTCAAATAGAATGAAGTGTTTCAGAAATCCTAAGTACAGGGAAGGTTTGCATAAAAAAAAGCGTATCTGAACTTATTTGTTCCTGCTCAGTGTTTGTTGTTTTGTTTTATGTATGTATCTTTAAATGCTTTTATTTAATGAAGTAAAACTCCACAACCCAAACTCTTAAGACATTTTTCTCTGCCAGATCCAGCAATCAAAAGACACCTTCTTTTTCAGTGTTGGCTGACACAGGTTTCAGTGATAGAAACCTTTAGTCATGAGCCCATTACAATCAACCCCCAACACACCAGTTGGACCACACATTCCAGGACACCAGTCATATCATTAAATAAAAAACGCTTCTTGGTTGCTATTCACGTGTCTCAAAACACTGAGACCTGCTGCTGCCTCCTCACCACACACTGACCTCTGATTATTTTTAAAACTTGCCCCTTAAGGAGAGAAAAACCAGCTGTGATTCAGCAGAGTCTCATCAGCAGTGGCACCTGCAAACCTACACAGATCCCCAAGGAGTATGAACAGGTATAAAGCCTGTGTTGGGGAAGCAGTTCCTCTTTGGTTCGGAGAGCTGAAGAAAGCATCTTCCTTCCCAGGCAGCTCCCAGAGGCTTGAACACCAAGTGTGCAGGGTGCTAAATATTCTCACAACTCGGTAAGTTTACAAGGCATTTGGGAAGGAAGCTGTTAAAAATCTTTTTCTGATTATAATAAGTGATTTTTTTTAATACCTCAAATAAAGATTTACTCTGAAAGAACCTTCTGAGAACACTTTAAGAAAAAATACCGAAGTACAAACTTTAAATATCCAAAGTATGATACTGGTGCACTTTTTAGAAACACTTACATACTTAACAGGTGAAGTAGGAAGAGAGTATTTCAGAAAACATTTAATATGAAACCTTTTGGAACTTCCATCGAATACAGATTTACATAATTTATCAGAACACTTTTTCAGTTCAGACAACAAAGTGCACTGCCAGGTGAAAAAAATACATTTGGAGGAGTGCTTAAAATGTAGGAAGTGAAAGGATAGGTGACCATTCACCTGAGAAAGTACAATGACTGCCCTGAAATGTCTTATTGCTATTACAAAATGGAGTTTTCATGGAAAAAACCCATACTGAGCAGCACAGGCACGGGCAGAGCACTGAAAGCCAACTGAACTCCGGTAGCACCTGGAGTTCTCAAGCCATGGCATGATACAGAATATACAGAGAATAAAATGCAAATTCAGGAATATTTACTACATTTAACAACTATGATTACCCTTTAAACTAGCATAATCAATATCAATGCTTAGGGGGGAAAGAGAGGGGAAGTCTGCTGCCTTCACAGACTACAGATCACAAGAGCTAACTTGCAAAATATTAAGGACTTTGCATTTTCACCTCGGGTCAAACCTGAACTGTGTACTATGAGTAACTATTAGCTCACTGCAAATTTAAAATGCAAATTTAGGCTCCAGTTTAAAGCACATGTTAAGTACATGCGTTAAGTGCTTCACTGAAATATAACCACAAAACATTAATACAAAAAGTCAAGTAGATAATGCAGGGTATTATCTACACAAGTCCTCGATGAAATAAACTGAGTATCGGTAGGAAACAACGCATGAAGAAATCTCTTCATTCTAGTTTGCAAAACCAAATCCGTTTCACTGCTGTGATGGTTAAAAAGTGGGGGCTATCCCAGAGCAGCTTCACGTCCTACCGAAAGCTAGTTGGCCATCAGAGTTCATCAGGGGCGGGTTCTACACCGCACGGGGACAGAGGACAGTGGACTCCCTCAGCAGCACAGCCACAGACACACTGGCACAGAGCCATCCAAAGCAACACAGCCGGAACCAAGGGGAAGCACACTGGAAGAGAGCTGCAAGGAAAAGCTTCAACTGCTCCTACCTATGGCTGTAGTTTAGCAAGCTGGACGTTTGGACAGAGGAGATCAGTAGCCAATTTGATTCCCACTTTTGGGGTTCAATGCTGAGTGTGCCCAGAAAGCAAGGGACAGCACTGCCCTTCGTGCACCAAGGCCTCGGAACGGCACCGACTCAGACGTGGCTTGCGGCAGAGTATGGCCATGATTTGAGAGTCCCTTTGTGCTTTGTATCAGCCTGACCTAGACTAACGTGGCAAACTCGCTCTGAAAGAAAACCACTACTCAGCAATTAGCACCTCCTTTTACACTGCCTCATTCCCCAGAGAAACAACAGAGAAATGTTCTTAGCTGCGATCAATACTCATAAGCCAAAAGGACAAAGATACAATTTTAGTAGTTTAGCAGAAGCAGAAGAATGGAAGCGTTTACCCAAATATTAATGCACAAATTAACTACATTATTAAAATTGATTCAGACTTAAATAATAAATAGGTGGGCAAAATATAATGCAAGACTTACTCAGTAAAAGTGAATTTTTAATCATCCCATGAGATCTACTTAGAAAACAGGACTAATAATGTTCACAACCATAAATCCAAACCCTTCACACACTTTTTTTTTTCTTAACACAGCAGTGAACTGTAAACCTGCGTTTACTGGTTATCGCTTCAGTCATTTTAAATATTAACTCAAGTGTTTCCTCCTTGGCCATTTCAATTTTTAGCACCAAAATTAGCCCAAAAAGAGGTACTGGTACAGCTCGATGTTGTAAATGAATTGTTTACATATAATACTTTATATATTATACACACATACTGTACATTCACACATCCACACAAACAGGAGGCATATTTAAATGAATATATTCTGTGTCTCAATTTGTTGTCAAAGACTTAGGAGCAATGGAAATAAAGCAGAAGGGGTAATATTTTACATAGTAGGCAACTTTAATGCTGTAGTGCACTTATAAAAAAGTCCAACTCTCCCTCCCAGCTCAGCAGCTTTTTTTTAATATCACTATTCAGAAGGATGCAGAAGTTATTGCCTAAATGTTATTCTATACATTTCCATCGGAATTCTCAAAAACACTTTAAATTGCTAACTAATTTACAACTTAACTATTTTTTTCTTGTTACAGCTTTAACTCATTGGCAATTTTGGAAGCAATGTTTTTGAAAGCTATGGATGTTCCCGATATCCGCTTAAAGCGAACTCCATTCAGGGACAGTCTTGGCAGTTTACACACCTCCATCTCCCACTGTACAAGGTTTTCCGCGTGCCCATCTCCATGGACACAGAAAAGCAAGAAACGCTCTCTTTGTTCATAGTCACAATTATTGGCATCCAGGACCTTTCGTATTTCCCTCATCATGTCATTGGGATCCATGGAGCTGGTGGTTTTCATGCTCCAGGTAAAACGCAGTGACCGAGGCTTGGCTTCCTTGTTCTCATCCTTCTGATCCACAGCTACATTGCGGCTGAAAGACAGGAATTTCAGAGTGAGCAGGGCCAGCCACCCTCCCCAGGGGCCACGTTAGTGAAGCCAACACTCAGTGCACACCACCCGGATTAGAGCAGCACTGGAGGCTCCGGCTGCAGCCCAGCCCCGCTCCCCAGCTGCTGTACACACACACGGTCAGGGGAAAGCTGTAGCTGCTGGGGCTGGAACAAAGGTATGGCACATTGAGGTGTGACACAACTGGCAGTCACTGGATTCAGGAGCATGAGGGCAATGACCTTCTGGAGGCAGAACTACATGCAGCACCTATGACTTGATTTTAAGGCAGGTTCTGCTCAAAATTGTATTCTCAGGCCACATGGGCAGCTGAAACACCAGCTCTGTGCTAGAAGTTTCTGGAACATTCAAGTAACAGCTCCCTGTGACAGGAGGGTGCTCAGTCCAGGCCATGGGAGGTGCCCACTTACAGGGAATGGGGTGAGCCCATGCACAAAGGGGCTGGGGGCTCCTCTGCACCTTCTCCTGGGCAGCAGCTGGGAGACCAAGCCCTGGAAGCGCCCATGGAGGCCCACAGCAGCTGGCTGCGAGCAGAAGGAAGGACAGCAGGACCAGGGTCACCCACCTGCTGCCCAGGGTCAACACGAACCCCCAGGCCTGGGCGGGCTCAGTTACACTCTGGCCTTCCTGCACTGGGGCGTGTTTGAGATGGTCCCTGGGGACACACCACACTGCAGGCTCTGGGGGTGGCCTTCAGAGAGGAAACACTTCCTCCTAAATTGGTCAATAATCCATTAAATACCAACGGCTGACAGAGGGAAAGCGATGAAATCTTCTGCAGCTACCAGCTCTGCAGTTAATTGCCTCTGAGACTGATGTGCATGAAGAGAGCTGGAAGTCACTACGAGACACCTCTTCAGTGTAGCTTGTAAAGATGGTGAGTGAGAGGGTTACCATTATTGTCACAGTTTTAAGAGATGAAGCACAAAATATTGAGGGTGTGTTTCCCAAATCTGCAGCTTTTTTTTTTTTTTTTAATGAAAAACCTTTTCCTTTGGTAAGGATACGTAAAGTTATATAGGACAAAGGAAAGAAATGTTCCAGAAATTTCTAGTTTGCAATCATTTTTCTACTTTAATGAAATCAGTAGTCATGCAGCTAAAGATCAAAGAATTACATTTGGACCTCCAGGGACAAAATATGGATTTGCTTTGTGAGTATTTGTACATTGTCAGTCACCTCTTCAAATTTAGATAAATATATTGACTGTCATACTTAACTATTTTTTGAAAATAGCTAACCTAACTGACCCCAAACCATGCAGTTTAGGTCTCATGTTGAGCCTCCATATTAAGCCAAGCTGCTCTTTGAAACAGACGGCAACGGTTACACCACGTTTTATTTCTACTACCATTAAGCAGGCAATTATGAAAAAGATAAAATAAAAAGTGATAGCAAGGCCACAACTAAATAAATATATTTCTCAAATATAACCTATTTCATAATTCTCCTATTAAAAGACTTCTTGTGACTGTGAGAGTCATGGGACTATGCAATGTGATTTGCCAGATGTTATAAAATTCATCATGCAAATTAAAGAGTATTCTGTTTTAAGGTTTTAATTTATTAAGGTTGTAAAGGGCCAGGGAAAACCCCAACTTTTATTCAATGCTTATTTTATTTTTGGAAGCTTTTTCTACTTGAAAACAGTTGGCAAAACCAGCAGTTTGATAATTTCTAGTATTTTTTGATATGCTGATTTTGGAAGAAGAGTATAACATGAAAAATATTTAACTATTTGTGATTTCGGAGATGAGAAATATCTTATCACCCTTCAGTGGTTATTCCACACATTTGCAGCTTCACTAGAGACCACTTATCTACACATCTACACGACAACAGCAAATTACAATGACTAAAATGCAAAAAAAAGAAAAATCACACAAGGGAAAAGGCAACAAGGAAAGATGAAAGTTTAGAACCAAGTCAGTCAGTGCTTTAATAGCTGTTTTGCAGACAGAAATGCTTCTTTGTTTAGTTCTAATGACTTACATGAAACAAAAGCTGCTGCCTGAAGCCACTATGCCACATAATCAAGGGGAGAAAGGTTCAAACTCACCTAAGTAACATTTTAAACAAAAATTTTACCCTCACCTTGAGCCCTCAAATCTCCCGTTCCTCTCATATTCAGTCGGGAGCCTCAATGAAAAGAA
Source organism: Corvus hawaiiensis (assembly GCF_020740725.1). Classification (NCBI taxonomy): domain Eukaryota; kingdom Metazoa; phylum Chordata; class Aves; order Passeriformes; family Corvidae; genus Corvus; species Corvus hawaiiensis. The sequence goes on from NC_063218.1 coordinate 10,141,035, forward strand.
TGCAGAAGCAAAAGGAAGTGGGAAAGAGAAGACAAATCTTACACTACAATATACAATATCTGAGTAGTTGCTAAAAGATACTGCAATCATACCAAAGGTGTGTTAAAATACAAAACAACAAAGATGTAAAGAACTTGGTAGGTTAGGCCAAACTCAGAATGTAACATATTGTCAAACCAAATGGAAGTCTATAAACCACAGTTTTTAAACCGACCATAACTAATTTTAACAGTGTATGTTTACATGTTAAATCTGTAGAACTCACTGAATAAATCTGAAGTTCTAAAAGCAGAAAATGTGAAACTAAAGTTACAAAGCATATTGAAGTGACTGCATTATTTAGTAAGTACCTCCTAAAAGAGATATAACTCCCACATATTTTTAGGCTAATGTTTTTTAAAAGTTTTATCTGGAATAAAGTATATATTTCCAAAAGTCCCCTTAACTATTTACAGACAAGTCTGATCACCTTGTGTATTTGCATGCACATCAGATCTGAGGTGTTTAAACAATAACAAAATACTTTCATGCAAAAGAAGAAGATGCATATACATTTTAATAGAACTTTAAGAGGTAAATCCAAGATTTCTCAAGTTGTGGTAACCATCCTATTAATTCCCACATGGATGCAGCTTCCCCACCTAAGAGCAAGCTTAAGCTTTCTGTCTTCTTGCAGTGCTTAAAGCTACATTGCTAGTCACTACCATCTACTGAAAGCCCAGGGTCAAGCAGAATTAAGGGGAAAATTATCTTTCTCTACCTTCCCATTGTTGCAAGAGGATGGTTCAACATATCAGCATTAATTCTGCTCAGAGGGATGCTGCCTGTACAACACTCCTACCCAGACTAAGGCAGTACATGGCTTCCCTGAGTAACACAAACACAGTAATTTGGGTAGCAGGTGTCTAGGGACAGGAATGTAAGACAGTAACCTTATTTTCTGATGCACAGTGATATTTATATCAGGGTGTGGGGGGTGTTACAAGGCGTGATTTCCTCCTTTCCTTCCTTTTGAGGGCTCTGGTGAGGGATCAGCCTTGCAAGGTGACTCTGGGAGTCCCTGTCACAGGGCCAGGCGCTGTGCTGGCACTGTGAGGGGCAGGGTGGCAGCACTGGCTGCACGGGCCACAGAGCTGGCCCAAATTCAACTCAGGTGCCACTGCAAAGCAACTGCACTTAACAGGGTGCAGAGTTGCTCAGCTGTGAGCTGCTTGTCATGGCAGCATCTGATCAGAACCCTGCTGTCTGAGGCACCGCACAGCTCACAGTACAACAGGGACAACACCACTGACAAATGAACGGCTGCCACAAGCAAGGAAGATACAGAAAAAATGAGAAGAAAGCAACTGGGAAGCCCCAGTGCAAAGTGGGCAGTTATTGTAGTTATTTTCATGAGATCTCGGGCTACTAATCTATGGCGGATATAGGAGAAGGTGGAAAAAGATTTTTCATGTCTGCATATACAGAGCCCACAAAGTCATCCCCTGTGACAGCTCTACAGGACCAAAAAAGAGGTAGGCAGGAATCACCATATGTACCAACTGAACAGATCCATCCCATTCAGATGATTGTTTCACTGGGCAAAGCAACCAACAAGTTAGAAAACACTCCTCAACTGAAAATTAAGAGTACTTGAACTTCAAAGAGCCTTCTGTGTTCCTACAAAGTGGAAGATGACAGCTTTGTTACAAGCTGCAAACATTTATGGATTTTTGTGGGTTTTTTTGTGTTTTGTTCTGAAATGTGCCAAAGGTTATAGAAAATCAGAGCACAACCAGTTTCCCCAACAATGAATAGCCTTACTGTTGCTGGAATCTGTCCAGAAACGTCTGTAAGGAAAAATCCCTAATGATGTTCTAACACCCTTTTCAGTTTGAAATTGAGCCAAAGTGTTCAGTTTTTAAACCATTGTACTCTAAATCTAAGAAAGGTCATTATTTAGAATATACCTGCCACTTTGAAATAATAAACATTCTCATGGAAGCCTCTCAGAAAATCCTCACTTTGCTCAGTTTTTCCATGCATCAAAGTTCCATTCACTGAGCAGGAGGAACTGCATAAAGTGACACACAACCTCAAATATGAGCCACCATGCCAAGCTTAGGAGAGCTGTGCCAGTCTCTCAAGGTGCTCCTTCCTTCATGACAGACACTGTTATGGTCCAGCTCTACAGCCCAGCACTGTTGCTCTGGGAACAGTCACTTACTGTACTGCCAGGATTGTTTTGGTTGGGGTTTGTGAGTCAGATGCAGCCCTGAGGCCTCCTCACTTGCTAATACAATCTTCACTTCTGTGCTAGTTTATGCTCTAAATTTTCTGCTTTTGCTTGTGTTTTACATAAACTGATTTTATGGACCAAGACGCTTCTTGGTCCTGAGAAGGGAACAAATACATAGGCAAGCTGTGTTCTCATTTGTCATGCCATGCCTACACATTATCTGCCTCATGGTTTACGAAGGGCTTTCACAAATCTGATTGTTTCCACACATCTGTCCCGAGTTATGCTGTGTTTCCTGTTCTTTACATCTTTGTATGCTATTTTAAATATCCAAGTAAACACAAAGAAAACTGTCTAAAAAGATACTGAAAACCAACAAAAAGTGCAAGATGATAAAATAAGATCAATTTATGGAAATGTAGAAATGATGCTGCAATAAAATCCAGAACATTGAGTCATTTTTGCTGTCAAAAAAAAAGTTAAGACTTCCACAATATGCAGATTGGCAGAGACAGTGCATAGTACAAGATATATATATATATATATATATACACTCACACATACATATATATATATATATATTTGATAACCTCTGTGTACTGAATACAATAGTAAAAGTCAGCAGTTTAACAAGGAGTGACTGATTATCTACTTTCATTCAGCTCCCTAGAACTGATGTTGTGGCACTATGTATACATGCTACTGGGTTACCATAGTTCTTTCAGAACAGTGAGCTCATAGGTAGGATTCATAGCAAATAAAGCCAGGAGAAACTGCCAAAATCCCCAGCATTTTCAGTTTTTGTACCTACATACAGATCAGGTATGGAGGGAGACACCACACACACTTAAAACAGAATTTAAAAAGCACACTCTGGTCCTGTGTAGGTGGTGTAAGGCTTTGCAAATTTCTTATTCAAAAAGATGTATTTGTGGAAGCTGTAGCAGATAGCTCCACAATGGTCTAAGACTTCTGGCCCCAAGTCAAATGTAATTTTTAAAAAATTGTCTAAAAACTACCTGAAGTCCCAAATTGAAACAGTAACCTTCTAGTTTAAAACTGTACTCATATTAGCATTCCCTGTCTTTCTTCAGAACAAACGTAGATGCATCTGGTTGTGGATGGTTGCACAGATCACAATCCTTTGTTTTAGATGTGGTCTGCACCCCACAGCTCATGATGCACGATGGGTTAAAGCCACTGGCACTGCTCAGTTCCAGCTGTATGTTGAGTTGTATGGTTTCTTTCCTTAACTAAGTTATTGTATTTTCTCAAGTCAGCAGTGACAATGCCAGCCAAGCCAACCAACACCAGTTCCAAACACAGACATGTTTGGAAGAGCACTGATTATTATCACCATGGCATGGAATTTACTCAGTTAATCAGGTAGGGTACCTTTAGCCTTGCACTGTACATAATAAATCCACATTTAGGCAGCAATTTACATATCTTAGGACTCCCTAATCTAAGCATTTCTTTGAAACAGTCTAACTTCAAATTACAGTCACAAGTATAGCCTTGTACTGTGAAACTTAAAACATATGCCTGATTTTTGGCCCCATCTCCCTGGTTTTGATCAGCAGTAGGAAATTGGAAGTACCACCCTTTAAGAAGTTCCAAGACATGGTACAACTAAATGGGCTATTACAAAATTTTACTGGAAAATTTACCTGTGCATCAAAATTGTGTAAGCAATTTTCATGAATCATAGTGGATTAATGAGATATATAGCAGCTTGATTCATTCCCAAATTGCAAAACTAAATGAAATCCTTTGGCTTGAAATGTGAATCAGACTTCTGAGCTTTTCCCCTTTCGTTGATGAATTTGCATAAATGTTGTGCTTTTTGTTTAAAACTGAAGTGCCCTGTTTGCACTTCAGCTGCAACTCACTTCAACAAATGCAGCCTATTTTAAAATAAATACACAACTATTGAATCTTCATTCAGTCTAACACACAAAACTGTTCAACTCACAACTGTGCTCAGCTGCAGGCAATAATTCAAACCTTTTTTTCTCTTCAATATCATAAAACAGAGAGATAATTTAACATCACTTACCTTTATTTGCTTGCAACCTTATGTTTTGTTTATACTTTCATCATTGTTATCAAACACCTCATTCTTCAAACATAAGCATGCTAAGTGTATTAGTACAGAGAACAGAATTACTTTGGCACTACCAACTCTATCAAAGAAAGAGGAATTCACAAGGCATGCTTAGCATCTTGTTATACAACACAGATGGTGCCACAGATTCTTAGGTATCATCATGAGTTAATGGATTTATTCTATGCTTTCCTCTGAAGAAAGAAAGTATTTAGTTCTCAGCAGGAAGTTTAGTTTTCAGAAAACCAAGGCTAGAAAAGCCAAATCTTTTGTTAATTGCAGGAGCCACTTTTTTTTAAATATAAATAAATCCTACCTTTTGATAAACCTGAATGACATGTTTCTAAAAGAAATTAAGCCAAAACAACAATTAACAAAAAATTTTGTACAAAATAAATTGAAAAAGGCATTTAGAGTGAAACATGCAAAAAGATCTCATTTAAAATGCACAATCTAAAAATTACACTTCAATACATTCTCAGATTAGGCAGGTTATTTAGGGGCTGAAGAGTAAAACTCTTGGCACTGCTACTTTCAATTTTTTCTGGGAAATATGTCACCAGTACTTATTATGAATTAAAATATATACTGGTGTCAAAACACTTTGAAACTCGAAATCTGCAAGGTCAGGTAAAAATATGTTTGGATTTTCTTCATATATTTACCATAGAAAGCAAAAATCAGTAACTCTACTATAATTATATCTTGAGTATCTTCAGAGTTAGGTTTCTTCCTTTCTTCATAACGTTAGGTCAGCCATGTTGTACCAAAAGCTGCCTTAAATATTTAGCTATTTTAGCGGCAGAAGCTGTAACAATTGCCTACACCAGAATATAAGTAGTTTATAACCAAAGGAATTCTGATTCCCCATAGAGAATGCTACAATAAATTAACAAGTTTTAAGGTTTAAAACATTTATTTAACAGGAAGAAACATAACCATGTCCTTCAGTGGCACTATCCACCTCCTCTGTAGTTTGTACAGCACTGCATGTAACAGAGCCCTAACTGCAAGACATCCTCCAAGTGCAAACAAATCATCTGTAACTGTGCTATTGTGTTACAACTGCATGTTATTTAATCAAGTCCAGATGGAATTTAAACTACTGTCAAAAGCCACGAGGAAAGACTTCTTCAAGAAAACCACACTGCACTGCACAAGTTGAAACTCAGAAGTAATGATAGAAGTTTGAATGCTGCCTAAACAACTGAGTGAAAAGTTTGCATGTTCACAGTTTGAGTGTCCACATTTGGAACGTCAGATGGAAAATTAAGCAAGGATATGACAAACAAAAGTACAGAAAGAAAGAAGTTCCAAAAGGATGTGGCTGATTAAGACCTCACTTGACATAAAGCACATGGCTTAACTCTTAAAAAATATTCAAATTAAACATCTCTCTCTCTCAACATAAAAATAAGGGGGAAAAGCCCAAACCAAATTTCCTAGAGAATAGTGTTTCCCAGGGAAGTGTTACCTGGCAGAGAACTGAGCAAATTAAAACATTTATCAAAGGCTAGACATGTTTTTGTTTTGCACAGAAGCAACTTCTACATTTTTAAAGAAGTTCACTCTCTAAACTGAACTCAGACAGACATTTGTGAAAAACTGGAGTCTGGCTTAGCATTATTTTGTAGGAATGGGAGACTGCAAAGGGGATACTGAGAGTGAGGCACCTATAGTCATAAAATAGACAGGAAGGAAATGGCTTGCTGCTGATGTGGTATAAGCTTAAAACAAAAGCTAGCAGGCCAAGATCAGAATGATCTTGTCCAAAAAACTTCACCTGATAAGGAGTGTACAAAAGCTTGATGATTATCTTAAAATGCAAGTTGTGGAGATGAGTGGTCTGACATATGTGGTATGGGAACTGACAGGTTTTAAATACAGAAGGAAAAACCATGATTTTCAATTTCAGGGTTTATAGTAACTAATGTAAATCATACATGGATTTGAAATTAGAAGTCCAATTAGATTAAAAACTGTTAGTGCAGGAACAACACCTGCTGAAGCTAGACTTTGGCTAGACCACAATGCCTTCACACCAAACACAGAATCTGCACATGAACTAAAGGCCAAAATAGGAATAAGCTTTTCAAGGTTTGACCAGACTCCTGCCTAGACTCAAATCCTAATACTGCCATTACTTTAAGATAGCTCGTGACAGCACTACTGCCAACAGAAGCTTTTGTCTCCTGCCCCTACCCTTTCATCTGTGGTATTTCTATTTCTATGCTGCCAGCAAGGTTATGCGGAAAACACTGATGGACTAAGTGACTGGGAAACACAACCTGAGCTTCTAATGCTACATCAAATATCTAGACTAGACCCCAGTTTATGCCATCTACAGATGGACTATGCAGCCACCGAACAACTTTTCAACTGAGCTGAAATGTTTAATCTCTGCAGCATTCGTACCTCATTCGTTTGAGGTTGAAGAGCACAGCAGAAACAGCACAGACTAAACTGTCTCACATTTAATCCCATTTGATTCAACTCCCAAAAACAAATGGCTTCTGTAACCAAAATAGAACTATGAAAAAATCACAAGCAACTGCATTTTAAGTTGCAGAATTTAAGCTATTAATGAGTAAACGTGGACAAAACCACCAAAGCAATGAGGTATTTCTACTATAAAAAGGAAAAAAAGACAGGAACATTGCACTGGCATTTTAAGAGGCTTACCTTCTTGTTAGTTTTGAAGTTAGTTTACTAAAGAGATTAGTGGAGCCCCGGGTGCGGGTCTGTGAGAGCGGCGTCGCCTCGTGGGACAGGCTGGGCGAGGCGGGCGGGCCGTTGTAGGTGGCGGTGCGGCGCTCGCGGAGCTGCCCGTGGAACGTGCTCCGGCTGGCCGTTCCTCTGGGGAAACGAATACGGTCAGGGGTGGTCGCACTGCTAATGCTGTGAGTTGAAGCAACAGGAGTTCTCTGATCGGGAATAGTGCTAGGGCAGAAAACAAAAAAAACCAATGCTAGAACGCCTTCACACAGGCACTGCGGCTCAGCAGGAAACACAAAACACTATGTTCTACAGTAAAGCATAAGCAGACACTTTTATATAGGCCAAGGTTGGAAATACCAACATTATTACAGCACTGTATGGAATCAAAACTTGTAAGAAGTTAGGATTAAGAGGCTGCCGAAACAGAAACCTACATAGGCAGAAAAGTGCAACAGGAGTATCCTGGAAAAGACCAGATAAACCAGGCCTACAATGTTTCACTGAGAAGACTGATAAAAGAATAGACCAGTAAAGTTTCCTCCCAGGAAAGAGAATAGGTAACTTTAATGTCTCTCCCTCCGCATTCTGTACATACATCTTTGAAAGTCTTGCTAATTTGAAAGTATCCTACACAAAATTCTCTACAAGCGAACCGCTCCAAGTAGTGAAGTCCTTCAGGATACACAGTTTAAGTCCCCACAAACTTTGACAATAGGGAATGTCCAATACTCCTAACAATGGGAAAAAAATTAAGGTTCACTATTGCAGGATTATGTCACAGACAGCCTGACACACCACAAGACAAATGTAAACGAGACTAAAAAAATGAGGAAACACACATCTTGTGGGCAAAATATACTAGAACAATCTAGGACTAAAATTCCACAGCACAAAGTTAAGAAGCAGTGGGTATAAGTTAGTGTCACAACGATTTCTGGTTCTTACATAGGCCTGAAGTTATCTGCGCCATTGTCTATTGGAGGCAACATCATCTTCGTGTGCACAGAGGCTGACATGGACATCGACTTCTGATGTCGCAGCCGAACACTGGAGAAGGATGTGGTACAAACTGAAGCAGGGCTAGCTGCGTAAGCGAACATTTCTGTCAGGCTGCGAGGGGGTTTGGGTTCAGGCAGAGGCAGAAAGAAGAGCATGATGGACCAACAACAAACTACTGCATAGAAAAAAAAAAGCAAACTTTTCCTTCTATTAACTGGTTTATCAAAGAACAAGAACTCTAACAGCCCTCCTCTTCTATGTAAACAGCAGTAACTACCCTATACTCCCCTTAAAAAGCATCCTTACTTACATGGCACTGGACATCTATAAGTGACCATGCTCTTACCATTAGCATTAGTTTGCAGTGATACCCTCCTTGATGTACAGAACCTGAATAACTCAGAATTCTATGCCACAGCTCTAGGATAAAGCACTGATGTAACTTGTATTGCTCTTAACAGTAAACAATGCATTAAAATCCCCACCAAATGCACTTTCCAAAAGACTCACGATAGCTCCATTACTACAGTGAAATCCTTTGTTTTCAGAATGCATCCATGTTAAAAGAAATAAGTGAAAGTTGGGCAAGCTGTCAAATCTACATCAGATAACTGAGGGACTTCACAGGTACAATTGAAACCAAAAATATCATGATCTTTAACAACTCCAGAGAGGCCAAAAGAAAAAGGCTGCTAATAATGAACCTGTACGTGTAGTAGACACTGAACATTGCTTGCTGTTCTCTGAAGAAAGAGGAATGACTTTTGAAGAGCATCTTGTATTGCTTGACCATGAACATTTAATTCTTCAAATTACCATTCAGGCTTTGAAGGAAAGTATAGAGCACTGTCTCAGCAGAATGGCCAGTAAGCTGCCAGCTGTATAATATGTTCAAATAGGAGCATTAAATTTACTTATTTCTTTAGGCCAAAATACTCTTTGCAGCCTTCACATTACCTAGTAATGATAAGGATAGGAGAAAAGTGAGAGGCCACAAGATGTTTTGGGCCTTTCAGACTACACCACCATGTCATTCATCTGAAGTTTGCTTTAAAAGTAAGACAATTGTAATTCAGAAATATTGCTCGAGGTTAAGAATTCAGTAATTCTCAGTGACAGTTTCATGACACCATATGTTCACTTTCAAGTTACTTCATGGTTACACACACAAACTCAAGTCCTGTTACCGAATTCTGGTACACCAGACTTTGGAGAGGAGAATGCTAGTGCAGCTACAAGTGTCAGCTCACCCACTTTCTCAGGCTCAGCTCCCAAAGCATTAGTACAAAACACCACACAGCTCAGACTTGGTTTTGGTTTGTTTTTAACTTTTCTGGATCTGAAAAACTTCATCTGAATCATGCACACATCTCAACAATGCTGAATCCATCAGGATGACAACTACAAGCACTACTTACAATGAAGCCTTCAATACAGGCCCAGCATTTACATTACCCCAGAGTATTAAGAAATTGTAAGAAAATGAACATTCATCCCAAAACTAATACCCTGAAGTCACGTAACTGGTCACTAGCCTCTCAAGCTCTTCCAGCTCCTTTCCTCTATATTTGCTGCAAAAGATAAAGAATCTAGTTTTACAACACAAGACCCAAGTTCTATTCAGTCACCTGCCTCCAAAGATGTGACATCTAAAGGTATCAATCAGGGCTTTGCTAGAAACCAGCTTCCTTGGATTACTAGCCTGGCAACACAGGAACAGCGAACTAACAATCACCAATTAGTGCCACGGCTTATTAAAAATCTGAAGCTGTTGTAAATCATTTGTGTTACAAATGATTTAAAGCAATTGCTTATCATTATGAAGAGTGTTTCATGAGTCCCCAAGTGCGTTAATTAATGCTCAGGCTTTGGAGGAAAGCCAACAGAGTCATCTCCAGCAGAATGCTTGTGTCAGCCACATAATGTGTCAAAGTAGAGATGAGAGACTTACAACTCTTTGCTTCTACCAGTCTGGGTCTTCAAGACTACTCTCTCCAACATCAGATCTACTGACTACTGACTCTTTAAAGTTTTCATACTTTCAGAAATAGTGCCTTCTCAGAATTCAATGTGCAAGATAAAAACAGAACAAGCAATGTTTTAACACTTCCTCTACAGAAAAAAAATAGAGATTTTAGATGTGTGCACCTTGCCTTTTACGGTAAGTCTCCCAAGTTTTCAGTGGGTCACACTCAGTATCTGACTAGCTATGGAAAATCTAAAATCCAATCTGTAACAAATCATTTACAGCAATTACTCCTGCTTGTAACATTTGCCACCAATAGACATTTCAAAACCACAGAAGTAATTTTAAATGAAACCTTGGATATGGACAAAGCCCAGGTTCAACTTCAGATCTTGCTTCACAGAAGAAAAAAACCCCCAAGTTTCTAGAGTTACTTTCTGCCAAGCTGAGAGTAAAATATTAATTAAAGATTAATTCTGAAGAGCCAGTCCCATCAATAGCCATGTTGATTTTTCCTGCACTAAAGGTCCCTGCATTTCATGTGACCAGTCAATGCTTTATCCAGTTACAGCAACAGAATACATTCAAATGTAAATTCTGAATTCTGTGCCAAATCACAGTAATTCTGAAACTGTGCCAAAATAAACATGCAGTTTAGTATTGAAGCGTTTCAGACAATGACAAGTCTCCAACTGTAATAAAATTAACAATGCATTCTCATTACCTTTTCTCTTTTAAACCTTCTATAAAAAGTAATCAATGTAGTAATCAAAAAACGCATGATAAAAGCTATAAAGACATTTTTTACTTGTCTGGGAAAATATAAATTCTCAGATATTTCAAATGACCCAAAAAAGGCTAGTTTGTAGAAAAAGCAAATGATGTTTAAATATAATATTGACAATAAAAGGCAAATTACACAAGGATAACCAATTATGAATATAAAACACAACTAATGTAGTTGTCTAGTGCTACTCAGTCTTAACTTTGAGACTAAGACCTATATGTGACAAACCAGAAAAACATCAGTTTGCTGAGAAACTCAAAGCCGGGGAAAAAATTTACTTCAAAAGATAGCTCCTTATGAGTATAAACTTACTCCCAAATTAAGGGAACATCTAAATCTCAAGCATTCCTAGTAAACAGTGTCTAATAACTTTTAAAAATGTAATACGGAAATTGTAGACAAGATATTGCAAAGATACTAGTTTAAGGGTGAACAAAAATTGTAATAATCCAAGTAGTTAAGTAATAAAAAATTATCAAAACTATTATGGACAGAAAGATGCATTTTTTCAAAGAGTGTTTGAGAAGGAAAAAAGCTATTAATGGTGAGCTTTAATTGAAACAATTTGGTAACACTAATAAGGAGTAACCAATGAAGGCTGAGACAGACACACTAAGAGACAGTACCAAGTAGCTATGCTGTACTTCACAAGACAGGTGACTGCAGGCCCAGCTGGCCAACTACACTTTTGGCAGTCTTCAGACTTATACTTGACTCTTTCCTTAATCACTTTCCATTTGCAGAAAGCTAGGAGGAAGAGACAGGGTCAAAATCAAGTTCTTCATCCCTAGGCTCCAGGAATCAAACAGGGAACAGACAGGCTTTCCATCCAACATCACAATTTCACCACTCTTCCTAATCGACTGCCAAAAGGAGGGGGAAAAATTTTGTGCAAAAAGTGGCAGATCTTCTGCCAACTTCACCACAAGTTAGAAAATAGGAATTTTCCTCCCACCATTTACAAAGTATCATAAAATAAGGAAGGGGTAGAGAAAACTGGGAAGGGTAGGAGAAGGGTACACGTTCCTTTAAGTACCAGCTATATGGCTCTCCTGGCAAGGGTTAACTACTTAATTGTTACCAGCTTTTGACAGCAGTAAAATTCTGAGAAGAAGGGCTGGAAATTAAAATACCCTCAGCCAGCCAGGAAATCTGGTGGTATTCCTCCCAACTGCTACTGTATACCTGATATCTACTTGCACTATAATATTATTTCCAACAGCTCTTCTCAGTCTTCACAGGATGGCAGTAGACATGACCACAGTGCCAACACATGAAGTGGTTAGCTCCAGTTCCATTGCATGCTCTACTCAGGGTTTCATTCAGTAAAGTAAAAAGAAATTTGTTATTTCTCTGTTTTCACTCAGAATATGGAGATACCCTGAGGAGGGAAGCAGCTGAATTCTGTAAATCCTGGGAAACAGTTAGACTGCCAGACTACCAGCAAGGAACATTACTAGTCTAAGACAATGGCCTATCACTATTTCATCTTTGCTCAGAAAAAATTACCTTCTCCCTCAGACTTTGCAGCAAAAATGGTATTTCAAATAATCCCAGTGAAGCAGAGTTGAGAGTGAAACGAAAAAAGAGAATGGCTCAAGAGAGATGGACTTTGCAGTCTGACACTAAACAAGGCTCTTCTGCAAGCATGTGCTGTTTGGCCACAGGAGTTCACAACAGATTTAAGATGAAGGCTGCTACAAATTTTTCATGTATTTAACCAGAAATTAGAAACTTCCTTTTACATTCTAAGCATAGAATATAAAATTCAATATAGGAAAAAACCCCCAACTCTGACATACTTACAAGTACTCCATAACCAAAGATCTGTACTCACCTTTCATTAAGAATTACATTAGAATATCATTTACTTTTAAATTAGGCATTACAATTTTTTGGAAAGGTGAAGACAAGGGACATACACCATAGGAAGACATTTCATATACCTGTTCTCCTTGCCATTTTGTATCACTGAATGCCTATCAGCAGTGGTTCTTTCACTACAAACATATGTGTTGCGCCGTGTCATTGCTCCAGGGGTAGTATTATTCTACAATTAAAAAACATAGGCTTGTTATTCTCCACAAAAGGCTTTTCCGAGGTTAAGTCTACATATAATTGAAGGCTTTTTACTTACTGCTAGTTTTACACAGTTCTAAAACTTACAACAATTAAATAACTTAATATACAAACTCCATCTAGTATCTTTAAGGAATAATGTAATCATAAAAAAATAATTCTAACAAGTTGTTCTTGTATTTCATATTGATGGCTCAAAATTAATATTCCTTAAAGTTTTTATTACAAAAGTTCTGAATTACAAATTCTCAGTATATATAGCATTCTTCCTCATCTGGATAGCCTGTGTCTTTATAGCCTATTTTTGAAATACTTTACCACTTGTAGCTTGGAGAATTTTCCTTTAAGTTAAAATCATACCCTTAAACAAGATAGGAAAAGCAAAGACTTAACAAACAAATGTGGTAAAATTCAGTGGGAAGGTAAACATGGACTTTTAAATATTAAGATACTATGAAACACTAGACAAGTTTTAAAAACAAGGAAGAATAAAGAGACAAATTGCAGAGAATTTTAGTAAGACATTTTTTAAAATACACATTTAAATACAAGCATAATACATTGAGGACAAGAGAACCAGGGGAACTTAAACTACAGACCTTACTTTAGAGGGGAGAAAAAAAATAGAATTACTTTGCCTCTGTCTTTACAGAGAAAGAGGGTGGAGATATGCCCAAGTTGGTGGTCAATTTTCCAGGAACGACTGAGAAGCTATAGGTAATTCACAGATAACAGAATTATAAAAAGTTAGATGCAATTACTGTAGGAAAAGCATGGTGGTCCAGACAAACATGCACCCCCAGGTTGTAGAGGAAGCTGGCAAGCCTTTGTATTTTTTTTTCTCCCCACCCCAAGAACGAAACACAGGAAACTGCAAATGGTTGGAAAAGTGGAAAAAAGCCTTTAAAAGTTTTCTTTAAAGAAAAGGATCACAGGGCAAAGCAGGAAGCAAAAAAGGCTATTAACTTCAAACATCACTGCTGGGGAAAGTCTTGAAGGAGGCCAGCTTAAGGGAATGACTGGTCAGCACCTGGATAAGCACATGTTGAGTAAGGAGGGCCACTAAGAATCAGGCAGGGGACTTCATGCTCAACTAACCTTGTGGAGTTCTTTGAAGAATTATGCTATGACGGACAGGGGAAACTCAGCGGATTTTAAAAATAGCATTAAGAAAAGGTTTCGCATAAACGGTCACAGGAGAGAGTCATGGCAAGAAGGATTAAAAAAAAAAGAAAGGAAAAACTAGTTCAAGCACAAAAGCAGAGTAGCCAAACCTTTTTTGTTTCCAAACCTGAAATAAAACTGTTAAAGTGGAGTATTCTCAATAACTGGCAAAAGCTCCTCCAGTGCCTTAAGGCAAAATATCTGCTGTCTAGGGAGTCTCATGCAACACATTCCCAGAGTCGCATATTTAACCATCTTGTCTAAGAGACTGCTGACCTGTTTGTTACACATCTTGTTACACAAATGTACAAATTAAAATGCAACAGTGAAGTGCACAACCTCCTGGTGTTAAAAAGTACAAAGACAAAGAGTATTTCAGATCAGCAGAACAATTAATTAAATTGTAAGATGCATGCAGCTGTCTGAAGGGTTCTCAAGTATTATTCACTGGATATTCCTTAGGGATAGGCATGTGCCAAGCATCAGCAGAGTTTTCCTGGCTCTTTCCTTGTACTTTATTCCTTGTACATCCCTTGTCTTCATATATGTTTATTTATTTAAAAAAACCCCACCACTGATTCTTCTGCTTTCCCCTGACATTTATCACTGTACAAACTCCCCTCTCTTTATTAAGCCTGCCAGCAATGAAAGCTGTGCACCTAAGGCAAGGTTTTGTTTATCTGCTCTTGGGAGGTTACACTGTGCAGGACACTTCGTGGAAGCCTCAAAAACCAATGGTACAGTGAAATATTGCCTATTAGTATCTGCAGATCATTTTGTTCTGTGTTCTGAACATACTAAAGGATGAAGCACCTAAAATATCCAACACTGGTCTTCTGGTGGGAAATAAGCACAATAATCAGAGGCTTCCTTCTTTCCATCTGCTCCCTTTGAACATGAAATACCGGTTTCCCTTGAGAAGACACGACAACATTACAATGTATTGTCATGTTGCACATCTGGAAAGACAAGACTGCAATCTTTGTGCTGGACCAGACTTTTATGACTATGCATTTTCAGGTTTGGGAGTGGACAAGTTTTGGTATTAATATCTGAAATTAGAGGACTGCAAGGACATGCTTTCCCAGCTCATTCTGAAATGCAAAGATGGAAACATCAGTATACAATTTTTCCTGTTTGGCTCAGATTTCAGAGATCAGAAGAGATTTAAGCATTTCAAGGTTTCAAATTTCAGTTTTAGCAAGAATAGTCTTGGTACTGGGGCCTTTACACTTTCTAGTGTATGACCTTCCACGATTCATCAAGAAGCTCTTCAGCTGTGACTTTTTTGTTCAGCCAATCCCCAGACTGTTAATCTCTGGACATGACTAAACAGCACAGGTGCACAGCACCGGAAACTGGTGTCAACAGCACCCCACTCCCTGATGGAATGACAACCCCTAGGGTCAGGGTTAGCTGCCTAAGTTCATCCTCATGGCATCGTCTGCCTTCTTTGCAGGGGAAGCTGACACAGCAAAAGCACATGTTGGGACTTGTGAGCACATGCACAAGGCCCAGTCACAGCACAAATGATGTATTTGTGTTACAGCACCCTCCTCTTTTCCTAGAGAGAGTCCTGTGTGCTCTGCTCAGGCAGGCTATTTTCCCATTAAGAGACATCAAGGCAAGGACTGATGAAAAACTTTCAAAAAAAGCTTCTGACTTGGAATAGTGAACCAATCTATTTACTTAAGAGCACTAGTACAGTATTTGGTCCTGGATGATTTTTCAAATGTACCACCTATTATCCTCTTCCAGTTTTCTTAAAGCTATTCTAGGGTTCTGGGGCAGCTTTATTACAACATTGAGAAAAAACCCAAAGCTCTAGGAAATAAACAAGGAATTATTAAAACACAGATATACCAGTTCCTGCTAACTATCCAACATCTGTAGCAGCTTTTCATTATTAATTTAGTATTTGCCCAAATAGCTTGAAGATTTCGGATGTGTATTTGTTCAGCTTGCAGAATTATTTGGTTTACAAGAGTTTAAACACTCTGTCAACTTTAGAAGTACAGCTTGGAGCCCCTCCCTCCAGTCCCAGACTTAGCTATATGCTCTACAAGCACAATTCTCATCCTTAAGTGCAGGCTTATAAGCTTTGTTATTTAATAAGAGTGGCATGCAACTGACTGAGGGTCTCCAACAAGGACTGGTTCTACTGCTTTTGCTGTTCTGTCAAAATAATAATTGTTTTTATAGGGTATTTTTCCATCTCTTCAGTGTTTTTTCGTCATATTACAGATTTTAGGACTTCAGTGCTCAGTAAAACAGAAACTCTCTTCACCTCAAACTTTTTTCAACCTCAGGACAATATGGTAACTCCAATAATTTTTTTTCCTTCTAGATGCATGCCAACACTGTAAGAAATAGAATTCCCTACTCAGTTGTAGAAAATGAGTAAAAAGTCAGTGCTTCCCTTCACCCCCAACAACCAGAAAGCCAAAGACTCATCTTTAGCAGGGGGGAAAAAAAAGGAAAGAAAAAAGAAGAGTTTGTACTGTCTGGTGTGAAGAGCTATAAACAGAGACAATTTTAAACACTAATTATTGAGTGACAACATTAAGTCTGATTTCATGTTCACCACCTGGTATCACTGCTTGTAAAAGATCAGCTGGATCAGCTGCACACTGAGTCAGGGAAGCATCATATGGTTATGAGCTGAAATTTTATTTCAGGTACAGTAGTAAGGAATTTGGAATAAACCTACTGGAATAAATCCCCAGTATTTGGGAGTGGCATAGAACAGCAGATGAAAAGATACTGAATGTAAAGTATGTTGTAACTGTGACAAATCTTTTGAATAAGGCACCATACAATACCAAGTGAAGTCCAATGTAGGACAAAACTGATTTGATTATCCTACCATTTTGAGATTCAACAGCTAAGAACTGTCATGTAAGAAAAAACCAAATCTGAACGGTTGTTGGACTGATAAGAACAAAGGGAAAGTGTGGGGGACCACAAAAATCAATAAAGGATCCTCCAAAATCCTGAGTTCTTGTCCACATTTATGAATAACAGCTGCTACAGTAGAAGATGTGTTTTTCTAAGGAAACTCTTGGGCTGATATCCTTGAGCCAAGTCACTACTAGCCACTGAGCCAACTGACAATACAGGGCCAATAAAGTAAAACAAGTGCCATTTCACTTCTTTTGCTTCAGACTGTCAAAAAGCTGCAGCTCAAGAAGTTCTGTCTCATTTGTTGTAAGTAATGCTGCTGAGTATTACAACCAAATAAATATGACAGCTCTGTGGGATAAGTTAAAAAAAAAAAAAAATCACTCTGTTGCAAGTTGAACAAGTTGAATAAAGGACTGAGAATTTTTTTATTCTGAAAAGAAGGATTTTTTCCAATACAAAATCCCAAAGTTTTAGAAATTAAATGTTGCAAGACTGAATTATTATTATCTGAAAACATATTTCCAACTGTGTCTTTGAGGGAGGGACCACAGAGAACACATTTAAATCCAAACTGAACAAAGGATTTTCTTTCTTTTGGCACACTGCCTATTGCTAAACCATGTATATTACCTACTTTTGCTCCTTTGTATATTTTTCTTGTTGTTGTTGTGGTTTAGAGGCAGGTGGGGGAAGCCCACAAGGACAAAAGCCAGGCACACTGCTTTTGAATACAGGCTGAAATATACCTTTGAAGAGTTTTTAGAACTACACTTCTTTGATAATCTTAACAACATAACTATGACTTAAAATAGCATGTTTGAGGACAAAGATTAGGTGGCTCCTTATACACATGAAACTATAAAGGAGGATAACAAAAATAGAGGTTTCATTCTTTTGTACAGAGGCCAAAAAGGAGTAGTTGGTGATATCAGGAATAATGTAACTACCTTTTTTTTTGTTTACTTTTTTTAATACCCAAAATATGTCTGTTTACTAAGAGCTACTAATGCTAATTATGAATACTGACTACTTCAAGACTGTTAGGAGGTAACTTGAATAGCTGACATTGCAAGGGAGAAAATACCTACATTTACTCTTGATAAATGACAGGTAGTATCAGCACCACTGATAAATCACAGGTTTAACACTTTTTAGCTCCTCGAAAAAATTCATGGTTTTGATAAATAAACGTTTCTACTTACACTAGGGACAGCTGAACTTTTCTTACGTTCAGGAATATCAGCCTTATTGGGATTGCTGGCATTTCCAAGCATTGGGCTAGCTGGTGCAATTCCTCTTCCTGCAACAGCACTACTGCTGGATTTTCTTGACTGAATTCCTTCCTCTTTGAGGTCACTGTCTGTAGTGCTAGTCTGGCTTCTTTTGGGATATGCCACTACTGAGGGGATGGATGGTCCAGCTTAAAAAACAAACAAAAGAAACAGGAAAAGGATTTTTCTTCTCAGAAGTTCAGTAACTATTTTCCACCACAATGGAAATATATTCACACATGAAACAACACAGTTAACACTGAGAATTGGAGTTTCAAAAAGATAATAAAATTATTGAAATAGATGTATTTCAGGAGACAGTAAAATACTGTGAAAAACAAAAACCTTGCAAGGTGAAGATACTACTTGATTTCCATGAAAGTTTCATTAATTTCATGAAGGTTTCTAGTTTGGCTTGCTAGGAAAACCCTTCGGAGTCATCCTAGACACTTAACAAGTAACAGACTCATTCAAACCACACTATCTCCCATTAGCACAATACACTGTTCAAGCCAATTTCCTGAGACAGGCACCTTGTGACACAACCCTGGAGCACCAGCAGCACTGATGGCTGTTGGTCTGTGCTCCTCCAACAGCCAGAATTGGCAGTGGTTCCCCACCACCCTCCCCACGTGTGCAGGAACAGACAACTGCTCCTGACACCTGAGAATGAGGAAGCCCCTTCAACAGTGCCAAGCTCCCTCTTGCTTTAACAGGTTCCTGGACACTGGGTAAAGCCTGTGGGTGGTGTCAGGATTGTGTTTCTTGACATCTCACACCTCTGAAGAGGATACATCAAGTTATATCAACTTCTTAGTGAAATGTTTTAATAAGAATTAATCAAAAAGTGTATGTATATACACAGACAAAAAAATACATATAAATACATAAACATATAAATATATAATACATAGCTAAAACATGTTTTAAAAGTATCAAAACCCCCAGTAATTAGCATTCCAGAAGAATCCCCAAGGAAAGCAACCTCTGAATGCACTCGAGGTATTTCAATGTAGGCCTAAACGGCGATTCCTTTCATGAGTTAAGTGTCTGAGCAGGAGGATGTTTAAGACATTTAAAAAATCCTAATCTACTATACTGCACTCTCATTAAGCAGAAGAGTTGTAAGTTTGTCAGTCTTTGTTCTTTAGAAATTGAATTCCTGCAGGACAACCAAGTGACACTACCCTCAGGAAACAGGAAACCAGAAATATTGGCAAACTGATTATTTCTTCAAGTTTTAGACACAAGCTGACCTATTAGTGTCAAAAGAAAACAAAAGCTGAACAGACATACAAGAGCATGGGGGAGGAGTGCTGTGCTTTTCATGAAAAAGGGGTTGCAACATTCTCTTCAATTTGTGAAACAAGACTTTGCCAGCACAGTCAGGAATGTAAGGGACAACACAAGGCAGAACAAGAGAATTAAGTTGGTGTATTCAGCATTCCTCTAAAAGCTCTTTTGAAGGCTTTATAATAAAACCAATTAAAAAATCAGTTATTCACTAAAATATTTAACCACCATGCTGTGAACCACGCTGTTGTCACCCTCCTTACACTTGGGGGATGGAGACAAATCCAGAAACCAAGCAGAACTGGAAGTCACTGTACTCTGCAACACTGAAAATGAGAAATGCTCACCGTGATCACTGTACCGCCGCTGTTTCTGGCTAGAAGATATGCTTCTCTGAACTTTGTGATGAGGAGATTGTCCAGTGCTATTATTAAGATCACTACTTGGCCTAACTTTGGCAAGTGAAAGATTGCTGCTGGAGCTTGAATCACTTGCATCCAACTACAATACAAACGAGAGTATTAAAACAAGGAGTTCAGACAAAACAAATTAAAACATCCACCACATTCTGAGAGCAGGAACAGGGAGGTGGAAGATGGCTCTGCTACATGGGAAATTAGTGATGGCATGGGCAGTTGCTTAAGAGGTTCCACCTTCTTTGAGGTTGTACAACTGTCTTAGGTAAAACTCAGTGGAATTTGCAGCTGCTCAAAGGATAATCAGTAAAGAAAATCCATTTGTCCTTTCAGAACTCTCCCCTCAGATTCCTAAAATCTCCAAGGTTTTAACACGAAGAGACGATACACTTTGTAGAGGCCACCACACCAACTCCTCCAGCAGAGGAACCAAGACCAGCTTACTGATGCTGAGCCCTCTCAGCAGCATATGGAAAGGTAATCTACAATGCAAGAACTTTTTCAGGTTGGTCAGTCCTGCTCCTTGGTTCTCTTAAAATAGTTACAGCTGGCACATTCACACTTGAGCTCCTAGACTTGCCAGGACAGTAACTGCATACAAAATTCTTCAGAGGAGTAACTGCTGAGCAAACAGGGCAGTTCTGGAGGGCCTAAAGGCAAGACTTTACTCGCTTAAGATCATGTGAGAACAAATCTGCATCACTTGGACTGCTGATGACTAGAACAACATGACTTTAAGTGCAATGGATTTTTGTGCAGGAATGCAATGCCTATAGTAACTGACTTAATTTTTGCTTCTAAATTTGCTAAGGACACCTTCTGATTTGCTTCTTTGCAGTTTTAAGAATGGTACTTACCTCTGATGACTTCCTTCCTAGCAGTAAGTATGTAGCTGTGATTTCATCATACTTCATTTTACTAAGGGATTCCTGAATTTCTTCTTGAGAATATCCCATTCCTACCATAATATCTAAAACCAAACAGACATTCTGTAAGTAAACAGAAATTCTGATGTTCCAGCTGGCTGAGTGTTCAAGAGAAAGGATGGAACATTTAAAGAATTAAAACAGAATTATTAATTTTGAGAACATAAACCTGATCAAGTATCAGTTTTAAAGGATTGGTTACTTTTTCCAAATGGCAAACAAATACAGAGTGGTGGTGGAGGAAAAAAGCCCCTCCCACATCATGCAAATTGTATCATACTCTGGAAAGTACTCACTTACCTATTCTTTTCTGGTCCGAGATGTCTAGTTCTGGTTCAACAAAAGGTTTAAGTTCATCCTCCTCATGCCCTGCATTGATCCACCTGTCCTTCATAATTTGCTATGAAAAAAAAAGGTTTTGTTAGTACAGTACACTTACCAGCAAAGAAAACAAGCTGTGGGAAGAACAACTTCTCTATCTAACAAACACTAAGGTCTTTCCTAGTTTTCATGTTCCAGAACATTCCCAGCACTTATTCAGTTTTGCTTTGCTCCAGTGAGGAGAACCAACTACACACATCAAGCCAGGCTGCTCCCCAGTCAGCTGTATTCCAGCTCACAGCTGAGGGCCAAAAGCCTGCAACGCAGACCAGGAGCAGTGTGACAACTTCGACATGTCTTGGAATTCCAAGCTCCACCAACAGAAGTCCAAGGAAGCCCTGTTTTGGCCTTTTCTCCTCCATGATGGTATAAAAGGCAGGCAAAAGGCAACTACAGCAGCCAGTACCTCCAGTTCACAACTGAAAACGTGGAAAACAATGTGGTGGATCATCCATTAATGCAGGAATCCACAAGCTAACCACCAAGAAAAGTTATGTGACATAGAAAGTGTAGCGACACGTTGATTTTGAAAGTAACTGGAGTCAGGTGTGTTACAACCCCAGTAAACAATATCTTTAAAAAGAGTCATGTGTTTTTGTCAACAATCCCACCTCCAGAGCCCACTCCAATTATGCATAGGAACAGTTTGGCAATAATAAGTTACAGCTCAAAAATGCAGTTTGCAAAATATCAAGTCTTGCTTTGTGATGCACCTTATTTGTGCCATTACCTCTAGAGTGCCTCTTTTTGTTGGATTTAGCACCAGGAAACGTTTGAGGAGGTTTTCACAGTCTGTAGACATGTAGAAAGGAATCCTGTACTTTCCCCTTAGCACTCTTTCTCTAAGTTCCTTGGTAACAGAACAAGAACGGACAGTAAATTGTAAGCAGCAAGTCACTTAAAATATTAGATAAAATATTAGATGAACATATATTCTACAAAAAGCTACCTTTAAGTTCTGTCCATCAAAGGGAAGAGATCCACTCACGAGAGTATAAAGAATAACACCTAAACTCCAAACATCTACTTCAGGTCCATCATATTTCTTCCCTTGAAAGAGCTCTGGAGCAGCATATGGTGGGCTGCCACAAAAGGTGTCCAGTTTATTTCCGACTGTAAACTCATTGCTAAAACCAAAGTCAGCTATTTTAATGTTCATATCTGCATCTAGCAATAGATTTTCAGCCTGGAAGAGAAAGAATGCTTTGTAAGATTAATAAAATAATTTAGAATGCTGTTGGTTGGTTTTACTCATTCTTAAAAGGCAAGAAGCTGAAATGCCTGTTAACATTCCATGCCTTGCCAGGTCTTTAAGTGTGCTTTAGTCAATCATTAGCATATCCTGTTTTAAAAATCTCTGAACAATGGCTTCAGACTATGGGAGCTGTTATACTACCTGAAAACTTCTTACCATCTATTTGTTTTCTCCACAGAAATGCATCTTACATTTTGATCTATTCAGATGAAAATAAGATATAGTCTCACAATCCATACTTGACAGCATGTGGTATTCTTGCAGTAGTTTGGTAATAAACATAACCTTTAAACTGTTTTCACGTGTTCCTTTTTTTTGGTGGTGGTATTGCTTTTTGCTTTTTTAAGTTACAATGCTATGACAGGTTGAACAGATCATGTAGCAATACTATTAATATAAAAGGCACAGTTTAAAGAAGAGATATGCTGTTTCATGTCAAGCTACAAAGAAGCCATACTTCAGTTTCATCATCACTACTGGTAATTCACTCTGTTCAACATCAACTCTTGTCATATCTCTATAAAATTACTACTTTAAAAAAAAAAAAGATTTCTCAGCTAACATCAGATCTGCATCAGATCTTAATGTGACCACTGGGTGAGAGGCTATCTTTCAGCAGACATTAAATGTTTGCATTTAAAAGCCTTATAAATCCTCTTCCTTTTATTTAAAATGGTTCTAAGCTGCAAATATTTCTCAAAACTTGCTATAACATATGTAAAAAATAAATCAGAAAGCTGAGTATAAACTGTATTTTATACACAATAAAGATCACACCCACAGGTACAGAGCTGACACACATACACTGCACATACTTTTTCCTACTCACCTTGAGATCTCTATGAACAATATGCTTTTGATGGCAATACTGCACTGCAGATACTATCTGGATAGAAAACAAGCCAAATTATGTAAGTGACATCTCAAAGAAGCAGGAGCTTTAATCAAAGATTTCAACATTTATTACTGAAGTTGACATGAAGTTTTCCAGTCAGAGCTACATAACCAACTCCTACAGTGACCAGCATATTTGGGAAAAAGCTGCTGAATAACTTCGATGTTATTTGATCTATTTGGTTTCTCCTATACTTGAACGAGGATTTTGTTTTTCCTGTGTGGCTAATTATAGACCAGCAGAAGCAATGACTTTCAGAAAGGTTACTGAAGTATTTCCATTCCAATACTGTATACAACTATAAAAGCTTTCCTCCTGGACTGAGGTTTTCCAGGCCCTCTCCAAAGGTGATTTTTTCATGCCATGCCAGAGAGAAAAGGGTAAGAAATTGGCTTTAGTTACTTGAGAAACTACTGGGAAAGAGGCTGTTTGTCAAAACTTATGCAATGAGAAGCAACTGTGCATCTGACAGAGATCTGCTGTCTAAGTGCATATGGTTTAGTGTATTTTCTATACCATAGCAAGCTCAGTGGAAAAACTCTCTTATATCTCTCCAGTGTAACGGAATAATTTCTTCTATCATAATTTCAAAATATCGTAAAGTTTTTCCTGCTTCACATAGCAAACCTTATAAGCTATTTACACAGTGCAGTGTCCTAGTACATTGCTTCTCAGAGTCATAAGCATTGCTGCAGAACTTCCCATGTATGGAAAAGCTGGATAAAGTATTATTCTTACATGATCACAAATGCAGTCAAATGCATTTTGTCATGCATGCATGGTCAGAATTGAGGCACTTAAAATAAGTGGAACTGCACATACAAATGGTAACTACATTTAAATAAATGTATTTTCAGTCTTCATTCAAGCATAAGAAGACTTCCCTGGCAGAAAAATGAGGCAGCATTACTGTTACAAGAAAATAACTCATGATCAGACCACCAGTTTAGTGTAACGATCCTCCTGTATTGGTAAGGAGCAAGGGTTCTCTCCCTCTATTTACAGCATGTGAAAGTTATTGGTAGGTTCTTGGTAGGTCAAATAACTGATGCAGCAGTAAATTTTGTATTTGAAACATAAGCACCAAAGTGATCTTTGCATCCTGTATTACTGAATCACTCACATGCAAAATGCCACCTTAGAAACCATGCAGACTATGGAAAGTTGAGGTACCATTCCATTCCCTACGCCTTCATTCTGGTTTTGCTTGTTCCTTTCTGTACTGGTTCCCTCTTTCAGACTCCAAGTTCAGCTTTTTACAGTTGCTGAAACTGCCAAAGTGCTCCCATGCCACCACTTGTCCCATCCTTTTGGTTTCCCTTCCTTTTCTCTCTGCTACCATTACCTCAGTGCCAGTCACAAGCTCACTCTGCAGGGGCTTCCAATGCTGACAGCATGACAAACACCTCACGCTTTATTCAGGTTTGCAGAGACACAGCACTATTATCATTCACTCCTGAACTGCTTTATTGTGACTGCCTAAGAGCGGAGGTTGAGCAGATGATCAATCAGTAGCTTCCTTTGGAGATGCTTTTGAACTCCTCTGCATTGCAACAGGATGGCACAGAAGTGAGCCCAATCCACATGAAGGGAAATAATGCAATGTGTAGGACATTAGTAACTGAAGAACAACAGTCACAACTGAATGAAAAATAGCACAAAGCATGGCTGCACCAGACTGAAACCCTTGTATTCCACCTTCCATCACTGTTTCCATTGACAGCTCCCTCACTCCTAACCTTCTTGTGTGAGGAATTTTCTGATGCTTGGCAGGTAAGGAGAAGAGAGGAAAAAGCATCAGAGCTTTTTACTAGAAGTAACAATTGGAGCACTGAAATACTTTTCTAAAGAGTGATTTTAAAAATCTGTATAAATGTAAGTTTTGAAGAAGAAGCTCTCTAGGCAGAAGAACCATTCTCTATAAGGATTAAATTACAAAAGGATAGCTAAATGACCTCTCAAGGCCCCTTTCACACTGCCAGGAGCATTCTGTTGCTTTGCTGCAACACACCAATAAGATGTAGTTTGTGGATTTTTTAATTTTCCAAGATCTGTCCTAACATCTGTTGGCATTAGAATTCTAAACTGCTTCAGCAGGGAAACAGTGAGAAGACTGAAGAAGGCCAGATCTCATGGCTTGCAGAAAAGAAAAAGACTTAATATATACAAATTTAAGACTTGCTGCTCTACATCAGATTTTTCTGTGGAAAAAGGGTGAGACTGAACCAGAACTCCTTGGAAGTCTGTAACGGAGAAGATGAACAAGGTGACATTACGAATGCAAAACATTCTCAATTGGAATTTCTCACACATGGCTACACAAAAGGAGTTTGAAATGGAGAACTGTATAGCATCATCGTATTTTTAGACTTTGTACCTTCTCCTGTGTTCCTTGTCAAGTGCAACTGGAATAATATGATTACTGTCTTTTACATTCTATTTTCCGGATAAACACCTTACATATGTGTAACAAAATGGACTAAAAAATAGTTCCTTTTTATTTTTAACAAGCAAAGAAGGGAGAATTACTGAATTCTGCTCTTTGGCTGCTAGAAAGGAAGTGTCTCCTCAGACAAAACACAAGTGTTTGACCCAGAAATCATATCTACTGAAAGAAGAAACATGATCTGAAAACAAGATATAATACAACCTATTGTAAGAATTAATCTCAATACCATGGCACAACTGTTTTTCAGTTCAGAAAGAGCCACTGTCTGCTAAAACAGTTAACGAATTTTAAAAAAAGAGACTATTATGTCATAAGTCTCTATCTAACAGAGAACAGCTGCACTACATCAGATAAAGGTCTGCAGAGTGTATTCTTCCTCCAACAATGGCCAAAAGCAATACAAAGCTATTCTGGGACTACAGCAAGGTGAAATGAATAGTTTTATGACCTGTGAACCCAGCAAGATCTAGTTTCCTTGTTTCCTTTGACACTGTCCCTCAGCCTGAGCTTTAGCATCTATAAAATGCCAAGCTCTGATCAAAGTTACCTGACTTTCGTCCAGCAAGCATGCTCTTCTCTCTAGAAAAGCCCAATCAACTTGTGCTACAGTTTCTCTCCTCTGCTTATTTCTAGGGTTCTCTCTTTTTTCCCAGGAACTGAGGCTTTTGAAGCTTTCAAGAACCTCCCTTCTTTGAGATCAAGGTCCTCTAAAACTGCTTGAGCTCAGCAGCCAGGAAGTCAGCTGTTGGGGGAGGACAGAGCACAGCTGTCTGCACCAGGAGACTCGCAAGAAAAAACTGAAAAGTGTACTCCAGTGCATACAAGTGAGGCCATCTATGTATCTTTATAAACAGCACTTACTCTACTAAAATACAAAAAAAACCCCCAACAAACCAACTCAAAAAATCATCAAGCTGAGAGTACATAAACCCAGTTCTTGATGGGTCAAATAACCAGCTCAGCAGGTAATTCCCTTTTAGATTCTTTTCCTCCACATTTCTCTTTGAAAATGAAGCTACATATGTCCTGTACTACCCACATTATCCCATAAAATTAAGCACTAAGTGTACCTGTAAAACATGTTTGACCTGTTTCTGTAAGTTTTCACTTAAAGGAGAGTTAAACTGTTAGAAAAAAATAGGTATTAATTGAAGAAACGTGCAATTTCAATGTAGTTACTGCAAGATCTTTTTCCATGTAGTTCCTGATAAAAGAAATTGTGGACTGAGAGCAGAGACTGTATCAGCAGAAGTTTTCAATATTGACATCTGAGAGAGAACAGTCAATCCTCTCAAGTTACTCTGAAGCTCTTCAAGTGACATTACAAAGGCAACAGCCTGGGATTTAGAAGAGATGGCTGAAGTGGGAACGACTGTTCCACATCCCACCACTTCTACTCCAACACAGCACAGAAGCATAAACCAGAAACCTTCAATCACAAAGGAAAGCTCTCTACCTACCAGAATATGAAAGTGAAGGAAGCAGCTTTAAAAAGACATGTAAGACTTTGCTGAAGAGTAAGAAAAATCTTCTCTACTATCAAGCTGCATAACTCCAGTAATCACAAGTGACTTCTGGGGATATGAAGCCTGCAGCTGCTTTTGGGTTGTTTTGTTTGCTTGGTGGTGGTGGTTTTGGCGTGGGTTTTTCCCCCCAAAAGATTAAAAAGGGTAAATACAAGACTTAGAGAGATGAGAGAAAACAAAGGAAAGTTATTAATTTAGTTCCTGGAAGTCTCATATCTTATATCAAATTTTTTTTATTATGAGTGTGCTTAAGAAGTGGAACTGTCAGAGCCTCCCCTTCCAACATGGAAACTGACTGACACATCACTGCCATAATCCAGCAGTTTAAAACCCCTACATACCATTCAAAAAACCACTCTTGTCCCTACTTGTTATTTTGAAGTGTCACTAAGCTGGAGCATGATTTTGACATTTATTATTTTCCACAACATTATCTAGGCTATCCAGTGATCAAAGGGAATAGGCATTCATAAATTTCTGCACAAGAGCAGAAAACAAGTGTATCAGACTGGTCAGATCTGAAACTCTGTATGTCACAAGAGCAGACATTTCGATTTAAATTAGTTATGCAAAAATATCTGGCTATGTTCAGTACTGCTTTACTGTAGAATGGAAATGCTTTTTACAGATCAATGAAAATTCCAACATCTTGGCAGGGCTAACTTATCCATCATAAATAAAGCCAAACTAGCAAGTCTAGGAATGACTTTTCTGTGACTTTTTAGAACAACTATTAAACAGGATCTTCTCATGTAAGCAGATGGATGTGAATGGATCCTTATCACATGCACTGTCTGCATTTTGAAACTGGCCTGTTTGTAGCCTGTTACATTTGAACAGCTTCCAAAATGTTACAGACCTGCTGAGCTAAGGACATATGAAATCAACCTAGAGGAAATGTATTTTGGAACGGAATACACTTCCAAACCAAGTAGTCTCTGTGTTCTGGCACTCCTGGACACCCTGGCACTCAGCACTAAGGAAACCAGTACCACTGAACAGACTACTGACTCCTTCAAAGTACTACTGTGACCTCAGTTTTTTCTTACTCAGAGCTGCAGGCCCACAACATGCTGAACACTGCTGTAAGTCAAATGCAAAGGACAGCTGTTTTACTCATTTCAGCATCAAAAACAGGGGTGAGGGGAAAGCTGATGTATGGGAATGTTATACATACCTGTCTAAATTTAGCTCTAGCCTCTTTTTCCTTCATTCTTCCATGTGCAACCAGATAGTCAAACACCTCCCCTACAATTCAATAACGAGATACATTAATGCCAATTTCAGAATGTAGAGATTCCTCTCCAGCAGTTGCCCACAGCAGCTTCACTGGAATGACTGTACTTCAAGTTTATGATTACAGGACAGCTCAAGAGAACAAGGCACAACTGCTGTGCAATTTACTACACCATCATCTCTTTTACAAGAAAATAATGAGTGACTGGATATACACAAAGGAAACCATTTCCTTCCAATTACTTAGGATAGAAACTGAACAGCATACTTCTGTTTTGTAAACAAAGATGACATCTACCCCTTCACAGACTTTCTCACAGGAGTTTCTTTTGCTTCAGAAAAAAAAAAAGCTTCATGTATGAGAACAGTTGACGGTACCTGTAAATAACCATCATACCAACAGTAAAATTTTAATTTGTGCACGTGTATAAAATGGCTCTAAACAAAATCAGAAACCTTGGCTTTAACCTAGGCTTGGAGGAGATATCCACAAGAAAGGTCAGAAGAATGAGCACAGCAGGACACATTGATATAATCCCTCACGTAACGATCATACCTATAAAATACACTGAACAAGCCCACTGTTTATGGCTGTGGATGACTAGAGATTACTGAAGATCTACTGTGTTTCAGTTTTTCTCCTCTTTAATCAATACAGTCATTTTAGAGCACATCAATACAGACTACAATGTTTGAGCTTTAGGTGCAGACCACTGGCCCATAAAACACTGACATGTTTGTGAAAGCATGGGAGATTTTCTTTACTAAAAACCAACAGTCATGTACATAGGAACTACAAACGCAGAATAATAACACAGTTTTAAAAATTCCTCACTAGTATGCAACAACCATAAAAACCTCAGAAGTGGTTCAAATATTTAAACATTCCCTACCGAGCAAGGAAACACGGTTTTGTAGACAGCCACCTTGCAAGGGAAGAGCTGAATAACATCCTATTTATTTTTTTAAAAGAAGCAACTCCACCAAATTGCAATAAAAAAAGGAGTCACACCGCAGGAAAAGCAACAACTGAGCCATCTGAGGGAATGCCAGGACTTCCTATAAAATAGTCTTCCCTCTGCAGTGTATTCTTTAATACTCAACTCGGATAACTCTCTCAGCTGTATTTCACAGCTGTTTCCTTAAAAAAACCTTGAAGCAGCAAACCTGAACACTTCTTCATAATTCAGGGAAAAAGACACCGGGGAAAAAGTTATCCCCAATTTATGTGAAGCATTGCAGCTGTAGCAACAGTGTCTTTCATCCTGCAGCCAGAGTTCATGTGCATCACGATGACCTCTGCCTTGATAAAGAGAAAATACAGGAAACTGATGCCTGTCACTGTGATTACCAGCCATTCCTGTCTTGCACAGCATGGCACATCTAAAGGTGGGCTCTTGGCCTTTTAGACCAGTACAGTATTTATCTCTCCCCTATCACTCTATGAAAGGTCCTCCCTCCTTTAGAGAACCACTGGCCTTTCTACCTCCTAGAAGCCAATCACTAGATGGCAATAGGACTTCACTTTTAAGCTTAGAACCATCAAACAGCACAGAAGTGTCTCTACAAACACCTGTACTAGTCAGCATTTTAATGGTGTAATACCCACTCTGTTCCTGTTTAGGCAAATCTTGGCTGAGCATTTAGGAAGCTGCTGGAAAAAAACACAGGTGGGCACAGAATCTTGCCTTATTTGTAGCAATTGATTAAACTTCACATACTCTAATGTCAGAGTCTGAATTGCTAATTTTCTCTGAAAAAACATCTATCTCCTTCCTAAAACTAAAGGAAGGTCTCAACTGTTTGAGATTCCCAGATGCTGGTGCTCAAGGGTCACACTGACAAGCTGAGTGATATTAAGTTCTAGCCAGCAAGGAGTAATTTAAGCCTCAATACCTTAGCTCTGGCTCTGGTGAAAATATCTGACACTTAACGATGTGCACTTTTCCATCCCCTCTGCAATCAGGAAGAGCATGTAAGTTTCTCCTAAAATGGCACAAGGCTAAGCCTAACAATTGTTGACAGTAGAAGGCCTGTGATTAAGAGATGTAAGATGTCATCAACATCTAAAAACAGAAGTTGCAGTGCTCATGCTTTTGAAATCAACAGTTAAAGAAACACAGAAATGTTTCTTCTGAACATGTTTTTACCAAGTATTTTACATAAAACAGGACACCAGAGGTTGAGAACTTAATATAATAAATTGAGAAGGTTAGTATTTGTTATGGGCAGGAACGATCAGTGGCCAAGAAAAGATTCCAAATTAATTTGTGAAAACAAAGCAAATGTTACTAAGTTGCAGTAAGTTCAGAAGCTGGTTTTACAAGTTACATTTATTATTTATGTTGACCAAACAAGTCCCAGTGAATATTAAAGATTTTGCTTAATATTTTACACTACTTTGACATAAATATTTGCTGAAAAAGAAAGCAAAACTTTCAAGAAAACAAGTGCTTTCTCTCACTTGGCAATTTGCTTATGCGTGTCACTCCAGGAGAGAGGTACTTACCACCGCTTGCATATTCCATTATTAAATAGAGAGTTTTTTCAGTTTCAATGACTTCAAATAGCTTCACTAGAAAAGAAAGACATTTAGTCATCAGTTAACTAGCTGCAGAAGCATTATGTTAACCCCCCACAGAATTCTGTGAGAGAAAAATACCCAAACTGTTTGCTTGTCACTTGATAATATCAGACTATTTACTCTAAAGAAGCTTTCTGTCTAATGTTCCTAAGTAGAAAATACTGTTAACACATTTGGTCAGCTCATACAGAACAACATTCTCAAGAAACAATACTTTGCTTCTGTTACACAGGAACATAACTAAACAGAACATGCACAGATCTGAGCATTGGCAATAGCCATTTTTGTGCACTGAACTGACACACGTGGTGACAAATCAGTTATCAGTCAGTCTGCTGACAGTCCCATAGCAATACCACATCATTTAAAGGTATAAACTTCAAAAAATTCTTGACCACTTCTTGGTTTTGGTGTATATGCTAATTTTTAATGAGACCCTGAATTCAGTAAAAAATCAATACTATACTCAAAAAGAGAAAATTTATCAGTTAGCTATGCAAAAAACAGTTCTGTGCAAAGGGACCAAAAAGTTTATTTTGTTTTTCTTAACACAGAGTTCTGAAATACCATTTACTACTGCTATTTTACAGTACATTCACACTCCAGTGTGTGTGAATTCCACTCCAGAAAAAGAATTCCACATTCCACTCCAGAAAAAGAATCTTTTAAACTCATGCCACAACAATCTTAACAGTGAAAAAGGTAAAACTTCTCCAGAGATGGAAACTATGTGAAAGAAACAAGATACCTATATTTGGATGATTTAAGATCTTCATTATTCTTACTTCTCTAAAGAGCTGAAATAAACATAAAACATGAAATAAGTTAATGAAATCACTAACAAATAGCCGTTCTTCTTAAAGACCAATGACTTCAATATAGTTATTGAAACACAAAGGGAAAACATCATTAGCGTTTCAATGATGTTCATGAAATATGCACTTACTGAAGGCAAGAGTTAAATGCCTGCTTAACACCCCTCCCAAACAAATCAACCCTCAAAAACCTGAAAACACCCACGAAGGACTCCAGACAGCTGAGGAAAGAAGTGACCTTAGCCCTGTGGTTTGCAGACTTTTGGGGTCAGAAGACCATTGTGAGCCCAGGCAGCTTCCTGCTGACCTGTACATCTCACACATCTTTCACTCCCTTCACAGAAAGTACAGTTCCAAATTTTTGTGAATCCCCACCAGAACACCTTTAGAAGACCACTGCAGTATGAATTCAGCATTCTTCAGTACTTTGCTAAAGCCCAGGAATTACTGTGCTACAATAGCAGATCACAGGTGAAAAACCAGCTGCTTATATTGTGCAAAAATCGTGTTATCCAACTACACCAGCAAGGAGCAAGTTCTAAGGAGAGATGGGAAGACAAAGCCACCCCTCAGACCTTCCAGAAGCATTCCTGCAAGGCAACTGTGGCGCAGCAGCATCTAGTCCTGGGTCTGCCAGCACAGCTCCACTGAGTCACTGCCAGACACAGTCTCAAGCCTGCCCAGCCAGTGCAACACGCTGAACGTACTTGCCAAAATTAATAGTGCAGAACACAAACGGTGTTTTCCTGATCCCATCGTGCTGCTTCCCTTTATGCAAGCACTGGTGTTAACCCTGACTGACACATGTGGTGCAGGAATTATTTAACAGAAAAATCTCACAAAAAACACAACTCTCCCATATAAAAGCACTCCATCTCTAGCCCACCCCAGCAGGATGGTGGTGAGGGACAACTGCCCATTTCAAGCTGCAGCATGACATTATATCTCCTGTCCTAAATCCAGAGATAGTGTACTGATTTTAAGGATATGGTCATGTTCCATGTCCTGTCTGTCCCTTTCCCACTGCCAATACTCGTGTTTTGAGCAAGAGGGCTTTGCTTGAGTAACTGTTTCTGAAGATTTCAACTTTGCCTGTCACACAGAGCAAACTGTCCTTCTGCAATTGAATGAAAATATGGAGCGACATTTAACAAACTACAAATGAAAGCAAAGTCATGACTGATCAGTTGTTAATTATTTTCACCCCTCAAAACTCTTCTGCAAAAGACCATTGTAAGAAACACATAAATTTCTAACTAAAAAAATGCCACAGGTGGTGTTACTGCAGTATAAAACATTGCTTTTAACAAAGCTGGTAAATACATTAATTAGAAGCGATTCCAAGATAAAATATTATTACAAAAAACTTGAAGCACAAATACTCTTGTATTCAGACAACCAAAGAATTTTCTTTTTATGCAGTACACTACATGGTGGTTGAGTGTGTAGCTGTTCTCCCTCTGCAGCTCCCCCATGCCAGCCCAAGAGTCCAGAGGGCTGATGTTCTTCAGTGTCAATTACCTTCTAACAGCATGCTTCAGAAAGTGGGAGTAATCAAGAGGTTTCATTAGAAACCTAACAAAAAATTTTACAGGAATATCAGTAACCTAACAGATCATACTGAACTTAATGTAAAGAGACTGAAGCAGAATAGAAGTCCACAGCTCCAAGGGAATGCAGACATAGGAAAAAACCCAAGAGTTTTGTTAAGTATGGGATAGCAGCATTTTTATTAACAGTAAGGAAGAAAAAGTGCTGCTGCAAGATTTGCCTCAGGTCAGCTTTCAGATAAAGTGAAGAAATTTGGTATGTCTACACATATTAGTAACAACTCAAAAACTTGTAGGTGTATTTACTCAGTAAAAGCAAAAAAAAAAGGTGAAACTTTGTAATAGAAAAAAAAGAAGGTGAAACATTAGAAACAAACAGAAAAACAAAATCCTTACACCTTTGTGATTTTTAATAAAAGAAAATGCAAAGGGTGAGTTTTAAATAAATCAATAGGAGAAATTCACAATTTGAAGACCGGTTGTTCTAACCATTCTCTGCTGTCTGATATTTCAGAATCACAGAGTTTCTGCAAAGGCCAACATCTGGGGAGCAATCCACACTGTGCTGCCCAGGAGACCTTCTCCCTGCTACAGCCACAGCAGGGATTGGCACACTACCCGAACACAGAGAAAAAACCAAACAGTTTTCCAAATGCTTTTAATTATCTTGTTTTCCAGGTCTATGCCTGACACTTTGCTAGATGACAAGCTGTTTAAATGAAATCATGATTGATTGATCAAGTAAATTATTGGCCATGCAAAATAGCTTCAAAACCTCTGCATGCACATTTTCTTTATCCTCCAGAGAGGTAAAATTGCCTTCTTTTCTTTTTTAAACTATGTTATTTCTGGAACTTTTTCATATGTGATTAGACAGGGTAGACTACATCACCTCTCTCTTGATCATCAGAAATTTAAAAGCAGTTGAATATACAGCTATTTTTTTCTTGCTTTTCATTCATTTCAGCTAAACTGGTGTATAATATATTCTGAATACTCCATTAATACTTTTAATCACAGCTTATATAACTGAAAGCCTTTTATCAGTTTTTACAATTTTGAAGAGAGTTTGCTTAATTCACTCTCTATTGATATCTGATATCTTCCACCTCCAATGCCCAGATAAAGGCTACTGGGTCAGACCCTCACCAAAACACTGG
This sequence comes from Corvus hawaiiensis, assembly GCF_020740725.1. Taxonomy (NCBI): domain Eukaryota; kingdom Metazoa; phylum Chordata; class Aves; order Passeriformes; family Corvidae; genus Corvus; species Corvus hawaiiensis. Next base: position 10,175,734 of record NC_063218.1, read on the forward strand.
TCCACAAAATGACTACTCTGCTTTACTAACCCAAATGAAGCATGCCAAAAAGCAGCTTCTACATTATGAGCCATTTGTTCAAGTGGGTGACTAGGAACAAGCTCTTTTAAAAAACAGACTATTTTTATCTCAGAGGAAATTAAAAATAAAAATACTTGAGAATAGGATACAACCACCACCAAATTTTAAGTTCAGTTGGATAAATGCACTTCAGATTGTGCTCCCTTACTCAGTTTATCTGCTATAGGTCACATTTTGACACAGATGGGGATATCTGGAAATGCCTGACATTGTAAGATGTATTATAGTCTATAATAGATAGAGATAGAGAAATAAAATGTAAAACATCATGCAACTTTCCCAAAGTATGCTGGATAAAAGTTTTACAGATTTCATTCCCCCAAAATATTATGTTCATCAGCTTCTAGGAAATGAGGCAGTAACTATCATCACACAGTAAAATTCATCGCAAACAGCCAGGTATGATAAAACCTCACACCTCTGAGGTTCCCTGCCCACAGGGACACAGAACAAGGTGTAATATCAGAAAATGTAACACAAAGGTTCTCAATACAGAACATGATTTTCTTAGTTTTAGGAACTTACTTGTCATAATGAGACTATAAAGGCAGACAAACAACTGAAAACAGTCCTCATCAGTTTAATTTCTAATACCGATACTAAAAACTACTTCCAGCTTGTTGAACAGCTCATTTTCCGTCAACAGGAGCTCTACAAATGTTTCTAGGCAAAGACAAACATCCTTAGTCTGCCAAACAAATGGCTTTCAGCTTTGTTGTGGTCTGGTCCTTTGAGTGTAAGCCATGTCAGATACAGGAAAAGAACGACATTTAATTAATGCTGGGAGCCAAAAAACTGAAAAAAAAACCCCCCAATGAACCAGCAATGGAAGCTGGTTCTTTTAGGCCAACTCTCTTTGAACACAGCAAAAGACAGACTAGAAGTGCTCCTGCAGTAGCTATCACAAGACTGTCAATAACAAATTATTTTAAAACTACTGAAAAAGTTTGCTAAAAACTGAGTCAGTGCCAGCTGCAGAGCACCAACCTCTCCTGGTCACCTCTCTTAAAGGAGGAAGCTTTTCACAGGATGTTGTTCCAAGCCAGCTCAAGCCTGACCTGTGTATTAGGCTTCTCCTGGTAACTGCTCACTGAAATATGCCCTACATATAATAAAGAGCCTCAAGCAAAAAGCCTTCACACAATACAAGTTTGCCTCAAACTAAGCACAACTTGAAAACAGAAAGGGATACACATTACAAACAGAAAAGCCTGATCATTTTAAATTCTCATCCTTCTCTTGCATTTCTTAAAACACTGATTGACCCATGGTCAGAAAGGACATGAACCATGTTAAAATTGATGTTTAAGAACCCTCAAATGCTTTAACAATAAATATTGCCCAAGTAAGTGGCAAAACATCTGCACATAATGAACAAAAATATTTGGCTGAGGAGCCAAGTTCTAAAACAGGAAAATGAAAAGTGATTTAGTGCTATTACACAGGCTTGCTAAAAAAACCCTTGCATATAATGGCATTGCTAACTCAAAAGGAAAAAAGAAACACAACTATTTTTTTTTGTCTAGGAGGAAGTGAACTCTGTAGCATCAGCACTTGTTTGCAGTGAGACCAATACTCACTGGAACTGCGTACACAAGTCCATTTGTGGAGAACAGTGATTATGACTAACTCCACCAGCATGGGAAAAAACCTCTAAGAATTCCCTTTTCTTTCAAAGCAGGGAAGTACCGGTTACAGCTTCCTCTTCACTAAGCAAGAGCAGCAGAGCAGTCATTAGGTCCTAGAACAACAGTGAAGAGTAGCTGCACGTGGCTGCCACAGAACTTCCTCAGCAGCAGACAAGAAACCCGACCCTTCTCAAGAGCTGCGCTGCCAAGTACCATTATCAAACTGTCAGGGCTGCAGTGAGGGCATACCAAGAATTACTGCTCCGGAAAGCAAAGCAAGTCCTTAACAAGGTTAACTTCTTCCTGGCAGCTGAAGCATCGATGTGGAAGATGGAACACAAAGAAGTCAGAACTGGCAGCCTTTAATCACCATTTGTTTCCCCACCTAAGGATGACTTGGGTATGCAGCTACACCGCAGCTGAGACACTGTACACCACACCCTCTTCTGGGCACAGCCCTTCCCTCCTCACCATACCTCAAATATTTTATCTCTCTCTCCAGAAGTGCAAGATCAGAAGCACTTCCATCTTAGCTTCCCCTGCATCCACAGGTCGCGTGTGCAGTTGGCTCCAAAGGCACCGAGGGTGCGGCACTGCCAGCTGTGCTGGGGGGAAAGGGGCAAAGGCTTGCAAAATAAAAAGCCTTGGTCAGGCAAAGCTGGCAAGCAACATGTGCATTCACTCTCCTTACTATGGCAAGCAGGCATTTAATTTTAATAAAACTGCTTTCAGTTTTTGAATTGAAAACTGACATATCTTGCTAAATGTTTTCTGTGCTTGTACAACAAATGAGCTTAGAGAGGAAAGCATATTAGCGATTTCACTCCACAAATCTGATCTGATATCTACCCTGCTATTTTGTACTATTCTTCCAGACTCCCAGTTAAGAAATCCAGTGATTGACAAGATCATACTACAAATCACACTTTATAGTCTAATTTTATAAACTATAAATAAAAATTAAATTACAACAGAGATGGAGCCATGAGTGGACACTGAGCTGGCTGAAACCCAGTTACCAAAGGCCCATCATGTACACTTCCAGCTTGTGGCTTTATCAAGTGAACACCTGTGACTTGTAAAAGGTTTGTATTGTACCTTGATATGAGCTCAAACTGGCATTACAGCCCAATCTCAAGTAACACCATTTGAAGGACTATGATTTTACATTTTTAAGTGAAAACATGGCCTCTTTAGTTCTCTCTGACCATTCTTCCCACACCCTGATGTTTCCCCTTCATATCACACAGCTTTTGTTTCACTTTCAAGTCCTTCATGCATTTAACCTTTTTTTTTTCCAGTTGCAATCTGCCACAGAAATTTTATCTAATCCATTACATTATCTAATTTGCACTTTATTTTCAACCTGCTTACCCAGAAACCACCAATAACCTCAGGGACTAAGCTGCGAAAAAATCTGAGAAAAATGGAACCAGATTATCTACTTTTACCTGGTCTACAGAGTCATACAAAGTTGCTACCTGCTTGGGTGATGGAGCCTTTGTCTACAGGTTACTCTTTGCCTCTCAGCCCAATACAATGTAAGAAATTGTGTGTTTTTCCAATTTCCTTTTGCACCATTAATCTTGATAAAAACATCTAGTCACATGATCTTTTTAGTATTTGCATAAAATATATTCTCCAGTTTACCGTAGTTACCTTCTTTCATTTTGTTTGCAAGCAAATTCTGTGTGTTCTCTTGTTCAAACAGAAATATTTCAAGGGGGTTTTTATCAAAGTACTCAAAAGTAAACAAGAAGCCTTTGACTGCAGCACTTAAAAGGACAGAGTTAGAGAAGTCCCAAGTAAAAGTAACATTTAAATGTACTTCCTGCATGGACTCCCAAACAGACTGGCTTGCTTAATGAAAGAGCAGGGTTTATCACTCTGTACCAAAAAAGATAAGGCGATACAACAGTAACAGCACATTAAACATTCAGAGCTAGAGGGAAGAAACCAGAATAGCCATGGCCCAATTTGTTTCATACAACTGCATCACCTCTCCTGCTGCAAACTACACGAAAGGCACAGATAGTGCCTGGCCTTCAGTCCACAGGCAGTATTTTCAAGGCCAGTTTAAGAGGACAGAACATAAGTTTTGCATTTCTATGTTTAACAAGGTGAGTGGCATGGAGGAGACATGGGAGCATGACACCAAACCACAAACGTCCTCTCTACAGAGTCAGCTCTGCTTGGAAGACAAAGGAAGTGGCAAATACCACTGTTTGCTCAGTTTACAGCTCCGTACGAGCTCAGCTTGAACAACTGCAGGGTTGTCAAAAATATCTGTTACAAAACCAGCTATTAAATACAGTAGTCAGATGTGTGCAAAGGTTTGCAATGCTTCGGATTCTCCTGCACAGGCATTCAGGGTTAATGGAAGGAGGTGGGGAAGTGAACAAGTTATAATACAGTTGAAAGATTAAATGTAAAAACATACCTTTTGTAGACTAGTTGGGTTCAGCTGTGTTTTGTCAATTATTTTTATGGCAACCTAAAGGAAGAGTTCATGATCAGTATTTTCCACACGAACAATGCTGCGTTATTACAACATGCTCAAATCCAGTAACAGAAATGGAAAACATGAAAATTACACAAAAAATGCCTAAGTTCCTTCTGCAAATTATGTACTTGTATTTAAACTAGAAGCAGGAGAGTGGAAAAACCCTGGTATTTTAAGAATATTAAGAAGAGAATCTTGCTGAGTCTTTTACTTGACATTAAGACCATCACACTCATAGCAGTGGAAGCTCCAACATCAGACAGTGCCCCGATAGAGAGCAGTGTGCCTACAGATAATATTTACACAGTATAATTACACAACAGATTACACAGTAGTGACTGGGCATTGGCAGTTTCTAAAAACAGAGATTTCAGAGCATATTGAAAGCATTTCCACAAAAATTTGGCAAGAAGTAAGTTCATCTTTGGAAATTCACTAAATATTTGTGTCAATTTGCTCCCTGATGGGTATTAAAAAAAAGTATCACTTGGGAATCAACAAAAACACACTGGCTGTAGTACAACACTTTGGGTAAGTACATTCCTTTACTTGTTCTAATCTTTTCAGTAAATGCTGCACAGAAATATTAAAGAACCAAAAAAAAAATATCACAAAATAAGCAAAAGAGAAATTCTGTACCATGCTAACTGGTCAGAACCTGAAGATTTGAAGCAATGAATGAATAAGCAACAGAGACTTCAGTGCAATGCAATTTGGATATTGGATGAGGTAGAACAGGAAATGGGAATCTTTCTAGAATTACTTGCCAATTGGTATTTTTCCTTTCTAAATTAGAGACTAAACATACCAGAAGTAGCTCTGCAGAAGGAGATGGTGCCTCTCAAAGAGGCAAGATGCTGCAACTCAGCTGATTATAATACCTCACTGGTGCAAAGCAAAGGCCTTCAACTCCCCTTCAATTTTTGGCTCAAACAGTAGACGCTGCTCCTTCCCATGCCACAGCTCCCATATCCCTGCATCACTTTGTGCTATCTTTGTCACCTCATTAACTTGGGGTTGGCGACATATGGAATAAAGAATATCTTACAGCAAAGCCAATTTATATCCCTAAATTCAAGTGCAAAAACACAGGGATGGATCATCACGATGGAGGGGGTAAAGGGAACAGTGTTCAATGCTTGAGTGCATCATGGAATTATATAACAGATATGGTGTTTTCTGAAACTGATATTCAAGACTTATTCTGAGCTCTTCTAGATGCAAGATATGATGAGACATGACTGAGAAGCCATCTAAGAATGCTTTTACTTTGGGGAGTATTTTCTTCTAAGGCAAGCTACTGATATTAAAGATCACTATTTCCCAAGGCAAAATTCCATTGCAAAACCTTGAGAAATCACTTCAAAAATACAAACAAGAGAGAAAAACATTAAGCAATAGGTATTTTTATATTAGCAGCTGTGTTCGAAACCAAGAAAGATTTTTATCTCTACCTTTATGCCTGTTGTTAACTTTGTGACAATAGCTCAAAGTTATTTGCTTCCTGCAATCTCTTATAATTCCATGCTGGATGTAGTGACCACTGCCTTTGTCAAAAGCAGATAATGTTATTTGAAAGCGACCTGGTGTTCCAAGACTACCCAAGGCTGTTTACTTGGCAAATGCATTCCACTCAGAAAAGGTTGCATTTGTGTTCTGGGCTGTACCATTCTGGCCAATCTTTGAAAGATGTTAACTTCTTTGAACCCACAAAGTCTTAAGGTACTGTGTTTCTGCAAAACCAGCTCACCTCTCTCAGGGTGCACTTGGTGCTAGATGACCAGAAAGGTCTCTGACACTGTCAAACAAATTCAGCCCTCAGGATATAGGGAAGGTACAGACCTCAGTCTTTCAAAGGACAGACTCTCAGGCATGTTCAGTGCACTAATTATAGCCTTAAGGGCAGGATGAATTTAGAGAATTCCTATCCACATGAACACTGAGGGTACAATGTGTTAACATGGACTTTGAGAGCTTGAACCCATCATCAGAACAGGGAACAACTTCAGGTGCCTTGATAAGGTTTCCAAATCACAGGCAAAGGCAGCCAGCCCTCAAGAATAGTTCTGACAAGCCTGAGAAAGTTAAATGGAGAATTTTTAAAGTACAGTTAATAAAACGCTGAATTGCCTTTCAAAGCAGAAACTTTGCTCTTTTTCCATAAAGTGCATTTGGAATGGTTTCAAGTACTGTGAGCTACGGCCAATGCTGGAGGAATGCAAGTCCACCTACACTATTACACCGCTGCATCAGCCATGATACTCTGTGTGAAATCGTTAGTAGAATTAAAACTGAGTTTGCTTTCACCATTCACAATAACATGACTTAAAACATTCCTCCTACATGATTTGAATAAGGGAGTTAAAGAAATCAGAAGTTGGGACACTGAGCAAATTGGCCAAACTGCTACTATTCAGAATGTTTTCTCCCTCTAAAATTTCACTTTTTCCAAGAGAAGAACAGAAGGAAGATGACAATAGATTCCTTAGAGTCAGACTTGGATTCTGAAAGAATTCAGCCTCACTGGGAAACTTCAACTCCCTGGCTATTAACTGAACACACGTCTTCAATGAACAGAAGGATCCATAATAATTTTGGCCACCTCAGTAGGAGCAGAAGGTAGTCTTATCTTTTAGATTCATTTTGGCAAGTACAAAAAACTTGTCAGAGGAAATACCCTTTGATAAAACTACAACAGAAAATAACATGGATTGCAGTCAAAGAATTAAGAAAAGCAGATTGACAATGAAGACTTGTGGTTTCAAAAGGGCAGACAGCCTACAAATAACACTCTCCTAGGCAGAGGATCAAGAAGGATGGTGTGTCCAAACACCAGCTCTAATGCAGTGAAGCTAATCTCTGGCTATGCACTCCCTGCAAGACAATTCAACCCCCTCAAATCAGGCTGATGTTCTGATCATCCCCAGAAGGGCTAAACATTTCTTCCTTTCTGTAATTTGAAGACGGGCTCTCATCATGCATCCCACAGACACGCTAAAAATGGAAATGAAAAAGAGTCCTAGAACTTACTCCAGTTGGAAACATGAAATCTTCATCTCAAGCAACAGGAAAATTCACAGGGAAGGACTCCTGATGCAAGGAGACGAGCAACTATCCTAAAAGAATGCTTAAACAAACATCTCCTCCTCCCAGGAAGTGACAGAAAAGTGCTGATCTGCTTCAAGATTTGGAAGGTCCTCAGCACAGAGATATAAAGAATTGCCATAAAGTGAAACTGACATGGTCACTTAAAAGGACATTCAGAACAGAGACACAGATAACAACAAGATAAGTGGGGTTCAAAACCAGCAAGAACACAGCAGAGATGAAAACTCATTTAAGTGTAACTCCCCAAACTAAGCATTTAATTTAGGTTTTGATACATAAGATGGGAAAAAGAATAGGAACAAAGACAGGACAGGCAGCAGGAGCAAGTGTGTAAAGAAGGAAATCAGAAATTCAGAAAGCTAAGTGCCATCTGGCTGAGGCCAGGCTGATAATATGATCCTGAAATTCTTCCAAGAAGTAGGTTTTTAAAGAAGAAAGAAAAAAAAAAAAAGCATTCTTGCAGCACAGGTTCCTAGCATCTACCAAGAACAGAACAGAAGAGCAGGGTTTAGAAATGATCAGACAATTTTTTTTTCTGATTTATCATAAAATTCCTGAACTCGAAACTGGCAGGGAAAAACCAAGGAAACAGAAGGATTAAATGCAACATATTTTCCTACAGTTAATTGTACCCTATGGAAACACACAAGATATGACTACCTGGACTATTGCAAAGCCTCATCTAGGAGGCTGCATGGAAATTTTTCAACTAGAGAAGCTGAAAAGTGCACAGAATTGGGTTTTTTCCTAAAAAAGATGGCTAAAGAGATATTAGGTTGGAAATAAATGAGTAAGAGTTTTTCAAGGACAAGATTTTGGGACCAATCTTGTTTAATATTGGTATCAGCAACCTTGGCACAGGATGTCAAACCATAATGATTAAGTTTGTTGAAGGAGTTAAGAGGCACCATCAAATACAATGGAAAACTGATTTAAACAACCTTGGAGATGAGTTAGCAATGAAACCGAGATTCAACAACACACAAGGTTGGTGCTGTTGCTGATCACAAGCAAAACACATCAATTTAACAGCCACGAGAAAGGCTAGCACAGTCTAAAGTTTGATCAGTAAATACTTCTGTAAGGGCAAGGGTAAACTAATGACGTTGGGGAAATTGCTGTCCAGAATATTGTGAACAATTCTGGTCACAGACATCTAAAATTACCAACATTGTACAGTTCATTAAGCAAGCAGAGAAATTTTACTCATCTCTCTCTTAAGAAAAATAAGAAGTTTTAAATATCTTGAAGACATTTCTATAAAATTAACTTAGTTATTCCCTTCTAAGGAATGACACTCATTCCAATGATCACATCCCAGAAAGTGTTTATGCTCTGAATTGATTGAACCACATCAATTCCATGAGAGTGGAAGAAACTTAGTACATGAACATTTCCAAATTTAGCCAAAGATTTTACACTGTCCCCTTTATTTGTAGAAATTTCGAACAAAAATAATGAACCAGAGGTCAACGCAGTTATCTGCAAGGAAAAGAAAATGTACTTCGCTTTTTGCAAAGTGCGACACATCTCTATCTCCAAGTTCTATACCTATAATAATAGCAAAGAAACACTAACCAACTACTTGCATATCCTATCTTAAGTATCAGTAAAAAGGAGGGAACTTAAGTGGAAAGGAGTTAACCAAAAACTTTCTCAACAAATGAAAAGTAACTTTAACATCAGAAGACAACGGGAACTGTCAGCCAAAAAAAAAATCCTTCCCAACAGCTCTTGCAAAACGATGTCCCCTCTGTTCTTCCCTCTGTTCTTGCTACTGAACTGTGTATTAGCTCAGAAAAGAGAAATTCCCTTAAAGCACTGCAGTCAGCTACACAGCTTCTGTAAAAGTCCTTGCTGGTATCAGCAAACATTCACTTCATCAGACAGGTTTGGCAAGAAAAGGTCAGCAAGGTGTTTCTCCCTCTTTCAGTACTTAAGAGTTGCTTTAAATAAAACAGCACCAAGAAACACCATCTTGTAACAAGCAAACAGGACTACAGCTCACCAAATCAGAACCACCATTAAGTGCAAGTGATTAATTACATTGCAATGGCACGCAGAAACTAAAAAGGGAGCTGAGTTAGACTCCAAGAAGAGATGCAAGAGAAAGCTTGTCTATACTACACACATTGAGCAAACCGTCACTGACACACAAACTGTCTCTGAACCAACTGAAGCAACTTCCCAAAGCTGCCCGGCACTGCAGACACCCTGGGATGACCCACCCTAGGATTCTGGGGAGATACATTGCTTTGGCAAGAAAATACTGCATTTGGGCTACCTGGAACATAATTAAGTCAACATTCAGCTCTCATTCCCGACTTCCCCTCCAATACAGCCCAGCAGTATAGAGACACTAAGAGGCAGTCCTTCCCACAAGCTTATTTAATTGCTGTATATTGATCTGTTTTTCGAAAATGGAGGATTTATCCAAGAATGTTAGTAGCAAACTTTAACATAATTCAGCTGGACAGAGAATTTGTCAAAAATACAAATTTAAGAAACCATTTCCAAGGGAAATTGTTTTCTAATCATTACTAAAAATTAGTTTTCAATTTCTGCTTTTTTCTACATCAGTGGCAATATCTCTAGTAAAATGTGCTCTATCTCACAGGCTTAGATGATGCTATTCCAAGAGAACCTTCACACCTACAGCAACTCACTGCTGTTTACACCCATACCACTTTACCTCTCTGCCAGTTAGGATGTGCCTTGCCAGTTTCACTTTTGCAAAATTCCCCTTTCCAATTGTTTTAAGGAGTCTGTAATTTCCAATATGTGGCTGCTCATCAGCACAGGAGGCTATGGAGTTCCTGCAGCGAGCTCCAGAGCGCCCAGTTCGAGAGGAAACTTCCTGCCGTCCATCTCCATGGGACGTGTGCTGCAACAAAAACATACACGGGTAAGGCTGAGGAATAAAGACAAAACACATCAGTGATGAGAAGCATACAACATTCAAAAACATCAGCAATGCCTTTGAAGAAACCTTCAAAGGATCCAACTCCAACTTCACGTTCACACTGAACTTTGTTCTGATGGGGGCAATAAAGTGGTGCCCAGTTCACAATACAATATCCACTTCGTCACCTGGTAAAGACAGTGGAACATCACCTGCACTGCAGCAACAGTTGAGCATTTTTAAGTAACTTACATGGACTGCCAGATCAGTTATAAAACATGGAGGTGTTTGATATTATTTCCCATTTGCATTACTGTGCCTAACTAGTGCAGGAAAGCCTTTGGAAAGGAAACACAAAAAAAGCTTTTCCAAGAGCACAAATTTTTAACCTTTACTGGACAACTTATACTAAGCTAATAAAAGGGTTTTTTTCTTTCCTGCGGTACTAAACTTGTGTTCCTACAGATCCACTTGACTGAAAATATCCAGGATGACCTGGAGAACAAGGGAAGAAATCTTACCTAATGTACAGAAACCCTGGATATTGATAGGCTGAAAACCAATTACAGAGATCTGACTGCAATCTGTTAAGTTCCTTTCACTCCGTTTCCCTGAACAGCTACTAATTGCAAAAAAGAATGGTTATATATTGTATCTGTAACAGTCTTTACTCTTTAGATCGAATGGTTAAGATTAAAGTATTTTTTAATTTCCTGATAGGCTGTTTATGAAAGAGCAGGTGCCCTCCTATGTTCTTAAATCATGGTTGAGCTCTGTACAGCAATCATACTAATTAAAGTATTAGTTAGAAATGCTCAGGAGCCTGCAAATGTGGAGCAAGTATCTGTGTCCACCAAAGATGACACGTTAAACTCATAATCACCCCAGAAACCCCAGATCTTGCTCTTCTACTACCACTCCTCTTGCTGAAACCCAGTGGGGACAACCAAGAAACTGGCAGACAGCAACACTCAGTCTGAAAATCACTGTAGCATGAGGATGAGATCACACCTCAAGAGCTAACAACCATGGTCCAGGCACAAATGAACAAATCCAAGCTTGCATGACACTTGGCAAGTTTCACTTGCCTGATGTAACCTTGTGACCATATACTCTCACATCTTAGGTTCCTTGATTTGTTAATTTGAGTGCAACAGCTGTGATCAAATTATTTTTAAAAACACATTCACTTAATTTAAGAAATGCTACTGATAAGAGCCTATGGCAACTCCTGGAAAATTGTTTCAATAGTTACTATTTTAAAAAACCACACACAATGTTTTAGTATCAATCTGGCTTTAGCTTCTCCTTACTGCCTGGCTACTGCATTGCCACTAGATTTCTACTTCCCATAGAGGTACTTAATTTCTGTGACCACAATACCCCTTCACTTTAGTAAGTGATATGTACATTGAGCTCCCTAAACAGGCTGCTGTACAAACGATTAAAGACAAGGAAACATTTCCTGTACTTCCATTCAGAACCCTCCCCTATTTTTCCAACATCTTTTTGTGGTGTTCATGGTGGACACAGACCCACTATACCAACAGTAGGTGCAACAGGACTGAACACAGAGGCTGCATCTTCTGTTCAACACCCCACTGATTTCACAGGGGCAGAACTAACTCTCTTTGCAGAAGACTGTCTGTACCTGACCACCAAACACCAACCCTAGCTCTTTCAAGAATTATTGCTTCCCATTCCTGGATCCTTACATGCACGATCACATTTGGCTGAAGTGAAATGCAAAGTTTCCCTTCATGCAGAGTATCAAGTGTTCCTGATGAGTGGCCCATCCTGCCCTATTTCATATTCTAGCAATTTTATCCCAGTTTTCAGGAGCAAGAGAACATGTTTCTTCCAAACCACTAATAACTGGCATACGAACAAGAAGCACACCTGTTCAATATCCAGTAAAAATTCAAGACTTGGTAATAATTCAGTGTTCTCAATAATATCTTGGGACCTACAACAACTGGGTAAGTGTTTTATCAATCAGTAATTCTCAAGGAGAGGAAGGACGAGCAATCAACAACTGAAGGAACTATTAAAGCCAGCGAAACCCTATATTAACAATTTCAGTATTTTGCATGTCCTTAATGTCAGGCTGGTGCTGACTGTTCATGCCATTTTAGCCACCCCTGTGTGTACTGGCACAGCAACGTCAATCCTCTGTATTTCCCTAAACTTTGACTTCTAACAAACCTTGCAACATACAATGCAGAGAACTTCTCTGTCAGCTCCGTTTGTACCTTTTAGTGTCAAATTATTCAGACCAGCTAGAAAAAAGCAGCAACTGCTGATGCTAGATGCTAACATCCTCCTACATTGCTACCCCTGGTGATCAGGGACCAGGATGTTCTGTACAGGGCCAGGAGGATATTTCTTGGATATATTAGAGGAAGGTTCATTTCAGTTCAAGTACAGCATCCCAGGAATACAACTGTACTACTTACATTGCACTTCACAGAGTTGATAACTTTCCTCAGAAAAAGAAGCATATCAGAACTATTTGAACTACAACCCTTCTACACCTGGGCACTCAGCATAAGCTGGCTTAAGTAGGAGCCAGACTGCCTCCCAGCAGGGCTTGTTAGCTTAGGCTCTCCAGCAGACAGATTGAACAACTTGAATTCAACTGCTTTTGAACCACACAGCTGACTCTGAAAACAGAGTAGCTGTGCTGTCTTGTGCTTGAACTAAAACACTGCTAGTCCTGAGCTAGCCTAAGAAGCAGTTGAGATGTGGGCATCAGGTACCACATATACCCAAGCCAGAAAACAGGTTAGACAAAATCGATTGTACTCATACCCTACTTCACATAAACACTATCAGGCAAAAGAAAGATCCTGTTATACTAACAAACTGTATTCCACATAGTAAACCACCCAGTTAATGTGTCTTGGGAGCTTCACTGTCCTCTTGTTGAGAAACTACTTAGTGTGTCCTATAATTTTTTTCATGCTTCCTAGTTTTGCACTTAAAGGGAGGAATTAACAGCTGTGAACTAATTTATCGACTAGGGTTGATAAACTGAACACAATCTCCTTGTATGGAGGTTTGCACTTCCACCCTAACCCAGATTATTTCTTTTCAAGAATATGACTTTTTTCAGCCGTGGGTTTTAAGTATCAAGCTGTGCGTTCCTAAGCAGTTCAGTTCTCTCCAATTGACTTGCTCACAGCCATGTTTCGCTCTGTAGAAATCCAGCCATTTGCAACCATATCTAATTTAGACTATGTTCCACTTTACATAAATAAATCTATCAGCAAGTCCTTCCTCTGTCAGTTCCATTATTATACTGGATAGACAACAAGCTTTCTAAAAACCACAGAAAACAGATTGTCCATTTCAACATGGATTTTCTTTTGCATATGGAAATGAAGGAAGAGCATAAACTCAAAACTGAATGAAAGTGTTTCTTCCAACCGAATCATTTTCAAGAAGCCATGATAGGCAGATGGAAAGCTCAATGGTGTGGGCAAAAAGCAAAATATAGGTGGTCCAATAAAAGCTCAAATCATGCATTGGCTTGTATAGCATCTGGCTGTACTCAAGTACTTCCCAGGGCAGTTTCCTCAGCAAACAGATTAACAGCGCCAATCTCAGCCTGGAGAAATGGTAATAGCATCTTCTGCACTCCAAACTGAGGTGCAGGTCTTCGCACCCTCAAATCTGCAGATTTTGCCTCCCTCACTACACTGACCCCCCCCCAAACTCTGTTTAATTTCAGGCTTCTTCTCCAGGTCCACAATTTATATGGTTTTAAGAAGGAACAGGGTTTGTCTTAAAAATGTAAGATTTAAAATAAGCGTGTGTTTATTTGTATTAAGTTTCCAAACACTGTGGTAGGTGAGTAGAAGCACCTCTCCTGGAGGTGCTTTCTGTGTAAGAATAACACTTGCTAATGAACTCACCATGGCTGAATGATTCCCAAAATATCTGTCTTCGTGCAAAGCAAGACCATTACACTGTAGAGGGAAACTGAAGCAAGGAGATTGGGTACTTTGTGTGACTTCAGGTTTGCCAGTCACCACCTCTTTTAAAAGTTTCCTGAAATCCACTCATGACAAGAAAGCCCTTTCTTCGGTATCTTGGCATGCATCAGATCCCATTTAAAAATCTTTTAAACACTTCAAAGGTTTGTTCTTTTTTTTGCACCATCCATTTTCAAGCTACCAGGACAACCTTTGTCATTAAAAAAAAACCCAAACAAAACATTTTTCTCCTCCTCCCCTCAGCCCCACCCTATTATTACTCAACCCAGAAGGAAATGAAGTAAAACATCTCCGTTTGTGAGAGACCTTATGGCAAGGAAGGGACTGAACCCAAGACCAACTACATTTGGAACACAACACAAAACCCACCTTTTCGCAAAAGCCTTCCCCCAATGATGAGCCGACATCCTTTCATAGCCAGATAATGATTAGCATGAAGAGAAAGAAAAAAAAGGAAAAAAAGTAAAAAGCAAATGAAGTATGAGGGTGTCAACAACTGAAATCTTTTTGGTAGATGTTAGTTTTATCCAGTATTGTATGGTTTCAGGTATCTTAACATTCAGAGTGTTAGAAACACACAGGGCAGGGCATGACTAGTATCAGGGTTCTTGTACTGCTTAAGAAGGTGCCAGAAGTTGAGGAAAAACCTGAAAGAGACAGAATCTGATATCCATTTGAAGAGCTGAAAAACAGTAAGAAATCAGAATGTCCAAGACCTGCAAAAATCAATGTTTAATTACAGTAAATAGGAAACTCTTTCTGAAATGGGGGGGTACAAATGGCATTAACTTTTTAAAAGTATGTATTTAATACAATAGTGAGAACTAGCTTATGATCAGCCAAAATGAACTAATAAAATTTAATCTTACTAAAGTCTCTAGGAATGTTTATTACCTTAGCTGCTACCTTACCTCTGTATGAAATAGTACAAAGTGATATTACAGAATTTCTTGGAAAGCTGTCAAGACTAGTAACTATCATGTCAGCCTCATTTCATTCAGCTTTTTTAACTGTAATAAGAAAAAACTACTTAAAACCTATAATGTTAATAATGTAAGCATTCCAGGACATGATGAACATTTGAGACACTAGATTGCTTCATTACCTTAGCCTGGGCACACAATATATAAACACATGGTAATCTCTGGCTGTGTACTCCCCACCAGCACTCGTATTTATAGAAAAACTTACCAGGAAACATACCATAGCTTGTTTTTTTAAAAAACTCAGAAATATTTTAAATCAAACATGTCAAGACAAAATTTCACTGCAGCGCTTCCTAACAATGTGTTGTATTTTATTTCCCATTCTCATTAGCATCTTTAAGAACACACAAACTGCTGAGTACTACTCAGTGTAAAAAGGCAGCCCTAAGGATATGCGCAGAGGTAGCATCTTCCTGAGCACAGATATCCCTGAACCAGCAGAGCAGGGCATCCTGCAACTGCTGACGAAGGAATTCTACTGGGAAGTCAAAACAGAGACTTACGTTTCTGGCAGCCACCAAAAGGTGCCACAGCAAACACTCAACCACAATTGTTTATATACCAGTTACTGCTCTGGGATTCCCTAAATAATCATGTATTATAAAATATTATATTATTTTCCTAGATTATAAAACAGGAACATGTCAGGTGAAGATGTCCTGTACTTGTCCTGATTTTACTTCCCTCCTACCAGTGACCAAGGCACAAATCAGGATATGGAGTGAGGTGGATTTTGTCAGACCCAGTATGCATATGTTAATGTTTGCATAACCAATTATTTGCTTCCAACACATATAATTAAAAGGCAGTTTTTAGACTAGCTTGCTCCATAATCAATCTTAAGGGTAAACAGTCACAGCTTCCATCTCACAAAATTTTAAAGGATCTCCTACACAGAAAAATGCTATCCACCTAAAGTGGCACTGAAGTTATCAACCCACGAGGGCAGATTTATTCACTGACATGGGCTACAGCCCAACCATTATGGATGTTGTGATCAAGTGGAACAACTCAAAGGGTCAGAATTCATCAAGGGAGACAAAGCAGACCTTCTAGAAATACAATAAAATGTTAAGGGAGAGAAAACACTAATTTGGATGCTTCCATTGTGAAAAGGGGAAGATTTCACTGTGCAGTTCTCAGCCTATCATAGTGTTCATTCATGTAATTGCTATGACATTCATGAAAATGAGTGGCTATTTTAATTAGGTCAGATCTGTCAAACCGCCAGTTTAAAGGGGGAACCTGAAGAGTAAACAGGCTTTAGCACATGGAAGCTATACATCTGACACACATTTCCTAATTCCTCCACACCTCAGTGAGGAAGGCAAGATTAATGAAAAAAAACCAGGAGTAACACTCAGGACATAGCAGCTTCAGCTCAAACTGAGCACAGCAATGCAACTCCCTACAGTGGGCAGGCTGATGGAGCCAGACAGTAGGGATACAGAACACTTTCACCTGGCAGAGGGAACACTGCTACCCAAAGCAACATTTGCACACTCCTAATTCTGGCTACTGACCAGCAGTGGGAACTGCGGTGGGAATTGCTAGTGACAAGTGCAGCACTGCCCTGAAGACCAGAGTGGGGAAGTGCTGACAGCAAAGCACTAACAGTCGTCAGCAAAGGAAGGATGCTCCCCCCGCAGACAAACAGGGTCTGGCTCAAGGGTCCTCCCATGTAAAACCACTACAGCCTCTGCAATGTGTTTGGCAGGATTTGGTTCATGGTCTATACAGCATATGAAAGAGAGTGAATCTGTAATTCCATGATTAGCACTGAACAACACAACAGTGAAGAAATCCTGCTTATATAATCAAAAAGATAAGTCTGGTGCCGGTTACAAAAGCTCTTTAAAAGCTCTTTTGTTGCTTCACATTATCAAGATCTAACATTCATCATATCTTTCCAGCCAAAGTTCCTTTACTGCTGATTAAAATGGATATTTATTGACATCAGCCTGGGGAATAATAGCTAAAGAGCCAACCATATTCTGTTCTTCATCAACAATACTGCCAACTAAGTTTTTTCCAGAATCATCACTGTCAGTAATTACATGCTAAATAAAAAAGAAAAAAACCCAACCACCTCACAGTTGGTTTTCAAAAACCACATTGAGCTTGCAGATAGAAAACTTTGCTTAGGCTTTAACCCTGCAGGAACAAATTTTATTTGAAAGTCAATTTCTGTTTATATGTATTTATATACGTACAGAGCTCAGCAACTTGCTGCTTTATGGGGCAAGAATTCCTCTTAACCCAGGGGTTTCATCCTTATCACAGGTGTACTCAGTATCTTTCAGGTTTATATTTTAAGAGCAGTATGCACCTATTTATCATATGTTCTAAAGAATTTTAGTGGCAGATGATCTCCACACTAAGCAGAGCCAACCCTGATATGCCATGAGCCTAAAAAAAAAAGTGACCTCCATTTTTGATCTGGCTGACACCCATGAGGCAGCATTACTTGACTGAAAAGAAGAGGAAGTTGCAGACACATGCTACTTATATATCATATGAAATGGAGATCGGGAGAGACAAATGCCTCCACTCTTTGAATTCCTTTGACTTGAGTCACCTGAGACATGTTGTCAACAGGAACTGTCCGCTTACATCAACATGAATATGTCTTTTGGCTAGAACTAAAATGGAGAATCGAGCAGGTAAGGATACCAGGTGAGTGGGTAACAAAGGCAAGGAAGTCTATGAAGTTCAATGTACTAAATACTCTATTTCCTCTCATTTATTTTCTTTCAGCAATTCCTGTAGTTGTGTTCTGTTTTTCAGATTGCTACTTCTAAGGCCACAATTTAAGTCACATTCAGTGCTACTAATGAATTAAGTCTAACTTTGTTAACATTTTCTGAAGTAAGGTCCCGCAACCTATTTCTGAGTTATTGAAATAATGTAAAAAAGGGAAAAAAAAAGTTTGTTTCCAGGAACAAAAAATCGCCATTTGCAGTTGTAATTACGTATCTGTTATTGAACTAATGTAAAAAAAAGGAAAAAAAAAAGGTTATTTCCAGGAACAAACCATCCCAATTTACACTGTCATAAATATGTATCTCTGTTTGTAGATGTAACTCAAGTTACCTTAGCCCTAGAGTGCTGTGCTATGACTGGCTTAATTCAAACCAAAACAAAAACACTAGGAAGCATTTCTAACCTTCCCCACCTGCACTGGACATTGTGTTTGCAGCCACAGAATGGAGATAACCCCACTTTTCTCAAGGGTTTATAGCAGTCAGATCAGAGCTGACCAGACCCGTCACACAGCCCCACAATAATTAATGCTGGCACAAACCGCGGGTGGGAAGAGGCATCCGAGGCTGATGCCCCCAGCAGCCTCCCATCAGTGCGAGCTGACTGAAACCAACTGATTAAACACCACAGCACAGGCTGTTCAGCACAGCTAAAAATTAAATGTCTCACTGTAAAAATGTGAAAATCCTAGCAGCTGGTGACTCGCAATGTCGCACAGCCTCACCAGGTATCTTCTGAGTACACAGTACCAGGCCTATCAGGCATCAGCATTTTTTTCTGCTCTGGGGAGTTCTGACACTAAGAAATACATCCCAGCTGAATTCCTAAAATATTTTTTATTTATAGTTATTTTGCCACCTTCCCCTGACTTAATTCAAACCAGAACATTTATTACAACTGGTGAAAAATATGGAAGAATGTAGATGGTCCTGTAGAAGAAAATCTGTCACAACTCTTGGCCACAGGAACCTCAGTCCCTTCTTTAAAAAAACCCACAGGATTTCATGCTACGGAAGAAAGCATTCCAATTACAGATCTATTTGTAATAGGAGAAGACTGATAAATAATACATAGAACAATGCAAGCTTGCATATTGACTGCAAATGCTCTAATGCATTTCATAGTTAATTGGTAATAAACCAAGACATACTACACTAACTTTCCCAGTATCTTAAAATACATTTCTGTACCTAACCCTGCCTTTACTAAATTATTTTAAATAAAAAGGGTGATACTTCTGCTGCACAGAATCCTTTTGTGCAAGCACAGTTGCCATCATGCTGGCATTTTTCAATAGCAAATTTTTCACATTAGGCACAGTCATGGAGATAAGAGTGTATTTTAGTCTTGCTTTTCCTCAAATTACTTAAATTTTTAACTCAGATTGGCCTGCAAAACCAACACATTCAAAACAGTTACCCTTTCTCCCCCCAAAAAAACACAGCTGTGCAATGAACACAGAGGTTTTAATTAAACTCTTTAATCCAAGATTTTTCTTTTCTATTTCATGCTGTTAAAAGAAGTAATCTTCCAACCTCCATACCACCTGTATTTCCTTGTTTCTATCTATAGTTTGCTATCATCTTCCCACTCTTTGAATATTTTTTTTAATGAATAGTTATCCTACTCCTCACAATCTTGCTCCTTCTGCTCCTATTTCTTTGTCACTGGTTGTCCTCCATCCTGCCATATGCACATTCCTCTGTGACTCCTCTCATCTTTTGTTTTCCACCTTCTATCTTCCTTTCCCACAGTGTTTCCACACTCTTTTCTCCTCCATCTTCTCTCCCTTCCTTCTCATCACTAGTAAAACAGGTTTACTCATTCTTCTGTCATCTGAAGTCCTTCTTCTGTGGCTATCCTGTCTCCCAGATTTGCATGAAGGAGGTCTCTGCTGTCTCTGTTGCTTTCTCTCTCACATGTAGGATTATTTCAGATATTTCTGAAAAAGATCTGATCCTCTCCTGCACTTCTGTCCCCTAAGCAGCTGGCAGCCACTCATGCACAAGACACGGCCAGAGAGGAGCTGCTCTGTCTCTGCAGTGAGGAGCCAGCTCATCGCAGGCCAACAGCCAGCTTCCAACTGTCCAAGTGTGAAGTTCCTATGATCACAGATCATCTGGGATGCCTTTCCTCTCAAAACCAGGTGACTCGGAGCCAAATTCTTTAATCTCAAAGGCACTAAGGGCTTGGTAGCTCTGAGTAGCTTTTGGGGACAGTCACTGTGACAGTATTTCCACTTCAGCATGTCTTGATAAGAAGCCTTAGGAAAAAAAAATAAAAATCAAGTACTGGCAATTACACCTTTTTTAATCAACAGGACCTGCCAACGGCTGAACGTGGTTAACTGCAAGCACAGACAATGATAATTTACACTCACTGTCATTCTGGAGGCTAACTTCATTTTCAAAACTGCAAGTATAGGCATGGATAAGCTATGATCAGCACACTTCAACCAGATTCAACACCAGCCAAGCCTTTGTCAGCAGTGGTAACCTTCCAAGCAGAGAGAAGGCATTAATGGGGTCCATAACCATGGCCCAAAGGCGAGCTGAATACCTTGACACCTCCTAAGCCGCTTCAAAGAGTCCTCTGAATATTAACTAATTAGACTTCTCTTATGTGAAAGAGAATGAATCAAGGTTCAATTTACTTGCCAATACAACACACCCAGATTTGGGGTAGAAGAATAGCTAGCTGAAGTATCAAAATTATTGCATTTGGCATTAAAAAAGAGACCTGATGTTCACAGCTGTAGGGGTAATTCACACAGACTAAATGTTAGATTTAAATTTAGTTTTTAAGCAAGGCTGAACAGAAGACAGTTTGGTAAATTTCTAGACAGGTGATGGCCAAAACATCAGAGAACTTCCTGAGGAATATGGTATCGCACTGGGGGGGGGGGCTTGGCTCGCTGGATCTGGTGAGTTACTTGGATTAATCACGCCCTGTCAATGTCACTACCCACAGGTATTTCTGTGGACACCAGCACAGAATACAGCAATTGAAAAATATGCCTTATTCTAAACCTAAGGCAATTCATCTGCAAGCAAGACAATCCATGTATGTCAAATTATGAAGATAACTAAACAGAAGTGTTAGACCAATATTTTGAAGTGAGAACAAGGTGCCTTAAGTGGAAGACATGTAAAAATCTAACTTCAAGTGCTAGAACACACAGCTTGTGAATAATTATGTCTCCTCGAGTACATATTAAGTCTTTCCACTGTTAAGTTATCCACAGTTGAGTCTGAATTAATTGGGGAATCTGATCTGAACAGTTTCTAAAATGGTTTACTATGTGGCCTCCATACATTCACATGAAGCTTGAAAACCCCAGTCAGGTTTGTTATACACGAAAACAATTATCCAAATAAACTCTGCATAGTATTTTGTAGAGTATGTTTCAACTTCAACTCTCCCCATGGCATAGGAAGGGCCGCATAATATTTTAATTATTTTCTTCCACAAGACAGGAAGCTCATTGAGATTTTACAACCAAATATGCTTAGTTGGCTTTTTGCTCAATTCAGCCCTTAGCCTGCAGGTTGCATGTAGTGCTAAAACAAATAAAGATCACAGAAGTCAGAAGTGCCTATTATGTCAATAAAATCTAAATCCCTAGTAATGCAGTAATTGTTCCATGCAGCATGTTTTCTAACGCTTTGTCTGGTCTTGTTTTAAACAATGGGGCTACCATCACTTTTCTCGGACTATTTATGGTCTGGAACAATCCAACAGTTTTTCCTGATCTTTAACCAAAGTTTCCACCTTTTATGCCAGTCCAAAACATAAGAAGCCCTTGCGCAAAAAAAAATAGAAAAGCCTCCTCCATCAACCTTAGCATCTATCTTGTAAAGAACAATCAGATAGCCTTTACAAAAAGCTGAATACAAAGTTCACCGATCAACTCATTTCAGACTACACTGAGTGACAACTCCCTTCTGTTTATCATTTGGGGACATGTCACAGCCCATGCAGAAAATGGTCAGACAGGATATACCAGGATCAAGTAAGTTTTAACTTAGGAGAAATATAGTTTCTATCTGCAGAAAGGGAGTCTCCTGCCGAGCTTCGTTTGTTGCTATATGCTCATGTGGTAGGACTACTTTTTTTTTGTTGTTCTTTCTTCCTTTAGCATACGACCTTTGTGACTGACTTAATCTTGTAAATAAAGTGTCAATTCCTAAACCTTGGCTTTGTCAAGGTAAAAAAAAAAAAAAAAAAGGGGGGGGGGGAATAGTGTAAAGGGAATAGGCTCCCTTGCGCGAAGGGCAATTCCAATAAAGAAACCCTTTTAATGTAATCTGAACAGGTGACTAGCCTAACAGCGTCATTACCATCGGGAACCCTGCAAATTAAGCAGGGAAGAGGCCTATTATCTAGGTCACCTAGCCCACCCCTAGCCAAGCTGAATTATTCCCATCTGTTTACCAGAGGTTTATTCGGGTGCTTTAGCAGTTAAGTTTGCATATCAGGAGAAGGCAGCAGCCCCCCAGAGCTCCCCTCCCCACCGCGAATCCCCGTTACCGACATAACCAACGCGATCCTCCCCACCCTGCCACACTCGAATAGTACAGGGGGAATTAAAGAGGGGACACCGGCTTTGGGAGGGGGAGGGATGCCCGCAAACGCCACGGAGCAGGCGAACCGTGCTGTGGAGGGGTTAAAAAAAGAATCAATTCAGAATAAATCGGCAATTTGGGCAGCGTAGGGGCGGCGGGCGGTTGCTGACAGCGCCCCGCGGGGCGATGCCCCCGCGGCGGGGCCGGGCGCGGTGCGGGGCCGGGCGCGGTGCGGGGGGTCCCCCGCGGCCGCGGTACTCACGTTCTCGGTGTCGCGCTCGTTCACCGTGGGCAATGGAGTCCGAGTGGACATTTTCCCTCACTCGGGCGGCCGCGGCGGCGGCGCGCACAGACACACACACGGGCCCCGGGCTGCGCGTCTGCTCCGAGATGGTGGTCGCAGGGAGCCACCATGAAGGACGAGGTGCCTGGCGGGGGGCGGCGTCGCGTCGGTGCCCCCCCACTAGATCCTCCTCGGGGAGCGGAGCGGCCTCGCCCCCTCCGAGTCCTTCGGGCTCATCCTACAGCCGGGGTCCGCAGGGGTCAGCAGCGGGGAGGGGGTCGCCTCATCCAGCGGAGAGTGGATGGAGCCGAGGGAAGGGATGGAGCCGAGGGAAGGGAGGCGGCGAGGGAGCGGCTCCGGGGGGGAGGGGGTGAGCGCAGGGCGGGCGGGTGGAGGAGGCAGCGGGGCGCCGCACAGCCCGGCTTCTCTCCGCTGCCGCCGGGGCACGGCTAGCGCAGGCCCGCCGCCCGGGGGTCTGCCCTCTCCTTCCCCCGCCGGGGCCCCGCTTCACCGCGCCGCCGCTCGCATCGCGACCCGCCCCAGGCTCCGAGAAGGCCGGCGCCCCACGGGCTGCCGACGGTCGGTGGGTGCCCGCCCGCCGCTCCCTCCCTGCCTGCCCCCCGCCCGCCCCACTGCCGCTCCCGGCCGAGCCAAGATGGCCGCGCTGCTCCTCCGCGCCAGCCCAGCGCCGACATGAACCGGAAGGTCCCGCCCCCCGCCCGGCGTGTGCGGGGGCCTCGGGGCCGGGACCGGCTCTGCCCTCCGTGCCGGCCCCGCGTCCTCCGGGGATCGGCTCTGCCCTCCGTGCCGGCCCCGCGTCCTCCGGGGATCGGCCCCTGCCCTCCCTGCCGGCCCCGCTGTCCTCCGGGGAGCGGAGTAGCCCCGGGGCGGCACAGCTTGGAGGGGGGTTCGTCTTTGTGAGACCCCCACCTGTAGCAGTGCTTACAGTTCTGGTGTCACCAATACAAGGAGGATATGGAACTGTTGGAGCAAGTCCAGAGGGGACCTCGAAGTTGATAGGAGGACTGGAGCATCTCCCCTAAAAAGACAGATCGAGAAAGTTGGGGCTGTTTAGCCTGGAGAAGAGAAGGTTGTTTGGGGAACTCAGCAACTTTCCAGTGTCTGAGAGGGACTACAGGAAAGCTGGAGAGGGACTCTCCATCAAGGACTGTAGCGATAGGACAAAGAGTAATGGGTACAGATTGAAAGAGGGGAAAATTAGATATTAGCGAGAAATTTTTTACTGTGAGGGTGGTGAGGCACCAGAACAGGTTATCAGAGAAGCTGTGGATGCCCCATCCCTGGAAGTGTTGAAGCCCAGCTTGGATGGTGCTTTGAGCTATCTGGTCTAGTGGGAGGTGTCCCTGCCTCTGGCAGGGGGTTGGGACTCGGTTCTTCCAACCCCTTAACAGTCTGTGATTTTATGATTCTACAAAGAGCCCCTCAGGGAGCTGCAGGCCCCCCAGCGTGAGAGGAGATGCGAACTGAGGTGGGGTGGGGAGCTCAAGTGTTGGGGAGCACCGTGGGGCAGAGGGGATGGAGCTGCAAAGAGTGGCTGGAGAAATGGCAGATCTCCCTGCAGAGCCAGCCCTTAGCTGGGGATGGGGAGAGACCCTGCTGCCCACTCACAGCCAGGGGAAGGGACACTGGCATGGGTTGTCCGGGAATGGGTCATCTGTGTTCAGGGTTTGGCCCTTGGGCCATCTGCCAAAGCATGTCCTCCCTTTTCTTGGGCTTTCCCAGCCCAGAGGATGGTGTGTGGTACAGAAAGGAGCTCACACCTGGCAGGGGTCTGAGGCTGGTGTTGGCAGATCTCACCTGGTGCCATCAGATGCCCATACAGTGTGACAGCACTGCATTTTCATACCACCTTGATGCTTGGGTCATTTGTTGAAGGAGGGTGGAAGCCTGGGCTATCAAAACGTTCTTTGTATATCCAGTAGTTACTCTGCACAATCCTTTTTAAGTCTATAAAGAAGATCTTGGTATAGTCATGAGTAGATCTAATTATTAATGAGAAATGAGAAAGAGAAATAACTTCTGTATATTCAGTATGTAGATGGTTTTAAACCAAACCTATTTCTCTTTGGTGTTTATTTTTTTTTACAGAGAAGATATGAACTTCTGTAGAAAAAAAATGCTGGATCTGGTGGGATTTATAGAAACTTGGCACATCTGCAGGTCTGGCAGCCTAGCAGTAACATTTTGTCTTTCTAAAGTGTAGTTTCTCTGACAAACTTTATGGCTCTCATAAATATTTGCCAGCTTAGCCCTGAAAACCATCCTATGATGTCGGCGATATTTCCCTTGCGTTTAGAGACACGAGCAAGGAAAGATGGCCTTTGAACACCACCCAGTAAAGTTGCACATCTGTTACTTCATTATCAAAATGCTCCACAACACCTGACCTGCACATTTTCCTTCCTAACTCTCTCATTAAGCTGATGTCTTGCTTTGTGTTAATGACAGGAATTTTGGATTTCAGGACTCATCTCTTGTGCAAATGTTTGTATTTCTGTGTGTACATGCACATCCACGTGTGTGTTTGCTCAGACAAGTAGTGGAGCCACTCTCCCTGGGAAGCAGGCAGGACCCTTTGCACAGAGCAGAGAGTGGAATTTGTCTGTATCTGACTTGTCAAGGTCAGTCACGAAGTCTAAAGCAAAGCCAGGAAAAGTATCCAGATCTCCTGACTCTGCTTTTGCCACAGGGCTGCTGCTTCATCTCTTTCTTTTTGATTGCCAGTAGAATATGTTCTTTACAATGTGTTTGTAAAAAATTGTAGTTGAGTTGTGACAGAGTCAGAAAAAGGGCAAAAAATGAGCAGAGGTTTCTTTGGGTTGTTGCCCAGCCTAGTGTTCTCACCCTGCACTCATGGGCACTCCAGCCAGCATGGGAAGGTTGAGCTGGCTGCGCTGGAGCGATTGGCAGCATGTGAGCAGCACACGTAATTCTGTTCGCACCTAGGAGTGTGCCTGTCCTGATCTGTGGAAGCTCTGTGCACAGGCATGAAAGAGGCATTAAACTTAGCATTGTGTTTTACATACTTGCATTTCTGCTCTGTGGAAGCAGTAGTCACTCTGATAAAATCTGAACTGTACAGTGGTGGATAGTCAGATGAAATTCCTGGGCCTGCTGATACAGTAGGTGTTCCACTATTGCCCTTGATAAAGTCCACATGTAATACTTGCAGTCCAAATTTAAACGGGCTGGGGAAGGGGCACAAGGAGCCGGGGAGCTGTGGGGGGTGACTGTTTGTATCTTTCAGGGTCATGTTTTTCATTGGCAAAGTGATTTTGGAGTAAGAACTTTTGAAGTGCTTGAGACCACAAAAATAATAGTAGCTGATTTTGCTATTTTATTGCCATTAAATGGCAACATTGATTAGAGCTGGTTTTACTGTGTAGCAAAACTTCCACAGGGAATGACAAACTGCATAGCAGGTGCTTTCTTCTGTATTTCATTGTTACTATATTCTGCTTCTCCCATTTAAACAGATGAGTTAATTTCAAAGTGTATTCATGTTCTTCTTAGAAAGTGGGCCGTAGAAAAAAGCTGATTGCATGGGTTTCCTCTTTCTTTGTTGTCCATAAATATTCTGTGTATTATCAGGTACTACTTAAGCCACATTCACAAATCAGAAGGTGATTTTTTTTTCTTATGTAAAGGTTCTGAAAACTCAGAAAGCAGTCTCATAATCCTATCATGCTTTCTGATTCTTGTGCTATCACTAGTGATACTGACAGTGATTTTGTAAGGGGGACTTAGCTGATAATGTATGTATATTACCAGAATAAGCTGCAATTTGCGCTTTGAGCTGTACTGGCTACAGTGCTAGCAATTATAAAAACTTGTTTTTGCCCGTAGAGCTGGAGAATATGACTCAAAAACGTACAGGGAGCAGATTCTGCTAGTTAAGGTGCCTTTTTAATGTCGCTTGTTTGGCTGCCACCTCACAGAGAAAACAATATGATACAGAACGACATCATTGTGGTGAAGAATTTAGAAGTTTTTTCTTCTGGACATCAAAAGCCACACTAAGAACCTCTTAACACTGCACTGCACAGAGTAGACTCTAACAGCATTTGCAATCAGAGCAAAAACTGTTGGACTTGATTACAATTGCTGGGCAAAACATAAGGATTAAGTGTAATGTATTCATATGCACAGGTTTTAAGTCTTAATTCTGGAAGAAGGATTACAAATGCAGAACTGACTGAAGAATTTGTATTCCACTCACCGCTCTTTAAAGGCTGGGGACTGAAAGGCATCAGTTGGTAGAGGCAGGTAGAAAATCAGCTAATGTAATTGTTATAGGTGCTTTGTTGTGCTCTGCAGCTATGACAGTACTTAGCAGCTGGGAATCTGCCTGGGTATTAAAATCATTTTAGTTTATACAAAAATTCCAGTTTAGACTGATAGTTGTTAGCCCTGATGAAACTTTTTGTTTTTTTCCTTGAGCCTTTGAAAAACACATTTTAAAATATGTTACATCCACTGGGATGTAGCTAATATTATTCATTCTTATTCCAATGCCTTTTTTTCCTCTTGTAGAAATTCTAAGATAATTCAATGCAGTGGAAGATTTCCAGGACTGTTTTATCATCAGTGTTGTCTTTAGAACTGAAGTAGTTCCTTGTGTTTGAAATCAGTATGTGCATTTGGTTTTAAAATCTTAACTTCCAGACAGTGTTTTATGGTAGGAAGAAGTGTGTGATTCTAAAAATATCAATGACAAAGCTATTGATAGAAAAGGACTGATTACTGTCTGCAGCCTGAATCAATAGTCCATGCTCAGTTATAATGAGGCCCAAGTGCAACCTGCTGCAAAATGTGGTATTGACAGCAGAGAAAAGATTGGAAAGGGAAAAGATCTTCCTCCTCGACTTCATATCCTGTAGAGACTGAGATCTGAGAGGTGGGAGAAGATTTTGTGTGTGTTAATTTCTCCCTTTAGTCCATACAAGTGCCTGGGGACAGCAGAGTGGCCGTGGCACTGCAACTGCTCTGCATTCCTCAGGTGAGGAGAGGTTCAGGTTCTGCGCTGCAACCATGGGCAAACTGGAGCAAACAGTGGTGGTTCCTGAACTGCAGGCCTCATTTAACTCCCTTCCTTAGGGCCAAGCATGCTGTGCTTTGCCTGCAGAGCCATATGGTGCGGTGCATGACACGTGAACCTTCATGATGGGATCACTATCAAGTGCCTGAACTGCACTCATTCCACCACCATTTGACGCAAATGCCTATATGGATCATAGCTCCAGGACAGAATCACAGTGCTGCAGAGAGCCGGGTGAGAGCATTGCTCTCATGGGTTGGCACAAGGTCACTGTTTAGAGAAGTAGAGGATTGAAAATACCTCCTTAGCTTTCCATGACCCTGGTGCCATGTGAGTTACAAAGGTGTTACAAAGGACAAGTAGCCAGTTGGTGGTGATGCTAGCTCTGAATTTGA
Organism: Corvus hawaiiensis; assembly: GCF_020740725.1. Classification (NCBI taxonomy): domain Eukaryota; kingdom Metazoa; phylum Chordata; class Aves; order Passeriformes; family Corvidae; genus Corvus; species Corvus hawaiiensis. The sequence goes on from NC_063218.1 coordinate 10,204,005, forward strand.
CTCCATATGTTTGAAGCTAAAATAGGTGTTTTATAGCAAGCCTCTTCCATTCCTACCAGCACATGACCCCACCAAAGCAGCATCCTAGATGCTTTGCCATCTAAGTCAGGCATGTTAGTGTGCCTCCTACACCATTTCCTGTGTGGTTGATACTGAATCAAAGACTCCATTCACAATGAATAGATGACTCCTGAGCATGTCATGTTTTCAAGTGCCAGTTCAGAACTGGTGTGCCCAGGCGATAGTGGGAAGTAATTGTTTTGTAGCAGTAAGATAAATTCCAGGGCTTTTGGGTACAGGTTTCCCTAAAAATTGGTATAGCCCACACTTGTTAAATCCTCGTTCATACAAGAGTGTGTGTCAAGGTCCAGACATCAGCTGAACCTCAGTAGTTTCTGAAGGCACTTTAGGTGAGGACTCAGGTTGTTGCTCATACAGTCTCCAAAGTTTTAACAGAACCAAGCCCTGAAGTCCCTCTGTGTATTCCCCTGAAGTAACTTGTGTTTGATATGGTTTGTATGTTTTATTTAAATATTACCAGAGGCAAGGAATCAGTGAGCAATTTAGGAAGACTGTCCATGTGATTGTTCTTCCTCACTTTTAGAAACCTTTTCTTCTGCTCTGGATATGCCTGCTAATGACATCTTCCAGCTATGGGAACTTTCCTCCTTTTGTGTCATGGATGATCAGACTTTTACTCCAAATCAGGACCCAGGTCAGCCCACATCCATCTCTCTAAGAGACCGAAGAGAATAAGTCTTGGGGTCTGTTATCAAAAGGCATCCTATTCCAGTTTGTAAGCAGTAGTATGCATGTTGCTTCTGATTCATCTCTACCTTATCCATTGGTTTGTGCTGTGGATACCAGATGTGAACATCGTTTTTCAGCTGTAATAACACGAAACCCAAATACAGACACGATGTAGGTTATTTTGCTGATGCCACAGCCAAAGAACCCATTTAGCCCTCTCAGATATTGTGACTCTGAACTCTGGAGACTCACATTCAGCTATGTCTCATGTGCCCTTTTCAGTATCTTTGACCCTTCCCCTCCATGTGGTATCTCCTATATTGAAACTACCCTTTATTATTATTCTTACAGCTGTGATTTTTATGTTTGGTCGTACTCAAATGTGTATTGTTCATCTGACTGCAATCTTGCAAACTGGTTTGCTTGTGCTGGTGACATCCTTTAATTTCTACCTTTTTTCCCTCTCTTGGTGTCATCTACAAACCTTATCAGCAATCCTTTTGTTTCTTTACAGTTCTTGATAAAATATCAGTTGGTAAAGATGAAGAACCAATTGTGCAGGGTTATGGGATCATATTGCATTTTTCTGATGTTAGAAAATTGTCGATAAGTAATTGCCATCTTGAAAATTCACACAGTGTGCAGGCCATCCAGGGTGGGAAAGGAAAAAATAAACTATTCTGAGAAAACTCAGCTGATTAGTGGGGTCTGCCAGCAAGCAAAGGGAATGGGTGCAAGGACTGAGGACTGAATAAATGGTTGGGGTGAGACACTGAGCTGAAGATCCCAGGGTGGCACCCAGGGAGCAGTGCCTGCTGCTCACAATGCCCCGAGCACCCTTCCAGGAATCCCATGGTGGTGTCTCGGGCATGATTAGTTAGACAACCAGTTTATATGTGTCACGCTGGCTTTGGATTGTTCCGGTTTCTTAATCACCATGTCCTGCTGCAACAAGTTGAAGGCCTTAAAGAAGTCCAGGTGTTTTACATCACCTTTGTTACGTTTATCACTCAACATTACAATCTCCTTGGTGAAAGATAACAAGTCAGTTTGAAAGGGTCTCTTCCCATAAACTCCTGTTGATTGGCATTAATGATATTTTCCTCCCTTAATTCTTTGTTAATCTAGATCCATATGAGTCATTCCATTATACTGCTGGGACTTGTGTCAGGAGACAGGCCTATAATTACTTGGATCCTTCTCTCTACCGTTTCCAAAACCTTTTCCAACATCTGCTTTCCCTTGGAGCTTCCCCACTGCCCCAAAGGTTACTGGATATCACAGACAGCTGTATTGCTGTGCTTATGTTGAAGGCATCCTTGATAATTACCCAGACAAAGTCAGCAACATTATATGTGCTACTGCAACAAAGGGGGGGTTGAACAGAGAATTAACTCTATAATCATAAACAACCTTTGCAAAAGCAAAGAAGAAATATTTTATTTGCATGTCTATCCTGAGTTTCTGTATCACAACCTAGTGTTATGGCTGCAAAGGGTAGAAGGTCAATAGCTTCAAACTGAATTGGAAAAATATCACATTAATGCTGTTGCCCCAATCCTGATTATAATTCACATCATACTAGAACGTAAAAACACTTTTGGAGAGAGAGGGGATCTTCTATCATCTAAGCACAGGACAGTTTTCAAGATGCATAGAAGAGCAAAAGGAAGTAGAAGGAATGCTTTAATATTATCAAAATGAAAAGCAGGAATTAAGACTATCATAATTTCAAACACACAAATAATAAACTCAAGTGCTTTATTCATCTGCATCTGTATTTATCTGAGCAGGCATCTGAAGTTGCTGTAGAGGGCCAGGTTCCCCCTGGCTGCCCCTGCAGCCAGCCTGGCTGGTGCTTCCCAGTGGGAAAGATGTACTCCCAGCTCAGGCTTTGGAGGAACAGGATGTCTTTGTCCCAAAATAGTCAGGGCACCAGCTCTGCTTCTTCCTGGCCAAGAGTGCCTGTCACAGCTTAGCCTCTTTTCACTGATGATAATAAACATTTTGGGATTAGGTCTGTGGTCTGTATGAATCACAGAGCTTTGTAGGACTTGCTTCAAGTGCCTGGCACTATATAACCATAATAAATGAATAGTCCCTGTTGGCAGTGAAGTCCATGCATGCTGCAGGTATTCTGAATGGAGATAATCAAGCCTGTGGTGTACAGCTGAAGAGTTTTCTCCATGTGTCACGGAGTTTCCCTTCGAATAACTTGCTCTGATTTTCTTTTCATGTTACACACCATCACATGATTTACAGGCAAGCATCTACCTACAACTACATAGCATTAATCACCTTTCATTGCTTTTATTCCCTTTTGCCCTTCTTTCTTTCAGCCCAGTACTTCTCCTATGGCTTGTTGGACCAAAGTCTCCTTTCACCATTCATAAAAATACCATCAGAGTGGTCACAGCTGTGAGCTGCTCTGAGCAGGGCAGGAGGGTAGCCCTGGAAACCCTCTTGCCTGGGGAGTTCTGCTTTTTGGGGGCTCTCAAGCCCTCCCCTGCCCTCAGTGAGTGCCCACTTTGCCACCTAACTTCTCCCTGGCCCCTTAGCTAGTCTGTCAACAGAGTGATAATTCTTGCTGGCAGGATTTACCCTTGCAAATATAGGATCCCATTGAGCTAATAAATACTTCCTGTCATTGCCTAGGGTTGCCAACAGTAACATTCCCTTCCCCATTTATAGGAGATGCTGAATATGGCATTGGTACTATTAACACCTTTAACGTTTCTCCCATTAACATTTTCTGCCTGTAAAAGGATTTTCATATTTTCTGTTGGTTCTGGTTTTACTTTCTTTGGTGGCTACTGAATCCTGAACCACCTGAACTTCGAAGAATCAGACCTTTAAATTTGTTTTAAAACTTTCACAATAACTGTAGCTTTTTCAGTCTGACTTTGAAAAGCAAGATAATATTGGAGAGAAATGTGGGTGTATGACTCTGAATGCTTTAGGAACCTTTTATATTTACCATTTTTTTCCAGCAGCAATATGGAATCAAATACCGTGAAAAAGAGGCACCAATAATTATTAATATAAAACTTTTCTATGACTTGAAAGAGAAAAAAGGGAAAGAAAAGAAGGAAGATTGAAAAAAGGGAAGATAACAGGATGGAGAGGAGTTTGCAGGTTTTTAAAGGTTCAGTAAATGCTTGCTCCTGTTTTTCAAACAGCTTTTGCTGAAAGCACTTCTGTGTATCTACATTAGCAGATGAGATGGTTTTAACCACAGTAACATGGGACATGGGAGCAGTGCTGGTTCCTGCTGCCTTGCCCCAGGAGGGGAAGTGAAGGATGGCATTGTAGGGACTGGGTGGGCTGTGAGAGGCTTCCCAGTGGGAAAGGAGGAAGGGAACACACATGTGGATATGAATGAAGAGCTGACAGACTCAAAAGGCACATGGGTCTGAGGGATGGGGAGAGAGCTAGCAGCTGGAAAAACATGCAGGCACTAACCCTGGGAGAATTTTCCTTTTGAGTAAATCTGCTCCTCTCACAAAGAGGAGTGAGCTCAGAGGCCACATTAGGTCCCACACTGGGTGTGATCCTGGATGGTTTGAGTTCTTGTTTCCTCATGCTACTGGGCTTCAGTGAATATTGCAGTTGGTTTTTGTGGGGCTGAGCCTCTAGGACACCCTTTAAGAGGAGGAAAATCATTTTGCCTTCTTATATGAGGGAGGTGACCTGCAAGGGGATGTGTCTCCAGGGGACACTGCTGAAGGTCAGAGGCATCACCTGTAGCCACTTGAGACTGAGCCTGGGCTCCCCTGAGGCCAAAGTCTGACTGCAGTGAGTTGAGCAAGGATGTTTGGAAGACATTGAAGGGCTCCTTTAGTGGAGCTGCCCATTAGAGGAAAACGTGTTGTTTCCACTGAGCTGCATTTGCCATCCACTGCCATGTCCTGTAGACCTCTCTATGGCACTGTGCCATAGATTTCAGGACCTCGTGTCTCCTCTGGGAAGACCTGCCACAGACTGGGAGAGGACTGGGGACATGCACTCTGTCCGTGGGAGACGGCGGTGTGGGGCAGGCACAACCAACGCGCCTTGGCAGCGCTGACAAATGCTTTGTAAGCATCCATCCACACACACATGCATATATTGATATTCTTCTGTGTCTGCATGCATATAGCAGGAAATCTTCTTCTCCCCTCGTAGGAGACCTTCCTGGTATTTCTAAGCACGACACATGCTCCCCCTGGCAGTCCACAGAGGCTGCAATGTCTAACAGAGTAGGATTTATCGCATTCTCTAACACCTAGGGAAAAGACTAATACTATTTTCTGAAGTGCTGCATTGTTTTGGGGTTCATCTGTATTGCTTTTAATATTTTATGTATGTGAATATGATGTACTGCAATGAAAACACCCTTATATCTTTTTCTAGTAAGTGCGTCTTTCAAAACTAGAAACGATGTCAAATGATGGAGAGGAGCTCTGGGTCTGGAAGGCACAAGGAAATGCATAAAAGATGAAGGCCTATTTATGTTTCTCACACGCACGAAAAACACTCCAACCAAAAAAACAACCCACCTACATTAAAGAAACACTATTCAAGCTACAAAGAAAATCAGCCAGCATGTGGCCTCTCTGTACTTGCACATTAGGATCCAGGCTTTAATTACAGGACTGCTTGCTGCTTTTCCAGAGGCCCTGCACACAGGACCTGCAGTGGGAGCAGAGCTATGTGTGGGAGAGGAATCCCCTTTGCTGGGTTAGCTGGGTTACAGTGGGTGCCTCTACCAGGAGCAATATAAATGCAATATTAGCACAGCAGAACAGGCTGGTTTCCTCTAAGCTCAGCAGTTAAAGTGCTTTAAGGCTCGCACTGGGCTGCTTCAGGTATCTCTCCAAGCAGGATTGTGGCTCTGGTGCTGTTCTGCCGATAGGAACCATCCATTTTGTGCACAGAGATGAGCCTGTGTGGGGAACCTTAGGAAACAGTGAAATGGGAAACCTGCAGAGGCAGCTTCACTTGGTTTCTCCTACCCCTGGAGTGGCTGGCTGAAGGTCACTTGCACACATACTCTCTTCTGCAGGGGTGCTCCTGGGTTCCAGCAAAGCACATGGGAGTCCCCAGCTGGCCCACCTGGGGGGTGACAGGGTCAGCAGCAGAGCCAGAGTACAGACACCACCAGGGAGAAGTGTGATGGGATCTAACAATGTGTTTGTCCCAGTGGAAGGCTGCCATCCACAAAGCATCAACCCATATGAGACGTAGGATCTGAAGGTTTCAGCTGACAATGGAGGAGAAACACAAATGGGAATATGTGGTTCTTCCCAGATATTGCAGGGGACACATCCTAGTGGGGAGAAGGGACTCCTCTTTCCTGCTGTCCCATGTCCTCTGAGGTCCACTCCTTCCTTTCTCCCAGCTCCTTATCCCAACTTGCCCCTCCTGAGCCATCCCACCCCATCTCAGAGTTTCCCCCTCTGTTCCCAGGATGCCCACATCTCTTCTCTTTACCTCTTCATCCCAGAGCTTTCCCAAAAGGCCAAGGACAAAAGATATCATGTCCCAGCCTCACCCTTGCTGAGCTACCTTGACTGAGATCTCCCGGCCTGGCAGCCAGCTGGCACATCTGAGGCTGGCCCTGGTGGTTAGAGCCTGGCAAAATATGTCTGAAGCAGGTTTTACAGAAAGAACCCTGTGCCATGGTGACAGCAGGCAGTGCTGCCAGTCAGCAGAGACATCCTGTGCCTGAGCAGCCTGCAAGGCTGGCAAAGGCAGGGTGTGTTCCTGCAGGCTCGATTCCTGGTGGCCGTGTGGTTGTAGCCATTAGAACATGACTTGCAAATCATTCTGCCGTTATTAATCGGGGAAAATAATTGTCTTGCTTCTCATGAGTGTCCTCCAACACCACCAAGGCTGGGCTTCATGGTGAGCTGGTTCTGGGAACCAGTTCTGCAGTTAGGAATAGACATTCCTGCTGAAGCCGGTGGCTTCCGCTTTCCATCAGGCAAGGTGCTGGCTCTGAAATTCCTTGCAGTCGCCCTCTTTCCTGAGGAAGCTGAATTCATGCATGGTTTTGTGGGCTTGTAAGCATTTCATAATTTAATAATAGGTCACATTAATTCATCTTTTTGCTCTGCCTTTACTCTTTAGAAGGAGGGAAGTTATTTTTTAAAAATAAAGCATTGCATATGCTGTATGTGGGAAGTGGTGATTTCTAGCTATGGACTGAGGGGGCAAAATTGTATAATTTATAACTGTATCATAAATAATGAGTCTGATGCCTGCATTACTGTGATTTTATACAAGTCTAAAAGTGGCGTCCTGAAGCCAAGACTCAGCCCTAATATATTATCACTCCATTGCAGAGCTACAAAACGGTGGAAACCAGATCCTTAGTTGAACAAGAAGAGTTTCTTTGTTTTTTGGTTCGGCTTATGAACCAGTCTGTAAATCCATTGCATGATTCAAACCCATCACTTTTGTACCAGAAGGTAGGCTGGGGCAGGTGTGGAGTCCTGGACAGGAATCAAGGACTGGCAAGACGTCAGGAAAATACCTGCTCATCTGGACTGCCTCGGGGCAGCTACCCTCACTTGTCCCAGCTGATGAGCTGGCCCTGAAGTCATAAGGCAGCACCAAACCTGCAGCATGCTATTCATTGCCTCTGATTTCTTTGAGAGACGTGAGTGCGAGGCAGGATGAGGTCTGAACTTCCTTGGCAGTGTGAGTTCAGAGAAGCAGAGGTTGCTGCTGACTTGCCAGTTCTCAGCCTTCCTCCAACATACCCACATTACAGTAACTCCGCTGCCTTGAGGGGCTGAGATGTTTGAGCTGGATTCATGGCACACACATTCAAACAGAATATGGGCAGGGTGAAAAACCAAACCAAAATCAGCCACACAAAATGCCAAGGTACAGCTGTCTAGATGAGACTTGTGTCCTTCCAGCAACGGCAGACTCTGAATAGGAGGGAAGGTGAGGCCCTCTGCTCTGTGCCACTGGAGACGCTGTCCCAGGAGATGGCAAAACATGGCAGACTGGACCTGTCTGCAAGGAGCCCGGGGCAGACTGCTGCTCAGTACATAGGCACAGCCCCTCTCCTTCACAGCCTCTCACACTGAGACAGAGACACGTGCAATTTGCCCCCTTGGGCTTATCCAACCTGACAACCTTGGGCTGGTCTGTCCCCACCCTGCTGCTGGGAATATAGTCCCCACTTCCAATGCTGCTGCTCCTGGGTGCTTGCACCCCTCACTGCCTCTTGCTGTGCCCTCACATCCACTGCAAGTTCCAGGAGCTCCTCAAAGGCCTGATCCTCCTTTTGTGCCAGAGGAACAGCCAGTATCTCCACTGCTGGCTGCAAAGTCTATCCTGATGTTTTCATGCTTAAACAAGAGAAAACTCAGACTCCTTCACTGCAGGAAGAAGGCTCTCTGGGTAAGTGAGGAAGATATCCCTGTTCCTGCTCTCCTGCCTATGAACCCTTTCATTACAAGTACTAGTTGACCTTTCACTACAGCACACAACAGGGAAAACCACAGGTTTGGATGCCAACCACAAATTCTCTAGTCTGATGAATTTCATAATTTTCATTTCCCTGACATCCCTTGAGTTGCAAGACCAACACTGTGGGAGGACTCCTTCATGTCCATATGTGAGAGGAATGGGATGGTCCTTCAGTGGGTTTGTCTTTCCTTGGGAAGGAAGATCTTTAGGGCCACGGCTCCCCATCCCTGTGGCTGGCTACTGCGTGTTTTCTCAGTGAGGTTACACAATGGCTGTAGGGAACAGCATGTTAGGACAAGGCGTGTGAGTCACCAAAGGTACCGGAGTCTTACGTAAACCCAGCACACATTTTTGGAGTACACTTCATCTGAAGGGGTTGTCAGAAGGCCTGGCTAAAGTGACAGCCTGGGGGAAGCAGGGCAGAAGAAAGCAAATACTGCTTTTCCTTTTCCTCCGCTTCTTATATTTGATCCTTCTGGCAAGACCTTCTCCAGATCCAGCAGGCCTTGGTCAGTCAGAGGACCAGGGCAGTCCTTGTGTGTCCCGTGGTGTGTGACATCTTTCCCAGGATGGGCTTCATTGCAGTGTTTTGGATGACCATACCATAGATGAACCTCAAATCTACATAAACAGAACTAATTCACCTCTAAACGCTCTGTCTTCTGCTTCTGACTTTGCCTTCTCTATCAGCTGAGCCCGCATAATCCCGTTTTTCACTCTCTGCTCTCCTCTGAGCTGGTGTCATGAGCCTTTCCTTGGATTTCTGCCATCCCATCTGTACAAGCTCTGGGTCTACTGGAGTACAGCAATAGCAGGGCCGACAACACACATCTGAACCCCCTTGTACCCACGTCAGGGTCTCAGCAGGGTCTACCTGGGCAGAAAGACATTGCTTGGCTTGCAGTCCATCCTGCACACTGGCAAAGAGGGACACAACCCAGCTTCCAGCCTGGGAGTGTGGCACACTCAGAGGTGTAGTTTGGGAGAGTGTAAGTGGGGATCAGAAGAGTTTCCAAGTGATGGGGTAAATTTCTGATTGCTTTAACTGTGAACTGAATACATCTTCCAGTTCCCACATCAAGTCTCACAGTGTAGCCAATGTTTCATGTTTCATGTTCAACTAAAGTTTCATCAGACACCTCTTCTGGCTCCAGGATGGACTCTTCAGGCACATTCAGGGCCGGAGGAGTGTGAAGGCTTATGGCATTAGCTTCTTGTGTAGGGGGGAAAGTGGCAAATGAAGGAGTCTCTCATTATGATTTGGATAATTTCTGCATAAACAAACCTTTGAAAGACTTTTGAAAAGTCTTGGCTCCCTCCCAGCATGGAAGGGGAACACCGCCTGCAGCTGCTATGTTATGGGCTCCCCTGATGGCTGAGGTTTTCTGCAGAGCAGCAGAGCATGGCTGCTGTGGAGGCACCCAGCAGGGCCAGGAGCTGACTCACCAGTAGCCAGGAACGATGACACATGGACAGGGAAAAAATGGGCACAGCTTGGAGCTGGACTTTGCAGAGTAGTGCCCACCATGGACACCAGCACAGGCTGGCATCTTTGCAGGGAAGCAGGGACTGGCCCCTGGCAAACTCCCTCTTACCTTGCTGGGTTTTTTTCTCCATGGAAAAGCATTTCAGGGTTGAGTTTGGAGGCTGCATGGATGTAATGGATGGGACACATTTCCAGCAGGTGCCTCCTCCAGCCATGTCCTAGCTTGGTCTGGGGTGCCCTGTGCAGCACCTTTCCTCCACAATGCTCAGAGACAGAGAGGAGACTGAGAGCTGCCTCTCACAGGTGAAAAGCCCCTCTGCTTCTAGTCAAAAGAACCCAAAGGTCTCCCACACACTTGAAGGCCTTGAACTCAAGCTTCATACATGCACATCTCCATATTTCACAAACATGGGCCAGCCCTGCAGGCATTACTCATTCTGGTGAGCCTGGAGGGGTCGTGTGAGTGAGCCATCAGCTTCCACAGCTGGAGGGAAATGATGCACTTGGCAGTGCACCCCACAGCTGCAGAATGAAATGTGAATGTGCACACCAGCTCTGAGCACCCCTGCTTCTCTGGCCAGCCTGGGCTAGGGAAGGAAGCAGGGCTGAGAACTGACAACCTCCCCACTGTGGTGGGGCTACCTAGCCTTGAGCTGCCTGGGGCTCAGATGGCAACCACCCAAGTGTCACCACACCATATGGGGCTGGGTCCTGTGGCTCTTGCCCCACACCACTGCTGGGCCAAGCAAACCCATCAGAGGAGTCGGCCCTTTGGGGTTGTGCAAATTTTGACAGCCCAAGGCGTGTCCCAAAACAGGCCAGCCAGGTGCTCCTGCTACAGGGCAGGGAGGGATGGCTCCAGAGTCAGGGCTCCCTTTTCCTGTGAAGCAGCTAATCTTAACTGGGTACATGAGTGTCAACAGGTGCCGTGGAGGGAAGAGGGACAAGGGGATATTGGTGCAGCTGGAGGAAGTATTTATAGCTGCTTTTTAAAAAAACTCTGTATAGATCACATCTCTGTTAACGTATGAAACACAATCAGGAACCTGAGCTTTTCATGATCCCATGGCTGCAGGATTTCCTGTGGAATCCTCTATGGGCCACAAAAACAAGCTAAAAATAAATGCATTAAAAAGAGACACATACTGAAACATGTGCATGCCCGTGCCTCCTCTCCAGCCAATGACTTGTGGCAAGCAGAGTAGAGAAGGGGACAAGTCCCTGGAAAACCCTCTGTAGTAACTCCTCTGGTGGGACACAGACCCCAAAGGGCTCCAGACATGCAAAGGTGAGAGCATGCACTGTTGGCAGGGGTTTCAGGAATCCCAAACACAAGCATGAGTTGTGGAAAGGTCATCCATCAGAAGAGAGCAGAAGCAGGTCAGGATTCCCCCAGCTGGAAAGCAAACCTGGAGAGCCTGTCTCTCTCCTGTCTCTCTCCTGTGCAGGCTGGTCCTCAGCTCATTCCAGCAGCCACACACCAGAGCCAACAGTCACACAAGCCCTGGCTCTGGAGAAGCTGACCTGCACATTTGGCACTTGCATGTATTTTAGGAAAAGATGCAGAAGTCTTGTTTTTCTGTGCGCTGAGAGATGGACAGGGCCACCAGTGCATCCTTCACAGTTAATCAGCTCCTATCAGGCTGGCCAGCAAAAGGCAAGAAGAGGGTTTTGGCACTGTTATGAAGCTCATGGGCCAACCCATTGGTGCTCTGCAGTCTCTCCCAAGCCCCCATTGGCACAATAGCTTGTCACTGCCACATCCCCACCACCAGGCCCTGGGCACCAGCTCCGTTTGAAATCATGGCTGAGATAGGATGCAGTTGAGCTCAGGAGGGAGCAGTGGGGAGCAGACAGGACCTGGAGATGATGACAGCATCACCTGGCAGCTCAGCCTCCCTTGGGCTCCCCAGGGTACCAGGGTACCAGGACACCTCCTCCCTCCGATGGGCAAAGCCATCACCTTGCTGCTGCTGTCTGAATCACGCATCCCTGACACCTGCATTCACTGTGTAGGATCAGCCATTAATGGGATACATCATTAAGAGGGTGTTCTTTGGAATGGGGATAGTGAGATTCCCTGCAGCTGAGCTGAGCCCGAGCTTCATACCCTCTAACTGCCCCAGGCTGTTGGGATTCAGTTGTTACTTCCAGAAAATGCCCTGCAGGAAGCAGTGATGGAAGGTGGCTCTTTCTGCCGATCAGTTCAGGCTCTGCCTTCCTTCCAGCACCATCATGCTGCACGGCAGCTGCCCACCCCTCACACTCCCGTATGGACTTCTGTCAGGAGCATGTGCTCCTGGCTGCCTCCAGCCTGTGCTTTTTGTGGTATCCCTCCAAAGAGAGGTGTTCCATTCCCTGTCCTGTCATGGAGCTGCCTCCTGCAACCCGGAGAGGCAAAAGCATCCCCTGTAGCATGGGGAGAGGGGAGGTATTCTGTTACCTCCCTGGCCATATATCAAACCCTCTCTCTGGCTAGGGGGGCAGGTAATGTGATTAGTAAGAAGGCACCTTAGATGAGCTGCTTTGGCATATGTTCCCTTCCCCCAGCACTATGCCATTAGCTGCCAGAGATGAAAAGCTGCAATGTGCAGAGAGACAGCTGGAAGTGTCAAAGATGTCACCTGCAAGCTGCTCTTTGTGGGGATGGGCATAGGATGGGGATGGGGGTAGGATGGGGATGGGTGAGTGCAACCAGCTGGAGGAACCAGAGCAGCCTCATACTACGGGGGAATGCAGTCAGGGTTGGGGCTGCTCAGCCTTCTCCCACCCTGTGCCCACTCTGCATCCCCACCTCTGGCCGCACTTCTGCCTGCATCCCACTGCTGCAGGGGAATGAGCCTCTGGCATTGTGGGAGTGCCTCTGTGTGCTGGAGCAGTGGCAGGGAAAGGGGCTGCTGCAGCACGAGTGCTGGGGAACTCTAAATGGATTTCCTGCCGTCACCAGGAAAACTCCCTTCCCAAAAGGGTGACTTGTGCCGAACAAGCTACAGATGTAAGGGCTGACCTGTTTGTAATTTTTTTGGGGTGATTTTTAAGCAGCACCCAGGGAGAGGAGGCAGCCCACTGAGAGAGAAATAGTTTTAACTATTCTGTGCTGGGGGGAAAGAAGGTCTACAGGGATGAAGGCTGTTGGTGTCTACCTCTGTTCACAATGTTTGGAAGTCAGACCCTGTCTGCTTGTTATTTCTGGATATGCAAACTAGAGCAGAGTAGGATATGGTCCTTCATGTCTAGGCCAACATCATCTCTCATCTTACATGCTTTAACCTCTCTGGCTCTGATACATCCCCTGTCACAAGCACATGCAGCCATTCAAAGCACTTCTGCAAAGCTGCTTTTCCTGGCTTGTTGCTTTGACAGGCTTTCTTTGTATCAGTTCCCTGGCTCTTCTTTCTTCCTTGCATCCAGGAAAAAGTGATCTGCCTTTTACAGGAAGGCCATTTACAACATTTTCACATCACACCTGAAGTGCCAACCAAAGACTGAGTGCTCTTTGTGTCCCAGCAAACAATCTTCTTCCTGCAGAGGTATTTCTTCCTCACAAAAAGGTTCTTCCGAATACCCCATCCTCTTTTCAGGCCTTCTTGAACAACCTTCCATTGAACTTTAAACATTAAGCAAATCTAGAGACTTGGAAAGTCCAACTTGCTGCTGCAGCTGTGACCCTCCAGTGGGTGTGAACCACCTCTCAGCCCCATACCTGGCTGCCCCACACAGGCATGGCCTGTTTCGGGTTTTCCCCTCCTGCAGCAGTTCTGTGAGCCTTGAGTAGCCTCAAGGAGCTCCTTGAACCCACTTTGAAACCAAATCAGCCCAGCCTCTGCCATCACCCTTGTTGAATGTCCTGCTTTCTCAGCAACAAAATTGAGATGAATCAGCCCCAAAATACTCTCCCACCCTGGGCTGATATACTCAGAATAGCACTCAAAAAAGCACAGTGCTATTAATACAGAAGGAAAGGGGAAAAGGATTGTGTTTCAGACATGGATTTGAGGATGTTTGAATAAGAGAGGCTTACTTGGAGTCAGTGTATGGCATCATGGCTGCTGTGGAGGCAGGCACATCAGCTAGACCTCTCCCTATCCCAGCTGGATGGACTAGACAGAATCCAGTCCTCACAGGACTGCAGGGATGGGGTTATTTTTCTGTGGAATTAACCATGAAGGCCCACAGCATCCCTCTGTCCCCCAATAAAACCAATTTCCTATGCAGCTGGAAACCTTGATTAACAGCCTGCTAGGAGAGATAAATCCCTGGGGTCTTACTGTGTGCCCAGAAGGCACTGCTCCAGGGAAAACCTATGCTTCATTTTGTTCTGCAAAAGAGAGAAAGGACTGAGCTGTCTTCAAGGAAGCCTACAGTCTCACAGAAAAAACTGGGGGAAAAAAAGGCAGTTTCTTTGGAAGTCATTTTCTCTTAAGAAGTTCTGTCTGCATTTTTTATTAATGATACAACACCCTGGATGTGTCAAAAAAAATATGAGAATACATTTCCTGGTGGGGAGCTCCAGCCTTGCAGAGTCAGGCAGTGCAGCTGGGTTGTCATTTGCTTCTTGGAATTTCATTTCCTAATCAACACATCCATGAAATGACTGTATTTTCAAAGCTTAGTTTCCAGAGCTGCTGTGATCAAAGACTGGGGAGGTGGGGGAAAGCAGGGAGGGGGAACCTGCCATCCTCATCAGCAACCCAGCACAGAGAAATCACCTGCCTGAGAAAGCCTAAACAAAGGATGGTTTAAGGCCCTGACCTGGGTATAATGTTTCAGAGCCAAACCAGAAAATAGGGATGCAGAGACCCAACTCTCACCATATTCCTGCTTTGGAAAAAAAAAAAAATCTGCTTCTTAGAAACGTGGGGACCACCTTGAGATTTGCAGGGTCTGGTTGGCCCCTCCTGGGGCAGGACTGTGATGGAGAGCCCTGGAGCAGAGGGGAGGGGCCTGCAGAGACCCTTCTGGAGCCACCCTTTGCTGCTGGGGGTGACACGAGTCACTGTCTTCACCCTATCCCTGCAGACAGCATCCGTCACCCAGTTCCAGGCTGATACCTCACCCACCTTTTTGCCTTTGGTGTCCAGCTGGTCCCATGGAGAGTCTTGCAGCCACACAGCCTTTCCCTGAGCATCTGATCTTGCAGGTGTCAAGCAAGAGGAGCTCAAATACATCAAAATTCCCCCAATCTGACCCAGGCAATCAGGTTTTTGCTTCTCTGACACATGCAAGGCTATAAATTCACTTGTCTGGCAGTTACCTTAAAGCTCTCCCACAAGAAGGGTATGCTTGTCTTTAAGGAAATTAGGAAGACTGGGAAAAAATAATTCTGTAAGGAATTGTGAAATGAAAGGAAAAGTGGATTTGCACCCACTGATGATTTGCAGATGATTTTTGGGTAGTGGCTTGGTCTGTCCCTCCACCGTGCCTGGCAGAGCTACATAGATGCAGCCAAATGCCAACGACAAGATTTTGGACAACTCAGCCTCCACCAACCCATCCCACCCTGCACCACCTCCTCCACTGCCCAAGCAAAGCCAAGATGCTCAACCCAGGAGCAGCTTGAGGCAGGATCCTGTAGGGAGCTCTCTCTTCCTGCGCTGCTGATACTCTCAGCTGTTCTGCTTTTCATTTCAGTTTTGCTGTGAGCAACATGATCACAGAAAAATAACATCATGAGAAAATGAAGAAAAATAAATGGATTCTCAGATTCAGCCTATTGGACTGCTGGGCGGGAGCTGGATGGTGTTGCCATTAGGTTTATCTTCTCTGTGGCTCCCTGCAGCTCTGGGTATGCCCATGCTAACACAGCTCTTCAGAGGTGTTTCATTATAACATCCTGGGTACCAGAAGTGCAGAGGGAGGGGAGACCATGGAGCTGCAGGGTGCTGCATGGTGAGTCACTGCTGTGTGATAGAGGGGATGATCTTCCTCCCAGCACACATCCCGTGCTGGAGGAGGAACACCCAAGATCATCAGCAGGGCAGGGCAGGCACATGCCTCCCATGCAGGCAAAGGAGCAGCTGGCTGCGTGTGCAGGATCTCCTCACATGACATTTGGGTGAGTGCAGCTGGCTCATTGCAGGACATGTTACTGGGAATGAGTCAGGTAACAGACCTGTGGAGATGAGGTAGTTTGTTCCTGCAGGTAAAAGTGCTGCATGTGGCCTGAATATTTTCTCCAGTGATGTCAAAGGTGTCACTTTGCCCTCAAAGCATGTGCGCTGAGATTACATGGAACAGGGTTTTAAGAGCATCCTAATGACACAGGCTGGAGGATATAAAAAAGCAAGTTCTCCCTGAGTGTAACATGGATATACCCATGGACTGTGTGTGATGGAGAGGCAGCTGCAGCTCTCCCTCTCTCTCTCTCAAATATTTTCTTGACAGTACTTTCAATACAGCATTATTTCACTACCCTTATGCCCTTTCCCATCACATGGCTCCCCACTGTTTCCTTCCAGAGAGACATGTCCATCACAGTGACTGAGCCATCCTAGGGCGGAGAGTGACAAGGCAGCCACCGTGCCACCTCCCTGTCCTGAGGCTCCCCCATCTCTTGAGGCCCTGCAGCATGTGTGACCCCAGCAGGGGCAGTTCGAGGCTGGCGCTTGGAACCCCTTTTCCATCCAGCACAGAGAAATTTGCACTTACTTACCCAAAAATGTGCCTCAGGCAACATGAACTCAGTGGGTGTTGGGAGAGAGAAGTCCAACCCTGGTAGATCTGTAGCCAGACAATATACAGGAGTGTGAAAATTGGAAGGAGGGGAGGATTTTTTGGTGTGTTTTTTCTTTCTTTTTGTTTTCCTTTTCTTTCTTCCTTTTATATTTTTCTTTTTTCTCTTTCTCTTGTTTCCTTCCTCCCCCTCACCCCCCTTGTTTTTTCTTTTCTTTCTCTTTTTTTTTTTAAATTTTCTTTTGCCTTGCTTTTATCTTTCGGGCTTTGTTGGTTTGGTTTATGTTTTTCCATCCTTTCCCCCTTTCCTTCCCCCGTGTCCGTCACGGCCTCGCGGCCGCTTTGGGCCGGGGCGGCGCCGCCGGCGCGCGGGCGCCCCCTGGCGGCCACTTCGCTTCGGGCGGCGCGGGGCCGGGGCCGCGGGTGTCCCTCGCCTGCGTCCCGTGGGCGGGACCCCGCATTCCTGGCACCCCCCACTCCCGGGACCCCGCATTCCTGGCACCCCGCACTCCCGGGACCCCGCGTTCCTGGCACCCCCCACTCCCGGGACCCCGCATTCCTGGCACCCCGCACTCCCGGGACCCCGCGTTCCTGGCACACCCCACTCCCGGGACCCCGCATTCCTGGCACCCCCCACTCCCGGGACCCCGCGTTCCTGGCACCCCGCACTCCCGGGACCCCGCGTTCCTGGCACCCCCCACTCCCGGGACCCCGCATTCCTGGCACCCCCCACTCCCGGGACCCCGCGTTCCTGGCACCCCGCACTCCCGGGACCCCGCGTTCCCGGCACCCCGCATTCCCTCGCGTCCCTGCAGGCGCGCCAGTGCCCGGCCCCAGCTCCGGCAGCCTGATCCCCCAGTCCCCGCCACGATCCCTGCGCCCCACGCAGCCCTGCCCCGGCGAGACTGGCGGGCGCTCGGGGTCACAGGTGGCACCCAGGGCTTGTGGCGGCTCAAAATCTGCCCCTGTGCCCTCCTAATCCCGGTGCCCCCCTGGGCCGTGTCCCAGCACGACACAGAGGGGACCGTGCATGTGTTACGGTGATGGGGGGAGCAAGGTTAGTCCTGCCTGGGATCCCTCCTGCCGCCTGCGGATGTTCCTGGGAAATGAGTCTTTGCCACTGTTGAGAAACAGAATTTCAGGAGGAAAAGTGGGTCATGGAAAATTCCCAGCACTGGTGGCTTCTCTGACAGCCAGGTGCCTCCGCAGGGCATGGCCCACGATGTCAGCCCTCTGACAGCTACAGGCATCTCCCTTATAAACTCCAAACCCACCACTGCTGACCAGCCCTGGACCAAGGCACAGGTTGTTTGACACCACAGCAGAGCAAGTCCCACAGAGCAGGAAAGGCAGGAGGAAACCTTCCTTCCAGTAGCTCCTTGAAGGTTATCAAGTCAGGCCTTGAACAGCACCTCTTTGACCAGAGCTGAGAATGGATTCATGGGAAAGACAGAGGAAGGAGCCTGTCATCCCCATCACCCTCTGGCCTTCTGCATGCAGGGCAGGTTGGGTCATGAGTGAAGCCGCTCCTTCCCCATCCTGCACACATCTGCAGGTTTTCCTGAAGAGCAGGTTTTCTGGTATTAGTGATACCACTGCTTCTTTCTGTCTCCCAGTCCCACCCCACAATGCTGAAGTAAAAAAAAAAAAAAAAAAGAACAAAGGCAGACGGTAGACACAGTATCATAAAAGACTTAAAAAACCAGCAACTGCAGCAGTTAGTGCCTTGTTTTAGTGAAGCTCCACAGCTCCTCAGTGCACATCCCTGAACGCCCCCAGAAAGGCTCTCACAACAGACAGGTACCTGCTCTCTCACTTTTCCTCCCACCAGGAACACTCAGTTCCCCTTCGGTGATTCAGATAAAACCACCCCCTTGCCCAGGAAAAGCCTGTTGGTGTTACTAAACAGGAAGGCCTCAGTGATCACCTCTCCATCCTCACCAACCACACACCACAACCACCTTCACTTCCTGGCTTCCCTCTCACTGACCCGGACCAGGATGCAGCCAGCCATGCCTGTGGTGCTGAGTGTGGCTTCCCTGTGTCTCCCTCCCAGCCCACATGCTCCTGTCCTCTCCAAGGAACGGGTCTGGAGCAGATGTTTCACCCGGGCACACAAACCTGGCCATGCAAAGCTGAGAGCATCCCCAGGCCCACGCAAGTGAGGAGGTTCACGGAGGCTGGTTATCCATCTGCACAGCTCTGGGGACTCCAGGAACACCGCTTGCTTCCTACAGCCTTTTTTTGCCCAAGTCAAATGCATTGCTCCCATCTTCTGGTATCAGGATTGACCAGGAGCTGGTTAGGAGGACTCAACACACGTCCATCTCGTTGATTTTTAGTCAGCACGAGGAATGCACAGTTGATTAGTTCTCTCTATATGTTACTGCTTTTTATGGTGCGTTTTTTTCTATCCCTGGACTCACCTTCAGCAAGTTGTGCTACTTGCTAAAACTTTGGCTCCTCCATCTGACTGCAAGATGAAGGTGTTGTTCTTCAGTGACCTCTGTTGAGTACGGTCCAACGTGCTTTCCTCACAGAGAGGTTTCCCTTCCATGTTTCTGTACTGCTCCACCTAAGCAGGGGTTTTGCTCTTTGGAGCTGGTGTGTTCCTGACAGCAGCTGCAGCTGGCTGCAGCTACCACATCGTTCGTCTTATCGAAACTGTTTCTTGGGATTTTGATGAAATCCACCAATAGTCAAGGGCTTTTGTTTTGTTTTGTTTTTTTCCTTAAAATTGCCCTTCTGAATTCTGGATCTTTTATAGGCATCTTTCAGCAGAATAAATCAAAACTAAAATACAGCCAATCCTGTTCATGGAGAATGCAAATCCTGTACTAAATGTCAGCTAATAAATAAGAATTTAAGATTGTTAAAAATCCCATTACTCCCCCCACACAGAGCAGAGCAGTGTTTTTCTGTCACTGGAGCTGTGCTCCTGTTTGCCTGAGTGTGTTTGCCCACCATCCACAACCACTCCAAGTTCCACAGCACATCCAGCTGGGACCACCAGCTCCTCTGGCTTATGATACAGAATATGAGCACAGGCTGAAGGAACAAAGGAGCAGAAGATGGAAGCCTTTAAATCCAGTTTTCCCAGTCCCAGAGACTGCCCTTAGAATTTTCATTTAGTATTATACTTCTTTATTTAGTCTTTTCCTATGTGAACTAATCTGTTCACAATTTGTATACCTGTGACTTCGTCCACAAGAGTGATTATTAATTAATAAACAATTCATTAACAATTCCCTGACAACACAGGGATGGGATTCTCCTGGGGAAGTATACTTTCCTCATGTTTCTTTTAAAGATGTCAGATGTCTACCTTAATTGCACAGAATCAAAGCCAAACTCCATTGACATCAGAGCAGTTATCAAGGTTTTATTAATATCAGATAAATATAAAAAACAGTATCAAGCAAAAACTCACAGAGAATAATAAAACACCCACACAAACCTCCCGTTGAGTTGTTCTTGTGCTGATACTTACCTTACTTGGAATGTATGGCTGTAGGCCCTACGACTCTATGCTCAGACCAGAGCTCTCCTTTGAATCATCTCTTTTCCCCTTGAGAAAATACTATGCAGAAAATGCCTCTAACACCACAGTAATGGGGTGAGATTAGCACCAGAATAAACAGCTCCAGCCGCAGGGAGCTGGGAGTAGGAATAGGCTCTGCAACACCTTTCCCCTCCTTGCAGGAGCAGGACAGCCTATGTTCAAGCTCCAATGTGGTGCAGCGAGTAACCTTGGAGCTGAGTGATGTGGAAGGAGCAGAGTGAGAAAGTCCTGGGAGAAGACAGCTGGGGCCAAGACACCTTGGCACATGGGCAAGGGCCCTTGTAAAGCTTGTGCACCCGCATGGGCAGGTCTGTGCCCAGCCCTGGGCCTTGCTGGTCCCAGCCTTGCCGTACTGACCCAGCTGGCTGGCTTCACTCCAAACCTGTCCTGGCACAGCTGATCTGTGTGGCCAGCACTGGAAGTGAATGGCATCCCATCCACAGGACACTCAGAACTGGTAATTTAGCCACAACAAAAAGCTTAAAGAGCCCTAACTATTGAGTAAGACTTTGAAGCACACGCAAGTAGAAAAACTGATGTGTAGAAAAGATGGTTTAGCATTCATTTGGTTTCCCTGACACTAATTACAACAGGAAGAAGAGTTCCCTCTGTTTACAGACAGGGATTGGGTGAATCTGTTTCTTAGGTTCCTAACCCAGAACACTAAAGATGTTTTTTGATTTTCCTCTGAAAAAAATTGAGACATTTTAGAGTTTTACTGAATTAAAAGCAGCATTACCTGGGCACTGGGGCCATGACCTTAACGGACGTCAGCTGCAGCAGCTCTAAGGAAGCTGTGGAGATACCCTGGTGCTGGTCTGCACTAGGAAGGGAAGTGAAGTCCTGGGAAAGCTGCTCCGTGGCCCCAGAACAGCTCCTCAACAATTCCAGGTGAAGAGACAGACTCTGACACCTCTGTGACAGTAAGATGATAATCTCCAGAATGAAAAACACAGACAATGCCAGCAGCCTGTCAAGCATGTAAGTAATCCCAACAGCTCCAACAACTTTATAAACCTTAAGCTGAAATCTAACCATGCAGTGTTTCACAGATAAGGCTTAGAAGAGCATTGTTTTCAAGCCACTTTTTTTTGTCTTTACTTCTGGGTTCTCTGTTCCAGAACTTCACAGTTCAGTGGTGTTACCGAAGGCCAAGGAGTCGAGCCTCAGCAACAGGCCGCTGAGGCTCTTTGGGAGTAATTAGTTTGTGAAGAAAGCAGCTGCCACAGATTGGAAAGACTAATTGGTGGGTCAGCTACTTTGGTTCCATCTCTCTTGCCATTTCCATTTGCTGCTTTCACTGAGAGCCCAGAGGCCCCGTTATCTTTATTACAGCTTTGTAGGAGCCCTCAAATGAAAGGACATTTCATTACAGGTCACTACGTTAACTACTTTTCAGAGGTACCTCTCCTTTTCAAATGGCAAGGTTCAGAACTTGCACAACTGCAATACACTCATGTGCTAAGCATTATCTAAAAATCAACTTTTTAAATTCTGTGGTGCATCTGGACAGCAACAAATTAACCAAGCTGTTTGACTTGGGTGGAGATTGGGATCTTTTGGCAAGTCTCTTACCCCAAGGAACAGGGCAGATCTTAGGGGGGAGGAATGACAGCCTTGTGGTAATGCCTCATGCAAGTGGCCCAGCAGAGGTGACCTCTATGGGAGCACCACATCATGGCTACACTGGTAAGGGAAGCCACTACCACAGCAAGATAAAACAAAAGCACACATTTCTGTGCCTACTGCAATCCCTTCAAATCACTTTACCCATCTTTAGTCCTTGCCTCACTACAAGCCCGAGCTGTGGGTGCTCAGGAGCAAAGAGCACTCTTTTATCTAATACGTGTCCTACCAGATGCACTGGCCTCTAAGACAACTTGTAGGCTTTAACAGATAGAAGTAACACTAGGCAACTTTACTTCTTATGTGCACAACAGTCAGGATTTCAAACCCTGGTTGAAGCTGCTGAGCCTCAAGCACAGCTGGCAGTGGAGCACCTCCTTGTCATGCTGGATGAAGAGCAGCTACTGCCAAAGGCTGCCAAGCTGCAGCAAAGCTCCCAGTTTAAGCTCCTGCAAGAATATGAGGGTTTGTAAAGCCGAGGCTGATGGACCTGCCACAAGACTCTCCACCTGCCCACAGGCAGTGCTCACACAGGTTTTCTAGCAGGGAGATAGTGCAGCACCAAGCGAGGGAAATCACCCAATGCTGTTTCCTTCCCGGGTGCCAGAAGTCTACCTTTGAAGCTTGCTTGGAGCAGATTTTATCTGAACTCCAAGTTGCCTTTTGAAGATGTACTTGTTATTTTTAATCACATAGCAGAGGCAATACATTCAGACTCATGAAACAATTTAAAGTCAGACTTCCTTCCCTAGAGAAATAGTCACACAACAAACACTAAATTTTTATGAGCTGGTGGAATCATCCGTTAATGATCCAAGACAGAAACAGCAACATGAATGTGAAAATAGGGTCAGAAGTATAACTCAGCACCAGGAATCTCATAGCAGCAGCCTCAGCACTTCTAGAAGCCTCCACCATGACTGAAATTAGGGCACCACTTTGTGATACACTCACTCTGATCCACCTGTGGGCTACTACAGACAAGAACACTTTCATTCCCTGCATGCTCCCACCCCGTTTACACCAACTCTACCATCCTACAGCTTTGGTATGACATCATCAGTTCACTGACCCTATGAAAAACGTTTTTGGGTGGATTCATTTCCTAGTTTCCTTGCTGTAAGGAACCGGTGTGTCTTGCTAGTCTCTACATCCTAGAGCAAAAAACCAAAATCCCAGAGATTATCACCCCTGGTGGCAGCTTTCAATTACCACCGAGTCTGCCCTGAAATGGGACTGACCACCCCCAAATGGTACTTCACTGTGTCACAACTGGGAACAGCCAACACCACAAAAAACCTTCAGCCAGAAAGCTTCTGGTCATGAGAGTAACACTTATCAGCATGTGCTCACAACAGCTACACAAGGGAGGCATGAGCCTGCACCAGGAGGAACAGAGGTCTTCCTGCCAGGGCACACAGGGGTGGGTTAGTAATTAATCTTCCAGGTTCCCAAACATGCATGAAAATGGACACTTCAGAAACAAACCTGGTTTAAACCCAGTGGAGAACAGATTTTCTTTTAGACAAAAGAAGCCAGGAATAAACCTGTCTCTAAATTAAAAATGTTAATTCTTGTATTTTTTACATTACTGCAATAAAAATCCATGTAAGATAAAAGGGGACTTTCAAATGCTTCAGGGCTTTACCCCATCGTTCTAGCGCTGTTTGCCACACCTGCTAGTGCCAAGTGACAACTCACTGCCAGGGCCACATGCAACACAACACTGCAGAACAGCAGAACCTGCAGCCCAAGTCACCCCTGCTGTAATTATCCAAGCACACTCTTTGCCTTTGTCCAAGTTCTGCCAGAATAACCTGACTAGAAAAAGCAGCTCACTGTGCAGTGCAGCCTTGATCTCTCAAAACTACTCATACTGAATCTAACAAAAACCCCCAAACCCACTCTCTTGCCACTCAATTTTCCCAGCAGGCAGCTGTGAAGGGCAACAAAACCCCGACCCTTAGCTCCTCCCTGGCCAAAACCTGTCACCACACCATGTCGTACCAGGTTCCTGATTTTGATGGCCCAGGTTTTTCATTCACCGTTTCTAAAAATAATCTGATTCCTCAACACTGGCATTTAGGACACTCACTTCCAGAGATAAGCAAGTGAACTTCGGGGACTTCTTGGGCTCGAGGTGCCAGATCTCCTCCTCTGCCCCTCCCTCCCCAGATGAGGCTGGAGCTGGACACCGCTTGGCCTGTGCCATAGTGACACTGCACAGCTGGACACACAGCAACAGCTGGCTCCTCAGGAGCAGTACACACCAACTGCAGCAGTAGCAGCTCCTGCAGCTTTAATCCTGGATTTGGAGCTGTTGAAAACCATAGGAAAGGAAAAAAAACCCAAGCCAAAACGCAACTCATGTAGTGAACACCAGAGGAAGTCTGCTTAAAAAAACCCAAGCCTGCGAAGATAAGAACACAGACAGCTGTCCTGTTTTAAGAAGCTGGCAGTTGCACACTGTTGATTACCCAACACCTGCTTCTTGCCCAGGTTTCAAATCTCCACTGTTGGAACAGTCTCGAGGGTTAAGGTGGGGTTTTTTTTGTCTCATTCTGGAGGTTGTCATTGTGTGACCAGCTTTGCAAATTTCACCGAGCTGTGTAAATACTTACTTGGAAAAGCAATAAGGGGGTTGAGGCATAAATGAAGATTGACCAAAACCAAATCCTTTATTTCCACAACTGTATAAATGTGCTCCAAGTATGTGTCCAACACAAGTTAGAAAAACAAAATAGAACATGCCAGTTGCAAACTAGATCAGTTCACCGACGTGCTGACTCCTTGGTATTAGGCTTAGTTACACAAGACCAGTCACAGTAAAAAGATACATTTTAGAGTACAAAGTAGCAGGACGTTAAGCCATTTCAGCTTGTGCACATACAAGTCACACTTCTGGCAGAAAACGCAGAGAAGTTTGCATTACTATGCTGGAAGCTATGTTGCATCACTTTAAATGGCATCAATATCAATATCATCATCTTTATTGTTTGCAGGCTTCACAGTTTCAACTTTAGGTACACTGGCAGTTGTGGAGTACACCACCTGTGGAGACAAGGCATTCCTTTAACTACAGCACCTACTGCCACTAAGCACTGGAGTAATTCCAACACCCAACCACCCTCCTGACCACGGCCATGCACCACTCATCATGCTGCTTTTTAAGGCAGAGCTGTGCACGTGCACCTGGGAGGAAGAAGCATCTCATACCCCGGAGCAGAATAATCTAATGCTGGGAAGAGAACAACCAACCAACCCCCATGTGAAAACACTCCCAGCCACAGCCAGCTGGAGTGTAACCAACAAATTTTACCTAGGCCTGAACTGTGAGGAAACTGGTTATTCTGCCATCAGCTTATCTGACAAACACACCCTCACCAACTCATCTAGAACATGAGACTCGATGCTCAATACCTCCTGTCAACCTTACACTACATGAGCTGCTACTGTGCAAGAGACTGTCACTATGGAATGGTACAGTCTTGGGCTATCCAGGTGCACTTCAGTTATTACAGTGATGTCAGAGAGACAACTGACAACAATTAGCAGCAACGCTGACAAAGCATTGTAAAATGGAATGTTCCTCCTGTTCCCAACATGCACAGTAATACCCCAAGTAATCCCTTTCAGAATGCACCAGGACAAGGTTACAAGACTTAAGCATGCAGGAACAGTGCAACCTTGGAGCTGCTGACAGTAAATGAGCCTTTCCTACCTCTATGTTTTCATCTTCATCCTCTTCTTCATTACCGGAAGATTCTTCTTCAGCTTCCTTTAGCCATTTAATAAATGGTTCTGCTTTGACACGGATTTCTTTGGCAAGCTCCTTTGAAACGTATTTCTTTGAGGCCTGAAAGACAGAGACTTCGTGTGAACACTGAAGGAGTTTACACCAGACTGCACCCAAACTGCTTAAATTGGAACTCTAACCTCACCCACTGCCTTCCATAGCCTGTTTTTGCAAAGGAGGCTTCTCATTGCACAAGCTACACCAGAATGGAGAAGCCAGATTCAACAGGCTACCTTCAGGTGTTTAACTGCTACAGTACATTACATACTGCCCTTTACCTTTTCTGCCCAGCCAAGGATGACTTCTTCTTCCAGAAGATCTGCATCATACATTTCCTTCAAAATATGTGGTATTTTCGAAATAAGCTGAGACTGATGCATGGCTACCACACACTCAAAGCCATGGAGAAGGTACCTCTGAGCTTTCTTGTTGTTGTGGCAGAACTAGAATTGTGATAAAAGCAAAAGTGACTGAATGAGCTTTTTTACCTTCTCTCCAGACTGAATAGAGAGCAGAAGCAGCTCTATGAGATCGTGGAGTTTACAACAGTTCATACAATCTTTCCCAGCAGTTGCCCCCAGCTAAGGAGGGGTTTAAAAGTAAAACACTACAAAAACTCAAGAATTCTTGCCCATAGTACCAAGCAACTGCTACAAAACTCCAAACAGTTGTCACAATGAGTGCAGAAGAGATGGCTTACACGAAGGAAGTGACGTCTGTATTTTCTTATTTGTTCACGAATCTTTTCGTCAAAAAGGACTTCAGTGAGAACAAGTGGGCCCATAGCCTTTACATCCAGTCTCTCTGCTTCTGCTACAATGTCTTTGTCAGAAGTATCGATGACACCTTCTTCCTTCTTTTTCTAGAGGGAAACAGGTGCAGAGAGAAACATTTTAATGCCACTTGAGGTCTGCATTAATACTCTTTGCACTCTTCCCTTCCCACCACTGGTAGAACCAGTACTCTGCAGAAGCTTGAGCACGTTGCTTTTAGTTTCCTTACAAACATTTTGTACCACTACACCTGAGTGGTTATATCACGCAAACAACCAGAGAACAGTTACCTTTACAAAATCAAATAGTAAGTTGACTCTCTCCTCCACAGTTCTTTCCAGGTCTTCACTAAGTGTGAGGTTCTTTGCATGGTCACTGATTTCATCCATTCTACGCCTCTGGGCCTCTTCTGTTGTGTCCTCACCCCAGTCATCATCATCCTCCTCCTCCTAAAATACAAAAGTACAACAGGAGATTCACACAATATTACTGCAGGCTTAGTATTAGGTGATGATAGAAATTATACAGACACGACAGCACTTTTATAAAACTAAAGAAATGCTTATAGTACAATTTACAAGTCAAAGACCATGGAGAAAGTGCAAACAGGAAAGAAGTAATGGAAGCTAGACCCGAGTCTATAGCCATCTGTAGGGCTACTTGAACTGCAGTTCTACCATTCTACCTAGTACACAAGAGACAATCCAGGTGCCTGAAAAGAAGTGATAAAGGATAGGCAGCTTTCACTTAACAAGGAGCACAAACCCTAGTACTGATGAGCTGATAAAGCTGCTATAGAGGAGAATCAGGGATCCTTCTATTCCAGCACTAAGTTCCAGATACAGTAAGACCTTTAGGTGCAATGTTGACCAGCAAGGAATGCCAGTGATTTCAGAGGTTTAAATCGGAGCAAGACACCATACACCCTTATCTCCCCACTTTCCCTTCTACTTACCACAACCTGTGGAGGAGTAATCTCCTCTGGTGGTGGGGGTGGAAGTGTCTCATTGCTGGACACAGAACCATTCTCTTTGTCCTTGCCTTTTCTGTTCTTCTTCTCCTTTTCTTTCTTTCCTGTACCAGTGTCACCACTTTCTGCAAGTGAATTTTAATGTTTTGTTCTATGAACTAGAGCAAACTAGAAAGTCCCTGCACCTCTGCCATATCCCCAAGTGGGTTTGGATGCTTTCATTAGCTGTAAGTTATGGGTAGTACCCATCCCAAAACACACTCAGGGAAGATGTACATCTGGTGGGGAAACCCCAGTTGCAGCCAAAATCTTGCTTGTCACCAAGATTGTCCAAGTCTATATAACAGGTGACCTCACAAAGCAGAGACCCCTGGAATAGGTTAGACTTTTCTATTCTAGCAAGCTCAAATTGCAGCAGGCAACTGGATGCTTACTACAGAGTGTTGCTTGCACAGATTACAGTTTGCATTTACTACAGTTTTTACAACCTACTCTCACACTTAACACTGACTTAAAGGAACAACTGCCATGAGCTACTGCTAACTACCTTCCTTCCTCCTAAGTTTAGTCCTGCACAGGGAAACCCAGCTTTTAACAAATAGCTCTACTTGGGAAGGACACAGTACAATGAGGAAAGAGACTACCAGCACAGCTACTTCATCTTGATCCTTAAACATACTCTAGAGTATGCTAGTGCCTGCTTACATTTCAATTAGATGTGAGCCACTTATTTTTCTACTTCCATAACACCACCAATACAGAAGTTCTCTTTATCCCCAGAAGTAAAGAAAAGGCACTTACCAGGAGGGTTTTTGAGAATGAACGTGCAGAGTTTATGGTTTGTGTCAAGCATGCCTCGATAGCCACAGGCTTTGCAAGAGTTACCTATAGTTTGTTTCTTAGGATTGACATGCTGTAAGAGACAACAATCTCCAGTGAATTTAGATCTTACAGAACAATTATGCACTGAAACCTAAACCTAATGTCTACATGATTATCTCCAAATTATTAAGGCAGAGGTTTAAATACTTTGTTATCACCCCTGAAGACAAAGTTTAAAAGTAGCAATTTATCTAAGTTAGGAACTATTAGAGATGTAAAACCTTCCCAAAGAGTGCAAGAACGCGTACTTGGATTTTCTGCTCATAGATACTGCTATGTCTGTTTTTAAGTCTGCTTTTAACTTTGCACTACTTCTACAAACATTTAATATAGTGTTTCCATAGTGACACTGTTGATGTGGACAGAGAGCACTCACCAGATCAGTTTCAGGATTCTCACACTCAGGACAGAGAACAAATTTTTTAATGAATCCATCCAACATGTCTTGCAGCTTATTCGCCTCATGAGATCCATTGACAATGTAACGGTCATTCTTAACATCAAACTGGGTCTGTGCTCCCAGCTCACAACCAAAAAATTTGGTAGGATCTGTAAAGAAAGCATTATAGTCACTGCCATGTTCATATCTTCACTGTGATTCTTTAACAGCAAGTAAATAGGCTATTGCTTCTTTCTGTCCATTATTTCATCCCAAGATAATCATGTTTCTTTCTTACAAATCTTTGAAGACAGTATTAATGCTTTATTAACTAATTAACACTACCACTTCAAACACGAAAGCATTAAAAAATGCTGTGTCGTTCCACACTATTACTTACACGTTGGAGGCCGATTAAGCGCCTTTGCAACGTCAACCATGTTGACTATAACCGTCTTTATTCCATTTCCTTTGCCCTCCACCTAGAGAACAAATAATGTTTTAAGGTTAAATGCCTGCAACAGCCAAGCCCAGCGCGCATTTCCCATTAAACTACACCAAAATTCTGCTTTGAAGTGCATCTCCTTCCAGGACCTAATGTGCACTTATGTGGACTGAAGGAGCGGACACCTTCCCTCCCGAGTGGCCAAGCATTATCATTGCCTCTTTGCCCTCCTGGGAGAACCAGTTATGGGAGAACACTCCCTGCTTACAGCTGCTTAGGAAGTTACCTTGGCAATCAGACGGGGCATTTTGTAGCGATAGAACTGATCTGAAACACTGCGGTTGACGTTGACAGACATTTTGCCTTATTAGTAGCTTTATCAATAAGATGAAGAGATCTTTGATTGCAGTTTTTTGGTATCTTCTGTCTGGAGAAGACGGGATGACATAAACGACTGCAAGAGTTCTCGGTCTCTGACATGAAAAAATTTTCGCCACTGAGGCTGTAAGGTTCTTGCTTGTACGCTATGTTTCCCCAATACAGGTACCAGTGGCTGCGCAACAGCTCTGTAAGTGTTAACAAATAAAAAAAATTTAAGTTTAGCTTGATGTACATCAATCTACTTTTGCTACAAAGCTATATAAGGGATTGTATCTAGGGTGACAAAAAGGGAAAAGTACATTTGTTATGCTACGGCTTTCTTCAACCTATGGAACTGAAAACAACAGCCTTGGATTGTACTGCTAAGGAACTTTTCTTTAACTACACCACAAAACTTTCCACCCTCTCTAACTACCCTAAAACCACTAAACAGCTTAGGACTACTTTTTTATACAATTAACTCCTGAAGGAGTTCTGGGATCACTAAGGAAGGGCACACTCTTTGATTTATTATGCAGACCAGTGACTTGCACCATAAGGGTCATGTGGTATGGTTTCAGACTGAAGGGCACAGGAAATCAGGAGAAAGATTTGGAAATCCGTTTTAAATTCCGTATCATAGCATGAACCTATCACACAAACTGAAGTCTGCCAAAATGTTGAGAAATATAAGTAAGATGAAGCAGCAGCAATCTGTAGCCCAACACAGTTTGTACATGGCTTACCAGTTTTTGGATCGGAGTGGAAAAGAGTTGAAAATTACGTAATTCTCCCTCTCACTTATGGATTCTCATAGCAGCTTCTGTTGAGTTCTGACTTAACAATAAGCCTGATAAAGTCTGACAGAAGTTGCTTCACTGTAGAAAGCCTAGCAATGCAGAGGTACAGAGCAGTGCAGCAGCTTTTCCAGTTGATTTTTTTCTTGGGGGAAGGGAGGAAGGGGAGGAAGGGGAAGGAGGATGAATCCTATTATTAACGTTGCCTTGAGCAGTATTTACATATTTAAATTAACACGTGCCTCTATAATCAGATCTAAGAGTACTTAAGCCACAACCGGTTGACTACACAGGCAACCCTAACTACAGAGCACGGCTATCCTGACACGTCATCACGTTATCGTTAATGACAGAAGCGTTGGCACATTAAAAAAGCCTTCTTTGTATTTATGTGTAAGAGCGTGCCTATGGTGCAACACGATCTGAACCCCTCTGGTCAGGTTTACAACTTCTTTACACAATAAGCAGATAGACTGGTACGTGCTTTGTGGTCTACATTATTAGCCCTGATGCAATTTTACCCTTCCTCAGCAAAAAGTACACTGCGGACTCCGTTTAAAACACACGGTTTCCTTCCCCAGGATGTCTAAAAAGAACCACCACGTAACCTGACCACGCGTTTGCAGAAGTGCTGAGGAAGCAGCTCTCTCGGTGACCGAGTTCCCAGAAGAAGCGTGCCGTTTTTCCTTCCTTCCAGAGTACAGCATTTGTCTGCTGCAGGCTGAAGCTCCCTCTCCTGGTCCCTACGACACCTCACGCCAAGCACCACCCCCCTATATGCCGCGCACGGAGGAGAGAGCGGGAAGGCAGACCGACTCCCTGCCGCACAGCGCCGCGTCCCCTCCCCTCTCGCGGTGAGTCATAAATGCAGCAATTAAGCACTGAGTCAGCGCTGGGAGCCGTGGGGGAGTCACCCCCGGCCGCGCATGCGCCGCGCCGCGGGACGGGGGCGCTCCACCGCCCCCCCCCGCCCCGGGCCGCCCCCCGCGTGTCCCCCGGGGCCGCCCCTCGGGAGAGGGGCCGAGCGCCCCCCCCGCGGCCGGTGGGAACTGCGCCACCGCCCCCCCTCCGCCACAGCGCGGGAGGCGCGGCCCCGCCGCCGCCATCTTGTCTCGTCGCATGGCGGCGGCGAAATGAATATAAATAAATAATTAAAAAAAAAAAAAAAGCCCCCCCGCCCCCCACCAAACCAAACAATTACCCTGCAGCTGAAGATCTACGGCTTTTAGATTTAAATTTTGTTGTGGTTTTTTTTGTTGTTTGTTTCCCACCGCCCCCCACACTGCTTCTCTTTCCTCTCCCGTCAAAGTCCCAGACGCTTCGTTACACAAAACCTTTGCCAATATCCACCGTTCACCGACAGCCTGAGGCCCCAGCCCAACCTCAACCGCCCGTTCCTCCCACCCTCACCCCGCTGCCCCTACCCACCGTAGCCCACTACTAACACTCACCGTTTTCGTCCAATAAAGACATAAACCCAACGCTGCTCGCCCCGGGCTGCGACGAAGCCGATTGTGAGAGGAGAACAGGGCCGAGGGGGCGCTTATATCCAGACGGGAGAGGGAGGCGGAGGCGGACGCCGCAGCCTCCGGGTCCCGGCGTCCTGGAGCGGGCGGTATCACCAGGGAGAGCGGTGCCGGGCAATCTGCGGGCAAGACACAATCAGGAGCATCGTTAGCGGCGGCACCTGTGAGGGAGAGGGAGGAGGAGGAGGAGGGGGGAGAAGAGGGAAGGGGGGAGGGAGAGGCGGCGAGCGGCGCGCAGCCGAGGCAGGAGGGGGCGGCGGACGGGACCCGGCAATGGCTGCCCCGTACTCACCTCTAGAATGTTCTCGCTCCGACTGAACAACGCCAGAGCTGGGATCAATCAGCCAGCGGCGCGCCCCGCCCCCCGCTATCGCTATTGGCTCGCTGTTCGGCTCGCAGCGAAGCTATTGGCTAAGACCCCGCCGCTCCCCCCACCCATTGGTGAAGACCGCTATCAATCAAGGCTTTGCCTCCCTCCCCCCGTGCCCTCCCCTCGCCGGTGCCCCAAAGGACATCGCGTCTACAGCGACCGAGTCTCGCGAGAGAGCGCGGGGCGGGGGGCTCGGGCTGCGCGGGCCGGGCCGGCGCGGCGGGGCCGGCAGGGGTGGAGGGCGCTCCGGGCCTCCCCCGGCCCCTCCGTCCTGCCCGGAGTGCCGGGACACTGCCCCGGGGGGCGAGCTGCTCCCGGGAGGGCAGTGACCCAATGCTTGACATCTTAGCAACTATGTTACAAGTTATATTACAAGTGAATTAAAGCAATTAAGTTGCTGAATAAGTTGTGTTTTTCCTGCATAGCCGGCTTTTGGGGTGTGGGGATGAGCCTGTTACTTAACCCCGGTGTCATAAAGGCTCAGCGTTGGGTGGCTCTGGGCTGCCTTACAAAGGATGACACAATTGTCATATGCATGTACTCTGTTCTTAGTGGAAAATGTTGCCAGCCCTATGTAGCTGAATTGAGGCCCTGAATGAAATGCATGTTTGGATTTATTTTCACGTCAAAAGCAGAAAACACGCGTCCTTTCTTCCCTGTTATGTATTCTTTCCCATCTTCTTCCATCTTCACTCTTCCAATATCACAGGAATTACATGTTTTGGGTATTTTAGAGTGTCAATAATGTTCAAGTGGGAAAGAATTTTTTTCTGACTTTATGAATTGAGTGGATAACCACCTGTCTTACCCCTATTAACACTCCCCAGCAGAACAATGCTCCTCAGTTCCTGTCACTGTCTTACTGAGTAACGTAAAGCTTCTTGATGGCTCTGTGGGAGTATAGAGGAAAAGAGAGGGAGCGACAATAAAACTAGTAGTGACATTAAATAGTGTTATATACTCTAAATCTCTTCCTGCCTGAAGGTAGTTTTGATGCGTAGTTTTCCTGGCTGACTTTGATATCACATTGATGTGGTCAAAGGAGATACCCCTCCTGTTGAACCTTGAAGTGCATACTGAACATTTCTGGTCTGATATGCAGAAGAACTGCACTCAGGAAGGTGGCTGATAAACGAGGCTTTCTTAGAAGTCACAAAAGCAGGGCTACTGCCACTTCCAGTGGCACACAACAGCAATAAAAAATCTTGTTTCTTCAGCTGGAGCAACCAGAGATAAGTGTGCACATCTTGGTGTTTTCTATAAAACCCCTCATTGTGGCAGCTGCCCTTGCTACGTCTCCTTTCAGCATATGGAATAGCTGGTCTTTCTAGCCAAGACACTGCCCTGTAAAGCATCTTGGAATGGTTTGGCTTGGAAGGGACCTTAAAGATAATCTAGTTCTAACTCCTCACCACGGACAGGGACACCTTCCACCAGACCAGCACCATCCGACCTGGCCTTGGACACTTCTGGTGATGGAGAGTCCATCATGTAAGTTTGTCTTGGGCTTCACAATCAGCATTTGAAAAAGGTAAAAATTCCTCAGGATATGTTAAATGTCTCCTTGATAAATGCATAGCAACACTTTCTGAAACAAGAGAGAGTGTCAGGGCAAAATAAGGAAGCATCTCCAAAGTTTGTGAGGCTTGGCAGTTACCATGAGGGAAAAAAAGTCATAAAAAAGTGGAAGGCAAGAAAAGCACCTCAGGAAATCCTTTGCTGTAAAAATATGTGGCACATAAAACTTGCTAAATGCCTCCTGTCTGTGGCTTTAGCTCTGTGTTACAACACCTAGGGGGTTAATAAATTACGAGTGTTAAAGTGTACTGTTGCCAACACCACTTAGTGAGCTGCTTGGAAAGAGACCCTGGATTTGGTACTATTTGACTTAATGAAAAACCCTTACAATTACCATCATAAAGAAAGATACTTTTTTTGTATATAGTAGATAAATTGACAAAAGTTAAAGAGGTCCCTTTTAAGATGGTGATTCTTCTGCAAAGAGCAGGTCTCATCCAGGTGAAGTCACATGACATTCTCCTGGATTATGCAAACCAGACTAAAACTGGATTATTGACTTCATGGTGCCTCGTTGTTGATTTTTTCCTCAGCAGAAAATTCATTAATATTGAATGTTGCATCCCAAATATTTTTACTGAATCTTAATATTTACAGTTTGTTCATTTTAATATTTCATGGTGTGGACAAGACAGAAAAAATATTTTCTCTCCTCCCACTTTAAAATATCATGATTTCATGAATCCTGAAGTTCATAGTTCACATTGCTTGTGTGACTTTCAAAACCCAGACTGCTTGTGTACTTTGCATTTTATTGACAGAAACTATGTATACTCTTGTAGGTATGACATTTTAAATGACATTAGTAAGTCAGGTTTTGCAAATGGTTTAATCTCTAAGAATAGGAAGTTTTCCACAGTTGAATTTAGGGTGCATTTCCTTATCACAGAAATGCTTTGTTATTACTGAGTTCAGCCTTGAACAATCCAAGTTTGTTCTATGTTGCCTTAGCCAGTTTTTATTAGAAATAACCAAGAGTCAATGACTGTGACAATGCAGCAAAATCAAAACTCTACTGAAATTCTTAACATATTTAAAATCTTCACAAAGCGGTAATCTGAACAGTTATGATGTGTCCTTTTTATCTCTGATTGGCAACTTTGTGTCCTGTCTGTGGTTTATTCAGCAAGTTTGTCCACTCTCAGTGGTGTGGCTGGCTGTAAACATAACAGTAATGCAATGCCCTCTTGGTAACCTTGGCCTTGAAGAATGTTTTGTCTCTGCTGCGTGTGTTACCTCCCAGGGGCTGGGTCAGAGCTCTTAATTTCATCCAGTGCAGGCAGGAACATTAGCACCTGAGTAAGGGATTCCTCCTCATGCCATCTTCACAGCTTTGGCTGTAATTTCAGGAGATAGAAGGAGGGCCAAGCTTATCTATAGTTACGTGGAATAGAAATAGCCTTTCTTCTTCCTATCTTGGCAATGTGTAGAGAAAGTTTAATTATTTACATACTAGGTTGGAATAGGTAACCTTTAGGGAAGGGTGGGTCTGAAATACATCGGGGTTGACACTAGACATTGATCAGTCACAAGGGCAGAGGTTAATTCTGGTTTTACTGTTCAGGAGCTTCACAGTAATTTCTGTCCGGCACCTCACTGGTCATCTTGGGGAAGTTCACTTTGTGAAATGCTTTCCTTTCCATGCTCTGTAGCACCATCATTCCTGTTAGCTATTATTAGTAGCTCAGGAATTACTAAACAGAGAAAAACATGAGAGCAAGTGTGTGACGTTAGACACACATGTAGCCATTATTTATGGTTGTTATTTTTGTTGCTTCTATTACTATGCAGAAATGCTAAAATCTCCCAGGTAGTGTTTGAGTCTAAGTGTCCTGAAAGGCGTCAGTGTCAGCTGACAGCATGAGGTTAACTCTGCCCCAAATCTGGTCTTGTCACCAGTGAGGTTCCCTGTACCCTCCTTCTTTCTCTTCTGGTGTATGTCTGCCTATGTAAGGGAGTTACGTCAGCAAGGAGAGGCAAACAGCTTCTCTGCAGAATATAAACCAGTATTTGATAGCAGTGAAGTCCCTGCCTTGGAGACCTGTCTTTTCTCTGTGTGTCTCAGCAGTAGGTGGAAGAGCTGGTGATAGGAATCAGGGAATCCAGGTTTTCTCAGTTTGTCCAGGTAGCAGCTTTGGCTACAGGCCTAACTGGCAACCACTACCATTATCCAGCTGCTGCATGCCTGTGGTTGGCAAATCTGCCTGCTACATTTATATGGTTGCTGAAAGAAGTGGATATGGAAGATAAGGAGTCCCTGGGAATACAGCTTCCAGCTGAGAACATGCTGTCAAAGCTACCTGCCTGTTCATTATGCCCATTAGTAACCACTGCATCTACATTTCCCTGCTTCTTGTCATAGTCAAGCTTCAGACATCAAAATCTGCCCTTGCTTTAAATCTCTCTTTCAGTATCATTTTAGCAATTTGCACTTCTGTTTCATTAAAGGAATTGCTTGCGTTCTCTGCAGCTGTCATGTGCTTTGCCAACACCTCCACAGATTAATCCTCCTTCATCCTTTTTCTTTGGCTTCTTATGGTCTGGAAACCGGTGCTGTGATTATCAGTATAGATTTCCCAGCAGATGTTAATTCTAAGTAGTAAAAAAAAGTAATGAGTACTTAGAGCTACCTATTGGCTTTCTACTTTTCCTAAGGGAAAGGTGTGGTAGCCCCTGGTATTGACAGCCTGTCTCCAAACCCCCTCCCAGTCTGGGGAGACCCTGGAGATCTTAAGTGCTATCAAAGCCCTTCTCCTGTGAGCCAAAATGTGTCTGCTGAGCTTGTTTCTAGGAGTCTGCGCTGCCAGGTGCAGCAAGTTTTGCTCATCTGTTCAGCCATTTGAGCATGGAGGAGTTTCTTTTCTTTACGACAATATGAGGGCATTGCTGGGAGAGCTGAGGTTTGGAGGCAGTACTGAGACACATGCAGGGGTTATGTTTGTGCTTCTGCTGGCAGATCTAGGAAGAGGATAAGCTATCCCCGATGCTTGTGATGAAAGGAAAGGAAAAGTCAGTTTTGAAGGCAAAGGAAAATTTTCATGTTCTCCAAAACAAAACCTTTGAAGGCACTGCTTGGCTGATAGGGCAGTGCTGTGCATTTGGAGACAGACAGACACATCACAGAAAATACTTTTTTCTCTGAAGTCTGATTTTAAATCCCTAAAGAGTTGTCTCTCTTGCAACGTTGAAGGTATTTTGCAGGGAACTACAGGTCTTAGAGGATAATGTTGAATTTGTACATCATGGTTGAGAATTTGCTGCTTGTTTGGTATGTTTGGCCAGCAGCTTGAGTACAGCTGGTGCCAGCTTTTTAATAAAACACAGGGATTACCTTTTGTAATGAAGCAAGTAATACATGACTGCCATGCGGTGCCAAAGGCTTTGAATGCTCTGGTGGTTTGCAGCTCAAATATTTATGTTACTAAAGTAAATTATTTCCCAAACTACAAAACAAAGCAGGGGGAATGCTACTTAAATAGGAAAATAGAGGCAGAAACTTCGTCCTATGGTTTGCATATACCAAGTGTTATGTATGCTCAGGGTATTACACAGACTAGTAGCAATATTAAAATAGCCAATAACACACATAGTTTCCAAGAGTGGTGTAATAAATTAAGTCTGGTTTTGGCCTGTGGGGATTCTTTGACACCTAATAAAAGCCGACTTGAAGCACTAATAATGTCTCACTCTACCTGTGAATGTCACTGTGTTTGGAATTATGCAGGGGGTTCAGGAACAGGTAAATGGTGCTGAAGACACAGGCAAGTGCATACTCACACACAAACACACACATCACCATTGCATAAGTCTTTCTTCTTTGTTTAAGAAATGAGGCTAAAAATATCCTTGAATACGAATCCAGGTCAAACATGGTGCTGACTATGAAGTCTGGCATGATTTTACTGACTTGATGTAGACTTTTTCTTCTGAGAATAATCCAGGAGACACTGAAGGCAAAACTTTCTTACAAGGACTTTACTGCCTTGAGTTGTTTCCAAAATCAGTTTTTCAAAAGTCTTAAGACACACAGTTGGGCCAGTGAAGGTTCAAAGGCATAACGTAGGGTGAATTTTCCCTTGAAGCTCAAGGGTGTTATTTGAAGAAAAAAATCTTATCCACATTGATTGTTTTTGAGTTTTTCACCTGGGATAGTCTTAGGATACAAGCTTTCCTGAAACATGCCTTTTCATAGAGTTGAAGGGGTCTAAAATAAATACTAATGATAACACAATTTGTGGCTACCACATTCATCTGGGAAACTGTGGCACCAACAACTGCATTACATTATGTGGTAGCTGTGAACATTTTGACACTGTAGTTCTTTCAGAACTTGATTTTAGGATTCCAAAATGATTGTGTGCATGTGAGGTCGCATGTATAAAGCATTATTCAGCACTTAATCTAATTTATACTTATTTCACCAGTGTCCCTAAGATCCCTTTTTCCTAAGACTTATTT
Source organism: Corvus hawaiiensis (assembly GCF_020740725.1). NCBI lineage: Eukaryota > Metazoa > Chordata > Aves > Passeriformes > Corvidae > Corvus > Corvus hawaiiensis. The sequence goes on from NC_063218.1 coordinate 10,241,902, forward strand.
GCACAACTTATTTCAGGCACAGTAGCATTTTTATTTCAGTGCCTGCCATGGACATGAGGCATCTGAATAAGCTGCAACTTGTGGCTGTACAATTCTCCACAGATTTTGTATCTGCTATGTCTTCTTTGCAATAAAGGACACAAAGTAGGACTTCTTAAAGCTCCTCACAACCACTCCAACCTTTAAAAGATGAGACGCTCAAAAAATACTCTGGCTGTTTTCAGTGCTGTTTTGCTGCATTTCACCCACAGTTAGTTTTTAATCATTCTCATGAATGATTTACTGTTCCCTTTCTATCATGTTACATTTTCATTGTTGCCTCCAGCAGACAAAAAGCTTTCAAAGGGTTCTTTAGGGTTTAATGTATTGTTTGTCCTAGATATTTGGCATGACTTATTCAGAAATGTGTAATAAATACACAGCTCCTCTCATTTCTGATTGTTTGCACATCCAAAACATATCCCTGTACTAGCCCTTGTGAAGCAAATTAACTCTATCCCAGCTGAAATCAGCACAGGCATTTGACAGATTAATGGATGACCAGGTGATGGATGAATAGTGTCTTCTAGATGAAGTTAGGAAGCGGGTGTGTGTGTGCAGGTGGGATCTTGAAGGTCGTGTGTAAATATGTGTGAGCTCATTCAAGTCCATGGAGATGCAGCATTTTATACCCGTGGATAATATGCTGGTTTTACTCAGAGGCTTTACTTCTGAGATATCTTTCCTGGCACTAGCTTTGTGTACTTATCCCTGATTGTGGACATATAGATATAATACTTCTGTCTTCAAAGACATATAAATGGTTATTTTTTGTTAGTAGATATCCAGTTCTTTTGATTGGTTGCACCTAATGTGGCTAAAGAAAGCCTTTACTTTCCCTGCTTGCTTTTTTTTTAGTGGTGCACTGAGACACGGAGTGCTGCGACAAGGGGTTTTGATACTTTAGTCTATATGCTCTGAGGGTAAGTCTCTGTGTGGGTCTGTGTGCTCTGAAGGATGTTTAGAGTAGACATTTGATAAAACTTCTTTTCATTTTATAGATTATGAATTGTGACTCTCAATGCCAGAGACTTACAGTAAACAGCTGAGTCATAAAGATGAAGCCTGAAATTTCTCCTCTCACAGATGTGAGGGAGTCCCACTGAGTTCCTCTGCAGAGAGTCCTGAGCTACTGAGTTCTACACCCTGAGAAACATTCGAGTGGGCAGGAGTGTGAACAGCTTGTCCCCTGCACCTTGTCCAGCGCTGTGCTAACTCTGGTGCACAGGAGGCATATGCTGGGATGTGTGCAGGCAGATCGCTCACAGCTCACTCACATCCTGGAGCAGCAGGGAAACAGGCAAAGTACTGGTGGGCTGCCAAGTCCCAGCCTGCTGGCTAGTTTGCTTGAGAGTCAGCACAAACCTGCTATAGAGTGAGCCACTCAGGGCTTCTCTTACCCTAGCAAAGGTCTTAAAAGCAGCTCTGTAGCTTACTTCGGGTTGTGGCAGATTTGCCTGATTTTTGCGTTTACCTGTCGTGCTCCAGATCTGCAAATGGTGTTGTGTTTCTCATGCTGATTCTAACCTACCTCAGCATATCTCCTTAGGGATCTTTGGGAGACATGATCAGTGTTGGGGAGGTCTGTCTCCCTACATCTGTGGGCTCTGCACAGGGCTATTGCACAAAAGGCTGTGCAATGTATTCTTCCAAAGACCTGCTGATGAGAACACATGAATCAAAGGAGAGTTAGTAGTCATGGGTTTCCCACAGCGGTCTCTTTCATAGAGTGATAACTAATGACTGCTTCTCAATAAATAAATAAAAATATCAGACAAAACAAAGTCACGGTCTTAAGCCTGTACTCAGGACCAGCTAGGCTTCAGCCATTTGCTCTGACCACTCTTGAAAGCTTGGCATGCATTGCTTGCATGGGAGAGCTGTGCCAGAGCTGTGAAAAGCCGTATATGTCTTAAGTCTTGTTCTGTGTCTTTTATGTTGTCCATTTCCCACTGGCACTGACTGCATTTAAAGCTTTTTAGAGGGCCTGTCATTGTGCTGTCCGTGCAGTTAAGGCATGGACAGACAGTATTCTGTTCTTAAATCCTGCTTTGAAAATCTCTTCATAATATGTCCCTGAAAGAAACCTCTGGTTTGTTTATTTTGATTTGTCCTTTGGCTGTGGCTGGATGCCCAGTCATGGGCCAGAATCAAACTGGCTGAGTACCAACACAGGGCAATTTGCAGCTCCTTGTAAGCGATTTCAGTTCATTTTGGCCGTGCCTCTGCAGCATTTCCCAGAGCCAATCATCTGTGCTTCAGCTGATCAGGGTGCAAGCTGAACTCTGACTTGCCTGGCTGACCCTGCCAAGAAAAGCATTAGCTAAGCAGAAACAGTGTGTGGCTTGGGGCAGAGGTGAGCATGCATTAAGTATCCACATCTTGATACTGAAAGGATGCAGCTACAATCTAAACAGGGTAAAGGGGACTGGGCAGACAGACAGCTGCCTGAGGTGGTCCAGGACTGCACGCCACGCTGCTCACTGAGAAAGGCCTCTTTGTCTCCCTGCATTCTGCCTGCCTGTTTTGAGTGAGATGCAAAACAAATGCAAGAAACCAAACTATATGGCCTTGATGACATTTTTCTGTTTCTTGGCATTGGTTTGTTGTGCTTAGAAAGGCCTTGAATGTGTTGGACCATAGTGTGTATCTCATCCCCAGCCAAATCAGAGATATTTGTGCAGCTGGCTTGAAGTTCCCCTTTCCCTTACATGCAGGCTATGGGATGGAGAGGGTTTCTGAATGCTGGGGCACCTTTCCATCTCAAGAATTCACAGCTGAATCGCAGCTGAGAGACAGGATATAGATACTCAAGTTTTTCATCTGTGTTGAGGAAGAAGTGGAGAGGAGACGTTTAACCACCACCTACCCCTTTATCACCAGCTGTTGTCTGCCAGTATTTGTATTGCTTCTCTGTTCCCATTTAGATTACAGCTTGACCAGTGTGACCTGGATTTTCAGACCTTATTTTGAGCACAGCTAGTGCAAGTCTTGCTTTGGTTGAAGCCCTGCTGTGTCCATGAGTATCTCTCAAAGAGACAGGAGAGTGTTTCTTGTCAGTTTTAGAGGGATAGTCTTACCAGAGTTCTTGTACTTCACCTGGATATGTGCAGTTCCTTTTTGTTGTGACAAGGCTTTGACACTTTGATAAATTACTCCTGCCATAGGCCATAGATAACATGATAAAATAGACTTCACTTGGAGTTACAACTGGTTTTCTTTTCAGACTGTCTTTCATATCTATTTCTGCGCTGGCAATATGGTCAGACTATGGACCTTGAAGTTGTAAGACTGCAGGTGAGAGATACCAGTTCTGTGCTTCCCTGAGATTTGACAGCATTCAGAAATTTGGATGACAACTTGACTTCCATAACTACAAAATGCCTCTTTGGCAAAATAGTTTTCTTGAATGGCATGCCCCAGTTCTGTATTCAGCTCGGCACTGTTTGGCGGGGCTGTTTTGCGGGAAGAGATAGCTTCCTCCTCCTGCAGTTCATTCAGATCCAGCCAAGAGAGATGTTGGGCATTGGCCTGAGGTGGCACAGTCCTATAGCAGTCCTGGCTGCTCTTGGTGAGAGGCAATTCTAGCAATGTAAGTGCTTATTTCTTTTAGTTGCCCCCTACTTTGGTGTCCGGTAGTGACAACCTCTGAGCCCCTTGGTGTGACAGTAGCTTTGGTCACTTTTGGGAATTTGGAACTATTTGCCTTTTCATGAGAGGGCTGAGATAAGCCCCAGGTCTGAGCTCCTTGAATCTGAGCTTACTTGAATCTTTTCCATTTCCCATTAACTGTGGAGCTTTAAAAGTTAAACAGCAAGCCTCTTCAGACTCTCTTCTTTCTTTGTTACTCTCATGTTCGTTCTCATTTCAGCTCCCTAAGGGGAAAACCAAATGTCATTTGTAGTTCTCTGCTGAGTATTACATTTATTGCCCCCGTCTTGCTCTTTTCAGAGCATGAACCCAACAAACCAACTTCTTATCAGTTTGACAGGCTGTGACTGTTGTCCTGGTGACTGGTGTAGTTGCACTATCAGCATGTACAGAAGGCAGAGAAAGAGATGCCTCAATGTGTGGGTGTAGCTGTGCATGCACGTGACATGCCAGGAAGTCACTGGGATACGTGCAGGTAAGATCCAAGTCTTGGGCTATGTATGTGAAAGATGAAGGAAAAAAAAATGGAGAAGCATGCAAAGTTAATAGCTATAAGAGAAGAAATGGGGCTGTGTGTAGGAGTTGCAAATGCTCTGCTCTCCTCAGCATCTGATCTATGTACCCATAATTTAGTGCATTTGTATTTGAGAGATACTTGCCTGCCAGCCTGCTGTCTTTTTCTACCCACTCCATTTCTCCCATTTCTTACATAGGTTTATGGACATGAGAAAGAATAATGTTAGTAACACTTACGAGTCACATTTTCTGTCCAGACACAGCATATTTAACCCATTCATACACGTGTCCTTGACAGCATCGACTCCAGTTCACTAATTACTCACACGAATCAACCAGACTGATTTTTGCAGTGCCCTGTCACAGATTATCTCCTAGGTGCTAACAGAAAGCCCTGCTTTGAGCAGCATATGATCCAAATGGATGCCAAGGAACAACAGATGGAAAGAGATGGGTAAGGGAGCACAAAGAAATAGTGAGACATCATTACTCAGCACATAGGCAACAGTGTCAGCACACCAGCTGCCTAGTGCTTGGGACAGCTTTTGCAGGCTATGTGGTGTGTTCTTGTTTTAGTATTGGCTGCTTCATGTAATTATCGTCAGCTTTCAGCCATTGAAGAAAATGTGGCATGGGTAACCTAGATAAAACAGATCCTGGCTTGTACAGGCTATATGTTATTTGGGGGATAAGTACTTATTCAGGTCTTCTACAGGTGAAAGGATTGTGAGAAACCTGCCAGTTTCTGTCCTGAGTGGGGACAGCTTTACCCTGCTGAGAGGAAAGTGGGGCACAGCCCAGGGGCTCGTGTTCTATGTGTGGTGCCCTGGTGCTGTAGCTGTGGTTGCTATGGGGAGGGAGTGTCTGGTTAATCCCCAACCCAGCTAACCGTCCATGGCTAATTGAGAATTGAATATGTTCGGTTTACTGTAAAATCTGGGCTTTCTGGACACTCATTACTAAGGATGACTCCACATTCACCAGTGAGTTCTGCACTAGATGCAAAATCATGGGAAGACATCTGCTGCCTGTCTTGTTTTGCTTGTATATCTATGTGCCCAGCATTACCCTTGCCTGGGTTTGCTTATCTGTGACCTACAGAGGCCTTGCAACAGATAGGATGCTCCGCGAGACCTGCCAAATCTCTGCTCACATCTGTGTACTCCAGACAGCCTGTGGGGGGGGGCGTTTCAGTGGGACACATTGCAGGCAGGAGCTGATGCAGCAGATCTGTCTCCTCTAAGGCAGTGCTTCAGGGCAGGCTGTGTTTCAAGGGTGGTCAGTAGGGAGAAGGGATAGGCCTGTGAACAACATTAGTTGGACCCTGTGCCAGGAGTCCTGGTGGGATGTGCCACATCTTCTGGCTGATTGATCAGAGCTCTGATGACTAACAAGGAGAGGTTTAAATATGTTGTGGGATGGAGCTTCTGTCATGTAAAATTCATGGTGCTGGCAGGCCATTTTTAAATAAAACATTGCCCTCTCTGAAAAAGACACAAAGTCTTCATTTCATGCTTGCAAAAAAATAAAAAAGAAAGAAAAAAGGGATATTTAAAGAATGAGTCTAATGTGATTTTGAACTTGGTCTCCCAGCAGCTTTGTACTGGAATGACACATGAACATTCCCATGAGGAAAGGTAACAGTGAGGGGAACATCATTTTGGTGAGAGGAGGAGAGGACTGGTGCTTTCTGTTTAGCAGGAGTAGAGGAGTTGCATTTCTCACCTCTGCACCACCTTCAGCTTCTGGGGTGGCTCTGTGACCTTGAGAGACACCATGCATGGTGCTGGTGGGCTACAGAGCAGGCCTGCACCAGCTCTCCTGTTACAGCACAGCTGATAACCCAGCTCCCGTTACACCTTTCCTTCTGCTTTTTGTTGGCCTGTGCCTATTGTCCTGCACTCATTAGTACTTCTTCTGTTACCAAGATCAGACTGTTTTCCTTGGGCTGCTCATAACTTCCATGGGTGTTGTGAATACTGAAATTTCTAAGGGACTTGTAAAAGTCCTGTGTACCTTGAGCAAGTAAGGCGTGATTATGTAGCCCTTCCTTTGTAACATGAATTCTTCCTCTTAAGGGAAGCCAGATAAATGAGGAAGAAGCTATTGTTTGTTGTTACAAAAGGCTCTTGAGCTAAATGGGACTCTGGCACCAACTATTGACTGTGTAATTTCTGAAATGGCTGCAAATCTGTTTTTGCCATTAAAGAGTGCAGTGAATAATTGCTGCTTTCAGTTCTTTTTCAAGGGAGTATTAGCCTGCTGGTTTAAACAGTAAGATAGAGAATGCATGTGTAATTATATAAACATGTACTGATTAAGTATATGGGAATTAATTGATCCCCCCGAAAATATGGTTACAGAAAATTCAGTGCAACATCACATGCGAGGTGTTGCAGGTTATAGACAGCAGAAGTGTTCTGTGTGTGAGTATTATATGAGGGGTGGAAAAAAATGGAAAATTTGGGGTATAAGAAGCTGTCTTCATAATGTTTGTCCCAAACCAGTGGTTTCCCCAGGAGCAATATTAGAAACATGTGGCACATCAATGTTAGTTGAATGTAGTGAAGCATGGCTAACCCTCCAGCCAGCTTGTATTAACCAGGCCATTCCAGCTTTCAGAATATGTCCCATGTTCTTAAAACACCTCTGAGCATTCCTGAATATCATTCTTGCTCTCTGCCTCAGACACAGAGTTGAGTGCCCACGCTGTGCCATGTGTAAGGGGCCTGCCCTTTCCCTGTTCATTTGTGCTGCTTCTCTTTGCAGGATAACCTGCTGTTGCCTGCCCTGCATGGAAGATGTAGTTTGTGTAACTCCATCTGCAGTGTGTACCTGATGCTCTGTGGCAGCATGGTCTTGCTGGAGGAAGAAATGTTATTTGGAGTTTGGAAGGTGAGTTGGATCTGCTCCAGTTGTCTTTGTCTCTGCCTGTGTTGTTTCTTTTGAAGTTCTTGTTCCTTTTTGCAGGTACCTAGATGGTACCAGCAGTTACCTGAGGGAGGCAGGATGCTTGGGATGGGAGCTTCAGGGCTTGAGATCAATAGCAAAGGACAGATGAAAGCAACTTTAATGAATTTTAGTCTGCTATGTGTGGTGGATTGCCAAAGAGGCACTTGAGACCCCAAAAGGCCCCTAATTCTGGGGCAGCAGGTCTTGGGCAGAGACAGAGACAGAAAAGGTGTCAGCAAACACCAGACTCTCCCAGCCAGCTCAACCTCTTCCCTTTCTCTGTGGCAGGAGAAGATTGTCCCCATGCTTTCATCCTCTCAGCAGCAAATTCCGATGTTCCTTGCTCAGCTTTGAAACCAAGAACCAGAGTTGTTTCCCAGCTGTGCAGAAGCTCTGGGCTGATGGTAATGTTCTGGGGAGGTGGGCAAGGAGGATTCTATGTGGAACTTCCCTCTTGCTGAGGTGACTCACCCTAGCAAGCAACTCTTGCCCATTCCATTGTGTGATCTGCAGCCCATCACAGCCGTGACTCATGAGCCATACAGCTGACCCTGCTGTCCCAGATCACATACATCTGTTTTTTTCCTGTGAGTGGAGACGGGTGACGGGTTCCTGGGGCCTGGAGACAGGTTCCTGACATTCTTTGTTGTGGTTAATTTCTGGAAATTTAGGCTGTGGTTCATCTGCTCTGACATACACACATTAGTGCCTGAGCTACGCATTCTGAATTCCTTCTGCTGCTGATGAAGAGAAAGAGGCAGTGCTGGTGTGCTGCTTGAATGGCCTATTTTAGGTATCTGTATTCACTTGAGAGGAAGGACAGTGCCTGTTCCCGTGTCTTTTTTCTGCTTATAGAAGTACACTTCTTCACACTGGCCATGGCCATGCAGTTTGTGGAAAGACTCACCTCCTCAGAACTTGGATAGTCTGATGACTTAAGCACTGGGCAAAAACTCTGGATTCCCCAGATAGGCCAGGTGAAAGCCAGGCAAGTAGATATCTGGACACAGAAGGTGCTGGCTATAGGGGCCCTCTCCCCTGGCTTGTTTGTCTGATGGATATCTGTCAGGGTTGTGACCACTAACCTGCTGAATGAAAAGCTGGTGCAGGGTTTTGTTTCCTTGATTTGTTTTGTTTGTGCCAAGGAGGTAAGAAGAGCTCTCAGAAAATAAACTTGAATCTCTGGACAAGTTTTCTGTTCACTGAACTGGGTTCTCCTGCTGACTTTTGTCTGATTGCTGAGGTCTTGGGTATACCCTTTCAGGAGTTGTGAAGATATGCATTTTCTTTTATCCTTCCAACTCTGCCTGATTCCCCATCTCCCATGACCCCTGGCATCTTTTCTGCTCCATATCCTCATCCCTTTTTACCTGTGTCACTGTCTTGCTTTTTCATAGTCTCTCCGTGTTCTTGTCTGGTTTGATTTGCTCACTGCTGCCTGTGCTTTGTTTCATTGACTGCCAAGGCATGCGACCTGCAAGGTCTCTTGATAGTCTGAATTTGCCTTTTAAAAAGAGGCCCCAGATCTCAGGAACCTACCCAAAGAACTAAAAAAACAAACCACCCCAAACAGGACAGACAGGAAAATATACAGTGGATCTTTCTGTGTGCTCATAAATAAAAGTCAGACAATCACATGGTTTTCTAAAAGTAACACCCATAGCAAGTGTTTTGGTAGGAATAATACTGACCTAGTTTGCATGTTGCCCATGTGCAAAAAAAAAAAAAAAAGTTGGTGAGGAAAACCCATTGCTTGGTGGAGTTTTTGCATTTGCTGAACCAGATCTGAATTGAGAGGTGATTAAACAGCTCTTATAGTCTCTTCTATGGACAATACTCTCGGGCACATGGTGTGACTCTTGGGGATGTCCTGTGCAGGGCCAGGAGCTGGACTTCTTGGGGGATGATTCTTGTGAGTCCCTTCCAAGGCAGCATATTCCACGATTCTGTGATTCTTGGTGGCCCCTCTGGAGGTTTCAGAGGAGAGGGGCTGGGGGAATTCTCACTTGCAGCATGGCCCACAGCAGTCACTTGCCTTCTGTGTAGGCTGGATGTGTAAGTTGCATCTGTGTGGTGCAGTCAGTGAGGGTCCACATGAGCAGAAATCCTCTTCTGCCACCTCAGTCTGGGATGTTCATGTCTGCAGAATGGGCAGAATACCTCTGTGATCTGTGGACCTGAATTCGGGTATGCAAGTTTAGCTTTCTGTCTTCATCTGTGGCGCAGATTGAAACATTTTGGTATTGAAGGAAATTACCCTTGACTGCCCAGCTCCTGCCCACCCTGAGGACTCAGTCTGTGCTCCTGTCCTTGTCCCTGTGGCCAGCACTGCAGCATAGCCCTGGGGCAGGAGCTGTACCTTGGGGCACATGAGAGAGTTGCCCCTGCCTGCCAAGTCCTTCTCATCCCATCTGAGTGGATGTTGTTCAGGCCCTGGCCTGGACCTGGAACTGCTCTCTGTGGGCAGCTCAGCATCAATGACAGCAGTGACAGCAGCCATCAAGGGCTGGTATCAAGGTAGCACCTGTCACAGTGATGGACACCCTTGGATTTCCTGGAGATCACCCTCAGAGATCAGTGGTCTTTTGAGTATTATTGGTTAATATGCAAGATTTCTGATACAGGCATGTGGAGTGGCTGTATAGGATAGGATCTCAGGGAGATGAGGGCAAAGTGGATCAGCAGCAGAAGCAGGATGAAAAGGTCCTTTCCCCAGGGCTGACCCAACTTCCTATCCCTCTGAGCCTACTACTATCTTTACGTTATTGAGTGCCACAGGATGCACTCCCCATGTGTTGGAGAGCCGGCAGAAGGAGAAGTGTCCTGCATGGCCCACCAGTAGGACATGGCATTGCCTCGTTGAGGCCTCCCTAACTTCCCAAGGGTAATGGATGTACTGTGTTTGCAGCTGGATCCCACCACGACCTGGCAGTGTAGGGCTCAGCAGCCCTCGCTGGCTCATTTCCTTTTGGCATGATGTGAAGCAGCAGTCCTTGATCCAGCACAGCCTCGCGGCCGGCAGGAGCTGCCTCCGAGCTGCCGGAAAGCTGCAGGTGGCCCCAGGGCAGCTTTGGCCACCCCGCAGTGCGGGCGTGTCCTCCACAGCTTTGGCACATCTCTGCCTCTCCACGGAGCCGTGGCTGCCTGGCCTGTCACATGTGCTGTAAGGAGGGCTGTAGCCCTTTCCAGACTCTGAAGTGAGAGCAGAAGTGTGTTGGGGAGTGCTTTGTGGGGATACGGATAGAGCTTTTATGGCAAACGGATGCCATCACTTTCCCTTAAGTTTATATCCTCTTCCTTTTTTCCCCCGTCTCTCATGATAAGCAATACATGAATTTCTGACTCTGAGCAGCCTTGATACTAGGAAATGCTCTCATTCAAGCAGAGAATCTAGGTCAGCTGCTCATAAGAATAGATCAAGCCTTCATTGAATGCAGCGGACGGACCTTCAGCGGGATGGGTTTTTCCCTGGCTTGTTTTGTTCATAGTGAGCTCCAGAAGTTGACAGACATTTTGTGGACAGCAGCTATAACATCTTGCCAGCAGGCTCGAAGCTTTACTGAATCAGTGCAGCACAGGGGAAAATCAATACTATGAGGTATTAATTGTGATTTTAATTATTTTTAACCTAAGGTAGGGCACTCAGTAATGAAGGATCTGTATCTGTGGTCAAGACGATCTGATTTGAGAGAACATATATTATAAAAATGGAGTTTGAACTTTTTCTCTCATTTTGCACCTATAAATAACTGCTCTTACATATGGCATCTAATTATTTAATTGTATATGCAGATTAGATAGTCATTTACATGCTGTCATCCATGACAGCAACTAATAGCACTGGCAGTTATTTCCAGGAACATATGGTAATGCCAAAGGTTTTAGATATTAGTCAGTACCTGCCATACATATCAATATTGCTCCCCATCTCTTCCTTTCAAAAATGTTAGAATAAATTAATAATCACAAGGTGAATCTGCTTCTTCTTGGAACTGGTTGCACCTCAGAAGACCCATTGTATTATATATTTTATATGAAATTACAGTACAGCTTGGAGTTCCTGATTTATCTGGGTGTGATGGCTCCTTGAGACTGGAAGAGGAAAGAAAATGTTAATACGTTTTTTCTCCATTTTATTTACATATGCAGAGTGAGGGAAGGCAGTGACAGACATGAAGGACTCAGGTCCCACTTTTACAAATGGGATCTGTAGACTTTTTTATCCAGAAGATGTTTTACAGCTCTTTGGCCTTCCTTTTGTGTAGACCTAAATGTTTAACCATGGTAAGGTCAGTAGGAATCAGGGCTAGGGACTGCCCAGTTCCTCCTCTTATCCTCAACAACAAAATCAGCGCAGTCACCTTTCTCCTAATGTAAACCAGGTTTTGAGCATGAAAGCTTGTATTTTTGCTGCCATTTCACTTGTTTTTCCCACATGTATAAGGTATATTGAACTGTGAAGAGTGGGGTAACAGCCAAGGAGACCTCAGTGAACATATAACCATTGCTGGGCTTGGAAGCTCCACATTAAAAACTTGTGCAGAAAATAACCTTAGTGACCAAGGCAGCTGCCTGAAAATAGAGTGATTCTGTCCTGTGTCAAGATCAGCTGTATTGACTTGGTCGGCAGTTTATGTCATTTTCAGAGGCTGTTGACTCCAAGGCATTTGTTTTCATGTAGCCATGGAGCGTACAAACACCACTCTGCACCAGTACTTCCTGCTCACTAAAGAGATATGTACAGGTAAGAGGCTGAATATTCTCTTTGAAACAAAAGGAAATTGTCACTTACTTAAATCCTTTGTTGGAATGTGGCCTTAATGCTCTTTTTTATTAATTTTCAAGAGTCTTGGCTCTTGACAGCCAGTAAATAATATGTGCTGGAGATCTAAGGTCATAACAGCGCATATAACGTGCTTGTTCATGATGGGAAAAAAATAGCAATTCCTTTTTTAATTTGCTCAATAATTTAGAAACATCCTTACAAGTCACCTAATTTTGGATCCTCGAGGACCACATCTTTCTCCTTTGCAGGGAGAATCTTTCTGTGAGCGATGAAGGAGGCAGAGTGGCTGTGAAGGAGGCGGCAGAGGAACTGTGCCAGCATGCTGGCAGTTGGTGCTGTGCAGCTCTCGGGAGCTGGGGTAGAGTCTCTGGATCTTTATATAGTGCTCCCTCCACTCTGCTGAGGCGTGGGAAGCAGTGGAAAGATGAGATATATCCTGATACTGACAGCAGATGAATGCATTACAGATACTCTTCCCTTTCCTTTACCTTGCTGGTTCCTTCCTCCCCAGGTTTTGCCCACCACAGACAGGAATGAGTCAGAAAATGTCGAAGACTCTTGGGCAGCTTCCACATCATGAAACAGTGCTGAATTTTCTAGTGCCATTTCTCTTCTAAATGCTTTTCTGGTTTTGGAAGAAAACCCAGTGATGCAGTGTAAATGTTTTATCACCATGTGTTTGGGAAGCCTGCTTTATTCAGCCTGAACTGATGCTAATAAAAATTTAATGCTTCTCTTTGTGCTCATGAAGAGTTCCTCCCCAGGGTATTTTTCTGAAGTAGTTTCAGAAGATGACTAGCTCTCTCTTAGGACCCTTTTGGGTGCCTCTTGCTATAGCAAGTCCTTCCCTGTAGCTAGCTAGCTCCAGTGCTAAGATTGCAAAAATCTCTCAAAACGGACCTTTTAACAGTGTGATTTGGCACCTTCTTGGATATCCTGAGCTTTACCAGGGCTAGTGGCTAAACCAGGTTGCTGCTCACTGTGGGGTGGGAATGGAGTTCTTGCTCAGGTTGTCCAGAAGTGACAACAGGAGATGCTTGGTGCAGAGCATTTCTGAAGGTTGTCTATACAAAAGCTGATCTCTTTTCTTCTAACTTCTCTCCTAAATAACCTGTTCAGCCATGAGGATAAGGGCCCTGAGTTGTATTGTCAATATACCCCACCCCATACTAATAAATGTATTAATATATTGATATATTAATACATTACATATTAATATGTCGATATGGTAATATATAAATCTATATTTATTCAAATATATTAATATATCAATATGTCCCATCCAATAGCTCTTTGGCAGTGCAGGTGCGTGGGGCATTCCTGCCTTAGTTTGTAGCCAGACACACTTGCAGTGAATGTTGAGTGGAGAAACAGTTGAATTTTGATATTTTGTTAGTATTGAAATGTGCCTGGCTCCTGTCAGAAGTCTCAGGGTATCCTGGCAGCTGATCTGTAGTTATAATTTTTAGCCTCCAGATGGTGTCTGGCAGATGTGCCTGTGGAGCCATGTCAGTACACTTGGGGGTGAAATACTGAAGACTGGAATTTACACAATCACTGGCCTCTTGTGGCAGCAGAAAAAGCATGCAAATGATGTCATGTGGATTTTCAGTCCCAAATCTCAGCATATGCTGCTCTATGTAGGGTACAGATGTGTGTAGGAAGTTTCCTGCGAAGCTGAACCTAAAGTTTTTACTTCTGGAAAGAATTGATGTGAAAATGCACAGAGGAATCCTGTCAATCTAAGGCAAATGAAGAGACTCAAAATTTTAGGCTTGTCTGTCCAAATGTAGATGGAATATTCATAATACAAACTTTCCAAAAAAGCCCCACTGCATAAAACAATAGATCATCTTGAATGAGACATGACAGTTGTTGAGGTAATGCATTCTTCACCATAGTAGCAAACAATATGAATTATTAATTTTTTAAAAAAATCTCTTTCCATTCCTAGGACACTAAACAGCATTTAAGTTGTAGATTTCCTCTGGCAAAGCTGCCCTTGGAACCTTCCTTGGATGTCTTCAGATAACTCGTAAGATTAGAAACCAAGCTGTTGGGTGGCTGCTCTTCTAGGACATGACCAGATTGGCAGCCTGCAGCACTGTGGTGTTTTCTGTGGCAGAAAACTTTCCTGAAGACTAAGTTGCTACTCCAGAAAGTATTGCTTTAGTCTTCTCTTACTATGTGGATTAAGATATTCTCAATGCGAGGATTTTAGGGCCACTTCAAACGCCCCTATTGCTTGACTCTGTACAGTTCATCTTTAAAATTTTGGGGATTGTGTGTTTTATTTATTATTACTACTATTGTCATTGTTGTCAAAAGGGGAAGCATCTTCCTTAAAGCAATACTTGTTTCATTCTGAGAAAAGAAAACAGAATTAGGCAAGATCCCCAGGAATTAGCTAAAAATATTCTAAAGGAACAGCAAAGTAGGTTACTAATTAAGTGAAAATTGAGGTCAGTTTGAAATTGGGTCCTCACAATCAGAGGGAAAACAGAGGCAGTGCAAATTTTATATCACATCCAGTGTTTTGTTTCAGTGTTCAGGGCAGGGGAAGGAGCAGTATCCAATTCTTCGGAACTTGTCCTTAGGACTTTAGTGTGGTTGCTGAAGGTGCTGGGACCATGCAGCCTCTCTGTCAATACACCTGCCTGTCCTCGCCTCATAAACCAAATTCCTTCAATTTCAAACAAATCCAGAGAAGGACAGAAGTCTCAGATTAACTTCTTCAAAATTGGATAAAAATCAGTGGCTGAGCAGAGAAAAGCTACTCAAGCAAACACACTCAGGAAGAGAAAGGAAGAAGCTTCCTTCTTTCCCTTTTTCTCCAAAATCTCTGGCCTGTTTGGGGTAGCACAGATCTCAGATGAGAGATTGCAGCCTGGCACCAGGAGTCACTGTAGAGAAGCAACTTTCTTTCATCTGTTGCTATAGGAGAGGCCACTTGTATTAAATATTTGTGCTGCTTTATTTGCTCTTGCACACACAGAGGTTATTTGGAGAGTACAGGGATTTGCTGAGCAACAGAGACAAGGAAACCATGTTTGTGTATCTTCAGACTGAGCTGCTGGGTGGAGTGTCTGATGTGAAATAAAGGCTGAGTTCATGCTGTGTTTTCTTCCTTAGCAGGAGCAGTGAAGGTCTATCCTCTCCTCAGACATGTATGTTTACAAAGTGTGTAAGGATGTACTACTTTGTGTGGGCCACCTTCTGTCAGTTGGGTTAAAACTGGCTTTAAAATTGGTTAAAACTGACTTAAAATCCACTCTTGTGCATTAGGGCAGGGGATCACATGAATACAGAGATACATGCAACCTCTGGCTGTGTTGTCTTGCTTCCTTAGGAAATAAGAATTAATTTTCCACAGGATGATAAACCTCTAAATGTGCACAATAGACAAAGTCACCTCTTGCATATGACTGTGATGGCAATGCCAGCTGCAATGTCAAATGTGAGGGGGAGGTGCTTTTGTTTTGTTTCTTTGTTGGTTTGTTTGTTTTCTCTCTCTCCAAAAAAACTTTCCTTGCTTGGAATAGAGACTTGCTCTTCTTTGATTGCTGATGAAATCAAAGATGCTGTGTGTGAGTGGAGGAGCACATTGTCAGACTACAGCATAGCTTCACAGAGTGGTTTTGCATGGATTTGTATCCTAGGGAGCCAACATCTTTCTGTGCCATACTCTGCAGGTTTTATCATCATAATTAATATCCCTTTCTGCCATGTTTCATACCTTTGGTTCAAAGTGGTGGAAAGTACCAGCATGTTCTGGAAACAAAAGAAGGAGGTGAAAAAAACCCCTTCTCTCCACATACTGCAGATCCACCTGTCTGTTAGGACCAAGTGTATTTCATATAGCAGATGCTACTGAGCACAAAGTTTCCATTGTCTGTGCCTGACTGTGTTCGCATAGTGTCCCTGCAAAGGAAGCAGGGGCATCACTGCATTGCTGGAATTGGAATATTAATGTAATTGGACTCTTGCAAAGTCATTTAATTTGTAGCGCTAGTAGTCTGACTTCATCGGATTAGCATCCAGACCAAACAGCTATTTTTCGAGTCAGGCACACAGTCCATTTATTATGACGAGGTTTTATCTATACAGGCAGAAGAAATGGGAAACAGCAAGATAAAGAGTTAAGTCAACAGAGAAACAATATAAAAAATTTATCCAAGATATTCACTTGTTTAATGGAAAATCCCAAAGACAAAGGAGTTACAGTTTTTCCAAGATAGGAAGACAGAGTCTCAGTGATGTGGGGAGGCTGTGGACTTTTCCAGGAACTCCAGGCAATGAGGGAAACTCCTGAATGCTGGGGATGTTCCTAGGAGACAAATTGCTCCTCTTTCACAGTAGGCATAGCAAGGGTCATGGCAGGGAGAATGACCCTGCTAGAGGACATCCCACTGTGGATAAATGGAGGCTTTGAAACACCAGGAAGGAGAGGGCTGGCTTCCAAGAAGTGGCTTTGGAAGAAGAAAAAAGTTGTTTGGTACACCTGACAAAGGAGTTTGTTCAGAAGCAGAACTGTCCCTGCTCTTGGTCCTGTGTCCTTGTGGTTTCCTATTGCCCTTCTTTCCTTGGAACGGCTCCCCTTGTGTGAGTATCTCAGGAGCCCATGGAAGGAGCAGATAAAACATGGCTGTGCCCCAGTTCATCTGCTCAAAACAATGGTTTTGGACAGCAAACAATCCCCTTTGCATTATGTAAACTCTTAGTGAAAAACCTCTGTTCTAGTTTGGTCTCAACACTTTTATGTAAAGGTGTAGCTTCCCTGTGAGCTCTGCTTGTCTCAGCGTAACACCATCCATGGGAGCAGTGTGGTAGATGATGTTCCTAGAGACTCAAATCATCCCCATATTTTAAGCGCAGAATTTTAGCCTGAGCAGTAAAATAACATTAGAGACAGAGGGCAGAGACCTGTACACCCTGCATGTACTGCTAAGGCACACAGGCCCAGAAAAGCAGGCTGCTGGTGGCCTCTGGGCAGCTCCTTTGTGGAATGTCCCCTTCTGTGAGAGCGCATTCCCCTCAGTGACAATGTCCTTCAAGCCAAAGCAATTGTGGGCAGGGGGTGCAGAGTGGGTAACGATGGATTGCTGCTCCACTGGGGCATCACCTCCTGCTGCTGCTGGGCTCAGCACCCTCGGCCAGACTGACCACCCCCATCCTGCTGCCCCTTCACAGGATGCTCCTGGACTGCCTGCTCCTGGAGGCCATGGCCTGCCCTGCCTACACACACTGGTTGCCCTGGTTTGTGAGTGAGGGGAAGGCAGGACAGAGGAGCCATCTGGGTTTTGGTGCTGCAGTGCTCGGGTGGGCTGTGCTCTGAGAACACTCTCATCTTGGGGAGTGTCTGACATTCCCTTGATTGAGTGGGTCAAGTGGTTCATGGAGGAAGAGATGGTCCTAGCCTCAGGATGTCTGTCCGTCTCTGCAGTCACTCCTCACTTTCCACAGGCTTGTATTGTATTCCCTTGAAAGAAACTTTCTGGGAAAACACAGCAATTCCCACACATCATGTTGCCACGGTCTAGGGCACGATCTGCAATTGTGTGTTCAAAATCTGTGTACTGAAGAAAATCTTGCCTTCAGGACTGGTGCTTTGACATCTAATTTCTTTCCACAGAGAAGTCTAGGGAAATGTCTAGGTTTTTGTTGGAGACAGGCTTGTTGGGAAAAGTGAAACATTAAACATATTATGTTAGAATTTGCATGGGAAAATATTGCTGAAGGGTTTCAGCATGCCTGGAATGCTTCTCTCAGTACTGACCCTCTTACTCCGTCTTGTATCCATATACTGTGCAGCTATAACATTCCAAATGAAACATTTTGACTTCTGCTGATTGAAAATTAAGGTCAAAATGGAATGTGTATAAAGCCTCCTAATTTTCAACTTTATTCACAAGCTGGGAAAACACTGTATTTTGCAACCTCAGTATTTCCTACTGGCAGCAGTTCAAATGTGTGACCACTGCTGGAATTTCTGTTTCTCTTTCCAACTGAAACGTATTTATTTCCTCCTCCCTATTGTTACTAATGAATCAAATAGCTTTGTGATAACATGCTGGTGGAATTAAGCACCGATAAAAGAGCCAGGACAACGTAACATTTACTTGGTTTCCAAGAAGGAAACTAGTGTAATTTTACAATCATGAAAATGTAGAAAATCTTGGAAGAAACTGCAGGCATTAAACGCAGAAATATGAATTCACATATTTGAAACAGTCTAGATGATGTGTGGAAAAACCACCCTCTAAATTCTTATCCCCAAAATCATTGTTGCATAGTGTATGGTTTTGAATCAATACAGCTTGTAATGATTAATACAAACTGTCCTCAGCTGATGAAAATCCTCAAGTTCTTGATTTAATCTTTATGATAATGGAATGGAGAATTAAACCCAGTTTGTAATTCTCTTGCAAGGATGGTGTGGTAAGGACAGCATTTCAGCTTCTCTCCAAGTCCTCACAGAAGTGTAGGGACTTTAAAAGAAATCTATTTTAAATGCAAGCTCCTGGATTTAAAGGATACTTTCTGTGGAGGAATTTTTTCTGTGTTTATGGTCAGAACCTTTAGCAGCCCAATACAGACCTCGTGCTAAGCAGACATACATCCCCTTTTTCTTTACTTGTGGATACTGGCTGGTGAAGTGATCCATATGTGTGCATACACACACACACACACACACACACATGTATATGGTGGATTGCTGCAATGTTATGCCATTTATATCCATGTGTGTGTATGTAAATTTAAAATAATACATAATAGTGTACATAGTTGCTGGAGTATTGCACATTCCAGAAGGCTGAGATCACTCATCTCCTCTGAATGGTGTTATTAAAACATGGAACACCCATTCTCTGGGCCTTTACATCCCTGGTGGCTAGCGCTAGGCTTGCTGGGAGGTGAGGGAAAAACTTTTCTCCAAACCCAGGTGTAATCTCCCTGCCAAGGAAAAACTCAGGTGCAGCCTAGGCATGTGCAGTGGGTGGAAAAGGATGTGTGCTCCATAGAAACTATTACTAATCAACTCCCCATAACTGATAGGATTGTCATCAAGATAAATGGCAGTGCAGGGATGTTTTAATAGTTTAGAAAATGCCAAAAATCCCCCTGGCTTTCCCCCAGTGGTTGTGGTTAGATTATGTATGAGGTTTCTGACATTATTTTCCTAGAAGAGGGAAGGATTACATAAGAGGGCTGGAAGCCTATAAAAGTGTCCTCACTTGGCACGGACAGGAACCAGGTTAGACTTTTTCAAAGGCAGCTGAAGCCTGTAGCTGCACAGAAAAAAAAATAAATCAGAAGAAGAGAGAACTTCTTTGGGAGATAGATACTAAGATTACTTTGCATAGAAGTGTTTCTCATGTTTTCTTCTGATAGTATTCCCAGTTGGACAGAAAGCACCTGAATCTGCTTGGATCATGAGGAAAACAAAGTATTCCTGGGCAGCCTTCGTGGGAGGAGGCAACAAGAAGGGGGAGAAAATGGCTGGGGAAAATGCAAGAATACTGCCTGAGGCCACACATGAGGAGAGAAAGAAGCAGGAGGTGAAGAGGAAAGGGAAATTGAAAACCTTGGCAAACAAATTGCTGAAGACTGTGGTTGGTGGGAAGGAGACAGTGGAGAAGGCTGGTGCTGAGGATGTGTCAGGGAATTTGCTGAAGATATCGACCGGTAGGAAGGGAGTTGAGAGAAGGATGCCTGCAGGTAACCTTGAAGTTATCTCTGGGTCCAGGCCTGGATCTTCTCTGCCCCTCCCAGCCCCGCAGGCTCTTGTTTTTCATTAACTTCTGGATTAGGTTCTTTCCACTCTCCTCCTCCCCATCCTTGTCCTGAATTCTTGTCCCTTCTGAACCATACACTTGCTACTCTGGACTGTTCTGTATTTCACTTTCCATTTGCCTCAAAATGTTTCTCTTTACTGTTCTTATCTTTATCCCTGCAAAGACTCCTGATGTGTCTTGTGAGAAAGACGATGTACGTGTGACTGACACCCCATTGGTGTGACTGTGCTGTTCCTCCACAGATGGGAGGGGGAGGTGGGTTGTACACTGGCTGGTTGTGCCAATTGAACATCTCCTATGTCTTGCATGTATCGAGGCAGGACAGGTGCAGTTTACAGACCCCTCCTGAATAACTTGACAATTGCTTTGCTGGAGATCCTTGCCTCATCCCTTCTGCATTTCATGTCATGTTCGTCCCTCCAGTCCTGTTCAGTTTAATTCTTACTATATATATGAGATGTTTTCATAGAGGAAAGGTAGGAAGGATATAGGTAAAATATAGTGGAAGCTCATGCTTTTTCACTCTTCACTATACACCCAAAGTTGCATCCTGAATTATTTAAGTCCCACTGCTTTTGGCTTTACCTAATTTTCCCTGCATTCTCATCAAGCTCGATTTGTCCTCTGGGCTCTGTTCCAGATACCTTTGGACAAATCTTAGCCCTTCATTGCTCAACCTTGTAATCTGCAAAACCCGTGGAAAAAAACCCTGCAGCTCTGTGCAGCTGTTGTGAGAGTACATCTAACACTTGTTGGTTCGCTGAATGTGCAAGGTAAGATACTTTGGAAACAAGCAACACTGAAAAATTTCCTTCCAAGGGAGCTTGCAGCACTTTGGTCCTGCCAAGGTTTCTGTAGAGGAAGCAGAGAATTCCTGCCAGGCTTGACTTTCAGCTGTTGGCTTGTTCAGAAGATGTCCTTTCTTTAATGCTTTTCTTCTGGACAGAAGGTACATTTCTTAAGGAAAGACTGTAATTAATGAACCTTCATTGCTCATGTGAGGAGGTCTCTGGAATGATGACAGAAAGCTGCAGACTAATCTGCAGGCTTGGTTAACCTGGAGGAGAAAGGATGAAAGAAATTTAGAAACAAAAATGTGCTTGCCCTGAGGAAACTGGGAGATGCTAGTGCTAGACCTTAAGTGGGCTGATCTTGAGTAGATCCTGAGGAATTGCAGGATACATGTAAACTAGATACTTCATAACTTGGATATTAAAGTGATGGGTCCTATAGGTAAGTGGACAAACAGCAAGTTGTGTTCTTTTTCTGTTGCAGAGGAAACCATCTGCAGATTAATTGAGCAAGGAAAATTTCTGGAAGCTTGTAATCAAATTTATAATCTGGATCATTCTGGAAATGATGGTGTGGGAAAGTCTGAATCACTTTATGCACTGCTGGCTGAACGAATGTGGACTGTAGTGGGAGAAGTGCTCAGTGGAAGTGATAGGATGCTCCTGGAGCCATTGCAGTCAGTGGGGGAATCACTGAAGTGGGAGAAGCAGAAGGAAGCAGAGTGGCTTGGCAACAGCCGAGAGATGGAGTCTGTTTCCACCTGGAGTCCAAACTTCTGGAGAAAAGATCTGGAGGAAAAACTAACGCAGTACATGGCAGCCCAGATTCCCCTGTTTAGTTCTTCTACTAACACAGATGAGACTGCACTAAAACAGCACCTGAGTCATCTGGAAACAACATTTCTCCCCAGCCTGGAGCACAGGAGTGATGTCTTCAAGGAAGCAGGGCTGCTCGTCACCTATGCCCGCTGCTGTCATGCCTGTTTGTGTTCTCACCTTGCCACACTTACTGACAGTAACTGTCTCAGCTTCAGCCAATGTCTTTTAATTTATGAATGGAGCATTAAAATGTACAAAAGGTATGTCTGAGGGACTTTTTCCTTCATTTTTTCTGTATCTCTATTTTTCATGTCTGAGAACAATCCCTGCTTCCTGATAATGCTGTGATGATCAGGATTCTTGCTGAGTTTAGATTTGCCCACTTGTCTCTTTTATCTACTGTGCTCTCAGAATCAGAGCCTTTTTTCATTGCAGTACTTCCTCTTTCTGAATCCTTAATACCACATTCAGGGTTTACCTAGGGTGGACAGGTATTTCTCTGCCTGTTGGACATGCACAGTTTTCTGCTTTATTGAACAATTTCTTTCCTTGCATCAAGCCTTTTTTAGCAAGATCCATAATACCCCAATTACCCCAGAGTAATTTTCCCTGGTCTTTATGTCAGCATGGTACGCTATAGATTTCTCTTGTTCTGCCCTTGGTTCTCACACTGCTTTATCTGGCTTGTAATTTTTCCAGTTTTTTCTGTATTTCCTTCATTAGTGTTCAGATCACTAGAAAAACATGTAACAGATCATTAAATTCCTTTCCAAGTTTGGGGAAACAGATATGGCTTTCCCTTTGATCTGAAGAGTGGCACATCTGGGACCTTTTGGCCCAATGTGAATTCAAAGTCTGTGGGTGTCATCAAAGCCTGCAACCTTCTTGTGATTTCTTTTTTTATGGTGGATGAGGCGTTTGATTCTCTGTGTTTGTGGTTTAATTGCTGCTTGGCAGCTCCAATCTACTTATGCCCTAATAGTTCTCAGCCTTTTTGGATTATTTGATTGCTTTCATCCAAGCCTACAGCTTCTCTGTTTCTTGTATTAATTACACTTATAAACCCTTGAGTAGCTCATAAGCAGTTTATCAGGTGGGCTCTTCTCCCAGCCAGCTCCTGAAGGAGGGAAGTAGTGTGGTAGGTACTCACTGGCCATCATCAGGCAAGGGGTCAGGAGTACCACTTGCTGCTGCTTTTAAAATGGTAAAGCTTTGGAGTAATGGATTGATGAAATATTGAAAATTTAATAAAATTGGAGGTGAAAAATTATGTAATTTAAATATATAAAGGAAAGTCAAATATAGGAAAAAATGTATTATACAAATGCTGAATTCCTTCAAGAAAAAAAACCAAACCAACCAAACAAGTAAGACCAGTAACTGTATTAGTCAGATGGCAGTGAAAAAAGTGGAAATGAGAAGATTCTAGACTTCAGCATTTGATTTTTCCTGTCTAAATACAGTTAACCTCCATGAAAGCTCATGAATAGATGCAGTTGTCTTGGTATATACCTGCTTCTTATTCCATTCTGAGAGACTATGTGACACTTGCAAAATTGTGCACCCATGCAAGTGTGCTTGGGAGACTCTCCCCAAGCCTAAGGAATTCAGCAGCAGCAGTGAGGGAAGGGGAGAGGGAAGCAACAAGCAAAAATCTTAACTTGGGCAGCACATGTAGGAAGAAGGAAAAGAAACAGCACAAAAGAATAGCTGGCAAAAGGCCATTGTAAAGATCATCTACTGTGCTGTGGCTGCCCAAGCATGACAAACACTGCTGGGTCCTTGCAGGACACCCTGTTTGCCCCGTGTGAGGCCGTGGTGCCAGGCAGGGGGTGCCAGGCAGGCTATGCTGTGGACCCGCAGGAAGCTGCCCTCTGGCTGAGCTCTTGTTTCTGTACACAGTGGCAGCCAGGCGTGTGAGAGACCCGGGCACATCCCCCAGCACAGCCTTTCCCTTGGTGCGCAGTGCCTCATGTGGATTATTTTGAAGACTGAGGAAAAGTTACTTGCAATCGCACTGGTAAGAACTCAGGAGTTTTACCCCAATCTGCCTGTTCTTTTCCCCAGGTCCTAAATTAAGGGGTGCCCTTGTTAAATAGCCAGCTCTGCTCAGGCATGTGTGAGCCCCGAGGTCTCCATCTTCACCAAGTTTCATTGCAGAGCACAGATGTGAAGATCCATCCCTGCTGCCAAAGGGATGCTGGCCTGTCCTTGCTCCTCCTCAAGGAAATGCTGCGACATTTGCAAATCTCTCTTCGTTCCACTGCTGCATGTTCAGAGAGCTGCAACCTGCTCTGCTCAGAAGCGCATTTATCTGAAGGAAAGGGAGACTATGGGTGAAACCCACTTCCATATTGAGGGCCATTTCAAGATGTTGTTCATCTTTTCTCCATCTGTTAATGATCCCATCATGTGCAACAGTTGGGGGGTTTTTTGCAGCCCCTTTGCCTCAGCTGTGCAGGATATTGAGGCTGCTAAGTCTGTCTGTGCGTGGACCCCTCACAGTTCTCTCCAGCCTACTGAACTGACTCTGCTGAGGTTAAAGCAAAGATTATTTCCAGAACTCAGCACAACAAAATGTGCAGCTGGTGCCCATCCAGCAGCCCTCTGCAGAGAATCCTGCCTTGTGATCCCACAGGTGACCCCAGCCCTGAGGCTGCAGTATCTCTTTCTTCTCTCAGCAAAGCTCCCCCTTTGAAGAATTCTGTTGAGACATGTGGAATACAAATGAAGCCAGGAAGATGTGTTGTAGCAACGGGGAGTTCCAGAGGAAACCATGTTATTTGGAAAACTCAGCGGGGCCTCTTTTATTCAGCTAAAGCTGAAATGAAACTGCAAGAGTTACCTCACTCAGCTCTCTTGCTTTCCATTTCCACCAGCCCCTGGGGAACAGAGGAGGGGAAATTCCATGGCAAACTGCTGAATCATCCCAGGGAAGGTACTCTAAATTGCACAGATTTTCCTCAAGACTTATTCCCTGAGGGAGAACACGAAGGTAGTCACAAACACGGGAGCAGAAGTGCCAGCTGGTGACAATGTGCTTAAAGCCTACTGGTTTCAGTGTTTAAGTATCATTATGGGCTGTTTCTAATCATTACCCTGGAGAAGACCACGTGTTATTAAGCTCTTTTTTTATCATTTGTTTCAAAGAAGGAGGTGACTTAGGACAGTGCCACTGAGGTTATCCTAGAGCAAGTCACTAAGTCATTGACAAGCCCTCAAAGAGGCTGACTAACAGTGATGGGAAATTTAACTTTTTTTTTTTTTTTTTTTTTTTTTTTTAGTTCTCTCTAATGTAATAGCTGAAGAATGCTTTTGCTTAACCATGGGCTTTCTGCTTTCCTGATACACTGTGTGCTTAGCAGACTCACCTCAATCTGGTAGTGGTTATGAGCTCTTGTGCCATGCTGCCCTGAGTTTTCATGCCACTTTGGATCCTGAAGCATTGTAGCTCTATGTGGTGCTGCATTGTCCAGAGAGAACAGAGCTGGAAGTGCTGGACAGTGTAGCACAGCATTGCCCCAGCTTGCTTCAAACCTGGCCAGCTTGGGACCAGCTCCAGATTCAAGCTAATGAGCTTGAGTGGACATAAGCTGACTCCATATGGAAAAATTATTGATGTCTCTTCAGCTCAGTGGCACATCTTATAAAACCTGTTTTATCCCTCTATTTTTGGTTCTAGAGTAATTCAGCCCTTCATTATGCTAATATACAGGAAGTTGCTATTGAGCAAAAATCCTGTCATTATCTCTGAACAATTGTCATATATAATTGTGACTAAACCACGTGGTGTGTGTTTTGCCACTTCAATGGATGACTACATTTTTCAGAATGAAAAGATCCTGACCAGAAAAAGTCATGGTCTGCTTTGCTTATGAATACCTGGCTTATCGCTGGGTGTGGCAGCTTGATATCTGTGCAAAGTAAAAGCACTTGAAACAGAAATGAGTGGTGAGAACTGTGACCATATCTGAAGGTGCTGAGATCTCAGATGCCACATGGAGTTCAAAACCACTTCCAAACTCCAGTGTGGGGAACTTGGTCATCTCTGCATGCAGGAAGCATTCCCCTCAGCCTGGACACTCTGGGGCAAGGGAGCTTTGTGCCTTTGAGGTTGCAAAGTTGGTGAACTGAAAATGCTGATGCAATTGACTGGGTTGTCAGTCTGTCACTTCTGCCCTTGTTGTACTGGGGAATTTGACATGAGTGCAAGGCAGACCTTCCAGCATGATGCCAGGGTTCATTCTCATGCTCATTTACACTGACTAGCAAAGGATCGCTTGGGTCTGTGTCTTCTCCCCACCACCCCTCTATTTTTTCAAATGGACAAAAGGAGGACTGAGAAGTTCATGTTCTGCAGTCAGCACAGGTGTACTGACCATCCACGGATCTGAAGCCTTGCAACATTTTGGTCAGACAGGAAGGAACAAGAAGGAAGCTGTGCCTGTTTATGACAGCAGAAGTTCTGGTCCTCTCCACGTTGGAGCTTTGGTGCCTGAGATGCTGGTATCACTACAAGAGCTAGGACAAGCAAGCTGTTTCTATTTCAGACACATCATCTGATCCAAAACAACTAAGTGCTGCGGCTCAACAAATTATTAGTTGCCTTGCAGTTCCTCACTAAGCCCTGCTTTGTCCCCTTGAGGGGGGGTAGGCTCGAAGTGTTTGTGCAGCTCAGCTGGGATGTGCTATCTCAGCACATTGTGTTCACACATTTGCTCACAGTCAGGTGATGGCACTTGTGAGGAAAGGAATTTTTCTTGGTTGTTTGCAACTGCTTACTTGTCTTTGATTAACACTTTTCAGTGAATATGGGAGAGCAGTTGTTTTGAATATACTTTCAATTAAATTCTTCAGCTGACAACCAAAAATTTCCTAATTCATCAGCCAGAAAAGAACAAAGACAAAAATGGGAGATCAGACTTTACATTCCTTGGAGGAAGATTCAGAAATGAAATAAATAAGTGAGCCAGTCTTTTCATTTTAAAGCTTCTATAAAGGTCAGATCATGTTTTAAGCAACAAGCCCTTTCTCTGCAGTGTTAGTTTTGTTTTTACAGTCATTCAAACTAGCATAAGCCAGCCAAATCTTGGGAAATTTCCCATTGTGCAGCCTCATGGGGCCCATCTCACCATGACAGTAGCTCTAAACACTAACCCCTCTCCTCTTGGCATTCACAAGTCCCTGGCTCAAGCAAGGGAATGGTTTTAATTTATGCTTGCTGGTTTCTGCGGGTGCTGGTTGGAGAGAGGAAGGGTGGAAAATCTCAGCTACAGTAGCTGGCAGCATGGAGATGTGTCTAAGCATTGTTTTGCTGTGTGGGCGCCTTCATTTGAGCTAAGCTAACTAGGGAAGGCTGTAGATAACCCAAGCTGACACTGGGATGAAAGAAAGCTGCAAATCATTTAAACTCAAACAAACAATGTAGAACAAAACAGAACAATGTTATTAGGTCAGCTGGAAATAGCCAGGCTTTGGGTTAAATGAGACAGCCAAAAAAATAGAAGCAGAACTTCATCTAGTCCAAATGCATAATGAGAGGCTGGGAAAGCTAACTCATTATGAATGCCATTGTATCTAAACTGTACTTTTTCATTTTCTTTTGTCATTTAGAAGGAAGTAGGGAAAGCCCTGAAAGAAGCCTTTGATATTGGGAAACCCCCTTGTGCGGATGCTGCAGTCATTGAGGTAAACGGGGGGGAACTGAAAAGCTCCCATACTTCAGGGCAGTCATGTTTTTGCACACAAGTATGTGGGTATTTGGCAAGACTCAGTTTTGCATGTCTCAGGCTAAGCTCAATGTATTAAAATCCTGCAAGCTGGCTGCCATACTTAAACTGTGTCTGTTTGCTCCCAAACATGTTTTTGTCCTGGGCATACATAAGGAAAAAAAAAGCCTTACTAAACTAAGGATAAGCCTGAGCTGATTCAAGCTGAAGCTGCATTTTCATACAGGCACCTGGATCTTCATGTAACCTTTTGGCAAGTTGTGGTGTATCTTACCCAGTCTGCCCTGTGTGAATTCTGCAAAGTGCTTTTATAAAAGGGGAAGAGCTGCCGAGCTGTGGCAGGGCCCCATGTCTGGCAGTGCAAAATGCAGGCAGGCTGCTCCCTGCTTGTCCCTGCTGAGACTGCTGCCCTGGTGGATCAGGCAGAGCAAGGGGATTCTGCAGAGCACAGCAAAGGCAAGTGCTCCAAGAGCATTGCAGGAGCACACCCTGCTGATTGATGAGCAGCACATACCTGTGTGGGCAGTGGGTGTTTGGATCAAGACCGGCAGAAGGATTAAAATAAATCTTGGAGTTTACATGTGGGCTCAAGTGGTGCTAGAGATCAGGGGCAGGTTGTGGGCTGCCATGACTGTATCTTTCTTCTCCACTTCCACCACCCCAGCGGCAGTCCCATTTCAGGTCATGAGAGAGGGAAGTAGTTCCATGGTCCTTTGGGATGGCAGCAACCTCAGGCTTTGGAAGCATTGCAGATCAACAGCAGCTGGTTTTCCTTGTGAGGATACAGCTTTAGCTGGCAAGCACTGGCTTTTCTGGCCAATCCCAAACCCAGGCACCAAATGCAGAGCTCACAACAGGGACTGTTTCCTCCTTGCCTTGCCCTGCACCTGCTGGAGCAATGGAGTAATGATGTACCTGTGCTAGGGGGACTTTTAGCTACCAAGCTGTTTCTTTTCCTGCTCCTGACTCACAGTGAAAAATTTTCTAACAGGAACTAGGACAAAGCCTGGTTTGAATCCCCTAGTCCTCATATCTGTAACATCTGGCCATGCTTCAGCATGAGCTGTTTCACTGTGTTGTGTATGCAACTGACAGGTTTGAATGCTCTAGGGTGGGTGATGGAAAAGCCTGGATAAATAGGAAAGCCTTATGAAATTACCACCTCCTCAATTTTCTCAGGCTGACACTTAAGCTTCAGATAGAAAATGAACAAGGTGTCATGGAAACTCATCAGCCGTGGTTTTCTGACACTTTGGGGTGGTGTATTTTATCCTGTCCTTTTGGGTGAGCTTTTACATCTGTTGTAAGCAGTGGAAAAAACCCTTCATGGTGTGAGGCACCCTTTGTCCCTGGCTGAAGAACACTGGGAGAGCACAGCATATGGGTCCATCTGTCTCCTTTTATCCATCTGGCTCTCCTCCCCTTGCAAGCTTTTGTTTCCACAGAGCAACTAATGGGCACCATTAGGTTGCCACCTGCTCAAGCCAGCCCAATATGGGGTGAATTTTGAGCTGTCTGGCATAGCCCACCTCCTGCAGACACCTGGGCCACCCAGCTGGGGTCAGTGGGGCAGGACATGTGCAGTAGGGTTTAACACACAGCTCTGTGTCAGGTGTGAGTGGTGGTGGCTGGGAAGGTGACACCTGCCCTCTCCAGGCACCCCATGTAGAGACCCTGGTAGAGGTGCAGGGCACACAGTTAGATCTGTCTGACCTTCTTTTTAGTGGCTGTACCGAAATTTGTCTGTGAGGGTGAGTCAGATGGAAGCACAGCTGCTCCCACAGATGGCAGGTCTACGGATGAGCTGAGCTGCCGGGCTGGATGTGGCCAGCAGAGAACATCTGCAGGGACAAGCTTTTCCCCAAGCACAGGCCTGCTGACCACAACAAAAACAGTGGTAGCAAAGGTGTGGGGTCAGGCATTACAATCAGGTTAATGAAAAATACATCTATTTCCACAAGGGCTCTCAACTGAAGTTGTTGCCTAGAGGGCAGAGGGATTTGCTGCAGGGTAAGCAGTAGGATGTATTCCTGTTCACTGCATAGGGAAAAAATGGCCCTGGCCAGTTCTCTTCTCACATGTTGAAATCCACAGATACTAACAGAGAAGACAGAGACTGCCAGGCAAGTCAGTGAGAGCCTGAGCGAGAAGGTGGAAGCTGAGTGCCTGGAGGAGTGCCTGAGATTCCTGGAGAGGTAGGAAGGATGCTGTTTTCTTCCTTGGTGACATTCTTAATGCTCAAAAGAAAGAAACCCTGATGAAGCAGCTGGTGATGCTATGTTCACCTGGATCTTGATGGCTGTTTCCCATCAAGCTGTTACTGGAGAGACAGCACTTCACTGCTGTTTGTGTCCTCAGTATTTGCTGTTGGACTAAAGCTGAAGGAACAGAGTGCATCTGGACTAGCTGGGACAGGATAAGGCCTTGGGGGATGTTCTGAAGCGGCTCAGACCTTAAACACACCTGGGAAGAGGGGCAACCATGTGTCCAGTACCCAGGTCTAGACCTTCCTACCCTGGCTGTGCTTTCCAGGCACAGTGTTTTCTGCTGGCTCCATGGGAGGGTGGGGAGCTCTGCTCTGTCCTGGTTCTCATAGGAGAATGAATGTCTTCTCATCTTGCCTCTCACCACTTCCTCTGACTCCCTTCATCTGCTTTTTGTTCTTGGGTATTTCTTTCCCTGTGTATCCCCAGCAGCAGAAAATGCCAGGACTGTTGGTTACAGGTGGTATTTCAGACGGAGAGTTGATTTAAGATCCTTGACCCTCCACATGATGAGAGGAAGGAAATTCCTATAAAATGGAGTTGTTCAGGAGCTGTTTGTGAGACTGAGACTGACAAAGCAGTCGATAGACCTTGTGGGTTATTCATACATACTGAGACTTTGTTCTGCTGCTTTATCGGCAGAGCCTGAGTTGCTTCCCAGAAGGAAGTGTTGCAAATCAACCTCCTGCCTCTTAGTACCTGGCAGGGGTACCCAGGCAGCTCAAGGGCTCTCCCTGCCATTCCTGTGTTTCTCTTCCTCACCAGCTGGGCAGGGTAGAGACTGTCTTTGTCATGCTGTAGATCCCACCTTGGGGATTGAAAATGTGTGCTAAAAAGACAATCACAGAATATTTCTTAAGTTTGCTATTGCTGTCACACATGTTATGGAGCATGCCAGATTAAAGGTACTCTTTCCTGTTTTAATTTAGCTATGAAGATGAAGTAAGAAGCTTTCTCCAGCTTGATGGCTGCCCGCAGATCTGCACCAGCTTACGAGTCCTGGAGAATTGCTGCCTTCTCAGGTTAGAAAACAGCCTTGTGACATGGGGATCAAAATGAGTTTTCTGCTGGTCTGATCTCCTTCTGACTGTAGTATGAGGCCAACCTTGCCTCCAGCTGGATCTGGTCATCCAACCCTGTGCACACCAGCCTTTAAGCATGGAGGAAGCCAGCTGCTGTCAGCAAGACCCCTTCAGAGCTGTCCTGGCTGCCCCAGCAAGAGGGAGACTCAGATGGGGGCTGACTGTGGGTGACTGGCCAGGGCCTTGACTGCTGCATTGGCAGGGCTGTACTGCCACTTTTTGCCTGCTCCCAGGCCCTGCAGGTGCAGGGGCTGTAGCCATCTCCCCATTCTTGCACTGAACAGGAGGCAGGCAGCAGTGCTGTGTCACATGTGGGGACACTATCCTGACTAACCCTGCCGTGGGTTGTGATGTCGTTCCTTTCCCTGGCTTGATCGTCCTTCAGCAGGAAAGCCTCATAAAGGTTGTGTTGAGATACGTGTGCTAATGCACTTGGCAGGTGCAATCTTAAGTGCTTTGCTGAATGAAACTCCATGGAATATACCAGGCTCTCCCTGGGGTTGCTAGGAAGGAGGGAAGCAATAAAGCACAGAAGGGTGGAGGAGGATGTTTGAACCTACGAGCTAATTTCAGAAGCACTTGCAGCAACGGAGAAAACAAAGTTGCTTCTCTTCTTCCTGTGTAAAGTTATCTGGGGATCTCTGGACTCAACAAAATGCCAAAATCCAACATATGAACAGTGATTACTTGACATCAGAGCATTGTGTTGAGCCTAGGTAGCTGCTTTGTTTGTTGTATTTGCATGTTGCTGATGCTGGATCCTAGACTGAATACTTATGAGTCTCTTTTATGTAATCCTGTACAGTGTTACTGAGAATGAAGTTGTACACTGAGCCTTTCCAGAATGTAAAATGTCTGGTTTCAAGCTGGTGATAATTTTAACCAGGATTTCCTGACTGGAAGACTGTTCTGATGGAAGATATTTGTTTGCCTTGTATTTGTAGATTGTCGAAGGCACACAGATGCTTACCCAGACTCTACTTGTTGAGGCTGCTTCATGCTTACTTGTTTTTAAAAATACTAAAATTTTTTACTGATCTGATCTCACTAGTGATGGGTACAAGTGGCATTTGTGTGCACTGAGCTTTCATGTCCTTGTGGCAGTGTCTTAACGAGTGCACAAATGCAGGTCACTGAGCTGGCTTTGGACCTGAGCATGTATCCGTTCAATTACCCAGGCAGCTGTGTTGGTTACAGTAGAAAGAGTTTTGATCTGAGAGAATAGCATGATTTGATCTGATCAATACTTTCCATATTTATTTTTTTTAACAGAACTGTCTGGCATAAGCTAACATACATTTGCAGTGTCAGCACTGGCCAGAATGTTAAGGTAAATGCATTTCTAGACAGGATGGAAGATGATATTATGGAGCATTTTCTGCAGACCATCACTTCTAAAGTCAAGGTATGGGAGACACATTTTAATTCTGACTGTTTTCAGACCATATGAGTGGCATGCACTTCCCTCTCATGATATGATTTGGAAAGGGTGAAGCCATAGTTTGGCCTTCAAGACCAGTACTCTCCTCTGCCTTTTCAGAATCTGTATGGACAGCTTCACCTTTCCCAGTTTTGGGATCCCAGTTTCACTGTGTGTTTGTTGTTGTGCTACAGATGGGTACCCAGATCCCAAAAGTTGAATTTCACCTGGTACCTATTCATTCCCATCAGCTGGGCATCTTCCCATGACAGTGATAACTCACAGAGCCCAGGGCTGTGCTAGGTAGTCAGGATGTAAAGAAAGCTGATCAGAAATGTGTCCCTTCCTTGAGATAAGGTCCCCTCCCTTCACACTTTCTAGTATCAGCCTATTAGCCCAGACACCCTTCGCCCTTCTGTCTGGAAAACACAGAATTCCAGGCTACTAGAAGTGTGTGATCCTGTGCAATTCCCTGGGAGGCTCCCCTGAGCATCTTCAGGCTCATTGCACAGGATGCCTCGGGCATGCTGAAGGCAGCAAAAAGAAATGACAAGAGAAACTCTGGCTACACCGTGCAGTTTTGGTCTCCAGAGCTCAGTGCCAGCCTGTCCCATGGGCCCACACATCTACATGGGAACTGGGGGTGGTTCTGACAGGGAGCATGGGCAATCCTGGGGAGGAACAGGAGACCTAGGTCTCAGCTTTCAGTCTTCCAGGTTTGGGCTTAAGAAGTTAGTACATCCTTCCAGAGCTGGAATTGTTTCTTTCTTTCATGTTTTGCTTTTCTTTGAAATAAAGGCACAGGATGCTGCAGTTTGTGGAGGAGTCTGTTTCCAAGAGCAGGAAGAGCAAAGGCACAATGATCTGTGTCTGTTGTTTGTGCAGTGTCTCTCCAGGTGCACCCTTTGACTCTGATTCTTTTCCTCAGGGAACACTGACGGACCACTTCAAAAAGTGTGACACTGGTTTTGACCACATCCTTGAATCCTTAAAGCAAAGCTTTTTGACCTTTGGGAAGAAAAAACCAGATATGTATGAGGTAAGAAATAAGTAAGAAAGTGAGAACGAGATGTTACTCAGGAAATCATCCTACAAGAAAGATGGAGAGGGATTTTTTCCAAGGGCATGTAGTGACAGGACAAGGGGGAATGGATTTGAACTGAGAGTAGGTTTAGGTTTCAGGAGGAAGTTCTTTGCTGTGGGAGTGGTGAGATGCTGGAAGAAGCTGCCCAGAGAAGCTGTGGATGCCCCACCTCTGGAAGTGTTCAAGGCCAGGTTGGATGGGGTACTGAGCAACCGGTTCTGGTGGAAGGTGTCCTTGCCCATGGCAGGGGGGTTGGAACTAGATGATCTTTAAGGTCCATTCCAACCCAAACCATTCTATTATTCTGTGAAATCACTAAAACTAATAATTGAATTTTTGGATGGCACAATATTAGAACATTAAT
This sequence comes from Corvus hawaiiensis, assembly GCF_020740725.1. Taxonomy (NCBI): domain Eukaryota; kingdom Metazoa; phylum Chordata; class Aves; order Passeriformes; family Corvidae; genus Corvus; species Corvus hawaiiensis. The sequence goes on from NC_063218.1 coordinate 10,275,195, forward strand.
CCAAACTACAGTTTTGCCTGTTGTCAAATGGGCTTTTAAATATCTAGTGGTCTCAGTCCTGTCTACCAGAGATGGACAGTGACAGCTGGGACCTTTCTGTAATTTCAGCAGAGAAATCAACAAGTGAAGAAACGGGGAAACTGAATGTACCTCCCAAATACAGAGGGGAACATTAGGCTCCCTCTGATCCTACCATTGCCCCAATACCATTATACTGGAAATCTTCTCAGCTTCTAATGTGCTTCAACCTTATTTGTAAGGATTATTTATCCCTTTGATGTGGAATGGACACAGAGGGGTGAAAAGTCCAGATTCTTAAAGGGCATAGTCTCTCACACAGAGCATTGGCAAAGAGAACCTCACAAAGTACCCAAGTTTTTTCACCTTTACAGTAGCCTAAACAACTTGTCTAGGATCTCACAACACCCTTGAGTCTATCTCTTCAGCAATGAGGTTGGTACCTGGTGTACCCTCTCTTGTGTGCAGGCTGGATTTGCTGCTGCTATGTGTGCCACATGTCCTCCTAAGCAGGGGACTCCCAGGTCTGCAGTCTCTTTGTCAGTGATGATTTTAATTAACATTTTGCAATATGGAAAAAGGTAATGGAAGAGAAAAAAATAGGATCTAGTCTGCTGTTGTTCAAAGCCTGTCACTGGACATTATGTCACATTACTGCTGGGGCAAGCAGCAGCTCAGTGGTGAAATGCTGTGCCAGAGCTCTCTGTCTCTTGCTTTGTCTGTTTTGGACAGAGCTGGGGATTTCCTGTACCTTTGGACTGCAGCCTAAAACTGCTCTGATTTCAATTGCTAATGAAATGTGGTTTCTGTGCAGCAGCCCACCTCCCTTCAGAAACACTCACTGTCCCTGTTGGGCACTGCATGGCCTCTGCACTGGGGTTCCTCAGCAGGTAGTGGGAGCTCAGAGGGAGTTGCCCAGGTGACTTCTCTGTGCCCAGCCACAAATGTGTGCCCAAGGGCCCTGTGTCTAGTGTGGATGCTCCAGGGAGGTTGCCTCTAGCTTTATAGCCCAAGCTCTCCCCAGGTGATTGTATTTCTTAGCCAAGCCAAGTGTCACTGCAGCTCTGGAGTGTGAGTGACCTCTGGCTCAGCTAACTGGTCCCATTGCTTTTGACTGGATGTCTCTGCACTTACCATCAAGGTTTATGTCATCCACATACAGCTTGGGGGTTGTCCAAGTATTAGATCAAGAATTTAAAATTAATACTTAAGCAAAGAAGTGGGACAGCCATCTGCATGGGCAGAATATCTGCTGTCTGCCCTGGTATAGGTGTGGTCTGGACCTTGCTCAGTGCAGGGAAGTTAATCTGGGTGTCTTTGCTCCGGAACAGGCCCTCGTCAAGGCTGTCAATGCCATCATTATTACAGAATACATGCAGGCCCTCCTGACCACTCCCAGGAAACCATCTTCTATGCAGAGGAGGAGGATTGTCAACAAGATAGAAGAAGATCATAGGATGATGCAAACCATCTTTAAAGAGTGCTTAGTAAGTCTTTGATATGGTTACAGTTTTGCTCTCTTTCATCAAGAGCAATACCAGCAGACGAAAAGACTCTGAAAGCAACAAAAAAGCTTAAGAGTTTTTACCACAGGAGTATCAAGCTTCACAGAAATGACAGTCAGATGTGCTGACAGCCCTTCTGATCTGTCAGAAGCTGTTAGTCCATGGTTTTGAAATGTGTGACTGGAGGAGGCAAGTTTCGCACTGCTGCCACTGACACAAGAATGAGGCCTGCTCCTCTGAGCTGGTGAGACAGCTCCAAAGCTGCCAGCTCCCCCCATCAGGCCTCTGGTACATGGCATCGGGTGGCAGTGCTTTCCCTTGAGCCTCTGCAGTGATGAACCAAAGAGGCTGCTCCACATCTTCACCTGCTCTGTGGATTGTCCTGTATGGCTGCTCCTCCTTGGACATGGGGTGTGCATTACTATCGCTCCATCCAGCCCCTCCCTCCCCACAGGCCCTTTCCAGCCCCTCAGAGCTGGGATAATGGCTGCCTGAGCCATTTCCCTGTGCTGTGGCGTTTCCTCATGGCAAAAACATGCTGATGCTGTTGTGGTTGCTGACGGTTGTGGAGAGGAACGAGTCTTCCTGCAGGGGTAAACACCTCACACCATTAGGAGGTAAAGGCGCATTGCAGAAGATTGGGTGTAAAAGCAGAGCCACACCTCTGAAGAAAACTTGTGCAGAAGTGCTGGTTCTGATTTGCAGAAACAACTTCAGAAGCTTAAAAAAGCCTCTTTGCTCAATTCATAATCTGGTGTCATTTGCAGTGCTGCACACAGCATCTGTGGGTGCCACCAGGCTGTCACATGGGTCCTTTGATTACCCAAGGGCAAGGACTGCAGTGGCAGCAGTGTCCCCTCTTGCGGCTGGTCCAGTTGGAGAATCACTGCTGTGCAGTGTCCCTGGCATGGCTCATTAGCAGATGCAGGCTGGGAATGTCCAAGCATGGTGTTTCATAAGGGGCTGGGCTGAGCAGCACAGCAGCAGTTGCAAAGTCAGTCTGGTAACAGGACTCATCTGGGACAGGGCATATAAACCCCCGTGGCTATACTGGTTTTAATAATTTCACAAATGCTGAGTCATTCTCACAACTTGCCAATTTAAGTGCTAGGGACTGAAAATCTATTTTCTCACAGATGAGTCCCTTGCAAGCCATTTGTCAGCAATTCTTACCTTGTCCAACAAATAAAATGAAATAAAAATGATCGCCTGTAGGCTTCTCTAAAATCCTCTCAGACCCATTATAATGAATGCATTAGTTTCATGGTGGAAAGCTGGAAGCTGACAGTGCTTTTAGCTGAAGACCTACCTCTCCTGGAGTGATCAATCACAGATGAATCAATGCTTTGAGCAACTGAGCCATGGGCAATAGCAGGAAGATTCTCTAATCTTAACTCTGAAGTTTACCAGTAATGCTGTGCTCAGCATCAGCTTTGGATGTAATGTGCATGGAATAGTGCAAAGGAGATACAGGAAATCTACTTATCTATTAAAACCCTACATTCAGCTTGGGTGGAAAAGGGCTGCATCTGGTTAGCACTGTTTCACCAGTGTCCCCAGTGTGTGCACTTTCTTACTTGATATGAGAGCACCGAAAACCTTGGAGGTGAAATGCACAAGTGATTTGCATGGAACAGCCTGATCCTCAGTCATGAGGCACACGGTTATGCATGCGAAATATGTACTCTGCTGCAGACTGAATTTATTGTGCAGTTTCTGCATAGGCTGCACCTGCTCCCTGCCCTCTCTTCAGGCTCTTCCTTCCCCTCCATTCCCAAAACACATTAGGAAATACCTTGCTTTTCTTCTAAGAGCATTACGTGTCAAAGGCACTTAAACACTGCTGACAAGACACCTCTCTTTTTTTCCTATTAGACTGCAGGCTGTTTGCCTCTGACCTTGCCTGTCTGTGTAGTGCTTAACTAAATCTGACGCCTTCAAATTAATTAGCATTTTGTAATAGTGAGCTTGCCAAGTATGAAGCTGTACAGTACCAGTGCCTCAGGAACTGAGTACAGCTTATGCACTGAGCAGAGCTAGACATGCTGTGTGCCTGCAGTGCAGGGGGAGAGGGGGAAGGCTGTCTTCAAGTATTACTATTATTTTTAATTTATGTTCAATGCAGAGGTGTCACATGGAGAATGTGACTGCTGTTTCTAATGCCCTCTGGAGATCAGGGGAACCTGGGCTTCTCCTGCCCCATTTTAGCAGCCCGTTCTCCAGGTTTGCTTTGTCACAGAGTCTCTGTTGATGTGGTGGCATCAATAATTCAGGGAAGCAATTTAATTGCATTACTGCACTGATAAAAAATGTGAGCAAGACCTGAAGTTCTCTCTTAGTGGTTCATCTGCATTCTGCTTCTCCAGCTCTGCTAAAAATGCTGTGTGTTTTTTGATGAGACTTTTTTCTCCTGTGTGCAGATTAGAGGGAGTTGATCGTATGCAGCATCTACCAACCATGTCATGTTCTTTACACTGTCCAGCCCTGTTTCCCACTTTTTTTCTCTTAGAGGATCTGTGACCCCTCATCCTGTCCCCAAGGTTGCTTTTCTGTCCCTGGGCTTGTTTTGGGGGTAGCAGAAATGCCAGTATGTTTGGCCAACAAAGCTTGTTTTCACATAGGTCAAGCACGGGGCTGTGCTTACCTCTAGAAGCAAACCATGTCTCACAGGGTGAAATGGCCCTGAAAGGACAGGCAATTTAGGGAAAAATGAAGTACATTTGCCAACTTTGCCAAAACAAATGCAGGAGGGGATTCTGCACTGCTGAAGATAGTTGCCCAGACACCCTGGAAGCAGTCTGTGACTGCTCTCCAGGTTCTTTTCTGCTACCCTGGGGAAAACCACATTTCTATACGTGCACAAACACTCCTGCAAAGCTTCTAAGCCACACAGAGAGATTCCCAGTCTGACACAAGTCCAGGTCTTAACACGGTGTGCTGTTTCTCTTGCCCTGAACACATCATTGCTTCTCTCCCCAGGGTCCTGCAGCTGGTTCTCTCAAGGATCCCATAAAAGCAATTTTAGAACTTCTTCAAACTTCTGATCCTGAGGGGATGAAAATAGCACTTCTGCCCATTCTAAAAGAATTTCCTGACCTCGGGTAATGCCTTTTATTGGTTTGACTTCTGTGCTTTCTTACATGATTACTTGACACCAGAAGACCTACAACAATATTAGTCCTGTGATACTTCTGCAGTGTGTTGGGCCAGGCACAGGGGCCATTTGAATGTACTCACTGGTGCCTGGTTTATAACTTTGTCCGACATGAACTGGTGGTGGAACCATCTGTGAAGGTGAAGGATGGATGAAGTTGCTGTCAACAAAGCAGAAATGCTGTGGAGAAGTACTACCTGAATGCAGAATTTACAGGCACATGTGTGTCAAATGCAGGTTTCAAGAACATCCTTAACTCAGGCATTTCATAACTTCCAAACCCTTGGCTTTTGGCTTCAACACTTCACCGAACCTTATATAACTAATTTCACAAATTTCTAGGTGTATTCAGCAAGAATATACACTTATATTTCTTGCAGGAAACTTAATAGAATTGAAACACAGCTTTTACTAGGAAGGAGAGATCTGAGCTAACTGCATTAGTTCCAAAGCCTGTGGTTTATTGCATCTATCTTTTGTTCTGATGTGCTGTGCTAGTGCCTGTGTTTTTCCAACTTGACAGGATTGCAGTTTAGAGCTCTCCATCACTGGATGCTGTGAAGGCCAAAAGTGTAAATACCTTCAAATGTGGGGGAGACAATTTATGGTAGATAATTATTTCAGTGCCTATTCAACATGACAGTCATGGTATAACCTGCAGCAAGGGAAGTCTCTAGACTTCTGTATGAAGGACTGCTGTAGGCAAAGAAAAAAACAAAAAGAAAGACAAAGAGATTATGTTATGCTTCATCTGGTTTCTTACTTCTTTTTTAGTTTACTACTTTTGAAGATGCTATTGAGCTAAAAAGCTGCTTATCTGATACAGCATAGCAATGATATATATATATATGTATATATATAGTATAGGAAGTGGGCATAGAAAATTCTCAGAAGACCCAGATCTCAGAGGAGGTCCTCCTGGTGTGAGTGGATGCACTGCTCTTGATTACAACAGATTTCTCTGTTTCAAGCTGTTTGGCTTGGTTACATTTGACTTATATCCAATATGGTGTTACCCTGCTCAACAGAACAGTGCTCTGCAGAACAAAATCCTCCTTCCAGATGAACAAGAATTAGCTCCATTTGAGGGGAGAAAAGATACCAGAAATGCTTCCCAATGGTCATACATTGAGTTATCTGAAACCTTTTATGATAGATACAGGCCTTTTTCTAGGAATGACCTGAGCTGAACATTTTCAATACTTCACAGGGATGCTGTGTGCCCTGGGCTTGGGACCCATGAGCTCAGCCCTATCCCACACAGCTCTTGGGATATGGTCTCCCCCTTAGGTAGCCAGAGGGTGTCAAAAAGCAGCTTCCAATCTTTGGTCTGGTCCAGCAAAACTGAGTGATAGGAAACAAGCTTTTTTTTATTTTCTTGACTCATTCACTGACCTGCCCTCTTATTGTTTTGGAAGGAAGGAACACCTGAGTGCAGTGCTGGACATCAAAGACTCACTCAGCCGAAAAGACAGAGCTGCTCTCTTGAAGGCATTTCACGATAATTACAGGGAATCGGAAACAGAAGCAAACTTGCTTTTTGCAGATATAGAAACAAAACCTAGAAAATATGGACTCTGTGGCTGCCTCTGCTGCTAGCAATGGTGGGTGTGTGTGAGTGTGCTTGTGTGTAACACGGGTACCTGCGCAGGTAGGCGTCCCTACTTGCAGGAGGTGGAGCTGTAGCTTCACCTCCCCAAGGTCCTCATTGGTCTATTACCTGGCTCTACTTCCCCCTCTCTGCCTTCAGACTTCCACATCCTGGAGGATCATGTTCTAGGCAGTGCAGGGTGCTGAATGCTCAGATGAGTGATTCAGGTTACAGCAGGGACAAAGGAGAATACAGCGCTCTTTCTCCCCATCTTTCACTCCTGTCTGTGTGTCCCTGCAGCAAGGTCTCTCTGCAGCATCCTGTCCCTCCCAGCTCTTACCCTCTGCATGGGCAGGGTCTCCCAGGCAAGTACTGTTTCCTCCTAGCAGGGCAAGCCAAGGGAACCTCTAAGTGATCCTCCTGCTTCCCTGGTGCCAAGGGGAGGGATATGTGAGCCCCACTACTGCCCACTCCATGGCAGCCGCATTAATTAAACCAGGTTTGGCCCCATTTAGGTGACTGTGCCATGCTGTGAGAGCCAGAGGCAAGCGTGCCTACTGCATGCTGGCAGCAGCAGCTGGTGGCAGAAGGGAGGAGGGTTAAAATCAGAGAGATGACTGTGACTGTAAGGTGTTAAATCCAATGGCAAGAATTGCCAAGGCTCATTTGGAGCACTTGCAATTGCCTTTCAGTCTCCCAAGGGACTCCTTTGTAGTCACAAATGGGCATTTTTATTTTTGGGGCGAGTAAGTTGCCGCAGATATTGAAGTTAAGCAGCTCCTCATGGTTTTAAAATACTTAGTGGAGAACATACAGCTATTTTCTTCACTTTAAATAATTAGCAACTTCTTGTTAGTCCAAGTTTATCCAGCTCCAGCTCAGAGATGGGGAATTTTGTTTTATGTCAGCCAGGTCAGAGCCCTCAGCGATCAGAAATAGTCCTGCTCAGTTAATAACTACAGATTGTCACCAGTCACCTTCTGTTGCATAAGCTGACTAGACTATCTCAGGTTGAGAAGCACAGTCCCTTTCCTCCTCCACTCTCAGATGTCACCATTTATTTATAGTTACCCATGTTAGCAGATCAGGGATGAGTTATGCAGGACTCTGCCCTCCAGGCACAGACAGGCAGCAGGCTGCCCTGGTAGCAGGGAGAGAAAGCAATTAGAGAAACAATTAATAAGCACACAAGCTTCCTCTGCTAATGAAAACTGATTCTGATATAATGAACTGGCTGTCAGCCACCCACGTTTATACCCTCCTTTAAAGAAATTACCCATAGCTTCACTTTTGCTTTAGTAAAGATATCGAGGAACATGATTTTAAAGCATTGTAAGTCACTTAATCTCCTATTTGCTGAAATCCCCTGGGTAAACAGGCTCCCAAATCCCAGCAGACCTGGCTGAGTCTGCAGTGTGTTGGACACACATGTCTAGCACAGTTTGGTGGCCTTATCTGAGCTCAGAGGTACCAGTGAAGGTGAAATTAGTTCTGGGATGTGCCACCTTCCTCCTTCCATCCCAGCCCTGTGATTTTGCTGCCATGCTCTGGGGTGTGACCTGTGGGCACTCTGGAAATCAGCTACTTTTTCCTAGCCAGGAATACATTTGTTCCTCCTGCTTATGGAGGTGGCAGGACTTTGGAAAAGCACTGGTTTTGGTTGTTTCATGTTAGCACGAAACGTCCTTCCAGAAGAGGAGTGAGAATTGGCTAGGGAGGGCAGGCAGCAGCAGGGGTGCTGCTCCAGGCTGTGGGCCCATGGATTGCTTAGCCCAGGAAGTGGAGGATTTCAGCAGGTAAGTGTCGATACAGCTTCATACAAGAGTGTGCACAGGAGGGATGTTTCTGCTGTTTGACTCTTGCACATGTTCTGATGAGTGCTATTTAATTACCCAGCTTTTTTCTTGCTTTCCCTCAGGCCTGCTGGGAGAAACATGAGGCCTTGGTCCGCTGTGCCAGAATACGCAATCACAGCTCCTTGAAAGCTTCACACACAGCTGGATGCATGCAGAAGCCCGTCAGCCATGGAAGACAATTCCTGCACATTTGCAGGAAAACCATGTGGCACAAATCCTATTCTTATATGTAAATTCCAGGAGAAGGATGAATGGGATATGGCAGAAAGACATTTCTTCAAAATTTCTTAAAGATTGCCACTCAGCTGAGTCCTAGTGGTTATTCCCAGGTTGTGGCATGGTGGCAAGTGTGGAGGAGGAAGAAGGTTTCCCCTCACCAAATTCCTCTCTGTTTCCATCCCTCGTTCCATGAAATCTCTAATGAAACCATGGACTGCTGCACCACATGGTGTCCCAGCATTGCAACCTCCTGAGGGATCCAAGACCTCTGTTAGGGAATCTTGCCTGGCGCATTGTGCTGGAAATTCCTGCAGGTCCGGGCACCTTGGTCTACCCCCCAAAGCCTGATCTGCACAAGGAGGGTGCAGAGATGCCTCTTCTCTCTCTCATGAAGGCTGTGACCTGCTTTGTGGGCAGCCTGCCATGGTGAGGTGTGGGATGGGAAACTCCTCCTGTATGAGTTTTACAGCTGGCTCTGGAGCATAGTCTTGCATTAATTTTTATACCTCAGTTTCTGGAAATTTCCTCTTGGAGAGGGAGGGGAAAGCCTCATGGGAAGCAGGCAGTAAAAGGAGCTGTTTGTCCCAGCCTCTGGGCAAGGTCTCTGCTAGTTTTCAGATGTAAATAGGCAGTTCCAAAGGGAAAACACTGACTTTTCTTCCTGGTTATCTATGGACTGGTCACAGTCCCTGAGCTGGGTGTAGTTCAAGGCCCTCCTTCACTGTTGTGTGAATATAGGCCATGACTGCTCCTCTCTGACACCATTAGCAAGCAAACAAACTCTACCTCAGATGTGCCAGTGCTTTTCTGAGCAGCCATTCTCCCTCAAGTCTGCTTCCCTAACAAGAAAAGGGAAAATTTGTGCATAAAATGTCTATGCGTGATGTGTCATACCCTGGGAAATGCAGACCCAGCTGGGTGCTGCCACATTCTGCAGTGCTGTGCCATCACCCCAGGGAACAGGTGTCCCATCCTAGAGCTCTGCATGCAGACAGGGTTCTGTGAGCTGGACAGGAGCCAGGGCAGGTTTGTAATTGTCATTAGCTTTGCTCCTGGCGCAGTGCTGAGTGTGGGGTGAGTGTCAGAGGAGCAGGAAGAAACAGGTTGCTCCACCTCCAGGGAGTCCTCTGTGTACTTTCAGGGCACCAGGAGACCTTGGCACTGTTACACTTCGTCCTTCACATCACTGAAGGGCAGTGAGAGGAGCCTGTGGCCTGCCTGCTCCTCCTGACTGCACAGCTGCTCCAAAAGCCAGCGCTGGTGTTCCTCACATTTTATAGCTATCCATTGTGGCTTCAGTGAGACCTTCCCTGGGATGTGGGAAGGCTGGGGAATCTGGGGGAGCTGCAGCCTGGCTGGGTGGGCATGGGTTGGGATGCAGAGCTGGATGAGCACCTGCCTTCTGAAGGTTGCCAGCCCTGCCAGGCACTCTGGGCCAGTCACCCTCCCCTCCTGCCAAACTGCACATTTCTTTAAGGGTGGGAAGGGATGAGAGACCTGGATGGCAGGCCCTATTGTGACAGCAGGGTCAGCGTCAGCCTCTGCCAATAGGGATTTCAAGCAACAAGCCTTCCAGAGAAAATAAATAGAACCCTCTCTGACATTTCGATCACTGTCGGGCTAAAAATAATCCTTCCGCATGCGGACAGCTCTGGCCACACACACGGCAGTGTCTGTGTGTGTCTGTGCCGTTTGACATCCGCAGCCAGACAAGGGTGTGTTCTGCTTGGAATCAGCAGCTGGGAGCCCCGAGGGATGCCAGGCTTGCCATTGCTGTGTGCGCATCAATGAGGTTTTGTAGCAGCAAGTTTCTGCACTCTGTGTGAAGCATCCAGTCATGGAGAGACCAAATAAAGACTTGAGTTTGTCCATGAAGTTTAGTGTTGTTGGCACAAGTGAAGTTTTCCAGAGACAGAGGGCCCAGGGATGTGGGCTGAAGTGGGCAGGGGGGGTGATGGGGAGAGGCGGCCTGGTGTGGAGGCAGATGGTGTGGGTGGGATGTCCTTGGGCACCCGCAAGTGACCTGCGGAGAGCAGATGGTGTGTGGGGAGGCTCCTCGTGGCTCCCCAGGAGGAGAGGCAGTGGCAGGGATAATGCTGGGTCACTCCCTAGGACTGTTTGAGGTGATCAGGGAGGGGAGGAGAGGCTGCAGGGAAGGAGAATGTGGGATTTTCCTTGTTTGATGGAATGGATAAGGGATTTTAATCCACTCTGTTGTGTGACCTGAACTTCCCAAGTGATCCAGCCTCCTTCTTTCTAGCCTTCACCCTAACCTGGGGTTAAAGCACTTGTGTGGGATTTGCACCACTCTCTGCAGAGGGCTGGAAGCAGGGTCACACTCAGGATCCTTCTGCAGGATTACCTTGTGGCCTTGGGATGTGGGCAGGGACAGCCCTGCCATTGCCACCAGCCTGCCAGCGCCACCACAGAGCTGTGCTGTGCATCTCCCATTTGGCCTTGCATCCAGTGACTCCACCTCTGCAAGCAGGACAGGATCCCTCAGAGGTTCCCTGCACAAAGTCCCTCTCCCACTCCCTTTGCACCCAAGGCTTCACTGGGATCCCCTCGGCACAAGGGTTGTGCCACTGCCGTGTTCACCCATCACCCAGACCTGCCAGGCTTGGGATGTGGGCAGGAAGGAGTGACAAGCTGCTCTGGCTCTTTTGGAAGCTGTGCTCCATCACCTCTCCAGCTCTGCACTGGGCAGAAGGGTTGTGTGATGAGCAATGATTTGTCACCCGAGTCCCCCACACAGCTCGAGGCCAGGGTCTGGCTGCCTTCTTTGAAGTGCTGCTTGCCAGCCAGTCCCCTCATTTGAGCTCTTGTCTCCGAGGGTCACCTTCAGTGCTTGATGCTGAGGACAGTGGAAAGCAGATGCTCCTTAATTACGCTGCAAGATCTGAGGAAAGGCCTGACATTTGCTGAGGCGCCACCTGTGCTTCCCTGGTTTACTTAGTGGCTTTGCCAAGGATGTGACAGAGAATGGAGGGCTTGATAGTGAAAAACACAGGTAATACTCTAGTACATGCTGAGCTCTGTTGAATATCAAATGTACATGAGGAGAATCAATCTCTAAAACTGTGAGAACTCAGAGAAGGCAAACCTTCTGATTGAAAAGTTATATAGTAAATTGTGTTTTATTCCCTTCCCTCCCAGGAAGAAACTCATACGTTAATCCCACTATTAATCAGAATAACTTGCACCCACCTTTGAGGCTTTCTTCTCCAGCACCCAGCTGGGAGTGATGCCTGGTCCATGGGTGGGGAAAGGGGTGTGAGTGTGATGGGCAGCATGGCAAAAGCCACCACAGGCTATTCCCCCCGAGCACATCACTAAAGGCTGGATTTTAAGGCTGAAATGCCTGTCTTTACCGCAGCACCCTACTGTCCACGAGGAAAAGACGAGGAGGAGGCACTGGCGTGGGCTGAGGTCTCTGGCTCTGCAGCAAGGGCTGGGCTGGATTCCCCCAGTTCCCCCAGCGGCCCTGTGGACACCCGGACTGGGAAGGGTACACTCCTGGTGCCATCTAGTGGCACTGGAACATAAAAAGGGCCGTGGCTCTTTAATGTTTATTATTTGCGTTATTATTGTGGGGCATTACAGGGAAATATGCCTACGTGAAATATCAATTGTGTGGGCTGGGAGTGGCCCCTTACCAGAATGTGAGACTTGCAGGATAACAAAACGCTGGGAACTTTGCTGTAAAGTAGGGTGCACAGAGAACTTAGATGTCTCTGCCTGCAAAATAACCAGCAGGTTTATGGGAAGATTGGAAAAGACAGTGATGAGCAGGATAGTTGGGATGTGTCCTGTGCTTTAGAGAAACAGCTGGAGCTTGTGAGTGTGTAGAGGAGAGGTTAGGAGGCAGTGCTGCAGAGCCAGGACCCAAGGACCTGATTTCTTCCCACTCCACAGCAGCCAGGCTTCCTGCTGCATTAAAGGACTTTAGGATAAGGTTTTAGTTGCCTTAATCCAACCTAAGGCCACAGGTTTCTGCCCTCACCCCTGCGTGCCTCCTCACCACCCTATCGTGTGGCTCCACTTCTGAGACAGCAAATTAGCAGCCAAAATAAATAGTTGTGCATGGGTTTGCCTCTCCTATTTGCTTTTCAGGAGCTCTGGTTACATCTCTCGGAGCTCCAGCTGCCAGCTTCACACCCGCTAACTCTCCTGTCTCCTATTGCTATCCTGGTTTTCAACCTGGTCCCAGCTGCCCTTCCTGAGCTGCCCCCCCAGGAGCTGTGGTTACCTGTCCTGTCCAGCTTGGCTCACACAGCCTGTATGGGGCCATAGCATATTGCCACAATGGGCTGTTCTAAAAGGGGTGCCAGTCTGCCAGCTAAAAAAAATGGACTGAGTTTAAAGCAGATGCCGGGAAAACACCTGTGTTTCAGGGCTGGGACAAAGTACTAGCAAGAGCAGACTATCTGGAGCTGTTTGTTAAATCATATACCCTTGCAGGGGTTTGGAAAAATTGTAAAGTCAATCTTGGTTAACAGATGAGTGTGAGATTTTTTCTTCACTGGATTCTACCCTCTGAACTTCTTCACACTGATCTTTTGTGCCGGACAAAATGAGCTTGTGCTATGAGGAATGATGTCATTTTATTCCCTTCCAGGCTGCCCAGTGCTGAGAAAGATTCAAATCTTCATTCCCAGACGCTTGCTGCAGCTCCTGCTGATGGTGCCGCATGGTCCGTGGCCCATTTTGCCCATGCTGGGGTCTCATCCAGCACGATCCAAACTTTGGAGGGAGAGGAGGGTCTGGGAAGGGGAAGAATAACCCATGCTGAGGTGTTGCGGCTCAGGGAGAAGCTGGGGTAGATGTTAAGCATGAGCTTTTTATTGAGAGATCTGTGGAAGAGGGGGGAGAACCCTCCTGAGCACAGCTGAGGGATGACCCCTCAGCCCGGCACCAGCAGGTCCCCTGGCAGAGGGGCCGCGCTCAGGGCAGCCCCCAGCCCTGCCCTGCCTGTGTCACTTCGTCCCCTCCAAAGCGAGGGTCTGACTGCCCCAGTCCCAGCGGACCCCCGGCTGCCTTCTCCCGGCTGCCGAGCGCCCGTGTGGAGCCGGGATCCGCCACTAGATGGGAGTAAAACCTGCGGGAACAGCCGGGCCCACGCGTGGGGGCGCGGGGCGGGGGATGCCCCTCAGGGTTCGCACGGGAGGCTTTCTCCTGCGAGACACGGGCCCAGCGCCAGTGCCGACTGTCGCCCATTGGCAACTGGTAGCTGATGTTCCTGAGCCCTGTCCCACCGACTGTCAGCTTTAAAACTCAGGGCAGTGGAGTTGGGCTCATTTGCAGAGACAAATCTGCCTCCTCTTCGGACCACCGTAAGACCGATACGGGCTTCAGCCCTGTCCTAACACTCATCTGAGCCCTGGGGTGGCTCCTTGGTCCCTCAGTCTCGAGGGGCTCCCTTCTCCTGTTTACACTTAGGTCTCCCATAAAATCGCCACCAACTCACTCGTCTTTCCTCCCTGGAATGTCAGCCCTGGCAAAAAAGCTGTGCCCATCCTTGCTTTGCCTCCTTGCCTGCCCTGAGGAAAGCCCTGCAGCCAAGCTCCACTGCCTCAATGGGGTTTGCTCACCCCGGGGCTGCTGCAGCTGTCCTGGCTGGCCCTGGCTCAGGCCTGTGCCCAGAGGACAACAGGTGTTCTGGGGAGTCCTGTGGCAGGACTTTGTGCTGCAAGGGGAGAATGCCATGAGGAACAGGGTGCGCTGTGTCATAGCTCAAACCTGTGGTGGTTTCTTTATAAAGGTTGTCCTGGGCCAGTGGGGATGTAACAGGGAGCCTCCTGCTGTTTCATGTCCTGCATGGTCATTGATAACTGTCAGCAGCACTTTCTTGGCTCCTTCTTAAACCAAACAAGGCCAGGCTGGTGGAACTCAGACCACAATATCATAATCAAAAATAGTCATGCCTGAAATGTTTTCCCCAAGAGTGCCTGATAGCCAGATGGACTGGGATTATTGTGAGCACAGTGGGAAATGTCTCTGTGTACCCAACACTTGCTGCAGGGAGGGAGGAGAAGTGGCAATGACTGCAGGAGCCAAGTGCCCATTTCCTGTGAGGCAGACTGAGGCTCAAGAAACAGAGCTCTGTCATCATCTTCCCTACTGCCTACCTAAAATATAGTACCCTGGAGGAATGTGGAGCTGCCAGTGAACCTTAGGCATTCACAACATATGAGGAAGAGTTGAATGAGTGGTTTCCTGAGACTGATCAGGGAAGAACTGCCATCACACGACCAGGGCTTTGTATCAAACCATTGTGAAGCTGAATTTCCCTGAAGACTGCTTTGCCTTCCCTGCTTTGTCGTGGCTTCCCATCCTGCTATTGCACTTCTTTCTAGAAGCAATTTTTACCTCTTTGAGGGCCAACGTCCTGTCTAGGCCTACTTTCTTCTTTAAATTAAGCTGTGTTGGTTCCTTCAGTGCTTACTCAGATGTCACATTTCTGGTCTGTCAGTCATTCTCCCTCTTGCCTTTTGGAAGCTGAAGTGCCAAGAGCGGACACTGCACAGTAGCCAAGCTATGACAATGACAGCTGGAGTAGGGGAGTTTCTTTCCGTGTTGTCCTAGTGTCACTCCTTTTTGCATTTCCTAGCTAGAGATTTCCTTTCTCACAGCAATGTGCTGGCACAGCCTGTTCGTGACCTGTCATTAGTCCGGAGTGTTTGAATTTTTGCGGAGTTATTACTGAATGGGTAATTTCCTCTCAGTGTTTGTACAGTTGTTTACTTCTGTTGCATTGCCATATGCTGTTCTTGTTGTGTTTGAACTGCATTCTATTGGTTTTTTAATTTTCCTGGATAATTCTGAGATGAGATTCTGTCCCCTGTCTCTGGCCACCATGCTTGCAGTCCCTGAATCTCTCGTAAGCATTCTCTGCATTTCAGCATTCAAATCATTAATGAATCTGGCTCAGATGAGGATCCTGTGGACTTGCAGTCAATACCCCCTGTGGTTTTGCTCAGATCATGGATCTCTATCCAGTTTTGTGTCTGCCTCCCAGAACCTCTGCAAGAGTGGACTCCCAGCCCGAGGTCTGTATGTCCAGAGAAAGGTGTGGTGCTTCCTAGGCCTGTGACAAGCCACGGTCAGAAGTCGTCTCTCCCTCATTTATTTACATGAATGGTACTTGAGACAACGTTAAAAATCTTGTTAAAGTCAACAGCCCCAACCATCCCACCTGAACATGAATAAGAACTTCTTTGCTGCGAGGGTGACTAAGCACTGATTTTCAAAAGGAGCTTGGGCACAATCCTGAGTAACATGGTCCAGGGGACCCTGCTTGAGCAAGTAGGTTGGATTGGTGTCTTGGTTTGAAAGACAGGTGTCTGCCAAGGAAGGCAGGAGTCTCCCTTGAAATGGAAAAAAAGAATTGCAACCGCCTTCCCTCCGAATTATTATGATTTTGAAATTAAGGGGCTTTCAGGCAAAGATATGAGGAACAAGAATAACAGTTCTTTACTATTATATATCTGTATGTGTATAACCAGTCAAACAAACAACAATAGCTATGGCAGTAACAGCAAACAATCACAAACCCAGTGCCAGCCTTCTCGGCTGTCAGGCCCTTTCCCCTCGGGTGCAGTTCCGCTCGCAGCCGGCAGGGGCGCTGGCGGCTCCCGGTGAGCAGGGCAGGTGCGATGGTTCCCCCGCGGCTGCAGGGGGCGCTCCGGAGCGAGCTCGGGAAACCCGCGGCTCTGGTGCCCTGGGATCCCGGGAAGGGATGGAACAAAGGAGCTTCACAAACCCCTGGGCAGCCGATCCCAGTGTCCGGCCGGACCCTCGGGAACAGCAGACTGGAACAGCAGGCTGGAACGGCAGGGACGAGCACAAATCCCGGGTGGCAGACGAGGTGTATCGAACTCCGGAGCTGCGGCGGGAACCCCCGGAGGTCTGGGCAGGCAGGGCGAGCGGGGCTACAGAGTAGTGAAGGCTCAAAGCAACGGCGGGGGCAGGGCGGCCACAGCCCGGTTCCCAGCGGGGCAGGGAAAGGCGGGCTTGGGAATCCTGGGGTTTCTCCGGCAGAAGGAAGGCAGCCGGAAAAGCAGAAGTCTGCAGTGCTGACGAATTCCTTCCAGCCTCCCTCTCCATCCAAAATGCTGAGAACTCACCGCCCACAAGCCCAGGTGAAAGAGAGTAGTACAGCTGGACCTCTCCCCCTGTGGCCTGGTCTTTTGTTTTTTTTAAGCACCCAGTAATTTGTCCCCCTGGCAACATGTATGGGGAAAATTCTTTAAGAGAAAAAGAAAACAGAAGGAGAACTCCTAAAACCCCAACAACTGGATGACCTTCAGTGGTGCCTTCCAACATTACCCATTCCACGATTCTGCGATCAGCAGCTGCTCTGCTTTCAGGCAAGTGAAACTCCTGCCCTGGAGGGAAAGCAAATAGATTTAGGCAGAGCAAATTTGATTAAAACAGTCTTGGTGTATTGTCTTGGTATTATTCTCATGCTGAAAACTCTTTAATTCTACTGATATTTTTCTAGGAAATGTCTTTTAAGATCAGCACTGCTTGCTCTTGCCCAGAGAGTGACCTCCCTCTTGGCCATTGAGGTGGATGACCGGCTGCAGGAGGGCTTTTCCAAATATGCTGTGCTGGGACAAGTTGGGTGGATGAAATCCACCTCTGGAAGCCTCTGGTTTATTTAGGCTGCAGTGGGTGGACAATTTGTTAGCATTATCTTACTTCACTGACTTTTTGCCAGCATCATTGGCATAAGCAGCCCCCTCTGCATGTGTGACCTCCCCTGTGCTAGTGCAGCTCTTGGGGGCTGGGCAAGTGGTGAGGGGGATGACAGAGGCCAAGGCTTCTGCTGGAGCAGGTTCACCTCTGACCACTTAAAATTGTATTCCTGTGGTGTTTCTCAACCCTCGGTACTGGCATCTGTGCTTCAGCTTTCCAGTTGCTCCCCAGATGCCTGTGCCACAGTTTTACATTCATCTGGAATTTGAACAGCTTGTTTTCTTTGCATAATTCCTTCTTGAACTTCAAGGGATTAAGGAATTTATGATTCAGCTGAATTCCCAACATGCTGCACATCCTCCTACTGGATTGGGAGGTTTCTTCATGCCTTTAATATTATGTCCTGAGGAGCTGCTTGCTCCTCTAAATTCCTCTTTCCTCTTAGACCAACCTGCCCCAGGGTCTCTCCTGTTTTATCTGTGTCTGTTACCTGCTCTCACTTACTTCATTTTTCCAGTTCCTTCCATCCTGAGAATTGACATTACTCTGGTCCTCCCATGCCTGGTCCTGTTTTCCTCTGCCCAGAGCTGGATCCTTTCTCCCACCCATGAAGAGGGGGATCAGAAAAGCAGTACTGAACCCTGTGTACTCAATGCAGGGGTGAGGAGCACTTCCCAGGGCATCAGTGGAGGCTCAGGCTCACAAGGGGCATCCTTAGAGTTGAAGCTGGCAGCCCCCAGGTACAGCTAAATGGAGCTTCTCTGGAAGGAGTCGGGGAGACAGCAGCAGAGCAGGGGATCCTGGAAGGAAAGTGTGGTCTCTCCAAAACAGCAGACTGGGGGATATTAGAGGTCTGAGGAGGGGGATAGCCCAGAGGCTGAGGGCAGCCATGCCGCACCCCCATGGGTGCCTCCAATGCTGACAGCATCTGCTCAGCACAGGGCTCTTTTGGAAATGGGAGCTACCCTGAGTGGGTGAACTCCAGATTAACCACTTCTGCAGCTGAGCTTCAGGCTGAAAAGTCTGTAGGATCCCTGGGGACACTAAGGCACACGGCCCTGGGCATAACTATCACACATCAGTGCTGTGCCTTAGTTTCCATTCTAAAGCTGCAGTGCTGCTGCTGCATGTCCTGTCGTGTTTTGTCAGGCGTGTCCCAGCTGTGGGAAGGTGCAGGGGGTTTGTCTGTCCTGTCTCACTGCAAGGCCCTGCAGGCAAACCTGGGCTGGTGTCTGGCTCATTTGTGTCCTGGTCTTCAGCAGAGTCTGAGCTGCCAAACCCCCCGGGTTAAGGTGTGTGTTTAGGGCTGTCCCTTTCCTATACCAGCAGAATGCTGGGGCTTTATTTAAAGGCTGTAAGGATGCAGGAAAAGAAGTGATTCTGGTAAATCACATGTCCCTCCAAGGATTTTGAAACTGTCCAGGCTGCCAGACATGACACAAGCTCATATTTCAGCATGCTTTAAGCACTGTGTCAAAGCAAGGCTGTAGCTACCAACAAAGGCAGAGCGTGTCCTGAGTAATTTGGCTGGAAAATCCAAATTACTAAGATCCCAGTTCTTCCATTTGTGGACAAATGACAGAACACTGCACTGCAGGAACAGCACTCTGAGTTCATTTAGGTGCCATCTGATTTCCATTTTCATAAAAACAGAGATGTTTATGTTAGCCTCCAATGTTTTGCACAATGCTGGGCTCCTTTGGTTTCAGCACTGATGAAATTCGCCTTTCACCTCAGATAGGATGCAGATGGGTGCCTTTCTCCCGGCCATAAGTGAGGGCTGGAGACAATTCCTGTGCTGGCCAGGTTCTCCTGGGACTGCCAGGCTCTGCCAGCACAGGCAGGGCAGCACTGCTGTGCCACTGCGGTGCTGAGAGTTCGATACCAAGAGCAAAGGCTGTTCCCCAGCCTGAGCTGACACCTCCAGCATCACCCCCGGGCTGTGCTTAGAGCTGATGTCAGGGGGCTTGGACACAAGGGTAGCAGCCTGTCCTCTAACAGCCACTAGTTTTGGAAAGGAAAGTTTTGTTGTTGGCCAGGAGGATCTCCACTGAAGTCTCTACTCCATGCCTGCGTGCAGGAGAGACATGTCCCAGTAATGGATGTGTGGTCAGCAGAGGGTTCAGCGGATGGGTCTAGACCATGAACAAGCTGGACTTGCTTAACCTGGCAAAAAGGAAGACAAAGGATAATTTAACATCAACTCACATGAAGGGTGGTTACAATGGTGACAGAGTCAAAATTTTCTCAGTGTCAGCAGGTGACACACCAAGGGAAAATGGGCACAGGTTGTAGTTTGGAAAGTTCAGGTTCAACATCAAGGGAAAACTTCTTCCCTAGGAGATGATGCAGCCCAGAGAGGTGGCAGACTTGCCACTTGAAGGTTGTTCAAGACTTCTCTAGGCAAAACCATAGGATGACCTGAGCTAGTATTGGCAATGGTCCTGCTTTGAGTGGAAGGTGGAGTGGAGCCTCCAGAGCCCACTTCCAGCTCTGAGCCCTGTGGCCAGGCCAAACTGACTTACAGCTTGTGTGAGTGCTTATGTGTAATGGAGCATGTCTTCTCACCTGCCTGAAAATAAACAGGAAATGAGAGCTCTGTGGGCTTTGGCAAGTTTGATGCAACAAGGGAGGTAGATGGAGCAGAGGGCTGGTGAAGGACACATCTGTAATTTTACAACACTGACCTATTGTACTAAGAGAAAGGACAAACAAAGAGAGGGGAAACATAATAGACTATAGGGGTTTGCATCTCCTCAAAGGCAGGAGTCTTCTTCTTCACCCCACACTATGTGGGACAGACAAAGTCCCTACCAGGGACCAGATAAGAGCAGAATAGAAGGACAGGAATTTCCCTGTGTCACTGGATGATCCTTCCCAGTCTGAAGCATGTTGCCATCAAGGACCTACATTTTTGTATTGCTTCCTGGGAAGCAAGGCCTCCCAAGAGGCTGTGGCAAGGTTGGAATTTCCCACAAGGCCCTGCTTTCTCAAGTAATTGAACCAAGAAGTGGTGCTTGCTTGGAATGTTTGTTCTTGTTGACATGACTGAAGCATAAACACATGTCCCAGCTGCATGCGAGGACATGAGGCAGAGCTCCAGGCTCCCTTTAAGTCCAGAGTAAAAAGATTTGGGAGTTTTTTATGAGGTAAAGTTGACTGGAATTAATAAATGCAATTTATGGAATTTATAAATGGTCTCTTGTAAAGACATCTTCTATATTTTACATAGCATCATCTTTGGTTTGTTTTTCTACTGGTGACAAGAAGAAAGAGAAGAGAAGATGATTTTTGTGAAGAAATATGAGAAGACTGATTTACCAATCTGACTTACACTGCCTTTGGAATTGAAAATGAGGTTTGGCAGTGTCTGAGGGTGACCTTTCACAGTGTCACTCACTGCTTCTCTTGAACCTCTGGGCACTACACCAAAATTATTAAAATAAACACAAATTTTGGGTAGTATGGAGCCAAATGACCCAATGCACAAACCTCAAACATCTGGGGCATCTGGGAGCGGGTGCAGGATGGCAGCATGGCTCAAGCCAAACATCTCTCCATCCCAGCATCCTCTACATGCCAGTGTCAAGAATAGATGCCCAGGGATAGCTGGAGTGGTGGGAGAGGCATGAACCACTCCCTTGTATTCTCCCATACCCCAACACTTTTCAGCTTACACATTTCTTGAGCCAGAGCAGTGTCTGTGTTTGAGAGCCCTCAATGCTGTTTTGTTCTTCCTGCCCCTTCTCCAGGACTGTTTCCTGCTTTCAGCTGAGCTTTTAGTAACCACAGCATCCTGCAGCAGGAGCTGCTGCAGCCTAATTACACCTTGTGCAAAAAAAGCTTCAGTTTTCTGGTTTTGGGTTATGTACCTACTGCCTTCATCTGATACCACTTGTGTGGGAAGAGACAGTTTTCCTCTTTCCACCCTATTTAGCCTTCCACTATTCTGCAGACTCCCATCCTCAGCTGGCCCATTTCCAGCCTGAATAGTCCTATCCTGCTCATCCAGAAGCTCTGCCATGTCTTTGCTCTGGACCTTCTCCTCTGCTAGCACCTCTTTAAGGTGGAGGGATCCAAACTGGACCAGTTCTTGAGCTGGGGCTGCCATGAGTTTTTGTTATGACATGATTTCCTGCTCCTGATTTGTTCACTTTCCCCCCCCTCTCTTAGTAACTCCTCACATTGAATTTGAAGTTTCTTCTCTCTTCCTTTCATAGGTAACATTTCCACAGTGCTATCTGCCCAGGGTCTCATTTGGCTCCCCTGTTTTGTATGTAAAATGAGAATTTGCTTCCCTTTGCATAATCTCCTCCGCCACTTGAACACCTGTTTGCTAAGCATCATAAGGTCACCTTTACTGCCATGAGCCATTTGGTGTCATCTGCAACAGCTGTCACCTGCCTGTCCACCTAGCCCAGGTTTCTGCAGAGATCCCAGCACAACCTTACATAGAAGAACAGCCCTCCAGTATGAAAATTTCACCTTATTTCCCATCTTTGCTGTTACTTGTCCTTGTGAGAACCTCTCACTCACCTGTTGCTCCCCAGTTTCTCTCCAAGCCTATGGCGAGAG
This sequence comes from Corvus hawaiiensis, assembly GCF_020740725.1. Classification (NCBI taxonomy): domain Eukaryota; kingdom Metazoa; phylum Chordata; class Aves; order Passeriformes; family Corvidae; genus Corvus; species Corvus hawaiiensis. Next base: position 10,296,813 of record NC_063218.1, read on the forward strand.
CTTTCCAAGTGCCTTTTGGAAACCTCATTCAGCTACAGCCTCTCCCCTGTGCTCCCTTGCTCCCCATCCCTGAACCCCTGTGGGTTGGTGAGGTGCCAGGCTGGGCTGGTTCTTCCCTGGTGAATCACTATGAGACAGGCCAGAGGGGTGCTGGCCAGGTGCTGGTGACACCTGACACAGGGGCCCACACTTGGTGGGTATCCTCCAGGTTATTTGAAGACATCCAAGGGCTGCCTTTGCTGCAAGGTCTGTGCCTGCTGCCCTGCAGATCCTGATCTGGAGGGAGCTTGCTGGTCCCTGCTCCAGTGAAGGACACTTCCTGGGCATTGGGCCACACTGCAATGGGGTTACTGATGCTTTGTGCTCCTCCAAGGCTCACCCAACAGTTTTATGCTCTTTGCACTTGAATCTGCTGCAAAGGAGACAGATCTGCCAGGTTTCCTAAGGCTTTCCACCTGTCTGTCCAAGCATATCACAGACCTACCCTTTCTCCTTCCACACACTACATTTGAGTTTTGCATCCCAGGGCAGATGGTTTCCTCTGTGTTGTCCCCAGCATTTTGAATTTTGTTTCACAAGAATCGTAGAGAGGCAGATGGGGACTTGCTGGTGAGACTGCTGCCTTACACCAGGGGTGTCCCAGATGTGGTCTGGAAGACATCCTATGGGGACAATCCACAGCACCCATAACAATGGCATTCCTCCTTGCTTCTGATCATCCTGGAAGTTGTTCACTCAGTTTCAAGCAGACATGCTTTGAAGCTAAAACTGTGAGTACAGAGAGGGTCCTCAGCTTTAGATCTTGTAGATGTCTTTTTTCAAAGTGGAAAGTCAATATGTGACAGGATCATTGTGACAGAGAGTAATGGTGTCTGTGGAAAGGACACACAGATGATAGCTGAGGTAAACAGATGATTTTCTGGGGTTACTTAATGGTAAAAACAGTAATTTTTTTTGTGGTGGGGAAATGACCCATTTGTGAGTGGGAGGGAGTGCATGTGTTTAGGGATGCTGTTCATGTGACAGTCACCCTCACATGGTGGGTCCCATGTGGGGCTGGCCTCTGCTGTTGGCTTACAGCAGTGCAAAGCCCATGGGTTCCAGAGCGAGATACAGACAACTTTGAATACAGGAAAGTGATATAAATTGCCAGATTTCCAGGAGCCCCCAGAAACAAAATTGTTCCAAAGCTGTAGAGTTTCTTTAGGCAGGTCCTGAGACCCTGAGATAGTGTGGAGGTGGGCAGCTGCCCTGGGGCATGGGGTGGAATTTGGGTTATTCCCTCCAGCCTGGTTTGGCTGGGTTGCTCTCCTTGGCCAAGGACACAATAACCTCTCTATGTCCCTGCTTTCTGTAGGGTAGTTAAAAACTTGCTTGTTCCAGTCTGCAAAAGCTGATTTACAAAAGAAATAAAACCTCTAGGGCTGTGACACTCATCCTTCAGCAAGACCAACCCCTTTCTGGAATACACCAAGGAGCTCCGGGAAGAAAATTCTGCCTCAAAGCATTAACTTCCTGGAGCTATCCTTCTGTGGGAAAAGACAGTGTTTCAAGACCTAATGTCCTTCCACATCCTGGTCTTTTCCCAGCATAAATAGCTGCCTGGTGTTTTCTGACCAATTAACCTGGGTTGATTGAGATGCAGGTTCAGTATGTGTCTGGCAGCCCAGGGAGTACCACAGCCATCCCAGCTCAACATGAACAGACATGATCAGGGACAATGGAAAATTTGATGTAAAATCCTGTGGTAAGAATTCACTGACTTTGTTTGAGGTTGGAAACTTTCAGATAAAGAAGTGAAACTGGACCATGCAACAAAGAGAAAAATGGGAGTTATCCACTGAGCAACTAGTGACACAGGGAACATACGGGAGAAGTGACCTGCTGTGGCAGAGCTGTGGTCTTGCTGCACCAAGATATTGCAGGATCTTTACATCTTCTCTGATTCCTGTGTCCATCATTTCTGTTATTCCCTGGATATGACTGTTTTTAAGGGTGAAGACTGGCACCAGGTAGGCAGCAGAGGGGTGTGGGGCAGCAAGAGCAGCAGGAAAATATTATCTGTTGGTCCTACTGCAAGGGTGGTGAGGTGTGTTTCATCATGCTGGAGCAGGAATAGCTCTTCCAGGTTGACTTTTCCTTTTTCACACAGATTCCAGCATGGATGATGATAAAGGTGCTGGAGGAGAGGAGATAAACAAGAATGGTGGCAACATATGGTAACAGCATCATCTGATGGGAGTCCTGATGAGAATGGCTATGGTCCAGTACAACTGAAACCACCCATGAAGTGTGATTAGACTAATTTGCACAGTTCATGAGCTGTCCATTCCTCATGTCCTTGCCACATCAGTTTTGCAACAGTTAAAAAAAGAAAACAAAACCCAGCCATTCATGGTGGTCAGGGAAGGAATGCAAGACCCAGAAGTCCCACAGGGATGCTCTCTGTCATCTCTGTCCAGGCCCCAGCAGCATGCACTACTGGGACTTTCCAAGTCACATCTCGCATCTCCTTGCTGGCGCCTTTTGCACCACAATGCCCCAAGTATTGCACAGTAGATATCAGGAGGGAGGGCGGTGGGCTAGTTTTCTCCACTGCCAAACTCATTGCCTTAGCCTGATTGAAAATGTAAGCTGGTCTGGTGGCCAAAGAGTGCCCAGGTACCTTTGGGCCCGGGCTCAAAAACCAGCTGCGAGACCACAACATGAGTCCCAGGGCCAGGCACATCTGTGTTTCATCTCGTGGTCTGTAAAATGCAGATCAGCCCTTTTTCCCAGTGCACAGAGGGAATAAAGTTGTCACCGAGCTTTGATCCTGGGCACAAGGGACCATCTAAATAGATGGTTGTTCCATGGAGGGACAAGGGCAAGAACCTCTTCTCCCACTGAAACAGCAGTGGGGTTTGAGTTGGTGGGAACACTGTGGGATTCTGCAGGGCTATTGCTGTGCATGTGGTCTGAAAAAAAGTGTAGTCCACTTCTTGAAGAATCTTTTGGCTTGGCTTGATTCCATTTACATTGTCAGCTGAAGCATGTTTCAGTGGTACCAGACAAGTGCTTTGCACTGGAGATACAAAGCAGGCAGCACCTTATAGCAAAGATTTGTAAAGCCAGTCCTGTCCAGATTATCTATGTGCTTAAATCTATGCAGAAAAGAATGACTCAAAATCACTTGTGAAGCTAAAACCAAGTATAAGTATAGAAATATGGATTGTATCATATTGAGCCAACTTGCAGGTTTTAGACTGCAGTCTAAAACAGACACAGGCTGTTTGCATCTGATTTCTCCCAGCCATTGTTAAGGAGACTTGAGATTGCTCAAAGTTCTCTTGCCAATGCTTTCCTGTAATGAGGGTTAAGTTAAAGCAAATAAACACGAAGTGAGGCAAACACAATTCAACTGTGTGGAGGAAGGCCAATAAAAATAATGCTTAGGTCCTTATTTTTGTCTTGATGTGGGCTGACCTATTGCACACACATTGTGATGTCAGCTGGACTGGGGCACAATGATATATGTGTGTACTGCTCTGCCGGAGACACTGGACAGCTCTGCTTGTGCTTGGAAACATGGCTTGGCTGGGGACCCAAATGGCCTCTTCCCCACAGAGATGTCCTCTTCCCCACAGAGATACAGGCTAGAGAGCATGTTGGACAGGAAAGGAAAGTGAAAGAGCAGAGGAAACATGAGACTAAGGGCTGAGAGGGCATGTGCATTCCTGGGCTGATGAAATTGCCATCTGTCTTGGTTCTCTGCAGGGTAAACACAATGCCCACGATGCCAAGGAGGCTGAGGACAGCAATTGTGCAGCTGCTGGTCTGAGGGATGTTCAGCTGCCATGGGCTCCCTATGCACCTCTGTGCTCTGTTTGTTCACCATCATCTCTCTAGATATTTCTTGGGAGAAGTTTTTAACCAAATGTGCAATTGCTACCTGGGCTCTGGCTGCACAGGTTTCCTCCTCTTCACAGCTGAGCAGCCACATTAGGGATTTCAAAAGTTCACACTACTGATGATTACCTGTTTCCTCCATGTGATAAATGAGAAAGTTCACTCTGCTTTCCAGAGCTACCAGGTCCCCTCTGAGACAAGCATTGTGTATCCCTGACACTGGCTTCAAGAGGAAGCTTGGTGCTCACTTCTTCTTGCAGTAGGTCCCAGACCTCAACAGGACACTCTCCAAGCTCCCCATGGCCAACTCTCCACGCTGCACCAACACAGTTCATTCCTCCATTTCCCTCATGACTTAGGTGGGTGGTTGCAGAGGTAAGCAAGGTAGAAACATCCATCAGGACCCTGTGGGGATGGAGGCTGCTGATCCCCATGATCTCCAGTCCATCAGCTGATCCTGTGCCAGCAGGATCAATGCCCACTGGGAGTGATGCCTTGGGACCCCAGCAGACACAATTCTGCATATTTCTGGTTTGGTGTAAGTCAGAGACATTTCTGTCCCAGCATTATGCACTGCATGTGAACACTCTCTTGTTCTGTGGCCGTCTCCTTCTTGCTCCCCCCTCAACTGATCTTCATAATGTGCAGCATTTAGACAGTTTGGTTTGGCTATAAGAGGTGATAAGTGATGCTTGATGACCTTCATTAGTGGCATTATCTTAATTTGACTGCATTAAGGACAGATGGGAGAGCAGTCATATGCTGAGAAACACACGCCTCTGTCTTAAAGGAAATGCTTTGATCTGGGTAGATGGCAGCTAAAATCAGGGCTACGAAAGAGCTCTGGCCAAGCAGCTCAAGAAGGGCATCTGTTTTCTGGATGCTGTGACTGAAGGCAGGGTTGAGTTTAGGACAAGATGCTGTTTGTAGAACTGATCACTTACAGACTGGTGAAGGTGTGTCTGCAGGGCTGTGGTTCCTGTGGCAGAGGGGCAGTGGAGGGCAGGGTAGGGCACCCCTTTCTCCATGTTCTCCTGCTATGTAGCTCAGCTTTGGCTTGTCAGACACTGTTACCTGAATCTTCACCCTCGATAGAATTCTGGCCTCAGACTGGCTTCTGTGTGCAGCACAGCTGCAGCTGACAGCACCAAAGCTTTGCAGGTTGATGAAGAAATCCCTTCTGGAAAAGGAAGCCTCTGCCTCAGTTTGTGGATACACCACACCATTTCTTGCCATGCTTGGTATTATATAGGGGGAAGGAAATAACCCACTCTCCCCCTGTGTTTTTCCAAGAGAAACGAAAATGCATTAAAGAACTGTGGAATACACAGAAACACAGGAGAGTCAGATGGTCTGAACATTGACAACATATCATCTGTCACTGACGGTGCTCATGTTAAATCTGGCAGCCGTTGCCCTGCCTACGGTTCAAGGGAAAATGAGTGTATGCTTCCAGCTGATTGCATCACTGCCGAATATAGAGCCATATATCCTAGGCTGGTCATCGTCTGACCTTGAAGACTGTGTCTCCCTGGCTTTCCCTCACAGTTCTGATGTCCCTGCTGTGGCTCTGCCTGTGCCCAGACACTTGCCCCCAGCTTGTGCTGTGTACTGGAGACCCACCCCAGGCCCCCAGGAGATGCCTTTGCTGACCTCATGTGTCGTGCCCTTGGCTAGGAGTATCTGAGGAAGGTGGGCCAGTGTGTTACAGTGCTCCATCCCTGAATGTGGTTTTGTTTTATCTTTGGAGATGGAATGCCATGGTCTGTTTGGGATAGCCCATTGCTACCCAGTCACCTCATGATGCAGTTGCCCAATCCAGGTGAAAGTAAGAGCACAAGCACAGCCAGGTGTTCATAATCTGTTCTTGCACTTGAGAACTCCATGGCTTGTACTCATGAGAGATGCAAATGAAGGCACAAAAGGCATGCCAGTGTCACCACCTGCACAAATGCTCCACCAGAGGGGCTTCTTACCTCTTCCTGCTCCTGTGCTGTGGTGTTCTAGTTTGGCCAAACCTAGAAATATATCCTCTGAGAGAAGGCAGGCTACAACCACCCCTCCCCCACCAGGTTCAGGAAAAAATAAATTTTCCTCAAAGGAAAGTGAAAGAGATAAAAACTATTTATTTAACAAACATACAGGAAAAGGATAATAATGCTAAATGATAAAACCTCCTGCTCTGCTGAGAGAAACCTGGGAAAATTCAGAGTCCTTCCGTAGACCTCTCTCTCCCTCCTTGGAGCTGGGACGGGGTGGTGGGCCCACCTCCAGGGCCGAGGCCTTGGTAGAAAGTCCTCCCAATGTATTCTGATGTTGAAACAGTCCAGCAGAGAGAAAAGGAAAAAAACGAAGTCCCAGGCAAACAAAAATTCAACTCTCCAGAGAAAAAGGAGCTGAGGAAAAAAATTGCCAAAAGCTGACTGGAAAGAAAAGCAAGCCGGGTGCTTCCCTTCCTTCCTGCTCTCCTGCCGCAGCTGAAAAAAAAAGTCTCTATCTCTGTGTGACCTTGAACAAGCTGCAAACTGCTTTGAAAAAGTTTTGCTCAGTTTTTCCTCCCCCCTCTCAGGCTCAGTTTAAAGGCATAGAAAGGCACAAGAATTTGTTTCTGGGCATAGGGCACCAATATGGGATACACATCATAAAGTCATCCCAAGACAGTGGTTTGTGCCCATGAGGATCCTCTGGCAGAGGCAGTATTTAAAGAGCTTTGCTCAGAGGACAGCTCTGGGTTCCCTTCCTGGTGCTATGTCACCCTTCTCTTCCACAGCACAGCCATCCTCCTCTGCCATCATCCCAGGATGTCCAGACATGTATCACCTCTCTCCTGGGAACTCCTCCTGTTCCCTCCTTATCAAGGAGATGGAGAACCACTTGATTGCAGTGCTGGTTGTTTCCCATCTTATGTGTGTAGGCAGGGATTTCCCTCCTTCAGCAGCTGTCTGACAAACAGCTCTGCTGCTGCCAGGAGGGGTGACATTGCCCCTGGCCCTGGTGACTTCTCAGTCTGTCCTAAAGAAGAACACCTCTTGCACCAGAGCTCACAGGCTGCCCCGATGACACACAGGTGAAACACCTAAGAAACAAACCACGTAGCTCATCACTGGCTCAAGAGAGCAGGCACATCACCCTCTGAGCGACTGACATCCACCTTGTCCTTTTGGGCGTACCCGGCATATATTTGTACAGCAAAAGCTTCAGAATGCAGAGAATTCAGAATTTCAGGACTTCCCATTTGACAGTCCTGAGTACTGGAAGAAGACATAGTAGAGATTGTAAGATGATAGCGTGTTTTCTGATTATTGAATTATTTTTTTACATTAGGTGGGAGCTGCACAACAGGAATGCTGAGGTTCTTGATGGCTCACGGACCTGGACAGGACAGAGAAGTCCTCTGCATGTTGTTTGTATTTCTGTCATAATATGTTAAAGCTCCTACAACACTGTGAGCTTTCATGGCCTGAATTTTCTGATGTTTTCCTTGCAGAGAAAGTCAGCAGAAGGAATATGACCAAAACCCATGCTGGGACTCATCTAAGCCCACACTGTGGCAGAGCATGGGAAGAGAAGGGGGATTTCACACATCAGCACAACCAGTTCTTGAGTCCCAGACTTCACGGTTTGATTTGCCAAACAAAATACCTGAATTTGCCCACTTTCTGTGGAGGAAAGGCGTTGAATTTCCAGAAAACTGTTCTTTGAAGGGCTGAAACTGGGCAAAAGGCTGCATACAGTGTCTGTAAGAAAAACAGTTGTTATGGTAGTAGCATCTGTGTGGGGGCACTGTGTGCATGTGTGATACGTGAGCCTTTGACTAAGAAATGATCTGTGTATTCATCACAACTCCAGTTATCTGCTCTCAAAAACCTATAGATTGTATTGCCTCCATTTCTGCCTGGAAAGCACCCCTATAGAGGGTATTTCTGTATTTAGAGAGGTAAACAGTTTGCAGAAATCTGCTGTGTGTTGATTCTTTTCATGATAATT